>NC_064643.1:607556710-608906085 GCF_023864345.2 Schistocerca serialis cubense
TGGGAAGGAGTGCCTGGTCCCCGGCACGAATCCGCCCGGCGGACTTGTGTCGAGGTCCGGTGAGCCGGCCAGTCTGTGGATGGTTTTTAGGCGGTTTTCCATCTGCCTCGACGAATGCGGGCTGGTTCCCCTTACTACGCCTCAGCTACACTATGTCGGCAATTGCTGCGCAATCAAGTTCTCCACGTACGCGTACACCACCATTACTCTACCACGCAAACATTTGGGGTGACACTCGTCTGTGGATGGGGGGGGGGGGGGAAGAGGGCGTCCACTGGGGGGGGGGGGGGAGGGAGGGCGTCCACTGGGGGCCGAACCGCACAATAACCCTGGGTTCGGTGTGGGGCGGCGGAGGGGTGAAGTGGACTGTGGTAGTCGTCGTGGGGTTGTGGACCACTGCGGCTGCGGCGGGGACGGAGCCTCTCCGTCGTTTCTAGTTCCCCGGTTAATTTACAAAACAATGCGAACCTTACTTTCCCTGGAAGATCGAACAGCATGAATTGTCATGTTTCTTGGCCAACGTGGTCGACGTACCTTACCCATTTAGATATTTGCCAGGTTAATGATTTACCTTTGCTTAACTCCTCCTGTGCATGTTTGTTTGAGCTATATTCTAACAGATGTATCTCTCTAACAATAAAAACTGGACAAATATTATATAGTGTGTTTTATTCCCATTAGCTATAGTGTGTACTATAACATGAAACGTGCCAGTGTGTGTGTGTGTGTGTGTGTGTGTGTGTGTGTGTGTGTGTGTGTGAGAGAGAGAGAGAGAGAGAGAGAGAGAGAGAGAGAGAGAAGGATGGATAGGAGACGAGGGGCTGCAGAAGCAGGAAGAGGTGGAAGAAGGGAGACCTCCGCCTACGGGGCGGCGGACGTATGGCTCTCCCGGGCTGGCGGTGGTGGCGACGCCAGTTTAAAACTGCCGTATTTCACGCCACGCGGCGACCCGCGCCACATTTCATGTAGGGCCGCCGCGAGAGCCGCCTGGATTTTCGGCTGCGCCGGACTGAGAGGCCGCACGTATCGCGGGAACTGTGCGAAAACCTCGTTATTTCCTCTCTCGTCTCTCCAGTACCGGCTTCAGTGTTGAAGCTTACTGACTGTAATCAGCAACAATTCGAGTTGTGGAACTGCCGTAGACTGTCATAAGGAAGTCAGTTAAGGTCGTAGCCGCGTTACATGCACGTTAGGCGTGTTGCATACCTATTATGCGTTACTCCATTTTCCTTGGAGTTTGCGATCAGTGTCTTACAGAACTCCCCTAGAAACCGGAAGCGACAGACTGTGTAGTAACTGAGTGAGGATATACAAAGCGCTGTGTAACTTACAGAACATTTTTGCTCCATACAGTTATTCTCCTGTCTGTTACATAAAAAGTTTTCAAAGCAAAACTGAAATCGTTAATGTTTAATTCAGATTTTATTGGAAAATTGTTAATTTGTAGTGGGAAACAAATGTTGTAATAAAAATTTAAAAAATGTAGATTAATCGTACAGTACTAGAAAAACAAATTTCCTATAAAAAATAAAAAAACACAGAAAATTATATATATAACATCATTTCAATACTTCGTTGAACTTACACACTGAAGCGCCAAAGAAACTGGCGCAGGCATGCGTAGTTAAATATAGAGATTCGTAAATAGGCAGAATACGGCGCTGCGGTCGGCAGCTCCTGTGTAAGACAACAAGTGTCTGGTGCGGTTACTGCAGCTAAAATGGCAGGTTATCAAAATTTAAGTACGTTTGAAGGTGATGTTATTGTCAGCGCACCAACGATGGGACAAAGCATCTCCGAGGTAGCGTTAAAATGGGGATTTTCTCTCACGACCATTGCACGAGTGTACCGTGAATATCAGGAACTGGTAAAACATCAAATCTCCGACATCGCTGCGACCGCAAAAAGATCCTGACGACTGACGAGAATCGTTAGACGTGACAGAATCGTTTAACGTGATAGAAGTGCAACCTTTCCGCAAACTGCTGCAGATTTCAAAGCTGGGCCATCAACAAGTGTCAGCGTGCGAACCATTCAATGAAACATCATCGATGTGGGCTTTCGGAGACAAATGTCCACTCGTGTACCCTTGATGACTGCACGAAACAAAGCTTTACGCCTCGCCTGGGTCCGTCAACATCTACATTGGACTGTTGATGACTGGAAACATGTTGCTTGGTCGGACGAGTCTCGTTTCGAATTGTATCGAGCGGATGGACGTGTGCGGATATGGAGGCAACCTCATGAATCCTTGGACCCTGAATGTCATCCGGGATCTATTCAAGCTGGTGGAGGCTCTGTAATGGTGTGGGGCGTGTGCAGGTCGAGTGATGTGGGACCCCTGATACGTCTAGATACGACTCGGGCAGGTGACACGTACGTAAGCATCCTGTCTGATCACCTGCATTCATTCATTCCCATTGTGCTTTCCGACGTATATGGGCAATTCCAGCAGGACAATGCGACACCCTACACGTGCAAGAATTGCTACAGAGTGGCTCCAGGAACACTCTTCTGAGTTTAAGTACTTCCGCTAGCCAACAAAGTCCCAAGACATGAACATTATTGAGCATATCTGGAATTCCTTGCAACGTGCTGTTCAGAAGAGATCTCCATCCCCTCGTACTCTTACGGACTTATGGACATCCCTGCACGATTCATTGTGTCAATTCCCTGCACCAATACTTCAGACATTAGTTGAGTCCGTGATGATGATGATGATGAGCGTTTGGCGTCATTGGCCGGGAGGCCCCTCGCGGGGCAGGTCCGGCCGCCATATCGCAGGTCTTATTACATTCGGCGCCACATTGGGCGACCTGCACGCCGGATGGGGATGAAATGATGATGAACACAACACAACACCCAGTCCCTGAGCGGAGAAAATCTCCGACCCAGCCGGGAATCGAACCCGGGCCCAGAGGACGGCAATCCGTCACGCTGACCACTCAGCTACTGGGGCGGACTAGTTGAGTCCGTGTCACGTCATGTTGCGACACTTCTGCGTGCTTGTGGAGGCCCTACACGGTGATAGGCCGGTGTACAAGTTTCTTTGGTTCTTCAGTGTATAAAACATATTAATTTTATTCATAAACGTTTTCGCATTTATCAGTAATAACAAGAGACTCTTGTCTTCGATCATGATAAATAACGGTCTGTTGAGTACAAAATAACAACAATCACACAGATTCTTTATACGTTTGTGCATGTATAATGTATTTGCATAAAAAGTAATTGGTTTGGTTACAAAAAAAGCGCAAAAGTTACGTGATTAACTAATTATTATTACTTATAAAATGCTATTTATATACTGTAAGGATGTAAAATACAGAATGGGCAAACAATTATTGATATGCAAAATAAGTATATGCAAAACAACCAACCAACCAACCAAACAACCAAATGGCTACTCGTTTCTCCTTATACATTCATTTATATTTCTTTCCCTATCAATGCCACCGAAAACGCCCTTAATCCTATAATTTTCTGCATTTTTTATGTACTGTACCAAAACCACCGAATCGTAGTTGTGTTAGAGCCCAACTCTGGCAAGAATCAGTTTATACCCATACTGCCTTTTGTGTATGGAAAGTTATGTTTCTCCGTGGTGGTTTTGTTTCCTTAGGAGGACTACACATCAACTGGTTTGTTTGACTAACGAAATTCAACGATTAATTTCATCTATTATTTCTAGCGAGATAGCGCAGCGCGAATGACAGTGTCTGGAATTCCGCCATGATATCTTTAACCTATACATTGAAGTGGCGCTGAAAAAATTAAGGGAAAATTCACAGACAGATGTAGTAATTCATGGCCAACGAATAGATATGATAAGATATGCCGATGATATAACTGTCCTAGCAGAAAGTGAAGAAGATCTTTTAGTCGTACTGAATAGAATGGATAAAGTTATGGGGGAAGAATATAATATGAGAATTAATAAAGCAAAAACGAAAGTAATGGCATGCGACAAAAAGATCAAGTGAAAGTCCAAGTTCATGTAGGCAATGAACTGCTTGAACAAGTTGATAAATTTACTTATCTGGGGACCGCTACGGTCGCAGGTTCGAATCCTGCCTGGGGCATGGATTTGTGTGATGCCCTTAGGTTAGTTAGGTTTAAGTAGTTCTAAGTTCTAGGCGACTGATGACCTTAGAAGTTTAGTCCCATAGTGCTCAGAGCCATTTGAACCATTTGAACTTATCTGGGCAGTAATATTACCAGGGATGGAAGGACCAAGGCAGAAGTGAGAAGTAGAATTGCTCAAGCAAAGGTTGCTTTTAACAAGAAGAAATGTATCATAACATCTAAGTGCATCAGCCTTGAAATCAGGAAAAGATTTTTGAAATCATGTGTGTGGAGTGTGGCATGCTATGGGTGTGAAACATGGACTCTCGGGACAGAGGAAGACCAGAAGCTAAATTCTTTTGAAATGTGGTGCTATAGACGCATGCTCAAAATAAAATGTATCGATAAGGTCACAAACGAAGTGATTCTGGAAAGAGCAGGTGAGAAGAGAAGCTTCTGGAGTTTCATTGTTAAAAGAAGAGTGCAATTTACAGGCCATCTATTAAGACATAAAGGACTCCTGAACACAGTCATAGAGGGATATGTCGAGGGAAAAAGACCAAGAGGAAGACCACGGCTGAGGTACATGGATCTAATCGTGAAAGATGTGGGATGTAACACCCATAAAGAAATGAAGAGAAAAGCTGAAAGACGCACAGAATGGAGACAAGCTGCCATTGTAGCTACTGCAAACCAATCCTTGGATTGACCGCCACAGAAGAAGAAGATGATAATGATTAAAGTTGTGGTGTCCAGTTTGGAGAGTGCATGATGGTAGCCCGGCACACTAACGACGACGCCTCGAGGGAGGCAGTCCATGCTTTGATTGCGCTGACGGAGTCTCTTTACGCTTTTTGGAGCTGTGTTCTTCTGTGTTTGTGTTTGAACCTGTGATGGCTGATGTGGAAACTGGTTCTTTGACTTATTTTTGAGTGTAGATTTACAGTCCTCAGTGGTAGTTAGAAATAACTTACAATTAGCTGCGTCTACATTGAATGTAATTCTGAAAGATCACAGCGATAAACGATTACTGAAGAAATAATGATCTGTTAGAAAACATTTGAAGCTCATATCAACTGGCTTGCAGAGAGGATGAGCTTAGAGCAGTCCGTGTTCCATATAAATCTTACTCTATACAATGTGCTTTTCAAACACAGGATGTCCACAGTTGTGTGCAGGGATTCAATATTTCATAAATAATGGAGTTATTGCGATTACGTTTCTAACATATCATGTGATATAAATAAAGTATTTTGTTCTGTGGCTAATAATCTTAAAATTTTCGTCTTCCGAGATAATGAAGGAATTACGGCTTTATTAAACGGCATTTTTGCTGCGTAGGGCTGGACGGGATGTCTGTTCAATGGCTACTTTAATCTACAACAGGTAACGCTATGTTTTCTCTCGACATCAGTCTTCGCTGCATTAGTAAAACTGTAGTGGGCAGGGTGCAGTGTGCAACAGCACGCTTCAACAACGACTGATGATGATCTTTTCCATGCTAATACATCAGCCTTACAATTTTGTGTAATTATCGTGGTGGTATAATACGGAATGTTGTCATGACATCACATGTTAGTAGACCCAAACATTAGATCCGCTGGAAGTATTTGATAAAAAAATGCCAGCCTGTATCATTTACAGGTGTATTAGTCGTTCTGCTTATAGTCTAAAGTGTAAAGGAAGCGCATTTCATTTGTAAGTAGACTTGTTCAAGCGTTATTTTCCTTTATGTACATAAGTTTTAGTTGCACTGGCTACTATTGCTGTAGTGACTTTATTTCTGTAATGCGACTTTAGATTTCCTATCGATACAACTAGAAGAGCGCTCTGGTTAAACGCTGTGAGAAGGAAATATTACCAACCGTGCAGACATATCAAAACATCCCAGCATTTTCGGGGACATAGACGAAACATCATTTCCGTCATTCTGTATTAAGGAAACTGTTGGATTACGGAAGCAGCCTTTTCACATCACATACTTCGCTTCCTGGTTATTCTAAATGTGTAACAAAAAGAAAGTTATGTTAACGATGTCAATGTATCGTAATACTGGTTCAAACAGACCGGAAAAACGTCCGAAAATGCCTTACTGAAACTGTTATCCACGGAAGCACTATAAGATCTAGTATTTAAAACAACTGTTGTAAGTACACACCAGAAATTAAGAAGCGGAAGCAATTGTAAACAGTAGTCTGCTATTATTTAGGGGCTACTAACATGGCGGCGCCGGCTTCAAAGCAATATACAACTTAATTCTGTAGCGCCACCTACCCTTCTTATACCTCAATGATAGTCAATCATTTTTATCGTTGACGTTTTCAAGGAATAGATTGTGACAGTGTTTTTGCCTCCATCAACAGAACCCAATCTGTGGTCTTCGTCAGCAATTTTATATCTTAAAATTTAATGTCTTACGATTCATTCCTGTAACATTTTAATTCCTCTACGAGCGTAGTCTTCCGTCATCAGAGTACAATTCCATGAAAGTCTTCTGGATGTGCCGTACAATTACCTGCCTCACCTCGGTTTCGAGTAGGGAGCGCTTCTGTCTGGAAAGAAATTCATCGCTCATGTGCGACTTATGGAAGTGGTGTGGATAACAGCAGTTGCTGCCTCGTAGTAGGCAGTTAGAGCAACCACTTGAATCATTAGAATCTACAGAATCTATCGGCAAGTTGCCTCGAGTAACATCTGCGGGATGTGCACAACGTGACCCAGTGGCGGGCCCGAGAACCGCGAACTTAATAGAACCAGAAGTGGCCATTAATTTAAATTGCAGTGCTGGACACGAGGCATTTTCTTAAAAACGGCCGTCTTCGGTCGCTGGCGGCCCACAAAGTGCCGGCAGCTCTCGTAACTGAACACGCGCGTCGCACCCCGGGAGAAATACGCGCCCGCTCGTCGTTGAACAAACGGGGACAATGGGTGGTTACCCGCACGGCACCGTGTATGCTTTCATCGGTGAGTCACGTCAACAAGCGAGGCGAGGACACTCCCACCCCACTGCCCGATGCCCGGCTAGTCACTTCAGTGGCTCTGCAAAGCAGCAGTGCGCAGTCATATAAAAAAAATAGATCCTCTTCCTCGAACGCAGGCTTGAATACTATCGATGAGATCATCAAGCCAGGCCTAGTCCAAATTATCTCAATCTTCAACGGCGATTCTGCATAGGTCGCTGTCGACGTCCAAAAACAGCTCGTTTCATTCCAGCCTGAGCACGCTCAATTGGATTCATGTCCGGGAAATAGGCGAGCCACTCAATACTGGCGATCTTAGACTGCTGAACGGAAGCGCTCCCAAGGACTTTATGATGAGCACGCGAGTTGTCATCCATGAAGAATTTATCACCATAACGTTGGCGATACGGTCCCACACTGGTTGCAGTATCTCGTCCATGTACCGTACAGCAGTGAGGCTGCCCGCAGAAACCACGAGAGGTGTACGGTGGGCCCATTTACTGCCACCGCGGAACATCACTCTCTCGTCACAGTTTATCACCCGTTAGAGATACTACTGTAGGCTTTCGATATTTCCAGATAGTCTCCAAACACGTTGTCTGCGATTTTCGGAGTACTAACAGATCCGAGATTTGTGCTTAGAAAACATCCGACGTCAATCCTGGGATGTTCATTCAGCACGATTTCTTGGCCGTCCGTAACCGTGTCCACAGTGGTGGCGTGTGCTATGCGATGACAGCCATTGTCCTCGGGTGATGAAGATCCACAATACGCACGTCTCCAAACAGTCGGATGCGATACGCGGCGTCCTGTAGTCTCTTCTAAAGTTGAACTGAGTTCTGGAGCACTCGGCTCACGGTTCCTTTGACTCAAAAATCGTAGATATCGATCATGCTGCGGCTCTGTCGAACGTGGACGGCACGTGCTTCCCCAAAGAAGTGATGCAGGACCTCTGCTGTTCCTAATCTATACAAACGATTTAGGAGACAGTCTGACCAGCCCCGTAAGATTGTTTGCCGATGCCGCTTTCGTTTACTAACTAGTGAAGTAATCAGAAGATCAAACTGAATTTCAAATGATATAGACAGCATAGCCGCATGATGTGAAAAATGGCATTTGGCTCGAAACAACGAAAATTATTATGTCCGTAACAGTATTAAAAGAATCCGTTAACTTTCGGTTACACGATAAACCACCCAAATTTAAAGGTTCTCGATTTCACTAAATACCTAGGAATTATAATTACGAATTACTTAAATTGGAACCATTACATAGAAAATTATATGGGAACGCGAACCACAGATTGCATTTTATTGGCCGAACACTTAGAAGGTGCAATGAATCTGCTAAAGAGGCTTCCTGGACTACATGTCCGAACTCTTCTGGAATACTGGTGCGCCTATGGATCCTTACCAAATGGCGTTGACAGTGGACATGTGACAAGTTCAAAGAAGGCCTCTCGTTTTGTATAGTCGTGAAATAGAAGAAGGGATGTCACGGATATGATAAACAAGTTGGGGTGCCGCTCATTATAACAACAGCGTTTATACACTCCTGGAAATGGAAAAAAGAACACATTGACACCGATGTGTCAGACCCACCATACTTGCTCCGGACACTGCGAGAGGGCTGTACAAGCAACGATCACACGCACGGCACAGCGGACACACCAGGAACCGCGGTGTTGGCCGTCGAATGGCGCTAGCTGCGCAGCATTTGTGCACCGCCGCCGTCAGTGTCAGCCAGTTTGCCGTGGCATACGGAGCTCCATCGCAGTCTTTAACACTGGTAGCATGCCGCGACAGCGTGGACGTGAACCGTATGTGCAGTTGACGGACTTTGAGCGAGGGCGTATAGTGGGCATGCGGGAGGCCGGGTGGACGTACCGCCGAATTGCTCAACACGTGGGGCGTGAGGTCTCCACAGTACATCGATGTTGTCGCCAGTGGTCGGCGGAAGGTGCACGTGCCCGTCGACCTGGGACCGGACCGCAGCGACGCACGGATGCACGCCAAGACCGTAGGATCCTACGCAGTGCCGTAGGGGACCGCACCGCCACTTCCCAGCAAATTAGGGACACTGTTGCTCCTGGGGTATCGGCGAGGACCATTCGCAACCGTCTCCATGAAGTTGGGCTACGGTCCCGCACACCGTTAGGCCGTCTTCCGCTCACGCCCCAACATCGTGCAGCCCGCCTCCAGTGGTGTCGCGACAGGCGTGAATGGAGGGACGAATGGAGACGTGTCGTCTTCAGCGATGAGAGTCGCTTCTGCCTTGGTGCCAATGATGGTCGTATGCGTGTTTGGCGCCGTGCAGGTGAGCGCCACAATGAGGACTGCATACGACCGAGGCACACAGGGCCAACACCCGGCATCATGGTGTGGGGAGCGATCTCCTACACTGGCCGTACACCACTGGTGATCGTCGAGGGGACACTGAATAGTGCACGGTACATCCAAACCGTCATCGAACCCATCGTTCTACCATTCCTAGACCGGCAAGGGAACTTGCTGTTCCAACAGGACAATGCACGTCCGCATGTATCCCGTGCCACCCAACGTGCTCTAGAAGGTGTAAGTCAACTACCCTGGCCAGCAAGATCTCCGGATTTGTCCCCCATTGAGCATGTTTGGGACTGGATGAAGCGTCGTCTCACGCGGTCTGCACGTCCAGCACGAACGCTGGTCCAACTGAGGCGCCAGGTGGAAATGGCAGGGCAAGCCGTTCCACAGGACTACATCCAGCATCTGTACAATCGTCTCCATGGGAGAATATCAGCCTGCGTTGCTGCGAAAGGTGGATATACACTGTACTAGTGCCGACATTGTGCATGCTCTGTTGCCTGTGTCTATATGCCTGTGGTTCTGTCAGTGTGATCATGTGATGTATCTGACCCCAGGAATGTGTCAATAAAGTTTCCCCTTCCTGGGACAATGAATTCACGGTGTTCTTATTTCAATTTCCAGGAGTGTAGTTGAGGCGAGATCTTTTTACGAAATTTCTGCCTCCAACATTCTTCTCCGAATGTGAAAATATTTTGTTGTCTCTCTTCCACTTAGAGATAAAACACTATCGTAATAAAATATGAGTTATCGAACTGAAAGATTTAGGTGTTCAATATTCGCACGTGCTATTGGAGAGCGCAACGGTCAAGAAACGGTCTGAAAGTGGTTCTATGGTTCAAATGGCTCTGAGCACTATGGGACTCAACTTCTGAGCTCATTAATCCCCTGGAACTTAGAACAAGTTAAACCTAACTAACCTAAGGACATCACACACATCCATGCCCGAGGCAGGATTCGAACCTGCGACCGTAGCGGTCTCGCGGTTCCAGACTGCAGCGCCTAGAACCGCACGGCCACTTCGGCCGGCGAAAGTGGTTCTATGAACTTCTGCCAAATAGTTAACTGTAAACTGCAAAATAGGCACATAGATGAAGACTATCGTGCTGATAAGACACCTCAACTGGGTATACCGCTGACACAGAAAACGAATACGAGCAACCGGTACAGAAATTATTACGCACCAGTTGTCGAATGTGTGTGATTTGTTTAATTCAACACGTTTCGTGACTACGTTATTCCATTATCAAGATCTATAAAACAAGGAAACATAAATCATTAATTCGTTTATAAATCTGTCAAAGTTGTCCTTTAGTGTTACCTACCGTAAGTCAAAATTAAATAAGCAAGCAGCAAAAATGTAAAATCGAGCATATAAAAGTTCTTCGTTGTAAATGTGGTGGCGCATAACACTCTCACAAGGTTATTAACTAAAGGCAATCGTTCTCGCCTAACAAAGGTTATACAATCTTGTAACGTATCACAGTCGCCAGTGACGCTGCTGTCGATGGTAAATTGTTTTTATTGGTGAGTGAGGACAGTGTGCTGAACTACATTACGTCACTATCAACTCCATTTTCGGACAAGCTATTAGGTATCTTAGAAGAAAGATTAAGAAAAGGCAAACCTACGTTTCTAGCATTTGTAGACTTAGAGAAAGCTTTTGACAATGTTAACTGGAATACTCTCTTTCAAATTCTGAAGGTGGCAGGGGTAAAATACAGGGAGCGAAAGGCTATTTACAATTTGTACAGAAACCAGATGGCAGTTACAAGAGTCGAGGGGCATGAAAGGGAAGCATTGGTTGGGAAAGGAGTGAGACAGGGTTGTAGCCTCTCCCCGATGTTATTCAATCTGTATATTGACCAAGCAGTAAAGGAAACAAAAGAAAAATTCGGAGTAGGCATTAAAATTCATGGAGAAGAAGTAAAAACGTTGAGGTTCGCCGATGACATTGTAATTCTGTCAGACAGCAAAGCACTTGGAAGAGCAGTTGAACGGAATGGACAGTGTCTTGAAAGGAGCGTATAAGATGAACATCAACAAAAGCAAAACGAGGATAATGGAATGTAGTCGAATTAAATCGGGTGATGCTGAGGGGATTAGATTAGGAAATGAGACACTTAAAGTAGTAAAGGAGTTTTGCTATTTAGGGAGTAAAATAACTGATGATGGTCGAAGTAGAGAGGATATAAAATGTAGACTGGCAATGGCAAGGAAATCGTTTCTGAAGAAGAGAAATTTGTTAACTTCGAGTATAGATTTAAGTGTCAGGAAGTCGTTTCTGAAAGTATTTGTATGGAGTGTAGCCATGTATGGAAGTGAAACATGGACGATAACCAGTTTGGACAAGAAGAGAATAGAAGCTTTTGAAATGTGGTGCTACAGAAGAATGCTGAAGATAAAGTGGGTAGATCACATAATTAAGGAGAAGTATTGAATAGGATTGGGGAGAAGAGAAGTTTGTGGCACAACTTGACTAGAAGAAGGGATCGGTTGGTAGGACATGTTTTGAGGCATCAAGGGATCACAAATTTAGCATTGGAGGGCAGCGTGGAGGGTAAAAATCGTAGAGGGAGACCAAGAGATCAATACACTAAGCAGATTCAGAAGGATGTAGGTTGCAGTAGGTACTGGGAGATGAAGAAGCTTGCACAGGATAGAATAGCATGGAGAGCTGCATCAAACCAGTCTCAGGACTGAAGACCACAACAACAACAACAACATATTTTTAGATTGGTTAGTACCTCCAAGTATAAGTGGCATTAACACTCATTTGCTCCTGGAGAGCAGGTCAGGTGTTGAATGTGGGCACAGGGACACAAACGAGTAGTCTACACTGACAGGCGTAGTCCACTTAGTGTTGCAGTAATTACGGTGCAGAAATCATTCCGCCATATAAATTACGTGACGTGCCATGACTGTTAAACGCACGGGAAAAACAACTAGCACACTTACGTTTACACATTTTAAGGTACCAATGATCGCAATATCTGCACTTATACTCCGATGTACATATCCGGTGTCTCTCCCAAGAGTCGCCAGGCGCGTTTTCTCTGGTGTTTTGGCAGATATTTGCAATTTCGTTTCTGCATTGTGTAGCTGGAGTCACCCCAAACCATTACTGCTTGTCACGTCTTTCATGCCATGGGACGTCCTGTGTCAACAGAAAACGTCTGTTTGTTTCCCAGTACAAAGAAAATTACTTTTAAATCAGAATTTGACGTGCCTATTCGATAGTACTCCCAGGTTAGTTCGATATTGGTTTTATCGATGTGTATTAACAGGGATTCAGTAGCACTGCATGTTTGTCGGTAGCAGCCAGCGCGGGCAATGGCGGCGCTCTAGCTGCTAGAGTACTGTCTATTCTTCGGATCTACTGTTCCTGTTAATATGTATCGATAAAACAAACATCGCAATAGACTAATCCGGGACCGCTCTATCGTGTAAGGACGTAAATTTCTGTTGTAAAAATAGTTTCTGCGAACAGGCTGACGCTTTCCGTCGACAATGGGAGTCACTTGAAAGACATGATGAGCAATATTTGTCTGGGACGACTCCATCTACATTGAACAAAAAAGAAATTGCAAATATCTGCTGAAAGACCAGAGAAAATCTGAGATACAACTCTTAGCTGGTTCACCATATATATAAAATTGGTCTCTGCCCCTCGAGCCTGTGAAGGAAGTACTATAATAAGAGGTTTCCTTCTCGTAGAATGATAATGTTATGTGCTGGATTTCAGTACCTCTACGTCAATATTCTGTGAAGCAAACTACTGTATCGTTTAAAAACTGTTGTATATTACGGTATATTGACAATTTTTCCTTATGGACCGTCTGACAGGAATTGAATAAAACACAATTTTAGTGCCATACGCGTTTCGCCTTTATTTTCTGCAAGGCAGCATCAGTGGCAGATTGCGTGGACGATTTCATACATATTACGCTCATGTTGCATTTTTGGTGTTGTTCTTCTTCTTATAAATGCCGATTTGCGGTTTTTTCCCCACATTTCAGAAACCAAAACATTGTATCGAAACAAGTGTTCAGTTCATAGTGCTGTGAAATGTGGAAAAAGAACCGCAAATCGGCATTTATAAGAACAACATCCAAAACGCAACAGGAGCGTAATATGTAGGAAATCGTCCACGCAATCTGCCACTGATGATGCCTTGCAGAAAATAAAGGCGTAACGCGTGTGGCACTGAAATTGTGTTTTATTCAGCTTCTGTCAGACGGATCCTAAGTAAAAATTATCAGTATACCGTAATATTAAACGCAACTGAGGAAGATAGGATTACAAAAGTTGCAGATGTCAGTACTGTTGTATATTATTTTCGCTGACAATGTTATGAAGAAGATCGTTAGATGTCCATTTATACTTGTCTTTGTAGATTCTTTCTGATTCTGCTGCCTAATAAAGAAGTTTTTTGCTGTGATGGAATCTGTTTTCTCTAAGCTGCATGGAGAAGTGTCTCCAACAATGGGGACGTTTTTAAGCGGAGGCATTTCTTGTCTGAGTTTACTCTGAAAAGACTTAATCCTTCTACCACAGCTTCGTTTCAAGATCGGAAAATTCGTACGACGACGCTATAAATCAAACGACTGTAATCGTTGATTTTCTGTGAATAACGCAGTAGCCATCGTAACAGACATCACCAGCCGGCCGGAGTGGCCGCGCGGTTAAAGGCGCTTCAGTCTGGAACCGCACGACCGTTACGGTCGCAGGTTCGAATCCTGCCTCGGGCATGGATGTGTGTGATGTCCTTAGGTTAGTTAGGTTTAAGTAGTTCTAGGTTCTAGGGGACTTATGACCACAGCAGTTGAGTCCCATAGTGCTCAGAGCCATTTGAACCAACAGACATCACCGGAGCCCTCGATAATCTCTGGTGGCCGTCTTTGTCTGCGAAGGTAAGTCAACGGAAATCACACTAGTTTTTATTTAAGTATTTCAGAGACTACTGCCGCGGCAGTGTGCCAACAATCAAATGACAAGCAGAAGTTAATCTTCAGTAGTCTTAGTTCTCTCCTGACTTGTGGGATCTTGTGATCAACCCACTACTGGAAAAGACACATCAGAGTGCAATGTTCGCTAGCATATTTGCATTCCCCCGTAGTAATTAAAGGAGATTGTAGAACTCATAAGAAAAAATGTACCGCAGCTCTATACACGATTCAGCACTGGTGTGAGCGAAACAAATTGAGAATTGCCGCAAACAACACCGCCGGTGCTGCTAAAGGAACAGTTGTATAAACCAGAAATCCTTTTATTGGAATAGATGGCGTTCCGATCAGTAGGAAAGTGGTAAACTAATACTTCGGGATGTATCTGGCTGAGAGTAGCGATACAGAGTCTGCACTTCAGAAGTCGGCGTGAAAGCGTCTAAACTCATTCGGAAAATGGTCACTTTTGGAACAGAAGATATAGGTGCAACTAAATCTCTTTAAACTCTACTGTAATGGCGAATTTACATCTATAGTCAGTTTAGGTGCAAGTGTATGGGCGTTCAAACTTCAAGAAGTGACAAATTATGCATATCCTTCGAAGGATATAGAGCAATGTCTCCTACTGGAGAACGTCAGTACAAGGACTCCTACTGCTGCTTTGAATGTATCCGATCGACCAATTCATCGGGAGAACTCGTGCAGAATACTGTCTCAGAAATTGAAATTTGAAAATAGGAAAATAACTGGTAAACTAAGAACCGAAAAATAATGAAAAAGATGCGAAAATGAGGCAAATGAGTCATTTAATTCCTTCGAAGGTGATGATCGACGTGCTGACGTGGCTCGGACTTTATCTTAATGATCTCTATAGATTCAATATATGCAGCTACGGATATTTATAGAATATGTGAGGCTCTCGAAGTTTACCACTAAACTTATACTCGTATGCTAGTTGGTCCCATACTCTGACACATTGGTCTGTGCACATCGTGTAACTGAACTTTTCACGTGAGATCTACCAGGTGTAGTAGTATGAAACCGGAATTTCCCTATGGATGGTTTAGCCGTCAGTGTAGGGCCCGTGAGACCGCGTCTGCAGCGGCATCTGCTACCTGTAACGGCTGACGACGAATGTCGGCACATAGTAACCCAAATTCCTTACATCGACATCTGTTTCAAACCCGTAAACATGTCGAGTTACGCGCTTACAAATTACGATTTGCGGACAGCATTCGTTTTCTGTTATCAATTTGGAGAAAACTACTACAGAATCGCATCGAATGCTTGTCGAAGCTTTCGGCCAACATGCTCTTGGGAAAACACAGTGTTTCGAGTGGTTCAAAAAATTCAAAAATGGTGATTTTGACGTGAGAAACGACGAGCGAGGGAAACCACCGAAAAAGTTCTAAGACAACGAATTACAGGCTTTATTGGATGAAGATGATACTGAAACTCAATAGGAACTCGCGGAACGACTGAAAGTGCCGTAGAAAGCCGTTTCTCTTCTGTTGAAAGCTATGGGAAAGATGCGGATGAGGAGAAAATGGGTTCCGCATGAACTGAATGAAAGAAAGAAAGAAAGCAAATCGAAATGCTGCTCGTCAGATACAAAAGAAAGTTGTTTCTCCATAGAATAGTGACAGGTGATAAAAATGGATATAATTTGAGAATCCTAAGCGTCGTAAGTCATGGGTAAACCCAGACAAATAATCCACATCCTCTGCAAGATCAAATCGCTTTGGAAAGGAGACAGTTCTCTGTGTTATGTGGATCAGAAGGGTGTCATCTATCGCGAGCTGCTAAAACCTGGTGAAACCTTTAACACTGATTGCTACCAACAGCAAATGATCGATTTAAATCGAGAATTACCTGAAAAATGAACTGAATTTGGGAAAAGGCAACAAGAAGTCATACTGCTCCATGATAACGCCCCATCAAACTCAGCAACATGGGTCAGGGAAGTGATCGAGATGTTCAGTTGGTTAATACTAGGGCATGCGGCTCATTCTTCAGACTTAGCTCCGTCCGATTATCATCTATTTGCATCACTGGGATACGCTCTCGCTGAACAACGCTTCAATTCTTATGAAAACGTACGAAAGTGGCTCACTGACTGGTTCGCTTCAAAAAAACTTATTTTTTTTGGTGTGTCACTCATAGCCTGCCGGAGAGGTGGGAGAAATGTATAAATAAAAATGGCTCTGAGCACTATGGGCCTTAACTGCTGAAGTCATGAGTCCTCTAGAACTTAGAACTACTTAAACCTAACTAACCTAAGGACATCACATACATTCATGCCCGAGGCAGGATTCGAATCTGCGACCGTAGCGGTCGCGCCGTTCCAGACTGTAGCGCATAGAACCGCTCGGCCACCCTGGCCGGCAATGTATAAATAGCATTGGAGATTATTTCCAATAAAATATTGTTTATCAGTTTCAAACAACAGACGTATAATTATTGCAACCAAATTTCGGTTTCATACTTCTACACCTCGTATCAGCAAAGGCAGAAATGATGTGGGTGCATCCCGTCTACGAAGTTTGCGTTGATTGCGCATGATGTACGTAGTACTATTGGGAGACCAGACGAAAAACACTCAGAGAGCCAACTGAGAAAGAAGTTACTAAGTCGGTAATTAGAACGTGAGGGAAATATCCATTTGCGGAAACGACGTAGACATAGGAGAATGGCTTAAATCTCGCCCACGAGGTCGCAGCCGGATGAGGGGCGTTAACAAGCAAAGTGGGGACATAATACCGAATGCAAATAAACCGCTCTATATATATATCTTGCTCAGATTTAGCGGCAGGCCTCTGGGGTCGGGAGAATGTTAATTACGGTGTTCCGGGGCGGTCCTCTGAGAACACGAGTGCTCGGCAGAGCACGGCTCGCGCCACGGAACTAAGTCTGCAGCCCGTGCTTTCGGTTAGCAGCAGCACAGCGCCGCGTAACCCCGCGGCCCTCTGTCGCTTTGCTACCTGCCCCTGCCGCCGCCTCTCCTGCTCTTTCTCCCCTCACTTCTCTCCCCCCTTCCCCTTCACCCATCCCCTTCTCACATAGTGGCTTGCTCGCCTGCTCTTGGGCGCTCCGAATAAAGAAGGGCACAGAAGTCTTCAGGTACTTGGCGAATGAAACACACAAGTTAGGCTCGCGCAGCACGGACTGTTTGGCTTCCTTTAACTTCGTCAGACAATATGTACGCGCACAAAAGCCAACACAGATTTTCCGGAGTTCGCAGCCACGGGACTCGAAACCTCAAACAGTTACTTGTTATTGTTGTTCGTGCGGGCTCTGATTCCACCGACGACTGATGAAGTTTCTCGGATGAGTATCGTAAAGAGCCACACCTCGCTAGTGCACTTACCGTGGATGCCGACTATCTCAATAGCTGGTCTGCTCTGCATCGTATCTGACTCTTTGGTCAGTAGCTCAAAAGAAGTTTCATCCGTCAGAACCGAGTTGATCCCGACACTACTATATCTGTTGGTGGTGATCAGTACACGTTCCCCTTTCATCATGTTTATTTTCAATAGCAAACTATTCAAGATTGGCAATTTGAGCAGAATTAGGTTTTCTAGTTTTTGGAAATACGAGTACGTTGCACTATCATTTTTCCTCTCAAACATCCTTGCACGTTTCAAGCTAATTTTCTATGTCGTGACAATTCAGTCAATTTATTTTAGATGTTTGCAGAAAGTTACACCGACAAGAAATTTAGCCAAAACATGCAACTTCAATCTAATACCATGGCTGGTAAACGCCTGTTGCAATCATAATTATTATGAAGAAGGTTACCGATTATTTAGGCAGCGCAGCCCCCCGGCCTTAGCTGTTGTAAGAGACCGTCTAATTATTTACCTGTTTCTCTTTCTCCTTCCAGAGATTTCTGTGCATCTTTGTTACGTGTTCCAGCTGGGCGTTTTGCCACGAGAGGTCTCAATTATATATATATATATATATATATATATATATATATATATATATAGTGTTACAAAAAGGTACGGCCAAACTTTCAGGAAACATTCCTCACACACAAAGCGAGAAAATATGTTATGTGGACATGTTTCTGGAAGCGCTTACTTTCCATGATAGAGCTCATTTTATTACTTCTCTTCAAATCACATTAATCATGGAATGGAAACACACAGCAACAGAACGTAACAGCGTGACTTCAAACACTTTGGTACAGGAAATGTTCAAAATGTCCTCCGTTAGCGAGGATACATGCATCCACCCTCCGTCGCATGGAATCCCTGATGCGCTGATGCAGCCCTGGAGAATTGCATATTGTATCACAGCCGTCCACAATACGAGCACGAAGAGTCTCTACATTTGGTACCGGGGTTGCGTAGACAAGAGCTTTCAAATGCCCCCATAAATGAAAGTCAAGAGGGTTGAGGTAAGGAGAGCGTGGAGGCCATGGAATTGGTCCGCCTCTGCCAATACATCGGTCAGCGAATCTGTTGTTGAGAAGCGTACGAACACTTCGACTGAAATGTGCAGGAGCTCCATCGTGCATGAACCACATGTTGTGTCGTACTTGTAAAGACACATGTTCTAGTAGCACAGGTAGAGTATCCCGTATGAAATCATGATAACGTGCTCCATTGAGCGTAGGAGGAAGAACATGGGGCCCAATCAGGACATCACCAACAATGCCTGCCCAAACGTTCACAGAAAATCTGTGTTGATGACGTGATTGCAAAATTGCGTGCGGATTCTCATCAGCCCACACATGTTGATTGTGAAAATTTACAATTTTATCACGTTGGAATGAAGCCTCATCCGTAAAGAGAACATTTGCACTGAAATGAGGATTGACACATTGCTGGATGAACCATTCGCAGAAGTGTACCCGTGGAGGCCAATCAGCTGCTGATAGTGCATGCACACGCTGTACATTGTACGGAAACAACTGGTTCTCCCGTAGCACTCTCCATACAGTGACGTGGTCAACGTTACCTTGTACAGCAGCAACTTCTTTGACGCAGACATTAGGGTTATCGTCAACGGCACGAAGAATTGCCTCGTCCGTTGCAGGTGTCCTCGTCGTTCTAGGTCTTCCCCAGTCGCGAGTCATAGGCTGGAATGTTTCGTGCTCCCTAAGACGCTGATCAATTGCTTCGAGCGTCTTCCTGTCGGGACACCTTCGTTCTGGAAACCTGTCTCGATACAAACGTAACGCGCCACGGCTATTGACTCGTGCTAATCCATACATCAAATGGGCATCTGCCAACTCCGCATTTGTAAACATTGCACTGACTGCAAAGCCACGTTCGTGATGAACACTAACTTGTTGATGCTACGTACTGATGTGCTTGGTGCTAGTACTGTAGAGCAATGAGTCGCATGTCAACACAAGCCCCGATGTCAACATTACCTTCCTTCAATTGGGCCAACTGGCGGTGAATCGAGAAAGTACAGTACACATTGACGAAACTAAAATGAGCTCTAACATGGAAATTAAGCGTTTCCGGACATATTTCCACATAACATCTTTTCTTTATTTGTGTGTGAGGAATGTTTCCTGAAAGTTTGACCGTACCTTTTGCAACACCCTGTATATATAAAATCAGTTCATAATATCCAGTATTACAAGTTTACTCTTTCTGATGGACACACGTCCAGAACGTCCGCTCTCAAAATTCTGCCATCTCTCTCCAAACCTCCACCACTGCTGGCGGCTCACCTACAACTGCACAACGCTACTCGCTGTTCACATCCAACTGCCCAACACTACAATGCCAACCAGCCACAGACTGCACACAGCACAGTCAGTGATCTTCACACGGAGCGTTGTGTGGCGTTACCAACATAAAAACCTAAACAGCCTATTTACAACGTCTTGAACCCAAGCGTCGACTTCAAAGGCATCACATGACAGTTTCTGGATATTCACGCTTAGGATAAAATAGCGTCACAAGTACCTCCTTCACACAATTCTGGACACAATTATTATCACTGTTTCCTGAATGAACTTTCCCTCTGCAGTGGAGTTTGCGCTGGTTTGAAACTTCCTGTCAGATTAAAACTTGGTTTCGGACCGATAGACGAACCGGGGACCTCTGCCTTTCGCTGGCAAGCGCATGCGAGACTGACGACCCGCCCTCACACCTATATTTCCGCCGCTAGCCCGTCTCCTACCTTCCAAACTTCACAGAAGTTCTCCGGCTTACCTTGCCGGACTACCACCGCTAGAAGGATGTAAATCCACGAGGGCAGTTCCTGAAGTGCTCAATCGGTATAGCGCCGGCACGTGAAAGGCAAAAGTTCCAGTTTCGAGTCGTGGACCGACACACCAATGTGGCTGGAAATTACATATCATCGCACACTTCGCTGCGGAATAAAAATTCATTCTGTACGATCCACGCATGCCGCGATGACTGTGACTGCTGTCTCTAGATGATGGCGGATAACTTATTACAGAAACATCTAAGTCGCCTTAATTTGAAGCTCGAAACGTCGTGTACACTGCCTGTCAACGAATCGTGCGAAGTATTTGTCTTTAAAGTGGAACAACCACACAAGCTAATCGCAGATACGGCAGATGCCAAACTGCCAGCCATTGGAAGAATCCCATGAAGAAGGCAGTGTACATACAAATCCCTCTTTCGATCGAATATTGCTGGGGCTCGTATCAGCAGGGCTTACAGTAGGTCCAGAGAAGAGCAGCGCCAGAACGATCAAGGCTGATTTTCACACCAATCTGTCATTGAAGACTTTATAAGACGCTTCTTTGAGGGTGTCTCAGGAGACCATTTCGAAATATAGATCCACGTTTATGAGAATGATATCAGAATTCAGAAGTGGCGGAGACGGCTGCAGTCAAGATTTTATAACATCCATGGGAATAATCTATTCACTGACCCCTTGCCTTCTTATGATCTCGAGAAATCAAGTACTGAATCCATACTCCGAAAGCCACTCCTGCCACGGAGGGTTGTTGTTGTTGTTGTTGTTGTTGTTGTTGTGGTCTTCAGTCCTGAGACTGGTTTGATGCAGCTCTCCGTGCTACTCTATCCTGTGCAAGCTTCTTCATCTCCCAGTACCTACTGCAACCTACATCCTTCTGAATCTGCTTAGTGTATTCATCTCTTGGTCTCCCTCTACGATTTTTACCCCCCACGCTGCCCTCCAATACTAAATTGGTGATCCCTTGATGCCTCAGAACATGTCCTACCAACTGATCCCTTCTTCTGGTCAAGTTGTGCCACAAACTTCTCTTCTCCCCAATCCTATTCAATACTTCCTCATTAGTTATGTGATCTACCCATCTAATCTTCAGCATTCTTCTGTAGCACCACATTTCGAAAGCTTCTATTCTCTTCTTGTCCAAACTATTTATCGTCCATGTTTCACTTCCATACATGGCTACACTCCATACAAATACTTTCAGAAATGACTTCCTGATACTTAAATCTATACTTGATGTTAACAAATTTCTCTTCTTCAGAAACGTTTTCCTTGCCATTGCCAGTCTACATTTTATATCCTCTCTACTTCGACCATCATCAGTTATTTTGCTCCACAAATAGCAAAACTCCTTTACTACTTTAAGTGTCTCATTTCCTAATCTAATTCCCTCAGCATCACCCGACTTAATTCGATTACATTCGATTATCCTCGTTTTGCTTTTGTTGATGTTCATCTTATATCCTCCTTTCAAGACACTATCCATTCCATTCAACTGCTCTTCCAAGTCCTTTGCTGTCTCTGACAGAATTACAATGTCATCGGCAAACCTCAAAGTTCTTATTTCTTCTCCATGGATTTTAATACCTACTCCGAATTTTTCTTTTGTTTCCTTTACTGCTTGCTCAATATACAGATTGAATAATATCTGGGAGAGGCTACAACCCTGTCTTACTCCTTTCCCAACCACTGCTTCCCTTTCATGTCTCTCGACTCTTGTAACTGCCATCTGGTTTCTGTACAAATTGTAAATAGCCTTTCGCTCCCTGTATTTTACCCCTGCCACCTTTAGAATTTGAAAGAGAGTATTCCAGTCAACATTGTCAAAAGCTTTCTCTAAGTCTACAAATGCTAGAAACGTAGGTTTGCCTTTCCTTAATCTTTCTTCTAAGATAAGTCGTAAGGTGGAGGGCTATGCAGAAAGCAGGTGTGAAGCTTAACAGATGCCGTAGCCCAGCCAGGTGGTGGAAAAAACAGCCGCAATTCCACTGGAGGATTACGTCATCGTGAGACTTGGAAGGCATGAAACACCCAGTGAGTCTGCCTACGTTTCAGGGTCACCTGCTGCCGCAAGTGAGCACCTGTGCGATTGACATCCATTGTGTCTCGAGGCCCAGCGAGATATGGGTCCTCAGCGGACGCCAGAATCTCCATCCCACAGAGCTTGAGGGTAGTGGTGGTGTGGGTGCCACCACAGTGCCTTACTTCTTTGGAGTCTTTTTCTTTTTAGGTTTCTCTCACTGCTCCTTAGGTTTGTCTGCCTGGGAGTGTTTCACTGATGCAGTCTCAGAGACTGACGAGGACCACAACGTCCTGTGGTTGCTTCAGCCACTGGCAGGTGTCAGCTTTGCCACTGGTAGGAACCTGGGAAGGGAGTGACCCAAGGGATCCCTTCCTGCGAAAGGAGCCGAAGAAGACTTACACTTCTCCGGCTGAGAAGTGGGGAGTGACGTCCCCCATGGCTGGAAGGGAGCGGGTGCGTTGCTCCCAAAGTAGGTTGTGTAGGAGCAACAGGGAGGGAACTGCCCCACCATCAAGGGGGCAGGTGGAGTCTGATGGCACTGAGAACCAATTGAGTGTGGCAGAACAGAAGACGCTAGAACCGTTGTCGTAGCGGTGGCGTATGTTGACGTCATACGCACAGGATGTAGCCTCTCATATTTTCTCTTGGTCTCAGTGTATTTTTTTTCTTTTATTTACACGTCAAGTTCCGTAGGACCAAATTGAGAAGCAAATCTCCAAGGTCATGGAACTTGTCAATACATGAAATTACAACATAAAAGTAATAACAGATAAAAATAAATGTTCATGAACCTTAAAAAAGTCAGTCCATAAGTTTAAGTAAACGCAATCAACAATACAACAAGAATCAGCTAAATTTTTCAACGAACTCTTCGACAGAATAGAAGGAGCGACCCATGAGGAAACTCTTCAGTTTCGATTTGAAAGCGCGTGGATTACTGCTAAGATTTTTGAATTCGAGTGGTAGCTTATTAACAATGGATGCAGCACTATACTGCACAGCTTTCTGCAGAAGAGTTAAGGGAGTCAGATCCAAATGCAGGTTTGATTTCTGCTGAGTAGTAAACGAGTGAAAGCTGCTTATTCTTGGGAATAAGCTAATATTGTTAACAAGAAGTGACAGTAAGGAATATATTTATATTGAGGGGCCAACGTCAAAAGATCCAGACTCGTAATTTCACGAGCCTCTTGTCGACCTGTGTTCACATCATGTATTGCCCGAACCACCCGTTTCTGAGCCAAAAATATCCTTTTAGAATGCGAAGATTTACCCCAAAATAAAATACCATACGACATAAACGAATGAAAATAAGCAAAGTAGACTAATTTTCGTGTCGAATGATCACTCACTTCAGATACCGTTCAAATAGCAACAATGGCAGCTCTAAGTCTTCGAACAAGATCCTGAATGTGGACTTTCCACGACAGTTTACTATCTATCTGAACACCTAGAAATTTGAACTGTTTAGTTTCACTAATCATATGCCCACTCTGTGAAATTAAAACATCAGGTTTTGTTGAACTGAGTCTTACTGTGATTTAGCGTTAGTTTCTTTTCTACAAGCCATGAACTTACGTCATGAACTGCACTATTTGAAACTGAGCCAATGTTGCACATAACATCCTTTACTACCAAGCTAGAGTCATCAGCAAACAGAAATATTTTAGAGTTACCCGTAATACTGGAGGGGATATCATTTACACAAATAAGGAACAGTACCCCACTCAGACCCCACATCACAGCCGTTGTCAACATTTTGAATAATGAGCTTTTGCCGTCTGTTGTTAAAGTAAGAGATGAACCAATTGTGAGCTACTCCCCGTATTCCGTAACGGTGCAATTTCTGGAGCAATATTTTGCGATCAACACAATCAGATGCCTTAGTTAAATAGAAAAAAAAACATGCCAAGCGTTCGAAACCTTTTGTTTAGTACATCCAGTACCTCACACAGAAAAGAGAATATAGCATTTTCTGTTATTAAACGCCTTCTAAAGCCGAACTGTTATTTGATAGCAAATCGTGTGATATAAAATGATCAATTATCCTTACATACACAGCCTTTTCAATAACTTTTGCACACACTGATGACATAGAGATAGGTCTAAAATTATCTACATTATCCCTTCCTCCATTTTTATAAAGCGAGCTTTACTACTGAGTACTTTAACCGCTCAGGAAACTGAGCATTCGTAAAGGTAAAATTACAAATATGGCTAAATACAGGGCTAACATGTGCAGCACAGTAAGTCAATTGGTCCAGGGTTCTTTCTGGAGAATCCTGCAGTCTGGCGAAAAAGGGAAACGGTGCTCTCCGAAGTTGACACAGATGGGAGGCGGGGCGCAGAGTATTGGGATGTGAAGGACGTCCACAATCCCGACAGGTGACGCTGGAAGTACAGCGGGAAGACATATGGCCGAACTTCCACCACATAAAGCACCGCATCGGATGACGGATATATGGCTTTACGTCACAGAGGTAAACCATCACCTTGACCTTCTCGAGCAATGTATCACCCTCGAAGGCCAAGATGAAGGCACCTGTGGCAACCTGACTATCCCTCCGACCCCGGTGGACGCGCCGGACTAATGGACACCTCGCCGCTCTAAATTGGTGCACAGCTCATCGTCAGACTGCAAAAGAAGGTCCCTGTGAAATATGATACCCTGGACCATATGTAAGTTCTTATGGAGCGTGATGGAAACAGAAACATCCCCCAGCTTGTCACAGGCGAGTACTACTGCTGACTGGGAAGAGAATGCTGTTTTGATCAAGACCGACCCTGACCGCACTTTGGACAAGCCCTCCACCTACCGAAACTTGTCTTCTAAATGCTCCACAAAAAACTGAGGTTTCATTGACAAGAAAGATTACTATCAACTCTCGTACATACGAGGTACCGGGGTGAATAAGCTTCGCTACCATACTGCGTCTGGCGTTCCTCCCACGGTGCGGCCGGAGAAGGGGGGGGGGGGAGGGGGAAGGCGGGGGGGAGAACGATTTGTGGTCATATTTCTTAGCACTGAAGTTAGACCTTGACTGCTTGGACACTGCTGGTGTTTGACCACCAGCAAGAGATCAAATACTACGATTCATGGCGTGTCATCCGCCGTGAAGCCACGCGCACTGATCAGGAGCTCTCCCCACGGGCGCCACCCAGCCGCAGCAGATACCACCTGGCTGGAGGGCCGTTGCCGAGAGTCCCAATGCCCCAGGGTACGGCCATCTACTCCTTGTCATACGCGGGGAGTTAACGGCGCAGGCACCAGCAAAACAATCCCAGTGTGGTCAGGGGGCTACACCCAACAGGGTACATGGTTGCCCCACCACAACGGACTGGCTACAGCGCTGGATATCGGGGGCAAACTAGCTAAGAAGTCCATTATCGTCGACAGCGCAGAAAGCGATACCGCACAGAGGATGGAAGAAACCGCACCCAGGAGAGTGACCTCGCCCAACAGCTTGAGAATGAGCGGAAGTGCAGATCCACGTCGACGAAGGATGCATGAGGTCTCAGTGCATAATGGACACAATGCAACATGTTGGCCCCCTTCCCCAATTGGCTCGCTCTTTGGGAAAATTTTGAAAAAGGGAGGTCAAACCCTACTGTGGACTATCACATAAAAGCCAAAATGTGTGAGACTCCTTTTAGTCGCCTCTTACGACGGACAGGAATACCTCATGCCTATTCTAATTCCCGGACCCGCAGGGGCGGGAGGGGGGGGGGGGGGAGCTTTCCTATTTGTTTCAGCTGTTTTTGTCCCAGGCCATTACAAGAATGCGTTAGTTGCTTCATTGGCTCCCATGATGTCTCCCCAGTGAGAAGGCCTTACACTCGTGGTAATAAAGTGTTACACCGATCGTTATCAAACTGATACTACATTATTGACATGCGGCTGGGGTACGTCGATTAAAATTTCAACATCACGCGAGATTCATTTCAGTTTACAAGAAGTCATTCCTACTTATGTAGAACGGCATGAGATCATGATGGCTACTGGTCGTGTCTAGCGTTACTGGTTCCGGTGGGAATGGCAATGCAGTTTGCGCAGAAGACGTCACGTGCCTCTTATCGCCATCTTTCCGAGTCAAGAAGGTCGTATCATTAGAGTTAGTGACATCCGGATATCATATCGATAGGTCGCACTAAGAGTTGGCTGTACTACACTGACTGCAGGAGTTCATCCAGAGATAAAGCAACAACTGTAAATCTGGAGGGGCAGTAGAGAGCACTGTCTGTAGGTGAAGAGCGATACTAGGGGCATTTCTAATAAATAACTCACCCTGGAGCCTCAACAAACCAGTCAAAAGACTGACGACCCGAAAAATAAAGCGTGATTTCCTACGAAGTTTTTACCGAATCATGCAAAATGGCATACTCCAGAAGATTGTGTAAGGCTCCTCATTGCAGTTAACACCGCAATTTCCTTTCACCCGTAATGAATGTCTGACAAGGAAACATTACCAACATGACCTCATACTTTAAAGAGAAAAAAGGGCACTTAAAAGATATCAGATCCAGTAATAATCGATCCCGCACGAAACTTTAGAGGCCATAATTCTGATAGTACGCGCTTATGACATTCTAGATGTTCAGGTGGGGTGACAACCAGAGTCGTCCTATTCGCGAAATGACCAAGACGAGGGAAGAGGAGGAGGTTAGTGGACACATCCCCCTAACGTGTTTTGAAATTTTGTTCCAGGACATCTGTTATTGCGAGTGAAAAATGAGTGGCGCGGATACGCAGAATGCCAACCTCTCCTGCGCACATGTTGAATATTATTTGAACAATATTTTCGTATTAATATTCTTCAGCTATATATACGCATCAAAATCAAAGTAAATAAACCTAAGCAACTGAAGAATAATAATGGAATGAAGTTACTGATTTTTGTTTTGGAATTTAACCACGCCAATAAAGTTGAAGAATAGTGCACCTCATGTAAACGTACTTCATTTTAACAGTGTCAGCTATAAAATCCAAAGGAAATAACGCACAGCAACGATGTCAATAATTAAATAACGCTACGCTACTATTTCAATGACATTAATTCATTTCATCCCTTTACACTCCATTTGTGAATCAAAATAACTCTTCAAGGAAACGAAAGCTCAAGCACCAGCTATAGGTTGGAAACCGTGCATTTTGACACAATGAACAAAGCATTGAAACGTCCCCTTTGAACAATTGTACAAGACTGTGCTTAACCTGACACACAATATTTTTAGCGCAACGCAATCTATCAAAGATCCCTGCAAAAGAATGTCCCTGAGTAACATTAAACTATACCTTTCAGAAATCACTTACCTCACAAAAATCTTCATTACTCGAACTACTGCAATACCGCGAGCGCCACTACTGCCAGCTAAATAAAAGATTCAAACTACGGAAGGCACTAACTACTGATAGGGATAGTTAGCAAATGAAAGATATTAATAGAGAACAAACAATGTATTTACCTTAATATCATCGTATATCTAGCAGTTCATGACAAATTACAAAACTCCGCCATCTCTCTCCCCACATCCACCACTGCTGGCGGCTCACCTCCAACTGCGCAACGCTACGCGCTGTTCACATCCAGCTGCCGCTGCCCAACACTACAATGGCAGACAACAATGCAAACTAGACACAGACTGCACACAGCACAGCCAGTGATTCTCACACAGAGCGCTACGTGGCGTTACCAATAAGAAAACCTAAACAGCCTACTTACAGCATACTATCAAGGTCGAAACAGAATTTCACAACCACTTACTCCACCGTACAGTACTTTGGACTAGGGCATTGCCGGCCGCGGTGGCCGAGAGGTTCTAGGAGCTTCAGTCCGGAACCGCGTGACTGCTACGGTCGCAGGTTCGAATCCTGCCTCGGGCATGAATATGTGTGATGTCCTTAGGTTAGTTAGGTTTAAGTAGTTCTAAGTTCTAGGGGACTGATGACCACAGATGTTAAGTCCCATAGTGCTCAGAGCCATTTGAACTAGAGCATTAAGCGACAATAGTGGGTCGGAGCGTTTGAAAGCCGTAGTTTCAGAAGGTCATAACTGCTTGCTGTCAAAATTATGGCCCAAATTTTCGCGCGAGGTCGATTGCTGGGGCGGGTATCTCCCAAGCGTACTTTTTTCTCCTTAAAATAAGAGGTCGAGATGGTGATGGTTCCTTGCGAGATGTGGTAGGACGACACATACATTCATATCAGCCTACAGGCAAAAATCTTAATGACCTGACACAGCACGTCCTCCATGCCTGTCAAGAAATTTCTGAAGATTGCATGCGGATGCCGCTTGCTTCCATGCCACAAGAAACGCGAGAGTGTATTTATGAGGAGGTCGGACTTCATAATATTGTCTGATAGTGGAAATACAGTGAAGAACTAAATGAACTGGTACACATGCCTAATATCGTGTAGGGCCCCCGCGAGTACGCAGAAGTACCGCATCACGACGTGGAATGAACTCGACTAATGTCTGAGGTAGTGCTGGAGGGAACTGACACCATGAACCTCACAGGGCTGTCCATAAATCCGTAAGAGTACGAGGGGGTGGAGATCTCTTCTGAACATCACGTTGCAAGGCATCAAAGATATGCTGAATAATGTTATGTTTGGGGAGTCTGGTGGGCAGCGGAAGTGTTTCAACTCAGAAGTGTGTTCCTGGATCCACTCTGTAGCAATTCTGGACGTATGGGGTGCCGCATTGTCCTGCTGGAATTGCTCAAGTGCGTCGGAATGCAAAATGGACATGATGGATGCAGTTGATCAGGCAGAATGCGTGACGTACGTGTCACGTGTCATAGTCGTATCTAGTCCTATCAGGGGTCCCATGTCACTGTTACTGCACACGCCCCACACCACTACAGAGCCTCCACCAGCATGTACAATCCCCTGCTGGCATGCAGGCATGCTGGCAACATGTTTCCGGTCATCAACAGTCCAAGGTCAGTGCTGACGGGCCAAGGCGAGGTGTAAAGTTTCGTGTAGTGCGGTCATCAAGGGTACACGATTGTGCCTTCGGCTCCGAAAGCCCATATCGATGTTTCGGTGAATGATTCGCATGCTGACACTTGTTGATGGCCCAGCTTTGAAATATGCAGCAATTTGCGGAAGGGTTGCACTTTTGTCACGTCGAACGGTTATCTTCAGTCGTATTTGGTCCCGCTCTTGCAGGATTTTTTCCGGCGGCAGCGATGTCGAAGATTTGATATTTTACCGGATTCCTGATATTCACGGTACACTCCTGAAATGGTCCTATGGGAAAATCCCCACTTCATCGCTACCTTGGAGATGCTGTGTCCCACCGCTCGTGCGCCGACTATAACACCACTTTCAAACTCGCTTAAATCTTGATAACCTGCCACTGTAGCAGCAGTAACGATCTACCAACTGCGCCAGACAGTTGTTGTCTTGTAAAGACGTTGCTGACCGCAGCGCCGTGTTCTGCGTGTTTACATATCTCTGTATTTGAATACGCTTGCCTATACCAGTTCTTTTGGCCCTTCATTGTAAGTTACGACTGGAATGAAGATTTAATCGTTTAAAAGTTGTTATGTGATCAACATCGCCACAAAATTTTGATAAATATCGGACAGGTGCTTCACGATGAGCAGTTTGCATTTGCGTCACAGTATTTCGTTCACCGAGTGAAATTGCTGCCGACCATAAGACATGAACCACGGCATCAATTTAAGCTCCGCTCTTACGTGGATCCAGTGTGTTATGCAGCGTAATTCCGCTAAGGCATGTTTTCTTATGGCGACAAAAGTTTTTTTTTCACGAGTGTCCAGAAAATGTGAACCTGTGAACATGATTCAGCATAGTTTGGGCCGTGGGGAGAGTATCAGCCGTATGTTACAAGTGAAGTAAGAGGTGGCATCGAGAACGCTGCCTAGCACAATTTGCCAGCAAAGTCCCGGGTGTATTGCGAGCAGGTGCGGGCGGCTGTTGCCGGAGCGCCAGACAGCTATCGATTCGGCCCTTAATCGAGGCACGGCACCACTAAAGACCCGCGCGGCCGCAACTTTCCGGTCAGCCCGCGAGCCACCCCACTACGGCTTAATCCTCACGCTACGGATACGTTTTTTACGGCCAAGTTGTAAAGATGCCGTAAAAAGAGCGTTAGACGGAGGGAGTGGGGCGACCGTCGTATACCAGATGCGACAGGCCAACAGCTGTGACCAGTCCCATATCGTGGGCAAAATACCAAGTGATAGCCTGTACGCACTTCTAAACGCTGAGACCATTCTACGTATCACGTGCTGTCAGTCGACGTTGTGTGAACCAAGAGCACACAGACGAGTGTAATAACTTATTGCGAAATCATGCTTCATTCTTTCGGTCTTCAGTCTTTTGACTTGTTTGACGGGGCGCCAACGTTCAATTATCTACTGTTGGCTGTGTTACAAACTCTGTCTTCACCTACAGATTTTCTCGCAACCCCCCCCCCCCCCCCCGGACACAAAGCAGGTTATTCCTTGATGTCTTAACAGACATCCTCGCGTTATCTTCCTTCTTCTTGACGGTGTTTCCCGTACGTTCCTTTCTTTGCCAATTCTCCAAAAATCTCCTCATTCTTTAGCACCCCATGTAGTTTTCAACATATTTCCATAACACCACATCTCAGACACTTGCATTCTCTTCTTCTTTGGCTATTCCACACTCCATGATTCACTTCCACACAGTGCTGTGCTCTAGACATACTTTCTCAGAAATTTCTTTCTGAAATTACGACTACACTGCATACTAGTAGATTTATTTTGGTCGGGAATGCTCTGTGACAGCGTGCTAATTAAACCCTCACTATTTCGTCCGTTGTGCGTTATTATGCTTCCATTGTAGCAGAATTGCTTATTTTCATCTATTATCTATTTACCAATTCTGATGTCCTCGTTATCGTTAATCTCATTTCTGCTACAGTCATATATATATTAGCTTATTCTTTACAAGATAACTTAAAAATTGCAGTGTTCAAATTACCAGTTTCAGCACTTGGTTCCCATTTTCAGGTGTGATTAATTCGCCTACATCTTCGTCCAGATATATAATACTTCCAGTGAAGCATTCTGAGCAACATACAATGGTAAACCAAAAAGTTATGACCACTGTCCAACGCGACGTTCGAAACCGCCTGGCGACCTTGCGGGCACGTGACATGATAAGAAAGAAGTGTAAGCGGTGCAGGCACGGATGAGGTAATCACCCTTGCGAAGATGTGGGCTACAAATGGAGAAATCCATAGACGTAAGTGACTTTGACAAAGAGCAGATTATTATTATTATTATTATTACATAGAGCCTGTGAACGAGTGTCTCGAAAATGGCGAGGGTGGCCGAATGTTCATGTGCTACTGACGTGAGCATTGACGGAAGGAGGTAGGAGGACAGTAAAACTAGGGTCGGCAGCACATTCATGTTCCTATGTAAGTGAGGGACCGGGACTCGTGGTTAGTGGATGCAGTTATGCTGGGAGATGGGATTCAACATTATTACCATTACAAGAGCGAAATTAGTTCATTATAATATTTACAAACAAATACACTGCACTCACTAATATCACAGGATGGGGTGGAAAGCTTTTCCTCTGTCCTGAAGGCGTAGTTCAACACTTATACATTTATTTGTGAGCATCTTTACCACTGTTGCACGTGCAATCAACTGCAGATAATCAGTTATCCTGACTTCAGTTCATCTATTGTCTTTGGGTTATTTTGATACACAAATGTTTTACCCGCACCCCAAAGGAAACAGTCGGGTGGAGACAGATCCGGTGAGCACGGGGGCCGGAGACGCTTCATAATTACTCTGTCTCCAAAGATTTAATCTAAAAGACGTAAGGACTGGTGCAAGTTATGTGCAGCAGCGTTGTCTCGTTGGAAAAATGAATAATTACTCTCATTTTCACTCGGCAAGGTAGTAATTTAATAAATTATCTGCGAACAATAGATATCGGAAGTGACTGTAATATCGAGAAAGATCGGCCATATAAATCGGGCTCGAATAGTGGCAACACACATGGTCTGGGATACGAGGGTAAGTCAATTATTATCCGCAATTTAGTTAGATTTTTGTTTATTTTGGTAGTACTGTCGTTCTACGTTGATGACGCATGCTTTGTTTATTTGTTGTTATATCTCTGCAGTTTTCAAGCTGCTACGTTAGTTTCATTATTGCTGCAATGCTGTTAATCATGGCTGCTCCGCTGTCTATTTTCACCAAAGAAGAGCAACGTTCAGTGATCGTTTTTTGTGGTCGGAAGCACTATTAGGGGCCGAAAGTTACCGAAGACTTTCGGTACAATACGGGAACAGTGTTTTGCCACAACGGACTGTCTACGAATGGATTGAAATTCCGAAATGTTGGTGCAAGTGTTCCTGACGGTGAAGGAGCCGGACGACCGTTTACCGCTAAAATTGAAGAAACCATTGAGCGTTCACGTGAGATGATTCTCTTACACAGACGATTAACTATTGACAAAGTGGTACATCGTCTGCAAATTATTCACGGATCTGCCTGCGAAAGCATCCACAACAGACTTGGGTTTGATAAAGTTTGTGCAAGATAGATCCCAAAACAACTCACACAGTTGCATAAACCAATGCACTTGGACATCTGCAAAAGACATTTGGATCGCTATGGCAACGAAGGGGACAACTTCTTAGACAGCATCGTTACTGTTGACGAAACATGGATCCATCATTACGAGCCGGACAGTAAACGGCAGAGTATGGAATGGAAACATCCAAATTCGGCATGCAAGAAAAAGTTCAAGATCCAACCGTCCGCAGGAAAACTGATGCTTACGGCTTTTGGGACGCACAAGGTCCAGTACTGGAACATTATGGGGAAAGGGGCAAAAAAATAAACAGTGTACGTTACAGTGAGATGCTAACTGCCAGACTAAAGCCTACAATTCGAAGCAACCGCCGAGAATTGCTGTCGAAAAGTGTTGTGGTGTTGCACGACAATGCCCGTCCGCATACTGCAGCCCACACTGCTGAAACGCTCCAGAAAGTCACATTTGAAGTATTGGATCATCCTCCACATAATCTCGATATTGCCCCTTCTGACTATCACTTGTTTCGTCCACTCAAACAGGCATTAATGGCCCGTCGATTTGCCTCGGACGAAGCAGTGAAAGAAGCGGTGCATTCCTGGCTCGCAGCTCAACCGACGACCTTCTTTTATGAGGACATCAGGAAACTTGTACAACGATGGACCAAGTGCGTTGAAACGGAAGCAGACTATGTCGAAAGATGTTCTTGTAAGTTTCCAATTTGATTGCAATAAAATTTTGTAACCACTTTACGGATAATGATTGACTTACTCTTGTACATCGTCGTCGTCGTCGTCGTCGTCGGAGGAGGAGGAGGAGGAGGTGATGAAGTCGCCGTCAACGTCCTACTGCGACAGCTATTCGGTTGGGCTACATGCGTACGGTGGAGGACACAGTTTTTGAAACCTTTAATTATGGTGGGAAGACGGAGAAGACAGCAGGTCATTTTGATTCTTAAGCCATGCAGACCATTGCTTTTCGGCAATACGATATTAAGGATAAACTAATATTTTTTAAGAGTAGGTATGAAAACGTAGTAATTAGTAAGGTAGTGACTTACGTGTATAGGACTAACTGTAGAATAGAGCGTATAAATAATGACAGACAAGTGCAAAAGATGTATTTCGAGGAAGCTGGAGATATTGAGAAAGTGAGACTGTGTGTTAGTAAGAAGTTGGGAGCATTTAGGTGACAGAGTTTTCAATCAACTGTCGTCGCTTGGTGATGTTACAATGGGAAGAATGCGTATAAATTCACAACAGATAGTAAGTCAGAGAAATCTGTAACTGTTAATAAAATAATGGCAATTTTCTTAAGGCTTGTGGATTTTCTGATGACTAAATTCGTGAAACTTGGGAATTAATGTAGCCGGATGGGTGAAACGAAGCCTCATCAGTGAAAAAGGTTCGATCTAAAACACCTGTTCAATGTCGGTTAACAAACAGCTGAAACCATTCACAATACGCTATTCGTTTCGGATGGTCCATATAATGTAACTGTTGCACGGCAGTAACTTTATATGAATACATCGCCAGATCTTTGGTGACGGCTTTATGTGGTGTCGTATGAGAGACTTTAGTCTCTTGCTGTGACCTCCTCAATGATTTTGTTTCACACCGCAACATGATGTCCTAAATGTAGTCATGCCTTCGTTGTATGAAAATTGTGGGCATACCAGTTAGTGGTGCATCATAAACTGAACCTGCTGCCCGGAATTTGCAAGTTAAATCTCGTAGTATCACAATGTGGACACCTCGAAGCGGAAAAAAACGCGCTCTAAATTGCCACCTCACATGGTCCGTACAGCTCCTCCGGCACGGAGAACCACCTCCACTAAAAACGCTCCCTCTGCAATAGTAAGCATTCTCACTACACTCAGCTTACACAAGAACTAGACAGTAGCACAAGTAACAGCTAGAACGCACACGCAATCCTACTACCTCCACTCTACCACTGCAGGTTCACGGACCACGTGCAGGCTAGGCTAGAATGTTTTGCGAACCTTATGCGCCTCACAAGGCGAGACAAACGAGGCTCGCCGCTGCGGAGAGACTTTTGCGGACGTGCGGTATTAAATTTTTAAATTATCATCTCGGCTAGCGACCTTTAATAATCGTTTGATTCTCTTAAGTTATATCATAATTTTGGGAGTGTCAATGCAGAACATGGTTTCTGAAGAGCTTAACCCATTAAGTACCAGTATCCTATTTTGAGGACAGAGCACATATTTATTTATAAATACACAATAAATTATTAATTTGCAAATATTACTGTTCTGTGTCATTTGTTAGCTCAATTTGAGTTATATTCATTGTTTTCCATTGTTATAAAATTTGGTGTTCTCCAAAATATGACACTGGGACTTAGTGTTATAACTTCAGTTATTTGTATTGCTGCACGTTCGAATATGAAACTCGGCTACTGCAAGCCTATTAGATTTCGTTATAAGTTGTGGTCTCTTTGTGGAGCAAGTGGCTACTGTTTCAAATTTGATTTATATTGTGGACAGGATTCAGAAGATACTGCAAGGGATGACTTACTATTGAGATCAAGAGCAGTCCTAAACACGCCCGACTGCATTGAAAAACCCGAGAATCATTGTGTGTACTTTGACAATTTCTTCACTAGTAGAGATCTTCTGATTCATCTGAGAAATTTGGGTTTTCGAGCAACTGGGACTGTCAGAGAGAATCGAGTTCGTGACTGTCCACTACTGAGCAGCAACGAACTGAAAAAGACAGTTCGAGGAAACTATGACTACCAGTTCGACAGGAGTGGTGAAATCTTATTTGCTCGATGGCACGACAACAGATGCGCTACAATTGGTACAAATTTTTACAAAGTTGAACCTTTTGGAGCAGCTATGCGGTGCAGTAGACAAGCAAATAAGAAGACACAAGTGCAACACCCTGCCGTTTTGAAGTACTGGATTTCAGACGTACTGTTACAGTTACATACCTGAAATTGGACACTGGAAGACCGAATATTGGACGTCCAATGGAATACCCATCAAGTCAGATGAGAGTGATACCAGAGATCAGGTTTGATGGAATTGGTCATATGACAAAAGAAGCACGCAAACAAGATGTGTAAGAGCTAAATGCAACGGGAAACCAAAAACAATGTGTGTTAAATACCGTGTAACATTGTGTGTGAAGTGTTTTGTACCATTTCACAAAAAATAAATAGTTAAGACTTGAATACAGTTTAGTATGCTATACGATACTGTTAAATCCCAGCGTCCTATTTTGAGGACGGCATTTATATCTGCATGTATAAATGTTCTTTGGCTATTTTTGTACTTATTGTGGTTCATACACTATGTTCATTATAATTAAGGAATAAAAAATTCAGTTTTTTAAAAAAAATTAATTTGGGACTTAATGGGTTAATCCTAACTCTTGTAATGCATATTTGCTCTAATACTCAAATGCTGCAAAGTGTATAACTGTTACCTCCCGTGTTTTGATAGCCAGATTTTATCACTTATTTAAACTGGTGTTTTAACATTCTAAATGCTCATTTTTAAAGATGTTTCTTCCTCTCTGTTATAGTTCTGCATTTTTTGTCGTCATGACTTATTACGAGTCCAAGGCTCCAGTGGGTTGTTTCCGTCAATACCAGTGAACCAAAAGTATCCCGTTAATTTCTTGAAGCAAACTTGTTTGATTTATTCACTTAGCAGAAGCCTTTTATTGTTCATTAATCTTACAGATACAGTTTAGCTTGAATCATGTACAGATTCTTTTACTATTAAATGTGGATGTACGTTTCTCACGAAATTGTGTGTTATGTTGGGTCGAAGACTAAGCTAATAAAACTTTGTGCTAATTTCCTAGTCAGAAGTCTATTTCAATACAAGCGGTATGTGAAGTCTTATAGCCTGGCTTGATATCTACGCTTTCAGTGTACGTAAAAATTAAAATCATTCGGTGTCATTGGTTGTGTCACGCATTACAGTGTCAGGTGACCTCTGAGAAGCAAGTGAGTAACCGTGACCCATTGTTTTCTAGTGAAGTACACAGTTGTCGGTTGTCACCTGGGGACCTTGTATTCAGTCAAACACATTCAATGCGAGATCTTAATGCAATACATGTTGCAGGAGCGCTGTGTTTAATACAAAAAGGATGGGCTTTCCGTCTTGTCACTGAACATGCTAATGAATCTCCATCTGTCATCCGTAGGTTGTGGACACGCTATAGGGAGACAGGTCATCACACAAAACGCGTTGGACAAGGCTGATATCCGGCTGTCTATGAGTTGCGGCATTTAATCCATTTTAACATGGAGGAACAATTAGGGGACGCTAAGATACATGACAGAAAAAGGAATGAAGACCTTTCAGAATAGAGATATTTATCAGTTCACCACAGGCACTTGAGATCTTAAACGGAAAACAGATAATAATCTGCACGAAAACAGATTGAGCATTAATAAACGGAATGCATTAGTTATAAAGATGAACAATAAGCACTTAAATAATGAAACGGAGGAAAATATAGAAGTTCAACGGAAGCACAACTGATAAATGCTTTGGAACTACATAATCCCCTGAAACTGGATGTATGAAATGCAAATATGCGTACAACAACTTATGAAGTTTTATGGGAACGAAGTGTGGAGGAATTATTGAAAACCTAAGTAGTAGGAAAAAAAAAGAATGAAATCCTATGAAGCAGAGCAATCGGAAAGGATAATACAGGATAACGATTTTTGGGAGGTGGAACCGATAATAGTATTGCTAGGAGAAATAATATAATCGTGAAACTTAATTTTGAATGTTCGCAACTGATTGTGTAAAATTTAAAAAAAAACAAACCGCAGTTCGTAGTAAATTCAGGACAAGACAAATACTTCATTATGTGAAGGAGTATAGAAGAGTGAGCAAATTAAACTTAACCCACGCGACAATGGCGTGGAAAGATTGGTAAAGAGAGTATTTTTCTGAGTCCATGATCGTGTATAATATTTAGATGACTTTCTCGTATTCGTCAGGTTCACGGAGTCATCAAAATTGGTGATAATGGAACCAACAAGTCACTGAAAACATAACGTCTATCTATCCCAGAGTAAAACATCAGATATCAAAGTCTGTGTTAGTATTCCGAATCAGAATACTTCATTAATATCTGGAAACGTCTCGTTATGAGTAGTGAAGAAAACTTGCTCTTCTTTGTTTACGTGCACGTTGAATACAGAAGAGTAAACGCATTCAAGCAAATTTAGGACCAACAGTGATGAAGGCTACGCTGCCAAGTATGGGTGTAGCCACTGCACAGCGATATGTTCCAGAGCCAGGCGATGCCAACGTGGAGAGCGGAGAAATACTGGCCAAAATGGCGGCGAGCAAAAACGTGAGACACGAGCAATGGATTACAAGCGGCGAAACGTGATTGGTTTTGGAAGCAAGCCAGCATCCGTACAATGGCAGCCAGTACGCCTGCCCTCTGTCGCTGTTGCTGCCGCCTCTGCGGGTGATGATGAACGCTCTGCGATTTCGTGCGACAGGACGTCCGTCCTCCGTAGCATCATTTTTTACCACTACAGCACGGCAAGCTTCCAACTATCGCTGTTTTCAACGTTACCAATTTTTTTGCAATACCTGGAATCCCTCGATTCTTTAAAGTATCGAACTCTCATTAATGAAACATCTTCGAACCCCTGATTACTTTAGAAATGAGTTATTCGTTAAATATTTGCGTTAAGCATATGAGAGAAGCTTGCAGTTTCAAACGACGTTTCAGTTAGCTACAAGTCGCTAAATGTTCTCATTGTCACACGCTGGACTAGTGTTGTTGTTGTTGTTGTTGTTGTTGTGGTCTTCAGTCCTGAGACTGGTTTGATGCAGCTCTCCATGCTACTCTATCCTGTGCAAGCTTCTTCATCTCCCAGTACCTACTGCAACCTACATCCTTCTGAATCTGCTTAGTGTATTCATCTCTTGGTCTCCCCCTATGATTTTTACCCTCCACGCTGCCCTCCAATACTAAATTGGTGATCCCTTGATGCCTCAGAACATGTCCTACCAACCGATCCCTTCTTCTGGTCAAGTTGTGCCACAAACTTCTCTTCTCCCCAATCCTATTCAATATTTCCTCATTAGTTATGTGATCTGCCCATCTAATCTTCAGCATTCTTCTGTAGCACCACATTTCGAAAGCTTCTATTCTCTTCTTGTCCAAACTATTTACCGTCCATGTTTCACTTCCATACATGGCTACACTCCATACTAATACTTTCAGAAATAACTTCCTGACACTTAAATCAATACTGGATGTTAACAAATTTCTCTTCTTCAGAAACGCTTTCCTTGCCATTGCCAGTCTACATTTTATATCCTCTCTATATCGTCCATCATCAGTTATTTTGCTCCCCAAATAGCAAAACTCCTTTACTACTTTAAGTGTCTCATTTCCTAATCTAATACCCTCAGCATCACCCGACTTAACTCGACTACATTCCATTATCCTCGTTTTGCTTTTGTTGATGTTCATCTTATATCCTCCCTTCAAGACACCATCCATTCCGTTCAACTGCTCTTCCAAGTCCTTTGCTGTCTCTGACAGAATTACAATGTCATCGGCGAACCTCAAAGTTTTTATTTCTTCTCCATGGATTTTAATACCTACTCCAAATTTTTCTTTTGTTTCCATAACTGCTTGCTCAATATAGAGATTGAATAACATCGGGGAGAGGCTACAACCCTGTCTTACTCCCTTCCCAACCACTGCTTCCCTTTCATGTCCCTCAACTCTTATAACTGCCATCTGGTTTCTGTACAAGTTGTAAATAGTCTTTCGCTCCCTGTATTTTACCCCTGCCACCTTTAGAATTTGAAAGAGAGTATTCCAGTCAACATTGTCAAAAGCTTTCTCTAAGTCTACAAATGCTAGAAACGTAGGTTTGCCTTTCCTTAATCTTTCTTCTAAGATAAGTCGTAAGGTCAGTATTGCCTCACGTGTTCCAGTATTTCTACGGAATCCAAACTGATCTTCCCCGAGGTCAGCTTCTACTACTTTTTCCATTCGTTTGTAAAGAATTCGTGTTAGTATTTTGCAGCTGTGACTTACTAAACTGATTGTTCGGTAATTTTCACATCTGTCAACACCTGCTTTCTTTGGTATTGGAATTATTATATTCTTCTTGAAGTCTGAGGTTATTTCGCCTGTTTCATACATCTTGCTCACCAGATGGTAGAGTTTTGTCAGGACTGGCTCTCCCAAGGCCGTCAGTAGTTCCCATGGAATGTTGTCTACTCCGGGGGCCTTGTTTCGACTCAGGTCCTTCAGTGCTCTGTCAAACTCTTCACGCAGTATCGTATCTCCCATTTCATCTTCATCTACATCCTCTTCCATTTCCATAATATTGTCCTCAAGTACATCGCCCTTGTATAGACCCTCTATATACTCCTTCCACCTTTCTGCCTTCCCTTCTTTGCTTAGAACTGGGTTGCCATCTGAGCTCTTGATATTCATACAAGTGGTTCTCTTCTCTCCAAAGGTCTCTTTAATTTTCCTGTAGGCAGTATCTATCTTACCCCTAGTGAGATAAGCCTCTACATCCTTACATTTGTCCTCTAGCCATCCCTGCTTAGCCATTTTGCACTTCCTGTCGATATCATTTTTGAGACGTTTGTATTCCTTTTTGCCTGCTTCATTTACTGCATTTTTATATATTCTCCTTTCATCAATTAAATTCAATATTTCTTCTATTACCCAAGGATTTCTACTAACCCTCTTCTTTTTACCTATTTGATCGTCTGCTGCCTTCACTACTTCATCCCTCAGAGCTACCCATTCTTCTTCTACTGTATTTCTTTCCCCCATTCCTGTCAATTGTTCCCTTATGCTCTCCCTGAAACTCTGTACAACCTCTGATTCTTTCAGTTTATCCAGGTCCCATCTCCTTAAATTCCCACCTTTTTGCAGTTTCTTCAGTTTTAATCTACAGGTCATAACCAATAGATTGTGGTCAGAGTCCACATCTGCCCCTGGAATTGTCTTACAATTTAAAACCTGGTTCCTAAATCTCTGTCTTACCATTATATAATCTATCTGATACCTTTTAGTATCTCCAGGGTTCTTCCATGTATACAACCTTCTATCATGATTCTTAAACCAAGTGTTAGCTATGATTAAGTTGTGCTCTGTGCAAAATTCTATCAGGCGGCTTCCTCTTTCATTTCTTAGCCCCAATCCATATTCACCTACTACGTTTCCTTCTCTCCCTTTTCCTACACTCGAATTCCAGTCACCCATGACTATTAAATTTTCGTCTCCCTTCACTATCTTAATAATTTCTTTTATTTCATCATACATTTCTTCAATTTCTTCGTCATCTGCAGAGCTAGTTGGCATATAAACTTGTACTACTGTAGTAGGTGTGGGCTTCGTATCTATCTTGGCCACAATAATGCGTTCACTATGCTGTTTGTAGTAGCTTACCAGAATTCCTATTTTCCTATTCATTATTAAACCTACTCCTGCATTACCCCTATTTGACTTTGTGTTTATAACCCTGTAGTCACCTGACCAGAAGTCTTGTTCCTCCTGCCACCGAACTTCACTAATTCTCACAATATCTAACTTTAACCTATCCATTTCCCTTTTTAAATTTTCTAACCTACCTGCCCGATTAAGGGATCTGACATTCCACGCTCCGATCCGTAGAACGCCAGTTTTCTTTCTCCTGATAACGACATCCTCTTGAGTAGTCCCCGCCCGGAGATCCGAATGGGGGACTATTTTACCTCCGGAATATTTTACCCAAGAGGACGCCATCATCATTTAATCATACAGTAAAGCTGCATGCCCTCGGGAAAAATTACGGCCGTAGTTTCCCCTTGCTTTCAGCCGTTCGCAGTACCAGCACAGCAAGGCCGTTTTGGTTATTGTTACAAGGCCAGATCAGTCAATCATCCAGACTGTTGCCCTTGCAACTACTGAAAAGGCTGCTGCCCCTCTTCAGGAACCACAAGTTTGTCTGGCCTCTCAACAGATACCCCTCCGTTATGGTTGTACCTACGGTACGGCTATCTGTATCGCTGAGGCACGCAAGCCTCCCCACCAACGGCAAGGTCCATGGTTCATGGGGGGGCTGGACTAGTGTAGTCTGAGTAATTTGTGCTCCATTTTAAGCAAAAGCTACCTTTACACGCATCTCAACGTACATGACGTTGTATCTCCCGAACTATGTGTCTTGCAGTGATATAACTGTCCAGTCACTCTCAGTGTTATATGTGGATATAGTCTGCAAACTGTCTGCGAAAGGAATTGGAGGTAAACAAGTAACAAATTAAAGTCTCATTCCGGATGCTGAAGTTTGACCGGATGATCAGTTAAAGTATAGTGAGTGATTAATGTTCTTCCTTTCGCCGTTTTGTGGCGGGGCCAGTGAGAAAAAATTTCGTAAAAGTTTAGTATTATGTGTAAAGCTTATTGGAAGTCCCTACTCAATTAGTAGATACATGCTCGCCTTCGGTGACGCTGCACAGTGGGCCAGAACCCTGAAACCCTGGCAAAAAATTTAAAAATCTGCTCTAATAGGGTCAAAAATGGGTACGATGGGGTTTATGATCCTTCTAAGACCGCCTTTTATACAAAAATTGATAAAGTCAATATGGCGAAAAGAATCTGGGAAAAAATAATGAAGCGAACAAAAAAAGGGTTTCCGTGAACATTTATAATTTTAATGTTAAACTTTATTATGAAACTGTCTCTGTTACTGCCTTCATTACAGAAAAGAGAGATTAGTAACAAAAATTGAAAGTTTTATAAGTCTTCATCTTCTTCCACTTTGTGCTTCCTGTTGCTCCATCTTCTTCCTGACCGACATTTGTATCCTCTTGACTATCCTCAGCATCTGATTTCTTGCAAACCTCTGCAGCAGAAACCACGAGGGTAACAGCTTTCGACGACACTGTTTTCACTTTCCTCGGAGATGGTTTCCGCAAGGACTAAATGAGGGATCGATTGTTGCCAGACGTCTCCAGAACACATTCTCAATATTTTTTACGCGAAAAGACTTTCTGGCAAAGCTTAACTTGTTTGTTCATTCCTGTGCACCTTTAGACAGCTAGCCCATTGGTAAAATTGTTGAAACAATTACGTGCGGTCCGCGGACTAAGAGCCTATGGACTCCTGTAGGCGTAATGTACCGTATGCACTCTTTTGACATAAAACCTGGTCGTTGCAATGGCGTAAAATTTCCAGTTATATTTTCTCGGTATAAATAACGGCATTTTGCAGCTGTCTCTTAAAAAGATGGCTCATAGCCGGGGTTGCGGCTGTTATCTGGATTTTAATGCTGATTCTTAGAGACAGAATTAAGAAGAAGCCGGAGTGTCGTGAAATCTAAAACCTATCTCGTTTTACATTTTTTGCTTGCATTCCGGTAAGAAATTAATTAAAAAAAGACCAAGTTGTTCATAATAACGTACATACTTTCTAAAATAGCCTTCATTTTCAACAATGTCGATCGTATTTCGCTGAATACACACATTTCATCCGAAAGATTTCCATATTCTAGGACCTGGATTCAATAGTCCCATCATTAGTCTAGTCAGCCTATCAAACGAAACTTTTTGACTCCTAACCTTTTTTAATTTATGGCCACTTTTTCGGTATTCTGATTCAATGTGTGCTGCCTAAAGACAAACACGCAGTTTCTAATTGTGTTACTTGTCTTATTGTGTTCAAATTTTAATATAAGATTATACCTCTTAATAAGTATATTATGTCAGCATTTTAAGTTTTTAAATTTTGTCTATACCTACGAGAAATATCAAAAATCAAATTTTTGTTGCCCCTGCAAGCCTTTAGATACACAGCCGCCAACTGTATTCAGATTCTGGAATAGTGGTTCAGTAATATACACTGAGGTGAAAAAAGTTATGCGAAATCTCCTAAGCCGGCCCATGTGGACGAGCGGTTCTAGGTGCTTCAGTCCGGAATCGCGCTGCCGCAGGTTCGAATCCTGCCTTGGACATGGATGTGTGTGATGTCCTTAGGTTAGCTAGGTTTAAGTATTCAAAGTCTAGGGGACTGATGACCCCAGATGTTAAGTCCCATAGTACTCAGAGCCATTTGAACCATTTGTGAAACAGTTCTTCTCTTCCACTTAAAATGCATGAAGTTAATTTGTAGAATTTGTTGACTGCAGCGTGAAAGGAATTAAAGTTGATGGAGTCAATGTGATTCATTAAAAATAGACGAGGTTGTACTTTCAAATAAAAAAAAAGACTAGTCTTTTTGCGGCTACAAAATGTTGAAATAGCAACGCAAGCTGGAAGATCACCGACATCTTATTAAATAATGAACAAGTTTCATTTTCTACACCTCTTACTCCTTTCCTCTTGACACCTGACGACAATTACAGTGTTCAAACTGCAAAATACTTCGCGACAACATCTAACGCTCAATTCTCTCGAAAATCTTGTAGCTTTTAAGCGATTGTATACCGTCCAGGAACTCTACACGTAGCGTTCACTGAAACATGTACAAGCAAGAAGTCTCGTTTCCCATAGCCAAAGAGCAACCCTCGCCCAGCCCTTCAACCCTGTGTTCCCCCGCTATCACAGCTACCTACCCTGTCACTGGCTACCGCTTTCACTCCTTCCCTTCCAACCACGGTGTCATCAGTGACGTATCTCTACAATATAAAATTTACAATTTCTGAGCCTATTGACCGATTTACATGAATGACATCTTCTCTGAACGGTTCAAGAGCATGCGTTCATTTGATGTTAATTTGAATTTATTTCTTATACAATGTTAAATTGATAGTTTGCAACATCACTGAGTTAACTGTTTCGGAAACAGCAAATTAAACTACGATAAATTATGGAAATAGCTTACTACTAACGTGCAACACATGATAACACTGATCATTGATTTTGTCTGTACCATTATCTTGAATCAGAACTGTAGCTGTACATTTACAAATGAATTATGCACGCCGGCCGCGGTGACCGAGCGGTTCTAGGCGCTTCATTCCGGAACCGCGCGACTGCTACGGTCGCGGGTTCGAATCCTGCCTCGGGCATGGATGTGTGTGCTGTCCTTAGGTTAGTTAGGTTTAAGTAGTTCTAAGTTCTAGGTGACTGATAATCTCAGAAGTTAAGTCCCATAGTGCTCAGAGCCATTTTGAATTATGCGCAGGTCTTACTTTTACGTAATGGATGTGATGTAAAGAAAACGAGGTTATAAATTTTTCATCTGTGATGTGTGTTCACATTTTACACAGTGTATCTGAGTGGAACTTCGAGCTCACTGTTGCTAGCTTGGTACTGTAGAAATTGACACTGAGATAACATCTACGTACGGTTTCCCAGGCTGGCATTTCACAGATGTTCAAAAGCTAATGGACATGTGCACTCTAGTAAATCCTCTCACTGGGCGATCTTTCCATCATTGTCCGACGGAAAGATTTAAAACTTCGGAAAACATTCAAATACTCCAATCTCACAATCACTCCAACTTGTTTGTAACGCCTGGCATAGCTATAGACATGTTTAATCGCCGACAGGTTGAAGTGGAAGAGTCCCGTAGCTTGCCCCTAGCTATGCAAAAGGACCACAGTTACGTGTCTAATGAGATCATATGTGACATTCATGCCTCCTCTAGCGTCAGAGGTAACACATGTTTCACATACAGAGGGTGGATAAAAATATGGGAACACCAAGAACAGAACACACTACCACGACTAATGTGATGTAGGAAAGCCGTTGGGATTAAAACAGCTTCCAGTCATCTCGGAATGGATAAACACAAGTCTTACATAGTTTTGAAGAAAAAAAGTGGCAAATTAAGATAACGAAGTTGCAGGCAGATAGCGACACGCGTCCGTCTCTTCAAAGCAGACAACCAAAGCTCAGTAATAGCGATATCTGGTGACTGACAGCCGGTGGAATCGCGACAATTAATGCTTGTGTTCGCAAAGTCACTCCTGAACGGCGCGAGTTGTGTAAACATAGCGCCGCCCCCCCCCCCCCCCCCCCACCCCCGTCTTGGAACACAGCATCCCCGTTGGGGAACATACACTTTACTGTGTACTAGCTCAAACAACATTCTCCATAAACTAGGTGGCACTCGTTGGGAGTCGTCAACAGACAGACTTCGGGTGCAACAGTCGGATGATATATTCAGCAGCATAGTACTGCTCGCCTGTTGGGCTTAATAGTCCACACGTAGAAAAGGTAGACGTACAACTTGACGAGGCCATGCGCTTTGCTCCTGGACTAATAAGGTCTACTCTCACATACTGGTTATCTATCTTCAGCAACATTGCACCTCTTGATCGTAGGCGGAAGAGTGTGCTACTGCGGGAATATCAGAAGATTGCCGAGAACAACGACCTTCCAGTACTGAATGGTTTACTCTCTGCGGAGCGAAAAGGACTGAGATCAGGTCATTCCAGCCAGGACTCTCACAGGAAACTGAATTCAATACTAATCGTGAATGGAAACACTGCTGACAACAAAACTGTCCTCCACAATTCCTGGAACTGCCTTGCATCCAGAAGAAACCCCCACTGGATTCGGCCAGCCTCTAGGAATTTGGATCGCATGAACTGCATCGGAACGGGCCGTAGAAGATGTGCAGACACACTCTGCAAGTGGGGCAAATCTTCATCACCATCGTGTGACTCTGGTGGAGAACAACATACAGTTGCTCGTGTTATATCAATATCACCCGCACGTGCCTGCAAGGGTCCTCTCGAAGATTTCCTGACAGCAACGAGTGAAGTGATAAAATACATATAAGACCTTAATATCTGCATATAGCTGTTGTCACTGGTGTTATGCTGGAGAGCTTTGAATGCTGAAATATACTAGTTTTCTAATCTTCCTATATGTATCGACATGCGGTGAATAAAATGAATAAATAATGTAAGAAGGTTCTGTGCTATATTGCTTTAGTCGCCGGTAGCTGGTGAGCACCGTGCGTCCTTATTCGGGCTGAAGCAATAACAATACTGATTTATTGCGGGGTGGGCTGGGCTCGCTCAGTGTAAACTGCCATCCCAGCAGTAATGCACGACATAGGCAAGGGGAATTCTCCATCATCAGGTTTCGGTGGTGTGGGAGATTACGTGATCAGAAGTGGTGCATTGGCGTAACGGTTGCGCTGCTACATGAAATACAGGGGATAGGCAAAATAATGCGAGAAGTGATAGTAATGGGATGGTTTCGTTTGACGGTCAACAACGCAGGTAAGGCAAGTGTCGCGCTGGACTGTGCGTGTTGAGTATAGACTATGCATCAGTGCAGGTTGTTTAAGAGTAGTGCACACTTCGTATTTGCAGTCAGAGTCTCAAGCCGACGTGCAATGAAAGACTTGACAGAGTCCCAAAGAGGGCAGATTGTGGGCGCCCGATTAGCTAGAGCATCAGTAACCAAGACAGCAAACTTGTTGAATGTTTCAAGAGCAAATGTTTCAACAGTCATGACAGCCTACACATCAAAACTAAATGGCAGAGGTCGTCGTACGCTGACACGAATTGTGACAAAACAACACAAAACTACGGATGCTAAAGTGACTGTGGAGCTCAATAGCCATCTTCGAATCCCTGTATCTATCGGCACTGTCCGCCGCGAACTCTATAAAGCGCATTATTCATGGACGAACTGCTGTACCGAAACCATTAGTGACGACAACCACCGCAAAGAAGCGTAAAACATGGTGTGAGGAGCATAAATCATAGATTTCCTCAAATGGTTCTAGGTACTATGGGACTTAACATCTGAGGTCATGGGTCCCCAAGACTTGAAACTACTTAGAAATACTTAAACCTAACTAACCGAAGGAAATCTCACAAATCCATGCCTAAGGCAGGATTCCAACCTGCGACCGTAGCAGCAGCGCGTTTCCGGTCTGAAGCGCCTAGAACAGCTCGGCCACAGCGGCCTGCTCTGGATTTGCTGATTACTAGAAACACGTCATATGGTCCGACGAGTCAATGTTTTCGTTATTTCCAACATCGGGCCGGGTCTACGTTTGGAGAACGCCAAAAGAAGCCTACAGTCCTGATTGCCTGATTCCAACGGTTAAGCATGGAGGTGGAAGTGTGATGGTGTGGGCACCCATATCATGATATTCTGCTGGTCTTATCATTACTCTCAAAGGCCGTGTTCAAGCCATCGAATATGTGAACGTTTTAGGTGATCAGGTGCACACACGATTCAAATGTTGTTCTCTAGCAATGACGCCATATTTCAGGACGATAATGCACCCACTCACGCAGCAAGGTCAGTACAATCGTGGTATGAGGAGCATGCAACTGAACTGCAGCGTCTTCCCTAGCCAGCACAGTCCACGGACTTGAACATTACCGAACCCTTGTGAGCGGTATTGGAGCGTAGTCTCCGGAGCGCAGATTGCCGCCTCCTTCGTCAGTACAAGAGTTGAAAGCGGTTCCGATCGAAGAGTGACGCAACACTCCACTGGAGACTATACAATCATTGTATGCCAGTATTCCAAGAAGATCCGTTGCTGTATTACGTCCAGATGAGGTTCCGACCCCTTATTAATAAACCATTCCCAAGTAAGTACAGGAGGTCACATTATTTTGCCTACCCCCTGTAAATAGCTATCGATTTGGTAGCAGAATCATTCACAGCCCAGCAGTCTATCAGGACGAAGGAGCTATGCCAGATAAGGAGGCTATATGGAGCCTCCAGAAGGAGCGACGAGTTCGAGAGTGTGTCGCTGTAGCAACTTACTGCACCACGTACGCCCTGCACATTTGGTGCCCTAGCGCGGCGGGGCTTCCCGGCTCACTGCAGCAGACAGACTTGTGTCTAGGAGCAGCGGGTCGACCCCGGACAAAGTAGCTGCCTCATGGCAACGCGGTGGGTACTTCTTTTCGCTGCACGCTTCGGCCGCTCATGTGCCCTCGCACTAACAGCCGCCTGGCCAGCTACCGGCACTCTGTGTGCAGGCGTGGTCGCCTCCCCATATCGACGCAGTGCTGATGTACAAGTACAAAATGGGGTACTGATTTTAACAGCCGCTTCCGTCTCAGCCTTTATTCACCTGGCGCCCTTGCCTCAACCCTCAGCCATTAGACATCTTGACAACGTAGCCGGCCGGCCGCTGTGGACGAACGGTTCTAGGCGCTTCAGTCCGCAACCGGGCTGCTGCAACGGTCGCAGGTTCGAATCCTGCCTCTGGCATGGATGTGTCTCATGTCCTTAGGTTAGTTAGGTTTAAGTAGTTCTAAGTCTAGGGGACTGATGACCTCAGATGTTAAGTGCCATAGTAATTAGAACCATTTGAACAACGTAGCCACCCTGCCGCCATCCGGCTCTGCTGTAGTACTGTAAGATGGATCTGATGCGCCAAAATGGTCACACGATCCTTTGCTGTAAGGTGAACTTGCAAAGTATCTATGGGATCCATGGAATACCACGATATGGTTGTCGAAATCATTGCCGAAGTTCCGCCGTGGTTCACTCTTGAGACAAACTCGGTCAGAAGTTGGAAAGAATGTGCAGTAAGATTCCTCCGCCAAAACGACATTCTTCCATTGTTCCACAGCCACGTTTCATGGCTTTGGCACCACTGTCTTCTGATACGCGCATTTGCATCACTGATAAGTGGTTTTGGAATTCCTGCTCCCTCTGCGGTTCCCTGCTTAAGAGACTCCCTCGTGCTGAAACTTCCTGGCAGATTAAAACTGTGTGCAGGACTGAGACTCGAACTCGGGACCTTTGCTTTCGCGAGCAAGTGCTCTTCAATCTGAGCTACCCAAGCACGACTCACGCCCCGTTCTCACAGCTTTACTTCTGCCAGTACCTCGTCTCCTACCTTCCACACTTAACAAAAGCTCTCCTGCGAACGATATACTGGCAAAAGTAAAGCTGTGAGGACGGGGCATGAGTCGTGCTTGGGTAGCTCAGATTGAAGAGCACTTGCCCGCGAAAAGCAAAGGTGCTGCACAGTGAAAATCTCATTCTGGAAACATCCCTCAGGCTGTGGCTAATCCATGTCCCCGCAATATCCTGTAAGGTTCGCAGGAGAGCTTCTGTAAAGTTTGGAAGGTAGGAGACCAGATAATGGCAGAAGAAATGCTGTGAGGACGGGTCGTTAGTCGTGCTTGGGTGGCTCAGATGCTAGAGCACTTGCCCGCGAAAGGCAAAGGTCCCGTGTTCGAGTCTCGGTCCGGCAAACAGTTTTAATCTGCCAGGAAGTTTCATATCAGCGCACACCCCGCTGCAGAGTGAAAATCTCATTCTCCCTGACGCTGCTTTAGTGTTAACAGAGTTCAAGAGTACGACATTCAGTTCTGCAGTGGCTTACGCAGCTTTCCTCTTCAGTGTTCGTCTGTCGCGATCACTCAGAACACACTTTCGCCCGCGTCATGACTTAGCGGATGATGTTTCTCCGCTTTTTTTTTATGTACGTGGTATAAATCTTCGATACGGTGTCCTTGAGACGCGGTACACTTCGATTAATTTGGTTCGGAAGTACCCCCATCATACGAGTAACAACAATTTACCCACGTTACAATTCAGTTGGCTCCGCCATATCCTACTCACAACTGCACAGAACATCGTTCTGACTATGACAGGCACTTGCAACGTATTGAGGGCATTGCGTAGGCGCCGTGCCGTTCGTTGTTACATACAACAGTGAAACCTGCGGGCTTCTCTAACGTCTCCATTTATGTTTAACCAGGCATCTATGGCAGTGTTTCGATATTTTTCTGCTTCCCGTATACTACGTAAGTGAAGTTGACGTGATGAAACGTAGCTCATCACGTACGTTGCCGATCGATAGTACACTCCGTGCGACTTTTCTTGGTGTAATAACGTTGTGACAAGGTATGAACGGTGAAATGTATGCGGTTATTGTAAAAACACTTAAAATTGACTACGCAGTCAAAATTGCAATAAGTCTGAAAGGAAAAAGAACAGACAAATTGCGAAAGTTATCATTTTCCCAAATCCACCTGACGGTGGCTGCCAAAAACAGGAAAATGAGTGAGTACAAGAACCGCTGAGGAAATTAAAATTGCTGATCATAAAAATCTTATTAGATTAAAAATTATTTCGCACTCTTCTCCCCCCTTCCCTCCCATCCCCCAAGTATACTGATCACTCACTCATGTTTTACATGGAGTCATTTTAAATGTCTTAGTGGTTATCGTAGCTGGGAGATACGGCATAGGCTGATTTTCTTAAGAGCAGGAGACATTCGCAGTAAGGTTTGGCTGTCGTGGAGTCAGCTATTGGATACTGTCCCACCAGACTATAAAACATTTTACGTGCCAGAACTTACGACACAGAGTAGGAATATAGCTTCCGACATGGACGTTTGGGTGCAAGTGTGTATTTGGCGTTGAGTGGATGAAAAAGGGCATGTCAGCGGCAGTGCATCGTCAAGCGGAGCTAACAGTAAGAGATCATCCTTTAGAAGAAAGAATTTTTACCGCCCCGCCGTAAAAGTAGATCGCAGCAGTGCATATTACGCTGTTATCGTCGAGCGCTTATCCCTTAATTACCACGCCGTACCACGGGCTCAGCTTCTCTACAAGGGGCTATGACTTTCCCTGTCGTCTGCGGTCTCGTTAAACTCAAGATCAGCTGGATTATAGGAGCTCTCAACTCACTAGCTAAATTATGCGCTGCAATTGCGGTTTTATACATAGTATTCCCGTATCCTTTTATCTCTTGTCGCGATGTGCTCCTTTCTTTAATTCTTTATATACTCAGTATTTTTAACCACTTCAAACGAACCTGCGACCAAGTTTTCCCCCTTGGAGAGAACTTCACTATGTTTCGCGGCAGCGATAATTTTCTTGGAATATAATTTTCTTTTGTTGTTCTAAAGGCTGCCAGAAATTGCTGTTTCTGATGGAATTGATGACTGATCCACCTAAATATCTGCGCGTTAGCAAGCCGCATCTGGGAGTCGGGGGAGGCCGGCTGGTTACGGATCGAATCCATGACCAGCATTAACTGTGCCTGTAATGACCGCACAAGTGCAACTGGCTTGGAACTCACTCCCACATACTGACATCTGACACACTGCACGGGCATTTGGGTGCATGAATTCAACATTTTCGTGGTTATAACAGTTATTAACTTACCAGAATTTCGCAACTGCAAAGGCTTTTCTCACACACAGCCTTAACCTATGATCTTGCAACATTAATCACTTAAATAATTGATTAACGAGCAGGGTTGGTGTGCCCCACAGCCTGCATGTCGTTTTTGGGCGGTTTACCACAGAAGACTACGTGAATACCGGGCTGTTACCCACGTCCCATCTCTCTAGCTCGATTCACAAATATTAGTAAACGTTCGCACACTTCCACGTGGGACAATACTATGAGCTGACACTTGGGGCGCACACGTTCCGTTCTGGGGAGTGGGCGGAGGGGGAGGGGGTGATACTGAGGGGAAAGGAGGGAATGGGACGGCGGAAACTGCCACCACTACTACCGACAGACCAGTAACAAAATGCCGACTCCATGACGATACGGGATAAAGGACAAGAGAGAGAAGAAAGAGCGATGGAACTGCCGACTGAAGGCTGATCTCCACCTTGTCTTCAAGATGTTGTACTAAAATATCTTACACTGATTGAGTCCATATACAGAGAGACGAATCTGAGAGCTCAATATTGTTGAAAACAATTACAGCAAAATATGAGTTCATTGGAAACAAGTGCAACTTCTGTCAGTTAAAACTCGGTGCATGTCAAGCACCGTCTAAGAAACTCATTTAGTGAGAGTTTAAGTCGCACTCCTAGGCACGTCAAAGTTCGCTGGTAAAGATATTAGTCCGTCGGACGAGTCTTTGGGCTGTGCAGTCGAACGAAATCGCCATCTTTTGTAACCGTATAACGACGTAGAAAAGAGTCAACGATATGGCTTTTGCAGATCTTCTGCCAGAACTTTAATCTGTACCTAAAAGTCTTGCTTGAACTGATAGTGTATCTGTAAAAGAAGTACTGTAACTAATTGGTTATATTTAAATATTATATCTGCAATCACGCTACTCCATGAATAAAACTACCAGTCGTTCTTATACTAGAAAAATGTACGACCTTCATATCGAGTGAAAGGAGGGAGGACTTTTTGTGTTTCTCTTTTACGTCAAATTAATGCACTGAAGGTTACAACGATGGCAGCGCTTGTATTCACGTGGAAAGCTGCCACGAACGTCTCAATACTGCAAGCGAGACGAAAGCGAAATACCGCATAACTGGGCTAAGTTTACACGGTACACTGGTAAGGTGACAGGAAGATCACAGACCGTATCGTGATAGGCACGGCACCGTCCAACTTGAATTTTCCGGCGGCGCTGCAGAGCGAGGCAAGTTTTGAAACATTTTCAGATGAAGCACCTACGTTGTCAGCTATTTGCTGTAGGGACCAGATGCTATTTCCCACTAATTAACTTGCAGAATATTTATCATGACACGCAAGTTTTTATTGTGACCTGGGAACAACTTAGTCGGACACAAGAGAATCGGCGGAAACTGTGACGCGGAGATCATCCGTCGCGATAGGATAGAAACAATCAAAAACGAACCACCCGTCTGTCATTACACGATTTGCACATATTATATTGTACTAGGTTTAATGAACAGGTTACTAAACAGCGAACAACATTGTCCAAAAAATAAATTACAAATGATTTCAATTTCCCAATTTATATTGACTATTCGGAAACACGTTAGGACATTCACAAGTTGAGGACTTTCACTGAAAATGGACAGGAATGGCACAATGTGATATAGGCTGTCGAAAACATCACGAACCTCATAATAATGTGTGTTAAATTGTCTTACGACATATAAAAATATATGCTTATCGGTTCACGTATTTTAATGTTCATATCATTTTCTGGTTTAGCCGTAACAAAATGGAAAGAAAACATTTTGAACGTGCACATGTCACGAATGAGTAATGTTTATTTTCTAGAACTACGACATTTCTAACGAATGCCTGTCGCTGTTCTAGTCATACGTGGAAACTTGCCGTTACGTTCCAATAAACGTAGGGTGTATTGCGTGGCCGTATTATTGTCTTGAAATAAGTCATTGATAATGGCGACTGTTATTTAATTGCGTTTACAGAAGCTGCTGCAGTCTGCACTATGCTGTGTTCAGTTTTTAACAGACATTGATTGGGTGGTGTACCACTGCAAGATAAATATAACACAACTAGTGCTACATCTGTCACGCTGCAACGAATGAAATCTGAACTTAGTGTATGTTTAAAGCACACCAGGAATAGAAACCGATGACATAAGTATTATTTATCAATATTAAAACATTCATTGCGTGGGTGATTTAATCGTTTATATTTGCAAGGCCGCGTTAACCTATACCAAGGTCCGGGGCTAGACGCATTCACTCCATTTTACCAGTATTAACCATAGCTGGGAGTCGTTATATGCTCTCCCTATGCTGCCGCCGCCGCTGCTGCTTCTACTACAATTCTGACGCTCTGCATTTATTGTTCTATTCAGAGCATAGCGCAAACACACTTATAGAAAGCAGCACGTCGAAAACAGGTGACATGCATGTTACGTCAAACGAGGTGTTCACCTCACTCAGGGCTTCTGTCGCAGATGAAACTTTTTTTTTTTTTTTCCGCATCGGCAATCCACGACGCAGGTGACATACCTGAGTTCGTGTACGCATGAGCTGCCGTCTGCACTCCGGTGACCAACTTGCACACAGTGACACTGGTATGAACTTACTTCTGTATCGCGATGGAGGAGGAGGAGGAGATTAGTGTTTAACGTCCCGTCGACAACGAGGTCATTAGAGACGGAGCGCAAGCTCGGGCGAGGGAAGGATGGGGAAGGAAATCGGCCGTGCCCTTTCAAATGAACCATCCCGGCATTTGCCTGAAGCGATTTAGGGAAATCACGGAAAACCTAAATCAGGATGGCCGGAGACGGGATTGAACCGTCGTCCTCCCGAATGCGAGTCCAGTGTGCTAACCACTGCGCCACCCCGCTCGGTATCGCGAAGACTTACATCATTGCTGACCATCGTTGTTGGAATATTCTGCAAGTGTTGGAATTTCTGCCTCTGCCTTTGTGTCAGGGCGGTTCGTCTGATGAATATTTAACGCTTTCCATTACAGCGATATACAGGAGTACGTTATTTATCTAAATTAATTTGACTTGCTACGGATTGCGTGAAATTAAAACACATACGTTTCATTTGCTAAAAAGTATGAAATGAGTATTTTTGTTAAGCCTTTAGTAGAAAATCTAATACGATAAGGATTACGTCGCTGGAACAATTCTGATCAGCGCTTCAGCGTGTTCATTCTGGTGTAATTATATATAATATGCCTTGTATGGCATAAACGTGTACTGAAACGGTATAATACCTGTGTATGGTGTGCATGGAGGCAGATAATGGAGGGACAACATCTGCTGGTGGAATAACACAATTGCTTCTCTCCTATTTGATATGGATACCACAGAACGCCGTCTGGAGAAAAGCCGCTATCAACGAAAGCGTCTGGAGAAACAGCCAAACATACTTAGAACAACTGGAGTCAAAAACTGCCACCGAGACGATCTGGCAGACAAAACAAAGCGCAATTGCAATTTGCATGAAGAGTCTTGAGGCTAAGAACTCGCCCTTGTAAGCTGAACACACACAGAACCAAGGCTGAGGACGGCAAGGAATAGACATTTTTCAAAGAAAGGCCGAAGACTGATAGCGATCGAGCTACAATCCGTGGACTTAGAAAAATACTCACTAACATTAACCCGTCTCCTGGACGTCAGACTTACAGGCCTCTGTCTCAGTGACGCTGTTGTGACATCAATAGCACTGAACTAGGTTGAAAATTTGACCGAGTTCAACATTACCTTGTAATTTGAGAAATATTAAGAAGACTTTCGGTACAACAGGATGCATTTCCATGCAGCTTACGTTGTGATTACTAGTTTACCAATATTAAGCACTCACGAATAGAAGTCTCACTGAAGATTATTTCATCGTCTGACGGCTAAAGTTTATTCAGTAACGATCCTCCATTTCTGTAACTGGAATTATAGCTCACCCAACTACAGATAACAAATTTCAGGAAAATGTTGCAGCAGTGTGCCTTGTTAGTCAAAGGCTCATAGCTAATCAAAGTCCGCAGCTCGTGGTCGTGCGGTAGCGTTCTCGCTTCCCACGCCCGGGTTCCCGGGTTCGATTCCCGGCGGGGTCAGGGATTATCTCTGCCTCGTGATGACTGGGTGTTGTGTGATGTCCTTAGGTTAGATAGGTTTAAGTAGGTCTAAGCTCTAGGGGACTGACGACCATAGATGTTAAGTCCAATAGTGCTCAGAGCCATTTGAACCCAGCTAATCAAAGGTATAACACATTGTCCCATCGACCTCTTCACAAATTGCCCCATAGTATTCGGTACGAACACTTTGCGGAACTTACACACGCACAAATAATATTTATTACGATTCTAAAAAACGAAAGAAAATGATCAGCGGGAAAAGTTGAGATAGAGAGAGAGAGAGAGAGAGAGAGAGAGAGAGAGAGAGAGAGAGAGAGAGGGGGGGGGGGGGGGACCCGAATGTCCGCAGAGCATAGTTGTGCTCATAGCTGGGCTAGAAATTTCAGATTCGGTGACTGGTGATAGATATTCTATGGAACAGTCTTCAAGGGGTCTGTTTTGATGTATGTAACTAGTCTCTCGAACGAGTGTTGAGATCCGTTATGTGAAACTGATTTCTACTCCTGCCGGTACAATGTAGCACAAAGAACTCGAGCAGCAGCATGTTCTTTCCTTTCTTTCCAGTTTCATTTCATTCGAATTTAGCAGTGTCATACGGCTAGTGACGACGTCTGCTTCGTATTATATTTAACTAATGTTCCACTGCTTAAATGTTCATAAGCAGTGGACGCTGGTTTACCTTTCTTCAGACTTTCCTATAAGGTAAGCAGTAGCATCGGTGTTGTTTCGCGTGCCCTTACACTTAGCGGGGAACATAAATCGACCTACCAGTCTTTCCATTAGTCTAATGAGTATTAATATGGAATGTGTCCACCCTGCTAGGGATACTTACAGTGCGGTCTCTAAATATGTGTGGAGGGTTGGCAACCTGTTCTTCTGCAAGAACTGATACCATAGAAGGTAGTGATGTTGGGCACTGATGCTAAATCGAAGTTCAGATTCATCCCAGAGATCGAAGTGCAAATCTGGTCGACGTTGGTCTACGTGCAGACGACACTTTGGCACTTGCTGTTGTGGGGCGTCTACAGTTCTGCTTAGTACCAGGGAGGTTGATCGCTGATGTCTTGACACACGTCCTATCATTCTGTCCGTTCTTCTAGTCAGTGTTTTCTACATATTCCTTTGTTCGCTGATTCTGTGAAGAACCTCATCATTCCTCACTATCACTCCACCTAATTGTCAACATTGTTCTGTAACACTATATCTGAATTGCCTCGATTCTCTTTATTTCCGTTTCCCCTCAGTTATGATTCACTACCGTACAACGCTTTGTTCCAAAAGCACATTCTCAAAAATTTCTTTCTCAGATTAAGGCCTGTGTTCGAGACTAATAGATTTCTCTTGGCCAGGAATGTCCTTTTTGCCAGTGCTAGTCTGCTTTTCATGTCCTCTTTGCTTCGTCAGTTATGGGTTTTTTGCTGCCTAGGTAACAGAATTTCTCAACTTCAGCTACTCTGTGATCACCAATTTTCTGCTACTTCACATTATTTTCGCCTTTCTTCGTTCTAGTTCCATTCTAGGTTTTGTACTCATTACACTGTTCACTCCATTAATCATTTCCTGTAAATATTCTTCACCCTCACTAAGGACAGCAATGTCATTGGCGAATCTTATCATTGGTGTTCTTTCACCTTGAATTTTAATCTCACTCTTGAACCATTCTTTCATTTCCGTCATCGCTTCTTCAGTGTACTTATTTGGTAGATGTCGGTACTTAGGGCAGACTTGTCGACTTCAGGAATATTATTATCCACTAACAGCTGCCTCACAGATGCGTCATACAATGACTCAGCGTCTCAGAAACGTTCCTGAACTGTACGCAGTACACAATGCTGTGGAACATCTTGAAGTTCTCCCGCATTAGCGTTTTCTGAACTGCAATATCGGGACCACCTATGGCCGCTCCCTATAGCCACCACCTCCTCCTTACTTCAATGTTGGCACTACATACGACAATAGGTAACGTAACCTTTGGTTCCATGAAAACATTGGAATGAGGATGACCTCAGATGATTAAGTGATTTTATTTTTTACACCAGATGATGGAACTGTAACTGTTCCGAAACCGATCATGTACCCAATAAAAGATTGTGAACTAAGCAACTTTTCTGCAGTTTCTTCATTTTTCAAAATGGGTAACGTTGTCTACGCATTCGACAAGCCCAAATCCTTCCATCGCTTGGCCATAGGGTACAGTATGATCACGATTCCACATCACACTGCCCACCGGCGTCGCTCTTTACGCCAATTCAAGGGTCAGTCATGTGCACCTTATTAGGAGCGGCTCGACCACTGTACGCAGTTCTTTCTTAGTCCCTACGCACGCACAGTCGTTGTGCTAGCTGGACAATTGGTAGCCCTGCTGGCCTAACGAGCGATTTCTTTCGGTTATTTCATGCTGTTTTTTACGGGCACCCACCGTAATTTTCGGAGGTCCCTGTCTGTCAACATAACAAGTCTGCCTGATCCTTCTCGAACCACTTCACAATAACACCACCTACAGTTGGGCAGCTTTAGAAAGGTTGAAATTAGTCTGATGGATCTGTTAGTCAGATAGCATCCAACGACTAGCCCCCAATCGACCCAGGCTACTCTTAACTGCATTTCTACTAACAACATAGTACTCCCCGCCTCCTTTTACAGTGGCTGGTCAGTTATGCACTGCACACGGATTTTTGGGTACATGTCTGATACATCTCATTTCAGTAATTTCACTAGCTCGGTCGACAAGGACGGTTGTTCCTTTAATACACACATCAAAAGAAGTTTAGCATCACCTCGGTTCAGAGAGTTCCGGATTCTGTACAGAAAACTGGAATAGAGATTAACATAAACATCATTTCCGCCATTTTTATTGTCATGAAAACTACATACTGCATGTTGTACCACCATGCAGCAAGACCATCAGAGCAAGTGGTCTAGATTCCTGTACACATCGGTACCTCTAATAGCCACTAGCACGTCCTCTTGCATTGATGCATGCCTGTATTCGTTGCGGTATACAATCCACAAGTTCATCAAGGCACTGTTAGTCGAGATAGTCCCACTCCACAAAGGCGATTCGGCGTATATCCCTCAGAGTGGTTGGTGGGTCACGTCATCCATAAACAGCCATTTTCAGTCTATCCCAGGCATGTGCGGTAGGGTTCATGTCCGGAGAACATGTTAGCCACTCTAGTCGAGCGATGTCGATATCCTGAAGTAATTCACAAGATGTGCACGATGGGAGGTGCGAATTGCCGTCCATGAAGACGAATGCCTTATCAATATGCTGCCGATATGGTTGCACTATCGGTCGGAGGATGGCATTCACGTATCGTACAGCCTTTACGGCGCCTTCCATGACCACCAGCGGCGTACAACGGCCCCATTTAATGCCACCCCAAAACAGCAGGGAACCTCCACCTTGCTGCATTTGCTGGACAGTGTGTCTAAGGCGTTCAGCCAGATCGGGTTACTCTCAAACACAACCCCGACAATTGTCTGGTTGAAGGCATATGCGACACTCATCAGTGAAGAGAACGTGACGCCAATTCTGAGCGGTCCATTCGGCTTGTTGCATCTGCACCATGCTGCATGGTGTCGTGCATGCATAGATGGACCTCACCATGGACGTCGGGAGTGAAGTTGCGCATCATGCAGCCTCTTGCGCACAGTTTGAGTCGTAACAGGTCGTCATGTGCTGCTGTCAGGGTTCCTCCGAGCCATAATGCGTGGGTAGCGGCTATACACTGCAGCAGTAGCCCTTGGGCGGCCTGAGCGAGGCATGTCATCGACAGTTCCTGTCTCTCTGTATCTCCTCCATGTCCGAACAACATCGCTTTGGTACACTCTGAGACGCTTGGACACTTCCCTTGTAGGGAGACCTTCCTGGCACAAAATAACAATGCGGACGCGATCGAACCGCGGTACTGACCGTCTAGGCATGGTTGAACTACAGACAACATGAGCCGTGTACCTCTTTCCTGGTGGAATGACGGGAACTGATCGGGTGTCGGAGCCCTCCGTCTAACAGGCGCTACCGCGCGGGATTAGCCGAGCTGTCTAAGGCGAGGCAGCCATGGACTGTGCGGCTGGTCCCGGCGGAGGTTCGAGTCCTCTCTCGGGTGTGTGTGTGTGTGTGTGTGTGTGTGTGTGTGTGTGTGTGTGTGTGTGTGTTTTTGTCCTTAGGATAATTTAGGTTAAGTAGTGTGCAAGCTTAGGGACTGATGACCTTAGCAGTTACATCCCATAAGATTTCACACTCATTTGAACATTTTTAACAGGCGCTGCTCATGCATGGTTGTTTACATCTTTAGGCAGATTTAGTGACATCACTGAACAGTCAAAGGGACTTTGTCTGTAATACAATATCCACAGTCAACGTCTATCTTCAGGAGTTCAGGGAACCGGCGTGATGCAAAACTTTTTTTGGGGTGTGTATATCAGCACAGCGGAGCTTTAAAGCAGAAAAACTGCCATGATTCACGGTTTTAATTTGGACAATGCCGCTACAATCAGGGGTACAGGGGAGCAAGAAAAAGGGCGCCGTTTGCTACGACCTATGATAGAGCAATTTACTGTCCTTGGCGTCTTGTAATAAGAACAGCGTCCTGAATTGGACTAGTGGTAGCTGAAATGGCGGTGGCCGTTAATAACGGCCAGCAGATGAGGGCGGGGTACCGTGTAGGACGCGACGGACTGTTTGTCATTGGCACCGCGCTGCTACGTGAGGCGCGGTCGGCAGTAGTCGCGAGCGAGGAAGCCGTGTGAAGCCGTCGAGGGAACGACGGATGCGACTGGCCGCCGACACGGCACGCGTTTATACGGAGTGTCCCCCGCACCCCTCCCTCCCCCCCTTCAAAAAAAGAGAAGCTTTACGGGCAGCATCCTTACACCAAATCAGAAAAAAGAAGTCCAGTAAACATGGACTCGTGTATCTTAAGAGGAAGAGCACTTGTTCAATAGAGGAGACGTGTTTTACACGAGCGAGGATGAATAAGTGCTCATAGCTCCTGAGGGATGCATTTTAGAAGCCACGTTTACCGGACTTTTTTTTTGTTTCGGTCGTAGTAATGCTTGAGTGTGATTAGATTCTGCAAGTGTGAGATGTGCTCATGCTACTGTTACTCCTGATGCAAGTAGAACATTTGTATTAAGAAGAGGAATTTGTATGGGATTAAAAGATTGAATTCCTATTGGTGAAATTCCATTTCACCCATATTTCACATTCAAGGATGCCATTATATTTCTATTAATAACATCGTCATTAATTGTATTACGCTTAATTAATCCTTACCTTCTGGAAAACCCAGATAACTTCGTAACATCTAACCCTAAGGAATCTGAACCTGTCCGTGAAACTTGATATAAATCCGTCAGAAATGAAATAAATGGGAAGTGCAGGGAAGCCAAGGCGAAACAGCTGCAGGAAAAAAGTGAAGAAATCGAAAAAGGAATCATCGTCAGTAGGACTGTCTCAGCACACAGAGAAGTCAGAACAGCCTTGGGTGGGAATGGTAACATCAAGAGTGCAATGGCACTTGCATTTTTACAGAAGAGAGATCGGATAGGTGGAAAGAGCACATAGAAGGTCTTTATGAGCGGGAGGACTTGGCTAAAGACGTTATAGAAGAAATTGGAGTCTATATGGAAGACTTGAGATCAATGAAGGCAGAAGAGACTGATGACATTCGATCGGAATATCTTAAGTCATTGGGGGAACTGGTAATCTAACGACTACCCAACTTGTAATAAAATGGAACACCTGCAGCTGTCCTTTCGATGTTATTTGTTGTATGGCTACCAATGTCAGTGATTCAGCACACCGTCTCCATGCCTCAACTGACGCTGAGGGGATGAACTCCAGTCGTATACACGACCCCGTCAGCCGCCAACAACTATCACTAATGGGACCGTGTATAAGATTGAGTTCAGCGCCTCAGCTTCAGTTAAGGCCTGAAGATGGTGAGTGAATTACCGAAACTGGTAACAATGACATCGAAAGGACGGCTTGAAGTGTTCCATTTTATTACATAACTGAACGGTCGAAGACCTTCAAACATTCAATCCGGAGGATGGACACACAAAAAATATTCATGCTGGTGTGTAGATTCTATAAGACTGGTGACAGACCATCGGACTTTCAGAAATAAATATGATCCTCACTATTCCGAAGGTAGCGAAGCAGGCGAGCGCGAGAGTGATCTGACACGCTGCTTAACAGCTCATGCGTCGAATTTGCTGACAAAATAATACACAGAAGACTGCAAAAGAAAGCAGAGAATCTGCTAGATGATGACCAGTTTGGCTTTAGCGAAGGTAAAGCTACCATAGGCAGTTGCGACGTTGCGCTTGATAACAAAAGAAAGACTGACGGAAAATCAAGATACGTTCATAGGATCTGACGACCCGGAAAAAGCGTTCGACGATGTAAAACGGTGCAAATTCTGAGAAGAATAAGAGTATGCTGTAGGGAGAGGTGAGTGATATACCGTGTGTTCAAGAACCGAAAGGGAACAATAAGACTGGTTTAAAAAAGGTGTAAGAGATGAAAGCTTTCGCTACTCCTCTGCAGTCTATACATCGAAGAAGCAATGACGTAAATGAAAGAGGGGTTGAAAATGAGGTTATAATTCAGGTGACAGGATATCAATGATAAGATTCGCTAATGACATTGGTATCCCTAGTGAGAGTCAAGGAGATTTACGGGATCTTTGAAGACTGGCAGGATCTGTTGGATGGAATTAACTGTGTATTGAGTACAGGAATGTTAAGCCTGCCCGGCTAGCCGCGCGCTCTAACGCGCTGCTTCCCGAGTGGGAAGGCGTGCCGGTCCCCGGCACGAAGACGCCCGGCCTATAAGTGGCGAGGTCCGGTGTGCCGGCCAGTCTGTGGATGGTTTTTAAGGCAGTTTTCCATCGACTCCGCAAATCCGGGCTGGTTCTCCTTATTCCGCCTTAGTTACATTATGTCCGCGAATGCTGCGCGAACGCTGTCTCCACGTAGGAGTGCACCATCATTACCTTACCACGCATACATTTGGGGTGAGATTCGTCTGGGAGGGGGAGGGGGAGGGGGCGGAGGGGGGGAGGGGGAGGGGGCCGGAAGGGGGAGGAGGGGGAGGGGGGAGCGTCCACTGGGGGCCGAACCGCACAAATAACCCTGGGTTCGGTGTGGGGTGGCGGTGAGGTGGGTGGCCTGTTGTGGGGTTGTGAACCATCTACATGTACATCTACATGATTACTCTGCTATTCACAATAAAGTGCCTGGTAGAGGGTTCAATGAACCACCTTGATGCTGTCTCTCTACCGTCCCACTCTCGAACGGCACGCGGGAAAAACGAGCGCTTAACTTTTTCTGTGCGAGCCCTGATTTATCTTATTTTATCATGAAGATCATTCCTCCCTATGTAGGTGGGTGCCAACAGAATGTTTTCGCAATTGAAGGAGAAAACTGGTGATTGAAATCTCATGAGGAGATCCCGTCGCAACAAAAAACGCCTTTGTTTTAATGATTGCCACTCCAATTCACGTATCATGTCTGTGACACTATCTCCTCTATTTCGCGATAATACAAAACGAGCTGCCCTTCTTTGTACTTTTTCGATGTCATCCGTCAGTCCCACCTGATGCGGATCCCACCACACCACTGAGGGCTACGGCGGGACGAAGCCTCTCCGTCGTTTCTACGTCCCCGGTTTAGTATACACACACAAACACACACAACAATGTCAAGTAGCAGAAATGATAATAGCGAGGAACTTAATATCAGGACTGCACTCCATGTATAGATGATCAGATACACAGTTGCATGTAAACCGAAGCCATCAATACCTGGATTCCGTGATTTTTTTGTGGAGTGTGTACAGCAACTCAAGTCTTCGAGATTTTGAAAAAAAAAAAAAAAAAATCCGGCTGTTTGCCGATTTTTATTTGGTACAAACAAATACACGATGGAATTAAGTGATATTTAACTGTTATCGGCCACTGATTTTGATCAATGGAGAACGTCGAAAATTTGTGTCGGACGGGGATTCGGGACCTGGTGTCCTACTCTCTAGGCAGATCCTCTGACCACTAAGCCATCCGGACACGGTGATCATCGCGACTACACGGACTACTGTATCACGCCTCTCGTCACACCCAAATTTTCCATTTATCCACACGTTACTGACGTAGAGCCCATGCCAATTATCCTCATTACTCACGGCGTTTCGCCGTTTCCCGTAAGAGTTCGAGTGTGGTATGTATCTGCACTGAAGAGTTCATAGGTCAGTCTTGCCTTAATTATACACGTGGTGTCCTATCGGGCACGTCCGAAAGGACAGACATCACATATACAAAAATATTGGTTGGGCAGGGGCGCACGCCTATATTTCACATAATGACAGGTCTAAATGTCACCTTATTCTAGGTACTTGCCTGTTTGAATACTAACATTGTAACTTCTCGTAGCGCTCTCTGTATTAAAAATTGCGTCAACCTGTAACTTTGTGTATGGTAGCCTTTACTACAGTGCGGGCAGACAGCTAGCTGCCGAGCAGAGACGCGTGCTGCTGCGCTGGCGTCGTTGCACGGCGCTTAGCAACAGTGGGTGCCGTCGCCAAGCCGCCAGCGTTTCTGTTAAGACCACGGGGCAGACGACGTGTGACTCGCAGACAGCGAGCGGCGCCGGCGTGCGACATTAGCTGTTCCACTCTTTACATAGAGCGAAAGGAGAACTGAATGCAAAAGTGCGACACGAGTCACAGAAACATTCTATTCTCTTCGGCGCTCGGTACTTTCCACGGGACGACTCTCTGAAGTACAGCAGCGGACATGGGTCCAGGTGCATGATGTCGAGCACACTGTGAGTCGCTGAGCACACGACTAACAACCGTAAAGCGAAAGGTCCGTAAACTAAGCCCTCAGTCATTTATCATGGAATAAAAATACTTACAAGACAATAGGGTAATTACAAAATATTGGACGGTGTAATGGAACTACGATTTTACTAAGAATATATCACTAATCAGTGATTACTAACAGCATGTCCGTGACGAAAATTTCTAAACCTACAGTGGCGATTGATTTTAGCAGCCAACGTGAGCGCCCTCGTCGTAAGTGTTGTTAATGTCTGCGAACACAAATACGCTACTGGCCATTAAAATTGCTACACCACAAAGATGACGTGCTACAGACGCGAAATTTAACCGACAGAAAGAAGATGCTGTGATATGCAAAATATTAGCTTTTCAGAGCATCCACACAAGGTTGGCGCCGGTGGCGACACCTACAGCGTGCTGACATGAGGAAAGTTTCCAACCGATTTCTCATACACAAACAGCAGTTGACCGGCGTTGCCTCGTGAAACGTTGTTGTGATGCCTCGTGTAAGGAGGAGAAATGTGTACCAGCACGTTTCCGACTTTGATTAACGTCGGATTGTAGCCTATCGCGATTGCGGTTTATCGTATCGCGACATTGCTGCTCGCGTTGCTCGAGATCCAATGACTGTCAACAGAATATGAAATCGGTGGGATCAGGAGGGTAATACGGAACGCCGTGCTGGATCCCAACGGCCTCGTATCACTAGCAGTCGAGATGACAGGCATCTTATCCGCATGGCTGTAACGGATCGTACAGCCACGTCTCGATCCCTGAGTTAACAGATGGGGACGTTTGCAAGACAACAACAATCTGCACGAATAGTTCGACGACGTTTGCGACAGCATGGACTATCAGCTCGGAGAGTATGGCAGTGGTTACCCTTAACGCTGCATCACAGACAAGAGCGCCTGCGATGGTGTACTCAACGACGAACCTGGGTGCACGAATGGCAAAACGTCATTTTTTTTTCGGATGAATCCAGGTTCTGTTTACAGCATCATGATGGTAGCATCCGTGTTTGGCGACATCGCGGTGAACGCACATTGCAAGCGTGTATTCGTCATGGCCATACTGGCGTATCACCCTGCGTGACAGTATGGGACGCCATTGGTTACACGTCTCGGTCACCTCTTGTTCGCATTGACGGCACTTTGAACAGTGGACGTTACATTTCAGATGTGTTACAACCCATGGCTCTACCCTTCATTCGATCCCTGCGAAACCCTACATTTCAGCAGGATAATGCACGACCGCATGTTGCAGATCCTGTACGGGCCTTTATGAATACAGAAAATGTTCGACTGCTACCCAGGCTAGCACATTCTCCAGATCTCTCACCAATTGAAAACGTCTGGTCAATGGTGGCCGTGCAACTGGCTCGTCACAATACGCCAGTCACTACTCCTGATGAACTGTGGTATCGTGTTGAAGCTGCATGGGCAGCTGTACCTGTACACGCCATCCAAGCTCTGTTTGACTCAATGCCAAGGCGTATGAAGGCCGTTATTACGGCCAGAGGTGGTTGTTCTGGATACTGATTTCTGAGGATCTATGCACCCAAATTGCGTGAAAATGTAATTACATGTCAATTGTAGTATAATATATTTGTCCAATGAATACCCGTTTATCATCTGCATTTCTTCTTGGTGTAGCAATTTTAATGGCCAGTAGTGTATGTTACTGATCGACAAGCTGTTGTATACGTGAATACCGGGGGAAGAGACACTGTTGTTGTGGCTATCTTCTTACATCCTCTTTTATTGGCGGATGCCTTACATACCACGTAGCCAGCACATTGTAACAAAAGGTGGTACATCATTACTGAAAAGGAATAAGAAAGAACATGCAGAAAACGGAGTAGCTGAAAACGTATTTTGCAGCAGTACATCGTGACAGCTAACGTACACAACTATACGGAATGTGAATGATGATTCACACTCTTGAAAATGGCCCGAAATCACTACTGGTGTACCGCAAAAATCAATACAAGATCCTGTTTTATCATTGTTTGGTGTATAAAAGTTTATCCTTTACATGTGAAAGACACTAATCTAGTTCTTTTTAGATCCGTGGAAGACGATAGAAAATCTGCACATCCTTACGCTACAGCGTACTCCAGAAGCGGCAGGATGTGGGTTCAGACGCCGCCCATCGCCGCACGTGTAGGCCGTTACGGAGCGCAAGCTTCTACTTGCCAGCTAAGGGAGCAACTAGGTCAACCGGCAGCGCCACGGCGGCTCCTCCGCCAAAGAGCCTCCCTCACTCTTCTAGACGCCACAGATAAAATGCACCACATCCGCACCTAATAAATAATCTTTTCGACTTTGCATAGCCTCTTCCCCTACATCCAAACCAACGGAGACATAATAAACTTTCGCATCTCGCCTAGGTACCACATTCGTATTTTTTGGTCAGTTCTATTCTTATATCTCTGCTTAATATTGGATTATTTACACATTTGTCTCTTGTGCAACTGAAGATGTAACATCTAATTCTGTAATCATTGACCCCCACCATCAGTAGCCAGAAAACCGTTATTATAACAATAACAGTTTCTACGTGAACTTCGTTGAAACTTGAAAATATCGTTAACGGAGAAACCTTTGTTTTGCAAATCAAACTGCCTTTTCCTGCTGCTATTTACTTTATTTATCCCATATGCGTTTCGCCTTCTCCTGTTCTAAGGCATCATCAGTGGAATCTATAACGATACAGTTTTGTTAATCATAGATTATCAAACAGTTCACTTCGCGATTTTTTGTAAAAAAGTAATTACTTACGATTTGCTGATCTGCGTTTCCTCAGGAGAAGGCGAAACGCGTATGGGATAAATAAAGTAATTAGCAGCAGGAAAAGGCAGTTTGATTTGCAAAACATGTATTTATATGCTTGCTGCGGAGGATGGCCACACAAACGAACTGTTACTCACGCCATGCCAGGAGAAACCTTTATTTAACTACTAGGCTCGTAAGAGAGGTAACCAGCAGTGTTAAGATTCTGTAAACGGTTATATTTCTACTACCGAAAATTTCTCTTTGTTTGATGAAAAACACAGATAATTTGAGAGATACATTAACATAGAAGTTCATCTTTGTACGAATGTAAATTTACTTCAGAACTCTATATTACACTATGTCCATACAGTGTTAACGAACATCGTTATCTGCAGTCGCATACTATACGAATTAATGGGTCTTGTGCGCATTAATTCTCTTGATAAACTACTCTGTTTATTTCGTGGATGTAAAACAACAATACACATTACTCTGTTGTGACAAATCTGATTTAAGAAGATATCTATGATGACAATTTTAAGTTCCATAATACCGCATATCTCCGTTGCTTCCAAATTTCATTTTCGCAAGAGTTAGTCCTTTAATCTGGCAATACAGTACTTCTTTGGTAGCCTGTACGTACCTTAGGCAAGAAATAATAGGCTGCAGTGGCAGGGAAATATGTGAAGTTCAGAAAGGAAGCGCATGCCTTAAAATATGCAGAAGCGTCAGAGAGTGCGCGATCTACAGAGTAGCAGCAGACCTGCAGTGTTTCTTCGCTGGAGAGCAGGCTGGCGCAATTACCTGCAGAGTTAGCGACGGAAATGAGTGCCGAGCTCGGGTCTGCGAAGAGGGAGCGCCAGCCCTTTTGTCAGCACCTGCCATAACCCCTCAGCCGCGTCCCAGACACGACGCTAGGCGCGGCCGGGGAAGGGGGTGGGGGGCGGAGGGGGGGGGGGGGGGGAGCACTGTAAAATGAACGCTATCTCTCGTGCGAAGCAAATGAACAGCCAGAAGTAGAAAGACGTTCCGAGACGAACGTACGGGTGCGTTCTGCTAGCGCTACAATCGTTCCATTTGTTCTCGGTGGGAAGGATAATGTCAGTGACACTGAGAGAAAGCTGAAATCGTCAAAATTGAACTAAGGTCCAGGACTCTATGGAACCTCTATCAGATTTTGTATTCAACTTGCTGCTGAGTCAGCCTCTCTTTTAACTATACCATATATTTCTCGGACAGAAAACCGTGCCCAGTAGATGGAAGAAAGCACAGATCACGCCTGTCCACATGAAGGGTAACGGAAGCGATCCAAAAAACGACTGTACAATGTGTTTGATATCTATTTGTTGTAGGATCTTAGATCATATTGCGATCCCAAAGGTGATGAGGTACCTCGAACGGAATGATGACCTTCATCCCAACCAGCACTTTTCTCACATGACGTACAGAAAGCCACGGATCATGGCAGTCAGGTACACGCAGTATTCCTCGGTCTCCGGAAACCATTAGACTCAGCACCACATCTACGCTTATTACCGAAAGTACAATCGTACGGGGTATCAAGCAACATTTGTGACTGGTTTCAGGATTTCTTGGTAGGGATGATGATGTTTGGTTTGTGGGGCGCTCAACAGCGAGTTCATCGGCGCCCGTACAAAGTCCCAGTTCTTACACAGTCCAATTCTTTTTTACGCAGTCAAATGGAGCCACGGTCACGAATGATGATGAAATGATGAGGGCAACACAAACACCCAGTCCCCGGGCAGAGAAAATCCCCAACGCTAATAGAACCTGGGACCCCTTGATCCAGAGGCAGCAACGCTAGCCACTAGACCACGAACTGCGGATTATTTCTAGGTAAGAAGGACGCAACATGTTATCTTGGATCGAGAGCCCTCGACAGATGTAGTGTGAATACAGGATTGCTGGTGCAGCAACAGATAAGTTTGAGAAGTTGTGGCATTGTTTTGTAGTGCCTTTGAAATTGTGAGACATGGCCAGTGGTATCAAGGAATCAAAAAGTGACCAGAGAAATCCAAAATTAGCTAGGGATCTGGCTGTGGAGACTTGTGGGCAGTGATAATGAATTCTTTGGTTGCATTCAGCGCTGAAATTGGGGAAAATAAAACTACCTTAAGCAGCAAAATTTTGAATGTAGAGAATAAGAATGGGAATGTAGGGGATAAGATTGGGAAACTACGAAATGATATGAGTAGTATGAAAACAGAATTTCAAATGACATTCAAGGAACACAAATCATTATCATAGAGGATTGATGTTAGAGTTTCAGAAGTAGAAATAAAGGTTGACGCCAAGGCAAAAGCAGTAATGCTGGACATGGGAGGACAAATTGATGCCCTGGAGATTAACTACAAGAAGCAAAAAAGAGAAATGGCATTCGTATGTGAAATAGTGAATATTAGGGTAGTCAATTGTGAGTGAAGTGTTACTGCATGTTTGTTGAGTACAAACACACATGAGGTTAACATTGAGAAAATAACAGAAGGGGATGAATCAGGACACATAATATGGGTGTCATAACAGAAAAGTAAATTCGGGTGTTCCCCAGGGAAGTGTGTTCGGTCTCTTGCGGTATGTGTTATATATTAATGACCTTATGGAGAATATTCCTCCCCCCCCCCCCCCCCCATGAACCATGGACCTTGCCGTTGGTGGGGAGGCTTGCGTGCCTCAGCGATACAGATAGTCGTACCGTAGGTGCTGTTGCGTCTAGACAAGACAGCCTAGACACAATGAGAGGAAGCCGAAAGGCACGCGCTTAAACTCACGCAGGCTGGCGTGAGGTCTGAAACAGGATAAGTAATGAATGCTATAAAGAAAAGTACGTAGCTTCTGCAATACTTAACTTTAATCCACATTTGTAGAACATCGCTCTTGATGATACATAATAGAATCTCAATATCACTTGGATACGGCGCCTTGCTAGGTCGTAGCAAATGAAGCTGAAGGCTATGCTAACTATCGTCTCGGCAAATGAGAGCATATTTATCAGTGAACCTTTGCTATGAACGTCGGCTGTACAACTGGGGCGAGTGCTAGTACGTCTTTCTAGACCTGCCGTGTGGTGGCGCTCGGTCTGCGATCACTGACAGTGGCGACACGCGGGTCGGACGTATACTAATGGACCGCGGCCGATTTAAAGGCTACCACCTAGCAAGTGTGGTGTCTGGCGGTGACACCACAGGTGCAACCACAATGGAAGGGTATCTGTTGAGAGGCCAGACAAACGTGTGGTTCCTGGAGAGGGGCAGCAGCCTTTTTAGTAGTTGCAGGGGTAACAGTCTGGATGACTGACTGATCTGGCCTTGTAACACTAACCAAAACGGCCTTGCTGTGCTGATACTGCGAACGGCTGAAAGCAACGGGAAACTACAGCCGTAATTTTTCCCGAGGGCATGCAGCTTTATTGTATGGTTAAAGGATGATGGCGTCCTCTTGGGTAAAATATTCCGGAGGTAAATAGTCCCCCATTCGGATCTCCGGGCGGGGACTACTCAAGAGGATTTCATTATCAGGAGAAAAAAAAACTGGCGTTTTCGGATCGGAGCGTGGAATGTCAGATCCCTTAATCGGGCAGGTAGGTTAGAAAATTCAAAAAGGGAAATGGATAGGTTAAAGTTAGATATAGCGGGAATTAGTGAAGTTCGGTGGCAGGAGGAACAAGACTTCTGGTCAGGTGACTACAGGGTTATGGTTCAAATGGCTCTGAGCACTATGGGACTTAACTTCTATGGTCATCAGTCCCCTAGAACTTAGAACTACTTAAACCTAACTAACCTAAGGACATCACACAACACCCAGCCATCACGAGGCAAAGAAAATCCCTGACTCCGCCGGGAATCGAACCCGGGAACCCGGGCGTGGGAAGCGAGAACGCTACCGCGCGACCACGAGATGTGGGCTACAGGGTTATAAACACAAAATCAAATAGGGGTAATGCAGAAGTAGGTTTAATAATGAGTAGGAAAATAGGAATGCGGGTAAGCTACTACAAACAGCATAGTGAACGCATTATTGTGGCCAAGATAGATATGAAGCCCACGCCTACCACAGTAGTACAAGTTTATATGCCGACTAGCTCTGCAGATGACGGAGAAATTGAAGAAATGTATGATGAAATAAAATAAATTATTCAGGTAGTGAAGGGAGACGAAAATTTAATAGCTATGGGTGACTGGAATTCGTCAGTAGGAAAAGGGAGAGAAGGAAACGTAGTAGGTGAATATGGATTAGGGCTAAGAAATGAAAGAGGAAGCCGTCTGATAGAATTTTGCACAGAGCACAACTTAATCGTAGCTAACACTCGATTCAAGAATCATAAAAGAAGGTTGTATACATGGAAAAGCCTGGAGATACTGACCGGTTTCAGATAGATTATATAATGGTAAGACAGAGATTTAGGAACCAGGTTTTAAATTGTACGACATTTCCAGGGGCAGATGTTGACTCTGACCACAATCTATTGGTTATGAAGTGTAGATTAAAACTGAAGAAACTACAAAAACGTGGTAATTTAAGGAGATGGGACCTGGATAAACTGACTAAAGCAGAGGTTGTACAGAGTTTCAGGGAGAGCATAAGGGAACAATTGACAAGGAGGGTGGGAATGAAATACAGTAGAAGAAGAATGGGTAGCTTTGAGGGATGAAGTAGTGAAGGCAGCAGAGGATCAAGTAGGTGAAAAGACCAGGGCTAGTAGAAATCCTTGGGTAACAAAAGAAATATTGAATTTAATTGATGAAAGGAGAAAAAATAAAAATGCAGTAAATAAACCAGGCAAAAGCGAATACAAACGTCTCAAAATCGACAGGAAGTGCAAAATGGCTAAGCAGGGATGGCTAGAGGGCAAATGTAAGGATGTAGAGGCTTATCTCACTAGGGGTGAGATAGATACTGCCTACAGGAAAATTAAAGAGACCTTTGGAGAAAAGAGAACCACTTGTATGAATATCAAGAGCTCAGATGGAAACCCAGTTCTAAGCAAAGAAGGGAAAGCAGAAAGGTGGAAGGAGTATATATAGGGTCTATACAAGGGCGATGTACTTGAGGACGATATTATGGAAATGGAAGAGGATGTAGATGAAGATGAAATGGGAGATATGATACTGCGTGAAGAGTTTGACAGAGCACTGAAAGACCTGAGTCGAAACAAGGCCCCAGGAGTAGACAACATTCCATTAGAACTACTGACGGCCTTGGGAGAGCCAGTCCTGACAAAACTCTACCATCTGGTGAGCAAGATGTAAGAGACAGGCGAAATACCATCAGACTTCAAGAATAATATAATAATTCCAATCCCAAAGAGAGCAGGTGTTGACAGGTGTGAAAATTACCGAACTATCAGTTTAATAAGCCACGACTGCAAAATGCTAACACGAATTCTTTACAGACGAATGGAAAAACTGGTAGAAGCCGACCTCGAGGAAGATCAGTTTGGATTCCGTAGAAATGTTGGAACACGTGAGGCGATACTGACCCTACGACTTATCTACATCTACATCTACATTTATACTCCGCAAGCCACCCAACGGTGTGTGGCGGGGGGCACTTTACGTGCCACTGTCATTACCTCCCTTTCCTGTTCCAGTCGCGTATGGTTCGCGGGAAGAACGACTGTCTGAAAGCCTCCGTGCGCGCTCTAATCTCTCTAATTTTACATTCGTGATCTCCTCGGGAGGTATAAGTAGGGGGAAGCAATATATTCGATACCTCATCCACAAACGCACCCTCTCGAAACGTGGCGAGCAAGCTACACCGCGATGCAGAGCGCCTCTCTTGCAGAGTCTGCCACTTGAGTTTGTTAAACATCTCCGTAACGCTATCACGGTTACCAAATAACCCTGTGACGAAACCCGTCGCTCTTCTTTGGATCTTCTCTATCTCCTCCGTCAACCCGATCTGGTACGGATCCCACACTGGTGAGCAATACTCAAGTATAGGTCGAGCGAGTGTTTTGTAAGCCACCTCTTTTGTTGATGGACTACATTTTCTAAGGACTCTCCCAATGAATCTCAACCTGGCACCTGCCTTACCAAGAATTAATTTTATATGATCATTCCCCTTCAAATTGTTCCGTACGCATACTCCCACATATTTTACAGAAGTAACTACTACCAGTGTTTGTTCTGCTATCATATAATCATACAATAAAGGATCCTTCTTTCTATGTATTAGCAATACATTACATTTGTCTATGTTAAGGGTCAGTTGCCACTCCCTGCACCAAGTGCCTATCCGCTGCAGATCTTCCTGCATTTCGCTACAATTTTCTAATGCTGCAACTTCTCTGTATACTACAGCATCATCCGCGAAAAGACGCATGGAACTTCCGACACTATCTACTAGGTCATTTATATATATTGTGAAAAGCAATGGTCCCATAACACTCCCCTGTGGCACGCCAGAAGTTACTTTAACGTCTGTAGACGTCTCTCCATTGAGAACAACAGGCTGTGTTCTGTTTGCTAAAAACTCTTCAATCTAGCCACTCAGTTGGTCTGATATTCCGTAGTCTCTTACTTTATCAGGCGACAGTGCGGAACTGTATCGAACGCCTTCCGGAAGTCAAGAAAAATAGCATCTACACGGGAGCCTGTATCTAATATTTTCTGGGTCTCATGAACAAATAAAGCGAGTTGGGTCTCACACGATCGTTGTTTCCGGAATCCATGTTGATTCCTACATAGTAGATTCTGGGTTTCCAAAAACGACATGATACTCGAGCAAAAAACATGTTCTAAAGTTCTACAACAAATCGACGTCAGAGATATAGCTCTATAGTTTTGCGCATTCCCTCGACAACCCATCTTGATGACTGGGACTACCTGTGCTCCTTTCCAATCATTTGGAACCTTCCGTTCCTCTAGAGGCTTGCGGTACACGGCTGTTAGAAGGGGGGCAAGTTCTTCCGCGTACTCTGTGTAGAATCGAATTGGTATCCCGTCAGGTCCAGTGGACTTGCCTCTGTTGAGTGATTCCAGTTGCTTTTTTATTCCTTGGACACTTATTTCGATGTCAGCCATTTTTTCGTTTGTGCGAGGATTTAGAGAAGGAACTGCAGTGCGGTCTTCCTCTGTGAAACAGCTTTGGAAAAAGGTGTTTAGTATTTCAGCTTTATCTTAGAAGAAAGAGTAAGGAAAGGCAAACCTACGTTTCTAGCCTTTGTAGACTTAGAGAAAGCTTTTGACAATGTTGACTGGAATACTCTCTTTCAAATTCTGAAGGTGGGAGGTGTAAAATACAGAGAGGGAAAAGCTATTTACAATTTGTACAGAAACCAGATGGCAGTTATAAGAGTCGAGGGACATCAAAGGGAAGCAGTGGTTGGGAAGGGAGTGAGGCAGGGTTGTAGCCTCTCCCTGATATTATTCAATCTCTATATTGAGCAAGCTGTGAAGGAAACAAAAGAAAAATTCGGAGTAGGTATTAAAATCCATGGAGAAGAAATAAAGACTTTGAGGTTCGCCGATGACATTGTAATTCTGTCAGAGACAGCAAAGGACTTGGAAGAGCAGTTGAACGGAATGGACAGTGTCTTGAAAGGAGGGTATAAGATGAACATCAACAAAAGCAAAATAAGGATATGGGAATGTAGTCGAATTAAGTCGGGTGATGCTGAAGGAATTCGATTAGGAAATGAGACACTTAAAGTAGTAAAGGAGTTTTGCTATTTGGGGAGCAAAATAACTGAGGATGGTCGAAGTAGAGATGATATAAAATGTAGACTGGCAATGGCAAGGAAAGCGTTTCTGAAGAAGAGAAATTTGTTAACATCGAGTATCGATTTAACTGTCAGGAAGTCGTTTCTGAAAGTATTTGTATGGAGAGTAGCCATGTATGAAATTGAAACATGGAATATAAATAGTTTGGACAAGAAGAGAATAGAAGCTTTCGAGATGTGGTGCTACAGAAGAATGCTTAAGATTAGATGGGTTGATCACATAACTAATGAGGAAGTACTGAATAGGATTGTGGAGAAGAGAAGTTTGTCGCACAACTTGGCTAGAAGAAGGGATCGGTTGGTAGGACATTTTCTGAGGCATCAAGGGATCACCAATTTAGCACTGGAGGGCAGCATGGAGGGTAAAAATCGTAGAGGGAGACCAAGAGAGGAATACACTAAGCAGATTCAGAAGGATGTAGGTTGCAGTAGGTACTGGGAGATGAAAAAGATTGCACAGGATAGAGTAGCATGGAGAGCTGCATCAAACCAGTCTCAGGACTGAAGACCACAACAACAACACATGGAGAATATTAATAGGAACCTTAGACTCTTGGCAGATGATGCAATTATCTACATCGAAGTACAGTTTGAGGTAAGCTGAACAAATATTCAGTTAAACCTTGATAAAATTTCAATATGGTCCAAAGTTGTGTAACTTGCTATAGTGTTCACAAACTTAAAACTATGTACTTCACAGTACTGTAAAAAAAGTATCAACGAATCGTAATCTGGATCGGTCAACTCATACAATTAACTGGGTGTAGCACTTTGTAGCAATATGAAATGGAACGATCACACAGACAATCGTAGATAATGCAGATAGCAGAGTGCGGCGGTTCATTGGAACAACACTATGGAAATGCAATTAATCTACACAGGAGACTGAATACAAATTTTCGTGCAACCTCGTCTGGGATATTGCCCAACTGTGTGGGACACGACTAGCAGGGGATACTGAACTTATACAGAGAAGGGCAGTGCGAATTGTCACATTTTTGCCTGACCCGCGGGAAAGAGGCACAAAGACGCTGAAAGAACTGAATTGACAGACTCGTGAAGAAAGACGTAAAATAGAGCGGGGAAGCCTACATAAGAAGTTCAAGAACCGGCTTTAAATGATGACACTCTGAATATATTACCACGCCCTGCATATCGCTCCAACAGAGATAGTGAGGGTAAGATTAGATTAACTGCAGCACGGACAGAGGAATTTAACATTGTTGCAGCGTTCCCTACGAGAATGGATGTAGAAAGGAGAGTAGTCTCCCGTGCTGAGCCACTGTTGCAAGAAGTATGATGAAAAAGACGAGAAAGCAAATGAAACTCTCAAGGAAGTTTGTGATTGGTCAATAAGCAATAAAGTGACATTGAACACACACAAAACTAACGCCATGAATTTCAGATTGAAGAGGAAAAATGACAATGTTTTATTAAATGTAGATGGCACCTCCATAGACTGTGTAACAAATGCAAAATTTCTAGGAATGAATATTGATTCTCAGTAGAAGTGGCATGGCCATCTACCACAAAGCGAAAAAAGTTGTCCAACTAAAACATTCATATTTCTTTACGAATATGGAATAAAAATGGGGGTTCCTATTTATAAAACGCACTTGATATCAGTTTGACCTATGGCAGCGCCATCTAGCGGGCCAACCATAGCGCCATCTGGTTTCCCCCTTCAAACTAGACGAGTTTCGTTCTTTGTAGTTTTTTCGTTTGATGCTTATTTCGTGAGATATTTGGCCCGTTCACGATCAATTGACCACCCTGTATACCTGCACTTTTCTCCAGTCACTTGGGACTTTGCACTGGGCGAGAGGTTCGGAATAAACTAAGGAAGGATGGTGGTTGTGGTTGTGGTTTTGATTTGTGGAGCGCTCAATGGTATGGTTATCAGCACCTGTACAAATTCTCACTGTCCAGTTTCGCCATTTTCCTCAATAATGAGAAATGATGAGGACAACATAAACATCCAGTCCCCTGACGGAGAATACCCCTCACCCGGCCGGGAATAGAATTCGGGAGCCCACCATTCAGAGGCAGCAACTCTGACCACTAGAGCACGAGATGCGGACCTAAGTAAGGGGAACATGGCGTAGAGTACTCTTTGTAAAACCGAACTGGGATTCCATCCGGGAATGGCTACTTATTTATTTTCAACTCTTTCAGCTGCTTCTCTCAGGCAGGGATTGCTATTAGCCGCGCGGGGTAGCCGCGTGGTCTCTGGCGCCTTGCCACGGCACGGGCGGCTTCCGCCGCCGGAGGTTCGAGTCCTCCCTCGGGCATTGGTGAGCTGTTGTCCTTAGCGTAAGTTAGATTAAGTAGTGTGTAAGCTTAGGGACCGATGAGCTCTGCAGTTGGGTTCCATAGGAGTTAAATACAGATTTCCAGACAGATTCGTATTACAACGTCCTCTACACGGAAGTCAGTGCGATGGTCAAACGAGGCTGTATTTGTACAGTCTTCGCGCGTGAACGATTTCTTTAACGCGACATTTAAGAACGCCAATTTCTTTTTGCTCTCTTCTGTTGCCCCACCAGACAGATCAACTAGTGACTGGATAGAAACCTTCGATCTGCTTAGCTATTTCACGGCGGACTAGAATTTTCTCGTGTTCTGGGCAAGATCTTTCGGTAAGTAGTTATTGTATGCTTCGCGCAAACATCTTTTTGCAGATGCATTGGCAAAAGCCGTTACAAAATAAAGAATGGTTATACGAGGGTTCCCCAGAAAGTAATGCACCGCATTTTTTTCTTCAACAATTCTTTATTGAACATAATGAGAATTACACACATGAAAGAATGGTGTTTTATCTACACATCCTATTTTTCCACATAATGTCCATCCCGTTCTGTGGCCTAACCTCCAGCGGCAAACACGGGGGTGCATTCCCTGTCGGTACCAATCCTTGTCCAGGTGGTTGAGCCAGTGCTTCACTGTGTGAGTCACCTCCTCATCGTCCTCAAAATCTCTTACACGAATGGCATCCTTAAATGGCCGAAACAAGTGGAAGTCTGACGTGGCTAGGTCATGTGTACCACGTGTGACTGCCATGGATGGTCTCCCCGACCGATGCAAATGGTGGGGCTCCGCCGAACCGCCTTCTGATGGCTCACCCTCTGTGCCCAGCGACTAACTGTACTCACGTCAACAGATGCCCCATAGACTGTGCACAAGCGTTAGTATACAGGGTGATTCAAAAAGATTACCACAACTTTAAAAATGTGTATTTAATGAAAGAAACATAATATAACCTTCTGTTATACATCATTACAAAGAGTATTTAAAAAGATTTTTTTTCACTCAAAAACAAGTTCAGAGATGTTCAATATGGCCCCCTCTAGACACACGAGCAATATCAACCCGATACTCCAACTCGTTCCACACTCTCTGTAGCATATCAGGCGTAACAGTTTGGATAGCTGCTGTTATTTCTCGTTTCAAATCATCAATGGTGGCTGGGAGAGGTGGCCGAAACACTATATCCTTAACATACCCCCATAAGAAAAAATCGCAGGGGGGTAAGATCAGGGCTTCTTGGAGGCCAGTGATGAAGTGCTCTGTCACGGGCTGCCTGGCGGCCGATCCATCGCCTCGGGTAGTTGACGTTCAGGTAGTTACGGACAGATAGGTGCCAATGTGGTAGCGCTCCATCCTGCTGAAATATGAATTGTTGTGCTTCTTGTTCGAGCTGAGGGAACAGCCAATTCTCTAACATCTCCAGATACTGTAGTTCAGTTACAGTAGCACCTTAAAAAAAAAGGGACCAAAAACTTTATTGGCTGAAATGGCACAAACACCCATTCTCTGTAAACTGTTTATACCAACGTTTAATACACCACCTATCAGGAGGTTTAACACCATACTTCGTTCGAAATGCACGCTGAACAACTGTCGTCGATTCACTTCAATAACACAAAAAGCTTTCTGTTGAGCGGTCGCCATCTTAGCATCAACTGACGCTGATGCCTAGTCAACAGCGCCTCAAGCGAACAAATGTACAACTAAATGAAACTTTATAGCTCCCTTAATTCGCCGACAGATAGTGCTTAGCTCTGCCTTTTGTCGTTGCAGAGTTTTAAATTCCTAAAGTTGTGGTATTCTTTTTGAATCACCCTGTATATTCCCCACAGGTTCTTTCTCTGCAGCGAGAAATTCAATGACGGCTGGTCACTTGTAACTACATCGCCTACATACGCCATTTTGAAACTGCCCTGCAGCTAGCTGGTGAAAGTGACGGGAAGTTGGGGCGCTCACTCAGGAGACTTCAAATAATGGATATGTAACGTTTCGCATTCGTGGCATTGTTTTCGGATGAGAAAAAAAAATGCAGTGCATTACTTTCTGGGCAACCCTCGTAATTAAACTTTCGCTACTTGGTCCAATGTAGACGGAAAACTACTTACCATTGGAGATCTAACTTTATAGGAATGATGTTAACACTACTGCTGCTTTTCGCGAGTATCGTCGAATTAAAGATCGCTACTACTCCGTAACAGGTTTGGGAGAAACCAACTCATAGGCTGATCGTTCCTAACTGCGTTGCCATCAAGATCACCAGATTTGAACCCGCGTGATTTCTGGCTGTGGCGCTACATGAAGGACGGTAGTTATTAACGGGACCTTAACACACTGTGGAAGTTGAAGATGAGCATGGCGAGGGAGGTAGCAAACATCGCGTCTAAGAAGTTTGGGGCAGCAATAGAGCTATCTCTAGTGCGATTCCAGGCTGTTGTGGATGCAGATGAGCGCCACAATTAGCTGGAACCTAAACATCGTACGAAAGTAGCAAATGTTAGCCTCTCATGTGAAAATTAAAATATGTTTCTTTCAATGGTTTATTCGTTATTTCTCTTCCGCATGTCCTTACAAATGTCTGCACGAAGTTTCGTTGTCCTACTATTGCTCGTTTTCCATGGGGGCCGTCTCAAATAGCGGTAGTTTAATTAACAATGCCCTGTTCACGCTTTTCCCTGGATGTATACAACACTCGCCGGACAGGCGCAAAGCAAAAAACAGAATGTACACGATGGGGATGGTAAAGGTGCTGAATGATTTATGACAATGGCATTCTTACTTGCCAATTGAATTATTTAAACTACTAGACACTGGCAGAATATAGCTATTATACTGTGAAACCTGTTTTTATAAACTGATAAACCAGTTTTGAATCAGAAACGTGGAAGCATTTTGTGCGCCTCAATTCCCCATCCTCCACAAGCTTGAACGGCACAAGAGTATCAAGAATATTACAGTACAGTAATCTCAAAAAATTCAAGTTGTTTTCATTCCGAAGACTGCTTTGATACAGTTCTCCATACTGATCACCCTGTACGAACTTCGTATCTCTACGTAACTAACGAAACCTACTCCTATTTCAACCTGCTTACCGCAATCAGTCGTTTGACTTTCTCTACAATTTTGGCCACCACACACTTCCCCTGTTACAAAATTTATTATTTCTTGACGCCACAGGAAGTGTCTTATCTGTCGATACCTTCCTTTAGTTAAATTTCTTTTCCTCTCAGTTATATTCTGTACCCGTTCGTCTAAACTTCGGTATTCTTCTGTAACATCAGTTTGAAAGGCTTTTGTTTTCTTCTTGTCTGTACTACTTATTCCGTCGATTCGCCTCCGTAAAAGGCTGCCCTCTGTAATTACGTTCAGAAAGTACTTCCCAGCTTTATAATATATATAAAAGAGATTTTAATATCTTTGCCTTCCTTTTAAAAATGCTTTTCTTGTTATTGCCAGTCTGTCTACAATACCCTCTTCACTTTGGCAATCGTGAATTATTTTTCTACCCAAAGGGAAGATAGAGAGAGAGAGAGAGAGAGAGAGAGAGAGAGAGAGAGAGAGAGAGAGAGAAACTCATCGACATTTCATTTCTCAGTCTAATTCGATAAGCATCACCTAATTACATCTTAGCAAAAACCAGTGTTTAAACGTAAAATTTTATAACTGTATCTCTTACAAGAACTCTTTGGAATCACTATTATTTTTGGGGAGGTGTTAGTAATTTTTTTGGGATAGGATTGCGAACTGGTGAAAAATATAAAAAGGAGTTGTCACGCACGTAGCATTCTACGCTTGAATACAATTAATTGATGAAACTGTGTTCCTTCAGTACAATGAAATTAAGCAACACGAAACCGGGTGCGAACTGCCACTTTGGCTTACAAAATGTGTCCTTACTGGACTTCGCAAACAAAGTTGTCTCACCCGGCGCGCTGCTCTGCAGTTAACGAGCAAAACCGTGAAGCCAACGATCTACTGAAACTTTTAAAACTCACTGAAAAGTAAACTCTCTGGCATGGGAGCACAGAGCAATATCAGCTGCAACGAGACGAGAGATAACGACATTAACGCTGTGGACGAGGAGGGAGGTCGGTTTCCAAGTAAGTCGAATAATTAACACCGCCGGGCTGGGAGCCATGTCGGCAAGAAAGAGGTATGCGCACAGGCATCGCACGGGACCATGGACATTTCTGAGACGTTTTAGACCAAAGAAGCGATCTGCTACCAGCTATTACGAGTGGCATTCACACTAAGTGATTTCAAAACTGAAAAGGTCACAAATATTGTAGTATTCTTACTAAACTAATAAATATCGAGTGAACGAGATTTTCGATGCTGCCTAGTTCATATTCCATTTCCCGTTTTCGGTTTGGTGCGCGCAGAGTGCATAGTAAGTCGTGCTCCGAGTTGCTGTTCGCTTTTATTTCCATTGGTAACGAGTGGTGATGTACTTTTCACATCATGAAGCTGTGGTACTGGAATAATATTTTTAAGGCTTTTTTTCGACAACAATCGATACTCTCCACTAACTACATCGCTAAATATTTCTAACTAATGTGTTGTCCTTGCAGAGTCCACGAAATTAAACTTAAGCTTTTATTTCACTGCCAGAAAATATTCCTTTATTCACTGAAAATGTTCTCAGAGTCCGGGCATTTACAACTCGATTTTATGAGTCCACAAAATTCTTGACCACTGACGTTTATTAATAATGATAAATATGAGTACTACTCTTAGAAGGGCAGCAAAAGAAATGAGCCTAAAAGTAAAAATGACGTGGACTGATTTTGCTAAAGTGAACCAAGTTTTCAAAAAATAGCTTCCATTTACATCTGAAACTGAAAAATAATTATTGGTGTGTATTACCAATCTTGTCATATGTCAGTGTGATATGGACTTCACATGTGGAAAATGTTCACTGGCAGAGAGATGGTCAGCGATCAGTGGGAGATGCATGTCGGTATTCACTTCGAGAGGCATGAAGACTATAAAATCGATCAGGGAAGAGGCTACTGCAATGAAAAACTTAATTATGCCCGTAATTAAGATGAAATGGGTGGAACAGCGTTTGTACTGATGTGAACGGATAGTAGGTGACCAAGGAAGTTCAAATGGTTCAAATGGCTCTGAGCGCTATGGGACTCAACTTCTGAGGTCATTAGTCCCCTAGAACTTACAACTAGTTAAACCTAACTAACCTAAGGACATCAGAAACATCCATGCCCGAGGCAGGATTCGAACCTGCGACCGTAGCGGTCTTGCGGTTCCAGACTGCAGCGCCTTTAACCAAGGAAGTACTTCATGTATTCCAAGCGATAAGAAAAGAATGAGACAACCGAATGTCGCATCAGAAAATGCGCGGGAGTACTATGTACGCGTATCATATTGCTGAACGGAAGAGTGCAGGCCACTCCGATGTGTTAACACTGACATCAGTTGGTGAGGTCAAATGGAGGTGTTACCTTCAATACTCAACAGATACTGCTGCTGCATCAAAGCTGCACAGAAGCGAATGGGGATACCACATGGGTGGATCAAGGGCCATGCTGGGAGTGTGGGGAATGAGAAAGCTGACCAATTTACTGATCAGCCAAAAATATTATAACCACTACCCACCACGAAGCCGAATACCGCCTGGTAGCGATGTGGGCACGAGATGCGGTAGTAAAAATATGTGAACGGAGCAGACATGGACGGGGGCCCACCCTAGTGAAGATATGGGCTGCAAATACAAAAATCCGTTGAGTTAAGCGACTTTGACAAAACGCAGATTATTATTACACAGAGCCTGTGAACAAGTATCTCGGAAATGGCGAGGTGGTCGAATGTTCACGTGCTACTGTTGTGAAAATCTACGGAAACAGGTAGAAGGATAGTGAAATTACCAAACGACGCTAAATGTTTTGATGTCCACGACTCTTCACGGAATTTGGGGTTCGGTGGCTTGTCTGCTCTGTAAAATAGGATAGATTGTGATCTGTGGCATATCTGCCGAAAGAGCACATTGCTGGTGCACGAGTGTTTCGGAGTATACAGTTCATCGTACATTGTTGAATATGGAGCTCCGCAGCAGACCACCCCTACGTGTTCACATGTTGACCCAACGACTTCGTCAGTTACGACTGCAGGGGGCACGGAACCATCGGGATTCGACCGTCGATCAATGGAAACGTCTCAGCTCTTCAGGTGATTCACATTTTTGCTACGCTAGGTCTATCATCGTCTCCACAAACGCCGTCGTCGAGGTAAACGGCGGTTCGAAAAGTGCTACGCGCCACGGACGCGGACTGGTGGGAGCCATATTACGCTATGCATGAGACTAAGTAGTAATCGAAGACAGACTAACAGCTGCAAACCACCTGCATTTCTTCACGCTTGATGTCTTCCCCGGCGGCGATGTGATCTTTCAGCAGTATAACTGTCCGTGTCTCGGAGCGAGAATCGTGTTACAGTGGTGTGAGGAGCACCATAGTGTTCGATTCGTGGACTGTGCAACAATTTACCACTAGTCTCCCTATTAGAAAACTTATTAGAGCAATCTTTCATACGATTTATCGAATTTCAGGCGTGGCGTCTATAATTCAAATAAGCAATGTTTATAGTTACACAACGAAATGCTGGAAGGGGTGGCCGGATTAGCAAAGCTGTGTGACTACAGAGGGCGGCTGTGGTAACACGCTGCACGGACGTAAATGGATCCTCAAAGGTATTTACTGCATTGTGCCAACTGGCTGGAAGCAGTGAAATTGGATGGACGCAGACACGGAAGGTTATTCTGGACAAGTCAATTTGTAGGTTCTAAACAACCCTTCTCTGTGGAAGTCTTCCGTGTGTGTAGAATTCAAACAAAACGTAACTAAAAACAGTCGTGGTAACTAAATCAAACATGTGATGAGTACGAAGATGAAAGAGATTCCAACGCTGACGTTCTGGCTCTATGAGCGCGTAGATCCATACGTTTCTTTTTATTTAATTGGGAAGTTTATGAACGATAACACGTAAGTGGGCAGGTCATCAATGTACTTCAGTCTCATGACCTGCAGTACCGATACTTGCAAGGAACATATTCGACCACAGAAGTCAAAACCTTCTGAAGGTAACGAAGGTAACAACACACTTTTGCTCATTCAGTCGCTTAAGAGCAGCGTGGGACCCGGTAATATCTCCCAAACATCTATGATGAACTGGAAGTTGGCGCTATGTATAGGTAGCGATTATTTTACACATGCTAGTAATTATCATCATCCCTGTTGAGCTCGTGTCTTAACTCGAGACGACTCCTTCAATGATTTACGAAATCCTTCAATGATAATGACTTGTTGCGAAAGTCTCAACAAAATCCTTTCTCATGGAGGATAATCCCTACACACTGTCCAAATGCAAGTAATAGTAGGCGGTTTCATTTCAAGTAACGAGTTCATTTCCTGGGCCAGCACCACTCTGGAGATTTATTAACTTAGCTGCGAATGGATGTCACCTCAGAGCGACTGCGCAACAAATACCGTAGCCAGTAGTTTACTCATCTGGATCTGGAACTCTAAGAGAGCGACCTGTTCAAATGCTTAAATGTGTGTGAATTGGCTAAGGGACCAAACTGCTTAGGTAATCTGTCTCTAGACTTACTCACTGCTTAAACAAACTTATGCTAAGAACAACACAAACACCCACGCCCGAGGGAGAACTCGAACCTTCACGCAGTCAGTGACATGACGCCTCAAACCGCGGAGCGACCTGTAATAATTATGAGAGAAGGTGTTCTTAGCCAAGATCATTTGTAAACAACCTTTATTATTGATTACCGGTTTCTGTAGTCATGGTTACCATCTTTAGATCTTGATGTCTCCTCTACCAACTGCACAAGTACTCTTTCTAAAACGTTGTTGGGTATGTGAGGGACGCGATGAACGATGCATCGGCACGTTTACGTTGGAACCAAAATATACAGACCAAAATATACAGACTAAAACGACAAATGCTCGTGTCCCATGCCACAGACTACTCTGCACTTCATTGCATCCAGGGCACCACTAGAATAAATCGTTGATTTCGTTCCTCACACATATGGCAATGTTTTAGGAAAAGCACTCGTACAAGTGATGGAAGAGGCATGTAATAACCTTTCACCGAGATCTGAAGACGGCAACCATGCTTACCGGTTCCAGTTATCGACAATAAAAATTATTTAGAAGCCATCTTGGCTAAGAAGTTCACCTTATCTCAAGAGAAAACTGTACAGTATGCAGCAGTTCCAATCAGCATAAGAAATCATACTGTATTTGAGAATGGCAGCAGAAATTAGGGTAGACTTGGTCATATGTACAGCCACTTGAAAACCTTGCTCAAGAAAAAGCATGGGCTCGACTGGCAGAAACTTTCGCACTCGGTACACTCGACATGTCAGTTATTACACACAGAATCAATTTACAAAACCATCAATTGCAACAAACATAAAAGAAGCTGTAAACCCACTCGTAAACACGGCGATCTTAATGAACTCCATCACCTTCAGAAATATGAAGCAATGGGTCAAATACACATTAGAAATTTTTGTGCATCATAAAAAGTTTGGGCGAAAAATTCTGAACCCGTATAAAAATCTCTTCCTCGTGTAAACTGAACTCAGCTACAAAATAAAGAACTTATGTAATATAATACTAGAAAATATTATTGTATAATGTTATCTTTATTTATTAACAGTTCTCACAGTTACTAACAGCAGCTGTTAGCGGAATTTTAATGCAAATAAAAATGTAATCCCATAAATGTACTACTTTTGATTGTACCCTGACTCTTTGGCACCCAACATCATCGTAACCTTTTTTTATTAGGTTTTCATTTAACGTAAACAAATACTTGAAATGAGGATGAAATTCTGCATGATGAAGGAGGCATAATTACCATACAGAAGCATCATCCTGTAACATCTCCATGTAATTTTCCCCTGTATAAAGATCTTTTTTTCCGTTGATAAGAAGAACATACAAGACTGCAGGGAAAGACGCAATACAATTCACCCGTAGAAACGATGATAAAAGGGTGTTCACTGCAAGAGCAACAAAAATAAATTTCTGAATCGCGTTGTGATAGACATGAGAAGGCACAACTGTCGCAGTAACTTTATGATTTCAGTTATTGGACTAGTTTCACGCTTTCTAAAAGGAACGATTAAATTCCAGAATGAACATGACCCACTGATTGAGTTACTGATACCCAGTATATTACCAAAGAACGATGTAGATTCTACAGAAGCGTACGCAGCTTCTGTGAAGAATGTCGTGAATGCTCTGCAACTGGAGACAGTATCTGTTCCGCGGCACTTGCAAATCACCTGCCCACATGCGGCCACCAGTCCATCCCCCCCCCCCCCTCTCTCTCTCTCTCTCTCTCTCTCTCTCTCTCTCTCTCTCTCTCTCTCTCCCCTCTCCATCTCCCCTCCCTCCCCCACCTTGCAGCTTCCGCCACGCCCCACAATAGCGCACGCTCGCGACTCGCAGACAGAGGAGGGATTTTTATTTCGGCATTGTGCTCCCGGCGCCGCCCTTGTAACTGTGTTATCAGGCCCGTGACGTCACCTGTGCCCCGCTAGCTCCGCGATTTATCGGCGCAGAGATTGCAGGCGGAAGCCAGAGGGCGAGTTAAGCCGTGGCGTGCCCTGGGGAGCCTCCCGCGGTACGGACGCAGCCGCAGATGGAAACTCTCTTCTCTTGTAGCAGCTGCAAAAAACGTGTATTTTTCCCGTCACTTAAACCGATATTCAATTAACTCGATACCACGAGTGAAACTCGTACAGAGACCAGGCACTATGTTTTCACAAACTCCGGGTCGGAAACAGGGCATTCGTATAAACGACGTCTAGCATTCATCTTATATTTCCGATCCGTGGAAAAGCGATGTTTCGGTTAATCATCAGCAAGGGGCCGTATCTATTAGATATTATACTCTAGCTGTACCGGCGAAGCCAATCATTAGAACCTGTGGTACATGGTAGCTCCTTTCATAGTCTCCACTGAAATTTTTCTGAAGACGAAGAGCCGTTGAAAAATTTTATGCCTTAAAAAGATTGTCACTGAAATTAACGCAAAATGAGTGGGGTGTTAGGCATTAGAGTGGATGAAACATTATGTACAGTTCAGGAAATTTTACTGCTAGTAAATTAAAGAGCGTTGGGTATTATGAAGCATACAGCAATTTCTGAATAGAAGTGTTTCTTATGTGTAACATTAGCGCTGTTCTAGTGATCGCCTACATGCGTAGCGACACTCTTTGTTGTACAGAGAAGTGTGCTTCGATACGAACTGAAATCTGCCATGGGGAAGAGGATGCTGCAGATAACATCCAATGACCTCTTAGTCACGCAAATGGCACATCCCATTCACTCATCAGGTGTGACACTTGTTGTACGAGTAAACTATCCCAGGAGCCTTGAATCGCTACATATAGTTCATGAATGAAGCGCACTGTAGGTTGAAAACAGATACAGATAACGTATTTGCTTTATCGGAGAAATCAGATGATACTGTGAGCGATGGCCAGCGCGTTTGTTTCATGATATTCGTCAGCGACGGCGTTGTTAGATCTTTCGTTGTCTTACTTGTTCATTATACGCGGGCGACCGCGTAAAGTAAAGCAACTACGCACCTTATCTCTTCAGCATGGGCATGGCAATAAGGTAAGCATACAGGGTGTCCCAGGAGGAATGACTAATACTGAGAAATATGACAGGAACGATCATTCGAAACAAAGGAGTCTAATAAACATAGGCTCTAAAATGTGTACCTTAAGAACTATCAGTACTATTATGTGGTGTGCGTACTGTAAGACCTTCGGTACACACACCATCAGATTATTTGACTTGTCGCTCTAACGAAGTAGGCGAGTGTCAGCAATATGTCTCTTGGTCTTATCGTGGCGAGTTTGTCTTCTACCGTTAGGTCAGACGATAGAAATGCCACTTGCACGCTTAGAGTAGCAGATTGACGGTGACCAACTTTAAACAGAACTTGATTAATTTTCACACACATTTATTAAAATAATAACAAGCATAAAAATAACTTAACTTGGTTCTGGATGCTATTTACAATTGACAGTCTGAAGTTCCTTTGGTCTTGATACGTTAATCTTATTCTCACATATCTCCAACACTTCACAAAGTGTCTATACATTTATCTTCATGGTTATGTACAGGAATATGATAATCTTATTAGGCGCAGACAAACTTGACTACAGACTGACGCAGATTGACTGATCGGAGGTCTGTACACTCGTTATAATACCTCGCGCGTTCAGGTATCACTGCGCGAGTCTGATCCGCGAGGAGAAAAGATTCTACGTTAGCAGCAATCTCATTGGCTGCGTTACATATTAATACGCGGATCGGCGGAAGCAGAATTTGGTCCGTCTCTAAGACAGCGCCATCTCGTAGTGCGGAGACGGACGAGCGCTGCGCCTGCGCTGTTGTGCTTAGCGGGGCGTGCTCTAGTGGGAAAGTTGTGTACGCGCTGACTACGTGGAACTATGTACGAATCATATTACATCTTCGATACTGTGAAACACATCTCTTGTACAGGGTAAGTGCTCACGTTGTAGCTCTAGTTTGATGCAACCAGCCACGAATTCCTCTCCTGTGCCAACCACTTCACCTCAGAGAAGTACTTGCAACCTACGTCCTCAATTGTTTGCTGGATTTATTCCAATCTCTGTATTCCTATACAGTTTTTGCTCTCTACAGCTCCCTTCAGTACCTTGGAAGTCATTCCCTCATGTCTTAGCAGATGTCCGATCATTCTGTCCCTTCCCCTTGTCGGTGCCGCATAGTCCTTCCGTCTCCGCTTCTGCGCAGAACCTCCGCATTTCTTACCTTATCAGTCCGTCTAATTTCCAACATTCGTCTGCAGTAGCTCATATGCTTCGATTCTCGTCTGTTCCGGTTTTACCACAGTCCATGTTTCACTACCATACAATGCTGCGCTCCAGTCATGCATTTTCAGAAATCTCTCACTCAAATTAAGTCCCATGTTTGATATTAGTAGACTTCTCTTGGCCAGGAATGCCATTTTTGCCATTGCTAGTCTGCTTTTGATGTCCTCCTTGCTCCGACCGCCATTGGTTATTTTACTGCCTAGGTAGCAGAGTTCCTTAACTTCATCTACTTCGTGATCATCAATCCTAATGTTTAGTTTGTTCTCATTTCTGCTACTTCTCATTACTTTCGTCTTTCTTCGGTTCACTCTCAATTCATATTCTGTACTCATTACACTGTTCATTCCATTCAGAAGATTATGTAATTCTTCTTCACTTTCACTCAGGATAGCAATGTCATCAGTGAATCGTACCATTGATATCCTTCCGCCTTTAATTTTAAATCCATTCCTGAACCTTTCTTTTATTTCCATCATTGCTTCTTCGATGTATAGATTGATTGTCTTACACCCTTTTTAATCCGCGCACTTCGTTCGTGGTCTTCCATATTTATTATTCCCTCTTGGTACTAGTAAATGTTGTATATTATCTGTCTCTCCCTATAGCTTACACCTATTTTCCTCAGTATTAGTATTTTCCTCAGTATTTCAGGTCAAAAAATCCTATGAACGTGTCTTTATTTTTCTTTAGTCTTGCTTCCATTACGAACCGCAATCTCAAAATTACCTCTCTGGTGCCTTTACCTTTCCTAAAGCCAAACTGATCGACATCTAACACACATTCAAATTCCTTTTCCATTCTTTTCTGTATTATCCTTTTCAGCATCTTGGATGCAAGACGTGTTGATTGTGTGATAACTGTCGCACTTGTCAGCTCTTGCAGTCTTCGCAATTGTGTGGATGATATTTCTCCGAAAGTCAGATGGTATATCGCCAGATTCATACGTTCTATACACCAACATGAACAGTCGCTTTATTGCCATCCCTCCCCATCCCCACCGAAATGGTTTTAGAAATTCTGACGGAATGTTATCTATCCTTTCTGCCTTATTTGATCTTAAGTCCTCCAAAGCTCTTTTACATTCTGATTCTAATACTGGATCCCCTGTCTCTTCTAAATCGACTCCTGTTTCTTCTTCTATCACATCAGACAAATCCGCTCGCTCCTCTGCATTTAACAGTGGAATTCCCGTTGCACGTGTTATCCTACCACCCCTGCTTTTAATTTCACCGAAGACTCACATTTTTCATACAGCCATTTCATCATAGCTTCCCTGAGCTTCCTATTTATTTCATTCTTCGGCGAGTTGTATTGTAAATTTCCCTGGACATTTTTATACTTCCATCTTTCATCGATCAACTGAAGTATTTCTTCTGTTACCATGGTATTTTCGAAGTTATCTTCTTTGTACCTACGCTTTTCTTTTCAACTTCTGTAATTGCCCTTTGTAGAGATCTTTTTAACGGTACTGCCTCCTGAGCTATTCCTAACGGCAGTATCTGTAATCTTAGAGAACTTGAAGCGTATCTCGTCATTCCTTAGTACTTCCGTATCCCACTTCTTTGCATATTGATTCTTCCTGACTAATGCCTTAAACTTCAGCTTACTCTTCATCACTACTCCATGGTGATCGGAGTCTATGTCTGCTCCTGGGTACACCTTACAATCCAGTATGTGATTTCGGAATCTCTGTCTGAGCATGATGTAATCGCACAGAATACTTCCCGTATCACCCGGTCTTTTCCAAGTATACCACCTCCTCTTGCGATTCTTGGGCAGAGTATTTGCTACCACTAGTTGAAACTTGTTACGAAACAATTAGTCTTTCTCCTCTCTCTTTCCTTGTACCAAATCCATATTTTCCCGTAACCCTTTCTTCTACTCCTTCCCCTACACCCGCATTCCAGTCCCCCATGACGATTAGATTTTCATCTCCTTTTAAATATTCATTACCCGTTCAGTATACTATTTTCTCTGTATCCGGTGTTGGTTTGTTGGCGATTCTGAAGAGAACAACCTATCACTGGAGTGTTCACAGTAACCCACTGTCTGCCCTAACGTCCTATTCATAATGAATCCTACTCCTGTTATACCATTTCTTGCTGTTGCTGGTATTGCTGCATCTGATCAGAAATCCTTGTCTTCTTTACATTTCTCTTCATTGATCCCCACTATATCTAGATCGAGCCTTTGCACGTACCTTTTCAAATTTTCTAGCTTCCCTACTACGTCCAAGCTTATGACGTTCCACGGCCCGACTCTTAGAACGTCATCCCTTCGTTGGATATTCAGTCTCTTTCTCGTGGTCACTTCCCCCTTAGCAGTTCCTCCCGGAGGTCCGAATCTTTTGCCGGTGGAAAGATGACCATGACACTTTTTCAGCTGCAGGCGTCATGTCCTGTGGATATAAATTATGTGTCTTTAATTCGGTGGTTTCCATTGCCTACTACATCCTCATTCCGTTGATCGTTGCTGATTCTTCCGCCTTTAGGAGCAAAGGAATGCCCTGAACCTCTGTCCGCTCCTCCGCCCTCTTTGACAAGGCCGTTGACAAATGATTTGTTATACCAGTCTTCGGTCGCCAATGCTGATTATTATTCAAAATTTAAGCGATGGCGGGACCCGATGCCGCGACCGAGACCGTTATGGTTACTAATCAGAGACAGTACCCACAGACTGTAACTCTTAAGCCATGGTTTTTAGAGCCTTTGTGTACTAGACGTTTCCGCTTCGAATGATCTTTCACGTTGTATTCCTGAATATTGGCCATTTCTCCTGGGACACCCTGTCTTAAAAGTGACATTGTGTTCGGTGCTATTACAGTGGACGCCAATATCGCGCCAAATATGGAGATCTAAGAATATTTATTAAACATGGTATTGTTTTATGCTGTGCTCTTTCGATAAAAGGTATTTTTTACATATGCCACCAAAAAGCTGCTATGAAACTGTTGCTCTGCAAAAAGTTATCGTGTGGCAGACTTTAAGGCTTACAATGCTAAACACATATCCACTTGTGGATATGTAGCATGTATCATCTAAAGCTTTAAATATCCATAGTTAAAATTGGATACAACAAAGTGTAGTTTTATAGCAGCTGTTTGGTGTTATATGTAAAAATTACCGTGTCCCTTGACTATGGGAAGGACATCTCCGCACTTGAATTCGCTAGCCATCTTCGCGTACCTGAATGTTGACTGGCTGCAGACGTAGGGCCAGGGTGTTCATGAATCCCTCACAAGCTGACGTTGCAAGCAGAACCGGACTCTCATTTTGTGCTGAACTGCAACGCATTCTCACACACACACACACACACACACACACACACACACACACACACACACACACACACACACACACACACAAGTTCCTCAAAGCACAGGCACTGGCACAATTCGGGGCACCAGCGTGGCACATTGTTTTGCCGAAAAAGCGATCTCTTTTGTTCATATCACTGTGACAAACGACGTTACGCTACATTCAAAGACACTGCTCAGATAAGAAACAATTTGATTCTGACTGTTTTCAGAGTTTATGACCTCAAACAACGTGGAAAACTGCATAATCCGTGGTGCCAGCAATTTAGTCTGCTAATAATTGTTCACTACAGCAGCTATTTTTAATTCTACATATTTAACAACGTTTTAACGCCCTGTCGACAAGGATGTCATTAGGGATGGAACACAAGCTCACAGAAGAAGGAAATCGGACACGAACGCGTCAAAGGAACCACTCTGGCGTTTGCCGTACGCGCTTTGACTATCTGTAGTCTTAAGCATGCGTGACAACAGAACGGTAATACTTTCTACATGAAGAGGAATTTATATAGTGGATGACATTCTCCGAGAGGTTCCGAAACTCTTCAATTTTTTTAAAAATATTTGTTGTTACAGTTTCAGTTGCACATTCCCCCTGGGTTACTCTTTTCCATCGTAAGCAAAAACATTAATATATAACTATTTCTTTAGATGGCATAGAAAGAAAAATATTTAATATTACGGACGTTAAAACTCTACCTAAGTATATATGGACTGATATTGTTTAGAATATAAACATTTTAAAACACTACCTCATTAATAACGAGTAGTGAAAGTAACCAGTCTTCAAACAGAACAACACAAAGTTTTACAATAAAGGTAACAAGCAGTACAAGAGTACGCTTCTGAGCATATTCCATGGCATCAAAAATTATACTGAACCAACGGTGTCGGATGCAAATCCATACGTCATGAATGACGTGTTATATTTTTAAGAAAGCAGATATCAGGATTTCCTCTCACGTCCCATCTTCCTCACCATTCACTTTGCGTCTTGCATGGTGGGTTCAATATAATGCATGATGCCATAGAACGGATTCATAAGCGTAATTTTATGTTGTTTGAAGAACGGTGAGTTTTCTCTACTCGTGGGTAATGAAGTACCGTTATTTCAAATTTTAAACAGTGTCGATCTACGTAATTTCAATATGCAGTTGCAATTATAACGTCTTTAGTTTAGAATATTTTTCTATCTATATCATCTAAAGAGATAACTATTCTTTTAAGTTTTTAGATATGGAGATAATCACTGCTTATGAACGAAACTATTAATCATGTGTGAATATGTGCAACTGGAGCTACAACAATCAATAATTAAGAAATGAAAAAGAGCGATTAACAACAAAAAAAATCTTTCAGACTTCTGTTCCTGCGATCTGTATCCTACGCTGCCTAGGGAGAATTGTTCTTAGATGATCAGGTGCAAATTTGTGGGATATTCATAACGAGGAAAACTTGGAACAGATACATGAAGATCAGTGGAGCAGCAAAGGACACAACCAAGGATTGTTCATATGAGGTCTCCCCGGCTGAAAGAAGACGATCGTGGGTCAAAGTCATGCGTAATTTGTGAGCGAAATATACATATGTTGGTAAGATTACTTGTAGGCAACAGTTTTAGAAAGACTGATTGAATTGTTGCCTGAAACCACTTTTAATAATGTCTATAAGTGACACAATTATAACTGACGTACTTATGTGCTTCACATAAATAAAATATTGGAACTTTCAGCATGTATTTTGCTTTCAAAAGACTTTGATTATTGTTAAGTAATTGATAATACTGTTATCAGAACTATAATTTTAGATACGAGCTGTCAGATAAGGTTCGGGTATCTTCAATCCACATGAAATCTGCTTTGAGCTACCACATTGTTTTACGTAGATTTTTTTTGAAACAATAATTATCATTGTTACCTTCGGCTAGAGGCTGCCTTGCTCTCTTCAGCAGCCTCGCGATTATTCTCGAGTAACTCAATTAGCCGTGCTTTTCATCTCGTTCTGTTGCACTCTTTAAGCGACGTTCCCAATGTAATCTCATTACAGCTGTTGACTGCGGCCTCAGCGCGCTGAGTAATTACTTAATATTATCAAGCCGCGTTATTACACAGGCAGCACAGTCCCCAAAATGGCTCCTGCTCTTAGGCTGGAAACGGAATGTTTATTGCATTGCACAGTACATTCCTACCTGTCCGGGGGTGGTATTAGCAGCCATACTTCTGTAGTAGAGTGATAAATTGTAAGCTAAACTGCGTCAGAAAGATTTCACTTTGCAAATTCTACTTAGTTATGCGTTGACCTGACGGGCAAACTAAGGTGAAAGAAAATTCTCGAGGTACTGTGCTACACTCAGAACCGGAATAGGCTGTTTATACTCAAGAACCAAAATCTTATGGCCGTCTGCATAATAGTGTGTTGGTCCACCTCTGGAACGCAATACAGCAGCGATTGTGCGTGGCACCGATTCGAGAAGTCCTTGGTAGGTGTCCGGATGTGCGTGGCACCAGATATTTACACTCAAATGGTTCAAATGGCTCTGAGCACTATGGGAATTACAATCTGAGGTCATCAGTCCCCTGGAACTTAGAACTACTTAAACCTAACTAACCTAAGGACATCACACACATCCATGCCCGAGGCAGGATTCGAACCTGCGACCGTAGCGGTTACGCGGTTCCAGACTGTAGCGCCTAGAACCGCACGGCCACACCGGCCGGCATATTTACACTCAGACGGATGCCACCGAGAGTAATCTATACGGCTGTAATGTAGTGGTCATCGTATCTGCCCAGTGAGCAGGAGACAGGGTTCGAATCCTGGCCTTGGTACAAAATTTCAGTCGTTGCTTCGGTCAGTATATACAGGGTAGCCCATTGATCGTGACCGAGCGAAATTCCCTCGAAATAAGCGTCAAACGGAAAACTACAAAGAACGAGACTTGTCTAGCTTGAAGGGAATGTTTTAGTTTGACCACTTTTTTCGCTTTGGGATGGATGGCGCTGTAATAGTCACAAACACATGGCTCACAATTTTAGACAAACAGTTGGTAACAGGTAGGTTTTTTAAACTAAAATACAGAACATTTTATTTCGGTTGTTCCAATGTGATATATGTACCTTTGTGAACTTATCATTCCTGAGAACGCATGCTGTTACAGCGTGATTACCTGTAAATACCACATTAGTGCAATAAATTCTCAAAATTATGTCCGTCAACCTCAATGCATTTGGCAATACCTGTAACGACATTCCTCTCAACAGCGAGTAGTTCGCCTTCCGTAATGTTCGAACATGCATTGACAATGCGCTGACGCATGTTGTCAGGCGTTATCGGTGGATCACGATAGCAAATATCCTTCATCTTTCGCCACAGAAGGAAATCCGGGGACGTCAGATCCGGGGAACGTGAGGGACATGGTATGGTGCTTCGACGACCAATCAACCTGTCATCAAATATGCTATTCAATGCCGCTTGACCGCACCCGAGCTATGTGCCGGACATCCATCATGTTGGAAGTGCATCACCATTCTGTCATGCAGTGAAACATCTTGTAGTAACATCGGTAGAACATTACGCAGGAAATCAGTATACATTGCACCATTTAGATTGCCATCGATAAAATGGGGGCCAATTTTCCTTTCTCCCATAATGCCGCACAATACATTAACCCGCCAAGGTCGCTGATGTTCCACTTGTCGCAGCCATCGTGGATTTTCCGTTGCCCAATAGTGCATGTTATGCCGGTTTACGTTTCCGCTGCTGGTGAATGACGCTTCGTCGCTAAATAGAACGCGTGCAAAAAATCTGTCTGCGTCCCGTAATCTCTCTTGTGCCCAGTGGTAGAACTGTACACGACGTTCAAAGTCGTCGCCATGCAATTCCTGGTGCATAGAAATATGGTACGGGTGCTCAATGTTGATGTAGCATTCTCAACAGCGACGTTTTTGAGATTCTCGATTCTCGCGCAATTTGTCCGCTACTGATGTGCGGATTATCCGCGACAGCAGCTAAAACACCTACTTGGGCATCATCATTTGTTGTAGGTCGTGGTTGACGTTTCACATGTGGCTGAACACTTCCTGTTTCCTCAAATAACGCAACTATCCGGCGAACGGTCCGGACACTTGGATGACATCGTCCAAGATACCGAGCACCATACATAGCACACGCCCGTTGGGTATTTTGATAACAATAGCCATACATCAACTCGATATCTGCCTTTTCCGCAATTCGTAAACGGTCCATTTTAGCACGGGTAATGATGTATCACGAAGCAAATACCGTCCGCACTGGCGGAATGTTACGTGATACCACGTACTTATACGTTTGTGATTATTACAGCACCATCTATCACAAAGCGAAAAAAGTGGTCCAACTAAAACATTCATATTCCTTTAAGTACTACACGAATATGTAATAAAAATGGGGGTTCCTATTTAAAAAGAAACAACGCAGTTGATATCCGTTTGACCTATGGCAGCGCCATCTAGCGGGCCGATCATAGCGCTTTCTGGTTTCCCCCTTCACGCTAGACGAGTTTCGTTCTTTTTAGTTTTTTCGTTTGATGCTTTTTTCGTGAGATATTTGGCCCGGTGACTATCAATGGACCACTCTGTATATGATGGATGTTTGAGACTGGGACGATACAGTTTCATTAGGTGTCCCTATGGGTTCAGATCAGAGGAATCTTGCACACCCGACACAACCATTGGTCTGGTGTAACAAGAAACGTGATTCATCTGACCACTAGACACGTTTTCACTTCTCCACAGTGTTCTGAAGATTGCAAAGAGCTGATATGTTCGTGAATTATTGCACAATCAGCTTAGCAACTTATGCATCCAAGTTGTTGACAAGAACAATATACAGAAGAATGGAAAAGAAATTTGAAGATGTGTTAGATGACAATCAGTTTGGCTTTAGGAAAGGTAAAGGCACCAGAGGGGCAGTTAATATGTTCCGGTTGACAATAGAAGCAGGACTGAAGAAAATAAGAAAATCAAGACATTCATGTGGTTTGTCGACTAGTAAAAAGCGTTCGACAATGCAAAATACTGCAAGATGTTCGAAATTTTGAAAAAAAAAAAAACAGAAGTAGCTGTAAGGTAAGATGGGTAACATGCCATAAATAAAGATCCAAGAGGCGTCAGTTAGGGCTGAAGACCTGTCATTTGACAAGGCATACCATCAGTGAACAGTGTGGCTATCGAGATGGGAGACCGTGCGTTGTTTGTGAAACTGTTTCATATGAAAGCCAGCAACTGCAGTGCTGCACTGAGAGAGTATCACTGCCTAAAAGTGTCTGAGGACAGGCTCGATGTCATTAAATGGTTTAGAGAAACTGAAAAATTCTAAAATACGAGTGAGCTTGCGTGGCATATTGAAGAGTATGTCGTCTTACCTCGGTGGTAGTCATTGGCGTGGTCGCTGTAGCTGTAAATGACCACGCACCCAGTGGCCCGCACAGTGCAGTGTCACGACACTTGGCCATTCCACGGTCAACAGTGCGCATAGTTTTGTGGTCTGTCTTACACCGGTACCCGTACAAGATCCGGGCGATGCATATAACAGGCCCAGGATCAACAATCTAGCAGTCAAACAATGGCCTTGTTGTTAATGCCGTAGCATCTAGTCTATTTTTAATGACTTTTACGCTGAATCATTCCCACAATATTTTGATACGGGCGAAAATGTTTGTGACTTTCCTCGCTATGTGTATGGAGGCGATAGCGCCTCTGTTTCACACATGAACACAATGACTAGCAGTCACGCCCTGCTCGGCGAGGTGGTTTGAGGGTTGTTGTATGCCGCTTCCTGGTATGCATTAAACGCGCCTTTAACATGTCAGTCATTCTGAACTATGACGCCATGCTTATTGCGGGAAACAGTATTTTATTTTAAGAAGGCTGAGTCTTCCCGTATCAGGGTTTAAACTTTTTTACTGACATATACACATGAAGATGTGATTTGACATGATGAAACCGGTCGTGTTCCTGTGAAAGTTCGTATATCGCTGTAAGTGGTTTATTTCAGAAACATGGATTACTTCAGTTGCGACTTGCTCTCAACAGAAAACTATTTTTTATAGGAATGTATCTCCATGAAAAATTATTAGGGACATTTAGTCAATTTCTACTAATACATCGTTTACGACAAGAAAGGAAGAATGAATTGATTGTTGGTGTTAATAACGATCATTCTCATTTACCTTTGCAATACTGCAGATGACGTGTCACTGAGCACATTTGCTCTGTGCATGCAGTACACGTGAGGCGCCTAGTTGTTTCCACTGCACTGTGTGCAGTACGAAGGTTCTGTTATAGTTCACTAACCTGCTGTCTTCAAGTTGATGTCCCCAGCGCGGAAAACAGCACGCAGATCGTAGGTTCTGTATCTTGAGGCTGAAACTGACTTTCAGCGAGGATCTGTTCTGAAATAATGTATCATTTCTTTGGGATACCACTCGCGTATTTTAATATAGCCACAGGAGAAGACTACATGATCTTAATACAACACCTTCTGATACAGCAAAGTACATGATCAAACACAATGTTTACGAAAATGTATCTTTATACTATTTGTGGCACGTGTCTGTGCCTCATGACTACCGGAATGAATCTTTTAATACTGAATACTGGCAAACACATCCTTCCACAGACAACATGACTGTACATCTCGACTGCCTAATCCAGAGTGACGAACAGCCCGAAACACTTCGCGCGCCATACCAGAAAAGGCGTGGCCCGAACGCTTCCGAAGTGCTTCGTCTGCAATTTCGTCAATATTTTGTTTTTGATTTAAATTGTTTTTAATAATTCTAAAATGACTTATTGATAGTCAGCTGTTGAGAGATATTTATATTAAAAAGTGAAGTCATTCCAATGTGTAGTTTAACTAATAATAAGAACTATAACGTTTTGGCGCCCTCGCTCCGAACACAGCAGCCAATCACAGAGCGGTCTTTCTCACGGGAATGGTACCGAATCAAACATCTGTCACAGGCACCTCATACCACATTTCGTCACCTATATACTTCTTCCATCTCCACTGCTCTGGGGACAGCTTCTTGGAGCGTAATATGATGGCCGGCCGTTGTGGCCGAGCGGTTCTAGGCACTACAGTATGGAACCTCGCGACCGCTACGGTCGCACGTTCGAATCCTGCCTCGGGCATGGATGTGTGTGACGTCCTTAGGTTAGTTAGGTTCAAGTAGTTCTAAGTTCTAGGGGACTGATGACCTCAGAAGTTAAGTCCCATAGTGCTCAGAGCCATTTGAACCTAATATGATGGCTGACTAAGGCAGAAATATTACACGTTTGCAGCCACTATTCTTTACCTGTTGTATCCCAACTCGTTTCGCGGCTACAACTCCACTTTCAAAGACCATATTGACGTCCTACCAGTGCATGCCAATATCGGATTCGAAAATGAAGTGCTAACTCCGAAAGGAGCTGAAAAGTAAAATATTGTGCCTGACAGTGTATTACCAACAAAAATAATCCTAAGATCAATGAAAAATGTTGTCTTTCATGGAATACCTCCACAGAATGTTATTTGAATTGTATGTTTGGTGACAGGTTAAGAGAAAAGCACGTAGTGACTAAATGAAGTCGCAAGTATTTTTTCGCACTAAAGAAGCGGCATCTAAGAATGCATGTACCTCTCTGTCCCTTCTTCTTTATTAAGCAAAATAATGGTGTCGGCGTTAAAAGTGGTTCTTACCCCTTTAAAATACACGTCAGCGCTTCAACTGCCTATACTTTTTTGTCGAAAGGAGTCCGCTGTTTGTTAGAGACGCTTTGAGACCCCTCGCCACCGTTCCTGCTTGCTGGCTCTCCCTCTAGAGGAGCAGACAGAGCGCCAGGGGTCGGGGTGCGCGACCTTGCCCGCTGTCCGATGATCAGCAAAGCGAGCCGAGAGCGGGCGAGGCGCCCGGAACCTGGAGCACACTCCAGCGCTGGAGGGCCCGGCGTCGCCTAATGAGCTACAGTCTGGCGTTCTGGTGTGCGCTGGTGCAGCGCAGGGTGCGGCCCGGCGAGAGAGAGAGAGAGAGAGAGAGAGAGAGAGAGAGAGAGAGAGACTAAAGGCTATTTGTCAGCTGCGATTGAAACGTCGCAGCCGAGTGGAACTCCAGTCGCGGAATGACTGCCCCATCCAGAGACCAGCTCTCCCCCTCCATGTTACCTTGTTATTAAATTAGCCACAGCAGCCGCTGTTACCCAGCAACGAGAGCTAACGTCACGTACCCAAGTCAACCATTCTGCTATCATAGCATTAACAAATATGTTTCAATGTAGACAGTCTCCTCGATTTTGTTGCCGAGATCCTAAAATCCGACAGCAGACCCGTCGAGAGTACCAAGAATTACTACACCAGGGAAGCCCACGTAGTCACATGTTTTAATGTAAGCTGCAAGTTGCGACTACTTTCCACCTGTTATGACGTCTGTGTTAAATACAAACTGACGGAACAAAATCGCGACACCAAAAAATAATTAATGTGGAGTAGCGAAATTTAGGGAATGTATTTGTCTAGGTAAACTATTTAAGTGATTAACAATGCGAGATCGCTTGTCAATGTAAGCGTGAGGTATGCTATTACAGATGCAAAATGCTGATGCATTAATAACCAGTGTAACCACCAGAATGTTGAATGCTAGCATGTTGACGTGCATATATTCTGTCGTACAGGTGCCGGATGTCAGTTTGTGGCATGGAGATGCATGCCTGTTGCACTAGGCTGGTCAATACATGGCGGGGACTCATGACCCTGTAGTCTGCCCCCTTTCTCCCCAAACCAACCAACCAACCAACACAGGGACGGTTAACGCTGGTTGTGTATGACGCTGGAGTTGTCTTTCGATTATGTCCCATATGTGCTCGATTTGAGATAGATTTGGTGATAGAGCAGGCCAAGGCAACATGTCGACATTCTGTAGGGCATGTTCGGTTACAACAACGGCATGTGGGTGGGCGTTATCCTGTTGGAAGACACCTCTTGCAATGCCGTCCATGAATGGCAGTACAACATGTCGAATCCCGAGACCGATGTAGAAATTAGCAGCCATGGTGTACGAAACTTAAACACCTACTTACATAAAAACTTAAACAGCCTACTTACACAGGTGTAGGTCCAGTGTGTCTAGCAAGCAGGCAGGTTGATGTTAGGCCCTCGACTGACCTCCTCCTAACCAACACACAGGCTTCACTGACACCGACGCTGATCCTGCTTTCATTAGAAAACACAAGACCCCTCCACCCTGGCATCCAATGAGCTCTAGCTTGACGCAACTGAAGGCGTAAATGATGATGGTTTGGTATCAGTGGAATGTACGCTACAAGCCGTCTGGATCGCGGCTGTCCTTGTAGTAAACGATTTGTAGCAGTTCGTTGTGTCACTGTGGTATCAGTTGTTGCTCTAGTTGTAAGTGTGATGCACCACGCCACAAGCCGAACACAATGGTCGGTAGTACCACATTTTTTTCCGCCAGTGTTTTTAGCGTATTAACTTTCTTGAACTGAAAAATTCAGCAAGTTCAATTTTGGTGAAATAAGATACTTTTTTGATTCAGCCACAGCATTTCTTTTTTTTTAAATTGACGTTGAACGTTCGCCTTCTGGGTGTCAGAAACGCTCGTGAAAACTATAAAAAATATGAGGAATTCGGTTCTCATTATAGTGTGCATTATTCTTTATCCCACCTTGCTGCTGCCTGTTTAGGAAGAAGAAGCAGCATTCTAATATCTTGCATTTGAAAGGTATCACATTTTATGTTCTACATTTTTTTATTTTGCTATGATTTGTGCACCCTGAAGTAGCTGTCACTCTGAGCTGGGCCTAAGTACTACTACTACTACTACTACTACTCCTACTACTACTACTACTACTACTACTACTACTGTAACGCTGCAGTACAACCCTTTTTCAAAAAAAAAAAAAAAAAAAAACTGCCTGAGGTATAAATTCTAATCGCAAAATTAGGATAGCGTATTTGCAAACGTTTGCTGAGTGGTGGGAGTAGGGCAGCAAGTGGGAGGAAAATGCTTCTATCATTCATTTTTGTGGCAATCTGTTGCATGTATAAGAACATACGAGCCGCCACGCAGAATCGCCACCCTGTAGCTTTCGGGACGTGCTCGTACAGCCATCTCAATAGTGCAATGTCAGTTACGGCTATACGAATTAAGAACACAACACAACACAACACCCAGTCCCCTAGCGCAGGAAATCTCCGACCCGGCCTGGAATCGGACACTAGTACTTCGGTTAGCATTCCGCCACGCTGACCAATAAGATACAGCGGAGGAGCACCACAATAGTTATGGGACAATAGGGGGCGAGATATGTCGTCGACAGCCATCCGTTGTTTTGCAAAAAATTGTTTCTCAGCAGTCGTAATTTTGTGCCTTTTCTAAACTGACCTGATTACCATTGGGCCATGGGTTTCCTGATATGCCGGTAATCTATTCTATTAAAAGTCACGAGTGTAACCATACAAGCAGCACTAGCTGTAACTTTTGTCACGAATATAGCTCACATTTTCTGGAGACATTTGTGTCTTTTAACAAGTGATTATATTTACGAAGCTGTTGTCTTAATTTTAATCAGTTAATGTAAAGAGTAAAGCAGCGTGATTAATTTGGTCTTAGTTTTGCGATGGAGTGTTCTCTGCTTCTGCGACTCACGCCCGGTGCGGTGGAACTTCGCTGTCGCAGGAAGTTGAGCATTTCATTAAGCAGTCAGATTCATATTTAGGGCCTCGGTCAAGATTGCTGTGCTGGAACATTAATATTTCCAGGGATTTTTATGATAGTGCTGGTTCAGCAGACGAAAACTTTTAAATTTTTACGTTGCACTCTAGAATTGAAGGTCGAAGCATTTCCAAATAAACTCAGTCGCCTGGCAATGTTTCAGCTGAAAACAAGAAATGGTAACAAATGACTGACCCATTATTTACCGTAATTTGTAGATGTTTAATGTAATCGCACTTCAGATTCAAGGCAATTTTCAGTTTATTGTGTAACAAGTATTTTCTCAGTTTTCACTTACTAAAATCGTACATTCTTACTTATTATTGTGGGTTTCAGTAAAATAATAGACGTCCTAAGTAAATGTTTGACGATACTAAACGGCCCATTCCTATACATCAACAAAAACAGAAATGGCAAGATTTCGCAGTAGCGTTTCTCCAGATGTCGCCATTGTTTGTTCATACTTTCTTGCAGGATAAATCAATTTCAGTTAGTTGTGATTGAAGACCGATGAAGGGCCTACGTCTTGTATATAACGTACAGTTTTACTGTTACAAGTCTACCGTATATGGTTCAAATGGCTCTGAGCACTAAGGGACTTAACATCGGAGGTCACCAGTCCCCTAGACTTAGAACTACTTAAACCTAACTAATATAAGGACAACACGCACATCCATGCCCGAGGCAGGATTCGAACCTGCGACCGTAGCAGCAGCAGCAGCAGCAGCAGCAGCGGACTGAAGCGCCTAGAACCACTCGGCCACAACGACCGGCTCTACCGTATATGTTGTCAAAACATCGACACACTTTAGTGACTTGAACCCTATCCCAACAACCTTTAGCGTACTATTCAACACACTTAATTACATTGCTAAGAGCCACCAGTTACAGCTTACGGGTATCTTGCTTACATTTCAATTAATGCTAATAATTCGCGATGGGAAATATATCACCATGAAACAAAGGAAATACAAATTTAGAAGTGCACAGCGTTAGTTCATTAGTTTGATGATAAGTACCTATTTCCAAGAAGTCGGTCGGCAATGGATATCTTCTTTGCACAGAGATTATTATAGAGTGATAGTTATCATCAGCACTGACAGGGATTTGTTTCTACCCGCGAGTTTAATTTTAGTGCTCAGTGACGCTGTATTCAGTAAACATCTTGTTGGTAGTAAATGAAATGAGACTACGAAACCTCGTCGCCTAAATTAAGTCAGCTACAGTCATGTGAGTGTACCAGGCGAACAAATTAAGTGTTGACACACAATGAATGACTTCTTAGATAATTATCTTTACAGTAAACCAGTGCACGAAATAACTCTCTCTCACGCATGCTGTGCTTCTCGTCGCCCCATAGCTCTACTTAGCACATAGATAATGACACCACAGAAGAATCAGCTGGTGATTAAGGTTCATGTGCTGTATTGTCTTATGTGCATAATAATGTAAAACAGCGCTAACAAAAATCTAAACAAGGTACCACCAATTTGTGGACGGCAGTGGTTTTGTTTGAAGCATATGCTTTAATTAACGAAATCTCGGCGGAAAAATAGTCATGTGTTCATAGGTAGCATCACGTTACTGTAGCCGAGCTAGCACATGTTGGCTATTGTTCATTTTGTATTATACATTCCCCGATATTGTCAGTATAATTGATGGTACCGTTTTCTTTAGTTCACTGCTTTTTAAAATTCATTCTCTCTCTCTCTCTCTCTCTCTCTCTCTCTCTCTCTCTCTACGTATTACATACGTTTCAAAACCACACCCGTGCTCCAGGTGACACGCCAACAGGCGACTTACAAAACTGAGACTTCAAAGGCCGACTGCGCGTAGGAACGCATACAGATTCAGGTGTCAGCCAATGAAAATTACCATCTGATGTCATAGAAGCTAAACTGCGAATACACCGTGCAATTTCTCGATATATATGAGTGGTATGGATGATTTAGAGCAGGGAAAAACGTGAGTATTACATCAGCAATAATTATAAGCTATTTTTTTCCACAACGAATCTAATGACCGGGTTGTTTCGAAACGAATTTTTCATTGGGGATGAGAAGTCTTTCCAAAGGAAATAAAGTTATTACGGAATGTTAATCACTAAAAATTATTTAATGTACGAGCTTTCCCTATATTTTAGAATGGTGTTCCACAATCGAAGTACATGCAGACATGTGCGAAAGACTCTAAGAATTTTTGGATAACAGATTCCAGTATGTTAAAGCGGCCGGAGAATGTTAAACCGAGTCTAAAATAACATCGGCTGTATCAGATGAAACGCAACAGGAAACCTAGTCTTCTCAGTGTACATGAAGTATTCACCAGGGAGTATCAACAGCACTATCAAATTGTTCGCTAATAATGTTGTCGTCAAGAAAGTATGATCAATAGATGACTGTAAGGAAATGCTGAATGACTTAGTATTTACACTAGGTGCATTGAATGGTTCTATTTATAAATGGAAGATAACGCCCATAAAAAGGCGAAATAACCGGAAAGTATCCGTTTACAAGTATCCTGCACACAAGACGGGACGATTTGTAGAAACCTGTTCCGGCGTTTGGAATCCTTACCACTATGCCATGGTACCATCATCAAATCACACTATACATCGGCTGTTAGAATTATAATAGATCAATACAGCCAATGGGTAACTTGTAGTGAGCTTTTTTGCTTCCAACGTAGTAAAAAATGATATCAATATTTAAATATTAAATATATTTTACCACCTACGATAAAGTAAGGCAAAGTTTCACATTATTGTTCGTCAATGCATTCCTTTGTCTCCCACTCGACGAAACGAATACGAAGCTAGGGAATTTTAGTTTGCCTTTGAAAGCATTAAGACGCTTTATGTTAACTGGTCCGCCGTTATCAAACAGAGTCACAAGATTGCATATGAAAGCAGCGGGGTACTTACCATTTTTATAAGAGAAGAAATCCATTTGAATGGAAGAGCATAATGTTATGAACGAGGATAATGGCATTAAGAAAAGTTATTTTGTGTCTTCTGTGTGTTATTACTACAAAATAATTTCGTTCCCATATCCAAAGAGATCCAACAAAGTATTGTTATGGTATTCCACATTCCAAGTCAGGGGCGACACGGTACATAACTATATAATTTATCTGACATAAATAAAGTAAAAAACTTCTGAACTATTGATACAAAAATCAAAGATAGCAAAAGAAAAATAAAGTAATACCATAAAATCTGACTGAGTTGGTCGAGAATATAAATGGGAACTTAAAATAATAATAATAATAATAATAAAGCGACGTTGTTCTCAAGAAACCCTACAGGGTAAATGGAGACGACCTGTAATCGAAGAACACTTCAGCCACCAACGTACATTTCTCGTAGAATAAGAGAAATAAAAGCGTGGTCGGTTGCATACTGTGATTAATTTTCGCCTCGCCCAGTCTGCGAATTAAATAGTGTAAGTCATACCGTCTGCCATCAGTGTCTTTAGGAATGTGCATCCGGATGCAGACCTAAATCGGAGGAAGAAACAAATTTTTACACGTTTTAACTGCGTTTTAGTAATGTAGTGCGGGTGGCACATGAGAAAATGTTTATCAAGTAATTGAAAATATTTATTTATTTGTAAATTTTTACATTAATCTTTTTGGGCTAACAGAAATCAAAACTTCGACTCTGAATGAATCTGAAATAAATAATGTGTGTCACGAAAAGGGTTCGAAGCGCTGTTTAACTTCCGCAAGTGCTAAGCAGAAACACTCTTCAAGGTATTTTAAAATAAATGCAGCAACATCTGTCGAATAAAAGGCAAACATCGCTAACCCAGATTTAGAACAAAAGAGAAAATATAAGTCGTGGCGACATGAGGTAACAAAAAAAAAAGTTGTATTTGGACAACTCAACCCGATTTTAGTCGTGCTTAACGAAAGTAATGATCCAATTATATGGTGCAGTTTACATAGAGGAGACGACCTGATCAGAGTGCGGGTGTCAAGAGCAAAAATACGAAGGGTCACGTTCCGGCCAAGTAGGTGGCTCGAGACCTTTTGTTTCCCTTCCGTTTGTGGAGATTGTAAGAGTTCTGAGGAGAGTATCACATCGTATCGTTATTCGCATTCCATGTTATGATGGATGCACCGTTCCCCACGACAGAGGATGGTTGCAATATATCAACCCCATTTCAACCCCCATTTCCACCACGAATAAGACGACAAACTGACACTCGAATCAGCCAGCTGACTGATTTCTGCTTTACTTTCTTCACCTATCGACATACACTCATGTGAGAATATTTACAATATCCGTGTTAATGCAAGTCTTGACGGTGGCAGATGGGTTTATAAATCTGTCATGAGAGCTACGGTCTGTGGAGAGTGGAAAAAATTCTGTTTACGACCGACTACCGAAGAAGAGAACGAATGCGGCCTGGGCAGACTATCGGGGTGCGTTATCCGGCGTTCCGAGTGGGCGCATCGCCAAGCCCTGTCGTGCCACGCCGCGCCGTGGAGATGTATGGAGCGGGCGCTATCTCGTGCGGCGGGCAGCGCTTCGCCTCGCCTCGCCTCGCCCTGCTACCCCCTCGCGTCCCCTATCAAGTGATTCGCTTCGATTCACTTGCCGGAGAGAAGAAGCTGCAGGGGAGAGGGAGGGACGCTAAGAGTGAGAAATCGAGAGGACGGGCGCCCGAGAAGTCGACTGACGCGAGAATTTTGTCTTATAGAGCCGGGAAGAAATATCGCAGCCCGCCGGAGCGAGGCGCAGACGAAGCCAATACCGCACGAACAGCAGGGCCAGACCCTCACGGAGCGGCTCCTTGGCTATAGCGACAGCGGTCGAGGTAAGGCCACTTCTTCATACCTGGCATGATGACCTCCAACGAGATTTAAGTAACGTTGTGAGCGCTCTGCTGTGAACGTGGTAGCAAATCTTGCGAGCATTAAACTTGATCCTAGCCAGTTAGTTTATTTTTATTCCGTTTGCTGGGAGTCGCCACGTCTGATGATGGTGGTAAGCGATAAATTCTACAGAAGCAAGCGCGAGACATAATTTCCAAGATACACTCTTTCTTCAAGCTCAACGCCCTTCTATGCCCATATCTCAACCAGACGCTTGAAAGCGGCAACACTACACTCCTCGTCTGGGCGTCGCCATGCGCGGACCACCATCGTACGTGGATCGGACTGTAGCTCCAAGTGCCGCTGCAGTATCCCCTAATACGTATCGTTCTACAGTTCACCTTGATGCCCGAGAAACACAGCTGATCACACAGCAGCAAATTTCGTAAACATGAAAGACGTTCCATGTCTTCATGGAAGAAAAATTCGAAAAATTTGAATTAAGAACGAATGATTCGAATAGAAAAACAATAGTTACAAGGCATCCGTACACTTACACCGAAGTTCTGTCATATACTTAATCCAGAGGTGGTCACTGGAATACGTTACTTCCCTTTTCGCTAAAATACATTTTTCTTTGTTAACTGTCCGTACACGTTGTTGACCATTCTTCGGAAACAGTTTTGACACTGCCGGCTGATAAGTAATTCAAATCGTTCTCACTTCTTTCTCACACCTGAAAGAAAGCAAGACACGTATCGCCAAAAAATGGCGCATTTAACTCCATCCCTGAGAGAAACTTATGGAAGGACACCGAGCTGCTGGGTAATAACAAAAGTAACTGGAAAATCATGAATTAGCATTGCAGCCCTGGGACAAGCCCACATAAAGAAAAATTCCAATATAATGTGAGAGTAATATAGTCAATTTCACCAACGTAATAGGTATCTTCCTTCAGGTGTTTTAACGTGCCAGTAACACAAAGAGTCACTTAAATTTGTCTATCTTAGTCGACTCCACTTTCTATGTTAAACTGGCATCTGAAGACAGCTCTGCCAAAATGTTGTTAACATCTGTGTGATCTAGACGTGAAACATACAAAGTAGGGCACTGAAACTGCAACCCCTTGGAGGCGGCATGAAGCAAACCTCAAATTGACATGAAGTGTACAACACCTGTGGATATGTAAATGATTAACATTTCAGTGCAGACCTACAGAGTAGATAAAAGCAATGCCAGCTGTATTCTGTATATAATGAAAGTTTACGCACTGAATTTCTCATTCGGAAATCGCATCTGGGATTAGATTCTGAGAAGACGGTACGAGGGTTGGAACTTTAATGGCAACTATTTATTTACAGCTCGTAGAAAATTGATAGTGTTTCAAAGTTTTACTAACCTTCAAAGTAGTCACCAGCATTGTGTATAACCCGTTGCCAGCGACGTGGAAGTCGTAGGATACTCTCAGCACTTTCAGTTGTGTACACAGTTCGAGCAGCGGGGTCTATTGCCCGATGAATTTGTAGCAGTTCTGAAGCGAATTCCGTGAAGTGTTTCCTTCAGTTTAGAAATCTAGTTGAACACACGAGCGTTTAAGTCAGGGGAGTGTAGTAGGCGATATAGAACTTAGCAGCCCCATCAGTCAAACAAATCAGTAACAGCTTGCACTGTACGTGCTTGAGCATTGTCCTGCAAAATGATGATCAGGTCCTACCGAAAATGTCCTCACTTCTGTCTTTATGCTGTTCATTTTTGGAACACAACCTACGACCAGCTTAGAGAGAGAAGTGATGGCACTTTCTGCAGGACCTGACCATCATCTTGCAGGACAATGCTCAAGCACGTACAGTGCAAGCTGTTACCGATTTGTTTGACTGATGGGGTTGCTAAGTGCTATACCACCTACTGCACTCCCCTGACTTAAGCCCTCCTAAGTTAAACTTTATTTCTAAACTGAAGGAAGCACTTGACGGCATTCGCTTCTGAACTGCTACAAATTGGTCGGCCAATAGACCGCGCCGCTCGAACTGTCAATACAACTGGCACTGCTAAGAGCATCCTGCGGCTTCCATAGCGCTGGCAACGGGTTATACACAGTGCTGGTGACTACTTAGAAGGTCGGTAAAACTTTTAAATACGTATCTACTTTGTACGAGCTGTAAATAAATAGTTGCCACTATTAAAGCTCCATCCCTCCTATTACGCATCGCGTAAAGAGGAGAAATATCTACCAGCACGTGGCAGAATTGTGGCTTAATGAGGCTGCACTTCATCGTTCGGCGTTATTGCTTCTGTCATGCGAATATAATCAATCAGTTCAGGAAAGAGATGCTCGAGACTATGCAGGCAGTAAACGACTAGCGCTCGAGATGACAGCTACGCTGTTCGCTCAGCCATGCAGTTATGCACAGGCTCTCGAGTTCCTCTAGCCGGGAAGTATCGGTTTGTTGACAGCAAGACAAGCATGCAGACGCACGGTGCGACGGCCTCTGGAGCACGAAGAACTATCAGCACGAAGACCATTGTTGAAGATTCTCCTGATGCATGTACTGTCACAAATTTGTGACATTCGTTTTTTTCGCAACCGCCGACACATTTCATTCACGTTTTTGCTATGTTTTGACTTAGATTTATCTGTCTTGGATTACTATAGAAATTTCATTTTTCTCTTTTCATATAATGACTGATCATAGGCACAATGTGTGACGCCTTTTAAAACAGGCTGTGCTATCGAATATCTGGTCACAAGCTGTAACGCGCCGAAGGCCATCGTCCCTCACAGTAATCATCATATATTGACTTTTTTTCCATGATACCTTTATCGTTAATGTGGGAATTGTTATTAAAATCAGTTTGAATGGAGTTAAGTTTAACATGCTGACTTTTCCATTTAAATGTACAAAGCTTCAAACACTAATAATTGTCGCTGCAGAGCAGGAGACCTAATGAACTAGTTACTACTCTCGATTTCTTGTGGAGGAGACAGAAATCAGTTTTAGCAGAAGAACAAATTATAACTTTTACCATATAGTGGAGTTTGGAGAGGTGTTTTTTGGTAGTACTAAAACTTTCTTCTCGGATCGTTGCATTAACGTAATTTTCTATTGCCTGGAGTTCATTTGATGAAAGAATATAACAAACTCCACAAAATTTATTGACAACTGAACTGCATACTCGTCACGTTAACAAAACATTGACAGGTATACTTCGCAGATCTCTTTGACTGACTGAACTGATGTTACAGCCGAATAAGGTATAAAATACAATATCGAATTACATAAATTTTTTAGTATTGTCCGTAGTTTTAAGTATAAAATCAATCTGAACTTCAATTACAATAATGTCTCTTGTATTATTTTAGTTACGTAATTAATTACAGTTTGGATCCGGTTACTAACATTCCACGACAGTACAAATCTCGTGCTTTATCCAACCACATATGCAAAACTTACAAATAAGGCCTCAAATTCTGAAAACAGGAAAACTGTGCGATGTAAACAATTGGAGAGTTAGTTAGAAATGTAATTACAAAGAATATTAATTGCAGAGGAGGGCATAAAAATAGCTAACAAATGAAAATACATCGCTTGGTAATAACTTCTAAACCATTTTTCAAGATAATGATGTTCTCTGTGTCAACTGCAATTCAGGTAATTAGAGGCGCCAACCACTCATGCCAACGTTTCCAAAGCCTCCCACCACCTGCCGCCAGATATTTAACAAATCAACTTCTTGATTAAACATCCAACTCAGCAACAGTACATAAATTTGTTAATGACAACAATCCCCTGACAATCACGATAATATACGCGACTGGTCATTTCTGTGAGGGAGTGCGAATGAACTCAGTGGAAAAGTTTAAGACAAGCGCACACCGAACTGCTTGCGTTGCTCTCGTAACATGAGGAGGATACACGAGATAGATTGAAACAACGCCTATTATGACCGAGGGGAGCATTTATGGTTCTGGAACAAACTGATTAAACAAAGGTAGTAGGCCAGAGACCACCAACCACTCGCAATAAAGTGGACCAATTCAGTCTTTACGAGTGACTTCCCACAGCATAGCCTCTCCTCAGTTCAATGTGAATACCCAGACCAGTTAGCTTTGAGATAGTCTGTCAGTAGCATTGATGGCATGTTTCGTTCAGCCTAGGATCTCTGAGTATTGTATTGTAATATGTTGTTTAAGATTGTTCCAGTTTTATCACATTGTAGCAGTCATGCTCTCACTGCCTGGCGTAATGACAGAAGTTCCGTAACCACGAATAACTAATGTCGGAGTCCAGGACAGAAGCTGCGACTGGTGGGTACTCCATGGGTCCAGCAACACCACTCCAGTTCAAGGCACGAGCTGCTCTGACACTTCAGCTTCTTGCGGACTAGGGGGCCGACCAAACCAACGGGACAGAACCAGCGTACATCACGATAGGAGACATCACGGCACCCGACTCTGCGGTCCACCTAATGGGGAAATTCGAGCAAAGACCAGAGATGGACAGAGAACTCTCAGGGCGACGTGTGCGTCACACACACGTGCACCGCGGTCTCGTCTCCTTCGCAGCGGATTTGCTGGAGGGGAAGCGCCTGCGGACCGGCCTGCGGCAACCCGCCAGACCACAAGCCGCCAGCCTACGCTAGGGGCTAGTACAGCGACCTATGGGCGGGGGGCCTTGAGAGTGCCACTGAGAATAGCTGATTCCACTGTGGCCTATGCAGCAACTGATCATCAGTGAGGCCACAGCTACGAGATATATATTTAACATTAAAATCAGTACATTAGTAACTAACCTTGTTTTACTTGTGTCAAACGACACGCCACAGGTCCTTAGGCCACGTATTCTGACGGAACAGTAGTAGTTTCCAGCCTGGGAATGGCGGCTCCTACTGACCGCTGAACTCTGGCTGAGTGTTGAATCAGCATGGAACGACATACCCATGTTCATCATCAGTGTTCAGTTCACTTGACGTAGTAGCTGAGTTTTGGTATTTGGTCAGTAAAGCAAGGATGTAAAATGCAACATTGGCTACAGCAGGAAAACATTTCTGAGAGAAAGAAATTTGTTATTATCTAACATCGGTTTAAGTGTTAGGAAGCCTGATTTTGTCGAGAGAGAGTGACCTTGAATGAATGTGAAACGTGGACGATAAGCAGTTCAGACAAGACGAGTGGCGCTACAGAACAATCCTGAGTATTAGACGGGTTGATCAGGTAAGTAATGAGGAAATCCTCGACATAATTGGAGAGAAAACAAACTTATGACACAGACTGACTAGAAAACAAAGGATTGTAAATTTACCATCAGAGGGTAGGTCGAGGAGTAAAAATTGTAGAGCGAGACCAAGGCTTGACTGCAGTAAGCAGATTCAGAAGGATGTAGGTTGCAGTAGTTATTAGGAGATGAAGAGGCTTGCACAGGATAGTCGTGGGGAGCTGCATCAAATCAGATTCTGACTGAGGGTAACAACAAGATTAAATTTGCTACTGGGAGAAATACGTAACTGACGACGGCAAAAATAAAAAAGAAACATAAAATACAAAATCGCAGAAAAGTTTCTGAAAAGGGCAAACGTGGTGATACCAAAGTAATGTACACCGGGTGCATCAAAAAGAATCATCCGGTTTGGCGCGTCTATATTTCTGAAACTAATAAACATATAAGATGAATTTTGTCTTTTGATGAACGGGAAACTCAAAAAGTTTTTTTTTTTTCATACGTTTTCAGAAGTGCTGAATACGCCCCACTTGAGATGCACGACATATGTTAATGCGCGATTCAAATAGTTCCCACAATGCAGTGAGCACGAGTCGAGTTACAGCCTCCACAGCTTGTGTTATGCGATGTCTCAGTTCATTCATTGTTGTTGGTAACGGAGGCACATAAACAGAGTCCTTTATAAACCCCCACAATAAATTATTACATACAGTCACGTCCGGTGACCTTGGAGGACAGTACTGTAACGCTGAATCATTTGGTGCGACCGATCTGTCGTTCAATAACCCTTTGGTTTAAAAACTACCGCACTTCCAGATGCCAGTGTGGCGGTTCCCCGTCTTATTGGTAAATGAAGTCGTTCGAATCAGTCTCCAACTGTGGGGAAAAAAGTACTCAAACATATCGAGATATGTGCTTCCTGTAACAGTGTTTTCGGCGAAGAAAAATGGACCATACAGCTTTTCCCGTGAAACTGCGAAAACACCTTAAATCTTGGAGAGTCCCTCTCATATTGTACAACTTCATGTGGTTGCTCCGTATCCCATAATCTCACATTATAGCTATTCGACTTTCCATTTAAATGGAATGTTGCCTCGTCACTACACACTAAGTGTCGAAGAAAACTGTCATCCATCAACGAAATTACAGAACTCCACACGTTGTTGTTTGTCACCTTTATGAAAAACTAGCAGTAGCTGAATTTTGTGTGGTTTCAGGTGTAAACGTCGACGCAACACAGGCCAAACGGACATCGGGGGCATGTTCAGCTGTCGAGCTGCACGGCGAACGGATTTCTGCGGACTCCTTGAGAAACAATGGCGAGTGCGTTCGACGTCTATGTCAGACACTCGGAGGCGGCCCGGCGATTTGCCGTTACACAAACAAACTGTTTCTCGGAACTGTTCCTCCCATTGTCTAATGATCTATACTGTAGGGGGATCCACACCATACCTAGTACGAAAGTAGCGATGAATAGTTATTACTGGTCCGCACTGCGCAAAACGTAAAACACAAAGTGCTTTCTGTTGTCCCGACACCATTTTTGCTGGAACTGAAGTGGGCGCATACTGATGCTGCCTATCGGGAACCATGTAAAACTCTATAGTTTGCTTTTTCCAACAGTACGTTGTTCGCGCACACATCTCAAATAACATAAAAGTTATGAGTTGTTTTGTAAATCGGATGATTCTTTTTGATACACCCTGTATTACGGAGACTTCTCTAAAAGTCCTTGTCGTACAAGTAACCTTGTACGGGAGTAAACATGATCGATTAGCAGTTCAGATAACAAAAGTATGTAAGCGTTTGAAAGTTCTTCAGAATAATAGTGAAAATTAGGTGGGTAAATTGAATACATATTGAAGAGGTTCTCAATTGTATCGGCGTCGAAGCACGTTTTTAACAAAACGTGACTAAAAATGGAACTTGTTGACTGGATACATCCAAACTCATCAAGAAATTGTCCATTTGGTAACGGAAGGAGATGCGTGTAAGTGTGCGGAGGGCAAAGATTGTTCAAATGGTTCAAATGGCTCTGAGCACTATGAGACTTAACATCTGCGGTCATCAGTCCCCTAGAACTTAGACCTACTTAATCCTAACTAACCCAAGGACATCACACACATGCATGCCCGAGGCAGGATTCGAACCTGCGACCGTAGCGGTCGCACGGTTCCAGACTGAAGCACCTAGAACCGACTGCCACTCCGGCCGGAGAAGACAACAGACTGAGTACAGTATGGACGTGCAAATGGATGGAGATGAAGAGAGAATGAAGTAGCATGGAGCGTTGTATCAAACTAATTTTCGGACTGGAGAAGAAGAAGAAGAAGAAGAAGATGATGATTAAAAAATCTCATGGGTGGGGTCGAAGTCTGTCCGCACATGTGGAGCAGTTTATCGCGTACTGAAGGTTGCCGCCCTTTCCCAACAATTTACGGAGGAGGCCTGACGGCTCAAAATATTTCACCACTCTTAACACTGGCATCGCTATCTGCAAGGATGGTGGGCAGATCTCCAGCGAGACCGAGGGCTGCCCTGATATTAGTGTATAGGACACATGTAGCAACAGTATGCTGAACTGAAAGTAGGACGCCACATACTTCACAGAGTGGTGGATCCTCCCGCCTGAGGAGGAAGCCACGTGTGAAAGGGCGACGACCGATGCGCAGTCTGGTAAGCAAAACCTCCTTCCAGCGGTGAGGCTGACATGAATTCCGCCAAGCCTTATGGTCGATTTACGCAGTTATCTGTCTCCTGCAACCATTCAGTCTCCAACTGACGCATGACGCATCTGTCAGAAAATGAGATGGTGGCGTACAACGGGATGGACAACACTATCCCAGAAGATCGTATGAAACCCAGCTCGGGCTATTCGTCCACGAGACTCAGAGGGCCATAGACACGGGTTCCCAGGTAGATGCCGTGTTTCTTGACTTCCGCAAGGCGTTCGATACAGGTCCCCACAGTCGTTTAAAGAACAAAGTAAGAGCATATGGACTATCAGACCAATTGTGTGATTGGATTGAGGAGTTCATAGATAACAGAACGCAGCATGTCATTCTCAATGGAGACAAGTCTTCCGAAGTGAGAGTGATTATAGGTGTGCCGCAGGGGAGTGTCGTAGGACCGTTGCTATTCACAATATACATAAATGACCTTGTGGATGACATCGGAAGTTCACTGAGGCATTTTGCGGATGATGCTGTGGTATATCGAGAGGATGTAACAATGGAAAATTATACTGAAATGCAGGAGGATCTGCAGCGAATTGACACATGGTGCAGGGAATGGCAATTGAATCTCGATGTAGACAAGTGTAATGTGCTGCGAATACATAGAAAGAAAGATCTCTTATCATTCAGCTACAATATAGCAGGTCACCAACCGGAAGCAGTTAATTCCATAAATTATGTGGGAGTACACATTAGGAGTGATTTAAAATAGAATGATCATATAAAGTTGAGCGTCGGTAAAGCAGATGCCAGACTGAGGTTCATTGGTAGAATCCTAAGGAAATGCAATCCGAAAACAAAGGAAGTAGGTTACAGTACGCTCGTTCGCCCACTGCTTGAATACTGCTCAGCAGTGTGGGATCCGTACCATAGGGTTGATAGAAGAGATAGAGAAGATCCAACGGAGAGCAGCGCGCTTCGTTACAGGATCACTTAGTAATCGCGAAAGCGTTAGGGAGATGATAGATAAACTCCAGCGGAAGACTCTGCAGGAGAGACGCTCAGTAGCTCGGTACGGGCTTTTGTTGAAGTTTCGAGAACATACCTTCACCGAGGAGTCAAGCAGTATATTGCTCCCTCCTACATATATCTCGCGAAGAGACCATGAGGATAAAATCAGAGAGATTAGAGCCCACTCAGAGGCATACCGACAATCCTCCTTTCCACGAACAATACGAGACTGGAATAGAAGGGAGAACCGATAGAGGTACTCAAGGTACCCTCCGCCACACACCGTCAGGTGGCTTGCGGAGTATGGATGTAGATGTAAATGTAGATCCTTTCTTGGCAGCTTTGTCGGCCTTGTCGTTATTCTGTATCCCAATGTGGCTAGGTACCCAGAAAAAGATCACCTCCTTGGCACAGTGTTGGAACCGCTGTAAGGAGTCACGGATGAGCTGAATCAGCGGATCTACCGGACACACTTAGTAAAGTGCTTGCAGTGCACTAAGAGAGTCGGAACAGGTAAGACAACACGTACGGTGATGTCTGTGAACTCTCTCCAGTGCCATCAGAATGCCATATAAGTCCGCATCATAATTTGTAAATTGCTCTGGAAGACGCACTTTAAAAACCCTCCCACTGAAGACTACAATAGTTTAAACTTCATGTTTGTGAGACGTGTACGTTTAAAAGCAAGGTGTGGCTCTGGTGAGTGAGTGATGTCAAGTACTTCAGTATTACAGCGAGCCTGGATGCCAGGAGCCGATTCGATTTTTAAAGCCCCTGTGACGGCACATAGCCGCTTCTGGTGGCACCACCGGCTCGCGGAGGGCGCTACTCAGTGGAAGCCACGGACAGTGATTCGTGTCAGCATTTGAGGCCGAGATGGTGCTGCAGGCCGGTGGCGGCGCCCTCAGCCCGCGCCGCTAACGCGCGTAATTGGCAATCTCGCGGCGTACCGCGTATTGGCGCCAGGGCAGGCCCGCTACAGGGACGGGCCTGGCTGGCCGGGGTGCCGCCTGGTGCGGTTTGCATATTCAGCAGGCGCTCCGGAAACACTGTGCGGCGTGCGGCCAGGCCGCGCCCTGCACCTACTTCCTGGCGCGCTCCATTAAAGCCGCCACATGCGTCTGAACACCTGCCTCCCGGTCCATGTCCATTATACAGCATCCGGAAAGTACCCTACGGAAGCTACAAAAAATTCCTCAGCAGTCGAGTTTGGGTAAGTCTGTGGTAACGGCGATCAAATCCAAGCTGTGAAGTTACTCCGTGCTGCTTTCAGCTGTTCATCTTTAGTTTATTATTACACTGTTGCACAATTTGTGCCCTACGCAGTTTTTACACTACTGGCTATTAAAATTGCTTCACTACGAAGATGACGTGCTACAGACGCGAAATTTAACCGACAGCAAGAAGGTGCTGTTCTATGCAAATGATTAACTTTTCAGAGCATTCACACAAGATTGGCGACGATGGCGACACCTACAACGTGCTGACATGAGGAAAGTTTCTAACCGATTTCTCATACACAAGCAGCAGTTGACCGACGTTGCCTCGTGAAACGTTGTTGTGATGCCTCATGTAAGGAGGAGAAATGTGTACAATCACGTTTCCGACTTTGATAAAGGCCGGATTGTAGCCTATCGCGATTGCGGTTTATCGTATCACGACATTGCTGCTCGCGTTGGTCGAGATCCAATGACTGTTAGCAGAATAAGGAATCAGTGGGTTCAGGAGGGTAATACGGAACGTCGTGCTGGATGCCAACGGCCTCGTATCACTATCAGTAGAAATGACGGGCATCTTATCCGCATGGCCATAACGCATCGTGCAGCCACGTCTCGATCCCTGAGCCAACAGATGGGGACGTTTGCAAGACAACAACCTTTTGCACGAAGAGTTCAACGGCGTTTGCAGCAGCACGGCCTATCAGCTCGGAGAACATGGCTGCGGTTACCCTTGACGCTGCATCACAGACAGGAGCGCCTGCGATTGTGTACTCGACGACGAATCTGGATGCACGAATGGCAAAACGTCATTTTTTCGGATGAATCGAGGTTCTGTTTACAGCATCATGATGGTCGCATCCGTGTTTGGCGACATCGCGGTGAACGCACATTGGAGACGTGTATTCGTCATCGCCATACTGGCGCATGATATGGGGCGTGATGATATGGGGTGCCACTGGTTACACATCTCGGTCACATCTTGTTCGCATTGACAGCACTTTGAACAGTGGACGTTACATTTCAGATGTGTTACGACCCGTGGCTCTACCCTTCATTCGATCCCTGCGAAACCCTACATTTCAGCAGGATAATGCACGACCGCATGATGAACGTCGTATACGGGCCTTTCTGGATACAGAAAATGTCCCACTGCTGCCCCGGCCAGCTTATTCTCCAGATCTTTCACCAATTGGAAACGTCTGGTCAATGGTGGCCGTGCAACTAGCTCGTCACAATACGCCACACACCACTCTTGATGAACTCAGGTATCGTGTTGAGGCTGCATGGGCGGCTTTACCTGTACACGCCATCCAAGCTCTGTTGGACTCAATGCCCAGGCGTATCAAGGCCGTTATACCGGCCATAGGTGGTTGTTCTGGGTACTGAATTCTCAGGATCTATGCACCCAAATTGCGTGAAAATGTGATCACATGTCAGTTCTAGTATAATATATTTGTCCAATTAATACCCGTTTATCATTTGCATTTCTTCTTGGTGTAGCAGTAGTGTAAGTAGCATTCTGTGGCTGGTCACCGAATTTCTGCGATGGCAAATATTTCGAAAGCTTTCTGTTTGAGGTTTTGTTTCTAAAGCACTTCATGTAGACTACTGCAGGCATCATACGAATGATTAAACCGTTCCAGTGGGTCATTAGTATGGTAGCACGTCGCTGACACCCAAACCTCCAGATCTCAGATTTCAGACACTCAGATCGGTACCAAAAGTTGTGTGTCGATAGAGTATCAACCAAAACACTGATTTAGCTCGTGCTGTGCGCTGTCGTCCAGTAGAACATGTGTAAATGGTAATTAAAAGTAACACCATAACTACAGAATACAGGAAAAGCGTATCTATCAGGACCTGGCATGGAATTTATGACTGAGTGTTAGGTCGTCGTACCAAAGGTCTCGAGAACGAAGCCCATTGGTTGCGAATTTTTTTAATAGTTTACCCGTGAAATTGTTATGTGGTAGAATATTTTTCTGACATATAAAAGGACGTTTCGAAGTTTCTAGCACTGTGCTATTGGCAGTCTGCTTTCGCTTCATTAGTTGAAAGCAGCAAACCTATAGCGTACATTTGTATAGATAATACCACACATATGTACAAAAATGAACTCTAAAGGTTCGCTACTTTCAACTAATGAAGCAAAAGCAGACTACCAAAAGAACAGTGCTACAAACTCCGAAGCGTCCATCTAGATGTCAGAAAAATGCTCTCCCATACAACAATTTGAAGCATAAATTGTTTAAAAAAATCCATTATCAATGGATTTCCAACTCGGGAAACGACCTCGGACACTACCAACTCACCTACCAGAAATCTCCATGCCAGCTCCTCACAGATACGATTTTCCTATACTCCGTATTACTTTTAATTACCATTTACACATGTTCTTCTGGACGACAGCACACAGCACGAACCAAATCCGTGTTTTGACTGATTCTCTATCGACACACAACATTTGGTGCCGTTCTGAGTGTCTGGCATCTGGAAGTTTAGGTGTGAGTTAAAGTGACATAATAGTAAAACACAAAATCATACTCGAGCGTCAAAAATATCAATAAAATACCAATCCTCAAGTAACTGCAACAAAATCTGATTTATATGCCCACGCCTATTTTCGTATTTCAATGCATTGTTGCTGAAAATTGCCAGTATCATTAAATAAGTCATAAAAACCTCGAGGTTTGTCACCCAACTAACTGTGGCTTTTGGAAACAACAATTCGACAAATGCCCTACTTGTCATCTTATGGCAAAGATGGCGATTAGGGAAGCTATCGGAACGTTACTCACGACGAGGTTTTTACTCGGCTGACAGAATACCAGGGGCTCATGTGGATAAAGCATATCGTAGAGGGGTCTCAAGAAGGCGTGATGTAACACCGAAATCGACTACAAATAATATAAGCCGTACAGTTACATCTGAAGCTATAAAACCTACTAAATGAAGATATAGCAGCAGATTTAGTTCCATGATCTATTGGAATGTGGATGTACAGAAAACTAGAGTTCCAAAAGCTAATCACATATCTGAAGTCCCAAGACAAAATGGCTACCGGCCACTGTTGCCGAGCAGTTCTAGGCGCTCCAGTCCGGAACTGCGCTGCTTCTACGGTCGCAGGTTCGTATCCTACCTCGGACATGGATGTGTGTGATGTCCTTAGGTTAGTTAGGCTTAAGTACTTCGAAGTCTAGGGGACTGATGGCCTCAGATGTTAAGTCCCATAGTACTTAGAGCCATTTGAGCCACAAAATAGATGTCCGGCAGTACCTCACATTCCCCGTGTTCAATTGGACACGAAGTTTGCGCTAGGAGTATATTACTGATTTTGAAAGTGACCTGACTGGTTCGGACTGTTGACAGACTCCGCTGATGGGCGCACTTATTGGGGTTGCATTCTATTTCACGCTTTACTGTGTACCTGTTGATCTGCACAATAACTCCAGCTAATAAAAGGCATGCAAATAGGAATATTCAACAGGTCGCCGTCACGGCACTGAGCAGGCAACGGCCCCGCGCGACACGCAACACGACCCGCTATTAAGCTCCCCACAAATTACTGCACCGCACGTAACGGCGCGCTCATACTTCCAGCAGACTAATGGATACTGGCCGTAATCTGTTCTGACATCGAAGCCGCTGTATTTCTGGAATTGAAACGAGATTCCGTGAACAGTTTCAACTTTTTTGCATCTTCGTTTTCAGGGTAGGAAAAGAGGCCGTTACTGCAGAAAAGTTCCGCTGCTGTCATGGTCCGTGCTTCCATGTACACCATCCACCCCAGCACAGCATAATTCAATGTTCCGGCTGACGAGCTGACTCACTCACTCACTCACTCACTCACTCACTCACCATCGCTCAGCCCAAACTACTGAGGAAAGAAACTTGAAATTTACTGAGGGGGTTGATCCTATACCTTACGCGTCATTTAAGAACGAATTTTTCGAAATTCCATCCCTAAGGGTACCAAATTGGAGATGAAAGGTTTATTTGAAAATGTCGCTATTAAGGCAATTTTGAAGCTAGGCCTACAAAAATCGTTATTTGGTTTCTCAGTCAGAAATAAAATTTAACTCCTACAGGGGTGAAATAGTGGGAGAAAGTTTTCTTAGCTTGAATTATTGTTAAAGAAATGTTAAAGCACTTTTAAAGCTACGTCTATGAAAATTTTGTATTTGAATTCTCGGTTACAAATAAAAAATGTGTGTGGGGGCGTTTTTGGGACTTCATCCCGTAAGGTGGCGAAGTAGGCGATTAAATTGTTTTATCAAGTATTTCACCATGAAAGCATTTTTAAAGCCATACCTGTGAAAATTAAATCTGAATTTAGCTTCTCGGTTACAAACAAAAAAAAAAAACAAAAAAAAAAAAAAAAACACGTACGTTCCTGGTTTTGTAAATTCAACAACTATGGGAGTGAAATAGGGGATTAAAGTTTTATGGAAAGATTTCATTATGCAAGCATTTTTTAAGTTAAATCTATGAAAATTTGACCGGCCGGTTTTGGCAGAGCGGTTCGAGGCGCTTCAGTCTGGAATTGCGCGACCGCATAGGTCGCAGGTTCGAATCCTGCCTCGGGCATGGATGTGTCTGATGTACTTAGGTTAGCTAGGTTTAACTAAGTTCTAAGTTCTAGGGGACTGATGACCTCAGATGATAAGTCCCACAGTGCTCACAGCCATTTGAACCAAACTATGAAAATTTGTACTTGCCTCCTCTGTTAGGAAAGAGACAAAATAGTTATTTCACTTTCTTTTGAAATTCAACGCCTAAGGGGATGAAATAGGGAGCTGAAAGACCTTTTGAAAGTATGTCTCTATTAACGAAATTTTTAAGCTATAACTACGAAAACTGCTGTTTGGTTTCTTATTCAGAAAATAAAAAGAAAGTGTGTTTCAGCATTTTTGGTAATTCAGCCACTAAGTGGGTAAAATAGTTATTCAAAGTTTTTGGATAATAAATCATTATTAAAGCACAATTAGATTACATCATGGTCAGACAGAGATTCCGAAATCAGATACTGGATTGTAAGGCGTACCCAGGAGCAGATATAGACTCAGATCACAATATAGTGGTGATGAAGAGTAGGCTGAAGTTCAAGACATTAGTCAGGAAGAATCAATACGCAAAGAAGTGGGATACGGAAGTACTAAGGAATGACGAGATACGTTTGAAGTTCTCTAACGCTATAGATACAGCAATAAGGAATAGCGCAGTAGGCAGTATAGTTGAAGAGGAATGGACATCTCTAAAAAGGGCCATCACAGAAGCTGAGAAGGAAAACATAGGTACAAAGAAGGTAGCTGCGAAGAAACCATGGGTAACAGAAGAAATACTTCAGTTGATTGATGAAAGGAGAAAGTACAAACATGTTCCGGGAAAATCAGGAATACAGAAATACAAGTCGCTGAGGAATGAAATAAATAGGAAGTGCAGGGAAGCTAAGACGACACGGCTGCAGGAAAAATGTGAAGACATCGAAAAAGATATGATTGTCGGAAGGACAGACTCAGCATACAGGAAAGTCAAAACAACCTTTGGTGACATTAAAGGCAACGGTGGTAACATTAAGAGTGCAACGGGAATTCCACTGTTAAATGCAGAGGAGAGAGCAGAATACATTGAAAGCCTCTATGAGGGTGAAGATTTGTCTGATGTGATAGAAGAAGAAACAGGAGTCGATTTAGAAGAGATAGGGGATCCAGTATTAGAATCGGAATTTAAAAGAGCTTTGGAGGACTTACGGTCAAATAAGGCAGAAGGCATAGATAACATTCCATCAGAATTTCTAAAATCATTGGGGGAAGTGGCAACAAAACGACTATTCACGTTGGTGTGTAGAATATATGAGTCTGGCGATATACCATCTGACTCTCGGAAAAGCATCATCCACACAATTCCGAAGACGGCAAGAGCTGACAAGTGCGAGAATTATCGCACAATCAGCTTAACAGCTCATGCATCGAAGCTGCTTACAAGAATAATATACAGAAGAATGGAAATGAAAATTGAGAATGCGCTAGGTGACGAACAGTTTGGCTTTCGGAAAAGTAAAGGGACGAGAGAGGCAATTCTGACGTTACGGCTAATAATGTAAGCAAGGCTAAAGAAAAATCAAGACACTTTCATAGGATTTGTCGACCTGGAAAAAGCGATCGACAATATAAAATGGTGCAAGCTGTACGAGATTCTGAAAAAAGTAGGGGTAAGCTATAGGGAGACATGGGTCATATACAATATGTACAACAACCAAGAGGGAATAATAAGAGTGGACGATCAAGAACGAAGTGCTCGTATTAAGAAGGGTGTAAGACAAGGCTGTAGCCTTTCGCCCCTACTTTTCAATCTGTACATCGCGGAAGCAATGATGGAAATAAAAGAAGGGTTCAGGAGTGGAATTAAAATACAAGGTGAAAAGATATCAATGATACGATTCGTTGATGACATTGCTATCCTGAGTGAAAGTGAAGAAGAATTAAATGATCTGCTGAACGGAATGAACAGTCTAATGAGTACGCAGTATGGTTTGAGAATAAATCGGAGAAATACGAAGGTAATGAGAAGTAGTAGAAATGAGAACAGCGAGAAACAACATCACGATTGATGGTCACGAAGTCAATGAAGTTAAGTAATTCTGCTACCTAGGCAGTAAAATAACCAATGATGGACGGAGCAAGGAGGACATCAAAAGCAGACTCGCTATGGCAAAAAAGGCATTTCTGGCCAAGAGAAGTCTACTAATATCAAATACCGGCCTTAATTTGAGGAATAAATTTCTGAGGATGTACGTCTGGAGTACAGCATTGTATGGTAGTGAAACATGGACTGTGGGAAAGCGGAACAGAAGAGAATCGAAGCATTTGAGATGTGGTGCAACAGACGAATGTTGAAAATTAGGTGGACTGGTAAGGTAAGGAATGAGGAGGTTCTACGCAGAATCGGAGAGGAAAGGAATATGTGGTAAACACTGATAAGGAGAAGGGACAGGATGATAGGACATCTGCTGAGACATGAGGGAATGACTTCCATGGTACTAGAGGGAGCTGTAGAGGGCAAAAACTGTAGAGGAAGACAGAGATTGGAATACGTCAAGCAAATAATTAAGGACGTAGGATGCAAGTGGTACTCTGAGATGAAGAGGTTAGCACAGGAAAGGAATTCGTGGCGGGCCGCATCAAACGAGTCAGTATACTGATGAAAAAAAGATGAAAATTTATATTAACTTCTCTTGCCCTCGACGCCAGTTACTCCAGGATACGTACCAAAACCAAAGATGAAAACAGAGATCACAAGACCTGCGCGAGGAACCCCTCCCCACTCACTGCATGTACACGCATGAGTTGTGAGTCAATTGCGAGACGGGGATTGTTTAGAGACCTGAATAAATTAGCAGGTGGTGGGCAGGGGGTGGAGAGGAGGGCTGCGTCTCCATGGTGACGCGGGCGTGCTTGTGCTTGCGTCAGAGCACGGCACGGCACTGCACACCCGCAGGCCGGCCTGGCCTAATGATATTCGCGGCGGCGGAGGCGGAGGAGGAGGAGTAGGAGGCGGCCGCCCCACTCGAACAGGCGCGCTGCTGATGCGGCAGCAAACAATGGCGGCCTTCTTCTCTTCTCCGCTTTGCTCGGCATACGTTATATCTGGCGCTTGCGTCGGCCCGATCAACTCCAGAGTCTGATGACACACACGTACAGGCACAGGTGGAATTTGTGTTTCTTCACTCGTCTGTGACGCCATTATGTGATTCTACGCGCTATAACAGCCCTTGCTGCAAACGTTTTCACATCAGTTCACAATGTCGACACCGGTGTAACGCAGCTTCCCCAGGGTGTCTGTCATTTTTACATCCAAACAGCAAAACTCATCTACTGTTTTTACTTTCTCATTTTCTATTGTACTTCCGTTAGTATCGACCGATGTAATTCGAGTAAATTGCATTACCTTTCTTTTATTTTCATTTATATTTCAAGACACTATCCATTTTATTCCTCCTACATTTAGAATTTTAATTTCTACAGTCCAGCCAGCATTGCGAAAAGCTGATTCTAAATATGCACATGCTATGAAGGTAGATTTACCTTTCATTATCTTCGAAGGTACGTCGCAGAGTCAATATTGCCTCCTGTTGTCCTCATTTCTCCGAAAGGTCAACTGCTCTAACCGAGATCAGTCTATAGCAGCCTTTTCTTTCTATTGCCAACAACGCATGTCAGTATTTTGCAACACCTCATTGGTCGGTAATATTGACGACTATCAGCCCCTACGTTCTGTGATTACCAATAAGTATTTTTATGTGCACAAAAATAACAATTTATGTTTAAAAAATTACTACTCAAAAATAGTGTAACAAGGCATCTCTTAAAAGTAATATACAATAAAAACTGGAACAAACGTGGTGTATGCGCTTCTTATAGCGAGATAAAAAAATTTAATACTGAAATAACCCAACCTATTTATGGCGCAGGCGGTGACTACTTTTACAGCTCTATGACACTTTGCTGGTTCGAAGAGAATAAGAATATGTGGAAAACACGGACTAGAAGAAAGGACAATTTGATTCAACATGTGTTAATTCATAAGCAGAGGACTTTTCGTGGCACTAGACGGAAATGTACAATTCACACGTGGAAGACATAACTACATATCACTAATCACTGTAATAGTTGGATGTAAAAGCTGATCTGAGACAAAAACGTCTGTAGAGGAGAGAAATCTGGACGGGTTGCATCAAGCCATTAGGAAACCGACGAAGGAGAGGAAAAAAAAGAAATCTGTTTCACGCACACGAATCTGTCAAGTATCCATGTTACTAGACCACTATCTCAGAATCCAGTACCAGTTGAAGGCTTTCACAAGCAACAACAATTTTATTTTCACTGTTTCACGTAATTTTTAACCAAGTTTAGAAATTTAAAATGCTTTCACATTCCAGTCATTAAGAGGTTTAATCTTATGTTAAACTTTTAACACACTCAGGCCAATACTAAAATCATAAACTGTACGTTCACCTTGTGACAGCGTAAACGATCGCGCGCAAATATCTGAACTTTATTCGTCCAGTATTCATTATGAGAGAACTTTGCGACTTACAGCAAACTTTACACATAATTTCAAACATTTACAAAACTTTTTCTCGCCTACATTTTATAAGTCAAATATTTAACACAGTAGCTCATTTGTGATCAGACGTTTAAAGCTGTTTTATACACTCCTGGAAATTGAAATAAGAACACCGTGAATTCATTGTCCCAGGAAGAGGAAACTTTATTGACACATTCCTGGGGTCAGATACATCACATGATCACACTGACAGAACCACAGGCACATAGACACAGGCAGCAGAGCATGCACAATGTCGGCACTAGTACAGTGTATATCCACCTTTCGCAGCAATGCAGGCTGCTATTCTCCCATGGAGACGATCGTAGAGATGCTGGATGTAGTCCTGTGGAACGGCTTGCCATGCCATTTCCACCTGGCGCCTCAGTTGGACCAGCGTTCGTGCTGGACGTGCAGACCGCGTGAGACGACGCTTCATCCAGTCCCAAACATGCTCAATGGGGGACAGATCCGGAGATCTTGCTGGCCAGGGTAGTTGACTTACACCTTCTAGAGCACGTTGGGTGGCACGGGATACATGCGGACGTGCATTGTCCTGTTGGAACAGCAAGTTCCCTTGCCGGTCTAGGAATGGTAGAACGATGGGTTCGATGACGGTTTGGATGTACCGTGCACTATTCAGTGTCCCCTCGACGATCACCAGTGGTGTACGGCCAGTGTAGGAGATCGCTCCTCACACCATGATGCCGGGTGTTGGCCCTGTGTGCCTCGGTCGTATGCAGTCCTGATTGTGGCGCTCACCTGCACGGCGCCAAACACGCATACGACCATCATTGGCACCAAGGCAGAAGCGACTCTCATCGCTGAAGACGACACGTCTCCTTTCGTCCCTCCATTCACGCCTGTCGCGACACCACTGGAGGCGGGCTGCACGATGTTGGGGCGTGAGCGGAAGACGGCCTAACGGTGTGCGGGACCGTAGCCCAGCTTCATGGAGACGGTTGCGAATGGTCCTCGCCGATACCCCAGGAGCAACAGTGTCCCTAATTTGCTGGGACGTGGCGGTGCGGTCCCCTACGGCACTGCGTAGGTTCCTACGGTCTTGGCGTGCATCCGTGCGTCGCTGCGGTCCGGTCCCAGGTCGACGGGCACGTGCACCTTCCGCCGACCACTGGCGATAACATCGATGTACTGTGGAGACCTCACGCCCCACGTGTTGAGCAATTCGGCGGTACGTCCACCCGGCCTCCCGCATGCCCACTATACGCCCTCGCTCAAAGTCCGTCAACTGCACATACGGTTCACGTCCACGCTGTCGCGGCATGCTACCAGTGTTAAAGACTGCGATGGAGCTCCGTATGCCACGGCAAACTGGCTGACACTGACGGCGGCGGTGCACAAATCCTGCGCAGCTAGCGCCATTCGACGGCCAACACCGCGGTTCCTGGTGTGTCCACTGTGCCGTGCGTGTGATCATTGCTTGTACAGCCCTCTCGCAGTGTCCGGAGCAAGTATGGTGGGTCTGACACACCGGTGTCAATGTGTTCTTTTTTCCATTTTCAGGAGTGTAGATGGCAAGCAGTGCAGCAGTCAAGACACTGACTTGATCAGTCGTCTAGTTTTAGGTCTCCAGGGGAAAAATCCTTCAGTAGTTCGATCAAACAAGCCCATCCCTTTCTATGAGCTTGTCCTCTGTGTTTTCTAACTTCAAATTCGACTAGGGGCGGAAATATATTCGTCCTCAAAGTTCGCCTCGTCCGGCAAGGGACACCGGCTACCTGTTCACAAGTTTACATCAGGTGTCAGTAGCTGCGACCTTCAGGCGTTTGCTGTTCAGGTGTTCCCTGGTCTAAGAGCTTGTAGGGAAGCAGCCTACTCACGCCTTATAAAATTCACATCAGTCTTTCCATTGTGTGCCATCCAGTCCGCTGTAACTAGCTCTGACGTCATAAATGTTGCGCAATACTTTAAAAATAACGTAAATACCCTTAAACGTTTCTAGCATGTCAGGAGTAATACTAAAACAATATCAGTTCAATAACTTTAACTATTTTCGAAAGTTGGACATTTTTCTGTAAAAATCATTGGCGCAACAGAAAAGAGCTAGAAACTTAAAAATTTGTATTTAGATTCCTTTTGCATAATAATTTAGCAGAAACAGTATTCTGGATCTCACAAATTAAAATTTTAGTTGAAATTCATGATTTTCTGGTTTTTGTCTTAAAAATTAAGGAAGCAAGATAGATTAAGTAGGCGAATAAATAAAGCTAAGATGTTTAAATTTAAGTAGAAGTGAGATCCGCTATAATCATAAAGATGTGAGAAGTTTCAACAGAACAACTATAAAACTATAGCTATTGCGTATCTCCAAAGAGCAAGTTCCGAGCTCGTCTACTGTGTGTAGTGTAATTAAATTAATTATCTCGCCCAAAATATTTGACTTAGCCACGTCAGACTTTTATTATGATTACTTACCTGTGTGCTGATCGCACATTTAAATTGAGAGCTTCATCCGCCATCAGCAAAGGAAGCAATGATTTATTCGATAACTTAAAGTGGTGCATTACTAGCCCAGCAGGTAGTCGGGAGAGGAGATTTGATCAGGCGTTCCCTTAGCCGTCCGCACCGCGGCTTTATATGTAAGAAAGCTGCGTGAAGAGGAAGGACCCAGTTCTCTTCAGACGCTGATTAGCGCACCACCTGTGCTGGGAGTCGCTTCGCGTCGGTATCGTTGATATAAACAGCCTCGGATGCAGTAATAAGTTACTCGGGATACGCGTAACCACGAAATCGTTTTGGAGTGAAGTGTTAATTTCGGAATGACGTTAATGATCTATCTTTAGTTTGCGTATGTCGTATTTTCACGTGCCGCCGCAGGACAGACATTCTACCATTATTAGCGTGGCGTTTGATGAACATTATTATCAAATTATGGCGAGCATTCACTTAAACATTTAATTTGAACAGTTATAGTGGCATCAGCGCATTAGACTCTGAACTGCTCTGGTAGTTGGAATGTGTAGATTCTTTTTGATCTGTGACTTGCAGAATGTAGTGAACATTTTAGAGAGAATGGTTTTTGATTATGAATCCCAGACAATCTCCTAATTCCTCAGAGCTATAAGCTGAATCTATAAATGTATTTCTCATATGAAGTAGGCACTAGGTATTCTAATTACAGGCTTAACGTTTTGCTAATCACTTTCTGGTTGCCAATATTGTTGTTAGAGAGCCAGCGTTGAGAATGGTAAACAGCATAAATACAAAACATTTATACAATTATTCCACCCGCCGCTCCACATATGTTGCTAATCGGCCGGGAAACAAACTGAGTAGAAGTGAAAGTGATTTTTAAATATTCGGATTAGGAAGTGAAATGCGACACGCAACTGAGCAATGGAACAGTGATAGACAGTGTCACCTGTGCATGTGGACGACGCAATTGGATTAATAACACATCTGGACCGACAGAGCTGGCACTGAGTGTAGCTGCACTGCTGGCATCGCGAAAAGTCAGTCTCGCCGCACCGCAGTCATCCGTCGGAGCGACCGGAGCTGCGTATGCTGCTGCGGGCTACGCCCACAACACAGCAGTTGTCGAGGTGCCGTCTGCAGTTCAACGTGCCGCGTCACATCAGTAAACCTGGTACGCCGCGCCGGCAACGCCATACGTCGTGCAGAAGGAACTAAGTTAAGTGAAAAGCTGTTAAAACTTTTATTAACCTGCACTAAAAGACTGTCGGCGATGGAACCGAAAAAATAAACAGAAGATAAACCTAAATCAGGACCTATGGCTGTTGAAGGAATTGTAAATCCAGACAACGGTTCAAGTGTAAATATGCATGAAAATAGTAATGTTAAAGTGAAATCCGAACTAATGTCTCCTGAGAGTAGTGTGAAAAAGGGCAACGATTCAGTAGTAGAGACCCCTGTAGTAAAGCAGAAATCAGAAAGTGTTAAGTTATTGGATGATAGTTTCTCTGATGAATTAAAAATGAAACAGACATCAGAGATGGTAGAGTTTAAAAAGGAGGAGTTAGATATGACTGATCAATCAGAAGTGTCATTTAGTTTTGATGATTCTGGTGTTGGAGCTAGTTTTTCGTCACCTGAGTGTGATAAAAAGCCAGCTAGTGAGCAACCCAAAGATACTGGGGCTATTGATTTAAATGTAATATTACAAGCAATAGCTGCCAGTAATGGAAAAATGTCAGCCCGTAATGCTAGAATGACAGCTGAGTTAAAATCTGATATAACTGAGGTAAATAACAGGATTGTGGCCAGCCAAACCAATTTTAATAACCGGTTTGAGGCAATGGGCAATAAATTAGAATCCAACATTGCTAACATTGAGAGTAAAGTAGCTTCAGTAACTTCTGGTAATGGTAGTATGCAACAAGTTGTAGCTGCAAACGCCGCTTTTATCGGGTGTCGGCAGTTCTTGCGGTTCGATCCAGATAAAAATATCCACCCGCTAGATTTCTGGAACGATTTTGAAGATGTGATTCCACCAACTTGGTCTGAACGAGAGAAAATCTCATTTATTAGAAGCCATTTAGCGGGTGACGCCATGCGTTGGCCAGCTGATGTTATGTTGAAGTGTAAAACATTAGCGGAATTTAAAACAGCTTTTATTACTGAGTATTGGTCTAATAATAAGCAAAATGAAGTGTTGAGAGAATTTTGGAGTGGAAAACGCTTCAATGCAGGCAAGGAATCTATTAAAGAGTTTGTCAGGTCATGGATCTCACGTTTGTCACATTTGGCCGAAAGGCTAAAACCTGAAACGATAATACTAGGTCTTGAAGCCAAACTGCCATGGTATTGGCAAACTAGAATTATATCTGCCCCTAGAGACAATCTTGATCGTTTCATTGAGTATTTGGAACGTGTAGAGCGTGTTGCTGCCAATGAGGAGCAAGCACGTAATAACAGAAATGGTAATAACACTAGTAGTAATTTTAAGAACGAGCAGAATGGCAATGTAAACATTAGAACAGTAGGTGTTCGCCATCCTAAGCGAGGTAGGAATTGGAGAAATAATCATCAGAACCAACAATGGCATCCAAATGATAGTAATTTTGTTCCGAACAAAATTATGCATGTAAACAACAGTGCGGAAAGCAATGGTGTGCCAGTTAACTATAATGGAAATAAAGGAAATAGTAGTAGGCCGAGGCAGGAAAACTAGTTCCCGTCTATGAGGACACTGGCGCTCACCAGGCGGTTACTTTTCCTAAGCCAGTAATTACAGTAATTGGTAAGACAGATCAGTATACTCAGACTGAACATGTGGATGATGGGTCGGTAGCATCCAATGATACTGCAAAAATATTAAACCACTCACAGTATTTGATAGATACCGTGTTAGAGACGCTTTCTAAGTGGGAAGAGAAAGAGAAGGCGCAGCAGTGTAATGGTAGGGAAGAGCTACAAAATACTGAATTGTCAGGTGAAGAAGCAGAAGAAATTCATGCTTATATTTCTACATCTACATCTACATCCATACTCCGCAAGCCACCTGACGGTGTGTGGCGGAGAGTACCCTGAGTACCTCTATCGGTTCTCCCTTCTATTCCAGTCTCGTATTGTTCGTGAAAAGAAGGATTGTCGGTATGCTTCTGTGTGGGCTCTAATCTCTCTGATTTTATCCTCATGGTCTCTTCGCGAGATATACGTAGGAGGGAGCAATATACTGCTTGACTCTTCGGTGAAGGTATGTTCTTGAAACTTTAACAAAAGCCCGTACCGAGCTACTGAGCGTCTCTCCTGCAGAGTCTTCCACTGGAGTTTATCTATCATCTCCGTAACGCTTTCGCGATTATTAAATGATCCTGTAACGAAGCGCGCTGCTCTCCGTTGGATCTTCTCTATCTCTTCTATCTGGTACAGATCCCACACTGTTGAGCAGTATTCAAGTAGTGGGCGAACAAGCGTACTGTAACCTACTTCCTTTGTTCTCGGATTGCAACTGATCGACGTTAGAGATATAGGTCTATAGTTCTGCCCATCTGTTCGACGTCCCTTTTTGAAAACGGGGATGACCTGTGCCCTTTTCCAATCCTTTGGAGCGCTACGCTCTTCTAGAGACCTACGGTACACCGCTGCAAGAAGAGGATGGTGTGCTCTTATCTAAAGCGCCTGTGCAGGATGTTGATACTGTACTAATAGATTTAGGACAGGAGGTAAGTGAGAATGTAGAGGATAGCCTGTTGGGGGTCGATGAACCCAGTAGCTGTGACCAGTTGTCACTGGAGAAGGAACCCGACGATAATAGTGAAAGTGGTTTAGCTGTAACTAGTGTTATGCCCGGTCTGGAGGCGAAGAATCGCTCAGACTACAGTAATTTGGGTCATGTTCAGCAACCTAAACGTAATGAAGGCGTGCGGTGTTTCGATTTGAAAATTAATAGACCGACTGAAAAAGGCAGCTGAAAATGTAACTCAGGAAACCCCTACACACTTTGACCTAAATGTAATGACGACAGATGTCGATCACTTTAGTTGGAGACAAATCCAAAAGGAAGTACTGGATAAGTTTGAGGAACCACCTGCACAACCTAGAATAAGCCACCCTATAATAATAGTGAATATGTTGGGTATCAATGTACGTTGTCTCTTAGACAGTGGAAGTGGGGTGGGTGCGATATCTCAGTCCTTCTTTGATGCATTACCTAGTAAAGACAAGCTTACCGTAATGAGGGTATCAGGACTAAGAATAATTGGTGCTACTGGCAAGGTGTCAGAAACGGTAAAGCAAGAAGCTTTACTGCCCTCTTATATTAATGGTAATTTAATTGATCATCCATGCTTAATTGTAAACAATCTCAGTATTGAAGTTTTAATTGGCATAGATTTCTTGTCGAAATATCATAGTGTTGTTGACTTTGAAAGAAGCCAGTTAAAATTGGTCTTGCCGATAACCGGAGTAATTATGGTACCTTTTATTGATAAACATGTAGTAACTAATGATGAAACTTGGGAGCTGCCTATACGAGTTCTGAAAAATAGGATATATTGGGAAGAAGGTGTTAATCTTAGTAAAAGTAAGCTAAACACAGAAGAAGAAGAAGCAATTATGTTGGGTCTAGACAAGACAGCCTAGACACAATGAGAGGAAGCCGAAAGGCACGCGCTACGCTCACGCAGATGGGCGTGAGGTCTGAAACAGGATACGTAATGAATGCTATAAAGAAAAGTACGTAGCTTCTGGAATACTTAACTTTAATCCATCCTTGTTGTATACATCGCTATTGACGATATAAGTGATACTCCATAGATACATGCAATGTTACTAATGGCGCCTTGCTAGGTCGTAGCCATTGACTTAGCTGAAGGCTATTCTAACTATCTGCTCGGCAAATGAGCGAGGCTTCGACAGTGTGCATCGCTAGCTACGTCGTCCGTACAACTGGGGCGAGTGCTAGTCCGTATCTCGAGACCTGCCTTGTGGTGGCGCTCGGTCTGCAATCCCTGACAGTGGCGACACGCGTGTCCGACATGTACTAATGGACCGCGGCCTATTTAAAGCTACCACCTAGCAAGTGTGGTGTCTGGCGGTGACACCACAAATTATTTTGGACAAAATAGAAGCTAAATTGCAGGAAATCGATAAAATTTCAGCCAATCAGAAGGAAGAACTGAGACAGGTTTTAAAAAGGCATCAAAAGGTATTTTCAAATCGACCTGGCGTGGTCAAAGGTTATGAATGTCAATTAAAGGTGAAACCTGGGCAAGTATTTTTCAGGAAGCCATACCAAATACATGTAGCTAGGAAGGAGGCGGTTCGAAAGGAGATACAGAGAATGCTAGAGTGGGGTGTGATTGAAAAAGCGGTCAGTGAGTACAATAATCCTCTTGTTGTTGTACCAAAAAGAGACGGGAGTGTCAGATTGGTCTTGGATGCTCGTTGGTTGAATGAAATAGTGGTTAGGGAAAGTGATAGACCGCAGAACATGGACGAGTTAATGCAAAAATTCCGGGGAGTAAAATTCTTAACCTCTATGGACTTCACGCGTGGATATTGGGTTTTGCCACTGGCGGAAAGTTCAAGGAAGTACTCAGCTTTCTTGTACGAAGGAATTTGTTACCAATACCGTGTGGTACCTTTCGGACTTAATATCTCTGTTTGTGCCTTCGTACGAGTGATGTGCCATGTTTTAGGACCAGCCTTAAGTAATAACAGTCTACGTAGATGATCTGTTAATAGCAACTCCTACCTGGGAATAACACATAGTTTTATTAGAAGAAGTGTTAGAGGCTATTGAGAGAGGTGGCATGAAACTGAAGATTGAAAAGACAGAGTGCGTTAAAGAGGAAATAGGTTTCTTGGGATATATGATAAGTGGAAAAGATATTCTGCCTGACCCAGGCAAGCTAGCAGTCATTTAAAAATTTGAGGCTCTCAGAAACAAGAAGCAGTTGAGATCGATGTTCGGTCTTTTCGGCTTCTATAGGCGTTTTGTTAGTGATCAGGCTTTTGATGCACCCTGTCTTCACCTCCTGCTGAAAAAGAATACCCCTTGGGTTCGGACAGAAGAATGCCAACAGGCGATCGAGGTGCTTAAACAATCGTTAATTAACAGTTCTATTTTACATCATCCTGATTTTGAAAAACCATTCTGTATGTCTGTTGATGCTAGTGGCTATGGTATAGCTGTGGAGATATTCCAAGTAGAAATAGAGAACGAACAAGAAGTGCACAAGACTATAACTTTCGCAAGTCGATCTTTACAGGCAGCAGAGAGAAATTATAGCATCTCCGAACTGGAAGCATTGGCAATTGTATTTGGGGTACAGAAGTTTGAGCAGTATCTATTAGGTCACAAGATAATTGTTTACAGTGACCATAAGGCGTTGACCTTTTTAAAGACCTGTAAATTGAGGAATGCTCGTTTGGTAAGATGGTCATTGTACCTCCAGCAGTTTGACCTTTAGGATAAATATATTCAAGGGAAAGACAATCTGGTAGCTGATGGGTTATCTAGAAGTGCGGAGCTCTGTGATGACGCGGGAATTACAGCAACAGACCTAAATGAAGTTCGAATGTTTGCATTGCACGAAGTAAAGCAAGAAAGTGCATTAAAGAGGGTGATTAAGAACTTGAGACGTGAGCAGAATGCAGATGACCAGCTGAAATTAGTGAAGAGCTGTTTAGGAAATGCGAACTATCCTAAGGTTTCGCAATACTATTGTCTGCATAAAGGTATTCTGTTTAGAAGGAAAAATGTAGGAGTTTCACATTGGAAGCTGTGCTTTCTCCTCACTACATGTAGACTTACTAATCGACTATGTACACCTGAGGTATGGACACTACGGTGCAAATAAGTGCATTGCCAAATTAAAAGAGAAGGTTGTGTTTGACAACATGTACCGCCGTGTTGCCAAGCCTCTAGCATCTTGTGTAGTGTGCCAGAAAGTCCGTGGTGCTAACACCAGAATACAAGGGGATATGCATTCAGTAGAGCCAACTGAAACCCTATAATTACTGGCTTGTGATTTGTTTGGCCCTCTTCCTCCTTCGAGAGGTGGGTGCACCCATGTTTTTGTTGTTGTGGATGGATTTAGTAAATATGTTAAGCTATACTCAATTAAAAGAGCAAATGCAAAAACGTTGGTAGAAAAGTCGGAAAAAGATTTCTCGTGAATGTTGGTGTTCCGAAGAATTTGCTGTCAGACAATGGGCCTCAATTTACTTCTGATAGATTTAAAGAATGTCTGGATAAGGCCGGAGTGAAATATCTGAAAACATCTGCGTATTTCCCCCAAGGAAATATGATTGAACGTATTATGAGAGAATTGAATAGGCTTTGCAGGACTTATTGTGCTCGGAAACACTCAAGTTGGGCAGAGCACTTGAAGTATTTTGAGAATGTAATTAACAACTTAAGGCATGATGCAACTGGTTTTGCACCTTGCGAATTGATGTTTGGCCAAGAACCACACAATGTGATTGCAGATATGGTAGAATTCCCTATTCTAACGCAAATATCCACAGACGAAAAGAAGTTAAGGGCTAGGGCAAATATAAGGAAAAGAACATTAGAAAGAAAGAAGCGTCATGACGCAAAAGCTGTACCCACCAGTTTTGAAATAGGTCAGTTAGTCCTTGTCAAAACCAAGGAAAAATCAAAGAAAATAAATGCAGAAACAAAGAAATTCATGTTCGAATACCAAGGACCTTTCAGGATCATAGGAAATCCACATGCCAATGCATATAGGCTAGAGTACCCTAAGAGTAAAAAGCTATTCGGTCTCAGGAACGTGATCGACCTAAAGAAGTTCATAGGTAGTGAATGAATTCTGTAGGGAGGAGGTTGTTCTGTAACCTCTACACAGTGTGGCAGCTGTGCAGTCCCAGCTGTGAGAGATCTTCTTTCACATTTCAGATCTCACTCTATCTTCAGCTTTCCTATCCACCTAAAATTTTGACCCTTCTTTCCAATACGAAAATTTTCTGAAACCAATGAATTCTGTAGGGAGGAGGTTGTTCTGTAACCTCTACACAGTGTGGCAGCTGTGCAGTCCCAGCTGTGTGAGATCTTCTTTCCTTTTCAGGTCTCACTCATTCTTCATCTTTCCTATCCACCAAAATTTCGGCTCTTTCAAATACTAAAATCTTCCGGCATGACTATCAAGCCAGCATTAAGCCAATGAGTTCTGTAGGGAGGAGGTTGTTCTGTAACCACTGCACAGTGTGGCAGCTGTGCAGTCCCAGCTTGGTGAGATCTTCTTTCCCATTTCAGGTCTCACTCTATCTTCATCTTTCCCATCCACCAAAGTTTCGACTCCTTCTTTGCAATACAAAAAATTTCCCTCATGGCTGTCAAGCAATGAGTTTTGTAACCATTCTATCCACCGATTAGTGAAGAAAATACCTAATGTGACAAACCTAACAGTGACATAAACAACAGAGAAGTATGATGTAATTAAGATACAAAGGTAATTGAGTAACAAGTCTGTACAGAACCCTGGAAATATTATAAGCACAGAGTTGTTGTTTTATTGGAAATGGTCCACCAACAGTAATTTAAAAAGATATACAAATTCGTGTACAAGTAGGATCTGAAGTGGCAGTGAAACCTATTGTATGCTGTAGAGCTAACTAATTGATAGTAAAAGAAATTGCTTAGTGTTATGAAAAATATGCAGATAAGTTCTAAGAATGAACTCACCTTGTGTAGCAAGGAATGGCAGTGTAATAGAATTGAACAGTGTTTGTGGTTGAGTCGTGGAGGACACGTCCTTGAAATATTTATAAGGTTGGAGCTGGCAGTTATTTGGTGTAGTGTGTGACAGGACACACCTACACGTATTGAGGTTATGAGTTGGAGGCGTGAATGCGACCATAGGTACCCTTATGTTAGATGAGACAGAGCAGCTCGCGGTGTCCTATAGGTTTAAGGAATTTCGCATTACGCTCGGCCATAATTACTTAATGCACTTTAGTGGTAGGTCGAGAGAGACTACCTGTGGTTTCAGCATCCAATCAAGTGGAAATGGATTGCAACGTGAGCAAACTGATCAGCTGCAATACACTATAGATATGAAATAAATGTGCTATCCTATGCTTTAAATTTTAATGGAGTGAGTATTACTTAAGTTCATACACTAGCAAAGTAAGCAAGCACATAATTGCAGATGTGGAACTGACACAGCAGCAGAAGACCAATAAGTGGATTTAGTAGTCAACTAAACGTAGTGTGTTTTGAACACTCAGAACTGTACTATTACCACAAGTTACTCGCATGTACAAAGAAGCTGAGAAACAACTACTAATCAAATATACTATCTCTAAGAATAAGGTAATCGAAGATGAGTCAGCTAAGTAAATAAAATACAAATGTATCAAGAATGTACCGAGCATTGGTTCAGTGTTCTGGCCCAGAAATAATAAATTGAGATTAAATAGGATTCATGATTGTATGCCTTGAGCATAAATTTTCTCTAGTACGTGACTAACGGCGTTTTGAGCCATTTGTTTACCGATTTTATGACGGTTAAGTAATCGCGAGAGTAAAATTGAAAAAGTTCTGTTAACTTTGTTCCAGCAACATATTGAATGATAAAATGTATATATATCCCCATTTCATTGTGACCCAACCTTAGATTTTAAATGAACAGAGTCTGAGGCACTCTTTTTGTTTGTTCTACAGGACAAACCAGATAATGGCAGCCTGGTAGTTGCGTGAAAGCGTGGTGTGACTTGGACACCACTCATAGTGACCCCTCCCCTTTCCCCATGTAAGTTAGAGTGGATGTGAAGGACGCACACCATAGCAACTTCCCCCCCCCCCCCTCTACCCTTGTGAATGGATGTGTAGAACGCCAGCCAAAGCGGCTACAACCACGTGTGGAAAAATGAAATTGTAATTATTTGTGAAACTTCCTTTTAGGTTTAGAAAATATGGCTAAGATATAATTATCTGTTTATATATCTTGAATAACCGTGTTATTTTCTTTGAATTTATGTATGTAAAAAAAAAAATATTTACAATTTAATGAATTTAAGATTTTCATAATTTTACATATTTTTATGTGTTTGTCTAAGGCAATATGTATGCCAAAGTGTTTCATTGATTTTTGCTTAAATTTTGAGTGATAATGTTGCTTAAGGGGCAGTGAACATCCCAGCAATTTAAATAATTGAAGTAGGTAATAAGTTTTCTTTTAATACTTTTATATGTTTACATTTCAATTTTAATTTTTCATAGGGAGTTAAGCTGTACTCTTGCTTCCCTTTATTTAATAGGGAAGCTGCCTACTCATGCCTTATAATATTCACATCAGTCTTTCCATTGTGTGCCAGCCAGTCTGCTGTAACTAGCTCTGACGTCATAAATGTTGTGCAATTCTTTAAAAATCAAGTAAATAACCTTAAACGTTTCTAGCATGTCAGGAGTAATACTAAATCAACATGTGTTGAATATCAGTTCAATAACTTTAACCATTTTCGAAATTTGGACATTTTTCTGTAAAAATCATTGGCGCAACAGAAAAGAGCTAGAAACTTAAAAATTTGTATTTAGATTCCTTTTGCATAATAATTCAGTAGAAACAGTATTCTGGATCTCACAAATAAAATTTTAATTCATGATTTTCTGGTTTTTGTCTTAAAAATTATGGAAGCAAGATAGATTAAGTAGGCGAATAAATAAAGCTAAGATGTTTAAATTTAAGTAGCACTGAGATCCGCTATAATCATAAAGATGTGAGAAGTTTCAACAGAACAACTATAAAACTATAGCTATTGCGTATCTCCAAAGAGCAAGTTCCGAGCTCGTCTGCTGCGTGTAGTGTAATTAAATTAATTATCTCGCCCAAAATATTTGACTTAGCCACGTCAGACTTTTATTATGATTACTTACCTGTGTGCTGATCGCACATTTAAATTGAGAGCTTCATCCGCCATCAGCAAAGGAAGCAATGATTTATTCGATAACTTAAAGTGGTGCATTACTAGCCCAGCGGCTAGTCGGGAGAGCAGATTTGATCAGGCGTTCCCTTAGCCGTCCGCACCGCGGCTTTATATGTAAGAAAGCTGCGTGAAGAGGAAGGCCCCATTTCTCTCCAGACGCTGATTAGCGCACCACCTGTGCTGGGAGTCGCTTCGCGTCAGTATCGTTGATATAAACAGCCTCGGATGCAGTAATAAGTTACTCGGGATACGCGTAACCACGAAATCGAGTTGGAGTGAAGTGTTAATTTTGGAATGACATTAATGATCTATCTTTAGTTCGCGTATGTCGTATCTTCACGTGCCGCCGCAGGACAGACATTCCACCATTATTAGCGTGGCGTTTGATGAACATTATTATCAAATTATGGCGAGCATTCACTTAAACATTTAATTTGAACAGTTATAGTGGCATCAGCGCATTAGACTCTGAACTGCTCTGGTAGTTGGAATGTGTGGATTCTTTTTGGTCTGTGACTTTCATTTTAGAGAGAATGGTTTTTGATTATGAATCCCAGACAATCTCCTAATCCCTCAGAGCTATAAGCTGTAGCTATAAATGTATTTCTCAGATGAAGTGGGCACTAGGAATTCTAATTACAGGCTTCACGTTTTGCTAATCATTTTCTGGTTGCCAACATTGTAGTTAGAGATCCAGTATTGAGTACGGCAAACAGCATAAATACAAAACATTTATACAATTATTCCACCCGATGCCCCACAAGCTGCACTTTTCAAGTAGGAGTCTATCGTGTGGAACATCTACAGTGGAAAAAGGTAACACTAAATTACAAAAACACAAACACACGGTGATTTTTGGAAAGCAATTATGCACACGATTCCAAAAATTTAAAAAGGTGTTGACGCAGAAATCATTCGCGCGCCTCCCCAGGTGGCGGATAGGGGAATATGTCCCTGATGGAGGGGGTACTCAGGAATTTAAATACTCGGGGCGGACCTCAGAAAACTAGCCTACGATTGGGTAGCAACAATTTCCTACTGACTACAGCTAAAAATCAAGGAGAAGCCGCCACGTAAATCATCTCACTGCAGTAAATCATCTGTGATGTGTCTATTTGATACTAAATTTTCCGGATATAAAATACATATGAAACTGGTGTTTTTCCAGAAGACTTTAAGAAAAGCGTGATGACAACGATACCAAAACATAACATAGCAGCCACATGTGAAAATCACAGGACTTCCAGCATTCTAATTCGCGGTTCGAAAATATTAACAAGAACAATACACAGACTATTCAAGAACAAAAGTGAAGCCAATTGAGCTAAAGGCCAATTTGGGTTCTGAGAATGCAGAAGCACAAGAGAAGCTATCCTACGCCTTCACAGTACAACTGAAGAAAGCTTTAACATCAACATTAAAATTTATACAATATTCGTAGACCTCAAGAAAATGTAATGCATTTTCAAGTATTCAACAAACTACTGGGAATTTTGAAGATGATTAAAGTTCAGAGATAAAAAGACAATTACGGAAATATACAAAAACAACCAGCAATAGTAAAGATAAGAAACACACAAAGAAACTAAAACAAACAGCGTTAGGCAATGGTGCAATCTATCGTTACATCTATTCAATATCTGCTTAGAACACGCAGTAAATAGTGTTAAGAGTACTGTACAGGCACCAGAATAAACAGAGGAAGAGTACGATTACTAGTTTCGCGGATGCCATAGGTGCAATAGCTCTTCATGAAAGAAGTCACCAAAGACTCTCAGACGTTATGAATATAGTAGCAAGAGAAGAGGAAAACTTGAAAAATAAAAAAAGACAAAAATAATCATGTCTTCCAAAAACCATATAAACAGGGGGTAATGTAACTGAAGATAAAAGCTGAAGAAGACAGAAGACAAAATATTACAGAAGCGAAATCAACGTTCGTAAAGAAAAGAGCTATGTTTAAACAACATAAATATTAAAGTGAGGAAAAAAGTCGTTCAGAGCTGCGTTTGGACGTAGCACTGTATGGCTGTGAAACATGGATAACAGGCAAAAATTAAATGAAATGGCTTGAAACGTTTAAGATATGGTGCTAGAGACGCCTGTTAAAGTGGACAGATAAAACCACCAGCCAAAGAATTTGCGAAGAAAGGTCATTTTAAGACAACAATGAAGAGAATAAGACACGAGTGGTCATGTAACACTACACAAGCCGTTCTTTAATTTTCTAGAAGGAACATTAAAAGGGAAGATAGCACGAGGAAGATCACGATTGTCATTTTTAAGAAACGTTATACATAATGCAGGAGTCTTTAATTATGCAAAAATTAAGAAATTATTTTCTGTTAGATCCAGGTGGAGAGCTGCCAGCCAATCGAAAGAATGGTGAAGAGGAGGAGGAGGAGGAGGAGGAGGAGGAAACGACAGCTCCCTACATACCAGTCATATGAACGAATTCAGATTTGTTACTGCTACGATTTAGATTTGTTGCTAACATCTTGAGATGTCTTCATTGACTACTCTTTAAGTAAGTCAAACAGTGTTGTTGTGACCACTCTAAGTAAGTCAAAAAGTTCTGTTACGAATTTATATGTATAAAAAAAATCTATGAAACGGGTGTCTACCATCAGATTTCCAGAAAAACGTTGTATCACTGTACCAACGAAGGTATGTACAAGTATATGTAAAAATTATGGGAATATGTGTCTGACAAGTCTCGCTGACTGTAATAATATACATAAATTTAAAAATAAATAGTGAAGATCTGGTGGGGAAAGATGAATTTGGTTCAGGAAGTGCTACGGTACCACCGAAACAATGTCCTTAATAATGGTGGCAGACAAAAAATTTTTAATATCCTTGCAGGTTGTATGGACCCAGTACTAGACAGTATAATGTCCAACTGAATGTTGAGAGTCCTTGGTAGATTGGTGGTAAAGCACACAGGCTGACAAATTATGTTCGTTATAATATCTATGAAACACAAGTTGTACTGATAAAGGTGGAAAACGTAAAATTTTCGGAAGAGAAATAAAATTTAAGGGAACAAATATCGCCTTTATTTTGGGATCGAATGAAGACTTGAAAATGATTTGAAAGAAATGGATAACATAGTTTCATTAAAAGTCGCTTTAGAGTTAGGGTGAGAAAAGATAGCACGAATGAGATTAACTACCTACACAGTAATAAAAGAAGTGAAAAAATTTGCTGATCTAGAAAACAAGATAATATAGGATAGCCCAATGAAGGAAGATATAAGGAGTAGGCTGCACTAGTGAAGAAAGCTGTCTTCTATGAAATAGCTCTATCGGTATGAGATATCGATGTGAAATTGAAGAAATCGTTCCTGAAACAGAAAGTCTTGAGCAGAAATTAGTATGGAAGTGAAACAGGGACCATCAGAAATACGGAATTTAAAAAAGAAAAGGCATTTGATATGTGGTGTTATCGAAGAATTATAAAAATAAAGTAGACTGATGAAGTAGGAAATGAAGTTGTACCAAAAAGATCAAGTGAGGATAGGAGTCTATGGAAAATACTTGCCGGAAAAAGTGATAGGTTAGTGGGAGAACTGAAACTGTGAACGGCAGTAGATGGGGAGAATGGGAGAATCATTTGAGGTAGACCAAGACTACAACATGCCAAACACATTAGGGAGGACATTGAAAGTGGTAGTAATACAGAGATGAAAAGATCAGTGTAGGAAGGAGCACAGCCCCTAACAAGTCTAAAGACTGTAGACTTGAAAAAAAGACACTATTAAGCTGTACTTACAGAGTTCTTCCGAATCCCCAATTTGTTTTGCCCGAGAACTTTCTATACTGCGGAGGACCTTCAGGTTTTGTATGCGAACGCGGACATCCTTTGCACAGAACAGACAGCCTGAACTGTAAATACTGAGACGTGGAATATATTAATCACACTGTTTTTAAGTGCTTAATGAAAATGAAGACAGTCTCACAACATGAAAATAATCGAATGCGAATGATGAACGAGATACTGGATCATAGAGCGGATCCATTATTTTCAGAATGAATCACATTCTGTGCTAGGAGCTTGGTAGCTGCGTGCCTCAGAGAATGTGTTCCTGACTATCGCCCAGCACTGCGCGCGCCGCCTTGATTAGAACAGTAACCGCTCCATGCGGCAGCGTGATTTGATTGAGCGAGCAGGCTCCATTAAGGAGATGCAGCGTGCTCCTAAGACGCGACGTGGCCGCAGCTGCCTTCGGCGCGGGGAGCCAAGTGTGGCGGATAGGACGAGCAAGGGCCACAGCTGCAGTCCAACCCGTGAAATTACTCCTCGGTAGTTCTCTACATAACTTACCGTCGCCTTCCCCTCGTAACTCGGCACTACTCTTACCGCTCACTAGTGCCTCATGTGTTCGCAGTTACAGTCAAGAATTCTGCAGTCGCACTTCTGTGTTGCACTCTTCGAGTGCCTGCCAGCTACGATATTTCAGGATTTCTGTTACGCCTTCGGAAAATCAAAGAAACCCGTTACGATTCTCTTCCCCTCCATTCCTGCTGTTGGTCCAATATGATCACAGCGTCACACAACTAAACAGTGTTCCAGCATAGACCGTCAAAGTATTCTGTAGAAAATCTTCGTTATTGACAAACTTCGGTTTCCAGTATCGTATCGAGCGTTCAGTTTGCTTTATGTACAAAGGAACTAATGTAGCCCTCTTACATCTTGTTTTTACTCACTTTATTCTAAAATGACATTGCTGATTTTAGTTGTCATTCGTTAATACCATTTTTCTCTTAGTAAAGTGCACAACATTAAAGTACTCTACATTAAAAGCAGTACACCAATCTTTGCGCTATGCTGATTTGTCAAGATCTGACGGGTTATTCCATGAATTTTTAGGAGATTAAACATCCTTATATTACCCAAATTAACTGTTAAATGACTAAGACTAGAATAAATTCCAAAGTCTACATCATTGTGTGGTGCAATGAACATTAATGGCACAAATTAGGTGTAATGCAACTGAGATTACTTCACCAAGCACGGTAGGACTTGGTAGCGACAGATTCTGGTTTTTAACGTAAAAGACGTCGAGGCTATGCATTCGAATAATGTGTTAACACTTGCACAGAACTGGGTATAATTTGTACAGCGCCAGACATTTCTTGTCTCTGTAGATACTTTATTGCTTAGCTGTCAACGATGAACTTGTAATATTTCAATTGAGCTGTTGCTGCTTTTTGATGAGCTCTTTATTGACGGGATGCTAAAAAAGGAAACAAAAACTATGACAGTCTCTCCAAAAAGTGAAAATGAAAAACTAGCGCACCTGGTAATTAAAAATATTAACAAAGAATACGTTAAGACTTCAAACAGTACAACAGAATGTGTCAACTGAGTTTTGTGCAATATCACTGGTTTCAGTTCGCCAGTTACTGTAAGTTAGTGTTTTCATGAAAACCACTACTGGAGTTTTGATGAAAGTTTTATAATTTACAGGAGCTTCATCTGTAAAGAGTAGTTGCACTTATTTCAAATTGAAGTAAACGAAATCGTAAGTTTCATTAACTTATAAAAACAATATACGGCGATGGATGTCATTTTATTACGATATCGAAGAATAGAGATATGAAGATTATTGTTGTCTTTTCGTTAGTGGTTTTGAACTTCAGCAGACATCCGGTGAACGAAGACGGAGGAGCGGCGTTGAATTTCCCCACGTTTTGATCGACTTTATCATTTACTTAGTATGATGTCTGCTTCATTTGATATTATCAAATCCAACGAATGGCAATATTCCTGAAACCAATTATGCAACATTCGTTGATATTGGTGGTATGGTCGCAATATCAAACATTGAAATCGGGAAATAAGTCGTTTGGACTCTGTTTCCCTGATGAAAAAGTTTTCTTGGGCATTTTACGAGTTGCTCCAGAGTCTTTAAATTCATTAGTGGGAACTGAACATCCGCAGCTGTAAGATTAACATTCCCAAACCACGGAGTCCCTATTCTATTCGCAAACAAATGAGACAGTATGTCAGCAATAAGTACGGTTGTAGTTTACATTTTGGGATTTCAAAGAGGCAGCTATAAAATAAAAGTTTTCATCGAATTCGTTCATAACTAAGCATCCTCAGCTTTATAAATTCAATAAAAAAGTAATTTCAAAAGCGGAACTCACTTTTCAGCAACAGTGTTTAAGCTGTGAGGAATCTCATCGAGTGAATCTGTGAACTGAGTAATCTTCCATGCCTACATCTTGGATGTAGTGTTGGTCTGGTGCTCAGTTTTGTTTTCTCAAGAATTTTCAACAGATGGTCTCACTAGGACTTTCAACTGATGTTAGTGGAGGTAAAATACCTTATGTGAAGCGCCTGTTCTGTTCAGTCGTCACTATTTACCAAATATACTTGCGCTATTGCTCCAAAACCAGGGAAAACCTACTTTTTTCCTTCCTATGTATCTTCTGATTTTAGATAGTACTTGGACGAAAGATTAAATTTTGACGTGTGGGACTCTAATATGCAGAAGAAAACTCCCTGCAGTACGTGACGCGACAGAGGAAAAACAACTACCTACACTAAAAGTCAACTTCTTAAACGACTAATTTGCAGCTACAACATTTAACAGTGGCTTGACTGACATTAGAAGCAAAATATGAAGGCGGAAAAAAGGGATAGGTCTTTTTGGGGATCATGCGGATGGGAATAGAGAGAAACGGAACAAGAGAGCTATGAAGAAGAAGAAAACCGGAGGGCAAATAACGAAAGACTGATGTACTGATTTGCTTCATGATTCATCAATGACATTTCTCCGCCTGCGATCCACTTCTGATCGAATAACGACAACGTACTGAAATCTTTACAGACATCAGTGAATACATCCTTCTGTTCCCTTGGGGCACGCACATTATCGTTTAGAAATATCGAGTTGTAATCCGGGATCTCGCTGCACGGGACCTCGGATTTATTGTGTTCAGCGGGGAAGCCAGTGGCAATCCAGGCGTGGAAACCTCCACGATGCTAGAGCGCCACCAAAGCCTGCGTTATGCAACCCACGCTGTACACGAGCTTCGCGGTCAGCCTGCCTTGGGTACAGACTCCGGCAAACAGAGCGACGACGGCTCCACGAAACACTGGGTAGCCTCGTTTCAAAGTTAAAGTGAACTTGTGAGTAGCTCTCATCTACATTGTCATCTAAGAATCCGTGCAGGCACAGTACACATTATACAAGCGAGCTGACTTCAAGTCGTCCTTTCAATAAACTCTAAGAAAAATTCTTTAGCTTGGCCAGATGTCATGGCTTATGGAACACAGTCGAAGTAAACTTAACGAAAGCAAATAAAGTTTTTCTCAACGGGAGAAATCTCATGGCATCATATACTGGCATGCAAAAGAATATGAAGTTTCTGAAAGCGAGCATATGTCTGCTGCACAGCACTGAATAAAACCGAATCCTCGACTGTGGAAAAGCCAGGGAAGAATGACCAGTTTTAACGTGTACTGCCAGTTTTTAGCTGTTGAAAGAAACGATATAAGTGCATTACTAACTTTCACAAACTTTTGTTCAAATTCCGCTGGTAATCTGCAAAACGAATAATTTTATGACTGTGCGATACTTCACTTGACGCATTTGGGACACACACACAAAAATCCGTTTATAGAAAATTGTTCCTGAGATCAAGTTTCGATTTCAGCTGCAGCTGCTAATTAAGTTCCAAAACTAAAGCTGTGTTTTTTTAAAATTTTTCTTGGCATTTGTAATGTTTGATCAAATAAAAGGTTTTATGTTAGAGTGTAACTGACAGCAGCTTATTTTGGCCCCTTTCCACAACATAAACTACCTGTCCTGTCCTGCGGGTTTAGCAGGGCGTCTCAATGATATTTTTAGTAACTACTTTATACATCCTACACATGACGTCACAGGAGAACATCTAATTTTAGCCTGTAACGTTTGAGATCACGTACTATGCATGATAGCACGTTTAATCCCGTCACGGATGTGTCCTGCTGATGTGATGTAATGGCATAAGGTAAATATGGTTATCTGCGGTTTATAGGTATCTTCAACATTTTAATAGTAGATGGTTCCCAATGGTAACTTATAAGTTTAAACTGAGTGACAGGTAAGTTTTTGTTCCTTTTATTACAGAATAATAAATTGTTTCATAGTAATTACCTCAGTAGTCCTGCGTTTTTGACACTGTAACTCTTCGATTACGTTATTGGTGAAACATTACTGGAAATAGTAAAAATCGCAAAATATCTACGAATAACTGCCCGGAGATACCCTAAGTGAAATGACCACACTGAGTTAATTGTAGGAAAAATAGATGACAGACTGAAGCTTTTTGGAGGAACATTTAGAAAACTTAAATCTTCCTTGAAAGAAGTGGCTTACAGACACTTGCTTAACTAATTCTTGAGCACTGTTTACCAGTGCAAATTACGATTATTATAGAAGTTGGGGAATTTCGACAAAGAGCGACACGTTTCATCACGGGATCGTTTAGTTGGCGAGCTAGTGTGATGAGGACGCTCAAATATCTCGGTGGCAGTCGCCACAAGAAAATCGTTCTGTGTCACGGAGAGGTCTACGGCTGAAATTTCGAGAGCGCACCTTCGAAGAAGAGTTAGGAAACATATTACGTCCTGCCAAGCATGTCTCGCGAAATGAGCACGGCCGGAAAGCCACAGAAACCAGTCAGGGCTCATACGGGAGTTTATAAACATTTTTTCTTCCCACGCACCGTTAGTGAATGGAGTAGAGGAGGGGGAAAATGATGATGGTATCAGAAGTACCCTCTCCCGCACACCGTATGATGGCTTTCGGCGCACAGATGGATGTGTATATGTTTGGGGCTAGAAGATAAAACGGAATTTTTTATTAAGTTAAGGCATAAACGTCTTGCCAATACCAAAAGGTTAATGTACATCTGTGTGGATACTCTGCAAATCACACTGAAGTGCCTGGCAGATGCTCGTCCAACCACCTTCACAATTTCTCTATTACTCCACTCTCGAACGGCGCCCGGAAGAAACGAACACCTGTATCTCTTCATGCAAGCTCTGACTTCCCTTTTTTTTATGATGATCGTTTCTCCCTATGTAGGTCGGTGCCAACAAAAAATTTCCGCATTCGGAGGAGAAAGTTGGTGACTGATCGTGAGAAGATCCACTCGCAAAGACAAACATCTTTGTTTCAATGATGTTCACCCCAAATCCTGTATCATGTCAGTGCCACACTCTCCCCTATTTCTTGATAAAACAAAACGTGCAGCTCTTCTTTGAACTTTCTCGGTGTACTCCGTTAACCCAGCAGTACTCCAAAATCCGACGGACAAGCGTGGAGTCGACATTCTCTTTAGTAGATCTGTTGCGTCTTCTAAGTGTTCTGCTAATAAAACGCTGTCGCTGGTTCGCCTTCCCCATAACATTTCCTGTGTGTCTTTTCCAATTTAAATTGTAATTCCTGGCTCTTTAACAGAATTTATGGCCTTCAGACTTGACTGACTTATCGTCCAGTTTAACAGATTACTTTTAGCACACATGTGGCTAACCTCACACTTTTCATTTTTTAGGATCAATTGCCAGTTTTCACATCACGCAAATATCTTTTCTGCATTCTTTTGCAATTTGTGTTAATGAATTTACGTACTACACAGTTAGCGACAATGCAAACAACCTAAGACGGCTGTTCAGATTGTCTTCTAAATAAACATTCAAATCGCTCTGAGCACTATTGGACTTAACATCTGAGGTCATCAGTAGCCTAGAACTTAGAACTACTTAAACGTAACTAACCTAAGGGCATCACACACATCCATGCCCGAGCCAGGATTCGAATCTGCAATCGTAGCGGTCGTGCGGTTCTAGACTGAAGCGCCTAGAACCGCTCGGCCACAGCGGCCGGCATCTAAATCGTCTATAAAGAAAAGGAATAGCAGAGGGGCTGTAACACTGCCTTGTGGAACGCCAGAAATCACTACTGTTTTACTCGATGACTTTCCATCAATAACTACGAACTGTGACCTCTTTGATATGAAACCATGAACTGAGTCGCATCACGGAGACGATATTCCATAAGCACCCAATTTGATAATAAGTCGTTTGAGAGGTATAGTGTCGATAGCCTTCTGGAAATCTAGAAATACAGAATCAATGTGAAATCTCTTGTCGATAACACTCAACATTTCGTGCAAGTAAAGAGCTAGTTGTGTTTCACAAGAACGTCGTTTTCTAAATCCATGTTCACTTCGAAGTAATTCATCATCTTCGAAGACAACACATGTTCCAAAGTCCTGCTGCATATCGACGTTAAGAATGAGGGCCTGTAATTTAGTAGGTTACTCCTATTGCCTTTATTTAATGTTAGTGTGACCTGTGTAACTTTCCACTCTATGGGTACGGATCTTCCGTCGAGCGAGCGGTTGTATATGACTTAAGTACGGAGCAGTTGCATCAGTATACTCTGAAAGGAACCTAATTGGTATAGAATCTGTACCGGAAGACTACCTTTTATTAAGAGATTTATGTTGCTTCACTACTATGAAGATATCTACTTCTAACTTACTCATGTTGGCGACTGTTCTTTATTCGAATTCTGGAATGTGTACTTCATCTTCTTTGGTGAAGGAATTTCGGAAGACTGTGGTTAGTAACTCTGCTTTATCAATTCTGTCATCGATAGTATTTCCATTGCTATCGCGCAGAGAAGGCATTGATTGTGTGTTGCCGCTAACATACTTCATATACGATCACAACCTCTTTGGATTTTCTGCCAGGTTTCGAGACAAAGTTTCGTTGTGGAAACTATTACATGCATCTCGCGTTGAAGTCCGCGCTGAACTTCGAGCTTCTACAAAATATCAACAATCTTGGGTTTTCTACGTTCATTTAAATTTAGCATACTTTTTTCGTTGTTCCTGCAAGAGCTCTGATCTGTTTTGTGTACCATGGAAATCAGTTCCGTCATTTGTCGATTTATTTGGTATAAATTTCTCAATTGCTATCTATACTACTACTTTGAGCTCAAGTCACATCGGGGCTACACTTGTATTGTTAATTGGGAAGTAGTGGAGATTGTCCCTCAAGAAGGCGTCAAGCGAATTTTTATCTGCTTTTTTGATTACATATGCTTTTCGTTTATTTTTGGAGCTTCTGGGAGCTACGGTATACAGTCTCGATACGACAACCCCTTGTTTACTAACCTTTGAAGCCATTTTGATTCTCGTTATCAGCTCAGGATTATTTGTTACTAAGAGTTCAAGCGTGTTTTTACAACGACTTACTATGCTAGTGGGCTCATGAAACCAATTGCTCGAAATAATTTTCAGAGAACGCGTTTAGCACAATTTCTGATGATGTTTTATTCGTACCTCCGGATTTAAACATTTATTAACGCCAACAAATCGAGGATAAATTAAAGTCACCATCAACTATAATTATGTGAGTTGGGTACGTGTTTCAAACTGAATTCAAAAATCACAAATGTGTCATCTGAGCTAGGAGGTCGGTAAAAGGATCCAATTGTTATTTTATTTCGGTTGCCATGAATGTCTTCTACTCACACTAACTCACAGGAGCTACCTACTTCAATTTTCCTACAAGATAAACTACTTCCAATAAACGCGTCACCGCCAACTGCTTTTAGATTATCCTTTTTGAACACAGTTTGGTCCTTCGCAAAAATTTCGGCCGAACTCACCTCCGGTCTTAGCCAGCTTTCAGTGCCAATAACAATAAGAGCGTCAGGGGTTTCTATTAGCGCTTTGAGCTCTGATACTTTCCGAAGATAGCTGCGACAACTCACAACTGTTACACCGATGGTTCTTAGATCTACGTTCTTCCTACGTTCGGACTGCACCCTTTGAGACTGAAACCCTTTTTATGTTTCCGCGATACCCTTTAACCTAAAAAACCGCCCCATCCAGGCCACGCAGCCCTTGCTACCCGTGTAGCAGCCTCCTGCGCGTAATGGACTGCTAACCTATTTAGTTGAACCCGACACCCCACCACCCTATGGTGCATGTAACAGAATCTGCAGCCTACACTGTCGCAGAACCGTTTGATTCACACCCTCCAATTGGCTTTGAGCCAGAGATCCGGAATCGGTCCTGTCTACTATGCTGAAAAATGGTGAGCTCTGCTTACATCTCGCAAGCAACCCTTGTAATCTTTTACCACTTCTGATAGCCGCTCGAAACCAGCGACGAGCATCTCTTGACACATATAAGTGGTATCGACGTGAGCCAGCACCTGCAGTTGGCTGCACGTGTACTCTTGAAGGCATCCTGAAGGTCCCGCTCAAGTGTGGAATGACTCCACCCAGTAGGCACACGAAGTGCGCATTGGCTTTCTCCCCCACCTTTGCAGCCATGTCGATGCGCGAAATATTGGAGCTCCGAACTACCAATACTAACACCCTTTTTAGTTGCCCGGATCTTGCAGGCTGAGAGGTTTCCTCTGAAACAGGACACGCGATTGCATCTGGCTGTGGCTATTACCAATACGGGAGTTACACATCACTTCATAAATTTCACTTGTCAGAAGCTATACACAACTTAATCCATGTATTGTCTTGATATGAGCGTCGAGATCATTGATTCATTGCGGCCAGAAGACAGCAATGACTTTTTTCGAACATACAAAATATTTAATTTAATTGTATTATGTATTGCACTGATTTATTATGCGTCTCAGTTGTGGGTCGTCTCCTCTATCCGGTGATGGAGCCTGAGGCGTCGAAATCGATCATAGTAGAATAAAATGAAGGGTGTTTAGCAACTTACATGGGAATTTCTTTGCCCTGGCGCTCACTGGAGTAGTCCCGCCAAGTGCCTTGCTCGTTCATTAAGATATTTCTCTGTTTATTTTAGATTACAGAACAAAAGTAAACTTAATTGGGAAGGAATAGAACTTGTTAGAGAAGAAAATCAAATTAGATTTTCACACAATTACAGGTCCTTTTCTGTGCAAAATATTTTGAAACACAGTGCTGCAAGGAGAGGAAATTAACGAACAAGATGTCTGTTTCCGAAGTCATCTCCTCCGCCATATTCCAAACCTTCTTGATGGTCTTTCTTTTGTGCTTGGCAAACATTCTCGGAAATGTTTTCCTTGAAGACGAGTTGATGTTCTTCGTTGGCGTCCGATTGACGGCCCTTCTTCTGGATAGGGTATGTTCAACTGCTCCCTCGAGGTTATCGTGAGTTCAAAAAATGGTTCAAATGGCTCTGAGCACTATGGGACTTAACATCTGAGGTCATCAGTCCCCTATACTTAGAACTACTTAAACCTAACTAACCTAAGGACATCACACACATCCATGCCGGAAGCAGGATTCGAACCTGCGATCGTAGCAGGAGCGCGGTTGTGGACTGAAGCGCCTAGAGAACCGCTCTGCCACAGCGGCCGGCTATTGTGAGTTCGAAACTGCTTTTTCCGTCGCCGTATTTTCCCCCTACAAAACATGTGCATTGAAACATGAAACCTCCAATAAATGAAAAATTTTCTGATAACTTTTTTTTAGTCTACTCCTGGCCATTTGGTTTCTTTGCAACTGGGAAACGCTCCTACCAAAGCCTCGATATTTTCGTTGAATTCGATGACAACACTTGGCTTTTGTTCGACGTCATTCTTTGAATTTACGTCTTGAAATGTAGCGTCGTGGAATGTGCTGATCCTCACGAAGTCTCTCTTGTCCTTCCACTTCATCGATATCTGCTTGTTTCTGTTCTCCGTTACGTATTGGTCCTTCTTCATAAAATCGTTGTACTGCTTTCTATTTTGACATATTGCGGTTACAGTGGTGTTTCCCAAACTGTGTTGCGTGGAACACTAGTGTTCCGCGGAGGCTGAGCAAGAGCTCTGTGAAAAACTATAAATAACATGGCTTTTTCCCCCCTCAACATTTTGGCGATACCATTTTTTTAAATTTTAATTGTGAATTCTGTATTATTACTTGTGATTTGAAATTGAGGTAATTTTATTAATGTTACAAATAAACAAGATGTTCTGTCAACGTACCAAGTTTCTGAGAGTGCTCCGTCAGCGATGTTCTTTCTCGTTCGTAAGCAAAACCTGGATTAGTGTATCACTGTCTAAATAAATACGAGGAGCGTTTAAAAAGTAAAGCTACACATTTTTTTGGCAGATAGTTTCCGCTGTAAAATGCGGAATTTGTTGTGGGACATCGTGAAATTTTCCCGCTTCAGCGTCTGTAGTTTCATGAAGTTCCGATAGGTGGCGGCGCTATACGTAGCCTTCAAAATGGCGTCTGTAATGGACGAGCTTTTCAAGCCGAGAGCTGTCATTTTCTTTTGGCAGAAAATCAGGGCATTATAGATATTATTCATAGGCCTTGCAGAATGTCTACAGGGACCTGACAGTGATCAAAAGCTCGGTGAGTCATTAGGCGAGGCACCAGTCATCGTCGCAACAAGGTCGTGCAAAGCTGTCCCATCTTCGGCGTGCTTGCCGTTCGCACACAGCTGTGACTCTTGCAATGTTGGAATGTGCGGACACACTCATTTCACGTGATTCGTGTTCGTCGCCACAAAAATGCAAACGAACTTCTCGCTTTCCACGACAACGCAGTATCTTACACAAGTCTGCGCACCCGAGATGAGCTGTTGAAACGTCTCTGGAGTGTCATTCCTACAGCCCGCATCCTACAGCTTCCGACTTCCATGTACCTGGCCCGATGAAGAATGCACTCAGAGAGAAGCAGTACGTGGATTATGGGGAGGTTATTGATGCAGCGAGACGTTGGATCCGACGTCGACCAGCGGAGTGGTAACATACGGGCATACAGGCCCTTCCAGTAAGGGATCCAAGTCATCGCATTAAACAGAGACTATGTTGAAGAATAGGGTTTTGTAGCCAAAAGAATGTGGAGTAATGTACTGTGCTGGAAACCCAAATAAAACCCAATCTGCTTTCAGGAAAAAAATTATTTCATTACTTATTTAAAGCCTCTCGTATGATAACCCTTTCCGAGGAAATGAGCAGCAACAAAACATTTCGAGAAGTTATTCTGTTTCCAAAAGAGCGAATGCTGTAATTTGAATCCTTTCACGTATAAAGAATGAAAAACGTTATCTGCCAATAACAGATGATCTTGACTCCTAGCGGAAGAAGCATTAAGTAGTATTGTTGTAACACCTGCTGAGGTCAAACTCGTCATTCCAATTAGCTACAAGCCATAGGCGTTGCGGACGAACCCTCTTCTATATCTATATCTACATCTACATCCATACTCCGCAAGCCACCTGACGGTGTGTGGCGGAGGGTATTTTTAGTACCTCTGTCGGTTCTTCCTTCTATTCCAGTCTCGTATTGTTCGTGGAAAGGATGATTGTCGGTATGCCTCTGTGTGGGCTCTAATCTCTCTGATTTTATTCTGATGGTCTCTTCGCGAGATATACGTAGGAGGGAGCAATATACCGCTTGACTCTTCGGTGAAGGTATGTTCTCGAAACTTCAACAAAAGTCCGTACCGAGCTACTGAGCGTCTCTCTTGCAGAGTCTTCCACTGGAGTTTATCATCTGCGTAACGCTTTCGAGATTACTAAATGATCCTGTAACGAAGCGCGCTGCTCTCCGTTGGATCTTCTCAATCTCTTCTGTCAACCCTACCTGGTACGGATCCCACACTGCTGAGCAGTATTCAAGCAGTGGGCGAACAAGCGTACTGTAACCTACTTCCTTTGTTTTCGGATTGCATTTCCTTAGGATTCTTCCAATGAATCTCAGTCTAGTATCTGCTTTACCGACGATTAATTTTGTATGGTCATTCCATTTTAATTCGCTCCTAATGCCTACTCGCAGATAATTTATGGAATTAACTGCTTCCAGTTGCTGACCTGGTATATTGTAGCTAAATGATAAAGGATCTTTCTTTCTACGTATTCGCAGCATATTACACTTGTCTACATTGAGTTTCAATTGCAATTCCCTGCAAAATGCGTCAATTCGTTGTAGATCCTCCTGCATTTCAGTACAATTTTCCATTGTTACAACCTCTCGATATACTACAGCATCATCCGCAAAAAGCCTCAGTGAACTTCCGATGTTATCGACAAGGTCATTTATATATATATTGCGAATAGCAACGGTCCTACGACACTCCCCTGCGGCACACCTGAAATCACTCTTTCTTCGGGCGACTTCTCTCCATTGAGAATGACATGCTCCGTTCTGTTATCTAGGTACTCTTCAATCCAGTCACACAATTGGTCTGATAGTCCAAACTCTTAAAGGGTTAGCTACCGGCAATTTGTTTCTGTCCTAATTAATCATACGACTGTGTTCCTGACAACCCAATTAACGACGGAGTTCGCATTGTCGGAACTTTTGTGTCTCCTGCCCCCCCCCCCCCCCCACACCAATCTTTTATAACCGGCACCTGATCAGAGAGTGCTGGCGGCAGAGACGTGAATCAGTGGTCGGGTGGCACGTGAGGGTGGCGACGCCACGGCGGGACTATTGATCTACGAGGCGAGATTGGCGACCGCGACACGCAGCTGAGCGGCAGCCTGTTGCGCGTAGGGACGGGGACAGCGACAGGGACGCGGCGGCGTGCTGGCGCCACACACACACTGGCGCCAGTGACGGCACCCGCACAGCACAGCACGGCGCGGCGAGGTTCACTGCGCACTCTTCTGTCTCTTGCCTTCTGTCGGCCCAGGCTGCGCTGTGCTGCGCCAGCAGCGGCCGCGTCCCGCAGACTTTATAAACGCAATTATTCCAATTCGCCTCGTTTGCACGACGCGTTCATTTGCTCTCGTAATCGCATTTAGCCATCACTAATTGCCCTGGGCATTTGCCGGCCGTCCCGCTCCTGCCGGCGAACTCGTGTATTTTGGCCCACGGCGCCCAGGGCCGGATTCTGCGGCGACTGTGGCGAACACGCAGAACGGCAAATGCCCCCATTAGTCCGCCTGCGTCAGCAACTCCGTGGCCGATAAAAACAAATACCAGTAATGCTACTGTTATCTCTCTCTTCCAGCTTCGTTACTCGGTTATAGGTTCCAAGTTTTTCTTCTGAACAGTCGATAAGGGAAACAGGCGGTTGGAGTGGAAGGGAAATTGGAAACACAACATACTTATTTAAAGAAAAAGTTTTTAACAAGATGTTACTTCCTATCCTACTGTTCACGGCAGGTTGTTTTACATCGGGCACAATGAAGAACTCGGTTACAATTAGCCAAATCTAAGCCGAAAGGGAGCTAAATACTTTTCCACATGAGAACATTTCGCAGACGATTTCCACTTTATTTTATTTCCGAGAAAAAGATTGCGAGTTCTCGTGGCATTTTTTATCAATGGCAAAATCTTCTGCGCCCTCGAGCGACGTCATGTTACACTTAAAACGTCTTCAATGAGCAATGTTTCGCTCCCTCTGCGGGCACCGCGGGATTCCACTGGTGGCCTTGACGGCAGGTCTTCAGCAGAGGGTCGAAACGTTGTTCCTTAAACAAGTCTGAAGAGAAATACGACACAAAAGATTTTACCGCCACATCCCAAAACCGTTGGGAGCAATACAGGGATTGGGACTACTTTTATTCTGTTTCGAAGACAATGTTTCAGGCAGGAACGCCTATTGTATGTACGTTCTCAGTTGTAGAAATTTATCCAGAGAAATTGCTGGACATGCGTCCGCTGTCGCGCTCTTTCTTTCAGTGTGACTAAATGGCACTACCATACGAATACGTCGTCAGAAAACTGCTTTTCTGGCTGTTGATACCGGATTTTGGAACTAGAGACGCTAATTATTCAGCTTATCGCAAGGTTCAGTGCCTCACATTAAAGAAAAATCCTATTCGGTACCAGCGAATGAATCATAGTTCTACTTGACAAACGTACTGACTTCTGAACGACGAAAACAGTCTTACTGACTCTCCAGCCCCATTTCTTATTGCACATGCGGTAAACAACAAATAACAAGACCTGCTCACATGACGAACGCCCCCCACCTTTTCTCTTCCTCCTCCTCTTCCTCCACCTCCGTCTCCTCCTCCTCTTCTAGGGAAATGATATTTTGCAAACAAGTGACACGTATATTTTGAAAAGAGTCACCGAGGGGAACAAAAATGATTTAAAATCTATTTACAAATCTTATAGGCTTGGGGATCGAGGTCCAATCAGAAGAAAAAAGCCAATACGACGAAACAGATTATCGAAGGATTCATCTGTGAAATTGGAAATGCTGGAAAAAAATACGAAAATTACACTACTGTCCATTAAAATTGCTACAACAAGAAGAAATGCAGATGATAAACGGGTATTAATTGGACAAATATATTATACTAGAACTGACTTGTGATTACATTTTCATGCAATTTGGGTGCATATCCTGAGAATTCAGTACCCAGAACAACCACCTCTGGCCGTAATAACGGCCTTGATACGCCTGGGCATTGAGTCAAACAGAGCTTGGATGGCGTGTACGGGTACAGCTGCCCATGCAGCTTCAACACGATACCACAGTTCATCAAGAGAAGTGAGTGGCGTATTGTGACGAGCCAGTTGCTCGGCCACCATTGACCAGACGTTTTCAATTGATGAGAGATCTGGAGAATGTGCTGGCCAGGCAGCAGTCGAACATTTTTTGTATCCAGAAAGGCCCATTCAGGACCTGCAACATGCGGTCCTGCATTATCCTCCTGAAATGTAGGGGTTCGCATGGATCGAATGAAGGGTAGAGCCACGGGTCGTAACACATCTGAAATGTAACGTCCAATGTTCCAAGTACCGTCAATGCGAACAAGAGGTGACCGAGACGTGTAACCAATGGCACCCCATACCATCACGCAGGGTGATACGCCAGTATGGCGATGACGAATACACGCTTCCAATGTGCGTTCACCGCGATTTCGCCAACACGGATGCGACCATCACGATGCTGTAAACAGAACCTGGATTCATCCGAAAAAATGACGTTTTACCATTCGCGCACCCAGGTTCGTCACTGAGTACACCATCGCAGGCGCTCCTGCCTGTGATGCAGCGTCAAGGGTAACCACAGCCATGGTCTCCGAGCTGATAGTCCATGCTGCTGCAAACGTCGTCGAACTGTTCGTGCAGATGGTTGTTGTCATGAAAACGTCCCCATCTGTTGACCCAGGGATCGAGACGTGGCTGCACGATCCGTTACATTGCGTATAAGATGCCTGTCATCTCGACTGCTAGTGATACGAGGCTTTTGGGATCCAGCACGGCGTTCCTTATTACCATCCTGATCCCACCAATTCTATATTCTGCTAACAGTCATTGGATCTCGACCAACGCGAACAGCAATGTCGCGATACGATAAACCGCAATCGCGATAGGCTACAATCCGACCTTTATCAAAGTTGGAAACGTGATGGTACGCATTTCTCCTCCTTACTCGAGGCTTCACAGCAACGTTTCACCAGGCAACGTCGGTCAACTGCTGTTTGTGTATGAGAAATCGGTAGGTAACTTTCATCATGTCAGCACGTTGTAGGTGTCGCCACTGGCGCCAATGTACTGTAAATGCTCTGAAAAGCTTATCTTTTGCATATCACAGCATCTTCTTCCTGTCGGTTAAATGTGGCGACTGTAGCACGTCATCTTCATGGTGTAGCAATTGTAATGGCCAGTAGTGTAGATCTTGGAATACCACTGTTATTTCAGTGTAAGAGTTCTTTTACTGGAGGAGCTCTTTCACTATGAGAGATCTATGTGAAGTTTCAGGAACTAGGAAGAAGGAAAGAGACTGATGCAGGCCCGTAACGTGTGTCAGGATGGCTCAGATCATGGATTGCTTGTGAATCGAATTGTCCTGGTTTTGTCTCTTATAATCGGTTACAATTAACAATTCGTTCAATTTAAGTTCCTCATCATCCATAGATGAGCTACACTACGATTTCCTGCGCCACCCTTTCCTGTTGAGCTAGCTCTCCACCTGCAGTGACAAACATGCGAACGAAACGTTTAACTCTAACGCCGTGTCCTACGTGAGCGACAGAAGCGACCGACAGCGAGCGACTTCTGGATACGCGACACTCCAGCGACAAGCAGCAGCATCGGGCGAAAAGCTCGGGTGTCCTGCGCGCGAGCGACCATGTCGCGCTACAAGATGGATGCTTAGAGGCAACAAGTTGTTTCTATAAAACGGCGCCCCTAACCTGTAGAATACTGTAGCTGGAGAGTAAGGCTACAGAATTAGGCTTACTTAAGAAAATAAACCGAAAAGGAATGCTGTGCATGAAATTTACAAAGGGAGAATCTCCATGGAGAATATCATGATTTACATCATCAACTACGAAGATCACCAAACAAATTCCTCGCATACAGGTGAATGCTTGAATGAGCAGAGGAGAATTCGACTATCTCATCAATAAATTAAAGAGGGATATTTTTTACATGACCAAGAACTTTTAACAGACAATATAGGTGGAAGAATGACTGACTACTGTAGATACCAGATTGATACCATTGAGCGTAATCTAACTGTGGTGTAGTGCTAGCTTTACATGCAGTAATTAAAGGTCCTAGGTTCGATCCCAGTTAATTTCTATTATTTTAATTGACTTCTTATATTTTAATTGACTCAGTTACAGTTCTGTGTACTAAGTTTTATGTATAGTGTTTACGCTACGGCGCTAAGTGTATTTTTAAAGTACTGCCAAAGTACTTTACCTCTAAATGTATACACACATACCCCAGTATATCACACACATTAAATTCCTAACAAATTGCAATGAACCGTGAAATTTTACAGTTATTTGATGTTGCGAACGTAATTCATCAGCAGTCAGTGGTAAGGTGAAGAGTTTCAATTAATCTAAATAGTCTGAAAGCAAAGCATACAAAATTTTTTGAAATAAAGTGAAACGTTTTGTGAAATGATTTGTCTAAAAGTATCAAATGAAAATTATTAGGGAAACGTTTGGTGCACTTCATTTTCTATTCAGGATTTCGAGAATCATTCAAAATCACGTAGAACGTTTCTCTGATCTACTTATTTCTTTTACACAAATCATTTCATAAAATATTTTACTGATTTCTTTCATTTTTTTTTATTTTCACATTTTATTCAGAAAGCATGATCTTACCGACTCCTCGTTTGGTTGCCTAACTTATTTGATTCGATGGAAGCCTTTTAGACACTTAAAAAGGTAGATTGGTGCGGTATTTAAGTGCAAAATAGCTAGGCCTTGAACAGATGAAATTTTTGACACTTTATTTATGTAGCTTGGCAGCAGCTTTTCGTGAAATATTTCAATTTTCCCTCAACTCATTAATTAAGTTTCCGTTAATTACCCTGATTACTTTCAAGCAGTTAAATATTTTCATACAAAACTAGACCCCACGCTGGTCACTTTGATACCCCGTTTACCTCTCTCTTTGTTTGCCTGTGAGTATTGGGACATCACCTCATGGTGTAATTTATAGGGAGTCTTGTTTCCGCTCTGCTCACGCGTTTACAAACACGTATCGAGTGTTAATCATACGATAAAATAGTCCCCTCTGCGTGCTGTCATTTCCAGAAATTGTCGTTTCGATATCTTGAACTGTTTATGAGATACGACCATTTTTACGACCAACTGAGTCCCGAAGCGCAGGGAAGGTTCGGACGCGCCGTGAGCGACCAGTCCGCGGATATAACAACCAATATCTCAAGAAAGAGAAAAGAGATCATTCCGGTCTCAACTTTAAATACAATTTAGATATATTGGTTACATTTCATATGCAATAACGTATGACCTTAAATGAACCATACGTAAAGTCTATGCAATGTGATTTTACCTCTGCAAATTCTTAAAAATTTCGTTTAGCACAGTCACTATGAGGAATAACGAAAATAAATTCAGACCTTTATCGTTTAAAGATATCAAGCTATAATATGCGGAAGAATGATTTTTTTTTTTACCGAACAGTTTTCTTAAAATCGGATGTTAAGTAATTCATAGCTGTCGTCGCATCCACTCCACTGCTTTGCTGAGAAGACACGTGGCTGTCGCTCTCTTTTGCGCGTGATGCAGCGACAAGATTCAAACACGTTTGAATTCAAACGTCGCCAGTTTCTGCGAAAGACAGGCAGCAACACAGATGTCGCTAACGTAGCAATACCTGCTGTTGTGTTTGTTGGTTGGTTGGTTGGGGAAGGAGACCAGACAGCGTGGTCATCGGTCTCATCGAATTAGGGAAGGATAGGGAAGGAAGTCGGCCGTGCCCTTTCAGAGGAACCATCCCGGCATTTGCCTGGAGTGATTCAGGGAAATCACGGAAAACCTAAATCAGGATGGGCGGACGCGGGATTGAACCATCGTCCTTGTGTTTGTCGCCTGAAGCTGTAGCGCGCTGTCAGTCACCTGCCTTCCGTTTGTAAGTTTTAATAATCTTCCGCAGCCGATCGAGATGGCTAACAATCTCTTTAAAAATCGTGACTAATCTGACAGAACTATTATTCAGTAGTTACTATATGGGGAGAGAACAATGTTACTATGTTTCTTTTCGTAATGATTCCCATGAGAAAGTCACTGGAGAACCATCTACTCAATTCAGGCATTGCAAATTAATAACCAACGTTACTCAATCAACCCTTCAAATTCCATCTTCCAAACTGTCAGCTCACAATCGAACTTTTTGGATCAAAAATAGACATGCATTTCATTTATGACAATGGATTATACGGTGTTTGATCTTGCAAGAATTTATTTGTAACGTAAGTTAAACGAAAAAAAAAAAAGAAACGTCATCCACACGATCGAGTCTTATGTCTGCGTATAGTTAATTCAGAAATAATTTAAGAAAGAACATTGGTTTCTTAATCAAAACATGCAGTAGTTTTATAATCAGGTCATGCAAGCACGTATGGATGATAACTGTCTTCAAAATGAAGACAGAACTTATAATCTGGCTTTCGTAACATTAAGCTACTGTTAATGTTCGAAATATGTAACATAATAACTAAACCGTGTAACGTTACACAACGCAATATTCCCTAGCAGGTAGCAAGCGACTGCGAAAACAAGCGAGTTCACACCTTCCTGCATCTCGGCTACCGTGATTAGGGAGTCAGTGTGGATCGTAACGTACAGAAGCGATTCCAATGTGATGAGAAATGCGGGAGAAAGCGCCCGCGCTCTTGAGCAAACGCACAAGGAAACAGGCACTCTACCAAAGTGTGTCGTGTTTGCTGTGGGCTAAAGACAACATCGAGCCATCTGCCGCCGACCATCAGCCACGTCCGACTTCGCTGCTGCTGGGGAGAGAATGAATCACAAACACATCGAAATCTTACATCAGAAAGACAATTCTAGCATAAAAACCTGCTTTTTCCAAAAAGTGTGATAATTGTCAATCACGTAAATGGATCGAAAAGCCGTTGATGTAAGCCCGAACGCCTAGTTTGACGGTCTTCTCTAAACGTTTTCATACCAGCAGATTGTACTCGATTCGAAATGTAAACTCAGAATGTCAGGCAAAGTAAAGCTACAAAATGGCACAAAAGAAGAGGGAGCAACCGATATTACCATGAAACGATAGTATATCTAAGTTGCCAAATAATTATACTACTTGTAATCATCTTGGCCTGATCATTGATATCTAATAAAATGCGACGCCAACTTTCTCCATAGGCAGATATTTTATTTACTTAAAAACTTTAATGAAAATATTGGACTCGACAATAAATACAATATAATAATAGTGGGTTACATTCGCCTTTTTATTCCCTGGCAGTGCATTAATTCAACATGTAAAACTAGAATGATTTATTAAATATGTTTGCTAAGTGATGGGAGAATAGGGGCAAGTGGGAAGAAAATCATTTATCATTTTGTATGTTCCATGAAGCACAGCCTCGGCAACACAGAAATCCGCACCACAAAGCAACAATAGCGGTGAGTTATCTGTGAAGTAGTTTCAGGGGCAACAGTTTGGATGATTGGTTGATCTGCGCTAGTAACATCAGCCAACAAGGCATTGCTGTACTGGTACTGTGAACGGCTGAAAGCTAGATGAAACTACAGCAGTCATTTTTTCCAAGGCCATGCAGCTATACTGTATGGTTAAAAGATGATGACATCCTCTTGGATAAAATATTCCGGAGGTAAAATAGACCCCTATTCGGATCTCCGGGAGGGAGTTACACAGGAGGACGTCGTTATCAGAAGAAACAAAACTGGCGTTCTGCGGATAAGAGCGTGGATGTTAGATCCCTTAATAGGATAGGTAGATTACAAAATTTGAAAGCGGAAATGAATAAATTGAAGTTATATATAGCGGAACTTACTGAAGTTCGGTGGCCGGAGAAACAGCAATTCTGGTCAGGTAAGTACACGGTTATAAATACAAAATCAAACAGAGGTAAAGCTGGAACAGGTCTAACATTGGATAAGGAAACAAGAGAGCGAGCAAGGTACTAAGGGTGGCATACTGAACGCATTATCGTAGCCAAGATGGACACAAAATCAACACTCACCACACTAGTACAAGTTTATATGCCAACTACACACATCAAAACAAGTTTTGCAAATGGTTCAAATGGCTCTGAGCACTAAGGGACTTAACATCTGAGGTCATCATTCCCCTAGAACTTAGAATACTTAAACCTAACTAACCTAAGGACATCACACACAACCATGTCCAAGGCAGGATTCGAACATGCAACCGTAGTGGTCGGGCGGTTCCAGACTGAAGCGCCTAGAACCGCTCGGCCACAACGGCCGGCAAAGCTTTTGCATCACATCGGTCCCGTACAGAACATAATCATCATTTACGCCCTTTTTAGTGCCCATGAAAACCAGACATTGCATGTTGTACCACCATACAGGTGGTCCCGAATGCTGTACACACCGGTACATCTAATACGCAGAAACACGTCCTCTTGAATTGATGTATGCCTGTATTGGTCGTGGCATACTATCCACAAGATCATCAAGGCACCGTTGGTCCAGATTGTCCCACTCTTCAACGGCGATTCGGCGACAGACCCCTCAGAGTAGTTGGTGGGTCACGTCGTCCATAAACCGATCTTTTCAATATATCCCAGGCATGTTCGGTAGGGATCATGTTTGGAGAACATGCTGGTCATTCTAGTCGAGCGATGTCATTATCCTGAAGGAAGTCACTCACAAAATGTGCACGATGGGAGCGCCAACTGACGTCCATGAAGAGGAATGCCTCGCTAATATGCTGCCGATACGGTTCCACTATTGGTCAGAGGATGGATCTCACGTATCGTACAGCCCTTACGGCGCCTTCCATAACCAACAGCGGCGTATGTCAGCCCTACATAATGCCACGCCAAAACAGCAGGGAACCTCCACCTTGCTGCACTTGCTGGACAATGTGTCTAAGGCGTTCAGCCTGGCCGGGTTGCCTCCAAACACTTCTCCGACAATTGTCTGGTTGAAGGCATATGCGACACTCATCGGCGAACAGAACGTGATGCCAATCCTGAGCAGTCCATTCGGCATGTTGTTGGGCCCATCTGTGCCGCGCTGCATGGTGTCGTGGTTACATAGATGGACCTCGCCATGTACGTCTGGAGCGAAATTGCGCATCATGCAGCCTATTGCGCACAGTTTAAGTCGTAACACTACATCCTGTGGCTGCATTATTCAACATGGTGACGTTGCTGTCAAGGTTCCTCCGAGCCATAATCCGTATGCAGCGGTCATCCACTGAAGTAGCAGCCTATCTCCTCCATGTCCGAACAACATCGCTTTGGTTCACTCCGAGACGCCTGGACAATTCCCTTGTTGAGGGCCCTTCCTGGCACAGAGTAACAATGCGGACGCGATCGAACCGCGGTACTTACTGTCTAGGTATGGTTGAACTACAGATAACACGAGTCATGTACCTCCTTTCTGGTGGAATAACTGGAAGTGATCGGCTGTCGGACCCTCTCCGTCTAATAGGCGCTGCTCATGAGTGGTTGTTTACATCTTTGGGCGGATTTAGTGACATCTCTTAACAGTTAAAGAGACTGTGTCTGAGATACAATATCCACAGTCAACGTCTATCTTCAGGAGTTCTGGGAACTGGGGAGACGCCAAACTTTTTTTGATGCGTGTAGTTCCAAATAGATAAAAAGACAATGCGTAGTAGAAATCCTTGGATAACACAAGAGATTTTGAACTTAACTGACGAAATAAGAAAATATAAAAACGCAGTCAATGAAGAAGTGAAAGGACATATGCGCGTCTAACAAACGAGACTGATAGGAAATTAAAAACTGCTCGCCAGGAATGGATAGGTGACAAATGTAAGGATTAGGAAGAATATTTCACTAGGAGAGAAATAGATATCGCCTACAGGAGAGTTAAAGAGGCGTTTGGAGGAAAGACAAGTAGCTGTATGAATATCAAGATAGCTCAGACGGAAAATCCGTACTAAAAAAGGAAGGGAAGGCTGAAGGTGGAAGAAATGCACAGAGGGACTGTACAAGGAAAATGAACTTGAACGCATTATTATACAAACTTCTAATTCAGATATCGGATCACTTTCAAATCTCCCGCTTCACTGCACGCACTCAGCGGAGACAATGAGCTCGGAACTGCGGGCTCTGCCACTACAATGGCAGTGTTTAGGGTACTCGTTCTCGGGTTCTCTTCTACGAGACGGAAGGCGTCCTTCCAAAGCCGCGAGCGCTGCGAGTTCCGTGGAGCTGTGCAGTCAACTAACCTAGTCGACATCCTACCAGTTTCCTGCAGCCGTTGTTGTAGCCCCACGAACATCGAACGTGATTTCACATTTACAACAGAGACTGACGATGGCGCCCAGTCCTCTGCTTGCGTGCGTAGCGGGAAACGGGAAATTCGAAAACGATCGGATCTTCAGACTATTCTATATACAAATGGTACCTTTCGCGAAAAGGGTTGCTTGTGAAAATTTTATCCAGACTGATGTTCAGAGAAAAACGAAAGACCTTGAACAACTAGAGATACGACGTTCCTATTCATAGGACACGTACATTGGTACGTTTTGCAGAAATGATTAGCATTTGAACCATGTCGGCCCGCCGGTCAATGTTAACATCGATGTCGCGGCGGAACACCGCCTACCGGTAAAATGTGCCTGCGGTTCTCGTTGTCGCTGTAAACCGAAGGTAATGGATCAGTGTGACTTGACCAGACGTACAGGTTGCCTCACAGATGTATGCGCTAACAGTACCGTCAAATCAATGAGTTTGAAAGAGGGTGCATTATTGGCATGAGAGAATGTGACCCCATCCATCCGCGAAATCGTAGCTTGTCTTGGACGAAATGTTTCGGCAGTGATACGAGTCTGTGTAGAATGTTTCACGGAAAGCCGCAGAACAGGACAAGATGGATCAGGCCGGACGACCCAGATCAACCCCAGAGAAGATCGACACCTCATCCGATGGAATTGCAGGAAATATCTGTTTCCTCCTCGGCTCTGATGCAACAAAATGGCTCTGAGTACTATGGGACTTGACTTCTGAGGTCATTAGTTCCCTAGAACTTAGAACTACTTAAACCTAACTAACCTAAGGACATCACACACGTCCATGCCCGAGGCAGGACTCGAACCTGCGACCGTAGCGGTCGCGCAGTTCCAGACTGTAGCGCCTAGAACCGCTCGGCCATCCCGGCCGGCTCTGATGCAACAGTGTAACACATGGTATACTAACAGCGGTGACGGTCCGTTGTCCTTTATTACGGTATGGCTTACGTGCGCGTCGTCCACTTCTCCGCATACCTTTGACGAATGTGCAGAAACATGCTAGATGGCAATGGTGTCTGGAACGACGTCACTGTGGACAGGAATGGCATCAGATAGTGTACCAATAGTGTCTCCGGAAGAATCCAGGTTCTTTTTGTTTGAAAATGATGACCGCGTTTTGGTTCACCGCAGATAGGGGGAGCTGCATCACAGTGATTGCATTCGCACGACACATACAGCACCAACTCAACGCCTTATGGTGTGGCATGCATCTGGGTACAACCACAAATCACAGTTGGTGCGTGTCCAGGGCACTGTGACCCGTGTGACCTACGTGAATGACACCCTGCAACCCGCAGTCACTCCCTTTCTACATAACATCCCAGATGTCATATTTCAGCAAGACAATGCACGACCACATCTTGCTGCACGTACACGTGCTTCTTGGTGTCACAGGATGTCAGCCTTTTGCCTTGGCCCCCCAGATCACCAGACTTATGGGAAATCGAAAACGTGTGGGATATGGTGAAATCCAGAAAATCTGAAAACGGAAATGCAAAGGCTCAATACAGGTATAGTAGGGGTCAGTGATGAGAAATGGTCAGATGATATAGGGTAATATCAACAGCAGCAGAAAACGGTATAACGGGAGTAGGATTTGTTATGAATTGGAAGGTAGGCAGAGAGAGTGTTTCTGTGAACAGTTCAGCGACAGGGTCGTTCGTATCAGAATCGACACCAAACGAACACCGACAACGATGGTTCAGCTACACATGCCGACGTCTCAAGCTGAAGATGAAGAGACAGAGAAAGTGTATGAGGATACTGAAACGGTAATACAGTATATTAAGGGAGGTGAAAACCTAATAGTCATGGGGAACTGGAATGCACTTGTAGGGTAAGGAGTAGAAGAAAAGGTTACAGAAGAATATGGACTGGGACACGGAATGAGAGAGGAGAAAGACTAATTGAGTTCTGTAACAAGTTTCTGCAAGTAATAGCGAATATCCTATTCAAGAATCACAAGAGGAGGAGGTACACTTGGAAAATGCCAAGAGATACAGGAAGATTTCAGTTATATTACATCATGGTCAGACAGAGATTCGAAAATCACATACTGTATTGTAAGGTGTATCCAGGAGCACACACAGACGCAGATCACCATGTAGTAGTGATGAAAAGTAGGCTGAAGTTTAAGACATTAGTCAGGAAGAATCAATACGCTAAGAAGTGGGATACGGAAGTATTAAAGAATGACGAGATACGGTTGACGTTCTCTAAAGCTATAGATACAGCGATAAAGAAATAGCTTAGTAGGCAGTACAGTTGAAGAGGAATGGACATCTCTAAAAGGGGCAGTCACAGAAGTTGGGAAGGAAACAATAGCTAGAAAGAAAGAAACTGCGAGGAAACCAAGGGTAATAGAAGAAATACTTCAATTGGTCGATTAAAGTAAAGGAAGTACAAAAATGTTCCGGGAAACTCAGAAATACAAGTCGCTGAGGAGTGAAATAAATAAGAAGTGCAGGGAAGGTAAGACGAAATGGCTGCAGGAAAAATTTGAAGGCACCGAAAAAGAAATGACTGTCGGAAGGACAGACTCAGCATACAGGAAAGTCAAAACAACCTACTGTGACATTAAAAGCAAGGGTGGTAACATTAAGAAGAAGAAGAAGAAGAAGAAGAAGAAGAAGAAGAAGAAGATGATGATGATGATGATGATGATGACGATGATGACGATGACGATGACGATGATTATGATGATTGGATTGTGGGGCACTCAACTGCGCGGTTATCAGCGGCCGTACAAATTCCCAACCTTTTCTCAGTCCAATCTTGCCACTTGTATGAATGATGATGAAATGATGAGGACAACACAAACACCCAGTTATCTCGGGGCAGGCGAAAATCGCAAACCCTCCGGGAATCGAACCCGGGACCCCGTGCTCGGGAAGCGAGACCACGAGCTATGGATGGTAACATTAAGAGTGCAGAGGAGAGAGCAGATAGATGGGAAGAGTACACTGAAAGCCTCTATGAGGGGGAAGACTTGTCTGATATGATAGAAGAAGGGATAAAGAATGCAGTATTAAAATCAGAATTTAAATGAGCTTTGGAGGACTGAAGATCAAATAAGGCAGAAGGGATAGATAACATTCCATCAGAATTTCTAAAATCATTGGAGGAAGTGGCAACAAAACGACTATTCACGTTGGTGTGTAGAATGTACGAGTCTGGCGACATACCATTAGACTTTCGGAAAAGCATCATCCACGCAATTCCGAAAACGGCAAGAGCTGACAAGTGCGAGAATTATCGCACAATCAGCTTAACAGGTCATGCATCCAAGTTGCTTACAAGAATAATATACAGAAGAATGGAAAAGAAAACTGAGGAGGCGCTGGATGACGATCAGTTTGGCTTTAGGAAAAGTAAAGGCACGAGAGAGCAATTCTGACGTTACGGTTAATAATGGAAGCCAGACTAAAGAAAAATCAAGCCACGTTCTTAGGATTTGTCGACCCGGAAAAAGCGTTCGGCAACGTAAAATGAGGCAAGATGTTCGAAATCCTGGAAAAAGTAGGGGTAAGCTATAGGGAGAGACGGGTCATATACAATATGTGCAACAGCCAAGAGGGAATAATAAGAGTGGACAACCAGAAACGAAGTGATCGTATTAAAAAGTGTAAGACAAGGATGTAGCCTTTCACCCCTACTGGTCAATCTGTACATCGATGAAGCAATTATGGAAATAAAAGGAAAGTTCAGGAATGGAATTAAAATTCAAGGTGAAAGGATATCGATGATACGATTCGCTGATGATATTGCTATTCTGAGTGAAAGTGAAGAAGAATTACATGATCCGCTGAACGGAATGAACAATCTAATGAGTACACAGTATGGACCGAGAGTAAATCGAAGTAAGACGAAGGTAATGAGAAACAGTACAAATAAGAACAGCGAGAAACTTAGCATCAGGATTGATGGTCACGTAGAAGATGAAATTCAGGAATTTTGCTACCTAGGCAGCAAAATAATCAATGACGAACGGAGCAAGGAAGACATCAAAATCAAATTAGCAATGGCGAAAAGGGCATTCCTGGGCAAGAGAAGTCTACAAATATCAAATATTGGACTTAATTTGAGGAAGAAATTTCTGAGAATGTACGTCTGGAGTACAGCATTGCATGGTAGTGAAACATGGACTATGGGAAAACCGGAACAGAAGAGAATCGAAGCATTTCAGATGTGGTGCTACGGACGAATGATGAAAATTAGATGGACTGATAAGGTAAGGAATGAGGAAATTCTACGCAGAGTCGGAGAGGAAAGGAATATATGGAAAATACTGGTAAGGAGAAGGGACAGGATGACAGGGCATCTATTCATCTACATCTACATCTACATTTATACTCCACAAGCCACCCAACGGTGTGTGGCGGAGGGACATGAGGGAATGACTTCCGTGGTACTAGAGGGAGCTGTAGAGGGCAAAAACTGGAAAGGAAGAAAGAGACTGGAATACATCCAGCAACTGCTAGTGTGAGATGAAGAGGTTAGCACAGGAGAGGAATCCGTGGTCGGCCACATCAAACCAGTCAGAAGACTGATAAAAAAAAAAAAAATTATGGTCAAACGACAGGTACAGTGCTGTGACCCAGTGCCAATCACCACAGTTGAACATTACACTGGAAGTGAAGGTGAGTGCAGCGTGGGTGGCTCAGGACGCCATTCGCGCCTTATACGCGTCGATGTCACCAAGCATGGAACAAATTATCAGGAACCGTGGCGGACCCTGTTCCTACTAGGCATCAGAACACATGCTGAACCGAGATGAGTGAAATGCTAATCACTTCTGCAGAACATACTAATGTACATGTCCTGTGAATTTGAACGTCCGATCTCTTGTCGTTCAAGATGTTCCCTTTTTTCTCAACTCGAGTGTACTAGACCCTCTTTAAGCACTATAAGCCTGAAATAGGAATTCTCAAACACCCTGAAGAAAGGGAAGAGCCCATCGATGAAGATGTGATGGGAGACATGATACTCCCAGAATAACTTGACATAGCGCTGAAGACCAAAGCCGAAACAAGGCCCCAGAAGCAGACGACATTCCCTCAAAATTACTGATGTTTTTGTAACAGTCATCCATGACAGAACTATCCTAATTCGTGTGCAAAATGTATGAGACAGGAACACTACCCTCATAGTTCAAGAGGAATGAGACGGGAGAATTAGCCACAGACTTCAAGAAGAGTGTAATAATTCCAATTACAAAGTAAGGAGATTCTCACAGATGTGAATATTACACAACTATCAGTGAATTACGAGGTGCATTCAAGTTCTAAGGCCTCCGATTTTTTTTCTCAGGACTGGAAAGAGATTGTGAATTGTTTTAAAATGAGGTCGCGTTCATTGTCAATACGTCCCAGAGACGGCAGCACCGTACAGGCAGATGGAATTTTACCGCCAGCGGCGAGAATGAGAACTGTTTTAAATACTTAAAATGGCGACGTTTTCCTTACTTGAACAGCGTGCAATCATTCGTTTTCTGAATTTGCGTGGTGTGAAACCAATTGAAATTCATCGACAGTTGAAGGAGACATGTGGTGATGGAGTTATGGATGTGTCGAAAGTGCGTTTGTGGGTGCAACACTTTAATGAAGGCAGAACATCGTGTGACAACAAACCGAAACAACCTCAGGCTCACACAAGCCGGTCTGACGACATGATCGAGAAAGTGGAGAGAATTGTTTTGGGGGCTCGCCGAATGACTGTTGAACAGATCGCCTCCAGAGTTGGCATTCTGTGGGTTCTGTGCACACAATCCTGCATGACGACCTGAAAATGCGAAAAGTGTCATCCAGGTGGGTGCCACGAATGCTGACGGACGACCACATGGCTGCCTGTGTGGCATGTTGCCAAGCAATGTTGACGCACAACGACAGCATGAATGGGACTTTCTTTTCGTCGGTTGTGACAATGGATGAGACGTGGATGCCATTTTTCAATCCAGAAACAAAGCGCCAGTCAGCTCAATGGAAGCACACAGATTCACCGCCACCAAAAAAATTTCGGGTAACCGCCAGTGCTGAATAAATGATGGTGTCCATGTTCTGGGACAGCGAGGGCGTAATCCTTACCCATTGCGTTCCAAAGGACACTACGGTAACAGGTGCATCCTACGAAAATGTTTTGAAGAACAAATTCCTTTCTGCACTGCAACAAAAACGTCCGGGAAGGGCTGCACGTATGCTGTTTCACCAAGACAACGCACCCGCACATCGAGCTAACGTTACGCAACAGTTTCTTCGTGATAACAACTTTGGAGTGATTCCTCATGCTCCCTACTCACCTGACGTGGCTCCTAGTGACTTTTGGCTTTTTCCAACAATGAAAGACACTCTCCGTGGCCGCACATTCACCAGCTGTGCTGCTATTGCCTCAGCGATTTTCCAGTGGTCAAAACAGACTCCTAAAGAAGCCTTCGCCGCTGCCATGGAATCATGGCGTCAGCGCTGTGAAAAATGTGTACGTCTGCAGGGCGATTACGTCGAGAAGTAACACCAGTTTCATCGATTTCGGGTGAGTAGTTAATTACAAAAAAAATCGGAGGCCTTAGAACTTGAATGCACCTCGTATTCACGGCTGCAAATTACTGACACTAATTATTTACCAAAGAATGAGAAAAGTGGTGGATTTGACCTCGGAGTATATCACTTTGGTTTCGGAGAAATTTTGGAACACGCGAGGCAATACTGACTTATCTTAGAACATAGGTTAAGGAACGGCCTACGTTTATGCCATTTGTAGATTTGCAGAAAGTTTCTTACATTGATGGCAGGAACACACACTTTAAATTTCTGAAGGTAGCAAGGATAAAAAGTAGTACAACATGTACAGTATCTAGACGGCAATTGTATAAATTTAAGGGCATGAAAGGAAATCAGTTGTTGAGAAGGTGGTTGTCGCTTTTCCCCGATATTTTTCTATCCGTATAACAAGCAAGTGGGAAAGAAAATCAAGGAGAAATTTGATAAAAGTTCAGAGAGAAGAAATAAAAGACTTTGCTGTTTATCGATAAGGTTGCAATTCCGTCTGGGACAATAAACAACTTGGAAAAGCAGTTGAACGGAATGAACAGGGTCTTGAAAGGAGAATACAACATGAGAATTAACAAAATGAAAACACGGCTAATGGAATGTAGTCGAATGAAATCAGGCGGCAATGGGAGGATTAGGTTAGGAAATGATGTACGAATCGCGCAGCGAAATATCCGGTGATGGGCGAAGTAGAGAGGATATAAATTGTAGAACTGTATACATGTGAGAGGTGTCTGTTCTGTCACATGTCCGACAGGAGAGAGAACGTTCAAATACACATATTTCTGAAAAAAAAACAAAAAACAAACAAAGAACAGGGGGACGGTTCCTCGACGTTTGTTTCAGTGCGAAAGCACAAATATCATCCAAACTCCTACGGGGATCAGGATTTGTTAATAGTGAGTTTTATGGTCGAGGGACGCTGCATTGTAGTATGCGATAAGCTGGAAATTTGAGTCGGTCAGGCACCGTGTCCGGATTGCCGAATGTGTTAAGGCAACCGTTCGTGAGAATCGGGTCCGGAACAAATTTTCAACTTTCGCCACTGCATTAGATCAATGTTCTGTGAGCTTAGCCGGCAAGCTTTCCCACCCATCCTTCCCCTTTCCTTCCCCTTCCTTCAGATAATGTTTAAATAAACAATAACAACAGCAAGAATACCGTTTCTGATAACCAGGAATTTGTTAATATCGAATGTACAATTAAGTGTCTGAAGGTATTTGTCTGAAGCGTGGCACTGTACAGAAGGGAAACACGAACGATAAACAGAAGAAAGCTGAAGATAAGGTCGATAGATTGTGTAACTAGTGAGGAGCCATTGAATAGAATACAGGAGAAAAGAAATTTCTGGTATAACTTGAGTAAAAGAAGAGACCGGTTGATGTAAGACATTCCGAAACATCAAGTGATCGCCATTTGTGTATTATAAGCAAAGGGGGAGAGGCAAAATTGTTGATAAAGGCCAAAAGATGAACACAGGAAGCAGGTTCAAATGGATGTTAGTAACATCAGTTATTCTGAGATGAACTGGATTGCAGACGAGAGAGGAGGAGTGAGATCCGCATCAAACCAGTCTTCGGACTGAACACAACAACAACAACCATCTTGTTAGGAACCGTTGCATTTAGACTATAAAACCGCCGAATACCATCATAACTCGGAGGACGAGTTTCCGCAAGATCAATAAAGATACAACGGTGGCGCACAACAGTGTTTGTGGAACAAGAAAAGCGGCGATGATAACCAGCCGTTGTTTCCTAATGAATAAAGAATAAGAAATTCATTGTATTCTATCAGATTTATTCTGTATACATCCCTGACTGACGCATTGTTTGAGTGGTGCCAGATAGTCGAAATTGTTGCCATTAATATTATACGATTTCGTTTTAAAGGAAGTTATTAATAAAGTATTACGAGCCACAATGAATGTATCGATTTTAACGGAATAAGTTATACGCAGAATCAATTTGCGCAAGTAATTCGTAGTTCCCTTTCTACATATTGACAGTGTGTGACTACGCGATATTGGTTTTTTTATTAGCAATTGCTGTATGAAGGTGGGCGAGTTATTAATTCTTAGTTTAGTGGAGTATTAGCTACCCTTGGCTTTATTAGTTGCCCGGCAAGTTGATTGTTGTTGTGAGCAGAGCTATTAGTACGCAGTCAAATAGTTCAGACGGCTCGCAGCACTATGGGACTTTACATCTGAAGTCATCAGTCCCCTAGAACTTAGAACTACTTAAACCTATCTAACCTAGGGGCATCACACACATCCATGCCCTAGGCAGGATTCGAACCTGCGATCGTAGCAGCAGCGCGGTTCCAGACTGAAGTGCCTAGAACCGCTCTGCTACAGCGGCCGGCATTACACAGTCAGATCGCATATTTTTGAGCAAAGTGAGTTTTTCGCTGGAACATTTATGATATGGGTATATGTTAATATTACACCCCTAATAGGTCGATTCACCAGAGGAATAAAAAAGACTTCAAAATTTTTACAAAACCCGAACATTTCTGAAATTAGTTATTCAACACAGTGGCAGACCCGCCACAGCAGTGTACGTGAGGTCGCCACGGAGTTGGCTTCTTTAGACGTCTGGCCAGGCCTGACCAGCTGCAAAATCTCCGTTGCCGTTTAAAACAAATTACCGCACTGTCGTTGACGGTATCAGTGGGCTACTCCGTTTTGTTCTGGCTTCCGTATCTATTTCCTACGGTACCGTGGAGCTGGGATTTCAATGTGTACCCGAAATGCAGACAAGTAAGAACGGCCGAACAAAAATCGAGTAACTAACTTTATTTTTTCGTGGTTATAGGTGAAACTTTACTACTACTCTTACACCGGACACCGGAGATAGAACAAGTTCATACCATATCGTATTGCGTAGGCAAAGATGTAGAATACCTACAAATTTTTCAGAGCGCGATCAAAAACAACAGCGCTCATAGATATCTACAGAGTTGAAATGTTAAGTTGCACGAAGATCAGTTAGCACAGAAAGTTAACCGAAGTATCACCGCACTAGATCTAACCTATGTTGGATTCCGAGGTCGAGAGGAGGAGATTAGTGTTTAACGTTCAGTCGACAACGAGGTCATTAGAGACGGAGCACAAGCTCGTATTGGGGAAGGATGGAGAAGGAAAACAGCCGTGCCCTTTCGAAGAAGCCACGACAGCATTTACCTTAATAGATTTAGGGAAGTCACAGAAAGCGTAAATCAGCACGACACGACGGAGGTTTGAACCATCGTTCTCCCGGAAACGAGTCCAGTGTTCTAACCACTGCGCTACCCCGCTCGGTGGATGGCGTATGCGGGGACACTGAGTTCGTGCTGGTAATAGGCAACGTAACTCGTGCAATCATGTCAACGGTGAAACGGGTGTACTTAGATGTGAGAAAAATCAATGGACGCTCGAAGAATGGTAAAAGCTCATTTAGACTAATCATGGTACATGTTGCTACACGTCGACGGCAGGGTTCGAAAAAACACAAAATTATACAAAGTGAGGAATCACGTTTGATCACAGGGTTCTACTGAGATTTCACCCTGTGGTGAAAAATAAAGTGGGACGGAAAGTGGTTTCCTATACGTCAGCCTCCGACAAACGACACAGGATCTTTGTGTGCTACTGAATGGATGTATTTATTAGTCTCTGGCACCTTGGAGGCGACCTGCCCTCTTTATTTATATTTTTAAACTATGTCACAATGTTTTGAAAAATACTGTGTCGAAATGAGGATGCTCCTGTGGCTTTTAGAAAACGTTATTTGCAATACCGTCAGGTGAAAATGTTCCTTCTTTCTGTGTGAAGGTGGAAATGAAACTGCACTAGACAGGGCATTATACTGTTTCGAACTGACTGATAACGGCAGAACTTCCACCACGCTACAGTAAGACATTCTCCATCATAATTTTCCTAGGAAAGAGGCCACGTGGATTCGAAACAAAAGGTGTGTTTTGTTGGGATTAACGAAACCATGAAGAGTAGGACACAGCCCCGACAATCTGTAGCAGCAGCAGCAGCAGCAACAGCAACAACTAAAACTGAATTCGACGGCGCAGTCAGAATAACTCTGACTATAGAAGTGAAAAAACTGGCATAAAATAGCTACAAATTTTTCGAGGCCTCTTTCAGTACAGGTGCAAAGGGACATGAAACAACCAACAGAGTGGTAGATTCCAGCTCTCGTATGCTACGCACCAGTATTATGCACTTAGTTTTTTCTGTGTTTTCTTCGTAGTTTAATTTTTATATGCTGTGCATGTTTTTCAGCACAGTCTTTATTTCCTTTGAGTGGCCAGATACACAATTCAGCAAGGTGTCAGCTTCCACAGGTGACACGTCAGGAGCATAACAGATTTATGTTTGGCTTTCACTGTGTGCGTTTACAGTTTACTTCTTAAGTTAGTCGTGCTAGAATGGATAGGATGTGTGCGTGCTTTGTGATAGCTGGGCGCAGTTCACAAACAGCTGAAGGTGCCTTTGGCTATGGTCAGCCATCTTCAGGCTGTCGCCTCGGGGTGTAGCGCTTATGGAGAATCTGGCGCATCACATGGCTAACCCCAGGTGTGACTAGTGTTGCCCACGGGCTCTGATGGTGAGACACCTTCCAGTGCACCCAAAGCGGTTGATCCGGCTCACCGTACGGTGAGTGTTGGGTGGTAACGGGTTCGTGTCACTCGAGTCAGAGGGTCAATGAAGAGACTGGCCGTCTGGCTTCTCTCATTCACGCTATGACAGGAGACTACTACATCCGCTTCCAAGCAGGCACACAGGTAGAGGGGTTTGCTAGTTGTTGGGAGCGCCAATGTTAAGGCTCCCATAAACAGGCTGACCAGTAGGCCGACCCCTCCCCCGCCCCCCACCCCCTTCCAATATCTCGACACGTTCGTATTTGTGTTGGCTATTTTGTAGGCAGTTGGGTCCGTGTTCTGGGTGTCATGGTTTGTTGTGGACTTGATGGACTCGCTTGCTGCGACCGCTACCTACCATCTCGCACTCCTTTAGCGCAGGCAGGTAGGGTCAACCATGCAGTCGCAATGTGCCCACACACAGTCAGAGGGGTCGGTGACCCACTCAGCTGGAGGGGTGCGGCCGAACAGTTGGGCTGTAAATGGGCGACTTTAGTAGTGCTATGGAGCCCTTTAGGGAGATAGCGTTCAGAGCCAGAAACAAAGCCAATTTGCTCACAGTACGAGGGAACACCGGAATGACAATGGCGTGGGCGTAGCTTGTGTAGTTCGCACTTCTGCCGCTAGACATTTCAGTGCCGCCTATGTTGTCAACCTGGCTTGTTCTCTTCATCTACAGTGATTGCTTTTGCTAGCGCTGTTTTGTTCTTGTTTCGTTTTTTATGGTGGCAAGTTCAAGTGAAAAACGTGCAGCTGTGAAATTTTGTTTTCTTCTCCGTAAAAATGCTGCTGAAACTGTTTTAATGTTGAAAACAGCTTACTAAGATAACGCTATGGGAAAAATTCAAATGTAAGTGTGGTTTGCTCGATTTTAAAATGGCAACATGTCGGATGATGACGAGCCTCGTTCTGGGCGTTTCATCAGGTGCATGAATCGACAAAAACACTGAAAAAAATCCGAGAGCTTGAGCTCACAGACTGCGTTTTATTGGCAGGATAGTTCGAAAAAGTAACAGATCTACTAAGGCGTCTGTCTACACTATGCTTGTCCGTCCTCTTTTAGAATACTGCTGCGCTGTGTGGGATCCTTACCAGATATAATTGACGAAGTACATCGAAAAAGTTCAAAGAAGGGCAGAACGTTTTGTGTTATCGCGAAATATGGAGAGTGTGTGACTGAAATGGCACAGGATACGGGCTGGACATCATTAAAAGAAAGGCGTTTTTCGTAGCGACGGAATCTTCTCACGAAATTCCAATCACCAACTTTCTCCTCCGAATGCGAAAATATTTTGTTGACACCGACTTACGTGGGGAGGAACGATCACCACGATCAATTTAAGGGAAATCAGAGCTCCTACGGAAAGATATACTGTAGATGTTCGTTCTTTCCGTGCGCTATACGAGACTGCAATAATAGAGAATAGTGAAGGTGGTTCGATGAACCCTCTGCCAGGCACTTAAGTGTGATTTGCAGAGTATCCACGTAGATGTAGGCAGACAATTGATCAACTGTCAGAGATTAGTGGGTTATCTTGGAGCTCGATTCAGCGAATTTTAACGGAAGATTAGGGAATGAAAAGGGTTGCTGTCAAGTTTATTCGTCGGGTCCTGAGTAAAAATCAAAAGGAACTTCGAGTTGAAGAGTCATGGTGCTATGGTTACGACCAATAAACAAAGCAACAGTCAAGACAATGGAAGACATCACCATCACGCCATCCAAAAGCATGTCGTCAAGTCAAATCAAACATCAAAACAATTCTGATTTGCTTTTTTGATGCCAAACTGTTAGTTCATTCAAGGTTTGTTCTCGCAAGCCAGGCCATCAATCATAACTTTTATTTGGACGTTTTAAGTAGATAGTGCAACAGTGTTCGTCAAGAAACACCTAATTTGTGGCAGACGGGAGACTGGTTCGTCCATCAAGACATCGCACCTACACCCACAGCTATCTGTGTTGGACAGTTTTTGGCTAAAAATGTGATGTTAACCATCATGCTCCAGTAAACACTGCGCCATTTTGCTCAGTGTGAATCAATAAGAGTTATTTACTGGAGTATTTTCATAAACAGAATGGGGCCATTTTTCCAGGTGCAGGGGTACTGCACGTTTCGAACATCCATTACTCTCAATGAATGTACAGCACACTATTTTAGTGTCTTTGGTTTCCCGACCTTCCCACAGACTCCATAAAATACCGTCAAAAGTTATTTCGGAAGCAATCCTGTCAATTAGCATCTGCCTCAGAATCTCCCTATGTAGCAGCAATTCTTAACCGTTACTCTATCAAACACACACACACACACACACACACACACACACACACACACACACACACACCTCGAGACATTTAGTAGCGAGCCTTGTTTTTGCCGATGAGCAGGCGTTACGAGTACCGTGTAATTTACCTCTACACTTATTCCACAGACTCTTGTTTAGTTTATTTTATAGTTCGCAATCGATTCTGCATTTTCACGGAGTTTCTTTCTCCTTTCTTTCTTTTCCTCCCCCTACCTAACTTCTTATGTCGCATATATTCTAAGTTATTGAAGTATGACGTTAGTTAATAATTTCAAGTTCATCTTCATACATATAGATTTGTTTCAATTGTCTTCTTTACGCCAATCACCCTATCATTTAGGCACGTTTAAACAAAACAAAACAGTGCAGAAATGCAATCATAAGACTAAGACAAGGGTGTTACATGCTTGTCTGTGACTGTTTGCACTGTTCAAAATCGTGTGTCAACTAAAGATACATACATAAATAATTGATGTTCTGTGAGCTTGGAAAGCTCCCGATATAACGATTTGAAGCAGAATCTGCGAGCGGCTCTGCTAATACAACAGTGCGTGTTGATCAACGAGGGATTACGTCAGTAGCGAATATGTCCTGAACGATTACGTCACTGATTTACGCGTGCAATTACGCTGAATGCAAGCGGATGGACGCTGATTTGCGCATTAACACACAGCCATAATTTTCTTCCGCCAGCCGATGCACCGAAGGCTGTGCACGACACAGTTTAACGGAATTTTAAAAGCTTTCTCCTACTGAAGGACACTATTTTTGCCGTGAATCATTTTATCTGCTTTTATATCGAACAATACATATTTTGATAAGTATTTTAGTTACTATGTTACAACTCTATTAGGGTGACAGGCAAATTTCGTAAACTAATGGGTACGTTTTATGGTTCAACAAAGGATAACATGGCTGAAAACACCCACAAACTTGAAGAATCACGGGATGAGGCGCTATTTCCACCGTAAGCAACTAGTAACACATAATTCATAATGCTGAAAATCGTCTTAGGGGTTTTCGATGTTGAACAATTCTGCTTTTTCAAAATTTGAAAGTATATGTAAATTATTTCTTGTGTATTCTTTGTACAATCGCTGTTACCTATGTGTTTTGCATCATCGGCCATTCAATGATGAGAAACGAAAGACAAGAGTCACATAGTGTGATATGTAGGGTAATTTTTTTCCACTGTGCACAAACTGTACGCATTGATCGATAACAGGACACTGTACAAGAAATGTCTAATGAACTTATGTCCGAAAGTGCATGGTTTCCATGCTAGAGAAAATTTATTCAATCATACATTGTTACACAGACTACGGTTTGTACGCACTATACCATGCAGCGGCAGTTACAGTATGTACTGAAAATGGTTTCCATGTGCCTCAACGCATGCTTGTATGCGCAGTAGCATGTTCTGTCTCACACATTCACATCGGCCACACTGCTTACGATCAGCGTTAAAGGCAGTATGAATACGCTGCTCCAGTGTCTCCACATCTGCAATGGGCTCTGCATGCACGATACTTCTGAGATGGCCCCAAAACCAGAAATCGCACGGGTTGAGATCCGATGAACGAGCAGACCATGCAATTGGACGCCCTGGTCCGAACCATCGACCAGGGAAGCTGTGTCCGGACGTCAGCGGCGATGTGGTCTGGAACACCATCACATAACAGCCACATAACCCTTCGAATCGTCAATGGCACTTCTTCCAGCAAGGGAGGCGAAGTCGCCCGCAAGAACCGCCGATAGTTTCGGCCTATTACGCGACGTGGGTGGATGACTGGTCCAAAAACACGGTCGCCCATTACCCCGGCCTACACATTCCGGCTGCTTCCATGCTGATGATACGCTGTCGTCATACCACGGAGGTTCTGCGTACTATCCCAAACACTGCTATTGTGAAACCTGAAGATACCACTCAAAAAAATCAAATGACTCTGAGCACTACGGGACTCAACATCTGAGGTCATCAGTCGCCTAGAACTTAGAACTACTTAAACCTAACTAACCTAAGGACATCACACACACCCATGCCTGAGGCAGGATTCGAACCTGCGACTGTAGTGGTCGCGCGGTTCCAGACTGAAGCGCCTAGAACCGCTCGGCAACAATGGCCGGCAGATACCACTCAGCGTAAAGGTGGTCTCATCTGTGAATGAGACGGATAACACAAATCCCGGAATCGTGGTTGCCTGGTGAAGAAACCAGTGACAAAACTGCTTCGGATGTGGAAAGCATGTCGCTAATAAGCCCTGCACACGCTTTAAGTGATAAGAGTAGTAACAATTGTCATGGAGAATGTTCCACACGGTCGTCTGCAAACAGGGGATAGGTCTCCTGATACAACTTTTCTGCCCGCTCGAATCGGAACCATTGTGTACAACGCTGTATCAAATCCACTACAAGGTGAGTCAGCAAGAGAAGTGAATCGGACACAACATTACCAGTTACTATGGCAGGTGAGGGCGCTAGGGCATGACGTAACAAGAACAGTGCCACCCTCTAGGAGGAAACGATACATACTGTAATTGTGGGTGCATACTAAAACGCGTATTAGACCGCAGCCTCTGTAACAAAATACTATTGAATAAATGGTCTCTACCATGGAAACCATGCATTTCTGGATGTAAGTTCATTAGATCTCTTTCGATCCGTATCCTGTCACTTATCAATCCCCAGAGTTTGTACACGGTGGAAAAATCACATTGTGTATGTCCGGCCAGTTGGAATGTCACTGCGTTTCGCATCTGTGGAGATCAGAAGCTGTAACCTGAAACTTTTCACTTGCTGCTGTTTAGCGCTAACAAGAAAATAGCAAATATCAATAAGACACGTTCTGCACGTAGAGCTCTCCCTGTCGCTATCAATATATTGAAGTTTGCTACAGGGAACACCATATCCACTGCCTGATCACCCTCTCCGCAGCAGAGTGAAAAATTATAAGGATTAGAAGCCAGCACGCAGTTGAGAGACTCACCTGGAACTCGACCTTGTACAGCACCGGGAACTTGCGACGCTGTTCGCACAGTTTGGTGAAGTGTGACAACTCCACGGGTCTGTCCGGTATGGTCGACATGACGCCATTCTCTTCTGCTGGAACAAAAGCAGAGAAGCGAGTGATTAGAGAAAACTGCAAATAAATAAATACAATAAGAACGCTGCTAAGACGCACTGGTTCATCTGCCGTGCAACATATATAATTTCCTGATTTTTCTGTTAGTAAACTCCACCCTCATTGTCTCTCACTGGAGCTCAGTAGAAATTTCTACGAAGGGTGTGATTTACAACGCTATTTAACAAACCAGAATGTCGCACAAATGCCGTACTGTATGAAAACTTTCATGAAATTCCCGTACATGTTACTTATTGATATACCTGTATCCGTAGATAGAATTTTCCTTTAACACACAGCATCAGATAAATAGGGTCGGTTTCAAGATGGCAGTACTTTCATGGTGGTTTCGTATTGGAGGTAGTATGTACGTCCTCATATTTTAAAACGAATCAGCTTGCTCTGGCAGTTCTAAGAGGACTTAACGTTCAATGTGGGGAGCAGAATGATGCGAATTTTTAGTTCGTACTGAAACGCGTATGTATTCAGTACCAGAGATGGCGAGGCATGACAGAATCTCTGACCAGAGAGTTGTTTATCGTTGCTAGTCTGCGCTTGACCGCGCGAGAGTTCAATTGCGAGTAGGAAGTTGTGTGTGAGGAGTCGGCGGGCGTCGACATGGGTCTCTGGTCAAGGTTCGGGACGAGGTGTATTGTTAAATAAGGTAATGAAGCAGCATTGCGCACATCTGATAATGTAATGTATGTTAATTGTAATTAATTTGTTCAAGAAATGCCCCAATAATAATTTTGTTTTCAAAGCAATCGTCTTTAAGAAAAGAATCATTCCAATTGAAACAATATTTCCTATGCTTTTCCTCCCAGAATCAATTTATCAGATTAATTATTGCACAGGGCCTAAGGTCAGCGATGCTGCCCTATTATTGTCGGTTTAATGATTAAATTTCATTTCTCAATTTTTGTATCGAGTTTACATTTGGGTCATTATTATTCTATAATTTTTGTGAGGACCAAATATTTGGCTCGTTTTCATTATCATAGACTTTTCTTTTATTTCTGCTGGGAGGTTACGTTTAGTACGATGTCCATTCTCATTTAATTATTTTCTTTAATTTGTGCGGGGAGGTTACAGTACACGTACGATGCACTATCAACTTGAAATTCGTGTTTAGCGGCAGAAAATTAAAGGAACTCTTTTGATAACGTCTCTCTGTAAACTATAGTTTAATTTTACGGCAGTCTCAAACAGCTATCACCACAGATGCTGTCATTTACATAAACCGTAACCAGTAACCCCCCGCAAACAGGTCGTACTGTGGAGTGCGGAAATGTGGACGCAAATATAAATGTCTTACAACCGAAGTAGACTTCGCTTCTGACGTCTAGTGGATCTTTCCAACGAGAACCGCACGCTGTGTTTTCTAGAACGTTTACCGTCAGTCATAGCGTGCGATCAGTGATTTTGCAATTGGTTGCTAAGCAACAGTGTGCTTTTAGTGAAGCCTTCCAATAATTCATGGAAAACAGTGTGAATACCAGTGGCGCTACCTGCACACTCCAAGAGGCGTCTGAAAGCGGAAAGTGTTTTTCGTGTAACACATACGCTTCTCTCCGATTCGAGGCTGCTTTCTATGAAACAGCAGTTTCACATACGCTGACATAAACAACTGTGTTCCAAAACTCTACAATAAAGTGAGGTAAGGGGAATAAGACGTGACTGAGGACCTTTATGACGAAATTTGAAGAACTTATTAATCACACAATGGAAGAGTGTTTGTTAAGAAACATGTAACTTTTGATTTATCGTTTATTACTTAGACGTATGAGTGAACATGTTAGTCAGTGTAGACAACTTGTGATCCGCTTCTGCGTCCATATCATCAACGTGCCTTATCTAATATTGTTGTTTATATGTGACGTTAGGAATCTAGCAGTAGATCAGTGATATGACTGTGTGTCACGGTGGTGCGAAGAGCAACAGAAAAAGCGTCATCGTATCTGTAAATATTGATTTCCTAACACGAGACACCAACAATACAGTACCGTTGCTATACTTTGGCCACGCTTTCGGAAAACAGGAAAACCTTCAATCTGGCGATTCTGACGACTGAAGTCGTTATGCGTCAAGACACGAGTTTGGAGAATCCATCAGAGAGACTTACAGTAATGCACCTTCAAGCAATACACATACTCTGTCATGTTTTATGGACACAGCTCTAGCAAATGTTTGGAGGGAACTGTAGAAACAGAAGGTGCGCTATTGTCTTCAGAAGGTGCTGATACAAGAAAGAAAGAATTTTATTCGTCTTATGGAGATTGTTTTCACAATGAAATACTACCGATGCTATCTCCTACATACTTCTCTTATTGACAGAAGCGGCCTAAGGAATATGTGGCAGTTACTTTAAGCGTCGGAATGGTCATATCGGGGTCTGCGGGAATCCTCATGCGATTGCTGGAGATCTCTCTAAAAAAATTTTCCAAAACCATTTGTACTAGTATGGTTGGAATCATTATCTAGGACACATAAACCTGCCAAGAAGGTTAAAATGGCTCTAAGCACTATGGGACTTAACATCTGAGGTCATCAGTCCCCTATACTTAGAACTACTTAAACCTAACCAACCTAAGGACATCACACACATCCATGCCTGAGGTAGGATTCGAAACTGTGACCGTAGCAACAGCGTGGTTCCAAACTGAAGCGCCTAGAACCGGTCGACCACAGCGGCCGGCTGATGTTTGTAGTAACTGCAACTATGCACTGTCTAGGTGGCATCTTAGATTAGGCTGTTTTGATGCTTTATCCTTTGAAGTGGCACTCGGTTGATTTGGTAAATGCATTTGCGTTCTTAAACGGTAAAAGGAAAAGGGGGGGAGAATGGAACCTTATCTTACGTATTTACTTAAAATTATCTTTTACGTATGTTAACGTTGCTATGTTTTTGTTTGGGGGCCATATAAAACTGGTGGGATGGCGTTTGTCTCCGTACGCCGAATGTAAATACCGGCCTCTGATCGTATTTTCAGGCCCAGCCATTGGACATCTTCGTCGGTAAACCTGTGTTGTAATTTGAATTACTTTGCATTACTGATGTTTTAAAAATGATTCAGGTAAGTGACCTGAGTTGTTTTTGCGGCCATTAAGGTAATTCTATGATACAGTTACTTCTTGGCGTCTCTGAAACTATTTTGTATTCTGGTCAGAGATAGAAACCTCGTATGCGTGAGGTGTATTTACTTGTGTTGGGCGCATTTAAACAATTCTTTCATATTGTTCCATATCGGCGCCTTAGAAATATTTTGATTTTGGAGCGTTACAGTGCAGTAATTGTATTACTTTACTAAAATTGTTCAGTCTTAGGAGAAGGAAAACTTCTTAGGTAAGATCGCAATGAAACACTGTATTGTGGATGACCAGTTTCGGTATACTTTGTTACCGTCATTAGATCTTCGCACAGGTTATTACAAACATCTTGTACGAAGATCTGATGACGGTAACATAGTATACCGAAACCGGTCATCCACAATACGGTGTTTCATTGGGATCTTAGCTAAGAAGTTTTTCTTCTCCTAAGAAAGTAAATACAGGTAGCCCCTTCATACTCAGTATGAGTAAACTACAATGCTCAGGTTATCAGCGTGTCTTGATGTAAATTTATGGTCCTTAAATAAAATTGTTCAATTTCTCTCAGTCTGTGCCTAGTAGTTTACCACTGCCAGATCCCCACATCCTTAACACTTTCAGCTTCCAACGGACGGGAAAGTCATTAACCAATTTTCAACTCAACAGCATCTAACTCTTAATCAGCCATTTTGACGTTCTTGAGCTGACAAAGCAGGGATTACTGTGGTACGAGTTTGGGCTGAAAAAAAAGTTTCGACCTGTGTTTGGTTTTTCTAATACAATAAATATGCGTTCAGTGCCAGTACAGAAATATCTACTAATGGTTAGGGCAGCCGCAGAAAAATTTGCGGTTATCAAGTACCATCGGAATGCAGCTCTGAATATGACTTACAGACCGCTCTGTCGTTCTGGCACCGCATTACATAGCCAAAGGTTGCGTTTCATTGGCAGGGCACTTAGAAGATGCAACAAGTCCACTAAAGAGACAGCTTACACTACACTCGTTCGTCCTCTGTTAGAATATTGCTGCGCGGTGTGGGATCCTTACCAGGTGGGATTGACGGAGGACATCGAAAGGGTGCAAAAAAGGGCAGATCGTTTTGTATTATCACGTAATAGGGGAGAGTGTGGCAGATATGATACGCGAGTTGGGATGGAAGTCATTAAATAAAGACGTTTTTCGTCGCGGCGAGATCTATTTACGAAATTTCAGTCACCAACTTTCTCTTCCGAATGCGAAAATATTTTGTTGAGCCCAACCTACATAGGTAGGAATGCTCATCAAAATAAAATAAGAGAAATCAGAGCTCGAACAGAAAGGTTTAGATGTTCGTTTTTCCCGCGCGCTGTTCGGGAGTGGAATGGTAGAGAGATAGTACGATTGTGGTTCGATGAACCCTCTGCCAAGCACTTAAATGTGAATTGCAGAGTAATCATGTAGATGTAGATGTATCATACAATATTTTCCATCTACACAAGTGATGTGTCAATCGACAAACTATGGAACGAGAGAAGTACATAGTCCAGTCCCTTTTACGATGATTTTCAACTGTGTGTGGTGTTACCTATGTGGCGATAATAAACCCAGTGTTTCGTACTTGCACACTCCGACATTCGTTACAGTAAATAAGGGCATCATAATGTATTTTACCAATATGACGAATAATGAGACGTAAATAACAAACAAGCTGACGCAATGCCAAAGAGTGACGGTAATTGGTATAATTTTGTTATTAATTTGTTTGAGCGGTTCTAGCGTAGCCACTTAGATACTTGTTTAGTAGTTCTGCTTTTCCTTTAGGAAGCATTTTACTCTCCTCTTAAACCTTGACAGAACATTCAGCATCTTGCTTTTCATGCAATGCTACTGTAAACGTTTTAGGTCTCAGAATTATCGATACACGCTAATTTAAGTTATAAATTCATCATGTTTTAACCCCAAACCGAATGATTATTGCAGAGGAGGAGAAGGATTAAGGTTTAACGCCCCGTCGACGACGAGCTTCGACGAAAAGGTCTCCAGAGATTGAAGACCGTCTTGCGTTGAAGGTTAATAAGGAACGAAATCAGGCGCGTCTTTATTTTAAAGACCTACATGGTAGTTCCTTTAATTTAGGGAAATCACGGATAACCGGCGCGGTACTGACCACAGTTCCACATCGTTCGTGATATTGTAAGCATTCACTTGTCAGTACGCCATCCCAGACAAAAAGAGCCTCGTGCGCGTTTGTGATATTGTAAGCATTCACTTGTCAGTACGCCATCCCAGACAGAAAGAGCCTCGTGCGCTTCTTACACTTCTTTAAAAATTACACTCCTGGAAATTGAAATAAGAACACCGTGAATTCATTGTCCCAGGAAGGGGAAACTTTATTGACACATTCCTGGGGTCAGATACATCACATGATCACACTGACAGAACCACAGGCACATAGACACAGGCAACAGAGCATGCACAATGTCGGCACTAGTACAGTGTATATCCACCTCTCGCAGCAATGCAATGCAGGCTGCTATTCTCCCATGGAGACGATCGTAGAGATGCTGGATGTAGTCCTGTGGAACGGCTTGCCATGCCATTTCCACCTGGCGCCTCAGTTGGACGAGCGTTCGTGCTGGACGTGCAGACCGCGTGAGACGAGGCTTCATCCAGTCCCAAACATGCTCAATGGGGGACAGATCCGGAGATCTTGCTGGCCAGGGTAGTTGACTTACACCTTCTAGAGCACGTTGGGTGGCACGGGATACATGCGGACGTGCATTGTCCTGTTGGAACAGCAAGTTCCCTTGCCGGTCTAGGAATGGTAGAACGATGGGTTCGATGACGGTTTGGATGTGCAGTCCAGATTGTGGCGCTCACCTACACGGCGCCAAACACGCATACGACCATCATTGGCACCAAGGCAGAAGCGACTCTCATCGCTGAAGACGACACGTCTCCATTCGTCCCTCCATTCACGCCTGTCGCGACACCACTGGAGGCGGGCTGCACGATGTTGGGGCGTGAGCGGAAGACGGCCTAACGGTGTGCGGGACCGTAGCCCAGCTTCATGGAGACTGTTGCGAATGGTCCTCGCCGATACCCCAGGAGCAACAGTGTCCCTAATTTGCTGGGAAGTGGCGGTGCGGTCCCCTACGGCACTGCGTGGGATCCTACGGTCTTGGCATGCATCCGTGCGTCGCTGCGGTCCGGTCCTGGTCGGGCACGTGCACCTTCCGCCGACCACTGGCGACAACATCGATGTACTGTGGAGACCTCACGCCCCACGTGTTGAGCAATTCGGCGGTACGTCCACCCGGCCTCCCGCATGCCCACTATACGCCCTCGCTCAAAGTCCGTCAACTGCACATACGGTTCACGTCCACGCTGTCGCGGCATGCTACCAGTGTTAAAGACTGCGATGGAGCTCCGTATGCCACGGCAAACTGGCTGACACTGACGGCGGCGGTGCACAAATGCTGCGCAGCTAGCGCCATTCGACGGCCATCACCGCGGTTCCTGGTGTGTCCGCTGTGCCGTGCGTGTGATCATTGCTTGTACAGCCCTCTCGCAGTGTCCGGAGCAAGTATGGTGGGTCTGACACACCGGTGTCAATGTGTTCTTTTTTCCATTTCCAGGAGCGTAGTAACTGCTATAGGGGCAACAGCAACCTGGCGGTTATTGTCTACGGAATATGTGTACTGTCAACCGATTGTTCAATATGATAAAATGATTTCCAGAAAGAGAATATCCAGCATCTGAGCTGCGGGGAGAGGGGGAGGGGGAACACGCGTTAGTTCGCATGATGAATGACTAAATTATTTCGAGACTTCACGGAATGCAACTTTGCGTAGGCTTGTTAGTAGTCAGTGTCCTACAAAGTGACACTGAATTAATAGATCGATATTGTTTGTTTTGTTTTCGGACTGTAGGTTTAACGTAGTGAAATGAGACACACTGCCTGTCGCTGTTTTCTTATTTGCTGCCTGAATTGTTGACACATCAACCTTCCTTCACCTACAGCAGCGGAGTCCATTGCCTGGATAAATGACGTAATTAATGATGGGTACAATACGAAAACTGCAGACCAGTAACCGTCAGTTAATTCAATTTAAATATATCAGACATAAAAAGACGTAAATGTGAATAGTCTGGCAGAAAGAATGGAATTTAACCAACTCACAGTTCTACAGTATATGACGAGCTGCTTGCTCACTGTAAGAGACGAAACACACATGACAAAAAAAAAGGACGAACTAGAAACATTGATATCTCATCTAATCGCAAGAGATTGGTAATCGCAGAAACTGGGATGAATTTTGTAAACTGAGAATCACGAAAGAAATTTATTAGCCATCAGGAGTCGCGTAACACGGACACATACGGGAGCAATGCGACAAAGCTTACCGTCTTGGCATCGATGGAATCGTAATGACGGTTGCTCGCGATACAAACAGCGTATTTGCTTCTTGATCATGGACCAAGTTGACAGGAGCGTTGTTCCGCGCACAGCTTGACTAAAGTTGACTGGATCCGAACGTCGTTGCTTCAGTATGATGGAAGCCTACATACAGGGTGAAAATCATTTAAACCGACAAACTCTGGGAGGTTGCAGGGGACATCAAAACAAATATTTTTCCCTATGTCATTTTTTCCTATGAGGAGTATTTAAACCGGTAGAGGAAGATTTACCTGGCGGCAAATTATTTAAACCAACAAACACGTTTCCATTTTTTTATGACCAAGAGACAACACATTAACACAACCCAATTTCAATTACAGTAGATTTTGAAACATGCCTCCATTGACACGTAAACAAAGGTTACATCGTCGGATCATGTTCTGTCTGACAGGGGAAAAAACCACAGGAGTATCCTGAATTGTTCCTGCTGCTGCTACTATCCGGCCAACCAGATCCTCTTCTGATTCAACAGGAGTTGCGTAAACAAGGTTGCGCACCTCTCCCCATACAAAAAAGTCCAGAGGGGACATATCTGGGGCTCGAGCACGCCATGGTACAGGACCACCTCTGCCAGTCCACGTTTCTGGGAACCGTCGGTCCAGGAATCGACGCACAAGACGACTGAAATGTGCCGACGCCACGTCATGTTGGAACCACATGTGTTGTCTGGTAGGGAGCGGGACGCCTTCCAGCAATTCTGGCAATGCTCTGGAGAGAACATTGTAATAGTGCCTGCCATTTAATGGCCTAGGTAGCAGATACGGCCCAATTAAACACTCCCCTACAACACTGACCCATACATTAACGAAGAACCGCACTTGATGAGCGCCAGTAACTGTTGCATGTGGGTTATCCTCACTCCAAACATGCGAATTGTGCATGTTGAAGACTCCATCACGCCCGAACGTTGATTCATCGGTAAGCAACATAGAGGATGAAAATGTAGGGTGCATTTCACAGTGTAGGGTGCATTTCACACTGTTCCAGGTAACACTGGAAAACTGTGCTCTGGGTGGATAATCAACTGGTTCCAGGTTGTGGACACGCTGTAAGTGAAATGGACGTAACAACTGCTCTCGAAGGATTGTTCTTACATTCGTCCATTCGTCTGATTCGTCCCCACGGTAGGTGCAATTGCGTAAGTGCTGACTGAAGGATCCCGCTCGACATGCTGCAAGACGGTTTCCTCAAATCGCAGCGTTCTTACCGTGCGACGGCGTCCCTGTCCAGGTAATCTGCTAAATGACCCGGTCTCACGCAGACGTTGGTACACAGCAGCAAAGGTCGTAGGATGCGGGATACGGTGATTAGGATATTGTTGTTGATAAACCCGCTGTGCAGCTCACCCGTTCTGGTGTGCTACGTAGTACGCACCAACCATATCAGTGTACTCACTCCAGGTGTAGGGATCCATTCGTAAACAGAGACAATGCGCTATTACACAGGTAGACAGCAGTTGCCTACAACAGAAAAGCATAATACGCCCTCTAACAACTAAAGATCGTAATACGGCCTCTAACAACTGAAGAGCTTAATATGGCCTCCACTGGCTTAAATAATCCTCATAGAAAAAAATGACATTAGGGATAAATATTTGATTTGAAGTCCCCCTACAACCTCCCAGAGTATGTCGGTTTAAATACTTTTCACCCTGTATGTACAATAAAATGACGGCAGCTCCCCCACTACTGCTAATAACGAAGTAAGCCCACTACAACCTGCAACGAAATGGGGCTGGGAGTGAGTGTGTGTGTAGTTTTATGACCTCGGTTGCAGCAGAGCAACAATATGTCGCTACAGCCAACATTACTGTTGGGCAACAATACAAACAGTTCCTCTGATATCGACCGGAGGGGCAGCTCGGGCTCGCTATGTTCACGTTTGTGCCCCTGTGGTGCCACCAGTTTTGTGAGTGTCACGCTTCGATGTGGCTGCAGCTTCAATCTGACAGTAACGGCTCCCAATTTACACAGATTTTCGCCATTTTGTGAATTTTTTTGACTAATTGACCGGTGAACACAAAGTGCTCCGCCCCCAACATTCAATGGTCCTCTACTCAGACGAGCCATCTTTGTTTCTGAAACCCGGGGAAAATTGATTTAATGAATAAATTGACTGAGTAATTTCATTGGCCTTTTAATTAATTAATATCATTACTACTGAACTCGTTATTACCTAAGCAATACTAATCCTAGATTGAAAACGTAATTTCAATTTCATTCGGACAGATGCTGAGGCTTTTCCACTTGCTTCATACGTCTCAGGAAAGTCTCTAGGTCTGGTCTGGCAGTCTGCAGGGACAAGATGCAAGGTTTCTTTTTTTTTTTTTTTTTTTTTTTTTTTTTTAAGAAGGATGTGGGGAGGGACACTGCTCTCCCATGACCCTCGCTACGTACGCCTTATTTATCCAGAAAACGTGTTTACCATTTTTCCATGAAATTCTGCGTGCTCCTCCCACAGGAAATGTTTACATCTCCGTAATATAATTCCGGTAAATTATAGTAACCCAATATGATTCAACCGGAAACACCGTTATTATTCAAAATTCCCTTGAAGTACTGTACAAGATCTACTTGTAACGCACATACAACGCAAGACCCTTAATGATCTCGTTACAATATAGTGAACATCGGTTTCGTCAGGGAACTGGCAGCATCTGCGCCCATATTGGCGATCCAATATTACGGCGTCTTCTCTAATCTGAATAATTCAGCAGCCAACAATATTGCTTCCCTCTCATATCGCATGGAATATACACTGAAGCACCAAAGAAACTGTTATAGGCATGCGTATTCAATTAGAGAAATATGTAAACATGCAGAATACGGCTCTGCGGTCGGCAACGCCTATATAAGGCAACAAGTGTCTGATAGAGTTGTTAGATCGGTTACTGCAGCTACAGTGGCAGGTTGTCAAGATTTAAGTGAGGATGAACGTAGTGTACCGTGAATATCAGGAATCCGGTAAAACATCAAATCTCCGACTTCACTGCGGCCGGAAAAAAGAGCCTGCAGGAACGGGACCAATGACGACTGAAAAGAATCGTGGCAGAAGTGCAACCCTTCCGCAGATTGCTGCAGAGTTCAGTGCTGTGCCATTAGCAAGTGCCAGCATCAGAAACATTTAACTAAACCTCACCGATATGGGCTTTTCGAGCCGAAGACCCACCCATGTAACATTGATGAGTGCACGACACAAAGCTTTACGCGTCGCGTGGACCCATCAACACTGATATTGGACTGTTGATGATTGGAAACATGTTGCCTGGTCGGACGAGTCTCGTATCAAATTGCATCGAGCGGATGGACGTGTACGGGTATGGAGACAACCTCATGAATCCATGGACCCTGCAAGGCCTCAGGGGACTGTTTAAGCTGGTGGAGGCTCTGTAATGGCACGTGTCGCGTGCAGCTGGACTGATATGGGACATCTGATAAGTCTAGACACGACTCAGACAGGTGACACGTGTACGTACGCAAATTATCTGATCGCCTGTATCCATTCATGTCCATTGTGCATTCCAATGGACGTGGGCAATTCCAGAATGACAATACGACTCTCAACTCTTCCGCAATTACTACAGAGTGGCTCCAGGAACACTCTTCTGAGTTTAAACACTTCCGCTGGCCACAAGACTCCCCAGGCATGGACATTACTGAGCATATCTCGGATGTCTTGCAACGTGCTGTTCAGAAGAGATCTTCACCCCCTCGTACTCTTACGGATTTATCGACAGCCCTGCAGGATTCATGGTCTCAATTCCCTCCAGCACTACTTCAGACATCAGTCGAGTTCAGGCCACGTCGTGTTGCGGCACTTCTGCGTGCTCGCAGGGGCCCTACATGATACTAGAGAGGTGTACCAGTTTCTTTGGCTCTTCAGTTTACGTGTCTTGGATAGCCTCTTGGAATTGTCGAACTACAGGAATTTATATTTATTGTACCGCAAGTATTAGTTTTACGACTTTAGTTTATTAATGATCACAGCGACAATAATACAGACCGAACAACCCCTCGCTTTTAACAAAGACCTCATCGACAGGAGTTCAGTTGAAGACAAAATCTTAGCAGCTTCTTGGAACTGTCAAAGACTATAATCAGTATTGCCACATTGATGTCCGATTACCGCTCTTTCCGAGAAGAAATGTCACGTCCGACTCTCTTGTTCCGCTAACCAATCAGTTACTACACTCCTGGAAATGGAAAAAAGAACACATTGACAGCGGTGTGTCAGACCCACCATACTTGCTCCGGACACTGCGAGAGGGCTGTACAAGCAATGATCACACGCACGGCACAGCGGACACACCAGGAACCGCGGTGTTGGCCGTCGAATGGCGCTAGCTGCGCAGCATTTGTGCACCGCCGCCGTCAGTGTCAGCCAGTTTGCCGTGGCATACGGAGCTCCATCGCAGTCTTTAACACTGGTAGCATGCCGCGACAGCGTGGACGTGAACCGTATGTGCAGTTGACGGACTTTGAGCGAGGGCGTATAGTGGGCATGCGGGAGGCTGGGTGGACGTACCGCCGAATTGCTCAACACGTGGGGCGTGAGGTCTCCACAGTACATCGATGTTGTCGCCAGTGGTCGGCGGAAGGTGCACGTGCCCGTCGACCTGGGACCGGACCGCAGCGACGCACGGATGCACGCCAAGACCGTAGGATCCTACGCAGTGCCGTAGGGGACCGCACCGCCACTTCCCGGCAAATTAGGGATACTGTTGCTCCTGGGGTATCGGCGAGGACCATTCGCAACAGTCTCCATGAAGCTGGGCTACGGTCCCGCACACCGTTAGGCCGTCTTCCGCGCACGCCCCAACATCGTGCAGCCCGCCTCCAGCGGTGTCGCGACAGGCGTGAATGGAGGGACGAATGGAGACGTGTCGTCTTCAGCGATGAGAGTCGCTTCTGACTTGGTGCCAATGATGGTCGTATGCGTGTTTGGCGCCGTGCAGGTGAGCGCCACAATCAGGACTGCATACGACCGAGGCACACAGGGCAAACACCCGGCATCATGGTGTGGGGAGCGATCGCCTACACTGGCCGTACACCACTGGTGATCGTCGAGGGGACACTGAATAGTGCACGGCACATCCAAACCGTCATCGAACCCATCGTTCTACCATTCCTAGACCGGCAAGGGAACGTGCTGTTCCAACAGGACAATGCACGTCCGCATGTATCCCGTGCCACCCAAAGTGCTCTAGAAGGTGTAAGTCAACTAGCCTGGCCAGCAAGATCTCCGGATCTGTCCCCCATTGAGTATGTTTGGGACTGGATGAAGCGGCGTCTCACGCGGTCTGCACGTCCAGCATGAACGCTGGTCCAACTGAGGCGCCAGGTGGAAATGGCATGGCAAGCCGTTCCACAGGACTACATCCAGCATCTCTACGATCGTCTCCATGGGAGAATAGCAGCCTGCATTGCTGCGAAAGGTGGATATACACTGTACTAGTGCCGACATTGTGCATGCTCTGTTGCCTGTGTCTATGTGCCTGTGGTTCTGTCAGTGTGATCATGTGATGTATCTGACCCCAGGAATGTGTCAATAAAGTTTCCCCTTCTTGGGACAATGAATTCACGGTGTTCTTATTTCAATTTCCAGGAGTGTATAAGATTTGTTGCTTCATTCGATTCAAGAATGTACTATTTTCCTTGTTTTCTCTTGTGTACAGTCACTTTCATTACGTCCGCTGCGTATTCCTTAAATCATATTGTTGACAATGAAAAAATGTAAGAATATTAGACAGGAGGCACTATAAGCTTGAATTAATACATAAGTAAACCGCTAATTTATAAGTCATTTGTAATATAATTCGAAAAAACAAAATATCTTTGTTATTGCTCAACAATGCAACGTGATTATTTTGTGATACGTGATTCTCTCTTGCCGTGGAACTGGAACTTTCCCCAGCCAACTGTCTACCGTCACTCCCAGCAAAATTATTTTTTCAAACTTAAGGTATGTTGCGCAGAAAAATTTCAACTGTTTAGTGCTGTGATAAGCAAGTATAGCTAGGCTTTTCATACTTTACGTTTTTGTGGATTCCTGTCTATTCTCAGTATCATTTCTAATAATCGCTTTGACCATACATAACAGACACTGGAATAGTAGCTCATTACATACGGTAAGGGAAATGATGAATTACCGATGCCCATACTGGCTACACGTAACAAAAGCGATTTTGTGTGTTATCTGCCGAACTGAATATGAAATGACTGACGGAACAGCCATGGGTTGGCCACCGTCACCAGCCATAGCTAACTTTTTCGTGGAGGACTTCGAAGAACGAGCGTTGAACAGTGCTCCCTTGTGTCCATCCTGCTTCTTCAGGTATGTTGACCGATACATTATTAATCTGGCCACATGGCAATGAGGCACTGCAGCAGTTTGTTGATCATTTGAATGGTATACATCAGAACATAAGATTTACAGTGGAGGTGGAGAAGGATGGGAAGTTACCCTTCATAGATGTGCTGGTGGAGCGAAAATCAGATGGACGTCTCGGACATTGTGTGTACAGAAAACCGACGCATACAGATATATCTCTAAACGCGCGTAGTTTTCACCACCGAGCTCAGACGAGAGCTATGCTAAATACCTTGGTACACAGAGCAAAAATTATTTCGGACAAGGGCCACCTCGGCTCCGAGATTAACCATGTGACGACGGTATTCAGAAAAAATGGATATTCTGATCGTGATATCAGATCTACTCTGGCGAAGAAACCTAGGACGGACGCTGTTCGAACAGATCAAGAGGACCAACACATCGCGCGGCTACCATTCTGCGGTGCAACGACCAGCAAGATCGGCAGTCCTGAGCCGGCAGGGAATCAGACCAGTCTTCCGGCCACCCAGGAAGATTAAGGAAACGTTGCGACCCGTGAAAGATAATCTCGGCCTGAGAGTACCGGGAATTTACAGCATTCCTTGCGAGTGTGGCAAAAATTATGTGGGCAAGTCTATAAAAACTGTTGCCGATCGCTGTGTGGAACATCAGTGTCACCTGAAATACAGGTATCTAGAAAAACCAGCGGTGGCTGAACACAGTTTGTTAAATAAACATAAGATTTTATTCGATGAAACAAGACTTGCTCACGCTTCAAACTATTGGGACTCTGTCATCAGGGAAGCAGTTGAAATTAGACTGTGTAACAATTATTTCAACAGAGACTCCGGATATGCACTCAGCAATGCATGGAAGCGCGCAGTTGATAAAGAAGAGCACAGAGGGAGACTTCTTACGTTTCTCGCAGTTCTCCGCCTGTTGCGATGGATGGCGCTGCAAGCAACGCTGGATAAAGCGCCAACTCTGTACGCGCCATTTTCACCGTGACGTCATCCAGTCATGAGAAGAGGTCCACTGCTTATAAAAGTGGAAGACTCACCGGTCCACGACAGTCAGTTTTACCCCTGACGAAGAAGACGGAGGTAGTCATCGAAGGCTTGGGATTTTATCCAAATTTGACGCGGCAAGTAAACCGAGAACTTTTTATGCATGAATAACTGATATTCGCAGGACGTGGGTATTAATTCAATTCAAGACCTGTCGATGCTTTATGAAATAGCTGGTCGTCCGGATTACGGCAAAAGATAATTAACTCAGTAAAGGTAAGTATCACCAACTAAAGATTAATCTAAAATCACATCATACCACAAAAGGACTCCCGCGTAGGATGGGGGTCATTTGAGATAATAGTTGTGACTGACACAGCATTAAGCTGCATTTCTGGCGGATGTCTGAAGTAATTTTCTGTGACATGGTTCAAGAAACGTGCTTAGAACTACGATCTGATGCAGCAGTGAAACACACGGCGAATGCCTCGTCTCAGGGTCAAAGAGAGTTCGCACACCTGTCGCCGCAGCACTTCGCCGAAACCTGCATAGGCAACAGTTGCCAACAGGGTTGTGATTACGGGGATACTGATGGATGGCCTCGCAGGCAGTCCATCAGAGCTCCACATGACCCCCAGCCGAGTCATTTGCTTTATAGACGGAGACTGATGGAGGAGAGAGAGCAGCAGGGTAAAGGGAGAGGTACGAGCTGTTATATGATGTCGATAGCGTGAGAGCTCAAATGAAGGCACGCCAGCTGAGATTACCCAGGGGCCTGAGCGCGACACTTCTACCGTAGTACGGTGGATACTAGCGGCAGGCACCGCTTGCAGCAGTTGGCGGAAATACAGGTACACTCTCCTTTGTTATTACGTTCTTAACTGAAAGAAATTCCTCCAATGCCGAGCTTAACTTGACCACAACTGAAAACGGTTTCAACTTGAGTGTCTAACGATTTCCCGTCTGTACAAAAAGCGTGCATCATGCTGACTCCTGATCGTCCGTGAAGAAATTGTGACTGAATGTTTGGCGCTGTAAATTGTCAAATAAGATAGGGTCTTTAAAAAATGTTAATCCTATTTCGCAAGACTATCGTCTGCATTAACGAAGATAGAAACTGTAAGTAAATTTTAACTTACGCAACGGACAACAAAGTTTTAATTTTCAAAGGAACCATCGATTTTAGAAGCATGAGCATGCAACAGTGGAGTACACTACTATCCAAAATCTAAGCATGATCACGAAAAGAGGACATAGTGCATTATTAGGATGTCGGAAGGATTACTGAACAAGCTACAGCTTGACCACACAGCAGTGTCCGAAAAAATATGTTAGAGAAGTTCTGATAGCTAAGCTACACATTTGAAAAATAAATAAATAAATAAAGGGTTGTGAAATCTCTTCCGAACCAAAAGAAGCTCTTAATGGGCTACATGGTTATCTGTAACAGCCACACATGCTTCACAACGACGTGGCATGCTCTCTACGAGACGGCTGAAGAACTATCTTGGCAGTCGAATCCATTCATCAGCAAAAGCGGTGAGAAAGTCTGGAAGTGGTCTTGGTAGAAGCTGAGGGACGCCTTTCGTCTCCCTAATTCACCCCAAGCATGTTCTATAGTATTCAAGTCCAAGGACCTCGCTGGCCAATCAATGCGACCGATGTCTTCGCCTTCAAGAAATACATCCACCAGAACAGTTCGATGAGGACGAAAGTTATCGTCCATAAAGTGGAAGTCTGGACTGGCTTCACTTGTGTAAAGCAGAACATGTGGTAGCAGTACATCACCTCTCTACCTCTGAGCGCTTACAATGTTCCTCCGACCAGTAACGAAGATGTGCGGCTCCGTATGGCAAGATGACACCTCTCCACACTATGACCCCATCATCACGATACTCCTGGGGTCCTATCGGCTACCAAGTTCTCTCCAGAGAAATGTGCGACGAGAATTACTTCGCAAATGAGGATTCATACGTGAAGAGGACATTCATCTATCCATTCATTCATTAGTTGTTTCGTGGCCTAATCATCATGCTGCCGACTTCAGAACACACAGGTCGGTCTCTGTGGTGAAGTGAGCGGGAAGTATACGGCTGGACGCCTGGCAAACAGCCCTGCTGTTCGGAGCTTCCGACGTACAGCTTGCTGTGAACGCCTGAGGCAGTTGCAAGCTCTTCAGCCAATTGCCTTGCAGGTGTGCTCAGATTTCGTCGGCAGCTACGTCCAAATATCAGTCCTGCTGTGGAGTGGTTATTCTTGGTCGATCGTGAACTGACCCATGACGAACATCTGTCTCGACACCGTCGTCAAAGCATCGAAACAACACTCTGTGGCACAACCAAGGATGCTGAGGCTTCGGCCTCTCCCTTGTGCACTTTCAGTCTTCAGAGTATGCTACCCTGCAAAACAGGGTCCAAATGGCGTCTTTGTGGCGTTGCGTTAACCTCAGCAAGAGATCACACACTGTCTCTTGTTTCTCCGTTCGTAGTGTGCAGACATGCGTGGTCTCATGTACTACTTGTCTTTACCTTGAGTTTATGCCGCTGTTCACAGCACAGAACACTCCTTTCCTATACAGAGCGAACAAGTAGGGTTTGTAGATAAATGTTTCCGGTGTTTCTCAGCAATTGCTTTTCTTTTCTCTTTTAATTGTGGTGTTTTCGTGATTATACGTTTAACTAGTGTACTTTGCAATTACTTACAGGAGCCAGCCGCGGTGGTCTCGCGGTTCTGGGCGCTCAGTCCGGAGCCGCGCGCAACTGCTACGGTCGCAGGTTCGAATCCTGCCTCGGGCATGGATGTGTGTGATGTCCTTAGGTTAATTAGGTTTAAGTAGTTCTAAGTTCTAGGGGACTGATGACCACAGATGTTAATTCTCATAGTGCTCAGAGCCATTTGAACCATTTTTACTTACAGGATCAAACCAAATAGTTTCGCAAATCCTCATAGTGGTCTCCATCGAACGATAGATTCGTGATTCGTCCCACACTTCTGCGAGCAGATCTGGGGTTCTTGTAGCTAGTGCTGCTATTATGCAGTGTCGCAGTTTACCCAGAGTTGTTGGAAGGTGAGGAACATTCAAGGAATCTTACACAAATACGCACAAGGACAATCACGTTGTTTGAAATCAAGCGACCTAGCATTCCAATGCTACAATGCGAGAGCCGTACGCTCCTTACGGCCAACCTATCGCTTAGGCAGTGAGGCAGCTGGTTGTTAAGGAATGCTCTTACATGGCGATCGAGCGATCTAGCTGCACCCGTACCAGCAACGACACGAATAGATAACTTAAAAAAATGGTTCAAATGGCTCTGAGCACTATGGGACTTAACATCTTAGGTCATCAGTCCCCTAGAACTTAGAACTACTTAAACCTAACTAACCTAAGGACATCACACACATCCATGCCCGAGACAGGATTCGAACCTGCGACCGTAGCAGTCCCGCGGTTCCGGACTGCAGCGCCTAGAACCGCACGACCACCGCGGCTGGCATAGATAACTTACAACATGAGCCACGGTTAAAGTTTGGTTTCATCCGCAAGTTTGTCTCAAGTTTCTACGTAGAACATAATAGTCTTCTGAAATCGGATCACTCTTTTTGAAGCCCCTGTATTATTAATTCCTATGTTTTTACAGGCGATGAAAGAGCATTGCACTACGTGTTTCTGAGCTTCACCCATTACCTAGTGTCTAACTTTGAAACATCAGATATCTTATTCGCTCTAAAATTTAAAAAAACTATCCTAGCTTAACCTTCTTCACCCGCCTGCTTGCTGTTGGTGTTGGCTGCTTTTTTTTTTAATCAGTAGTTGGATTGCTTCAGGTGACGCTGCGCATTCAATGTAACTACACTGTAGTCTTAGTTCACAGGAATGGGACATTTCGTCAGAAAAAGTGCACTTACCTCAGATCGTGAGGAAGCAACACCTGCCACTCTATACGCGCGTCGTACCACAGCCCTTACATAACTGTAATCAACTCACTGTTCTCGGGTGCGTTTTCATGTAGTCCACAATTAGCACATAGTTTTTATTTCACATTTCCAAAAAAAATTTCCAGACGGTGCTGCTCATGTCTCGATACGAAGGTACAATTGTCAATTATGTCGATTTTGAAAAAAATGAATTCATTGTCTTTTTAGTGGTTTAATAAACGCTGACATCGACGATTAAGGAAAAACACACACAGAAACCCAAGTAACTGTCACTAGGCAGTTACTAAATTTGACTTTTTTAGAAGTAGTTCTGCCTTGTGGACTTGTATAAACATAGTGAGGTACTTAAATCAGTCAACATTACTGACACATAAGTCGGCTGTTTCATTTTTTGCTGTGTCCGCTCTGTAACACACGCGGATGGTTCTCTGCCTTCCTGAAAAGCGTCAAGTACAGTGGTCGACTCGCGTGTATCACTGGTACCTCAATAGACATACAGTATAATGCTTGCTCGACGGAGAAAAATTGACTGCTTCCCTGATTCCCTTCGCTTCCATGCCGACGTTTTCTCGGATTCCTCTTGCTGTCGCATACTTTTTCCCATGTACAAATCCTTCTGCACGAATCAGAAGGTACGTAAGTACTTCCTCAATTTTTCCCGCATTTCGGTGTACATTCGGTCAATTTATACCTATTCCGCGTCATTTTACTGTAGCACACAGGTTCGGGAAATGTGACTCGTTTCAAGATATGAGACTGTCAGAAATATGGTTCAGTTGTGGCTGTAATCATTAAAAGACTTCTGCACAGGATCCAACGCAGGTATGTGCTTGAATGGAGGAACTTGATTCCGAGTCACAGACAGCATTTCTAGCGGAAAGCGTGGCATTAGAGAACTGAAAAGCTAGTGTACATTTCTTACGACCTCAAACATCACACCATCTACTGTCTGTGATCTTTCTCAATCAACCACTGCCTATGGCCCAGTGGATGTATCACCGACCCTTTGACATTGCATCGAGACAGAATGCTTTACAAATACTGGAGAAATACCTAGCGACAGCGACGTGAGGGGATTGCAAAAACCGGTTTCATCCACTCTCCTTAGCCGAATCACTTTCAAAATTCTGCGATTTTATGACGAGGTTGCATTGTGGGCCACGTGTAACTGGACTGCTGGTCTGATAATATACACTCCTACGATCACCATCTCGGTATTTGTCTGGATAAACCACGTGATTCGTAGGTAATGCTATGCATGGATTTATAAAGCCGATATAGCTTTTAACATGTATACTTGTGTGCACCTGTAGAACCAAGATTGCTTGTGACAGTAACATACAGTAGTTGTGGGATTGGCTTTTTTTTAACATCTGCCGGTTTGTAAGATGATTAAACCTCTCTTTCCAAGACACGGTGCTAGCACTAGCAAGAAAAACTTGAGATATGTCCACCCATCGTTGATTTTCGGTCAGCATTATTTCATATCGTAGGCAATCAGTTATTGACGAAGTATTATACTTAGTAGAAGGGGGTGCATGATAGGTTCGCCTTGGGCATCAGGCTTATAAAGTACGTGTTTGTGTTCAGACGTGTGCAAAGGAAGGTATAGATTTGACGTGGAATACAGTGACAGCAAAGGGAAGAGTATGTCAGGTCATAACAATGGTACAGATATTTCTATTTCCAGAGCCACAGCCGTCAGCAGGGTGTAATTCCGATACTTTGTTCATTGTCGAATGTCGATCAATTGAGACCGCAATCGTAACATTTAATTGTAAGTACAGTGATAAAACATATATGTGACCTGTTTTCTAGGATGATTCTGCCTAAGCATGCATGGCATGCAGCGCCGGTGACGGGAATGATTCACGTTTCTCGTTAACGGTAGGAGCTGTCCGAATGGAACGGCCTGTTGGAGAGAAGGAATGTAGCTGACTTAACCGTGTAGTCCTCTAGACGGCTAAATAGTGAACTAATACTTAGTATATGTTGGACAGCTTTCAGAATCGAGTGGAAATTTGAGAAGATCCAATATGGACGAGTGTCTGCACTAGGCCATTACTCCCTCCCATATAAATTGTTCGGTTGACTGCTTCTTCGCATTTCGCGTATTTATTTAGTTGAGAGAACACACGATGTACATCCTATCAAATCATATCATATTATGGTTGTACTTCACGGCAAAGTATGTGGATGAATCCTTGTAAGGTGCGAAATTATAGCCACCTTACAATGACGCACTTTGTCACCCAAATAATTCCATCGTTGTTTGGGAACAAATGGTCTCGAAGCACCCGTACATCACCACTTCCAGTCAATAATCGGTTGCCGGCCGCGGTGGTCTAGCGGTTCTAGGCGCGCAGTCCGGAACCGCGCGACTGCTACGGTCGCAGGTTCGAATCCTGCTTCGGGCATGGATGTGTGTGATGTCCTTAGGTTAGTTAGGTTTAAGTAGTTCTAAGTTCTAGGGGACTGATGACCGCAGCTGTTAAGTCCCATAGCGCTCAGAGCCATTTGAGCCAATAATCGGTTAAACTGGACCAGAGGACCCAGTGGATTCCATGTAAACACAGCTCACACCATTATGGAGCCACCACCTGCGTGCACAGTGCCTTGTTGACAACTTTGGTCTATGGCTTCGTGAGGGTCTGAGCCACACGCGATCCCTACAGTCAGCTCTTACCAACTGAAGTCGGAACTCACCTGACTAGCTCACGATTCTCAGTAGTCTAGGGTCCAATCGACATGGTTACGAGCCCAGGAGAGGCGTTGCAGGTGATGTGCTGTTGGCAAAGGCACTCGCGTCGGTCGTCTGCTGCCACAGCCCATTAACGCCAAATGGTTCAAATGGCTCTGAGCACTATGGGACTTAACATCTGATGTCATCAGTCCCCTAGAACTTAGAACTACTTAAACCTAACTAACCTAAGGACATCACACACATCCATGCCCGAGGCAGGATTCGAACCTGCGACCGTATCGGTAGCGCGGTTGCAGACTGAAGCGCCTAGAACCCCTCGGCCACACCGGCCGGCCATTAACACCAAATTTCGCCGCACTGCCCTGATGGATACTTTCGTTCGTCACACGTCCCACATTTTGCCATAGTCCATAAACGCCAAATGTCGCCGGTCTGTCCTAATGGATACGTTCGTTAGTCGCACATGCCTCATTTACTTCTGCTGTTATTTCACGCAGTGTTGCTTGTCCGTTACCACTGACAACTATACGCAAATGCCACAGCTATCGATCGTGAAGACCGTCGGAAACTGCATTGTTCGTGGTGAGACGTAATGCCTCAAATTTGTGATTCTCGACACACTCTTTACGCTGTGGATCTTGCAATAATAAATTCCCTAGCGATTTCCGAACTCGTATGTCCGATTTATCTAGCACTAATTACCATTCTGCGTTCAAAGTCTGCTAGCTCCCGTCGAGAACACATAGCCACGTCGGAAACGTTTCCACATGAGTCACCTGAGTAGAAATGACAGCTCCGGCAATGCACTGCCCTTTTGTACCCTGTGTACGCGATACTACCGCCGACAGTGTATGTGCATACGACAGTCCAATGACTTTTGTGGTCTCAGTGTGCAGTTGATTAACGGTTGATACTGACAGGGAAGGAGTCCGCGGAGGCAGCGGCGTAACCGCAATTGCAGCGACTGGGCCTCGCTGAAGCAAAGACGTTTGGGTGAGCTCCGCAGTACGGGGAGCTTACGACTGAACTGCGGAACAAGACTGCTGGCGGGGGAGAGCAGCAGCTCGAGTCCAACCGGGCACTTTGCAGTACTGGCGGCAGCGTCAGGTGTAGGCACCCGACGGGCTTTCCCTAACAGAGCGCGTTGCTCGATGAATGTGTGGCCACTTCTCTATACATCGGACTGAGACTGTGCAGACGGAAGTCCTGCAACCGGCTGAGCTACGATCTGGCCAGGTGTGCTGCCCGTCACATAGCTACAGTGTGTAGCAGCCTATTCCGCCGCGACAGTAGACCGCTGCGATTTGGAACGGTACGCCAGCATTTGCTGCAGCGACCTCTACAAAACTACGCAGGTTGCTAGCCTGTACAGCCCGCGACTGGCTGCCGAGGCCTGCCAGAGACCGGCGGCGCGACGGGACACCCCGCCTAATTACGGCCGCATCCATTATTCAGGTTGCGCCGCGCCTGCAGCACGTAGCGCGCCTTCAGAGTGCAGCCAGGTGCGAGCCGGGCGCTTCCAGGTCAAGCGACAGCGGCCGCCCACGTGAGCCCCCGCCTAATGGCCAGCCAGCACATAGGGCGTCGCTCCACCAGCTCAATACGTTCAACTCTCTTTCGAATCTACTTATTTGCGCATTTCTTTCCCCTGACAACATTAGGGCATTCATTCGCTTACACCTAGAGCCAGGAAAATTTCGCGAAAACGATACTGCGAAAAATAACCCGACATAGTGGCTTTTAGCGAAGTAGCGCGATTCAGAGATTTTTACGAGATGTGACGAAGATTTGCAATGTTTTCCATTATAAACGGTTTGTAAATCTGAGAATGTAATTTTACTAATATTCGTAGCTGACAGTTACTGGCTGTTAAAACAGCATTTTGAGTTCTGATCTCGGTGAGGCTGAAGTTCATGTGTGATCTTATAACACAGTTCTATTCCCGCGTAATGAAGTCAGATAGGACGACAAAAACAGTACAGAATTTAACAAAAAAAAAAGCCAAATTTGGTGAAAATCAACACCAAACATAGCATACGCAATCCTTAATTTAGCAAACGCAACCCTTAATTTAGCAAAAAGAATCCCTAATTTGGCAAAAATACACCGGACCGGGGAAAATAGCACCAAATGATGCAAATATAACACTAAATTATGCAAATATAACATCGAATTAAGCAAACATAACATCGAATTAAGCAAACATAACATCGAATTAAACAAACATAACATCGAATTAAACAAACAGAATTTGGCAAAAAATACAGAATTCGACAAATTGAGAATTTGGCAAAAAACCAGTTTTCCAAAGCATCCGAATTTTGCAAAAACAGCTGATAATTTGAGGAAGACGCAGAATTCGAAAAACGACACACAATTCAACAAAAAACACCACCACACCAAATTCGGCAAAAAAAGAACAATTCGGCAAAAAAAGAACAATTCGGTAATAAAAGAACAATTCGGCAAAAAAAAGAACAATTCGGCAAAAAAAAGAACAATTCGGCAAAAAAAGAACAATTCGGCAAAAAAAGAACAATTCGGCAAAAAAAGAACAATTCGGCAAAAAAAGAACAATTCGGCAAAAAAAGAACAATTCGGCAAAAAAAGAACAATTCGGCGAGAAAAAGTACAATTCGGCGAAAAAAGAAAACCTGATTTGGCGTAAAACACCACCTACATCGAAAAAAGACGGATTTTAGCAAAAAACACCAAATTTGACGTAAAACAACATCGTATTTCGCAAAATAAACGACGCTAGATTTCGCAAAGAAACCCACGGAATACGCCAAAAACGCCTAATTTGGGAAAAGACAGCACAGAATTTGGGAAAAACAATCCCAAGTGCAACAAAAAAATATCACCGAATTCGGCGTAAAACAATTCGTTCATGAAAAAAAAAACCAATAGGCAAGTAAAACCGATTTTCTCAAAAAGTAACTTCGAATTTGGCAAAGAGGACACCGAATTTGGCAAAAAATAACACCGAATATGCCCAAAAGTAACATCAAATTTGGCCTTCAATTAAAACGATTTTTTCCTGACTCTGCTTATAGCTAACTAGACATCCCCACGAGCAATAAATTATGATAATATCACCACCACTACTGCACGGTGTTGGAAAAAGAACCCAATTTTAAATAGAGCGCTTCTTTCCGTTTGTTAGGTTACCGTATCTGGAACTTAAGCTCCTGTTGTCTGTTAATACTGTGGTTACCGATTTCCATTGTCAATTGTCATTTGTGCGTATTGTTATCAGCTAAAACTGGGAGAGATACACGACGGATCAACGCATCCAGATTTTGAATGTGCATTTCATGTACCATGAATGCTACGCAGAGACCTTTCGAAGACTTCGTCTAATTCCCGGTCGGCGCAATGCGCCTAATATGTCAATTGCCCAGAGACGGCTAAGGTAATTTGAAGATACAGGATCGACAGTGAACATCAAATCACCTGGGCATCCTCGTTCTCGTCAATCGGCAGAGAATGTCGCTCTCGTCAGAGAGAGTGTCGCTGCAAGTCCAGTGAAGTCAATTCACCGCCGCTCTCAATGGTTAGCCATTGCGAGAAGCTGTTTGCGTCGAATTTCAACAAAAGATGTGCATTTTCACCCTATCACGATCCATCTAACGCAAGAGCTGAAGGAGATGGGCCATCTGAAGCGTCGAACATATGCCGATTCGGTATTAATAAAAGGAGAATTCGATAGTGGTTCTCGTAAGAAAATAATCTCCAGTGGCGAGGCACACTTGCAGCTTAGTGGTTATGTGAATAAACGAAACTGCCAGATGTGGGGCTCGAAGAATCCTTGCGTGATTCGTGAGAAGTGTCTTTATCCAGAACGAGTAACTCTTTGGTGCGCGTTATGGACTGGCGAAGTAGTTGGGCCGTACTCTTTTGAAGACGAGACTGGAAAAGCAGTAACAGTGACTAGTGATCGTTATCGCTACATGATAACACAGTTTTTATGGTCGCAACTGCAAGAATTGAATATGGAGCACATGCGGCTCTAGCCCTGCCAAACTGCCGCTGAAACAACAACAACAACGCTGAGAAAAAGATTCGCTGCTCTTCAGAATAGGTCACCGAGATCCTGTGATCTGACACCGTATGACAATAATTTTGTGGGGGTATGTCAAATCTTGTGTTTATGTGAACAATCCTCGAACCATCCCTCAACTCAAGGTAGAAATTAGACGTGTCCTCTGCCGGCCGAACTTTGCTCTAGAGTCGTCGAAAATTTTGGCCACAGAATCAGTGTGTGCAGACGATGCCGTGGAGGACATTTACCCGATATTTTAATTCGTGTTATATCGCAGACTTCGTGTCTCATATTGATATAAAAATACTAGAAATTTTCAGATAAATTATGTGTTTTATTATTAAATTAAAAATTGCGTTCTTTATGGGTCACCTACTACGAGGGCTGATCAACAAAGACGGAGACTGATTTTTCCCTGGAGTTTCGGGAATAGTTTGCGGTCTGTACCACGAATATTTGAGGAGGACGAGATCAATGTTTAACGTCCCGCCAGCAACAGGGTCATTAGAGATGGGGCTCGGATTAGGGAAGGATGGGGAAGGAAATAGGTCATGCCCTTTCAAAGGAACCATCCCGGAATTTGCCTGAAGCGATTTAGGGAAATGAATATTTTAAAAGAGCGGGTTTCATGTGCAATGTTCATAGGCGGCAGCACTCTCGTATAGGCAGATTGGTAATAATGCTCCATTTTGTAGACGCTGTTTCCATTTCGCATACCAAAAACTGAAGGTGATGTGACAGAAGCATCACGGGGCATTGAAATTCCGTTTTTGCTCAAATTATACAACCACTGAAACTTACGAAAAACTGCAGAAAGCGTACAGTGAAGACGCACTATCTCGTTGAAACAATGTTTAGCGTGCAAGGACTTCGAAGAAGGCCGACTCGTCTGTGTTAAGCAATGTGAGCCTGGCGTCTCTGCCTTTTCTGCGAGTGTAGCTGCTGCGAATGTCTGAAGATCTGAGGATAACAACACGTGACCTCAGTGAACTACTAAGAAATTTATATAGCAGTGTCTTTACGATTATGCACGATCATCTCAATATGACCCCTGTTTATGCCCGCTGGGTGCCACGTCTGTAGACTCCCGAATAGAAGGCTGTGCTGTTACAGCACAGAATAGCAAGGGGCTGAAAAATTAGAAAAATTTATTAAAACTCATTCACCTTGCTATAAGCAAAGTGCTGTCACACCAGAGACAGGGACAGAAGTAAGAAGTATGTCGCGAATGGGTCAGGAGAGAGAGGACAGGTTCAAGCAGGAAATAGCACGAAACCGAAAACCAACGGGAACGTGACACGCCTGCTCGTTAGCTCATAAGAGATGTCGAAAGAAGCTGTACCCATTTCATAAGAACCGGTATCAAAGGACCTTTACAGAAGTTAAGAGCCTGTTAAGCGGATACAGCAGAATAAGGACGACTCATGAGGTAGCGTCATAGCCTCAACTTAGCTCCCTTGGGAGCCATTGCTCTCAAGGAGTTGATCACTGGGATCGATGGCGTTGACAGTAATAGCACTCAATTTCATGATTACGATACTGTAGCGAATCTATGTCCTAGATACTCCAGAACTGTGTACGAACCAGTCAAAGATGTACCTGAGATGACCGTCTTCGCCTGATGAACTTGATACTGTTCGCCGTCAGCCGTTCCTGACGGAGAAGTTAACTACCACAGTGTGCGTGTTGCGTTGTCATGCGTTGGGGTAGTTGGGGGCAGGGAGGGGGGGGCAAACAACACTAGCTATGCTTACCCTAATAGGCACACACATGAGGGCAGTTGGCATAACTGCACACACAACAGGTTCCTTTCTCTTCATCAGTCATCATAATACAACTGCGTGTGTGTGTGTGTGTGTGTGTGTGTGTCTGTGTGTGTGTGTGTGTGTGTGTGTGTGTGTGTGTGTGTGTGTATCCGAACACTCTGGAAGTATCGCGTCCTAAGTGGAAAAACAGCAATAGTAGAATGAGTCGGTCGGGAGAACTCAAGGACCAATCATTGGACGTCACTGTAAGTAACATATCCGCGACATTTCAACCTTTGGTGTTGTTGTAGTTGTTGTGGCCTTCAGTCCCGAGACTGGTTTGATGCAGCTCTCCATGCTACTCTATCCAGTGCAAGTTTCTTCATCTCCCAGTACCTACTGCAACCTACATCCTTCTGAATCTGCTTAGTGTATTCATTTCTTGGTCTCCCTCTACAATTTTTACCCTCCACGCTACCCTCCAATACTAAATTGGTGATCCCTTGATGCCTCAGAACATGTCCTACCAACCGATCCCTTCTTCTAGTCAAGTTGTGCCACAAACTTCTCTTCTCCCCAATCCTATTCAATACTTCCTCATTATTTATGTGTCTAACCATCTAATCTTCAGCATTCTTCTGTAGCACCACATTTCGGAAGCTTCTATTCTCTTCTTGTCCACACTATTAATCGTCCACGTTCCACTTCCATACATGGCTACACTCCATACAAATACTTTCAGAAACGACTTCCTGACAGTTAAATCTATACTCGATGTTAATAAATTTCCCTTCTTCAGAAATGCTTTCCTTGCCATTGCCAGTCTACATTTTATATCCTCTCTACTTCGACCATCATCAGTTATTTTGCTCCCCAAATAGCAAAACTCCTTTACTACTTTATGTGTCTCATTTCCCAATTTAAGTCCCTCAGCATCACCCGACTTAATTAGACTACATTCCATTATCCTCGTTTTGCTTTTGTTGATGTTCATCTTATATCCTCCCTTCAAGACACTATCCATTCCATTCAACTGCTCTTCCAAGTCCTTTGCTGTCTCTGACAGAATTACAATATCCTCGGCAAACCTCAAAGTTTTTATTTCTTCTCCATGGATTTTAATACCTACTCCGAATTTTTCTTTTGTTTCCTTCACTGCTTGCTCAATATACAGATTGAATAACATCGGGGAGAGGCTACAACCCCGTCTCACTCCCTTCCCAACCACTGCTTCCCTTTCATGTCCCTCGACACTCATAACTGCCATCAGGTTTCTGTACAAATTGAAAATAGCCTTTCGCTCCCTGTATTTTACCCCTGACACCTTCAGAATTTGAAAGAGAGTATTCCAGTCAACATTGTCAAAAGCTTTCTCTAAGTCTACAAATGCTAGAAACGTAGGTTTGCCTTTCCTTAATCTCGCTTCTAAGATAAGTCGTAGGGTCAGTATTGCCTCACGTGTTCCGATATTTCTACGGAATCCAAACTGATCTTCACCGAGGTCGACTTCTACTAGTTTTTCCATTCGTCTGTAAAGAATTCGCGTTAGTATTTTGCAGCCGTGACTTATTAACCTGATAGTTTGGTAATTTTCACATCTGTCAACACCTGCTTTCTTTGAGATTGGAATTATTATATTATTCTTGAAGTCTGAGGGTATTTCACCTGTCTCTTACATCTTGGTCACCAGATGGTAGAGTTTTGTCAGGGCTGGCTCTCCCAAGGCTGTCAGTAGTTGTAATGGAATGTTGTCTACTGCCGGGGCCTTGTTTCGACTTAGGTCTTTCAGTGCTCTGTCAAACTCTTCACGCAGTATCATATCTCCCATTTCATCTTCATCTACATCCTCTTCAATTTCCATAATTTGTCCTCGAGTACATTGCCCTTGTATAGACCCTCTATATACTCCTTCCACCTTTCTGCTTTCCCTTCTTTGCTTAGAACTGGGTTTCCATCTGAGCTCTTGATATTCATACAAGTGGTTCTCTTTTCTCCAAAGGTTTTTAATTTTCCTGTAGGCAGTATCTATCTTACCTCTAGTGAGATAAGCCTCTACATCCTTACGTTTGTCCTCTAGCCATCTCTGCTTAGCCGTTTTGCACTTCCTGTCGATCTCATTTTTGAGACGTTTGTATTCCTTTCTGCCTGCTTCATTTACTGCATTTTTATATTTTCTCCTTTCATCAATTAAATTCCGTATTTCTTCTGTTACCCAAGGATTTCTACTAGCCCTTCGTCTTTTTACCTACTTGATTCTCTGCTGCCTTCACTACTTCATCCCTCAAAGCTACCCATTCTTCTTCTACTGTATTTCTTCCCCCCATTCTTGTCAATTGTTCCCTTATGCTCTCTCTGAAACTCTGTATAACCTCTGGTTTAGTCAATTTATCCACGTCCCATCTCCTTCAATTCCTACCTTTTTGCAGTTTCTTCAGTTTTAATCTACAGGTCATAACCAATAGATTGTGGTCAGAGTCCACATCTGTCCCTGGAAATGTCTTACAATTTAAAACCTGGTTCCTAAATCTCTGTCTTACCATTATATAATCTATCTTTAACCTGTCAGTATCTCCAGGCTTCTTCCATGTATACAACCTTCTTTTATGATTCTTGAACGAAGTGTTAGTTATGATTAAGTTGTGCTCTGTGCAAAATTCTACCAGGCGGCTTTCTCTTTCATTTCTTAGCCCCAATCCATTTTCACCTACTACGTTTCCTTCTCTCCCTTTTCCTACTGACGAATTCCAGTCACCCATGATTATTAAATTTTCGTCTCCCTTCACTACCTGAATAATTTCTTTTATTTCATCATACATTTCTTCAATTTCTTCGTCATCTGCAGAGCTAGTTGGCATATAAACTTGTACTACTGTAGTAGGCGTGGGCTTCGTGTCTATCTTGGCCACAATAATTGTAAAGCTGCGGAATTCGACTGTGAGTGATGTGACTGATGTGAATTCGCGAAAGAACTACCACAGCTACACCAAGACCAGATGGAACTCGTGCACTGGCTGGCAGGATGCGTCGAGCATTGCGGAAGGTGGTTGTGAAAAATCTAATGAATCTAGTGCAAAGAATCACTCATGAGCTCCTAAGTGCTGCTATTAGTCCTGCCAGCACAATGAATGTGCATAGGGAGTTAAAAAGCATGGGGGCGGACACCTCCTCACTAGCCGCACATCTCCGCAGTCAGTGCTAAGCGACGCTTGAGGAGACGTAAACAGTGACGCCACTGGACAGTGGATGGTGATTTGGAGTGAAGAATCACACATTATACGCTGTGACAAACCGACGGAACCGCTCGGGTTGGAGAAAGTTACCTGACGCCAACAGTGAAGTACATAGGAGTTGGAGTTACGCTGTAGACGTGTTTCCCGTGATTACGGAGTGCTTCCCTTATTACACTTACGTGAACGCTAAATGGGGGAGGATACGAACATATTTTACACCGTCATGTACTGCATACTCTAGCGGAACAGTTAGCATGACAATGCACCCTGTCATAAGCAACCTCTCTGAGACAATGGCATGCGGACAATAACATTCCTGAAATGAACCCTCAGTCCCGACCTGAAAGTTTTTGGCACGAGTTAGAACGATGACTTCGCTGCAGACTCCAGAATCCATCCCTACCCTCTTTGGTTTCACCTCTTGAGGAAGAATGAGCTGCCACTCACAGACATTCAGACACCTTACTGAAAATCTCCACGGTGAGTTCAGGCCTTCATAAAGACGAAGAGTGGACACAACTCATATTAAAGTCCATTAACAGGTGTACAGGTACTTTTGATCAGGTAGTGCATGTGTGCAGCTAATAGCAATTCGATAGTAATTAGCACATTTGGTGCTATGTTCTTGTATAGAGAATGATTCATCTGCTACTACCGGTGGATTTTATGCCACCCACAGCGGTGTCAAATATCACACACGAGGTTTTCGCATTCTCTCGCTTCCTTTATGTAAACTATTAGTCCTACAGAAAAAATGAACAGCTCATTTTTGCTGGAAATTTAATGCAGTTAAATTCTTTAGTTGGATACAGTTTCACTAGAGGCCGTAGTTTTGAACTATTAAAGAAAAATGTACAAAAGTGACCTTCACACGTGTTTTTCTTGCATGACTCGAAAACTGTGGCCTACAGCGAAAGTTTAACCCAGTACAAAATTTAACTGCATTAAATTCCATGCAAAAAGGTCTTGCTCGTTTTTCTGTACGTCTAAAAGCTTGTGTGTAGGGAGCGAGAGAATGAGAAAATCTTGCATGTGCTTTTTGAAAGTGATGCAGGTTGCATGAAACTCCCAAGTAGGGAGAGTGGAAACACCTTGCTTAAGTTCTCACTTTTTACACACACGGGATCTGTGACTGACACGAAGAGTGTGCTCTTAAAAGGAGCGATAAGCATTGACGCACTTTATCGTGCACTATCACTTGAAAATTCTGACCATTGCTTCTTAGAAATTTAGTATTACGATTTAACATAATTTCATTCTGATGAAGACACCCCTAATGTCGATGTACCTACCAGTTATGTGTAACCGGTTGGCTGTGTAACCATACGTTGAAAATACTTCAATCGTATTTTTTTTAATTAGATTTCGGGGCATGCCCACACAGTCATCTCAAGACAGCAATGTCAATTATGACGATACAAACGTAAGGACAACACAGCACCCAGTTCCTGAAAGGACAAAATCTCATACCCGGCCAGGAAGTGAACACTGGACCCTTCCGTTAGCAATCTGTCACATTGACTGCGCAGATACCGAAGCAGACGTGGGTCGACACTCTATTGACTGGTATGGGCCCTTGTCTTTTTGACCCTCTTTTAAATATTGTGTAACTGAAGGTGGAGATGAGAGAAAGAAAAGGGAAGGAGCTAATGATATCATTTCCATCAGGACTTTGTGCGGAATCAGCATCACGAAATGAAAATGTGTGCCAGACTATGATGCGAACCGAGGATCTCCTGGTTACTAGGCATTACGATAACCACAGCGCCATCTGGACACAGTCGCTGCCCGGCCGACTCACATTCCCACTTAGCGCCACCTATTCGCATTGCTCGTCCACGTCCTCAATGCTAATTTTAGATTCCCGCTGGTGTTCGAATGGAACGTGCATACACACTGAAGGTATGGACTTAACTGCCCATGGGTGTGGATGTAACTTTAGTTCGACCTCCAGCAGGAATCTAAACTTAGCCCACATGGAGGACATGTACAGCGACTGAGGATAGATAACATTAGCTGGGAATGTGAGTCGGCTGGGGCATGTCGAAATATTCAGAGCATTTGCGATAAACCCTTTGTCCAGATGGCACAGTGGTTAACGTAACTGTCTATTAAACAGCAGATTCCGAGTTCGAATCTCGGTTCGGCACAAATTTTCACTCGTCGACGCTGATTCCCCACAAAGTCCCGATGCAGCCGATATCATTAGTCCCTTTCCTTTCCTTCCTATTCCCTCCTCCACCTTCTATGTTTCAATTACATAATACGTATCACAGCTGCGGGTTCCGCGTTGTGTCAGTTCTTTCGCACTTGTCCGAAATAACAAACACCGTGCATTCTTGCAAATGTTGCACAGTCGTGATGGGGAAATAGGGAAGCTTGGAGGAACAGCGGGATAACCGCGTATTCTGACAGGACAGTGGTGGCTGCCCTGCCTCGGCGGTGCGGGAACGGCGGGTGTCAGGGCGGAGGCGTCGGTGTCAGCTGCAGGGGTGCCAACAATTGCCCGGGTAATTGGTCCCGCGACGGCCGCGCCCAGACAAAGCGGCGCGTGGCGCTAATGGGCTGGGATTACCCCGGCTGCCCTGGCCTGCCCGGCCCGGATTACCTGCTCCACGCCTCGCCGCCTGCAGCTGCCGCTGCTGCGTCTCTCGTTCTGGGCGCAACTGCGGGGTGGCCGCCGCTGAGTTACCACCTGCCGCGCAACAGTGTAGATCGGGGTCACCTGAAGAGGTGGTCAAAGCTAATCACCTTCGCTGCCTGACACTCCTATTGATCGTTTCGCTTGTTTTATAGAAAACTTCTCCGCGCAGCTGCTTTGGGCAGTGTAGATATGAAATTTAAGATGTGGTAACCATCGAAGTACGTACACTGTGTATTACGGTACACTCTATGAAAGTTCTAATTCGGCCTACGAAGAAATAATGTAACATAATTAATTTTATTTCTTTACATCGTACATGTCTGCATTCCTGGTACACATTGAAATCTTTGACCACAGTTCCGTAGAACGCCACTAGATGAGACAATAGAACATGGTGCAATCAGTTTCTGCGTTTGAAACCATAAGATTCCATCCAATTACTCGCTTCATATGAGGGGCGTTTGAAAATTTCGTGCAGAGTCAGAGAGTGGCACCACCGGCGCGTATCGAGGTCATGTTTAGTTAGTAGCATCTTTGGAAAGAACGCACACCCAAGTTTCAGCCATATTGGTCTATTTCTTTGTGTTTGGCACTCGCGTGAATCAAGGAAGTCGAGTGATTGTCAAAAAATGGACGAAGAAGAATTTCGTGTGGTCATTAGACATTACTTTATGAAAGGCTGAACGCTTCAGGAGACTAAAGAGAAGCTTGATAAACATTACAGTGACTCTGCACCTTCGATTAGAACGGTTTACAAGTGGTTTCAAAATTTTCGGAGTGGCCATATGGGCACAAGTGATGCTGAACGTTCTGGACGCCCTGTGGAGGTTACGACTCCAGAAATCATTGATAAAATCCATGATATGGTGATGGATGACAGAAGAGTTAAGGTGCGTGAGATTGCTAGTACTGTGGGCATCTCGAATGAACGGGTGCATAATATTTTGCATTAACATTTGGACATGAGAAAGCTATCCGCAAGATGGGCTCCGCGATTGCTCACGCTTGACCGAAAACGGAATCGTGTGAAGTGTTGCAAGGATGGATTGCAGCTGTTCAGGAAGAATCTGCAGGACTTTAAGCGTCGTTTCGTCATTATAGATGAAACATGGATACATTACTATACTCCTGAGACCAAAGAACAATATAAAGAATAGGTTGCCAAGGGAGAATCTGAACCAAAAAAGGCGAAGACCATTCCTCCGGTCGGAAAGGTTATTGCGACTGTCTTTTGGGATTCGCAAGGGATAGTCCTCATAGACTACCTGGAAAAGGGTAAAACTATTAAAGGTGCATATTATTCATCTTCATTGAACCGTTTGAAAACCGAGCTGCAAGAAAAACGCCGGCGATTGGACCGATAAAAGGTCCTTTTCCATCACGATAATGCACCAGCACACACCTCAGCAGTTGTGGTCGCAAAATTAATGGAAATATGATTCCAACTCGTTTCACATGTCTCCTATTCTCCAGGCTTGGTTCCCTCGGACTACTGTTTGTTCCCCAGTTTGAAGAAATGGCTGGCAGGACAAAGATTTTATTCAAACGAGGAGGTGATTGCAGCAACTCATAACTTTTTGCAGACTTGCACAATTACTATTTATTCGGAAGGGATCAACAAATTAGAACAGCATTGGACGAAGTATGGAAGTCTAAAAGGAGACTATGTCGAAAAATAAAGTTTAGCCCAAACACGTAAGTAGTTTGTATTTTTGCATGGACTTTTCAGACGCCCCTCGTATGAGCCTTGATTTCCGCGGCCGTTCAATAAAATTGTTCTAGATATGTAACCGCATCGTCAATATGTAGACGCACAGGACACCGCAGCGGCCGCACGTACGCATAGTACTGGCAGTAGCAGCAAGTAAACTGCGCTACGTCACAAATGCCGCTCGGTTCTCATTCCGACATGTCCACCAGTGTCCAGCGATTAAGCAAACACTAATCACGAATGTTTATTTCCTGCAGTGACAAGAAATAATGCAAACAGCAATAAAGGACTTCTAACATCCTTCCTCCGCGTCCTGAATATCCTATGAGATTACTATAGCATGTTATTCCGCCGGTATGCAAGGTGTTCGGAAATTCGCGTCACAGACTTCTAGGACTTGCAGAGGGGAGTGAGTACATAATACTTTGAAATGGAACCCCGTACCCTTTCCGTGCTGTAGATGTTTGAAAATATGTTTGCGGGATAGTATTGCAACAGGCTAGTCACTGTGTGTGTGTGTGTGTGTGTGTGTGTGTGTGTAGGGGGACCGATGTCCCATGACACCCGTACTATCTCTCTGACCTCGTTCGATCCTCATTCTCGTGTCTGTGAGATCCTTAGAGCAACACGGATGAGTACGCATTTGCAAAATACACCGACATGATGCTTCTGTGTGGCGTAGCTCATGGTGATGGTAAAACTGCTCGTCGCCTTTATCAAGATCATGATGTAAAACGTCAGAGTCCATCGCATTAGTGAACGGCTTCAGGAAAGGGGTACTTTCACCGTCGTCATGAGGTGTAACTGTGTTACTCCAACGCACGCCGCACCCCAGAACTAGAAGAGGCCGTACCTCTACATCTACATTGATACTCCGCAAGCCACCCAACGGACTACGCGAGCAACTGCTCCCAGCACCGTCTGGTATGATGTGGATGAACAACCTACAACTCTCCATACCACCTCTACCACTCGCAGACAAATGAATGAGGCTCGAACGATAGGGCAGATGTCAAATGACGTCAGCCAACCCGGTGTAAGCGCCCCCTGCCATGACTACTATGTTACAAACTTGCCTGTGCAGGAACGCATTGTGGAATACCAACGGCATACTCGCCTTCTCCAACCCACCAAGTCCGAAATCGCCGAACATTGTATTTCCACAGACCATTCCATGAATTACAACGACACAAAAATTTTGGCCCATACATAAAGCTTTTGGAGCTCCATTATCAATGAATCTGTGAAAATAAGATTGTCTGACAACGAGACGCTCATCAATCGAGATAGCGGTTATCAGCTAAACTCTGCTTGGAATCCTGTTATAGAGAAACTTCGTAGTCAAAGTAGTTATATGAAAATCGACCTGATATCGATACGCCAAGCTTTCACCGTGGAGGGCGCGAGGCGCAGCGCACGGAGTTGTTATGAACGCGCACGCTGAGCAGCGCATGCGCAATGCCACCTCAGTATGGCTTTAAATAGCGGAGCTCAGAACGTACTCGCCAGTACTACTACAGTGGCACTCACCTGAAGATGACCAGAAGACTCTGCGCCGAAATATCGTGGCAGGACGTTACTGATATCCGGCAGTTCCGTGTTTTCAGGGAACAATCAGTACGCCGGGAAAGCTTTAAACATCACAATATTTACAGTAATTCCAATTTCCTCCTATCGCTAATGAAGGATTTATCAATATGATAATCAACCGGCCGCCCTACACGTTGTTTATCTTTGCGTATGGAGACTTTCTGGCGCCTTGCGAGCAGAGAGGAGGCAGAGCAGCTTGAGTCATGAAAGAGTGCGGAAGTGTTTGTTGGGCGCTCCCGCCGACTCGGTGTGCAGCTATGCTCGCACCATCCGCCAGTGTAGATGCGCCTGATTCATTAACCTGCAGGTACTGAGAGCACGCTAGGAGTGGACAGGCTGAGGAAGCTGCAGTTCCAACTGTTGCCTGTCCCATAATTATCTGTGGCTCTGGAGATCACTGGGGGCTATCACCGAACAGCAACGGCGACGGCAGCAGCAACAACAACGGCAGCTCAGCATTGTCGTCAGATACATTCTTCGCCGTCCGAACAACTACAACATCGTAAGACTGTTAAGCGAAGAATTATAAACTACCCAGCAACATTTCCTTCGCAAAGTATGGCTAACCTGAATAATAATCTGCAATAGTTAAAACTTGTAGGGCACCTGTGTTGTCATTCTCCAAAGACATTTTTATCAAGCAGGGTCCCTTTCCCTTCCATGTAATCACCAAATGTCGTAATAATATAAAAATTGATTAACTATTTACTGCTATGAAACTTCCTGGCAGATTAAAACTGTGTGCCCGACCGAGATTCGAACTCGGGACCTTTGCCTTTCGCGGGCAAGTGCTCTACCATCTGAGCTACCGAAGCACGACTCATGCCCGGTACTCACAGCCTTACTTCTGCCAGTATCTCGTCTCCTACCTTCCAAACTTTACAGAAGCTCTCCTGCGAACCTTGCAGAACTAGCACTCCTGAAAGAAAGGATATAGCGGAGACATGGCTTAGCCACAGCCTGGGGGATGTTTCCAGAATGAGATTTTCACTCTGCAGCGGAGTGTGCGCTGATATGAAACTTCCTGACAGATTAAAACTGTGTGCCCGACCGAGACTCCTTTCTTTCAGGAGTGCTAGTTCTGCAAGGTTCGCAGGAGAGCTTCTGTAAAGTTTGGAAGGTAGGAGATGAGATACTGGCAGAAGTAAAGCTGTGAGTACCGGGCGTGAGTCGTGCTTCGGTAGCTCAGATGGTAGAGCACTTGCCCGCGAAAGGCAAAGGTCCCGAGTTCGAATCTCGGTCGGGCACACAGTTTTAATCTGCCAGGAAGTTTCATATCAGCGCACACTCCACTGCAGAGTGAAAATCTCATTCTATTTACTGCTAATTTTGTGTGTTTGCTAATGACCAGTTTCAGTCTAAATTTCCTGCCTCAGTAACTGCTCATTCTTGTATTGCATAACAGAGGCCACTTAAAGTAAAGTAAAATGTCACTGCCAAAACTTATAGCTAAAGATAAGGGCAAATTAAGAGTGCGCAATTTCATTTACTCTGTGTTTAGTTTAGCGAGTGACTTCTGCTAGCTTGATATGTATTTTACTGTTGTTATTTTAAAAGTAAAATCAGTTGATCGTTTGCTTAAAGTAAATTCAATTCAGTCTTTCAGTAATTAAAAGGAAACTGCTTGCCTTTTTCTCAATTTTGCATTACATTATACTGAGGTTACGGATGGTCAGTTTTTTACGTAACAAAGTTTAAATTAAGCCAGTCGTTCATTTAACTAGTAACTCCATTCAATTTTACTTTCAAAATTTAGTATTTCAGTGCTTTCTGATTCATTTCTTTTCGAGTTAACTGTTGTGCTGTAGAAAAGAGTGACAACTTTCTGTTGCCACGCCAGTGATTATTTGCTTAAATTTCTTTGCCATTGTCTTTCTCAAGATCCTGGAAATTCGTGGCCCTAACGGACTGGCGATCGTCAAGTCTTTGTTGCTAATCAGTGTTTTCTTTGTGTTATTAGTGATTTTTGTAGTAAATATTACGTAGTACCCTTTTTCCCCCTGTGCGGTCCTTGAGAGATTGCACTATACTCCGCCCATTCAAAATTATCAACAGTATTTAGAACAGATTCTTCCTTCAGAAGAGGCTATTGTACACTTTCCTGCAAGTAACCGGCGTTATTTTCCTTCGGTAAAGATGGCATCACCGTAAAATTTCATTGGGCATATGCAATCACGGTCAGTTATATCGCAATCCAGTAGGCCGATTAGGAAGGGGGAGGTTACTACTTGTAGAGTGACACATTGGCAATGCAGACTTTCACTGAAAATAATGTTCCGTGCACCACATAAGCACCAGCTGCTGCCATTATGGCAAACCTCCTGTCATCGCTCGGCAACAAACGAGGCAGAGCTGATCCGGGGTGGCGTTAAGTCGATGCGACAAACGGCGCGTGTGCCCTCCGATTGGTCGCTGAGCAGGCAAGGAGGCTGAATCGCGATTCCAATTACATACCGCAAGAGCACACGTGTAAAATACTGGCATTTCTTCGAGTTTAGCGTCTATCAGAAATCGTATTCATTGTTATTATTTACGAATGTGGCGGGATCGAAATCCGGTGAATGCTTTAACATATACGAAGAGACTGTTGAGTTGCAATCTGGCGCATACTAAGACAGCTATGTCGTACGCTGTTCTTTTGACGTCATATTCAGTGCGCATTAGGGAGAATTTCGCAGCACAGAATTCGCCATTTTTCACAGCAAAGCACGTTCTGAGGAAACAAACATGCAGATGAAGTTGACAGAGAGGGTATGGACATTTGTTTCTCTATGAGTAAACGTTCTAGAAATTTACAAAAGATTAGGAAGAAACTGCAGACGTTGCGTGACGAAAATCTACGATCTATTACGCTTTCATTTAAACTACTGTATTGGCATTTTGTAGGTTTCTTTCTAACACAACACTTTTACGTTGTCGTTAATTTTCCTCCTTAGTCTCTCCGTTTGTGCATTTGGACGACAGACTTGAATGGCATACGCGAGCTTTTCTTGTAATCTGGAAACAGCAATGCTCTTGCAGCCCAACTGCTTCTACAGTTTCATGTGATAGCCGTACACACTTGATCTTTCGCGACAGAACATCAGTACAAGCTTGTTTGAGTTGCTGTTATTTCGGGATAAAATGTTCTGAAGAGAGAGTACTTCTGTAAACGTTTCCGAGATCTCCAATTCATGTCTTCCCGACTTTAAGCGCAAACCTTCATCGTAAGGATCTTGTAACTGACTCCTCTGTGTCCGTATTTGCTTATTATATAACAGTGAGATTACCGAAAAATTATAGCATTTACATTAGTACCTTACGAACAACATACAGTTTTATATACTACACACATTGTTAGCAATACGACAAATACAGACGAAACAAAAGGTTCGCGTTATGCATTTTCGATTGCGAAAACGAAGAGTTGTAATGAAAGTTTTATAGAAATTGGCTGGACATGCAGACGACAAAATACGGCTTATTAACGAAGGTACACGCCAAGTCGATGTGTCTGTAGGCGAAAGCATTGATAGCGAAGGGAACGGTCTGTGTGCGAAGCCCAGCCTAATAATTAGCTTCAGTCGTCGTTGCACGAAAGCGTACTTTCCACTTAAATTTGAAAGATTTATGCAAGAATTAAAGAAATCCTGGCTTTTACCGAGTTACACGGACACTGTAACTGCAGAGTATAATACATGTACAGTACACCCTTTCCCTCTCCGACCACAGAAGGGGGGCCACACTTACACATTCAAAAGCTAAAGAATGAGCCACTGCACTTCATACTACCTCTGGCGTGCTACAGGGGAGTGTTACGGGACCATTGCTTTTCACAATATATATAAATGACCTAGTAGATAGTGTCGGAAGTTCCATGCGGCTTTTCGCGAATGATGCTGTAGTATACAGAGAAGTTGCAGAATTAGAAAATTGCAGCAAAATGCAGGAAGATCTGCAGCGGATAGGCACTTGGTGCAGGGAGTGGCAACTGACACTTAACATAGACAAATGTAATGTATTGCGAATACATAGAAAGAAGGATCCTTTACTGTATGATTATATGATAGCAGAACAAACACTGGTAGCAGTTACTTCCGTAAAATATCTACGAGTATGCGTAGGGAACGATTTGAAGTGAAATGATCATATAAAATTGTTGGTAAGGCGGGTGCCAGGTTGAGATTCATTGAGAGAGTCCTTAGAAAATGCAGTCCATCAACAAAAGAGGTGGCTTACAAAACACTCGCTCGACCTATACTTGAGTATTGCTCATCAGTATGGGATCCGTACCAGGTCGGGTTGACAGAGAATATCCAAAGAAGAGCTGCGCGTTTCGTCACAGGGTTATTTGATAAGCGTGATAGCGTTACTGAGATGTTTAGCAACGTCAAGTGGCAGACTCTGCAAGAGAGGCGCTCTGCATCGCGGTGTAGCTTGCTGTCCGGGTTTCGAGAGGGTACGTTCCTGGATGAGGTTTCGAGTATATTGCTTCCCCCTATTTATGCCTCCCGAGGAGATGACGAGTGTAAAATTAAGAGATTCGAGCGCACACGGAGGCTTTACGGCAGTCGTTCTTCCCGCGAACCATACACGACTGGAACAGGAAAGGGAGGTAATGACAGTGGCACGAAAAGTGCCCTCCGCCACACACAGTTGGGTGGCTTGCAGAGTATAAATGTAGATGTAGAATACGATTACGCTAACATAGGTGCCTCTATGTTTATGCTGAGAACACAAAGTACAATACTACTGGTATGTATCACGCCCTACGGTACTCAGACCCTAGGTTAGTGTGCCGTGTCAGTGAACACTGACTGGCGACTCACGGTACCATCGATTGGTCCAGAACGCGTCGCATCTACCCCGAACGTGTGCAGGGCATCAAGATCCGGCCGGCCAGTAAACAGGATGCCGATGCCGGCAGGAAGGAAGGCGTAGGGAGCAAGTGAGAGGGGCGGAGAGCGAAAAATACCTCGTGAGGGGCCCGGAAGCCGGCGCGGGGCGGCGCGGCGCCGGCTGCGGGGGCGGCATAATATCCGGGAGTGCAGGCCGGCCCGCTGTGACGCACGCCGACTATTCTTGGCGCCCGCTGGCGTTCCTGCGCTGCATCACTGCCCGTAGCGGGCGGGCACTCCGCGCCTAACACAGCGCTGCGCCACGGAACAACGACCTCTACGTAGCTGCAGCCACAGGAGACCAACGGAAATAATCGTGAGGCACGGCGACTGCAAAGCGCCACGTTCATCAATGGTTAATGTCGAAAACAGAGAGGGCTTGCGAAACAACCACGACTCCAGGACACCACTGTCTTCAATAAGAAATACTGTCCTGGGTATCGAAAACCTGGCCAAGTGCGAGTACGACTCGTATAGGGTGGTCCATTGATAGTGACAGGTCCAAATATCTCACGAAATAAGCGTCAAACCAAAAAACTGCAAAGAAAATGGCTCTGAGCACTCTGGAACTCAACATCTGAGGTCATCAGTCCCCTAGAACTTAGAACTACTTAAATCTAACTAACCTACGGACATCACACACATCCATGCCCGAGGCAGGGTTCGAACCTGCGACCGTAGCGGTCACGCAGTTCCAAAATGAAGCACCTAGAACCGCACGGCCACACCGGCCGGCCAAACTGCAAAGAACGAAACTTGTCTAGCTTGAAGGGGGAAACCAGATGGCGCTATGGTTGGCCCGCTAGATGGCGCAGCCATAGTTCAAACGTATATAACTGCGTTTTTTTTCAATAGGAACCTCCATTTTTTATTACATACTCGTGTAGTACGTAAAGAAATATGGATGTTTTAGTTGGACCACTTTTTTCACTTTGTGATAGATGGCGCTGTAATAGTCACAAACACATTGCTCACAATTTTAGACGAACAGTTGGTAACAGGTAGGTTTTTTTAATTTAAAATACAGAACGTAGGCACATTTAAACATTTTATTTCGGTTGTTCCGATGTGATACATGTACCTTTGTGAACTTATCATTTCTGAGAACGCATGCTGTTATAGCGTGATTACCTGTAAATACCACATTAATGCAATAAATGCTCAAAATGATGTCCGTCAACCTGAGTGCATTTGGCAATACGTGTAACGACATATATCTCAAAAGCGAGTAGTTCACCTTCCGTAATGTTCGCACATGCATTGACAATGCGCTGACGCATGTCGTCAGGCGTTGTAGGTGGATCACGATAGCAAATATCCTTCAACTTTCCCCACAGAAAGAAATGCGGGGACGTCAGATCCGGTGAACGTGCGGGCCATGGCATGGTGCTTCGATAACCAATCCACCTGTCATGAAATATGCTATTCAATATAGCTTCAACAGCACGCAAGCTACGTGCCGGACATCCATCATGTTGGAAGTACATCGCTATTCTGTCATGCAGTGAAACATCTTGTAGTAACATCGGTAGAGCATTACGTAGGAAATCAGCATAAAATGAGCGATTTAGATTGCCATCAATAAAATGGGGCCAATTATCCTTCCTCCCATAATGTCGCACCATACATTAACCCGCCAAGGTCGCTGATGTTCCACTTGTCGCAGCCATCGTGGATTTCCCGTTGCCCAATAGTGCATATTATGCCGGTTTACGTTACCGCTGTTGATGAATGACGCTTCGTCGCTAAATAGAACGCGTGCAAAATATCTGTCATCGTCCCGTAATTTCTCTTGTACCCAGTGGCAGAACTGTACACGACGTTCAAAGTCGTCGCCATGCAATTCCTGGTGCATAGAAATATGGTGCGGGTGCAATCGATGTTGATGTAGCATTCTCAACAGCGACGTTTTTGAGATTCCCGATTCTCGCGCTGTTTGTCTGCTACTGATATGCGGATTAGCCGCGACATCAGCTAAAACACCTACTTGGGCATTATCATTTGTTGCAGGTCGTGATTGACGTTTCACATGTGGCTGAACACTTCCTGTTTCCTTAAATAACGTAACTATCCGGCGAACGGACGGAACACTTGGATGATGTCGTCCAGGATACCGAGCAGCATGCATAGCACACGCCCGTTGGGCATTTTGATCACAATAGCCATACATCAACACGACATTGACCTTCTCCGCAACTGGTAAACGGTCCATTTTAAAACGGGTAATGTATCACGAAGCAAATACCGTCCGCACTGGCGGAGTGTTACGTGATACCACGTTTGTGACTATTACAGCGCCATCTATCACAAGGCGAAGAAAGTGGTCCAACTAAAACATACATATTTCTTTACGTACTAAACGAATATGTAATAAAAATGGGGGTTCCTAGCCGGCCGGAGTGGCCGAGCGGTTCTAGGCGCTACAGTCTGGAGCCGCGCGACCGCTATGGTCACAGGTTTGAACCCTGCCTCGGGCATGGATGTATGTGATGTCCTTAGGTTAGTTAGCTTTAAGTAGTTCTAAGTTCTAGGGGCCTGATGACCTCAGAAGTTAAGTCCCATAGTGCTCAGAGCCATTTTGGGTGTTCCTAATTAAAAAAAAAAAATGCAGTTGATATCCGTTTGACCTATGGCAGTGCCATCTATCGGGACATTCATAGCGCCATCTGATTTCCCCTTTCAAGCTAGACGAGTTTCGTTCTTTGTAGTTTTTTCGTTTGATGCTTATTTCGTGAGATATTTGGCCCGGTCACTATCAGTGGACCACCCTGTATATCATCTCTACCGATATTCGCCCCATTCGGATACTTCCTTTATGATGGGTCTTTGTCTTTTTTCTTAAAGTGTATTTTTGTAATTACATAAGACAACAGCTAACGCACCCATGCGTTCGAAGATGGATGGGTCGAGCGAAGCCTATAGCTTGCCCTTCAACATCGTCTGACCTGCGACATGCGGATTTCTGTCAGGGCTCATATCGAAACCGAAGTGCACAGCTCTGCTGATGATATGGTTCAATGTTCGCAAGATTATCTGGAAATGTTTGGAAGACTTCGCAACTCACTGTGGAGAGGAGTGCAATGTGTGTACATATTACTAAATGTAAGTAACCCGCTAGGTTTTTCTCTCTCTACGTGAAGGCTAATTTCTGGAACTACTGTGGAAATTTTTGTGCAGCTTTCACTAACGGACTGATTCACTTAGGGACAGTCAAATGAAGACGAGACAGATAGAAAAAAGTAAATGAACTGTTTAGTATTTCAAAAGTAATCGCCATAAAAATTAATAGACCCTACATTTATTCCACTGTGAGACAAGATGTAAAATGTCTGCGGTTGCCTAGTTATGATTGTACCCAGGCGTCGACCAGTTCGTCCAACGCAAATCAATGGCCACGAATGACTTCCTTCTGGGCTGCAATAATACGGAAATCGCATGGAGGATGTGTAAGGGTTTCCCCCCGGAACCTCTGCAGCGAAATCGAAAAGCACTTTGGCAACATGTGGGTCTGCCTGGGTTTCCGTAGTCAACCGGGAACATTTTTTTCCCTGATGGTACTGACTGTCTTGTCTCACAGGGGAATAAGTGTATATTAATAGTTATGGCGAAATAATAAACATGTTATTTACTTTTTCCCATCTCTGCAATTTTCATTTTACTATTCCTTATTATAGCTATGTTAAGTATGTAATGTATTTATTATTCTCGGTTTCATATTTAACTGGCGTTTAGAGTGACATCTCGAGGCATTGATGGGAGCTACGAGATGGTCAGTTAAACAGGAGGCGGTATCTGGCGGGAAAAGCAGTAGACAGACACCGCAACTGCAGAGAAACCGTGGAGTTCCACCAAACTCTACATATATCTAGACATATTACTATAAATTAATGTCCCCTGCCGCGTTTTACTGTCTGCATGTATACAAGGTTAATCTCAGGAACTACCTTAGGATTTTGGTACAATTTTCACTAGTAAAAATATTGACGACAAAGGTTTGTGTAAATAATTTATAAATATTTCGTGAAAATTAGCTGAACTACGATTAACTGAATTCCCCCGCCCCGTTTTTCTCTCTGTATGTGAAGACTAATCTCAAGAAATACTGGTATAAAAGCTGTTTCACGAGAAAGGTTTGCCGCTACGCCAGCCAAGGCGACCGGTCCTTGATACTTAGTCCTACCCGTGAGAAACCGGGGCGGTCGCTACTTGCATCTAAATGCGAGGACGACGGGTGGAAATGCTTGTTTGAATGGTAAGTGTGAACAGTAAATTACAGGGTGTCCATGGATGAAATGTCAGGTGGAGATAACCGAATGACATTATGAACTCAATCACTAGCGTCTCGTAATCACCATTTCACCGTTATCTTGAAAATTGATGCTTTGCGGACCCATGTTTGCTGGGAAGATTATTCCTTCTCTTATCACGCACTTTCTCCCGTGTCAGTTTTCGATACTAATTGTGACTCGCCCGTTGTAACAGCGACGCAAATGGCGCGCAACATGCTAACAGTGTTTCTATTAGATGCATGACCCGCGCTTTATGGCCATTGGACTAAAGTGCGTCATATTGGTGTGGCGAACCCCATCATCGCCTGATTCTGTTGGCAATACATATAGCGGGCGGTGCATGTATACTACGCGCGCAGCTGGAACGCGGCCAGGAAGCGCTAGGAGAACGGACTGGTGGAATGCACGACAACACGAGAGAGATGCCGTGACAAGCTGAACGGCTGGCGTTCGGAGATCAGTGGCGCCCGTTACTAGTATCCTGTGGCTGCAACACTAGTTCCCAGAAGCTGTGTGCTATCATCACGACCTTTTGTTCATCAGGTGCTTCGTGGGTGCAGATTTGACTGATGCTGAACCTACCACCCAAGATCATACAGAATGATAGATTACGGATTACCTCAGGAAGCAAATGGAGTAGCCGGAGAGAGAGAGAGAGAGAGAGAGAGAGAGAGAGAGAGAGAGAAAATAATTTTTTTTTAAAAAAACCAACATCCGCTCACATCGGAAAACGTTATTTGATAGGTTCCTGAACCCAACAGGGGGCCTCGCCTATTGCTTATGGGTTGAGGATTATTCAATAGAATAATTTACTTTAATGGTTGCTGAGTGACAGAGTTTGATCTGTTAAAATAATATTTATTCAAACTGTGTGTAAAAATCACTCATGACACATAAACGCCGAGGTTATAAAACAATTTGATAATGAATTTACATAATTAAAAAAGAACAGCCACAAGAAAGTAAAAGATTGCTATGGTTGCTAACAGCATGATGCTGAACAATTACGGTTGAGATGGTGTCCGGATACATAAATAACACGAATTAAGTTTTCAGCAGTGATTGAAAAATTATGTAAAATACGCGAGAAGGTATGAATTCAAACGGAAACACACAACAGATCAATGAATAAATGGACAATCAGAAAGAAACGTCGTTTGACGGATTATCTCCAATGCGTTAAGTCTATTACGAAAGAAAACACATGTGGCTACGAAAAGAATCTCATTTCAATCTAGAATCAGATTTCAGAAAAACTTGTACAATAGTGCGTGAAGGGCGTACATCAAGTTTCGAATACTAAAATACAGAAATCATAAATGAGCTCCTTTTCCCTCGATATATCGCGATTTCGGAAGTCGAGAGTGTGCGTTGCGAATGCCACCTTACCATGACTGCCACTGAGGTGGTTGCCGACAAGTCGGGATGTGCCGAATTACGCCCGCCGAATAAGTGATTGCGTGAGTGTCAAAGACTGATCAACGCATTTATGACTTGCCCACCAACAGGGTAGGCTGAGCCGAAGTGATGCGGCTGAATATCGCGGATCTCATCGTTTTCGTGATTACTCGCCGCGGGTGCGTGTAACTTCAAAGTGAAACTTTAAAGACTTGGCAGAGGGCTGAACTCGAGAAAAACACGTATGAGCGCTGAGTTCAGAGTAGCATCAACAAGGAGAAGTTCGAATCAGAAAACCCATACCAATCTGGATACGAATACTTCTCTCAGCTTTTGGTATCTTACTTTCAGACCTCGGAAGGGCACCTGGCATAATATTTTCTGGCCGACCCCAGAAAGGGCCCAACTGCTCCTGCTGGAAATCCGTTCCCTGTCTCTCACGACAAAGTTAAAGATGTATTCGCCAGTGAGATACATGTATAGGGAAATGGGAAACGAATGTCGCCAGGTTCCCGCGTACGGACTCGTTTGTCCGAAATATTGGAAACTTTGCGGGAATTCGCAGAGCGGTTCTACTTCGGTCAATGAGCTATCAGGCTCAAGTTGTGTCTGGAGATGTTTTTCGACAGGGATACCAACCTGAGTGCCGCTTGCCATACGGCACGACAGCCAAGAGTGATAGTCTGAAGTGCCATTTCCTTTCATAGTAGGGCCCTGTTGGTCGTAATTCACGGCACCCTTACAAATGGTTCAAATGGCTCTGAGCACTATGGGACTTAAATTCTAAGGTCATCAGTCCCCTAGAACTTAGAACTACTTAAACCTAACTAACCTAAGGACATCACACACATCCATGCCCGAGGCAGGATTCGAACCTGCGACCGTAGCGGTCTCGCGGTTCCAGACTGTAGCGCCTAGAACCGCTCGGCCACCCCGGCCGGCGGCACCCTTACAGCACAGCACAGAGGTACATCGACGACATTCTACGCCCCACCCGGACACAGGGACCGACACAGGGACGGTTCCTATTGTTTGTCTTCATGATTGCCAAAGCCAACCTTGACCAACGAGGTCACCGGATCTCTCCCAAGCTGAGAACGTTTGGAGCACTATGGGGAGGGTTCTCCAACCAGCTTGGAATTTTGACGATCTGATGCGCCAACTGGACGGAATTTGGTACGATATCCCTCAGGAGGGTATACAACAACTGTCAATCAATGCCAAGCCGAATAAGTGATTGCGTGAGTGTCAAAGACTGATCAACGCATTTATGACTTGCTCAATTTGTAAAGCTCTTTCTCTTGAATAATTCATCCTGTCTGTCTGAAATGGACCATTTGTTTGTACCCTTCGTGGTGCACCCTTTTTCGTATTAGAATGTATTAGAAGGAATGGGTACTTTCAGCTTTATGACTACTTATTTTAATTTATTGAATATGGGAATAATCTATGACAATGTTAAAGTGATTAATAAGACATTACATTTGAGAGTCAGAAATGATATTAGGTAAATACTTGAATGTTTGAATGTCAACAGAGTTTTCGCTTCTAGTTTTTAAGGTAGAGCAAGTGGACACACATCTCTAGAAAGACCGAATTGGAATTGCATATCTCTGTTTGTTCGTTAGGAGTGCGACATGATGATGTGCTCTCACGTACAGATAGGCTCACGAGAGATAAATACGATACCGGTGCTCAAACATGGCTCGTTACTGGAGGGGCCGACTCTTTGCGCCGGCGAATTTGCTGCATTAACGATCGGCCCACAACCCGGAGTCCGCACGAGAGCCAAACCACACACTGCGCACCGAATTGAGTTTTGTGTGCTGCGGCCCGCGGCGCCCCTGCAGCGGCTTTCCACTACATCCGGAGGCCGGCTAGCGGCGGGTTGGCGCGTGGGTGGCCACGGCCGGCCACTCGGTCGCTGCGAGCCATCTTAGCGGCAGCGGGGCTGCTGTGCTTTGAAGTTACTTTTCGGATCTGTTCTAGCCACAGTTTACCGCCGATTCCTGGAAAAACGAAGCATCCATCGTGACTCGACAAAGGCGCATGTCTCTCCACTGAAGATCGTAGGACATACGCACAGAACTACAAACTTATGTCACTACCAGTGGCAAAAAATGCATTTATCTACGGAAGCATTTTCACTTTGTCAAATGACAACAGCTTTCGGTACTAGGTACCACCAATCAGACCATCCGAAGTTCGAGAACATCCGTGCACAACTGAAATACATTTTAGGAAATATTTTTGTAAACTGTTTTTCCGTATGATTCTCAAAGTATGCTACAAATTGCAACCTTGAAACGCTTGCAGCAATTACAGCTGATGCGCAGTCTTCAAAACCGTTCACCCAAGGAGGTGACTCATACTAATAAGTAGGTCAACCATAGAACATCAGTAACGAATACACTTTTCTTGCACTTCTGTAATTTGAGAAATTAACATATTAGAATTTAATCTTACAATCAGAACAACACAGTTTTTTTTGGAGAAAACGACATTTTGTCAATTGAGTGGGAGATTGATTATTTTGAATTTTTTTTGTTTATTTATAGACGCAATCAAATTCTTATGGCACAGTCATAACCGCTTTCAGCCATACAATAACTATCTTCAGATTCTATAACAATACAAAAGAAATTTCATATTAAAACCTAAAAATAAGTGCAATATTTAACCAGACTTATTAGTAATCTACTGAATTTATGCGAAATACATATAGCTCATACCTACAGGCCGCATACACTGAAAACCGGTTCATGCGTTGTCAAACAAGCTATAAAATAAGACTGGGGTTTTACATTTTAGAACGCCAATTTTTTTCAGTACCTGTGTTGTATTATGACCAGTTGATTAAAAGTGCTGTTTTTTTTTTCACGGCAGTTTCGATGTGTAATTAGAAAAACGAAGGTTTTTCGATTAGTTGTAGTAGCATGTATTGGCTTCAATTATTTGGTATGTACAGTGATTATCGAGCAGGCGTCTGTAACGAACTCCGACAGTAAACAGTGATAGATGCCGTCCTCAGCTGTATGCTTACGGGTACACTTATCAAACTCCTCTCTGTCCAACATCAGCATTTCGTCAGTTGAAGATAATTTCAACCAAAAAAAGAGAGATAGTACATCCTACTTCAGCCTTTTTGCCAACAGCTTGCAGGTGAAGAATAGAGTTTGAGTACGTCTGCCACTCTTTGCGAGTGGTATTGTGAAATTTTTTCCCAGTACGGTAACACCAGTTGTATAACATCGTCAATTTTTGAGCTGAGTTGTGTAGGGCTATGCATACAGTTGTGTAATTAAGATTACATAATTAGGACCAATATTAACTTCAGTACAGTACACTTATGTAACCTCCTTCTGCATCTGGACAGTTTCCATGTGCTGGGGGTGCACTTGGGCACTCCATCCAGAAGGACCAGGGTTCGAGTCCCGGAAACGGCACTGCTATTTTTAATTTCCCGCCAATTCCCAGGTGGAGTGGGTGGGGATGGGACGTCAGCTCAGCCCTGGGACAAAGAAATTCCCTCCGTTTTTGAAATACCCACAAAAATTCAGATTTCCCGCCAGAATTCTAATTTCTCACAAATACGATAGGAGGAAAAGGTGGGACAGGGTGGGGGCGGGGACCCAGCTGAAGGATGAGGAAAACACATGACGTCATCCTGGTGTGAGAGTGGTGGTAATTATAGAATTTTATTAATTTCCATATCAATTCGATATCAAAATTGTCCTCGTGCCCCCAATACTGCAGTGTATACATGAACGCGGTCGCCAAGAAAGGCCATATAGCTCATTCATTCCATCTTTCCTGCTATTCCCGGAGATAACAAACAGTAGACGTAACACGAAGCCGTCAGGTTTCTCAGGCATGTGAACTGGCAGATGGGCAATTCAGACTTTGGCTCAATGTGCTGTGTTCCGGCAGTTGTTCGCAGCGTCCATGTCCCACATAACTACAAGAAGCTGCCGCCTGTTATCGATCGGCAACAACCGATCTCAAGCTGACACAGGGCGGTGTTAAGCCGACGCGACAGACCGAGTGTGTCCTCTGGCGCGACGCCAAGAAGGCCGTTGCTTAGCTACGTGCAGAGAGGTTGAATAGCGCTTTCGATTACGTACCGAAAGCGAGAACGGCTCAACCACGAATTCGTGATATTTTATTACACTATCGACTTTGGCATGCAGCACTTTCAATACGCATTTCGAAGTGCCTGACAGTCAAGGCGCTTAAAGATCACTTGAAATGGCTGCAGAACGAAACTGATGGTGGAATAAATTATCGGGCCTCAGTTGCGTATCGAAAATGTCGTCGTTCCATATACCCGTTCGATACAGTTTCGCACTGCTACTCCATTAACAAAATCGAACTTATGGCATGTGCGAGCAGCATTATGATAGGGGTGGGGGCACCTTATGAAATAGGGCAATGACGTTTTTTTGGCAGCACATTATGTCTGATTATCTGTGATGTTACGTTTAAGTATTGCTGGCCGTGAACCTTTATGTTTTTTAATTTATTTGACGCCACAGTGATAACGTTGCCATGAAGGCTATTGTAGTTATTTTTGTGTTACCTCACAATGAAGACTAGTTCAAAATAATTATTTATTAGCAGCTCTTGGAGTAGGTTAAACAAGAATTTTTCGAAGTCTGATTGTATGTTATCTTCATTAGAGCCTTTAACTGTAGAATGTGGAGATTTTGGAGCAGAGTTAAGTCTCAAGTTTACAGATTGTGAACTATTAAATAATCCTTATCATTAGTTCATTGTCACTTGCACCTTATTCGTGGTTTAAGTTCATTTCAGTCCCTCATATTTACTCAAACACAAATGCAAGCAAGCCGTAAAGGGTAGCAACCATATAAAGATATTGCAGTTGTTCGCTTTTTTTTCCAGTCTCTACTAGAAGCAGCAGAATGGGCTCTTTCAGATCAGGCCCTTTACAGAAGCGCTGTTCCTTCCAGCCAAATTTCGCAGCAAGCTGGGAAGCGAAGCATCCCAGAAACTTCGTTGGACTGGGACTATTCTAATTTATTTCTGGCGCTATGTTGACCACTGTCCCAGACAATAATAAGAATTCTGTGACGTTCATGTATGGTAGGGTTTATATTCGTCACTTCATCTTCTTTGTCTGAAGTTCCTGTTTGTGTAACGTGACGAGAGAGAGAGAGAGAGAGAGAGAGAGAGAAAGACGGCTGGTGTTTTTGCTGGTCGGCGGGAGCTCCGGCCTGTCCGACTTCTTGCCGCTGGCAGCTGCAGGCCGCATAATCCCAGACATTACGGCGTCGTTACCTCCGGCTGCCCCTGCGGATGCTGCGCCGCCGCACAGCAGAGCCCGGCCGTGCTGCCTCTGAGCTATGGGGGGCGTTAGGGAGCGACGCCGTAATTCTCTACGGCCCCGCTCCACTATGGGCCCACGTCACGTACGAAAACAGACAAACTTATCACTCAGTAAAATCCAGCAGGCTCCACTGCCGAAACACCATCGTCAAACCAATGACGTTTCAGCAGCCACTTCACCAATAAGATACAGCACTGCGTTTTAGTGCTTACATGATCCCCTCACTCTCTCGAGATCACTTTTCCATTTCCGCATTGAATCTTTTCTTTTTGCGTTGGAACATTCTTGATTAATAACTTATAAATAGTACTCATTCGTTTTTATCCCAGAGTTATGAAATTTTTCACGCAGTTCATGGCAAAGCTTCTTTAATTAATTTCTAAGTTTTTGATCTATACCTGTGGTAGTGATCCACTCCTATACAAGACCGTCGATAAGCTGTATTCAGACTAGAATGAGATTCTTCACTCTGCAGCGGAGTGTGCGCTGATATGAGACTTTCTGACAGATTAAAATTGTGTGCCGGACCGAGACTCGAGCTCGGAACCTTTGCCTTTCGCAGGCAAGTGCTCTGCTATCTCAGCTACCCAAGCACGACTCACGACCCGTCTCCTACCTTCCAAACTTCACAGAAGCTCTTCTGCGAACCTTGTAGAACTAGCGCTCCGAGTTCGAGTCTCGGTCCGACACACAGTTTTAAATCTGTCAGGAAGTTTCATATCAGCGCACACTCAGAGTGAAAATCTCATTCTGGAAACATCCCCCAAGCTGTGGCTAAGCCATGTCTCCCCAATATCCTTTCTTCCAGGAGTCCACACAGTTTTAATCCGTCAAGAAGTTTTATATTCAGACTACTTTGTTTCCTGAATCTCTCATGCCAGCAAGAATTTTCATTGTAATACTGCAGTGAAGAGAACATACTCACACAATAATTATTCAATTCGACTTCACCTCTTACTACTACTACTACTACTACTACTACTACTACAACGTACTGTAAAGACTGTTCTCACCACTTGTTTTCCAAGTAAGTTGTTAAGCAAATTGTAAAAATTAGTTTATTATGTAATTACTTCCTTCTCCGCCGGCTGCGTGCTATGCCCATTTTCTACAAGAATAACATTAGACCGCCATTTCAACTACGTTTAATGCAATCTACACTGTTGACTAAAACATTAAGAATACTCCGGTTAAATTATTCTTTTAGCCTTCTTCCCCTTTACCCCGCTAAAATAATTTATACGGAGCGGTGTGGCAACTCTGGATTTCGGAAATCGTGAAAGTGAAACAACTTCATAGAGGAATATAGATGTTGATGTGGTGTGTTTGGTAGCTATCTGCGGTCGGTCACATAATGTAGCCACCACTTTATTCCCATATTATACTGATACACAGTATACTCTTTTTTCCTCGTATATGCAGCGCTTATTGGCTGAAAAGAAATCTGCGTAATGTGGAAGATGTGACTAGTACATTGTGATGAAGCCGTACTGAATAACTGGGAAGAATGCATTAATTTATGTTGATTCGAGGCAACGAATTGTACTGTCATCTTGAACTGAAGAATTTCTACAAAACTCTCATGACTTCATGGAGATATATTCCGTCTTTGCGACTAAAAAACGCAGTTTGTTTTTTGCATTCCGCTTTTCGCTTCTTTTATTTGCGAAGATCGTCAGTATCCTGTAATCCACGTTTGTTTTTACATATATATGGTATTGCATTATGTAGTAGTTACAAATATGTTACTTCTCATGTTATTCTTTGTTCTCCAGGTTAGCATCAACTTTTGCAGTACAAGTTTCCTGAGGTTAAATTATCGTTCGACATTACGATTTCAAGTTTTCCTAGAACGCGCGTATCGTCCTGGAGATGGGTTTAATCGGTCAAGATGACCTATTTTCAGCGGTTGTTCACCCACATTGATTACAACACTTCATTTGAAATTTTCGCTTTAAGTTGAACTTGTGTTTGTGCCTATGGTGTGGTTTGATATTTGTCCTTTGATGTTGTTGTTGAGGTGTGTGTGTGTGTGTGTGTGTGTGTGTGTGTGTGTGTGTGTGTGTGAGAGAGAGAGAGAGAGAGAGAGAGAGAGAGAGAGAGAGAGAGAGAGAGAGAGAGAGAGAGAGAGAGAGAGGGAGAGAGGGGTAGCAGACATTGGTTAATTATTTATTCTAGTTATGTTTTACATTTCTGTTTGTTGTTGTTTTAATAGCTAATATAATAACTGCGTTATTGCTTATACTGATTCGGTAGTTATTACTGAAAGAGTCTTTGTATATGAAAGTTTTCCCGCAATGTCCGGAGGTTTTTCTTATGATTGTTCAATGCAATAATAATTTTCATGCCCTTTTCCATATTAGATATTTCATGTCCATGACCTCACTTATGTGTTAAATTACAGTAGCTACGTATATTATCCGAAAGACACTGGTGAAATGGCGTAATTCCAAAACTCCTATCGACTAACTCAGCGCCGTACTAAATAGAAACGTAATCAAAAATTCATGCCGAGTGGCATATAATATTTTTCAGGCCAAACACGTGCGAAGATTGAATTTAAGTATAGAATGTCCACAAACTTCTTGCCTCCTTACGCTGTTTTCACACCAATAAGCTAGTCACTGTTTTGCACAACTTTTACTTTTCATGTAATTAAACACAGAGTTATTATAGGATGTTTGTAAGACAGTTTCTCCCTTGGTCTATAAATATGGCAATTGCCTATTTTATTTAATATATGTTGTTACAGTATTCCGCTCTCGTGCTCAAAAAGCAAGTATTTCGTTCTCTCATTACTACCCAAGCAATCTTACCACAAATACCATCGTTCCGCACTCTACTACGCGCCACAACTAAATGACCCGTTGACTGGATTTTCGTTCAAATTATTTCGGCGACATCCGTAAGCTATTATTGTTGTTGGTCCGATTCTATATGTTATTCTTACTCTATTATTACTCTCTTATTGGGCTCTGCCTTCAAGAACTGTATAGAGATGTACATTAAGTCCTGTTTCGTTATCATTTCTATACTGTCACGAAGAATATTTTCTGCCCCGCCAAACTCGGAGCGTTGCCAGCAGCGGCACACGCGCCGCCAACCGCGTCGCTTATGCAAGCGCTAGTGCGGGAGTACCCCCAAAGCAGCTGGTGGGCGACGCGGGAAGCAAGGCGTGTCGCGAATTGCGAGGGGTGGTCGAAACAAAAGGCACCTAACAACATTACGGGTAAAAAGTTACCACGAGGCGCCTGAGGACAACTACCCCACTGATTCAAGGGCAGAAGGACTCCCTGCTTCCGGAATACCTGTCGCTGTAACAGGGGCCAGTTCTACACTGTGTCGTTCAGTTAGTTGTCCGAGTTGAAGTGCTTCCCTCTGAGATGTTTGCGTAGTGGACGTAACACAGAGGAGTCGCAGAGCCGCATGCCCGTGCTGCAGTGCGGATGCTCAAGCTGTGGCCACTACACCGTGTGTGACCTCGGAGACGGGGCCGGCCGGAGTGGCCGTGCGGTTCTAGGCGCTACAGTCTGGAAGCGAGCGACCGTTACGGTCGCAGGTTCGAATCCTGCCTCGGGCATGGATGTGTGTGATGTCCTTAGGTTAGTTAGGTTTAATTAGTTCTAAGTTCTAGGCGACTGATGACCTCAGAAGTTAAGTCGCATAGTGCTCAGAGCCATTTGAACCATTCGGAGACGGGTGGAGCGCACGTTATCGTGGAGCTGAATCACTCCCTCCGTGAGCAGGCAAAGACATTTGCTCTCGATGGACTTGCGTAGGCTACGGAGTCTCTCAGAGTATATGTCACTTAATGATTTTTCCATGCTCGAGGAACTCGATGAGTACCGGACATGGGCGTCGAAAAACGACTTTTGAGCATCAATTTGTATGCAGAAGACACATCTTTGAATTTTTAGGAGTAGTTGACAACAGAACATTCGTGTCCGGAGATGTCTTGCTACGTTATCCAAAAGCGGCATATGGAAATTTCAAATTGTTAGTTGTTATGACGTTTCGTAACTTGGATTGACATCTGGCTTCCTTCACTAACGAGTGCCGGATTTATCTTACTTCTGTTAGTCGTCGTAGACGGGATGGGGGCGGCCAGGTATCAAGGCACGTCTTAGACACACTCTCTCAAGTGATCGGCAGGCAAGTGAATCAGCCATATTTTAGACAGATGCCTTGTATCGATGTCTGACGTTTCTCGTCCCTAGACAGAGTATTGACTGTGTAAGCTGGGCAACAGGTTCGAGGCACTGAGCTGAAACTGCAATCAGCAGTTCGGTGATGAAATCATAGTTCGAGACGATACTGCGTAAGCACGCCGCTCCCACTTCGTCGACACGTTCGTCCGAGGGGCAGGATTCAAGCGACTGGAGTACCCTGCTGTGTCTGTTTACATCTCTTAGACATTGGTTGACCTCAGGAAGGTGGCAGGCCGGAACAGCACGGGATAGATCACTTTGTAGAGAGTGTGCCAAAGAAGATTCAACCACTGGGGTGGTCGGAAAATTTGGATTACACAGGTGTGCAATTTCGAGCCGAATTCCTGTGTTCTGGCAATCGTTCGGTTTTTATTCTACGTTAAAGTTGTTTACTGAATTTCTTCAATGTACACTTTCATCTCCTGCTCCCATGAATTTAGGCTCACAAGCTTTTGAAGATGTGCAAGAGGTACAAAACTTTAACCATTTTGTTTGTTTGTGAAATATTTATCGAGAAATAAAATAAAATTATTACTTTGCCCCGTAGTTGTTACTCAGTTAAGGACTGGCAAGGAGGAACACAGATACTTTTAAGAAGTCTTATGTTATTACCACGACCTGTTTCGGGCTATTTTCCCCTTCTAATCGGAGTGGCATTGTATAGTCTGACACTCTTTTATAACAGAGAAAAGTTACTGAAGTGCATCCAACTGAAAACGTTTAAAGTGGGCGAGTTCGGTGCACTTACATTTGTTATAGAATGCCTTTTGTCTCATTTTGGTCCTTATGTACTTCTGCGTGGTACCATAAAGAATTCAAACGTAAACAGCATACACACATATCAACTGTGGCACACGAACATTTCACAATATTGATTTTATGGAATGGAAGTGGCACTGAAATATAATGAAGCTCCTTGAAAGGAATCGTGCCCCGTTACGTTCTCTCTGAACAATCCAGTTTCGCGTTTGCTACTAAAGGTAACGAAATGTTTCGCTTGGTTGTAAGGAAAATGACTAAATGCCATAACAGACTCTGCCTGGCAGGTACACTTTACGTTTCAACCTACAACCGCTACAGGCAGTGAGATTAGAGTAAATAAATACGAGGGAGTGTTCAATAAGTAATGCAACACATTTTTGTTCTTAACCAAATTCGTTCGAAAAAAATCAGGAATTTGCTGTGGGATATTGTGGAATATTCCCCCTTAAGCCGCAATAGTTTCATGAGGTTCCGGCAGATCGCGGAGCTACAAGTAGCCTTCAAAATTGCGTCTGGAACCAATTTGCGTTCCAAGCAGAGAGCTGTTATTGAGTCTCTTTTAGTAGAAAATGCGAGCGTCGCACGTATTAATAGTCACTTGCAGAATGTCTAGGAAGACTCGGCAGTGAATAAAAGCACGGTGCGTCGTTGTGCGAGGCGTCTGTCGTCATAGCAACAAGGTCGCGGAAACCTGTCCCATCTCCCCCGTTCCGGCCGGCCGCGCGCTGCTGTGAACTTGCGTTGCTGGAACGTGCAGACACACTCATTCGTGGTGATCGACGGATCACAGTCAAACACGTCGCCGTACAATTGTACGTCTCTGTTGGTGGTGTTGACAAGCTCATCCACTAGTTATATCACTCAAAGGTGTGTGCCCGCTGGGTTCTTCGCCGCCTAGCAGAAAACCGAAAAGAACAACGAAGAATTGCTTGTGGGTTACGAGGCTAATAGTGACAATTTCTTGTCGAACATCGACACGGGCGATGGAACATAGGTTCGTAACTTCGAACCGGAAACAAAACGACAATGCACTGAGTGGTGCCACACCACCTCTTCTCCGAAGAAAAAGTAAAAAGCCAACCTTCAACCAGTTAAGTCATGGAGACTGTCTTCTAGGACTCTGAAGGGGTTAACTTTCTGATGTCCTTCCTCAAGGCGCAACGAACAACCATGTAGCTATTATGCTGGCTGGCCTCAGGAAATTAAAGAAATGGCTTCAGCGTGTCCGTAAACATAAAAATGCAAACCAACTTCTCCATGACAACGCAAGGCCTCACACAAATCTGCGCAACCTATAGGAGCTCACAAAACTTCATTGGAATGTTCTTGCTCATTCACGCTGCAGCCCGGACCTTGAATCTTCCGACTGCCATCAGTTTGGCCCAGTGAAGGATGCAATTAGCGGGAGGTAACATACGGATTATCAGGAGGTTATTGATCCAGCAAGACATTGGCTCCGGAATCGACCAGTAGAGTGGTGGGTACTATGCGAACATACAGGCCGCCCCCCCCCCCCCCCCCCCCAGCAAGGTGGTGTAAGGCTGTCGCATTGAACGGAGATTATGTTGACAAATGAGGCTTTGTAGCCAAAACGAGTGGGGTATAACGTGGTGTACAGGAAACCCGAATGAAACCAGCCTGCTTTCAAGAGAACAGTGTTGCGTTGTTGAACACCCGTCGTATGTTTGACTGCGTCAGTGTTGACCGGGCAAAGAATGGCGTTCCAATTCCTTAGTTCTGAGGAAAATTGTAGTGAGGTTCTCCTTGACTGCGAGAGACTTGTTGAAACAGAGAATGTCCATTTTACCAACTAGGAATCATCTTCCAGATTCCATATTTACGGACAGAGTGTGTGTGTGTGTGTGTGTGTGTGTGTGTGTGTGTGTGTGTGTGTTGTAAGCGTATTGTCATATCGCTGGCTTAGTTGTGGAGTATCTTTGCCGACAGCAGCGTCTGTAGTGTCGAGCACGGGACACGAAACTGTTGTGTTGTGGGTAGCTCTGCATGTGAGAGGCATTGTTAGTATGGAAGTTGTGTTGCTAGAAGTGCTATTACAGTAAAGTGATGAAACATGGAAATGATTCAGAGGAAAGTGCGTCGAGATGTAATGCAAAGATGAGCAGTGCCGCCGATAACGTATTTGTGTATCCTCTCGTTGCGTGTCGTACCGTTCAGTATCAATCATCCGCGCCGTGTTCGGTCTCCAAGAATGAACTTACGTGAATCAGTAATACTATTTACCACAAAAGAGAGCATTTAAGTGCCAGTGTCTTGTAGCGACCGTGAGGACGTGCGTTCGATCATCGCATTTCCGCATTATCAATAATCGACCGCGCCGCGTCGGTTACGCGCACGCTCGTCCAACTGAGAACTGTGAACTGTAAATTTAACTTTGTGAACAGTGTTAAAATATCATTACTAGTGTCAAGGAGGACTGGTACCAGAAATCTGTGTATGTGTGGCGAGCGTAAGAACTCTCGTTCGATTATTCGGCTTTCGCATCATCAACAATCATCAGCGCCGTGTTCGGTACTCGTACGCTCGTCCAAGTGATACTGGGGAGAGATAATCATCAAGACTGTCAACTGTGAACAACATTTACGACTATGAGTGTAAACAGTGCAACCTGTGATTTCTTATCGTCTCAGAATGTAGATGTTCATAGCAGACGTAGGACTGTGTTATGTTTTAACGTTGAGTGGCTCCCGTAAACCCGCCTGCATATTTCGGTAGATAATTTCAGGCAAGTCAGCAGCAGTATGAAGCAGAACAGTACGTGGCGTGGACAGGGCGGCCGGTCTAGAAAAGCAGAAGCGACAACCAGTTTAAGGGTCCCCCATCCCGATTTGTAGCCTCGGGCGTGTTACAATGTGTGTGTCCTACTAGCTATGCTAACTATTTCCTCGGCACAGGCAGTGGACCAATGCGCGTAACTAGAGTGGCATCCCTGCGCGTGGCGTAGATGAGGTATGTTAAATGATGGAACAGTGGCGGAAATCGAGGTGACAATCAGCGACCGGACAGGTACGCAGCGCCGCAAGTAGTTGCGGCCCTGTGGCCAGTAACCGCAGGCTGGAAGCGACGGGCGTCGCACGGCCGCAGTCTCAGGGGACAGACCAGCGACTACACCGTGCTCCGCTGTACGCGTGTGCCCGCGCCCACGTCAGAGCTGCTCTCAACCACATTTTAACATCTTCGCGTGAAACGTGTTTATGGGCCGTCGTGTCAACAGCATTGCAGGCCTTCCTTCTTTCTTACTGTATGGTATTAATACACTGTTTCCTGCTGTGGTCTGAAGTGCGAAAAACTGATCAGGTGCAGCACTGCACGTCATGCACGAATCTACGCATCCCTGCGTAACAACTAATTTGAATCACACGTAACAAACAGAAGCCGGCAAGTAGCGCTGAAGAATTCAAACTGTGTGGTAACGATGGAGTATTTTAGTAATTGGGAAGAAATCGCGGAATCCCACAGGGTTCAATTTTGGGTCCAGTCATCTACATCTACATCTGCATAGATACTCCGCAATCCACAGTATGGTGCGTGGCGGAGGGTACTCTGTACCACTATTAGTCGTTTCCCTTTCTGTCCCACTCGCAAATACAGTGAGGGGAAAACGACAGTCTAGATGACACCGTATGAGTCCTAATTTCTCTCATCTTTGTGGTCCTTAACCATTTGGTGGGCGCGCCTGCGGCAGATAGCCGCAAAATTTAGTTTTCTGTTATTATCAGAGATAGCATTACAGTTGCGTCCACGTCCAGATACGTATTTGTTTTTCTCAACGAATTACTACATTTGCGCTATTCATGCTTTCAGAAGTTTGGTCACTATTGTTGTTTGAAACGTGAGTATTGCGGTTGCGGTGTGTTTGCCGCGTACTTTCTTTTATATTAGTATATATGTATATTCGAATCGAATCAAAGTTTCCATGTCCAATTTTCATTACGTTTTACAGTCTTGGATATTGATTTGCTAGAATATATTACTTTTACGAAGACTTGTGTTTATTAGGTCTCATAAATGCGTGGAAATGGAGAAAATCAAGGCATTTGACAGGCACCGTCTAACTGTACGTCCTGAAGACTGTGAGAAACTACTGCGAGAACTGCCAGAAGAAGAATTACAGGAATTGTCAGACTCATATCAATCTGAGTCCGAACACGAAGTTATTGAAGAAGAAAACCACAGCAGTGTCTCCGAACAGTCAACAGAAGAAACAGATGACCACCTGGTTGAAGAGGGGAGACAACAAACAGAGAATTACCGATTTACGTAGGAAAAGATAAAGAAACTATTTCGATAAGTGAACCGCTTCATTCTTCCCCTAAAAGCAAGGCCAAGAACATCCTAAATGTTTCAAATGTTCAAATGTGTGTGAAATATTATGGGACTTAACTGTCAAGATCATCAGTCCCTAAGCTTACACACTACTTTACCTAAATTATCCTAAGGAAAAACACACACACCCATGCCCGAGGGAGGACTCGAACCTCCGCCGCGACCAGCCGCACAGTCCATGACTGCAGCGCCTGAGACAGCTCGGCTAATCCCGCGCGGCCTTAAAAGTTTTGCCAGGTCCAAAAGCAAGTGCTGAAATTACGGAAAAAGAAATTGATGCATTTTACCTATTTATTATTGATGGGATGTTTATTTTTCCTTAGGTTAAAAATTGTAAGTAGGCTGTTTAGGTTCTTATATTGGTAACGCCACCGCCACGTAGCGCTCTGTATGAAAATCACTGGCTGTGCTGCGTGCAGTCTGTGGCTGGTTTGCAATGTTGTTGGCTATTGTAGTGTTGGGCAGTTGGCTGTTAACAGCGCGTAGCGTTGCGCAGTTGGAGGTGACCCGGCAGCAGTGGTGGATGTGGGGAAGTGAGATGGCGGATTTTTGAGAGCGAATAATCTGGACGTGTGTCCATCAGAAACACTACATTTGTAAGAATGGATGTCACGAACTGCTATATATATGATGACTATTAAGGTAAATACATTGTTTGTTCTCTACTAAAATCTACCATTTGCTAAGTATGCCTATCAGTAGTTAGTGCCTTCCGTAGTTTGAATCTTTTATTTAGCTAGCAGTATTGGCGCTCGCTGTATTGCAGTAGTTTGAGTAACGAAGATTTTTGTGAGGTAAGTGATTTGTGAAACGTATAAGTTAATTTAGTCAGGGCCATTCTCTTGTAGGGATTTTTGAAAGTCAGATTGCGTCGTGCTAAAAAAATTGTGTGTCAGTTTAAGTACAGTCATGTATAACTGTTAAAATGGGAAGTTTCAAAATGTAAAACTAATTGCGATGCAAAAGCCGCAACGCGCCCACTCATGGAAGTATGAAAGCTGCGCCCACCGAAGGGTTAAGGGCAGTGTATGTTGGCGTCAGTACAATCGTTCAGCAGTCAGCTTTAAATGCCGGTTCTCTAAATTCTCTCAATAATGTTTCTCGAAAAGAACGTCGCCTTCCCACCGGGGTTTCCCACTTGAGTTCGCAAAGCATCTCAGTGCCGATAACAGATCTAGCAGCCCGTCTCTGAACTGCTTCGATGTCTTCGTCCAACCCGACCTGGTGCGGAACCCAAACACTGGAGTAGCACTCAAGAACAAGTCGCACCAACGTCCTATACGTGGTCTCCTTTACAGGTGAACCACTCTTTCCTAAAATTCTTGCAGAAAACCGAAATCGACCATTCGCCTTCCCTTCCACAGTTGTCACATGCTCGTTCCGCCTCATATCGCTTGATAACGTTATGCCCAGATATTTCAGAGACCTGAATGTGTCAAGCAGGACACTACTAATGCTGTGTCCGAACACAACAGGTATGACCTTCCTACTCATCCGTATTAACTTACATTTTTCCGCATTCAGGGCTAGCTGCCATTCATTGCACCAAATGGAAATTTTATCTAAGTCGTCTTGTATCTTCCTACAGCCACTCAACTTCGACACGTTAGGTTACACCACGGCATCATTAGCAAACTGCATATTACTGCCCATCCTGTCCACCGTATCATTTATGTATACAGTGAACAGCAGCAGTCGTATCACACTTCCCTGGGACGCTCCTGACAATACCACTGTCTCTGATGAACACTAGTCTTCGAGGACAACATACCGGGTTCTACTATTTAAGAAGCATCGGAGCCACTCACATACCTGTGAACTTACTCCATAACAGTCTACAGAGGGGCAAAGTGTCGAATTTCTTCAAAGTGCCATTATCACGTGTTTTAAGTGTTATACAGTGCCTAAGATGGCATACTCTCGTATCTAAAATACACTATCAGACACATTGTGTAAGGGTCGACATTTCTGGTAAAGCCTACTGCGTTGTTTCATCACTGAGTATACCATCTTGACTGAATGACAGTTGGTTAAGTGTCAAATTGTCTTGGTCAAAGAGAGTATGCCATCTTAGGCACTGTATAACACTTAAAACACTTGATAATGGCACTTTGAAGCCGAAATCATGATCGTGTAAGTGTAAATGTAAACTGCAAATAAACAAGTCTAATGGCGACATTGTCTTTAAAGAAATACACTCCTGAAAATTGAAATAAGAACACCGTGAATTCATTGTCCCAGGAAGGGGAAACTTTATTGACACATTCCTGGGGTCAGATACATCACATGATCACACTGACAGAACCACAGGCACATAGACACAGGCAACAGAGCATGCACAATGTCGGCACTAGTACAGTGTATATCCACCTTTCGCAGCAATGCAGGCTGCTATTCTCCCATGGAGACGATCGTAGAGATGCTGGATGTAGTCCTGTGGAACGGCTTGCCATGCCATTTCCACCTGGCGCCTCAGTTGGACCAGCGTTCGTGCTGGACGTGCAGACCGCGTGAGACGACGCTTCATCCAGTCCCAAACATGCTCAATGGGGGACAGATCCGGAGATCTTGCTGGCCAGGGTAGTTGACTTACACCTTCTAGAGCACGTTGGGTGGCACGGGATACATGCGGACGTGCATTGTCCTGTTGGAACAGCAAGTTCCCTTGCCGGTCTAGGAATGGTAGAACGATGGGTTCGATGACGGTTTGGATGTACCGTGCACTATTCAGTGTCCCCTCGACGATCACCAGTGGTGTACGGCCAGTGTAGGAGATCGCTCCCCACACCATGATGCCGGGTGTTGGCCCTGTGTGCCTCGGTCGTATGCAGTCCTGATTGTGGCGCTCACCTGCACGGCGCCAAACACGCATACGACCATCATTGGCACCAAGTCAGAAGCGACTCTCATCGCTGAAGACGACACGTCTCCATTCGTCCCTCCATTCACGCCTGTCGCGACACCACTGGAGGCGGGCTGCACGATGTTGGGGCGTGAGCGGAAGACGGCCTAACGGTGTGCGGGACCGTAGCCCAGCTTCATGGAGACGGTTGCGAATGGTCCTCGCCGATACCCCAGGAGCAACAGTGTCCCTAATTTGCTGGGAAGTGGCGGTGCGGTCCCCTACGGCACTGCGTAGGATCCTACGGTCTTGGCGTGCATCCGTGCGTCGCTGCGGTCCGGTCCCAGGTCGACGGGCACGTGCACCTTCCGCCGACCACTGGCGACAACATCGATGTACTGTGGAGACCTCACGCCCCACGTGTTGAGCAATTCGGCGGTACGTCCACCCGGCCTCCCGCATGCCCACTATACGCCCTCGCTCAAAGTCCGTCAACTGCACATACGGTTCACGTCCACGCTGTCGCGGCATGCTACCAGTGTTAAAGACTGCGATGGAGCTCCGTATGCCACGGCAAACTGGCTGACACTGACGGCGGCGGTGCACAAATGCTGCGCAGCTAGCGCCATTCGACGGCCAACACCGCGGTTCCTGGTGTGTCCGCTGTGCCGTGCGTGTGATCATTGCTTGTACAGCCCTCTCGCAGTGTCCGGAGCAAGTATGGTGGGTCTGACACACCGGTGTCAATGTGTTCTTTTTTCCATTTCCAGGAGTGTATTAGCACCAACAAATGTAATATCAGTGTGAAGTTTTTTTTTTGGTCACTATTGTGGTGTCACCGCCAGACACCACACTTGCTAGGTGGTAGCTTAAATCGGCCGCGGTCCATTTAGTACATGTCGGACCCGCGTGTCGCCACTGTGTAATCGCAGACCTAGCGCCACCACCAAGGCAGGTCTCGTGATACGAGAGAGCACTCGCCCCAGTTGTACGAGAACCTAGCTACCGACCAGATGTACGAAGCCTTTCTCTCTCATTAGCCGAGAGACAGAATAGCCATCAGCTAAGTTAATGGCTACGAACTAGCAAGGCGCCATTAGCCATACAGTGATTGTACTTAAAGTCTTCTGTGTATCGTCAAGATCGATGTACTACCATGATTGAGTAAAGTTAAGTATTAAACCTGCTCCGTACTTTTCTTCCTAACATTAATTACGTATCCTGTTCCAGTACTTCACGCCGTCTGCGTTAGTCTAGCTTGCCTTTTCAGCCATCTCAACTTCACGGTGTCGGCCGAGCTACCGACACAACAACCGTATCTTTGAATTTTTACGTTACTTACAATGAAGTCCATTAGACAGGTAACAACAGAATTGAAGTCAAATGGCACGACTATTTTCCCGGAGCCAGCGGTCATGTTCTTTGGTATGTGCCACTGGCGTAGCCAGAGCGCGGCTGCTGCGGGACATGCGACCGCCGTGAGCGTGCACGGCCGGCGCTGGTTGAGTCTGTAGTACGATTAGGAACTCTCATCTTCCGGAGGATAGCACTGATGACGCGGTGAAAGCGGCTAGCAGTCCGGCGGACTGTGCAGGGTAGATGAGGGGGAAGGGGACGGGTGACGTACTGGCGTGACGGCCGAGGTTGTCCGATCGGCGTGTTGGCTAGCCTGCAGGAGATGGAGTCAGGGAGAGCCGGCTCCACCGAGAGGAAGCGGCAGCTTCAACTTGAGCCAGCGGCAGAGGGCGCTGCAGGTAGAAGCTGACAAGTCGGGCAACGGGGCAGGGGCGGTGTAACGCAGCAGCTCGGCGTGGCATGGACTCAATACGTCGCTACAAGTTCCCTGCAGGAATGTTGAGCCAAGCCCTATTATAGCAATACATAACTGCGCAAGTGTTGTCTGAGCAAAATTTTGTGCATGAAATCACCTCGCGATTATGACCCATGAATGTTCACTGGGATTCATGTCGGGTGATCAGGATGGCGAAACATTTCGCTCGAGCTGTCCAGAACGGTCTTCAAAGAAATCGCGAACAATTGTCGCTCGGTAACATGGTGCATCATCATCGGTAAGAATTCCGCCGTTGTTTAGGAACATGAAGTTCTTGAGCGGCTGCAAATTGTCTCCATGTAGCCGAATATAATCATATCCAGCGAATAATCAGCTCAGTTGGACCAAGGAACCCATTCCATTCCATGTAAAGACAGCCCACACAATTACGGAACCACCACCAGCCTACACAGTGCCTTGTTGACAACTTGTATCCATGGTTTCGTGGGGTCTGCGCCACACTCGAACTCTACCATCAACTCTTACCAACTGCAGTCGGGACTTATCTGACCAGGCCACTACTTTCCAGTCGTCTATGGTCTATGGTCACGAATCCAGGACAGTCGCTGAAGGCGATGTCCTGCTGTGTACAAAGGCTCACGCGTGTGTCGTCCGCTGCCACAGCCCATTAACGCCAAATTTCGCCGCACTGTCCTAACGAATACGTTTGTTGTATGTCCCACATTGATTTCTGCGGTTATTTTACGCAGTGATACTTGTCTGTTAGCACTGACAACAACACGTGAAGGCCGCTGCTTTCGGTCGTTAAGTGAAGGTCTTCAGCCACTGCGTTGTCCACGTTGAAATTTGGTATTCTCGACACACTCTTGACGCTGTGGATCTCGGAATATCGAATTCCCCAACGGCTTCCGAAACGAAATGTTCCAAGCATGTAGCTCCAACTACCATTCCCCATTCAAAGCCTTAATTCCCGTCGTGTGGTCAGAATGAAATCGGAAACCTCTTCAGATGAATCACCTGACTGCAAATGACAGCTCCGCGAATCCATCGCCGTTTTACACCTTGTGTACGCGATACTACCTTCATCTGGATATGTGCAAATATCTGTATCCCATGACTTTCGCCACCTCAAGGTATAACCAATGGGCCGTATTTGTTTGGCGCTTTGGCTTGGTCGCCACGGGAGCAGTCAGTTTCTTGGGAGGCACGAACAAAACTGGTCTGAGAGAAGCCCGAGGGGCCTCAATGAGTTGGTGTGGGAACTATAAGCACGGACGGCTGTCCTGTGGACGACAAAATGAGGTAGTGGGTGCTGTCTTCTGCAATTACATGAACAAGACTACAGCGAAGGCAAGTAACGGCCTCAGCAGATTATAAAGAGCACAGGCAAAGTGCTTTTGGAGTTAATGTTGATACAGTGTTGACCTTTGGTTCAAGTCGAAGCACAGTGTTCTACAGAACTGAATGCAGGAAATATCATCAACTGTAATTCACTGTACTACAGGAATTTGTGAGCCTTCTGTAACGGCGGTTTATGGATTCCACTGTTGCACAACAGTGATTGTTATGTTAGTAAGCACGTGTGTTAAGTCAGTAACGCTGAGCGCTAAACTGTACTGATTGAATGAGAGTTCAAATTGTGGTATAATGTATCGAAACCATCCCACGAGCGTCAAAGTTGGTAATGGAGTTGCAGGTTTCCTTCAGACTTCGACATCGGGTGACGCTATGGTGCACGACCGCTGAGCCGCGCCTCTGGCCTCTTGCCCTACAATACAGGATGGCCAGCGTCAGTGACAGGGGTCACTTGGAGCCTTTTCTTTACGCGACACTACACAGTGGCTCCTGGTCGCTGCTCCGACACCATCGTTTGTGCTTCACTTCAGAGAGCCTCATCCTTGTTGGCATTGAAAGCTGGACTTTATTTCTTGCTGCATTATTTTTAATGAGCCTTCCTACACTTGGACACATACAAATCAAGTAAATCTTGTATTTATTGTGTTGACTTGTTCGCTAAACATTTCTGCTCCTGTCCACATTTCCTAATACGACAGTTGCCAAATCACTCTGTAGCCCACTTCTCCTTACCGTTGTGTACGAAGTCGCACTGAACAGGCATTGTTTCTATTACAACAATGGTTCTGTTCAGTAAACAGTGATCCTGAATCGTGCTTGGATTTTGTTTTATTGAACCAGTGATACACTTAATTGTGCTGAAAATGTGGCTTACGTGACAGATTTATCATAAGTGTAACTGCATTATTGATCATTTAGACATAAGCGTGAGTAGGTTGGTAGCATTGTTGGTAGCTGACGTAATGAGCAGTAGTTAGTGGTTGTATTAGTTATTATTTCCTAGTAAAGTGAATATTTTTAGTATCACTTGATAGTGTCACGACTACTCAAAGCCGTCGGCTGGAAGTGCCGTGTAATGCTGTACTGACTGCCTGTTGTAGGGCCAGAATGTTTATTCTATACTGTTACTTTAAAGAGAAAATTTCGTGTTATTATTCGGCCCCTACTAAAGTTTATTCGGACAACAAAGAATTTTATTGTTTTCCCACAGTAATTTCTATTTTATATAGTGATACTACTACGCATGTTCAATACATTGTTAGTAATACTGAACCCACGATTGCATAACCACCAGCCCATAATCCACACCAGCGCAAATGGATTTTTTTTGTGAAAAAGTTGTGTAGTTTCAAGGCGACAGAAGATCCGAAATAAAGAAATCAGAAAGAAAATTAAAACTCCCGCGCACGTGACCGAAGAGACGGAAATACGGCGTTTACAACGGTAGGGCATGAGATGAGATTTAGAGATGAAGGGAGGAGAAAAATGCACTATATTGGCTACCTCAGTAAAAGATAAACAGAAGAAGACCCTGTGCACAATGGAAAAAATGAAATACAGGTGGATACCAAACGAAGAAGTCCTTACGTTCGATGTGGGATTGCGAGAAACGGCCTCAAGAGTCTTCAGGCGCATTTCCTCTGGTGCTTCGGCAGACAATTGCAATTTCGTTATTTCAGTGCGTGGCCGGAGTCAGCCCAAACAAATACTGCTCATCACATCTTTCGTGCGACGTCCAGTGTGGACGGAAATCGTCCGTTTGTTTGCCATTGCAGACAAAATGATTTTAAAGCGCAATTTTACGTCCCATTCGCCAGAGCGGTCTTAGATTGCGATATTCGTGTTATGGATATGTATTACCTGGGACAGCAAGGCACGAAGAATAGGCAGTACTCCGACAGCTACTGAGCAGCGCTGTTGCGTGGCGCTAGCAGTCGGCGTGGGCCAGAGCAGTGCCATCTCTGCTGGAGTCATGTTTTACTGTTGAGACATACCAATAACTAGAAAATCCCACTAGACTAAGCTGGGACCGCTGAATCTAATGGGCAAGTAAAACTCCGGTTTAAATATTTTGTTTTAAACGGGAAATAAAGTAATGCTCTAAGTCGACACTGGCAGTCGCATGAAAGATGTGACGAACAGCATTTGTTTCGGATGAATCCAGCTACAAACCGAAAAAAAAATGAAATTGCAAATATCTGCCGAAACATTAGAAGAAATGCTTGACGACTATTAGGACAGACCCCTGTTATGATTGCAGGTCTTCTCAAATAATTCTTGGAGGTAACTGAAGAAAGTAATGACTGCACAAAAGTCAGCAGCAAGAATAATGTATGATATTCACCCTCGTTCATCTTGTAGGTACCTCTTCAAGGTGTTTGGCGTTTTAACAATACCTTCAGAATATGAATTGCTCATAGAAAATCCATCACAATTTGAGAAGAATAATGATGTGTATATGTACAACACTAGAAGAAAAAATTACCTTCAGGATTCATTAGCAAAACTGTCAGTGACTCAGAACGAAGTTCAATGTGCATCAACGGAAACTATTGATCATTTTTGTGCAATAACATGTCTTGCACGTTGTACTTTGTGTTTCGTATTAAACCGAAAATCATTTCTTCTGGACAACTCCTGTTCCAAAGACGAATTTTTATTTAAAAACGGGTAGCTAGTGAAAAGAAAAAAATTGTAGTTGCATGTATATGTTCATTAATTTAGGTAAATGTGCCATTCAGGAGCTTTCAGATACAGAACATTTAGCTATCTACTGAAACTCACCATTTATACACACCGTGTAAACTGACACAAAAGTTGAAGATGACTCATTCCATATCATTTCGATAAAAAAATATTTCAAATGATCAGTCAGGTTATGCCATGAATTTCTCTTCTCCCTATTTCAATTCAGTACCTCCTTGTCAGTTGTCCTGTTGGCACATCTAATCTTCAGAAATCTCCTGTAGCACCACGTTAAACAGCTCCTCTGTTTCTCGTAACTGTTTATCATCCGCGTTCCACTTCCGCACACGGCTACACTCCAGATAAATATGTTCCAAAGAGACTTGCTAATATTTAAATTTGTATTCAATAGCAAATTTCTCTTTCGGTAATGTATCGCTAGGTATTGCCAGTCTACGTTTTATACGCTCATACTTCAGCCATCATATGTTATTTTGCTTCCCAAGTAGCACACTGGCTTTAGTATCCCATTTTCTAAGTTATTCCTCCACTATCTCACGATTCATTCCATTGAACTGCTCTTCCATCTCTCTTACAGAATTACGATGTCATCGGCAAATCTTTAAGTTTTAATTTGTTCTCCATAAACTAACTCCCGTTCAAAATTTTTCATTGGTTTCCTTTACCGCTTGTTAAACAGACTGGGTAACATCAGGAGTAAGTAACAACCCTGTCTGACTACCTTCTCAATTATTATTTCCATTTCAATTTCTTCGATTCTTATTACTACTGTCTGATTTCTGTACAAGATTTGGGTAAAATTTCGATCCCCGTATTTTATCTGAGCTATAGTCAGAATTTTAACGAGTGTTATGGTACAGCTGATTTTTCATTGCAATAGTAAACGATTTTCATATATGTAACAGTGACTATAATGAGAACTCATCTTGCTGCGAATGTGCATGACGAGTGAAATGTGCCACAACAATTGAGTTTCTATTGATTTCAATAATTCAGTTACAGTGTATACATTTACTGTCAGTACAAATGGAATCAAGTGTTAATGAGAAAACTAATACCAACAATACTGCTCACGAAAATATTGAATCAGAACCTAATATACAGGATAATGAAAATGAGAATTCATCGCAGCAGTATGGCATGTCACAATCGAGAACTACATACACCCGAACTCAAGTGCAATGAATGAACAGAATGTTAGACTATATGATGTCACGTGGTTAACAGTCGATGAGATTAATTCACAGTTCCCAATAGGACATATGTATTTTCAAAATAATTTGGACAGAAACAACACAACAGGCGTAGGAAATTTTCCGATCTCGATATTTGGTGAACGGAAATGACACACACACACATACTCAGCCTATAGGCACTTAAGACAATACCATTTACAGGTATCAACGATAGAAGAACGCTTTCAGCAATTAATACAAATGAATATTGAGTTACGTACAGACTTGAGTAAAAAAAAAAAATCCCAAATGTGCCCTCTGGTCTTAGACAAAAAACGTCACGACATTTTGGAACGACTGCGAAAATTTGCGTACTACCTTGAACACACAGTTGACAGATACAACCAATAAATTTAATATAAAATTTACTACTATCTACCATCAGCTAGACGAAACATTTTCTAGTACGGTGGAGATCAAGGTCAAAGTGCACGCCACTTTGAGGAACTTGCAACGGCGCACGGTAGTCTACAAAGCTCACATGAAAGCTTAGCTCAAGCTCTAGCTTGAAATGAAGTCTCCGTGCGAAAATTTGCCCAAAGTTGTACAAAAACTCATGCAAGACTTAGAATTTCTGACTTCAGGACATAATTTTTTGAATATTGAGTACGAATGTATCAATATGGATGTAAAAAGATTAAATGAGAGAGCTGAGACCGGAGTTTAGAAGTGCGTAAGGGAGAAAAAAACACGTTGACGCGGTTGAAGAGATCACAAATGAAAAAGAATATAAAATTCTCGCTAAAACGAATGGTGATATGAAAGGAATAGACGGTAAGATTCGTTCCGAACTTATCAGCGAAAGAGAGAGTTCGAACGAACCGCCTTCCGCAGCTATTCAGAACAGTTTCACCAAAAACAAATTGCGAGGAAAGCGAAGCAGGACAGTTCGCAATGAAATGTGCTAGGGTCTCCATTCGCAGCATTACCGCTTTCGAAAACGCGTAGGACGGCGCCGCAATCTGTTGACTAGTGCCTGGTCTATGGTCAGTCATAAATGACAAGGATCTAATAAAACATAGGCGACTTCCAGGCTTCTCACTGAGGTATAGCGGCAACGCAGTACTCGAAATCGTCGAAGTAACAGTTTCCAAGAGAGAAATAGTAGAAATTACAATGCAGGGTACTGTGGCTCACCATCAAGAAGCAACTGTGATGGCTGGAATAATTGTTGCGGTCCCGGCGATTATAGGCAACAGTGGTATAGGAACAGGAATGATCGCCGATGCATATATCACAGTTATGAAAACAGCAGTTATGGGAGTGGCATAAACCAACGTCAGCTAAACGCGGCCCCAAATTATGCGCAGAGTAGAACACGGCAAAATACCGATCAAGTTATAAAAATTGCACAAGTGATCGAAAGGAGCGCCAGACGGTAAACGGCAATCGGTCGGCCTCGACCTCACACCGCCGATCGAAAATGGGAGTGTCGGGGCACGAATCTAATAAATAATTATTTAAGATACGACAAAGAAATCAGAAATTGCCAGAAAGGAGATTAATTTCTCGGGACACATTATTTCACCACGAGATATTCGAACTTTTCCACACAAACTAGACGCCTTCAGACACTTTTCTATCCCACAAATTAAAAAAAAAGTATGTGCCTCACCAACTACTAAATAGTGACGCACTGCTCAATCTTTTGACGAAAAACCGCACCTGGCTGCGGACAGAAAATTGGGGGAAGACCTTGATGTCATAAAACAAGCTTTGGTAAACGCTGAAGTACTGGTATATCCTGATATGACACACTAACTTTGCCTCAGTACCGATGCGTCCTTCCAGGGTCTGGGGGTATCACTGTTCAAGATGAACCACTATAATGAAAATCAGAATGTAAGTGCAATCGGTTTTACTAGTCACACACTGACAGAATATGAAGGCGCTTATTTCGTAACAGTGTTCAAAATGTTCAAATGTGTGTGAATCCCTAAGGGACCAAACTGCTGAGGTCATCGGTCCCTAGACTTACACACTACTTATACCAAGAACAAACCACACACCCATGCCCGAGGGAGGACTCGAACCTCCGGCGGGAGACGGTAAACAGTGCATGAAGCACTAGCAGTAATATGGACATTCCGCAAATTCCAGTACATCGTATTGGAAATCACACAAAAGTACATTGTGATCATCAACCACTTTCATTCTTACTTACATGTAAGCCATTGGACAAAAGATTACCCAGATGGTGTCTTTTTCTTCAAAAGTTCGGTTGTGAGGTATATAAAGGTGGAGAGAATACTTTGGCAAATGCCCTCTCTACACTTCCAAAACGATTAAATGAACATACAGAATTAGAAAAACAAACATCCGACTTCAGGATTCTACTCATGTACGATAGCACATATAGTTGCTATTATGAGAAATTATGTAAAAATGAGTCAGCTTCAAGAAGAAGATATTCGATGGAACAAGATAAGACAACAACTAACAACTACTGACGATGGGAGGCTTGAGAACACGTTATAAGTTACGTAATAGACTTTTGTTTTATTGTCGAACGCCTCAGTCTGGTAGCTGGTGGGTTTGTTAACCCGAAGCATATGTAGACAGCTTTGTCAGGTATACACCTAACTCGTGGGGCACTATAGTGAAGTCAAGTACGCTCAGAAAATAATGTCATACTACTATTTCCTTAACATTAGACGTAGAGTACAACAGGTCTTCAAGATATATATAAAGACCAGACACTAAAAACAGATCACGCTTTAATGAATTACATTCCTATTATACTAGTGAAGTCCTTTGATTTCGAATCAGTCGATGCCGCAGGACCTTTTCCGACGGCAAGGGGAGGAGTTAAATACGTAACAGCCTTCTATGACTTTTTTTTTTAATATGTGCGGCTGTTGCCAACTAAGCCCCAACGGCAGCGCCTATAACCAAGTGAATCGTGAGAACATATTTTGGAAGAGTTGGTAAACCAAAAGCTATTCTGACTGATAATGCAACTAACTTCGCATGTGCCAAGTCGAGAGAATTTGCCAAGTCACATAACATATATCCTTATTTTATCCCCGATAAAGCCCAGAAGAACAGGTATTTCGTGAGCTTAACAGGTTTATCAGAATTCATACACCAAACACACGCACTAATTGGGTTGAATACGTGACGCCCTTTCAGCAAATAGTAAATAATTTGCCACACTCATCTGCAGGTTTTACACCAATCGAATTAATGTACGAGAAGTATAAAATAGACGACTAGGTTAAATCCTTACCTACATGTTCTGAGAAAGAGAGACCGTTAGAAGAAAAGGTTAGACAAGTCTTAAAAGTGTTGAAAGCAAAGGCACAAGCCAGGAAAAAACAGTATGATAAAAGAATAGGTCGCACAACTACTTTTCACGTTGGACAGGCAGTAGAGTTGCCATACGGCTTGATCTATAAGGAGCGTCACGGGTATGGACCTTCTTGTCCCAACATCCCAACAAGACCCAACGTTTTCCTGATTTTGCATAATACTATTACGAGTTTGGCTCAAATCCTAAAAGTAACGCCATCTTTTAGCGCACAACGTAAACGCAGGCTCGGTTAGTTTTATATATGTCAGCAAATTCATGTTGGCAAGGCTGTCTCACAGGTGGCTTTGCATGTTGCGTGCACTGTGTTGACGATGCAAGTACCTTCTCGATTCAGGTCCATCATTCGAGAATGGTAGTAGTACAGGTCTGGAACTATTTAAGCAGCGCCACACGGAAGAATCGGGTAGTTCCCATTTGCATAGCGATCTGATAAGAAGCTTCTTTCTAAACGTAATACGAACAGAGAGTGCAAGTTAGTAATGTTTGAAGTTTTTACTGCAGGGATATAGGTCGTGAAGAGAATACTGACGCGTACTTCGATGACTACAGTGCTATTGTCGACTGTCTACCGTCTAATAAACTTATAGCCTACGAAAATGCCTAAGGATGGAAATAGATAGTGTCACTTTTCGGATGATTGCACAAAAGAGTGGTCTTTCGTCAAGAAAGGACGTTCGGTTCAGGAAGCATTGTGTGAGATCTGTAGGTGTTACATCTCAGTAACTCACGGAGATAAGGCAGATGTAAGGCATCGCATTTCTACGAAGAATCATAGAAACAGATTTACAGTAGCAGCGACATCAAAGACTATTTCTACATTAGTAATTAAAGAAGATACCCAGGAAGATCTGCTCGTTGCTTCTGCAGAACTAACAACAAGTTATGAAGTTGTCAGGCAATATCAATCCATTAGTTCTCTTCAATGTACCGTAAAACTGAATGCCACAATGTATCCCGACTCCTAAATGCCGCAAAGAGGTCTACAGCCAGGACCACAGCTATAGCGATTGTTAAAAATACACTAAGTTTCCGAATGCATAGAACAATTGCAAGCCGGCCGGTATGGCCGAGCGGTTCTAGGCGCTTCAGTCTGGAACCGCGAGACCGCTACGGTCGCAGGTTCGAATCCTGCCTCGGGCATGGATGTGTGTGTTGTCCTTAGGTTAGTTAGGTTTAAGTAGTTCTAAGTTCCAGGGGCTGATGACCTCAGAAGTTAATTCGTATAGTGCTCAGAGCCATTTGAACCATTTTTTTCAGTAGTCCGATCAGTGAAATTTGCTTCATGTTTCCACAACCACATTTGGCTCTGTTTGAAATAAAAGAAGAAGAAGAATAAAGTCTCGATAACTGAAATAAGAAACACCAAAGTATTTGATTACTTAGAGAAAGAGGCTATTCCTTTTAATAAATATCAAGTATTTGATTTGATGACTATCTGAAACCCCAGATTGGATGATGACTGAAAACACTATTTTAAACCTGGCTAAAAATGGTGTGATGATTTCAAGCGAGAATTATTTTCAGGGATATATTTATCTGAAGAGCTTTTTTGAAACCAACCATGAATTGGAAGAATGGTAGTAGAAAGATCAACTCTTCCGAGAAATAGTGTACCAAATACTTCTGCCGCAACAAGTTCTTCTAACTGTGTCCGAATGAAAAACAATTATCTTAAATAAATTTTTTACTTCATTTCTACTCCCCAATTTCGGAGTGTCCCGACGACGTCCCAGCTACATACGGCAGTCCTAACAGGTGGTGGTGCAATCACGCACACATCGTTAGTTGACCAAACACAAAAGGCTTAACAAAAAATGGCAGTAGTTATACACAGAAGCGTGCAGTATACACGGAGCACCACACCCGGGATGCAACTTGTTGAGCAACTCAAAAACAGGGAAAATACATGGATTATATCCACATAAAGATTTCAAAGAATTTATACGCTAAACATAAGAGGTCACTGCATCTCTAGCACTTCAGCGCCTAGCTTCACTACACGCAAAATATCCATATTATTTTTAAAACAAATTGGTGAATCTCTTAAGGAAAGTTAGACTAGGTATAATCCAAGGTAAGTACGGAGATTCTTGGAAACCTATTATGAAAATTTTGTTATTCTATTCAGAGCGAAGTGCCAATATACAAACTGTACGTTAAATACATTTTTGAAAACAGTGAATACGAACTACAACAACACAGTCTGGCAGCCTGCGCATGGCGCAGCGAGAGAGGAAGAGTTGCTGAGTCACGGGTGGTAACATTTCTCCCCTCTCCTCTTCTCACTTTTGAAAGTCTGCAGTGGCCATATTCCCGCATGAGCACATACGCAACGGGACACCGCGCGGCTTAACGAACAATGTTTGGATGTAAGAGACAAAGCACGTCATTCAAACATTAATTAGTGAAAATGACAAAATAATACTTAATTTCACAAAGGAAATACTATGAATAAACCGTATTAAGTAAACATTGACACATACCTAAGACCAAATTACTAGAAACTGGAACAGATGAAGTAGCAAATTTTCCACGTTACGTGTACAACTAATTATAGGAACAAAAAGTATACTTGATAACCCGTATCGCTAGCCAGTGTATTAACCATAAGAATAAACATGTATATTGAGTATCGTAACAAAAAATTTGATAGTATGAAACATATTATCTAATGACATGTCCGTTTTGCCACGTTATTATGCGACGCACTTCAAAATCAACTTCACAAATACGACCGTACGTAGATTTAGGACTATGTACAAGAAGAAAGATATCAGAGTAAGAAGTTATACATACAAAAGAGTTTTTTTACGCAGTAAGAGCTATCGCGTGCGAGGTAAGAACTACTTACAAAAAGGTTACGATTATACTAAAGTAATACGTAAGGCAAATGTTATCGATTAGCCCACTACGAGAAACAGTGTAATGAATATAGTGATGTTACTAAAATTAATTGCAATTTATATTACGTTAGCTATAGCTACTTACAACAAAAAAAGAATCACGTTATTTATATAAAACTACAACCGATAATCTATGACGATTATACAATACTTTACACTATTATATTGAAAAATATCTCTCCATTAAAGTGAATACGAAAAACTATGTACTGTATAAATTGATGTACTGTATAGGAAGGAAAAAAATAAAATTAGGTACACGTGATTAGAATGGCAAAAGCCTTGCATGGCTAGTAACTACAAGCCTCAAGGTGAGTTAAGGTTCATTATGGTAAACAAGCGTTAGTTACCCAAACACAGTAAAACCTGGCAAGTCACTATCAAAGAGTGCATAAGTTAATATCAAATACTGATAAACATATACTCTGAGAGGTATGTAGTTGAAACGTTATTAGCAAAATTATTACATGTAACGAGTTGTACTTTATGCGTATGTGTGAATGAACACACGGAATGGCCTAAGCGATTACGTAAACCTTTGAGTGCTATGTGCAATGAAAGACGCACCACAGACTTTTCTCTTTTCACCGACTTAAAAAAAAAGTGACAGTCACAACTTTCTCACCTAACAGGAACTCTGCAGCAAAGCATCGCTTCTTTTTTAACCTTACATGGATAGGCAAGCCTCATCTGAGGGTAAATCAACACTTACGCTCAAGTTGTTCAAAGAGTAATAAAAAAACTAGCGTTATAGAAACACTTGAACGCTATGTTCAGAGACAAAGTTACCAGTGAACCTGAACATAAAACGCAATGAAAACTGTGTACATATATATCGGTTTGTAGTATACAAAGACGGTTTCGACAGTGATTAGCTGAGTGAAAAATACAGGATGTATCAAAAAGAATCATCCGATTTGGCACGTCTATATTTCTGAAACTAATAAACATACATAATGAATTTGGTTTTTTGGTGAACGGGATACCCAAAAAGTTTTTTTCATATCATTTCATAGGTGTTCAATACGAGCCCCTTGAGATGCACGGCGTATGTCACTGTCGTATTCAAATTGTTCCCACAATGCAGTGAGCATGTCTTGAGCTATATCTTCCACAGCTGCGTTCTGCGTATCTCTGTTCAGTCTTTGTTCTGGGTAACGGAGACACACAAAGTCTTTTACAAAGTCCCACGAAAAATAATCACATACAGCCTCGGAAGCCAGTAATGTAAGGCTGAATCACTTGGTCCAGTGCGACCGATCCCTCGTTCAATAATCCTTTAGTTTAAAAACTCCCGCACTTCCAGATGCCAATGTGGCGGTTCCCTGTCCTGTTTGTAAATGAAGTCGTCCGAAACAGTCTCCAACTGTGGGGAAAAAAGTTCTCAAGCATATCAAGATATGTGCCTCCTGTAATAGTGTTCTCGGCAAAGAAAAATGGACCGTACTGCTTTTCCCCGTGAAACTGTACAAAACACATTAAATCTTGGAGAGTCCCTCTCATGTACAACTTCATGTGGTTGTTCCGTATCCCGTAATCTCACATTATGAAGGTTTACCTTTCCATTTTATTGGAATGTTGCCTCGTCACTAGACACTACGTGTCTAAGAAAACTGTCATCCTTCATCTTGCCAAGAAAGAAATTACAGAATTCCACTAGTTGTTGTTTGTCACCTTCACGAAGAGCTTGCAGAAGCTGAATTTTGTGTGGTTTCATGCGTCAACGTCGACGCACCACATGCCAGACGGACATCGGGGGCATGTTAAGTTGTCGAGCTGCACGGCGAACGGATTCCTGCGGACTCCTTGTGAAACTATGGCGGATGCGCTCGACATCTACACTCCTGGAAATGGAAAAAAGAACACATTGACACCGGTGTGTCAGACCCACCATACTTGCTCCGGACACTGCGAGAGGGCTGTACAAGCAATGATCACACGCACGGCACAGCGGACACACCAGGAACCGCGGTGTTGGCCGTCGAATGGCGCTAGCTGCGCAGCATTTGTGCACCGCCGCCGTCAGTGTCAGCCAGTTTGCCGTGGCATACGGAGCTCCATCGCAGTCTTTAACACTGGTAGCATGCCGCGACAGCGTGGACGTGAACCGTATGTGCAGTTGACGGACTTTGAGCGAGGGCGTATAGTGGGCATGTGGGAGGCCGGGTGGACGTACCGCCGAATTGCTCAACACGTGGGGCGTGAGGTCTCCACAGTACATCGATGTTGTCGCCAGTGGTCGGCGGAAGGTGCACGTGCCCGTCGACCTGGGACCGGACCGCAGCGACGCACGGATGCACGCCAAGACCGTAGGATCCTACGCAGTGCCGTAGGGAACCGCACTGCCACTTCCCAGCAAATTAGGGACACTGTTGCTCCTGGGATATCGGCGAGGACCATTCGCAACCGTCTCCATGAAGCTGGGCTACGGTCCCGCACACCGTTAGGCCGTCTTCCGCTCACGCCCCAACATCGTGCAGCCCGCCTCCAGTGGTGTCGCGACAGGCGTGAATGGAGGGACGAATGGAGACGTCTCGTCTTCAGCGATGAGAGTCGCTTCTGCCTTGGTGCCAATGATGGTCGTATGCGTGTTTGGCGCCGTGCAGGTGAGCGCCACAATGAGGACTGCATACGACCGAGGCACACAGGGCCAACACCCAGCATCATGGTGTGGGGAGCGATCTCCTACACTGGCCGTACACTACTGGTGATCGTCGAGGGGACACTGAATAGTGCACGGTACATCCAAACCGTCATCGAACCCATCGTTCTACCATTCCTAGACCGGCAAGGGAACTTGCTGTTCCAACAGGACAATGCACGTCCGCATGTATCCCGTGCCACCCAACGTGCTCTAGAAGGTGTAAGTCAACTACCCTGGCCAGCAAGATCTCCGGATCTGTCCCCCATTGAGCATGTTTGGGACTGGATGAAGCGTCGTCTCACGCGGTCTGCACGTCCAGCACGAACGCTGGTCCAACTGAGGCGCCAGGTGGAAATGGCATGGCAAGCCGTTCCACAGGACTACATCCAGCATCTCTACGATCGTCTCCATGGGAGAACAGCAGCCTGCATTGCTGCGAAAGGTGGATATACACTGTACTAGTGCCGACATTGTGCATGCTCTGTTGCCTGTGTCTATGTGCCTGTGGTTCTGTCAGTGTGATCATGTGATGTATCTGACCCCAGGAATGTGTCAATAAAGTTTCCCCTTCCTGGGACAATGAATTCACGGTGTTCTTATTTCAATTTCCAGGAGTGTAGTTTGTGAAAACAAACACTAGTATAAGAAGCAGTAAGATAATTCCAGAATGAGATTTTCACTCTGCAGCGGAGTGTGCACTGATATGAAACTTCCTGGCAGATTAAAACTGTGTGCCCGACCGAGACTTGAACTCGGGACCTTTGCCTTTCGCGGGCAAGTGCTCTACCAACTGAGCTACCGAAGCACGACTCACGCCCGGTACTCACAGCAACTCGGGACCTTTGCCTTTCGCGGGCAAGTGCTCTACCATCTGAGCTACCGAAGCACGACTCACGCCCGGTACTCACAGCTTTACTTCTGCCAATACCTCGTCTCCTACCTTCCAAACTTTACAGAAGCTCTCCTGCGAACCTTGCAGAACTAGCACTCCTGAAAGAAAGGATACTGCGGAGACATGGCTTAGCCACAGCCTGGGGGATGTTTCCAGAATGAGATTTTCACTCTGCAGCGGAGTGTGCGCTGATATGAAACTTCCTGGCAGATTATAACTGTGTGCCCGACCGAGACTTGTACTCGGGACCTTTGCCTTTCGCGGGCAAGTGCTCTACCAACCTGCCCGCGAAAGGCAAAGGTCCCGAGTTCAAGTCTCGGTCGGGCACACAGTTTTAATCTGCCAGGAAGTTTCAGTAAGATGATTATTTTAAACAGAAGTTCCTGATGTAATTCCTATGCTTTTCCTTTCCTCGTATGGTGCTGATATTGCTCTTGATTGTATTGACGATTATATCAGTTTTCAGTTTGTTGCAGGAGCTGTAAAGATTTTGAGAACTTATTTCTTCACTTATTGAAAGTTAAAAAAAAAATCTTAGATGTAAAAATGAAGGTGTCAGCAAAAATTAATTACGAAGAACCTACAATTAGAATATAGATAAGATTTTCTTGTAAATGTGGTGGTGAGACATTTATTTGTTTCATGTCTCTGTAAAATATGTTCCAGTATATTTTGTAAACCAGTGAAAACGGATCTTAGGCGACATCAGACGTATTAGAAAGTACAAATACGTGTGAAAGAGTGCTACGTAAGTTATGCAACGTAGCTCAGATATGTGGAGTTGCCACCTAGTGGTTAAAGAAAGTGCTGTGCGACGATTCAAGTTCGCAATCACGAAGTGGTTCATCACCTGGAATGCAGAAAGTTAAATGAATGTGCAGTGCCGAGTTAAACAAGCGGAACAATGGAGGTACGTGCTAACTGAAAGGCGAACCCCCACCCCAAATATCGACGAAGATTTCATCCGGACGTATCTGGTCCAGTAAGGCCCTTCGGCCTCACGATGCAGTGGAGACCGTTGTAGCTTACGGAATTCGTAGATAGGTGTAAATCACACTGCATCACGCGCTGGAATAATGGTCTACGCGGTGCGGAAAACAATAGCCGCAAAGAACTACAAACAATGAAGCCAGCTCACGCGGACGACTCCGCGACAATAGAAAGACAAAGGACAGAGACGACGCAAATTTTTGTTGCAAACTAAAGGAGAGACACGCAGTTGTTATACATGTAAATAAAGAAAGATAAATATTTAACTGACTGTGAAAAAGGACTACATGATGCGAAACAAAATTTGTAATATTTTCCTTATATGTGTAAAGTAATTGATTTATTTGTGATTTTAATTTAGTGTAAGAAAATGTTTGATAAAATATATGACATATAAAGAATTTGATAAAAACGAGGTTCCCACATAGCTGACACTCATTAATGAAATACTATGTTAAAGATTACTAGACAAATATGCCAATGGTTGAATGGCCAAAATAAAGGTTTCTGGTCCATAGGCTATGAAAACAGATGACTGCACCTTGCCCCTCTGCGTACAAAATGTAAAATGCAAAAATTTGTATAAATTAATAAGAAAAGAACATTTTGTAGCGTGTGCTATGTACATGAATCCACAACCCACAGCAGGGGGACAGCTGTAATGGCACTTCCTAGATGCTTCCAAAGACGTACACGTAAGATAAAACAAGGAAGCGAAGCGCTGCTGCAGGGTTGCTGTTAGATGAGAGAGTTGTGACTGTCACTTCTTTTAAGTGAAAAGAGAGAAGTCTGCGGTGCGTCTTGATGAAGAGAGAACGCGTACATTTCATCGCTCTTCCTATTGTAATAGGTTTGTTAATAAATTGGATTTTGGGCTAATATAGACAACGTGAAGTGAATTACAATGCCTGTCTATTTATCTGACAAACTGTTCATCTCACCACATCGAAATATGTGTTTGTTTCATTAGGGGACGTGGTCAACAATTAGCAAATTCTACGGTTGCTGTATTCGAGGCTGCTATCGCAGCAGGAAGAAGAGGTAGAGTTTGCCTCTGAGAAGAAAAAAACTAAAAACATTTACTATTCGATTTACTAGAAAGTTTATTTCACGTATGTTTGATGGTGCCTGTTCGGCAGCCGTCCGTAAAAAACATTTCGTTTGACTTCACAGTTAAAAGTCAAAATATTTCCAATTCAAAAACTAATTCATTATCCTGCCAGTAGTAGAAAAGATAATGTAATACAAGCTTTCAGCAACTCTACAAATGCTACAAACGTAGAATTGCCTTTATTCGGCCCATCAACTGAGGTAAGTCATAAGATTAACGACTCATCTTGTGTTGCAACGTTTCTCCGGAACCCAAAATGATCTTCCATATCGTTGAGTTATAAATTATTGCTGTATCATGTAGTCTAACTTTTATTCAATGTCGCCGGCCGGTGTAGCCGAGCGGTTCTAGGCGCTACAGTCTGGAACCGCGCAACAGCTACGGTCGCAGGTTCGAATCCTGCCTCAGGCATGAATGTGTGTGATGTCCTTAGGTTAGTTAGGTTTAAGTAGTTCTAAGTTCTAGGGGACTGATGACCTCAGAAGTTAAGTCCCATAGTGCTCAGAGCCATTTGAACCATTTTTTTTATTCGGTCTCCCTTAGTCTACACTGTCTGTCAAAGAAGTGAAGCACCCAGGAGCAGAAACGAAATGTAACTTTACGTTTTGAGAAGGTATGTGATATTACACCTGTGATTACAAAACTGAGTCCAATTTACAAAAACAAAAAAAACAAAAAAAACCCTGGCAGTATGAGCTTATTTATCAATATGACACTGCATCACCTTTGGCCTGGGTACATGCGCTAATTCGGTGTCATAAAACCATTGTATCCTCTCCTGAGGGGTAAGATGGCCTACAACTGTCGTTAAGATTTCTTTGGTTCGAGCATTGGGACGGAGATGGTGTCTGAGATGGTGCCATGTATGTTCTGTCGGAGAGGGATCTTGGGAGCGTAATCGCCAGGGGTGTACCTCAGCATCATGCAGACACTTCAAAGTGACAAAAGTGACAAATGCCGAGTGTGGATGAGCATTGTCCTGTTTAAAAAACCTCATCTGAGGCAACACATGATGGCGGAAGGAGTCTGTGAAGTCCTATTGTGCCGCCAGATCACTACAATCTGTGACCTGCAGCTATACCCAGCGGCTCCCCCACTCCATGACGCCACGCCAGGAGTAACACTCCAAAACACTGGAAGAATGGGACCTCTCCATGGCAGCCTCCGTACTCGCCAAAGATGGACATCTGACGTAGTGCAGAACCACGATTCATCTCTGAACACAGTGCGATCTCATTTGTCAGCAGTCCATATTTCCCAGTCACGGCACCACCCCAAACTCAGTCGTTTGTGTTCTGGCTTTAATGGGAGCCTACGCATGGGTCGGCAGTTCCCCCGTGTGGCTGCTGCTGGCCTCCTATCAACGGTGCGAGGTGACAGATTGTTTCAGGGAGTGTGTTACTTGTTCTCGGACGGCAGACGCAGATGTGAGGTGGTTAGGATGTGCTTGGTGCACATTTCGGTGATCCTCCCTTGTGGTGGTCGCACGTTGTCGTCGGGTATGCCTGCCCTCACGTTGCCAGCCTGTGCAAAAACAGGCCCGGACATTGCACGATTCCACCAGCCGGCCAAACGGAGACGCACAGTTAGACACCTTTCCAAACCTGTCAGGTGCTGATAAAGTCGCCTCAACGAGTACAAGACATCTCCGTGTCCTTGACAGTGATCACTCCACATCTTACGTAATTCAGGCACCTTCGATTCTTCACCAGGTCTGGTGACAACACTAATGCTCACTGGTGGAAGTTCTACCTGCCAGAATTTCAACAACAATCGTTTAAATACCTGCCTATAGTGTGTAGGGTACGAAGTTACATTGATATCCGACCGTCTCTTGTGGATGCTTCACATTTATTTGTCAGGTGGTGTATTTATATCGCGTTTCATCATTATCATGATCAGATCTGTGATAAAAGGTACGTCAAGGATATCTAGCGTTGGGTTAAACTGCAAACTTATTTCTTAGTGAAACTATCTAAACCGTAACAACGACGCGAAAGAACTGAAACATAGTAAAAAAATTCTGAAAGGCCATACGGGAATACGCTTCACTCCAGTCCCGAATGCGATTCCAGAGTTTCAGCCATTGCACATCATCAGTGGGTCCCAATGGAGATATACATACTTCAAATGTACCTGAAATCCTGAAAATGGATACGTATTGTTTGCTACAAGGAACGTGAATACAATGACTGTCAACAGAACAAGAAAACCTAGTATGTGTAGCAATGTACTGCGCTATTGTTGACGTCTAAAAGAGCTGTGTTCCAGACGTACAATGCGGTTCCTGCTGAAATGCTATCGACAGGTCACGTAGTGATAAGTTCCTATTGGACCAAACTGCTGAGGTCGTCGGTCCCTAAGGTTACACACTACTTAATCTAGCTTAAACTAACTTACGCTAAGGACAACACACACACACGCGTATGCCCGAGGGAGGACTCGAACCTCCGATGGGGGGCGGTTTGGAACCGTGGCAGCGCGCCTCAGACCGCTACTCCGCGCGGCTATCAACAGGTCAGGATTGCGAACATGTCACTCCTACACAAGTTCTGGTCAGAAAAACGAACTCGGAATTCTATGAGATGAACTGTTACGTGCTCAAGGTGGTGAGCCACGGGCAGGCGAGCATTGTATTCGTTTTTTAAGCGTTGACATCACTAGAATCGGCAGCTTCCACGTTCAGTTTAGATTACATAATACGTTGGTTCTACGTTAAGAATCTCGCTGCATCCTTTTCAGTCAGTACAGGAAAATGGGAAGATGCAGTTTTTGTTTAATATTTTTTTCAAGTCCTTAGCCGGCTGCTTTGTTGCTGTCTTTCATCTTTCCCTGTCCTCTACAAATATTTTCATCTCTACGTAACTACTAAATACAACGTCCTCTGTCATTTGTTGGAATATTCTGTAGTCTTTGGTTCAATTCATCACTTCCACCGCTTCTACCACTGACAGGCTACCTATTCTTGGATGTCCCAGGGCGTATCCCATTATACCATACCTACTCGTGGTACGGGTTCTCCACTAACTCCTTTCTCTCACCTATTATTTTCGGTACTACTTTTGTTACTTTGTTTGCTTTGTATGTAACTTTATTCAGTAGCTCAACATTTCAGATGCCTACAATACTATTTCTCTGAATTTTCAATGATTCATTTTTCACTTCATTTTCAGCATCTACTTCTTCATGACTCAATATCTGCCATCAACAGAACACTCTTTTATTGAAGGAAACTTTCTTCTCCTGTTCCGTTATTCCTTGCTTCGGCCATCTTTTGTTATCTTGCTCCCTGGATACAATACTTTCACTTATTGCACTACTCACTTATGATGTTAACTTGATATTCTCTTTTCTACTACTCTTTGTAATTTTCGTCATTCTTCTGCTTATCCTCGTGCCATATTTGGAGTTAATTCTTTCAACAAGTCTCCTCTATCGCTCACATCCGGCTACAAATGTTATGTCGACTCCGAACTTTTTACATTGGCATCTGTTCCCTTTCGGTATTTATTTTTGGACCGAAATTCCATTTCACTTAATTCATTGCTTCGTTGGGGTAAAAGTTCAGCAAAATTTGCGATAAGCAGAAACTCTACCTTGTTCCCTCCGTAAAACGAATTGATCTCTCCCGTCTTTCCAATTTTATTATTCAAACTTGGGTTTTGTAGATATTCTAGAGCGTATGTATATGTGCGTACATTTTAAGGATTATACAACATTTTACTCCACCTTACACTGTCGAAGGATTTCTCTAGGTCCGCAACTGCCATGGAGGTATCCTGATGTTTGCTCAGTCTGCCTTCCGTTACTAAGAGTGTGCCTTTATCATGATCCAATCACTTCTGGTTCTATCTCTCGCCGTTATAGCACATAGGTGGTTCTTAAGTGATTTTATTATTGACCAAACCGCACATGTAAATAGATGTTTCAGTTCCGTAAGCACTTGCAGATTTTTTTTATAGATTTGCTGTTGTAGAAGTGTTGAAAATACGTATTAGATACGAGAGCTTGCTGAAAAGTAATGCCTCCGAATTTTTTATTTTGTTCTCAATATCGGTTGAGGTATTACACGCACATTACTGGATCGAGTTTTCCGTTTCGCTGACGGAAGCTGCAAACCTGTGCTCTTAGAGGGCTCCGAAACATGGCGGTGTGTAACATAACTATGTCGGTGGATGGAGAGAAACAAAAACAGAAAGCACGAATTCTAAGAGTTCGTCATACATGGAACACCTCCTTCAGCATGTCAACGCCGGACCACGCACGAGGGCTTAGGTATATGCAATAATTCGACGCTTTCGGTTCGCTGTCGAAGATCGTCCACCATACGGTCCCTGCTTGGGCCCATCCCCTCTTATCTGTTTCCAAAACTTTAAGAACACCTTCGAGGACTTCACTTTAATAGGGATGAAGTGGTGCAAACAGGTGAGTTTGTGGCTCGCCAATAAAGTCAAACACCCTACAGCGACGGTATGGTGTCTACTGAGCAATACAGAAGTGAAGAATAAAGATGTAGAATGTTAATAGCGTTCGTTTCATTTAAAAAACTGAAAAACTTTGAAATTTATCAATTTTCATATAAAAATTCGGAGGCACTGCCTTTCAGCACAACCTTTTAGAATGATGTAGGCAGCGGAATACAATCGACTTAAAGATACGAGTACTTGGTAATATGTCATGCTAACATAATGTTTTTTCCAACATTTAGATTAGAGAGACTAGCAATTAAATCTTCAATGTACTAAGTGCTTTTTACTAGTATTTTGATAGAAAGCCATAGCGACCTACTTATTATTTACTTTTAAAGAACTTTACAGATACAGCCAATCATTTTTACGATGATATTAATTTACACTGAAGAGCCAAAAGAACTTGGTCACCTGCGTAATATCGTGTAGGGCCCCGCAAGCACGCGGAAGTGCAGCAGCACAATTTACCATAGACTCGACTAACGTCTAAAGTAGCGCTGGAGGGATCTGACACCATGAATCCCGCAGAGCTGTCCATAAATCCGTAGGAGTACGAAGTGGTGGAAATCTCTTGCATGGCATCACAGATATGCTCAATAATGTTCAAGTTTGGGGAGTTTAGGGGCCAGCGAAAGAATTGAAACACGGAAGCCACTCTGTAGCAATTCTGGACGTGTGGGGTGTCGCAATGTCCTGCTGGAATTGCCCAAGTCCGTCGGAATGCACAGTGGGCATGAATGGATGCAGGTGATCAGATGGGATGCTTAAGTACGTGTCACCTGTCAGAGTTCTATATAGGCGTATCAGGGGTAAAATAACAATCCAACTGCACACGCCTCACACTATTACAGAGCTTCAACAACCTTGAACAGTCTCCTTCTGAAATGCAGGGTCTATGGAAACATGATGTTGTCTCCATACCCGTACACGTCCAGGTCACCGAGGAAACGAGGGCTAATTTTCATATACACGTGTTCGAATTCTGATTGGCATGATCACTAATAGTATTGTAAATGTTATATTAACCTCTTCATTCAGCGGCTATGTTGTGTGGAACTGCCCTTCGTTCCACGTACTGCGAAGACCATTTGTAGCCTTGTCAGCGATGTAGCTGGAAATAGCTGCCACTGGCACGTTGTCAACTGCTTGGGACAACTGCAGCACTTACAAGGCAAGATGAACTAAAATGCTGTTAGCGGCCTGGCCAGTACAATATTAACGTAATATTCTTTACTCTTCACCACGGTAGGTGATAGAAGCGTTAGTTTTACGATCGTGACCTATGTCAGCTACCTGAAGCTTCAACACAGTGTCGTTTGTAGAGATGCTGCGATGTTTCAGCAAAACGTAAAAGTTCGTCACGAAGGGAACGCGGGTTATTATACCAATCAAAGCAACACAGTTTCAGTAATGAACTCTCCTAAAATGTCTTTTTTCCCAGGGCTGCGCTGTTCACATGCTGTTCTCATACAAGAACGTTAATAATTTTCACAGCCAAATCTGTCAAGTACTAATCATTTTCTCGTGATCGTTATCACGTTCTTCCCGTTTCAGTCGACGCGGCTCGACAGATGTATCCGATTACAAGTGTTAACGTCCACGAATTCGCTTAAATTGTGCACTGAATGATCTTCAGCAGTACTGCGCGGCGCACACGTACGTACTGTAAGCATCCCTACTGTTTTTTCAGTGAATATGCTGTAGTTATTTAATCCTTGCTGCAGTCTGGCTGCTTAGTAAAATTAGGCATCGTATATCACGAAGTACCCAGTTATAGAGGACGAACTTACTCCCGAAGTACATGTGCCGATAATTGAAGTTCTGACCCTGAGGCTATAACACACTGTTCCACGATTCTATCCCTTCCAAAACATGCTACTAATAATGAAGGTGTTGCAATATGTGAACACTTTTGTACGATAAAGCTCATTTATTCCATTTTAAATTCAAGTAACACGTTCCTGCTGGTTCAGATTGCATTCACACTGGAACTGCAGTCACCGATTTATCACGCGTTTTTACGAGTTTACCATAGCCTCTTTATTACTGCACGATCGCCTTTTCATTTCGTGATGTTTCTCCCGAATACGAAATATAATTCTGAGGTTCAAAATTCGAACTTTGCTCATACAAACTCGCGTTCTACTCGCATTCGAACTCTGGTTCGACTATAAGTCTCCCCTTTTATGCTCGACTCTGAATCTGCCTTGTAAGCATGCTCCGGCTGAACTGATCATATTCCGCAGTGTCACAAAACTACTTCACTTTTTTTTTACGCGCGATTCCCGGAGCAGGATGCCAGGGGACTCACTCCTCCGCGCCCAAAGATCTCCAAGCGCCGAACCCTCCCTTCTAGAACGAAGGTGTATCCACGTCAGCGATGCCGCTGTGATGTAACAAAGAGCATAATGGTACATTCGATCCTTCAAGTATCGAATCGATATCTGTACCGTTACAACACAACACCGAATAACTGCCACTTCCCACCAAATAAAACTTTGAACTTCACTCCCCGCTCAGTGTTCCGACGAGCGGTTGCCACGATTTTACATCTACATCTACATGGATACTCTGCAAATCACATTGAAGTGCCTGGCAGATGGTTCACCGAACTACCTTCACAATTCTCTATTATTTCAATCTCGTATAGCGCGCGGAAAGAATGAACACCTATATCTTTCCGTACGAGCTCTGGTTTCCCTTATTTTATCGTGGTGATCGTTCCGCCCTATAAAGGTCGGCGTCAAAAAAATATTTTCGCACTCGGAGGAGGAAGTTCGTGAACGGAATTTCGTGAGAAGATTCCGTCGCAACGAAAAACGCCTTTCTTTTAATGATTTCCAGCCCAAATCCTGTATCATTTCTGTGACACTCTCTCCCATATTTCGCGATAATACAAAACGAGCTGCCTTTCTTTGTAAATTTTCGATGTACTCCGTCAGTCCTATCTGGTAAGGAACCCACACCGCGCAGCAGTATTCTAAGAGAGGACGGACAAGCGTAGTGTAGGCACTATCCTTAGTAAGTCTGTTACATTTTTTAAGTGTCCTGCCAATAAAACGCAGCTTTGGATAGCCTTTCCCCACAACATGTGTGTCCTTTCCAATTTAAGTTGTTCGTAATTGTAATACCCAGCAATTTAGTTGAATTTACGGCTTCTAGATTAGACTGATTTATCGTGTAACCGAAGTTTAACGAACATTTGGGCACAATATTGTAGAGCGATATGAAATGGGACAAGCATGTAATGGCAGTTGTGGGAAAGGCGGATAGTCTTCTTCGGTTCATTGGTAGAATTTTGGGAAGATGTGGTTCATCTGTAAAGGAGACCGCTTATAAAACACTAATACGACCTATTCATGAGTACTGCTCGAGCGTTTGGGATCCATATCAGGTCGGATTGAGGGAGGACATAGAAGCAGTTCAGAGGTGGGCTGCTAGATTTGTTACTGGTAGGTTTGATCATCACGCGAGTGTTACGGAAATGCTTCAGGAACTCGGGTGGGAGTCTCTGGAGGAAAGGAGGCGTTCGTTTCGTGAATCGCTACTGAGGAAATTTAGAGAACCAGTATTTGAGGCTGACTGCAGTATAATTTTACTGCAGCCAATTTATATTTCGCGGAAAGACCACAAAGATAAGGTAAGGCATACAGGCAGTCATTTTTCCCTCGTTCTGTTTGGGAGTGTGCGACAGATTTTTACGTGCGTGCGTGCGATGCACCAATTGCGACGGATTATACGTCGCTGCTGCTGCAATGCAATTTCTTTTATAATTTTTGTTCACCTACCTCTTTACAACGGTAGATCTTCGCACGTAAACTCCTGACTGCGGCTACTTACGAGATCACAGAAAAGCAGTGTTGAGGAAACTGTAACCTGATAGCTACAAGCCGGAGGCCGCTATAAGTAAAATTTGCTGAAAATTGTCTATGTTCTTTAAAGAAATGATTCGGAAAGGGGATGTCACTCGTACTTTAAACATGAAGCTCAAATTTAAACCTTCAATAGATCTTTATTGTCGTCATGCAAGATCATCAGCCCACATTTACGAAAATTACTAAAGTTTCTGCTCACAGTTATCACCATACCTCAAACAGCCAGAACTTTTACCTTCCCAAATTCCGAAACCAATTACTTGTAACACAGTCAATGATCGGCCAATTACTTCTGAACACGATATTCAGTGGTTGTCTTTAGTTAAAGTTTATGCTCGCCGTAAAATACTCAGTAAGAATAAACTCAGTACCGCCACGCTATATAATTCAAAGTTCACTCGCGATTTTCGTCGGAACGAATTATCACAACACTCTAAAGTTTTCATAAACAGTTTCTGGTCACTACCAGATACCATTAACACTAGACCATAACGGGGAAGTCATCCCAAGACTTCATCTTACACATAATGTGAAAAGTCACATCCAGCATAACCGCCTCCAATCAAAGCTAACTCGCGACTCCCCCCACACTCTCCCACACTCAAAACTATATCTCCTCGCTAGGCGGCCAACCGTCTCGCTTCTCATTGGCTGACAGCACTTACGACCAATGAGAACTCACTTCCAGGGCGCGACTCGCGCCAAAATCTAGCAAGCACCAACCACTTCCCTAGGCTCATTGACGTCATCAAATTAAGTAACACAAAACTCTATAATTAAATAAACAAAACAAAATGAACTATAAGCTTTACTCTACATCTGGAAATTTATTATGTAGTCGCGAATGTTCTGGCTGTCTTATACATAAATATACATACTTGGACATCCGACATTCACTAGTAGGGGAACCACTAGTGGACTTGTTCCCACGTTACAGAGTTGGAACACTAGCCAGTTCCTGTAGAGAATTACATGAATGATTTTTAATAATTCCGAACGTCCCACATACTCTCATTCACACGCACCCTAACACACAATACACATATTTACTTAGAATTCTTGAAATTATTATTATAGAAAAGTCTCAGAGGTTTTCTGAAACAAAAAACTTTCCAAATTTATATATGAAATCTGAAAACGTTATCAGATCATCGTACATAGTCACTGAAGGTGAACTATTACATCACTGTATTTATTTAACTTCTTGACTGTCGGAAAATTACGTTTTTCTATGTAATTTTACTAACTTCCAAAATACAACTATTTTTGACCTCAGACTTTGACATATTGTTTGTTTTCACAACAGAAGGATGTACATCAAATATGACGTTCCTCAGGTTATTCCTTTATTAGTTACTAATATTTTTAGTTTCGTATAATGTAAGTGGCCTGCCAGCGCTACTCCACTGCTTTCACACGCGCAGCTGCAACAGATGGTCGTGACGTCAATCTGCAGGACACAACTCGTCCGTTAGGCCGGTATTACACTATCAAATTTCTTTGTCCAATATCTTTGTCAAAGATATTTGATAGTGTAATAGGGACTTTGTCAAATGTCGTCCAATATTTGATCAAATCTAGGGCCTCGATGTATATTTGATCAAAGAAACCGCTTGTCTTCTGTTCACTGCAATGTGACATGTTACCACATGGAGCGCTAGCATCGCTGCAGCGTTCTGTCGTCTGTAGTGTTTTTATAACCATTGCCGGTAAATACAATTGGTGTGTACCGACAACTACAAAATTAATAGAGATGTCTGAAGCTGATGAGGTGCTTTATAACGTGAGGCACCCTGAATACAAAAATAGATTAAGAAGATTGGAGACCTAACCTGACCTGACCTAACCTAACATAACCCTCTCCAGTAGCAAGGAATCGGAGTGTTACAGTGAGCCTGTCTTCTGCAGATGTAGCAGTTCCTAAGTGAATATTGTGCTGTGTGATATGAGGATACACTTCATTGAGCACATACAGAAATGTATGCTCATCCATTCTTAAGTAATTGATGTACGACTTGACGTCTTCCACTGTAAGCTCACGTAACAAGTTTTGTTGAATGCTTTTATCGTGTCGTCGTAAAACCCACGGCTTCACCCAGATTAGATTAGTTTTTCGTTCCATAGATCCGTGCTGAGGAAATCCTTATGGATGTGGAACATGTCGATTTTTTTAAGCTGAAATAACAGTACTAATAGTATGAATAAATACATCATTTGTTTCTATAAAAATTTCGTCAATGTAGTAGAAGGAGTTGGCCAGTAGTAAGTCTTTCAGGCTCCTTTTAAACTGATCTTTATTTCTAACTAAATTTTTTATGTTTGCTGGAAAATTATTGAAGATGAGTGTTCCTGAGTAGTGGACCCCTTTTTGAACTAAAGTAAGTGCTTTTAAGTCCTTGTGCAGATCATTTTTGTTCCTGGTATTGTATGTATGAACTGAGTTGTTTGTTGGAAAAAGAGATATATTATTTACGACAAATTTCATTAAGAAGTAAATATACTGAGAGGCAGTAGTTGGTATACCCAGTTCTTTGAAGAGGTTTCTGCAGGAGGTCCGTGAATTTACTCCACAAATAATACGTATTACACGCTTTTGGACCTCGAAAACTTTTGTTTGACTTCAAGATTTACCCCCAAAATATTATCCCATATGACATTATGGAATGAAAGTATGCAAGCTTTTTCATTTTTATGTTGCCTATGTCTGCTAACACTCGAATTGCAAATACAGATTTGTTAAGGCCTTTCTGCAGTTCTGCGGTGTGCTCCTCCCAACTGAATTTATTATCAAGTTGTAATCCCAGAACTTTTAAGACTGTCAACCTCGTATGTATGGTTCCATTTTTTCCCCCCACTTCTTTTCCGCATGTGCACACAATGCAATTGGAGTACGTAGAACTGCTACGGTTAAATAACAAGTTGTTGTCAGCCATCTAGAACTTTGACGAAAAATTTGATGACAGTGTTATACCCCTTCTAGCGCTACGTCAAAGATCTTTGTCAAATATATTGGACGGAATATAGGATCACATCTTTGATCAAATCTTTGACAAAGAAATTTGATAGTGTAATACCGGCCTTACTGACCGTATAATACTCTACCGGCTTACATTGCAGCCCAAATACATTCTGAAGTAAAGCTTTTAATAGACAAATGGGCGATCGCGCACTAGTTGCGACGCCACAAGTGGAACAGGTAGAGATGATGCTAGTTGTGGTAAGAGGTACCCTCCGCCACACACCGTATGATGGATTTCAGAGTATGTATGTAGATGCAGATGTACATACTCATGTGGATGACCTCACAATTTTCGTTATTTAGCGTCAACTGCCACTTTTCACAAATTTCGGATATTTTTTCTAAATCGTTTTGCAGTTTGTTTTGATCTTCTGATGACTTTATTAGTCAATAAACGACATCGTCATCTGCAAACAACCGAAGACGGCTGATCAGATTGTCTCCCAAATTGTTTATATAGATAAGGAACAGCAAAGAGGCTATAACACTACCTTGGGAAACGCCAGAAATCACTTCTGTTTTACTCGACGACTTTCCGTCAATTATTACGAACTGTGACCTCTCTGACAGGAAATCACAGATCCAGTCACATGACTGAGACGATACTCCGTAAGCAAGCAATTTCATTACGAACCGGTTGTGTGGTACAGTGTCAAAAGCCTTCCGGAAATCCAGAAATACGGAATCGATCTGAAATCCCTTGTCAATAGGACTTAGCACTTTATGTGAATAAAGAGAGAGTTGTGTTTCACAGGAACGATGTTTTCTAAACCCAGGTTGACTCTGTGTCAGTAGACCGTTTCCTTCGAGGTAATTCATAATGTTCGAACATAATATATGTTCTAAAATCCTGGTTCATATCGACATCGGGGTATCCAAACAAACTCTTCTGGGGGCAGCCCCCACCGACTGCGCTCTAAAGAAAAAAATACGACGCTAACGGCAGACTTTCGGTACATACAACTATATGCACCTTACGTGACTCTGCCTTCAACTGACGTCGTTGAATTAGACAAATGGCCACAAAATTTCAGGGAGAATAGCTGAAGTCCTTTCGGAAGATTTTCAGAATGTGGACTCATCCGATGGGCGCCACAACGGACGTTAGGAATCACAGCTGCATTGTCTTTATAAAAGCTGCTTACTCAACTGAATCGCCTCATGCCAGCTTAAAATGTAGTTTTTCCAGCACTACACCAATCCGTTATTCGGTAAGAGTCCAAGGTTTCGTTCGTCGCCAGCTTGGTGAAGTATATTGAAACCGAGCCAAACTCGCGAAACAGCGAGCGCTTCTGCGGAGATCGGCGGCGTGTCGACAGTGCTCGTGCGCATGCGCGTGCACACAGTCACCGTGGTCCCCCGCCCCCATTTTTTTTCTCCGCCACGGCTGTACCGTGGCGCGGGGCGCTGTTTGCGGACTTGTAATTCCGCGCGCCGTGCCACGGCGCGGTATTTGCTCGCTGCCCCGCCGCAGGATTGCCAATTACACACGTTAAGCCGGCGCACCGACCCCGGCGCGGCCTGCGTCCGCCGCGCCTATCGAGATGCTGCAGTCTCCGTACCGGCGCCGGGCGGCTCTAAAACGATGGATTTATAACCGTGTCGTGTTTGGAAAAGACTGGACTTCTACATCCCGCTGATATCGAGATCATTGAAGACAGTGTCTGCAGTAAGCCTGCTTTTGGAACAAGTTCTGAAGCGATGTCATTGGAACGGCTGAATGTTGTTGTTGTGGTCTTCAGTCTTGAGATTGGTTTGATGCAGCTCTCCATGCTACTCTATCCTGTGCAAGCTTCATCATCTCCCGGTACCTACTGCAACCTACATCCTTCTGAATCTGCTTAGTGTATTCATCTCTTGGTCTCCATCTACGATTTTTACCCTCCACGCTGCCTTCCAATACTAAATTGGTCATCCCTTGATGCCTCAGAACATGTCCTACCAACCCTCTATATACTCCTTCCACCTTCCTGCTTTCCCTTCTTTGCTTAGAACTGGGTTTCCATCTGAGCTCTTGATATTCATACAAGTGGTTCTCTTTTCTCCAAAGGTCTCCTTAATTTTCCTGTAGGCAGTACCTATCTTCCCTCTAGTGAGATAAACCTCTACATCCCTATATTTGTCCTCTAGCCATCGCTGCTTAGCCATTTTGCACTTCCTGTCGATCTCATTTTTGAGACGTTTGTATTCCTTTTTGCCTGCTTCATTTACTGCACTTTATATTTTCTCCTTTCATCAATTAAATTTAATATTTCTTCTGTTACCCAAGGATTTCTACTAGCCCTCGTCTTTTTACCTACTTTTTCCTCTGCTGCCTTCAGTATTTCATCCCTCAAAGCTACCCATTCTTCTTCTACTGTATTTCTTTTCCCCCATTCCCGTCAGTTGTTCCCTTATGCTCTTCCTGAAACTCTGTACAACCTTTCGTTTAGTCAGTTTATCCAGGTCCTATCTCCTCAAATTCTCACCTTTTTGCAGTTTCTTCAGTTTTAATCTACAGTTCATAGGCCGGCTGGAGTGGCCGCGCGGTTCTAGGCGCTACAGTCTGGAACCGAGCGACCGCTACGGTCGCAGGTTCGAATCCTACCTTGAGCATGGATGTGTATGTCCTTAAGTTAGTTACTTTTAATTAGTTCTAGGTTCAAGCCGACTGATGACCTCAGAAGTCCCATAGTGCTCAGAGCCATTTGAACCACTTTTTTTTACAGTTCATAACCAATAGATTGTGGTCAGAGTCCAGATCTGCCACTGGAAATGTCTTACAGTGTAAAACATGGTTCCTAAATCTCTGTCTTACCGTTATATAATCTATCTGATACCTTCCAGTATCTCCAGGCTTCTTCCGTATATACAACCTTCTTTCATAATTCTTCAACCAAGAGTTAGCTATGATTAAGTTATGCTCTGTGCAAAATTCTACCAGGCGGCTTCCTCTTTCATTTCTTACCCCCATTCTATATTCACCTACTACATTTCCTTCTCTTCCTTTTCCTACTCTCGAATTCTAGTCACCCTTGACTATTAAATTTTCGTCTTCCTTCACTACTTGAATAATTTCTTTTATCTCATCATACATGTCATCAGTTTCTTCACCATCTGCAGAGCTAGTTGGCATATAAACTTGTACTACTGTAGTAGCCGTGGGCTTCGTATCTATCTTGGCCACAATAATGCGTTCACTATGCTGTTTGTAGTAGCTTACCCGCACTCCTATTTTCTTATTCATTATTAAACCTACTCCTGCATTACCCATATTTGATTTTGTATTTATAAACCTGTATTCACCTGACCAAAAGTCCTGCTCCTCCTGCCACCGACCTTCACTAATTGCCACTATATCTAACTTTAACCTATCCATTTCCCTTTTTAAATTTTCTAACCTACCTGCCCGATAAAGGGATCTGACATTCTAAGCTCCCATCCGTAGAACACCAGTTTTCTTTCTCCTGATAACGCCTTCCTCTTGAATGATCTGACTTAATTCGTGTACGACGGCCTGGCCGGTCACAATATCGTTGCAATTGCGTGTTTCTAGTCTGTCCTTAATGTAAACCTGTAAGTTGCTGGTTAAATGCCACGGTCGTTCAGAGAGCACTGTCAGCGCTATTTCGCTTTACTCCCCGACTCCGTAATAATAAATCGACAGCAATGTGAGGAGTTTGACATTTCCTGCATATGACGAGATAAGCGATCGAACAGTACTAAATCACCAAAGCAAATACTGATCGTAGGCACTCTGATTAGTTCCTTTACCATATCTGAGGCACCTTGAAGATATCGATCCTGGACTTGCAAACAGTCAACTGATGCTGTTAATGATGATCGGTGGTGAATGGCAACGGTAGGCGGCGCTCTATTACGGATCTCCATCATATTCAACTAGATGAAACGAAATGTTTAAAGGGCCATTTTTCTCGAGTCATCGCTCTTCCAACTGGTTTGCTTGGACCGCAACTCATCACTCTCTCGTACCAACCTCCTCAGCTCACGAGTACAAGAGTTTTTGTTTCATGTATCCCAATCTCTGTCTGCCCCTATAGTTTTTACTCTCTACAGCTCCCTCTAGTAGCATGGAAATTATTCCTTAACCTCTGGAGACATGCCCTGTTATCCCGTCGTTCCTCCTTGTCAGTGTTCCTTTCCTCGCAGAATCGGCGGACAATCACCTCATTTCTTATTTTGTCAGTACACCGAATTTTCAACAGCTTTCTATCCCACCACATCGCAGAATCTTCGATTCTCTTCTTTTACAGTGTTCCCGTGGTACATGGAAAGCCCATGTTCATGATCTTGTTCAAAGAATTAATGCTGCAATTTTTATTTTTAGAACGGTATCTGAAGTAAGTGATAGTACAACACTAAAAGTGGTCTACTTTGCTTATTTTCATTCGCTTATGACGTATGAAATTATATTTTGGGGTAACTCTTCCCATTCTCAAACGGTATTTTTGGCTCTGAAATGGGCGGTTCATGCAGTAAGTAGTGTTAGTTCGCGAACCTCTTGTCGACCTTTGTTAATTATATACATATATATTTTCTTCTTTACTGTCTTTCTCGTTAACGATACTTACTCAGATAATACTAGGCAAAGATCCAGTCTGCATTTTGATCGCACCTCCTTGATTCTCGTGCAGAAAGGCGTGCAGTATTCTTCTGTATCCATTTTAAACAAGCTACCGTAAAAATGCGAAGATCTTAGCAGTAATTCACGCGCTTTAAAATCTAAGCTAAAGTCTTTCCTCATGGCTCACACCTCCTATTCTGTCGAGCAGTTCCTTGAAAAATTAAGCTGATTCCCAAGTTACTGTTGATTGCGTTTACATAAACTTATTGCCTGACGTCTTTTTCGGATTCATTACTTACTTTCCAGTTTGTAATTTCATGTACTGACACGTACCATGACGATGGAAATTTGCTTCTCAATTTGGTCCTACAGAACTAGTCGTGTAAAATTTAAATAAATAAATAAATAAAATGATTTTTGTTACCATACAATGTTTTGCTCCAGTTGTGCATTCTGAGAAATTTCTCTCTTAGATTGAGACCGATCTTTTACATTTCCAGACTTGTTTTGCTGAGGGATGCCCTCTAGCTATGCCACTCGTACTTTATTTGGAAGGAAGCAGAATTATTAAACTTCCTCTACTTTGTGACCACCTATTTCGCCGCTAAGTAAAATCTTATTTCTTCAGCCCCTCATTTCTTTCGTCTTTCTTCAGTTTACTCTCGCTCCATAATCTGTATTCATTAAGTTATCCATTTCATTTAATACGTCCTGTAATTCGTTGGCACTTTCACTGAGGATAGTAATGTCATCAGGAAGTCTTATCATTCACGTACCATGAGTTTTGATCGCACTCCCCAACCTTTCTTTTAAGACTGAATTGTGGGGGCGAAAGGCTACATCCCTGCCTTACACAGTTTTTAATGCGAGTACTTCATTATTGGCCATCCAGACGTATTGCTCCATCTTAGTTCTTGTACATACTGTGCATTTCCCCGACTTTCTCTGGAAATTAGCCCTATTCATCTCAGAACTTCAAACCTGCACCATTTGACACTGTCGAATGGTTTTTCCGGATCGACAAATCCTATGAACGTGTCAATTTTTCTTCAGTCATGCTTCCATTATCTTAACTTTCCTAAAGCTAAACTGACCGTCATCTAACAGGTCCTCAATTTCCTTTTACATTCCTGCGTATATAATTCTTGTCCACAGTTACACGGTCTGCAGAGGATCGACATGTTTTCCTGACCTGCTCGATCAGCAGATCTGTCCCCAACCGAGCACTTACGGGACATCGTCGGATGACAACTCAAGCTTCATCTACAATAAGCATTAACTGTCCCTGTATTGACCGACCAAGTGCAATCTGACAGCTGTCACCTGTAAAACACAATGCAAGCACGTTTGCTTGCTTGCATTCAACATTCTGAGAGTAATTAATGTACCAGCATTTCATATTTGCAATGGCTTATCTCGCGCTTACATTAAGCTGTGATCTTGCAATGTTGATCGTTCACATATATCACCTAGACGAATGTTTTCACTAGATTTAGTTACTCTACATTTATTATTTTTTGGTGTTGCAATATTCTTTCCGTCAGTGTTGCTACACAGCGGACACGTCGGAGTATCGGAAATAAAAATAAAACCGAAATAAATAGCGTTGCAGGAAACTTACTTCTTTCAAGTAATTTCATTGTGCTGACTGACATGTTGTACTTAATACAGTTTAATGTTGTGTTTGTCCATGTCCTTTGGATTTGTTGTCTTCCTTTATTAAAATCTATAATTCAAATCTAAACATACAATGAACGCAGTTCACATTAGCGCAGACGTTTTTCGATAGGACACGCTGCCATCTTCGTAACTTTCAAAGTGAATTACTCACATTCAAAAATAAACAGTAAAAATTTCACAGAGCTAAAAAAGAAAATAAGACTTCTTTATTCGAGTTCAACAGCCCTCCCCGTCCCCCAGCAGCTTAGTCGTACCCAGGAACGTTCTCCGGTATTTATGGCGACCTCTGACGTCCAACGTTCACCAGTTATCACAGCTCTCCACACATTTATTTCCCTTGGGCGTCGATATTATGGGGTACTTCCACAGGCACACACTTCCAGTTTTATGTATTTCAGAGGCATTAAGAATCTCTACGAGGTGCAGAATTGTCTGCTGACGTCATGAAAAAGGGACGATTAGCTATTTGGAACTATTAGAGTAGAAGACTGAGAGGGGTCCGTAAGGTTTTCTATCAGGAAAAGAAAAAAAAAAGGATGGAAAACATTCTTTCGGAATTTCTTGAATAATTTTTTTAAAGTTAATGTGCAGAATCGATTGCGCTGGTTATATACTGTCGGACTATCGGACGAAATTATGCAAAAAATCCCGACGACTACAAGGGTAAATAAATGCGACAACTATCGCACGATCAACTTAACATCTCACACATCTAAGTTACTGACCACAACAACACACAGAATAAAGGAAAAGACAATTTGAAACTTCATGGCAGATTAAAACTGTGTACCGGATCGAGACTGGAACTCGGGACCCGAGTTCGAGTCTCGGTCCGGCACACAATTTTAATCTGCCAGGAAGTTTCATATCAGCGCACACTCCGCTGCAGAGTGAAAATCTCATTCTGGAAAAGACAATTTGTTAGGTGACCATCAATTTAGGTTACGGATAGGTAGAAGCACCATGGTTGCATTTCTGGCTTCGCGTAAGATTTTAATGCAGCCCTCCACCCCCGCCCCCCGCCAATTCCCCTCTTGTGCCAACCTCTCCATCTCAGAGTAGCACTTGCAACATACATCCTCAGTTATTTGCTGGATGTATTCCACTTTCTGTCTTCCTCTATAGTTTTCGCCCTCTACAGATCCCTCTAGTATCATCGAAGTCATTCCCTGACGTCTTAACAGAGATCCCATAACTCTGTCCCTTCTTATTGTCAGCGTTTCCTATATATTCGTTTCCTCGCCGATTCTGCGGAGAACCACCTCATTTCTTACCTTACCACTCCACCAAATTTTTAACATCTGTAGCACCACATCTCAAATGCTTCGATTCTCTTCTGTTCCGGTTTTCCCACTGTCCATGATTCACTACCATAGAATGCTGTGCGCCAAACTTATATTCTTGAAAGTTTCTTCATCCAACAAATGCCTATGTTTGATACTAGTAAAATTCTTTTGGCTAAAAATGTCCTCTTTACTTCTTCTAATCTCCTTTTTGTGTTTTACTTGCTTTTTTCGTCTCTTGTTGTTTTGGTTTCAGTGTAGGGAATACCGTAACTTCATCTACTTCATGATCACCAACAACTTTGATGTTAAGTTTCTCGCCGTTCACATTTCTGCTACCTCTCATTTCTTTTTTCTGTTTACTTCCGGTCCACATACTCTGTACTCATTGGACTAGTAATTCCATTCAACGGAGCCTGTAAACGGTATTCGCCCTCACTAAGGATAGCAACGTCATCACCGAATGTTCATGACATCCTTTCACCCTGAATATTAATCCCACGCATGAACTTTTATTTTAGTCGTTGCTTCTTCGACGAGCAGACTGAAGAGTAGGGGCAAAAGGCTACATCCCCGCCTTCCAGTCTTAGTCCAAGTGTTTCGTTCTTGGTATTCCAGTGTTATTATTCCCTTTTGGTCCTTGTATGCATTGTATATTACCCATCTTTCCCTATAATTTACTCCTATGTTTCTCAAAATTTCGAACATCTTGCACCATTTTACATCGTCGAACGCTTTTTCCACGTCGGGAAATCATATGAGCGTGTATTTAGTTTTCTTGAATCTTGCTTCCGTTATCACGTGCAGTGTCCGGAATGCCTCTCCAAAGCCTTTACTGCAGCAAAACTGATTGTCATCTAAGAGACCGTCAACTTTCTTTTCCATTCCTCTGTCTATTATTCTTGCAATGATAATGAATGCAAAACTTAAGGACACTTAAGACATTTGTACAAGGTTTACAGATCTAAGGTAGAAGCAGCTTTTCATAACAAAAAAATGGAATAACATATGTAAAATTTTCAGAAAAGTAAGTTTAAATCGTAGGGGAAGTGAGTAACAAAGCGTATGAACAACACTCAAAATGTAACAACAAGAAAGGAATACCAAAAGAGAAATGCTCGCATCAAAAACTAAGCATGAACATCTAACGAGCAATGACGCAAATAAAAATGATTCGCGCTGTGGGATTAAAATAGTCATTAGATTCTGGGACGCTATCCTCAGTTAATGTGAGAAAGAACAGCCGGAACTGTTGAATGGAAGCAACAGTCTAATGAGGACAAAATGTAGAGTGAGAGTAAACTAAAGGATGTACTGGGGAGTAGGAGAGATGAGAGTAGTGAAACACCATCAAAACTGGGGACCATGAATTAGACCAAGTTAAAGAATTTTCCTACCTTAGAAGCAAAATAAAACACGACGAACGAAGCAAGGAAGACATATAAGCAGTCTAGCACAGGTTAAGAGAGCGTTATTCGCCAAAAGTAGTCTACCAGTATCAAATATCGGCCTTGAAGAATAAACTTGTGAGACTGTACGTGTGGAAAGCCGCGTTGTAGGCAAGCGCATCATGGACTGAAAGAAGAAAATCGAATCGTTTGAGATGTGGTGCTATAGGTGGAGTAGGTATTAAAATTCATGGAGAAGAAATAAAAACTTTGAGGTTCGCCGATGACATTGTAATTCTGCCAGAGACAGCAAAGGACTTGGAAGAGCAGTTGAATGGAATGGACAGTGTCTTGAAAGGAGGATATAAGATGAACATCAACAAAAGCAAAACAAGGATAATGGAATGTAGTCGAATTAAGTCGGGTGATGCTGAGGGAATTAGATTAGGAAATGAGACGCTTAAAGTAGTAAAGGAGTTTTGCTATTTGGGGAGCAAAATAACTGATGATGGCCGAAGTAGAGAGGATATAAAATGTAGACTGGCAATGGGAAGGAAAGCGTTTCTGAAGAAGAGAAATTTGTTAACATCCAGTATTGATTTAAGTGTCAGGAAGTCATTTCTGAAAGTATTCGTATGGAGTGTAGCCATGTATGGAAGTGAAACATGGACGATAAATAGTTTGGACAAGAAGAGAATAGAAGCTTTTGAAATGTGGTGCTACAGAAGAATGCTGAAGATTAGATGGGTAGATCACATAACTAATGAGGAAGTATTGAATAGGATTGGGGAGAAGAGAAGTTTGTGGCACAACTTGACCAGAAGAAGGGATCGGTTGGTAGGACATGTTCTGAGGCATCAAGGGATCACCAATTTAGTATTGGAGGGCAGCGTGGAGGGTAAAAATCGAAGAGTGAGACCAAGAGATGAATACACTAAGCAGCTTCAAAAGGATGTAGGTTGCAGTAGGTACTGGGAGATGAAAAAGCTTGCACAGGATAGAGTAGCATGGAGAGCTGCATCAAACCAGTCTCAGGACTGAAGACCACAACAACAACAACAACAGGTGGATGTTCAAAGCTACGAGGATTGATAAGAATGAGGTGCTTCTCCGCTGAATCGAGAGGCAGATTATTATTATTATTATTATTATTATTATTATTCTTTCTTTCTTTCTTTTCTCAGACGTTATGTCTGGTCAAAAATGGAAAGTGACGCGGACTTTGATCAAGAGTGACTTCCTTTTAACTGTACGGTGTATGTTACATTGCATTTAGGAACTTTCGGGTAATTGAACATGTATCAATAATTACGGATTTCTGTAGTTGTATATATATGTTTGGATGTAGCTGTATTGCATTGATGTACTGGTGGATATTGTGTGGTATGACTCCTGTAGTTGGTAGTATAATTGGTATGCTGTCAACTTTATCCTGATGCCACATGTCTTTGACTTTCTCAGCCAGTTGGATGTATTTTTCAATTTTTCCTCCTGTTTTCTTTTGTATATTTGTTGTATTGGGTATGGATATTTCGATTAGTTGTGTTAATTTCTTCTTTTTATTGGTGAGTATGATGTCAGGTTTGTTATGTGGCGTTGTTTTATCTGTTATAGTGGTTCTGTTCCAGTATAATTTGTATTCATCATTCTCCAGTACATTTTGTGGTGTATACTTGTATGTAGCAACGTGTTGTTTTAAAAGTTTATGTTGTAAGGCAAGCTGTTGATGTATTATTTTTACGACATTTTTATGTCTTCTGGGGTATTCTGTATTTGCTAGTATTGTACATGCGCTTGTGATGTGATCTACTGTTTCTATTTGTTGTCTACAAAGTCTGCATTTATCCGTTGTTGTATTGGGATCTTTAATAATATGCTTGCTGTAATACCTGGTGTTTATTGTTTGATCCTGTATTGCAATCATGAATCCTTCCGTCTCACTGTATATATTGCCTTTTCTTAGCCATGTGTTGGATGCGTCTTGATCGATATGTGGCTGTGTTAGATGATACGGGTGCTTGCCATGAAGTGTTTTCTTTTTCCAATTTACTTTCTTCGTATCTGTTGATGTTATGTGATCTAAAGGGTTGTAGAAGTTGTTATGAAATTGCAGTGGTGTAGCCGATGTATTTATATCAGCGATTGCTTTGTGTATTTTGCTAGTTTCTGCTCGTTCTAGAAAGAATTTTCTTAAATTGTCTACCTGTCCATAATGTAGGTTTTTTTATGTCGATAAATCCCCTTCCTCCTTCCTTTCTGCTTAATGTGAATCTTTCTGTTGCTGAATGTATGTGATGTATTCTATATTTGTGGCATTGTGATCGTGTAAGTGTATTGAGTGCTTCTAGGTCTGTGTTACTCCATTTCACTACTCCAAATGAGTAGGTCAATATTGGTATGGCATACGTATTTATAGCTTTTGTCTTGTTTCTTGCTGTCAATTCTGTTTTCAGTATTTTTGTTAGTCTTTGTCTATATTTTTCTTTTAGTTCTTCTTTAATATTTGTATTATCTATTCCTATTTTTTGTCTGTATCCTAGATATTTATAGGCATCTGTTTTTTCCATCGCTTCTATGCAGCCGCTGTGGTTATCCAATATGTAATCTTCTTGTTTAGTGTGTTTTCCCTTGACTATGCAATTTTTCTTCCATTTGTCTGTTCCAAAAGCCATACTTATATCATTGGTGAATCCTTCTGTCATCTTTAGTAATTGGTTGAGTTGTTGATTTGTTGCTGCCAGTAGTTTTAGATCATTCATGTATAGCAAATGTGTGATTTTGTGTGGGTATGTTCCAGTAATATTGTATCCATAATTTGTATTATTTAGCATGTTGGATAGTGGGTTCAGAGCAAGGCAGAACCAGAGTCTCCTTGGTATATTCCACGCTTAATCTGTATTGGCTGTGATGTGATGTTATCTGAATTTGTTTGAATATTAAGTGTGGTTTTCCAGTTTTTCATTACTATGTTTAGAAACTGTATCAATTTAGGATCTACTTTGTATATTTCCAATATCTGTAGTAACCATGAGTGGGGTACACTATCAAAGGCTTTTTGGTAATCAATGTATGCCTAGTGTAGCGACCTTTGTTTAGTTTTAGCTTGATATGTCACCTCTGTATCTATTATCAGTTGCTCTTTACATCCTCGTGCTCCTATGCAGCAGCCTTTTTGTTCTTCATTTATAATTTTGTTCTGTGTTGTATGTGTCATTAATTTCTGTGTAATGACTGAAGTTAATATTTTGTAGATTGTTGGTAGGCATGTTATGGGGCGATATTTAGCTGGGTTTGCTGTGTCTGCTTGATCTTTAGGTTTCAGATAGGTTATTCCATGTGCAAGTGTATCAGGGAATGTGTATGGGTCTGCAATGTAATTGTTAAATAATTTAGTTAGATGTGAATGTATTGAGGTGAACTTCTTTAGCCAGTAATTTGCTATTTTATCATTTCCAGGGGATTTCCAATTGTGTGTAGAATTAATTGCTCGGGTGACTTCATGTTGCAAAATTATCACTTCAGGCATTTGTGGTATCATCTTGTATGTGTCTGTTTCTGCTTGTATACACCGTGCATGCCTGTTATGTTGTACCGGGTTTGACCATATGTTGCTCCAGAAGTGTTCCATGTCTGTTATGTTTGGTGGATTGTCTGTTTTAATGTGTGTGTTATCTATTGTTTGGTAAAATCTCTTTTGGTTTGTGTTGAATGTTTGGTTTTGTTTCCTTCTATTTTCACTTTTTTTGTATCTTCTAAGTCGTTTGGCCAATGCTTGTAATTTCTGCTTCTTTTCATCTAATTGCTCTATTGCTTCTTGTTGTGAGATTTTACCTAACCTTTTTCGTTTTTTGTCTGATATTTCATTTCTTATAAATTGTGTTAGCTGTCCGATGTCTTTTCTCAGTTTTTCTATTTTGATCTGTAGCCTGTGTTGCCATGCTGGTTTTGTGGGTTTCTTCTGTGTGTTGGTTTGTTCTGATCTCTGCCTAGTGTGTATATTTAGTGTAGTGAGTGCTCCTATATAAACCAGTAGTTGTAACTCTTCCATAGTTGTATTTTCATTTATTTTGTTGTGTATGATTGTGTTGATAGTTTTTATTGTTGTTTCGACTTGTGGGTTATTTGGCGGTCTATGCAAGAATGGTCTGATGTCTGTATTTGTGTGTTTGTATTCTATATATGTCAGCTGAAATTTCTCTTCTATATCTAACACGTGTGTCTCTTCGTGTTCTATTTGTGCTTGTTCTGGTGGCTGTCTTAAGATTTCGTTTTCCTCTGATTGTTTAATTGATGCGTGTTGGTCTTTGTTTGTTTGCTCTGGGATGTTTGAGTCAATTACTGTATTTTCTTCTTCTTCTTCTTCTGATTGCACATTATTTTGTTCCAGTATTTCTTGTACTTGTTGTTTGATGTTTTCTAATTCTGACTGGGGTATCCTGTTATTTTTTATTATTACACGGATCTGATCAGCTAGTCGTTGTTCTGTTAAAAATTTTAATTCCGGGTATCTGGTAATAAATGTTGTGTATACTTGTGATCTGTATCCAGTTGTGTTGGTTCCTAGGTTTGTTGCTTGGTAATAACAGAACATGAGGTGTCGATAAACTTCATCTGACCATCTCATCCTCTGTCTTTGTTTTCCTTCTAGGGTGGTTGCAGGAAGCATATCCTGCAAAACACCTCTATTTGGATTTAAATCATTTTCCAGTTGGCTAGCAGTGTCGTTACCATTGTGGGCGGGCATAGGGTTCAAGCGTCGTCCCCGACCATGACGGCGCTTGTCCGAGACTTCTTTAGTTCTGTCCTGAACCAACTAATCACACTAAAAGGGGGGTTAGCCCTATTAGTGGTTTGTTCTTTTCGTCGCCTTTTACGACTGGCAGAACATACCGGAGGCCTATTCTTTATTATTATTATTATTATTATTATTATTATTTAGTGTTTTTTGAGGCTAAAGAGCGCCCTTGCAGGATATACAGAGAAGAGTAACGACAGATTTTAAAAGCAAGCTGTATCAACAAACAAGCACTTAAAATACAGCGCTGACATTTTGAGATTCATGTAACACCAACCATAAAACGTAGGTAAAACGCAGCAGTGTAACAAGATCAGATCAAGAATAAAATACCACAGATACATTGAAAAGTCCCTAGATTACTTAAAAGTAACGGGTTACCAAGGTCCTCTGTGATACATTAAAATCTCCTCCCAATGTTTATGGAACGGGTCATGACAGTACACGAATCTTAAAATACGAACGAAACTCGCCTCATTACCGGTTAAAATAAAAGGCAGGTAGACCCAGGTCTACCCTCAGCTCGTCGTATGAAAAACACTTAAGTGAAATACGTCGTATCGACAGCTGTGTTCCGCGTCTGTGACACACTGCTGGCTGTTCGCGACGTAAGAAAAAAAACGCGTGTCGTTGGGCTGTGTCCCCCTGTCGGCCTTACAAGATCTACTTCTTCAGTGGTCGCAAGAAGATACGCCATAGTCGCAGTGAAGGTTAACAGACCGCAGTTTATTATTCCTCACTTACAGCCACTGATCCTCTCAACGACACATGGTTTTCCAGGCCACGTGTTTGGAAACAGCCTGTAGGGGGACTGAACAGCTGAGCTGAAAGGTAACAAGTCTTGGCAGCCGTATCTGCGAGTTCACTGTCCCGGATTCCTGTGTGCCGTCGACCCAACACAAAATTATTTCCTTTTCTTATCTTATCTTTACAAGAGGAGGAGGATGTCCTTGATTTCTTGCACCACCCTATCCGAGGGCACATCTGATCAGTAGCAAAAAGGACACTTTGGGGCTCTGAGCAGATGATGAATTTCTTGCCACGACGGTGTCCAATCTGCGTCGCAGCCCTCAGGTAGTGAACAGTTTCACGTAGTAAACGGAAGCCCAATTCTAAAGACAAATTTTGTCAACGAGACGGAGCAGCTGGGAAAGTCTTCCTGCTTATACTTATCAGTGTAAATATTAATAAAATCCTGGTGATGATTTAAATACTAATAAAATTTAGTTTTAAAACTATAATGTGGGATGCAACGCTTCCTGTAGCCATTCAGTTCAAAAAGTTATCTCTTTAGTATCGAGGGGGATCGCCTACTCCAGGCATAGCTTCGGATCACAATATCCTCTATCTGTAATAACTCGAGGCTCTCAATCGCACGGATCCCAAACGGCCTCGTTGCCCATGGGCAGTTACGAGAGGGAGGTTTCAGTGGTGACTGGATAACGGAGATGGATGCTGGCGATTTTGGAACAGACGGAGTTCTATACGGATGGAGTACCACGAAGTGAAGCGGCGAACAGACAGTCTGAGGCACACCTGGCTCTGCACTCAAGCTAGACTCTTGTGTTAGGCTCCTTGACAGCCTAATACGATCGTAGAGAACTGTATCCGGCTTTTTGATGGTTCTTCCAGCATTATGAGGTTGATGCATAAATCTGGCGTCTGTATTCTAGTCGGGGTCACACAAAGGCTTTGTAAAATTGGTGCAGACATGCCCTGTCGGTTCCACAAAAGCTATGACTGGCACATTTGAGGACGTTTGAAGTCCTGAGGAAGCGTAGTTTCACGTTTTTGTGTTGAGTATAGACATGTATGGAAGTGAAACACAGGCGATAAACAGTTTAGACAAGAAGATAATAGAAGCTTTCGAAATGTGGTGCTACAGAAGAGTGCTGAAGATTAATTGTACAGATCGCGTAACTAATGAGATGGTACTGTATAGAATTGGGGAGAAAACAAATTTGTGGCACAACCTGACTAGGAGAAGGGCTCGATTGAGCGGACATATTGCGAGACATCATGGCTCGAATAAAATAAGGGATCGTTTGACAGAATCACCAAGGGATCACCAATTAAGTATTTTAGCGAAATGCGGGGGGGGGGGGGGGGGTAATAGCCGTAGAGGGAGACCAAGAGATGAATACAGTAAGCAGAGCCAGAAGCACATAGGTTGCAGTAGTATTAAGAGATGATGAGCTTTGCACAGGATATGGTAGCATGGAGACGGCATCAAAACAGTCTTCAGACTGAAGACCATAACAACAATACTTACCGTTAAGGCCCAGAATGATGTGATTGAACGAAGTTTCCTAAATCTGTGACAGACATTTTCTCCTCCATTCAAGAGGGCAGTGTTGCGAACCATTACAATTCGCCAAGTCAGCGATGTAATTTTTTGCCACGTGCAAAGCTTACATTTATATCATAATCAGTATTTCTTTGTAAAATTTGAGTCTAGATTGTTTTGTAAGAAGTGAAGTACGCTGCTTTGTCGTCTCCTTTTTTCTTGCTCTGACCGTCACATGAAAAGTTCCTGCAGAATTTGTTGTTGTTATCTTACGCTGAAATAATAATTACATGTTCAAAATAAATCATGTTTTATTTAGCAAAAGACGATTACAATCGCATTCCACGGATCAAAACTTTGTGTGTCTTTTCATTCTGTTAAGTACACTGGAAGAGGCCGGTTTGATGACGCAACGATCGCGTGCTGCGTCTTAGCATTTGAACATTTACATGGCGAGCCCGCACTCTAATATGTTTAGGAAGTACTATTATTATTGTTATCTTTCGAAAAGCTTCACTGCATTGAAACTTAACATTAATCCCGTTTTATGTCACCAGTCTTCCAACTTTCCAACGACAATACCTGCCACTGTACTACCCAAGCGTCTGGTAATCCCACGGAATGAATTATGATCTGCACTATAGAAAATACATCACTTGATGATAAAGTACGTCATTCTAAACTGTTTAACAATTTGAACATTAATTGCGCTCTTGCAGCAAACTATGTAATACTGATTATCCTGTTTTAAATCTTAAAACAATACGTAATTATCAAACTTAGTATCCCAAAAGAGGAAGCAACATCACAGACTGACGCTGCGATAGCTACTGGGGTTATTACGATCCTTCCTTGAATGTAAAATCGAGACTGAAATCTTTTCCTTCTATGGTTTGGGAAATAATCTGTCACCTGTGTTTCATCAAAAAGTTGAAGGGTGCTTTAACATGCTTTACGTTATCAGGTGGTTCTCTGGTGCAGAATACGAGCTACAGACAGGGATGTAGGAAACAGATTTTAAATTGTAAGCGAGAGAGAGAGAGAGAGAGAGAGAGAGAGAGAGAGAGAGAGCTTGTATTTCTCCAATTTGGTAGAAGGGAAATCAAAACCAGCCCTTTCCTCTGCCGCATGATAACGACAGGAAGCTGAATACCGGCTAGATACAGCCTTAACTGTCTCACGAAAGTTAGTCAATCTCCGAGCGATGTTCAAAATTGTTCAAATGGCTCTGAGCACTATGGGACTCAACTGCTGAGGTCATTAGTCCCCTAGAACTTAGAACTAGTTAAACCTAACTAACCCAAGGACATCACAAACATCCATGCCCGAGGCAGGATTCGAACCTGCGACCGTAGCGCTCTCGCGGTTCCAGACTGCAGCGCCTTTAACCGCACGGCCACTTCGGCCGGCCTCCGAGCGATGTCTCCGGCACAGTTACGAAGCATCTTTGCTCCCGTAGAACTGCTATTGGTGGTCATGAGTTCCGCCTAGAAATCCTTCTAATGGCTATACATATTTCATTTTCGGGTGCCGAATTACCGATGAAGCTTAGCAACTGTCGCTAACACCATCTATTACTCTCTGGAATTATTCTCCGCGCCTTTACTTTCGATCCAACGGCCTTGACCCAGTGGTAACACCAGTTCCCGTCAGATCACCCAAGTTAAGCGCTATCGGGCTCGGCTAGCATTTGTGTGGATTACCGTCGGGGTCTGCAGAGTGCTGTTGACAAGTGGAGTTCACTCAGCCCTTGTGAGGCCAATTGAGGAGCTACTTGCCTGACAAGTAGTGGCTGCGGTCACGAAAACTGACAACGGACGGGAGAGCGGTGTGGTGACTACTTGCCTCTCCATATCCGCATTCAGTGAGGCCTGTACGCTGAGAATGACACGGAGGTCGGTCGGTACCGTTGGACCTTCCGAGGCCTGTTCGGTAGGAGTTATCTTTCCCATCGGGTTCCATCCACAGAGCACCGATGGTACCTTTGCACAGACGTTGCAATAGATCTAGCAAATAATTGAGGATGTATGTTGCAATAGCTACTCCGAGATCAAAAAAAAAAGTTGGAACGGGAGAGGAATTCGTGGCGGGACTCATCAAACCAGTCAGCAGATTGATGACTAAAAAACTTCCGCCTTCGTGCCCCTGAGGGCAGAACGACACCCATAATTCCACCAAGGGACAGACTGCCTCTTAGGTGTTCTTGATAACTTGGGAATAATAATAATAATAATAATAATAATAATCCCGTTTGGAGTTTATAGTCTCCCATCGTGCGCCTCCCCAGGTGGCGGATAGGGGAATGCTCTCCAGATATGGAGGGTACCGGGGAAATAAAATACCCGGGGTGGACCAAAGCTATCAACCAAAATCCGCTAACGTCTGCCTGGTATCCAGCGGTTAGGGGTCAGCGTCTGTTCGCCTAGATGGTGCGGCTGCAGCAACCTTGTTGATCTCAACAATCATGTCGTATTCCTCGTGATCTTTCCTCGGAAGGACCACCACCAAGTTAGTTTTCAACTTGAAAACCAAACATGATGATAACACAAGGAATGAATCCACTACCCCGGGCACCAGTCGCAAGGCTGGCTTTACCAGGTCATCGGATTCCGGGGGACCAGGAGCATCATGTTACGTCTAAGGTTGATAACCAGACGACGTCGAAATTATTACACACAAAACAAAGACACTTCATCGGTACACTTAATACTAATACTCTTTTCAAACTGGGCAAGATCAAACAACTTACAGACGTGCTGCAAAAATTCCAGATCAAAATCCTTGCAATCCAGGAAACACGATTTACGGACGAAAACCATTTTGATACAGACAACTACAGGATCTACAAAGGAAAACCAGCAGTTAAAACTAATGGGAAAGGACTGAAACAGTTTGGCACAGCATTTGCAGTCCACAAATCTATCAGCGACTCTGTCATTGACTTCCAGTCTGCCTCAGAACGTATATCAACGCTCTCCGTCAAATCGGCCAACAAAGCATATACCTTGATCAACGCACACGCACCCTTAAATAACTATAAGAAGAAGAACCCCCAGAAAGTGGATGACTTCTGGAATGATCTTGAAGAGACGACAAACAAAATTGCCAAACACCATGTAATAATCTTGTTAGGCGACTTTAACGCACAATTAGGTAAAGAGAAAAAATACAGGAAAATCACCGGAATCCATACAACTCACAAGAGAACTAACAAGAACGGGGAAAGTTTGATAAGCTTTTGCGACAATTTCGGCCTCGTAATTATGTCAACACAATTCAAAAAACCCAACAAGAAACTGTATACTTGAAAGTCGCCCAACACAATGTTGGGTGAATTCCAGATAGACCATGTGGCTATTTCCAAGAGTAACACAGCAGAAATTCTGAATGTGAAAACGAGAAGAGGATTTTTTGACTCAGACCACCATCTTCTACAGATAAAGACCAGATTACAACCCAATAGAAAAAAGCCAAAACTAAACAAAGTGCTGAGACCAGACCCCGAATACATAAAACTCAACAAGGAAAACATCTTACAGGAAATTAGTCAGACAAACACCACAAACTGGACAGAACTTGTGGACGTCCTCAAATCCACGATGAAATTGGGTCAACCCCCAAGAAGGAGAAAACACAGGTGGTGGAATATAATATATGAGCAAGCAATAGAAGAAAAGACCAATGCCTGCAAAAACTTCAATAGTCACAAAACATCAGAAAAATGGCAACAATTCCTAGTGATCCGAAAACAAACATCGATAACTATTCGGAGGGAAAAAAGAAATTATGACAAACGACGACTAGATGAGATAGAACAAGACTTTAAGAAGAACAACACCAGGAATTTTTATAAGACGTTTAAAGAACATATTGCAGGATACCAGCCACCCAATCTTTGCTTCAAGAAGCCGGATGGTTCACTAGAAACTAACACGAAGAATAACTGCCAAATCCTGACAGACTATTTCAACAAACTTCTCAACTGCGAAAGACCAACAGAGGATATTCACTACGAGACGTCTACACCAAATCCTGACGCTAAACCGCCAACCATCAACGAAATAGTAGAAATTATCAAGACACTGAAAAACAATAGAGCCCCAGGAGAAGATGGAATTATTGCAGAACTATGGAAACTAAATGATGAAAGATTAACAGGAAAAATTCACAAAATCATATTAAACATTTGGAAAACAGAACAGATCCCTTCTGAATGGAAATGCGCACTCATCCATCCACTCCACAAAAAAGGGGACAAAACTGAACCAAATAATTACAGGGGTATCTCACTCGTGCCGGTCACATATAAAATCCTATCATAAGTTCTCATGAATAGATTAGAAGAACAAGCTGACCCACAAATAGGAGAATACCAGTCTGGTTTTTGCAAGGGATGATCATGCATAGAGCAGATCTGGAATCTGAAAATGATTCTCCAGATGAGAAACACCCGAAACACAGTGGTCACTTTTATAGATTTTAAATAGGCCTACGACTCAATAGACAGAGTAGCCCTCTGCAACACGCTAGAAGAATTCAGCATTGACAGAAAGATAAGAGCAATCATTCAGCGAACATTAACTGACACAGTCTCCAAGGTTAAATTTATGGGGGATATCTCGGAACCATTTGGAAACCAAACTGGAGTGCGACAGGGTGACGGACTTTCACCATTACTCTTTAATATCATTCTTGAAAAAATTATCAGGACATGGGAAAAAGAAGTCAAAGGAATCCAAATCGGCATTAGAAAAGATAATAGATTCAATGTGAAGTGTTTAGCTTTTGCGGATGACCTTGCAATCCTCACAAATAATAGAAAAGAAGCCACTAACGCCATAGAGAAGTTACACGAAATTGCACAAAGAACTGGCCTGCAAATCTCATATGAGAAAACCCAGTACGTAGAAAGAGTGCCACAAGACAAATTGCCTATTGTGACATCCCATGGGAAAATCTTACAAGTACCACATTTTAAGTACCTGGGAGAAATCATCCAGCCATCAGGGATCAACCTAAAGGCCAATGAGGAAATAGTAAAAAAACTACAGAAAGCATATAAACTCATGTGCAACTATTATAACAAAAAGTCCATATCCATTAACGCAAAATTGAGGCACTACAACACTGTCGTACTTCCGGAGGCACTGTATGCATCTGAAACAACACAAATAGGTGTGCAAACTAAAATCAAAGAAATAGAGAAACAAGAAAGGAAAATTCTCAGGAAAATTTTTGGCCCGATACAAGAGCAAGGAATCTGGAAGAAGAGACCAACATCAGAATTATATAAATACACAGACAAGATTACGGATACAATAAGGAAAAGAAGAATGCAGTTCTACGGACATATCCACAGGATGAATGAAAACAGAATTTCAAAGAGAATTCTTAAAGTCATCAACTCAGGCAGGGGAAAAACAAAATGGATAAAAGAAGTTGAAGAGGACCTCAGACAAGCACACATAACAGTAAACGATGCAGAAAATAGAACTGAATTCAGGAACACCAAAAAACATAAATTTGACACCACAACACAGAAGAGACCAGGATGCAAATGGACAGCGGAACGAAAGAAACAACACAGTGAACACATGAAGAAAATTTGGGCTCAGAAAAAACATAAACAATCATCATAAAGAAATTCAAGTTCAAACGCTCTCTTAAATGGGAATAATCGAAAATAATAATAATAATAATAATAAGTTAACCTCTGTGACATCGTCTGAGGCAGAGTGTGAAGTAAAAGGCAGAGGGAAGGAGAGAGAAAAGATCGGCCCGATTCGTTGCCCAAGGGCCGTTGGACAGCCAGTTGAGTTTTTAGTTGAAGTGAAGTTAAAATAAATATGATTTGTGAAGATATTAAAATGCAGTGGTCCAGAAGCAGCCAAGGCCCCCAGGTAGAGAAAAGGAAATTCAGTTTTCCCAACGTAAAATCTATACTTTTGACAACATTGTAAGCAGCTTCCAAATATTTTAAAACACATTTCACAGTAATGCCGCTTTTACTATAATGTAAGATGACTACAAAGAGTTCCAGGCCGAGGTCGGTCATGGATTCATGGATACGTAATGGAAAAGTGCATGTTAGTGTCCACAGTGACGATTTATTTATTTTACCCATTGCCTACCCGTTCGGTAGGCAGTACCATCCTCAGGCCATCCCCTGGCAGACAGTCGTCACGCTTCCTATCCAAGTAGGTGTGTCGAGTACTGCAGCAAGCGTGGCGACCGCGTGCCAGGAGATGGCCTACATTGGACGGCGTTCCCTCGACAATATGTCGGGGATATGTGATACCTAAAGACCCGGGCCAAATTCAAAACCCATGAACCATGGACCTTGGCATGGCAGGCTGGTTTTTACACCTCAACGAAACGGATATCCATACTGTAGGTCCAACGACATCTATTGAGAAGCCTGACATACATGTGGTTCCTGAAGGGGGGCAAGCAGCTTTTTCAGTAGTTGAAGGACCTACTGTCCGCATGACTGATCGATTAATAGGCCTTGTAACATCAACCAACACGGTCTTGCTGTTGTGGTACTGCGAACGGCTAAAACCAAGTAGAAACTATAGTTCTTACTTATCCCAATGACAGGCAGCTCTACTTTATGTTTAAATGATTATGACCTGCTCTGAGGTAAACCATTCCTGAGGTAAAGTAGTCCTTCATTCTGATTTTCTGGCGGGAACTGCTCAACGAAACTCGCATACTACGGATCAAAGCGTGGATTGTTACATCCTTAATCGGTTAGATAGCTTAGAAAATCTCAAAAGGGAAACGGATAAACTGGAGTTACATGTAGCGGAGCTTAAAGAAGTTCTGTGGCAGGATGAACAGGACTTCTAATCAAATGTGCACAGGCTCATAATTTCAAAATAAAATTTATGTAATGCAGAAAAAGGTCTAATAATGAATAAGAGCACAGGGATGAGGGTGAGCTGCTACGAGCAGCATAGTGAAAACATTAGCGTTGAACTGAAAGAATCTAGGATAAGATTAAAGAAATTATTCAGATAGTTAAGGGAGAGGAGAACTTAACTGCGATAGGTGATTGGAGTTCGGCGGTAGAAAAGGAAGAATAGTAAGTGAACATGGACTGGGGGAAAGGAATGACATATGAAGCCGCCTGTTGAAATTTTGCAGAGAGGCTAATTTCATTATCACTAGCACTTAAGAACCATGAAAGAAGCTCGTGTATTTGGAAGAAACCTGGAGTCACCGAAAGGTTCCAGGTTGATTATATAATGAATAGACAGGGATGTAGGAACTAGATTTTAAATTGAAAGACATTTTCAGAGGCAGATGTGGACTCTGACCACAGTTGCTTGCTTATGAACTGTAGCCTAAAACTGAAGAAATTCAAAATGATGGGAAATTAAGAAGAGGAGATCTCGATACGTTGAAAGAATCAGATGATGATGATGATGATGATGATGTGAGCTTCAGAGGGACCATTACGCAACGATTGACTGAAACAGGGAAAAGGAATACTGTAGAATACGAATGGATACCTTTGAGAGGATTAAATAGGTAAAAAAAAACCTAGCACAAATTCTTGGATATGACAGGAGACAATTTAAAATTGCAGTAATGAAGCCAACCAATAGAAATAGAAACGTCTAAAAAATGAGGCTGACAGGTAACACAAAATGGCTAAGCAGGAAGGCGAGAGGACAGCTACAAGGATACATAAGAATATACAAATACTGCAAAGATTGATACCGCGTACAGGAAAATTGAAGAGGCTTTTCGAAGAGAGAGAAGCAGCTGTACGAATATCTAGAAGGAAAACCAGTTCAAAGCTAAGAAAGAAAGGTTGGAAGGCGGAAGGAAAGGGGAAGCCGATGAATACGAGTTGGGAGTTATTGCTACTACGAGAAAGATTTGACGGAGCACTGAAAGACTTAAATGGGAACAAGGCTTCTAGAACAGAGGAAATTTCTTTAGAACTACTGATATTTCAGCTGGTGTGCAAGATATGTGAGACAAAAGAAACACCCGCAGACTTCAACAGGAATGTAATAATTCCAATTCCAAAGAAACCAGGTTCTGAGAAATGTGAATATTGATGATATTCATGTCGGGTCTCCAGCCGGAATATACCGCCATGTTGACACAATATTTCGGCTGTCCAACTGGCCGCTATCTTCACGTGAATAAGCCGTCGCACTAACCAGCCGGAACTGAAACCAAACACGTCGCAGTAGGCCCACTGCGCATGAGGGAACTGCCCTCTGGCTGAAGGCACAACAGTGCACCGGTCGTGAAAACTCGCGGAAACGATAAATCGACATCAAACACTGTTGACAGCTCTTGATGACCGAAACACAGACCATTGTTTTTTAATGTCAAGCAAAACAGGGTTCCAACTCTTACTTAAGAGATATGCCTTATCTCTGTTCATAATATTGTCAGATAGCTGGATTTCAATGATTTATTTCACTACACAGTCTCAATAATGCGACGCACGGGCAACCACTTCTGTCCCATCGTACAACATTTTATGTGCTTCAGTAAGGCAATATATCGCAACTGCAGATTTTTCTCTCTGAAATAAACGTCTGTGGCGATGGTGCTCCACGCATCGATTGTGGACCGTACGAATCGTTTGTCTAATATAGGCTTTCCCGCAAAAGCGGCGAATTTTGTAGACATCGGGCTTCCTCAAACCCAAATTATCCTTTAATGAGCCCAGCAAAGCAGCGGACGGAATACATTTTTATTATCAAATTTCTTGGAAGTTCTTCCTATTTTTTAAGAGATGCTTCCCGTGAAAGGCAGGAATGCCACTGATTTGCTTGCATCTACTGTTTGTTCCCGCGAAGATCCAATCTATAGAGCACGACGGATCTGATTGTCAGTATAGTCATTCTGCTTGAACACAGCATTTATATGATCCAGTTCCGTAGGACCCCTTTGCTGTGGTACGATGGATGACAACTTGATGCTTGAATGTCAGTATAGTCATTCTGCTTGAACACAGCATTTATATGATCCAGTTCCGTAGGACCCCTTTGCTGTGGTACGATGGATGACAACTTGATGCTTGAAGATATCTGTATGCGTGGGCTTACAATGAATACTGTGTCCTAATGTTCCATCATCCGTCCTGTGGACCAAGAGGTCTAAAAACGGAAGTTTTCCATCCTTTTCTACTTCCATCGTGAACTTAATATTGGGATACAGATTATTAAAATGATCTGGAGAAACTATCCAGAGGATCCCTCCCATGTGGCCATACCATAAAAGCACCGTTGACGTATCTCCAAAAACAAGTTGGTCTCAAGAAAGCCGTCTTTAGTGCCATGTCCTCAAAATTTAACCATAAACAAACTGCCGACTATGGAGGATAATGGACTCCCCATATCCAGCCCGGCAGTTTGTTCAAAGTAATTGTCATTAAATAAAGATATCGACGTCAAGGCATGGCAACAAAGCTTAGTTGTTTCTTCGTCCAATTTTTCACCTACTAACGGCAAAGAATCTTCAAGAGGAACTCTGGTAAAAAGAGACACAGCATCACTCCATGGGACCGAGACACACATACTTCAAACGTTGAATAGAAAGCAGAGAATTGGAAATATGATGTTCGCATTTTCCGACATGGGGACTGAGAATGGATACTAATTACTTGTCTAAGTTGTAAGTAGGAGCGCCCAAATTGCTAACAGTAGGTCGAAGAGGGATTCCTTGCTTGTGCACCTTAGGCAAACAGTGTAATCTCGGCGGGACTGCAGCACCTGGTCGACATTTTAATAACATCGTCAGGTAATGAACTCTTCTTCGAAAGTGAAAGCGTCTTGCGTTTTATACGTTCAGTTGGATCGTTCTGTAATCTTCGGTATGCCGAGACAGCAAAAGATCCATTTTACTCACATAATCGTCCCGCGAAAGAAGAACCGTCGCTTTTCCCTGGTGTACTGGTATAATTATTAAATGCTGATCTTCTCTGATGGACCCGATCGCGGCTCTTTCACGCGAGAATATCTTAACTTCGCGGGCATGACACCCGACGCAATGTATACGAGACCTCTTACCTAACTTCATCAGCCAGACCGTCGGCAAAATCTGGGACACGGATTGTTCAACGGCGGGAATGAATTCCCTAATGGGAACATTCCTGGGTGTAGGCGCAAAATTCAATCCCTTTTCCAATACTGTCAGCTTAGCATCGTCCAGTTGTTTGGTTGTGAGACTGATCACAGCAAGTCAACGGGTGTCATCGGCTGATATTGTCGACTGAGAAGAAAGCTGTTAAAACTTCGAGGATTGCCTACTGACGGCATTTGCATGGTCCCAGTCTGATATCGTCTAGGATGAACTGTCAGGTCAATTCCAGGATGCAGCAGACAGCAACGCCGAAACTTCCAAATGCAAATGACACAAATCCTCGGATATGAAATCCAGTTGTCTAAGTGTAAAACGAATGGTGTCCCTTGCTAAGGTAAACAAGCATGCTTCTTGATGTTGTTGGCCATTTTTATCCCAAAGTAACGAACAGTTCTCGCAAAATTGATATTAGAAGTGTATTCCGTCCGCCAGCTAAGACTAAACTGGACTCCGTGAAGGATTATTTCGGTTTGAGGAAGTCTGGAGTCTACGAAATCCCCTGCCATTGCGGGAACCCCCATATTTTACAAATGCTTCGGATGGTCCAGGATCGACGCGTGGAGCACCATCGCCACAGTTGCGAAACATTGTCTTACTGAAGCACATAAAATGTTGTACGATGAGATAGAAGTGATTGCCCCTGCGACGCGGTAGTGGGATAATTTAGTGAAATAAGCCACCGAAATTCGGCTATCTGACTATATTATAAACAGAGATAAGAGATATCTCTTAAGTAAGAGTTGGAACCCTGCTTTGCTTGTTCTTAAAAGACAACGGTCTTTGTTTCGGTCATCAAAAGCTATCAACAGCGTTTGATATCAATTTATTGTTTCCGCGAGTTTTCACCACCGGTGCGCTGTTGTGCCTTCTGCCAAAGGGCAGTTATGTTCGCGCACGAGAGGTGGAATCACGGGCGGTGCATAAAGGAGCCACCGCGACGTGTTTGACTTCAGTTCCGGCGAGTTAGTGCGGCGGCCTGCTCAACTGAAGATGGCGGCTAGGTGGACCGCTCAAATGTTGTGTCCGACTGGAGATCCGATATGAATGCCATCAGTTACTACGCCTGGAAAGTCTACGGAGCCACAGTGTGAATATTGCTGAACTAACGATTTAAAAAGTGACGATTACAAACTACTAACACGAATTATGTACAAAAGAATGGTACCTCGGGGGCGATCCGTTTGGATTCTAGAAGAATTTAGCAACGCGAGAGCCAGCACTGATCCTACTACTCCTTGTAGGGGATAGGTTAAGGAAGGGCGAATCTACGTTTTAGGATTTACTGACTTAAAGAAAGCTTTTGACAGCGTTTATTGGAATTTAGTCCTTAAAATTTTGAAGGTAGGAGGGATGCAATATAGGGAGCGAAAGGCTGTTTAAAACTTATGCAGAAACCAGACGACAACTACAAGAGACGAGGGGCTCGAAAGGGAAGAAGTGATATATTTTTGACGCCATTTGGATCTGTACATTGAACAAGCAGTAAGGAAACAAACCAAAAATTTGGAGTAGAAATTAAAGTTCAGGGAGAGAAATAAAAACTCTGAGGTTTGCCGATGACATTATAATTCCGCCAGAGACGGCAGAGGTTTTGGAAGAGTACTTGAATGGAATGGACACCGTCTTGAAACGAGGACATAAGATGAACATCGACAAAAGCAATACGAGGCTTATGGAATGTAGTCGAATTAAGTGAGGTAACGCTAAGGGAACTGCATGAGGAAGTGAGACACTAGAAGTAGTAGATGAGTTTTGCTATTTAGGCATTACAATAGCTGACGCCGAAGTACATGGGATATAAAATATAGACTGGCAATGGCAAAATAAGCGTTTCTCGAGAAAAATTTATTAAGATCGTAGATTCAAGTGTTAGGAAGTGTTGTCTGAAGGTATTTGTCTGTAGTGTGTAGCCCTGTACGTAAGTGAAACGTGGACGACGAACAGTTTAGATAAGAAGACAACAGAGGCTTCTGAAATGTGATACTTCAGAAGACTGCTGAAAGTTAGGTGAGTAGATAATGTAACTAATGAGGAGATTTCCGGGCGGGAAGGAGCGCCTGGTCCCCGGCACGAATCCGCCTGGCGGCGAATGCGGGCTGGTTCCCCTTATTCCGTCTCAGTTACACCATGTCAGCGATTGCTGCGCAAACAAGTTCTCCACGTGCGCATACACCACCATTACCCTACCACGCAAACATAAGGGGTACACTTGTATGGTGTGAAACGTTCCCTGGGGAGACCACCGGGGGCCGAACCGCACAATAACCCTGGGTTCGGTATGGGGCGGCGCAGGGGTGAAGTGGACTGCGGTAGTCGTCGTGGGGTTGTGGACCACTGCGGCTGCGGCGGGGACGGAGCCTCTCCATCGTTTCTAGGTCCCCGGTTAACATACAATACAATACAATGAGGAGATACTGGAGAGAACTGGGGAGAAAAAATTATGGCATAACTTGGCTGGAAGAAGGGATCGGTTGACAGGACACATTTTGAGGCATCATGAATTTATCGTTGGAGTGATGTGGGGAGGGGGGCTGAAAATGGTAAAGGGCAACGTAGAAATAGGCACAGCAAGCACATTAAGAGGGATGTGGGTTGCAGTAGTTATTTGGAGATGTAGAGGCTTGTACATCATATAGTAGCATGGGTAACTGCATTAAACCAGTCTTCGGACTGAAGACCACAACAAAAACAGCCATAGGGGGGAAAGTTCACAGAATAAAATCACAATGGCATTAAGATTGCAAGGCATAATACATTTTAATGTAACGTACAAGAGAAGGTACTAATTGGGCCGAAATTTGAAGGTTGAACTGTTGCAGTAGCCTCACGTAAGTGCTATATAATCTGTAAGGAGCTGGTATTTGTAGTTCAGAACGTGGCAGGTACAGTCCTGGGTACGCTGCAGTTATTTTTCGGAGATACTGTGCGCGTAATGCAGAGGCCGGCGCCTCTGGCCCGGCCAGCTCCCCCGCGGCTGTACGGGCCCGCCCCCGCCGGCCCTCGCCGGTCTGTTTGAGCCGCCTTCTATCGGCTGCCGGCCGGCCGGTTTTTATCTGCCTGTATTCTCCAGCCACCTGTTGCTGGGCCGCGCTTTGTGGCCACGTCCAGACTTCCGCGCCTGCCACTCCCGGTCCACGCTCCACGATCCGCGGTCCTCCCGCAGTCAAGCGCGGGGGCGGCGCCCGGGCCGCCGCCCTGGAGCCGCCTCGCGCCCCGCTGACTGTACCACAGGATGGGATGCAGGTTCCCAGCATTTTCAAGTCAGCGCGCTAACTGAGATCACCACGTTCTTTTCAGCTTAGGACCACCGTCTGTGACAAGCAGCAACAGTATCTCTGGATGCGAATACTTTTTATCACTAACAGTCACTCTTACGAATACCACTGAAACGCAGAATAGCTGTAGAGAGAATGTCTTATTACCAAGCAAGTCAGCAGTAGCTACAGGCCCGCATGACACAAAACAACCACGTTTATAATACAAACCACGGTATTCGACGTGTGCAACCTGAACATCTAGACATCCTGACAACGCCCATCACCCAGAACACATGCTCCGAAGTCAATGTAACATCGCACACATACAAACTATCGGTTGATATGAACATTGCTTGACTTTCGATTCTCTGTGATAAGTAGAACGGCCACCGCAATTGTTGAGTGTTGTTACCAGGTCTGGTGGGGTATGTAAGGGGTGTGACCAGCGTTACGTCTTGAGTGATTACTGTGAAACACACGAACAGGCCGCGTACTCGTCTGAGACACCGTTATCAGAACGTGGCAGAGTTTAAAATGGGCCTCATTATTTTATTGGCCGACTGGTTCAATCACAAAAAAATCCACATTTGTGGTAGCCCGACATTGGACTGCGTGTGAAAGTGGGGGGAAGCCTATTCGTCGTCAAGGTCCGGGTCAACGACGTTTTATTACCCTAATGGAGGGACGCCGTCCTCTGCACCAAGCAATTAGTAGCTACTTCAAATCTCGAGCCTGCCATTTCAGAACAAATAACGGACATCTATTACATTCTGTCCCATCCCGCACCACTGGTCAGAGATTAGTAACAGCAGCAACTGCTAGCTAATTACCGTCTCATGTATAGGCTACCGTTAGTCGGCCGCTGTGACCGAGCGGTTATAGGCGCTTCAGTTTGGAACCGCGCGACTGCTACGGTCGCAGGTTCGAATCCTGCCTCGGGTATGGATGAATGTGATGTCCTTAGGTTAGTTAGGTTTAAGTAGTTCTACGTTCTAGGGGACTGATGACCTCAGATGTTAAGTACCATAGTGCTCAGACCCATTTGTACCATTTTTTAGAGCTACCGTTAAAAGCACAACCGGAACGTCTCCGTTTACTGTCGTGAAGCGACCGGGCAGCACGGGCTGGTGATGAATGGTGTCACATTGTCTTCAGTCGTGAATCACGATACTGACACTACCCCCCAATGGATCGCATGCGAGTATTGCGGCGGCCCCGGGAGAGGACCCATTTTTCCAATAGTCTGGAGAAGCACATCAGTGTTACTTCTGGGGTCATTGTGTGGGGAGCCATCGGGAATGACTTCAGGTCACTTGTGGTACTGACAAATTCTGACGGCACAACCGTACTCAACGACAACCTACTTCGTCACGTTTACCTCTCATCCGACTGTATTGTTGTGCTATTTTTCAACAGGACTATGCTCGTCCACAAATGATACGTTTACGTATGAACGATCTGTGTGATGCTGAGGTATTCGGTTTTCCAGCGAGATCCCCAGATCTGTCCCTGACGTAACATCTGTGGAACCAGCTCGTAAGGCAACCGCCCCATTGCCAGTAATCCGGGATATCAATGACGAGTTACACAGGTATGAGCCAGCTTGCTTCAGGAGAGAGCATGAAGGGCTCATGATACCCTTCCCAGACGAATCAGTGGATGCAGTCAGGCCAGAAATAGTGCAGCGTCGTACTGATTATTGGCTTATAGTGCCGAGTTTATCGCAAATTTGACTCGATTTTCCGGTCACTGCAGTAACATCGCATACACTCTCTACCCTAGAAACTTCGTTTCATTTCCTCCTCTCCTTCTGGATGCTTCACTTTTTTTCGTCAGGCATACAACCTGATACATTTTATATGTTAAAACTTTCATCATAAACAAGAGTATTATCTGTGTAAACTACTTGAACTCCATACATGTGATCTGTTTCCTGTACGTCAAACTATTGAAGACGAAATTGGAGACGTGATACTGTGAGAAGAATTTGACACGGAACTGGAAGATCTATGTTGAAACAAAGCCCTTGCAGGAGACGACATCCCTTTAAGTATTCATGTCCTTCGGATAGTGAGTCATGAGAAAATTCTTCCACCTTGTATGGAAGATACATGAGACAGGCGAAATACCCTCGACTTCAGGAAGAATGTTGTAATTCTAATTTCATGGAATACAAGTGCTGACAAGGGTGGATACTACTGAACCATCAGTTTAATAAATCATGGCTGCAGGACGCTCACCCGAATTATTTATAGAAGAATGGAAAATCTGGTGGAGACCGACATCGGGGACGCTCAGTTTGTGTTCCGCAAATGCATGTCTCAGACGACTCGCTGAGGAAAGGCAAACGTCCGTTTACAGCATTTCTGGATTTAGAAAACATTTCTGACCATGTAGACTGCACTACACTCTGAAGTTTTGGAGGTTGCAGGCATGAATATAGGGAGCGAAAGGTTATTTACAACTTTCACAGAATCCTCACTGCATTTGTAGGAGTTGGAAGACATAAAAGGAATGCCATAGTTGGAAAGGGGGAGAAATAGAAATAGAGAAAGAGAAAGAGAGAGAGAGAGAGAGAGAGAGAGAGAGAGAGAGAGAGAGAGAGATGTAACCTGTCCGGGAGGGAATTAAAATTTAGGGAGAAGAAATAAACGTTTGAGGCTTGCCGAGCATATAGTAATTGTGTCAGAGGCAGCAAAGGACTAAGGAAAACAACTGAATGGGACGTAGAGTGTCTTGAAAAGAAATTGTAAGGTGAAAACGAACAAATGTGAATCAAGGATGATGCAGTGCAGTCGAATTAAATCATGTGATACTGAGGGAATTAGATTAGCAAATGAGATACTAGAAATATAAGAACAGTTATCCCATTTGCGAAGCAAAGTAACTGCTTATGGATGAAGTATGAAAGTAAAGAGGATATGAAATGGAGACTGGTAATAGTAAGAAGGCATTTCTGAAAAAGGAGGAGGTTGATAACATCTAATATTAATTTAAATGTTAAGAAATCTTCTCAGAAGGTATTTGTCTGGAGTGTAGCCTTGTATGGAAGTAAAATGTGGACGGTAAGCAGGTTAGACAAGAAGACAAACTTCCGAGATATTTTGCTATAGAAGAATGCCAAAAATTGCGTAGGTAGATCGCGTAAGTAATGACTGAGGACCGCAACCACTCGTGTAAAAGTTGTGTTTTGTGCTGGAGCCCAGAGAGGTTTATCGTACCGTTTTCCAATGTGCCAAAGCCTCGGATGGATGGATAAATAGCTGGAACTATTCTGGAATTGGTATCTATCATCGCCACCAAGAAATGACAGAGTTCAGCATTTCCGCTTGTAAATCCACCCACCAACATGCACTTGCCACCACGTTGCGCAATCACTTTAACGGAACCAAGGAATTGTAGAAGTGTACAGTGAAGGATCAGCTCATGTAGATGATTTATTTGTTTTTAATAATAAGGTAAACAAAAAGACTATCTATGAAAACTTACCTTGATTTATCCTCAGTCACATATCCACTTAGGGTCCTTCCCATGCTGAATTGCTTACCGAGTGTCCTTATTGAAACAACATTAAAGCCCAGTGTTTTACTAATTAATGCCTCTTGAACATAGTAAAAAGAAAGTTAATGTGGCAAAAGAGTGTGCTAAAGTAAATAATGTTTGCTCAAAGTAATTTTGCCATTAAAACTATTTATTAAAAGTTTGTGGGCTTGCTAAAAAACTAAAGTGAAAAATATAATTTAAAGTAATACAGTAATAAAAAAAGGTATTAAAACAGTTTGCTGTCAACTTCTTACTTCTTAAAACTGAGGGTTATAAAGTTTGCTTAGTAAATGCTCATAGTGCTGGCTGTTGTAAATTGCAAAAGGTCAGTCAGTATCTTATAAATATGTCAACTTTGTGGCTCTCTGCAGTAAAGGTTGAGAACTGTAACTGTGGGAAGTAATATACTCATGCCTGCTAAGTGCTTGTTCCTCTCGTGCATTGAAAGTGCATATTTATAGGATCCACAGTTGGTCTATTGTGCTCGTGCTAGATAACATTTGACAGAAAGACCACTACCTATGAAAACAGTAACTTCTTTTATTCAAAGGCTGTGAGAAAGTGTTTGCTAGTGAACTCCATTTAACTTTCATGCTACGTAGGACAGTATTTAGTAGAAAGAGACTTAACATATGCACAATACATAACTATGCAGTGAACCGTATTCACATTTCATGTCAGATACGAAAGTATTTGAAAAGTGAGACAAAATCTATGCTTAATTGTATAATCCTAAAGTGCACTTTAATAGTAATATTATTGAAACCATTCAGTTTGACCAAGCCTTGAAGGCAAAAGTTTATGTCATTATATATTGTACTTATGCGAATAGCTTTGTTCTGCTCTGACTATGAGGTCCGTCTTTAACGTTAACATATGCTTGTGCCAGAGTTCGTTGAACTCTTGGTGTGACAAAGTATAGGTTGGATCTTTCCATTGCAGTTACATATATTTAGTTTCTTGAACAAAATTGTTCGTTACTCTTACGCCTAATTAGGCTGGCGACTGTTTTCTTTTTCAATTGGACAGTGTAGATAGGCAAAATATTGTTTTTTACTGTTTAAATATTTACGTAATTCTGACTTTCACTTTCGATAAGCCACTCCGTTAGGTACATCACGGTCAAAACAACAAAATACTTTTCAGGGGGTAACACTGCTCTGCTTCTTTATGGTGAAATTGTTTTAATAAAAATAATTTCATTATACGAACTGCCTCCAGCTTTGAAGTTATAATATAACAGTAATGGGCCGTAGTGTTGTAACCTCATGGTCCAATAATAAGGACCAAAGTTTTCATTTATCATTCTGAATTTTCAACGTCACTTCACAGGACGCTAAACAATCATCCCGACGATAGTCGAACTCGTTCCACAATTCTGAACGCAAAACGTGACGAACAGTGAGACAGGCGACCTGGAGTTCTGCTACCATCGTCCAATGTGTTGCGCTCTAGCTGCAGCGTCGTACTCTCGACGAAAACCACGCCGTACGATTGTAGCTCTTTTGCACGTGCCGAAACGGAGAACGCAATACACTGTTTTATTCCTAGTGTAATCGCCATCTCGACTCTACGCACATCGACAAAGAAACGAGTGAGGCAAGCAACCACATAAACTGGCTATTTACAACAGGCGCCAACGTAAACTTTTAGTTTCGATGAACAAGTTCCCGGTTCCCGTTCATACAAAGCTTCTGTCTGTATTCACATAGAAAATACAGCCTCGTACAATCGGATGAATCTTTATATATGCGTTATCTGCTTGTGAAGATAACTATATACTACCATGTAGTTCTTTCTTTTTTTCCTTTCTTCTCTTGATTTTTTCGGTCTCCTTTCACACTCAAGGGAGCGACAGAAGCGCAGGTTTTTTTGTTTCTTTTGTAGACGTTTTGTAATTGCCAAATTGTAGAATTTCTATTTGTCGTTTCCTCATGGCATGCATTTAAAATGTTTCTAAATACAAATTATTGTTTATAAATTTGAAGTTGTGGTTTCGCGTAAAAGTGTAAAAACATCGTAATTTGCAAAATATTCTGCGAGGGAAGTCGAGCTTTAAAAATGTGATGAAATATGGACAAGTGAAACGGTAACGAAGGATTTTTGAAGAGCCGAGAGAAACCGAGTGTCATATCTTGTGCGAGCGGCTGAGATGTGTGATCGAGACCGCAGTCTTTGAGACTTTTCTTTTGGTGTAGCACATACGATTATGATACATACAGCGGACGATGACACTAAAAACTAAACTTACCACAGTGTGTCATTTCGTGGACTAATACCTCAAAAACAAAACACGCTGTTCCGTCTGCGACGTATATGGTTTTCGGTTCGTTCAGCACAAACTGTTTCGATTAAATCCAAACATGTTACAGTACTATCAAAACGTGGACAGTAGTCTCACCAATTGCACTTTTAAGACACGATGTGTGGACAGTGCGGTGTTTCCCGAATGGGCAGTTTTCACTGTAAACTTAATGAACATACAAATCCCAGTGATTCTATTACAACTTGCTGTGTCGTAACCTAATGTAGTGAAAAGCTGTCAGTCGGGACAAAGAAGAGACAGTTATACCTAGCTGAATGCTTCGTAAGAGCATTGCAGAAATAATAATCGCGACACTATAACGTTGGGAGTATAAAGCAAGGCATTTAAGAAATGAACGGTTTCTGGAGCACATTGCGGACTGTGATATATGAAGTGCTTTTCGCAATAATCTCATACAAAACTAAAAAGTTCGTGCTGTGGAGGACTATGACATTTATCAACATGAGATGTTTGTTTGTGGAGCACGTTCGGTCTGCGTCGCAGACTACACATACTTTGATCAAGAGGACGTTGCAAATATCGCACTTTACATTAGCATTTATTAGATGAGTGGTCATGTGCAAGACGACCATTACAACTGAAACTGCTAATGAGGATCGCACTAGCGGTTCATGGACCGCCGACGTGAGAGGACGACACGCCAGTTTCCTCAGCTAACTCATTGTTCATCGGACTTTGTAAGTGATAGGAAGCTCTTCTCTTGGAGAGTAACTTTCCAGAGCAGATGATATATTTTCGAGAATACTTTACATATCGGTACTATTTTCATTCTAGTAGCATTTACGAGTACCGAGTTTTATCTGCCATGAAACAGAATTTTCCAGTTTCTGTTTTCCTTTTTTTCCTACATATAAATGTGTAATTACAGAGCCCATGACCGCTACTCCCGTTTCTTGCACGTTTACACAAATTACGGGTAAAAAATGTGTTTTTCCAAAGTACGAGTAAAATGCACGTGTAGTGCGCGTCATTGTGGGCTGCAGCCAGTCAGAACAGAGTAGTTGTGTTTTCTATGATTAAGTCTACAGGCCACGTAAAAACGTAGAGGCTGACACGTGTGTGTTGCACGGCACTTATTTACGCATCAGTATTTGTCATATTATGGTGCTCCGCAGCCAATGTGGGGCTCTGCTAATTTTCTTGGTGAACATTAACAATCGATTCAAAATGGGTGCAGTATTTAATTAATTCAGTTCAAATTTCATGATTGTAGTTATGTTCCCTCACTTTTAATATCTTTTTGGATTAAATTCTGTTACAATGTAATGGACTGATTATTTTATTTCTAAGTTTTTTTACATGCGCACGGTCATTTCTGGTAAAATTAATATTGGGGAGATTTCTGTTTCGTTACGTGTTCTTAGTATTTATTTCACCTTTCGGAAAATTAGATATGTAATGCAAGTTAGATTCGGAAATGACCTAACTGCTAGGTCATCGGTCCCTCGTTCCAAATAAGGGTGGCAGTAAAATAATAGAGACATACAAAAAATATAACTGGGAGAAAGGAGAAAAACCACAAAAATGACACAAAGGCAACAAACACTAAAATGGACAAAATCGGACAAGAAAACCACAGAGAGGCCCAAGAAACATGTAGAAGAGATCAAAACAAAAGAGCAGATCGCCATGGCTGGCTGATCATGAGAATAAAAGTCAGAAGGCAGGCACTCTGCAACACATTAAAACCGCCATCCTAGAACCACTAGGGTGAACGATACAGAGGGACAAGGACATACGCTAAAACTTATATTACATGATAAAACCCTCCCTCACAAATAAAACGTAAAACTAAAGCTGCTGTTGAGTCATTGTCGACCAACACCGAAGGTAGTGTGCTGGGAAAGTTAAAAGTCCTCCGCAGAGCGGCTAAAAGCGGGCAGTCCACCAAGAGGTGGACGACCGTCATTTGTGAGCCACAGCAACACCGAGGTGGGTCCTCGCGACGGAGGTGGTAACCACGAATTAGCCACCTATGGCCAATGCGGAGCCGACAGAGGACAACTGCTTCCCTGCTAGAGGACCGCATGGAAAACATGCACTCATTCGTAGTCTCCTTAATGTCACGCAGTTTCTTGTGCGTACCGTTATGCCATTCCGTCTCCCAAAGCCGGAGAATCCTGCGGTGTAGGTCAGTTTCGGAGATGCTCATCTCCAGAAGCGGTTTCCGTGTAGCCTGTTTCGCCAGCCTGACGGCAAGTTCGTTGCCTGGGATTCCACGTGTCCTTGGGTCCACACAAACACCAATGAACGATGCGACCGTTCTAGGGCATAGATGGACTCCTGAATGGACGCTACCAAAGGATGGCGAGGGCAGCACTGGTGGACAGCTTGCAGGCTGCTCAAGGGGTCAGTACAAAGGAGAAATGCCTCGCCTGGGCAGGAGCGGATGTGCTAAAGAGCAGGAGATATGGCCGCCAGCTCTGCAGTGAAAACATTGCAGCCATCTAGCAAGGAGTGCTGCTCAATATGTCCTCCACGAACATACGCAAAGCCTACGTGACCATCAGCCATCGAGCCGTGGGTGTAAACAACTTCATGGCCCCGGTACATGTCGAGAATCGAGAGGAAGTGATAACGGAGAGACGCAGGGTTAACGGACTCCACCATACTGATTAAAACAGTTATTGACGAAATATCTGAAACTAAACGTTACTGTGGAATTAAGAAAGTCCACTGTTAATGCGCAGGCCTATATTATCACTATTTTGCCAGTTAATTACAGTATCTGCAACTATTTCTTCATTATTAGTTTGCTGTTTAAAATTTCGAAGGATAAAATCAAATCTATTGGAGACTTTTATACAGACTCTTCTGGCTGCGCACTGCAAGTGATTCCTTCAGAATGAGTGACTATCACCATACGAATAAGCAATAACTTAACCAAAAATGTTGTCCTGTTGCACGGGTGACGGTGATTCATTTACGCACTTCGAGATTCTCTGAGGCATCAGAAATTTCAGTTTTGTTCTGTGGCTGTATCAGTCTAGTTCGATTTCACTACGTCGAGTTCCTTTTTAAATCGCGTGACGAGAAATTTAACGTAGTATTATCAAGACTTTTTGGAGAACGAAAATGTCTACAAAAATCAACACGGATTCTGGAAACAGAGATCTTGCGAAAACAGCTCACGGTGTTCGTTAAAGAGGTTGAAAAAGACGTAGGACCGAGCGAGGTGGCGCAGTGGTTAGACACTGGACTCGCATTCGGGAGGACGACGGTTCAATCCCGCGTCCGGCCATCCTGATTTAGGTTTTCCGTGATTTCCCTAAATCACTCCAGGCAAATGCCGGGATGGTTCCTCTGAAAGGGCACGGCCGACTTCCTTCCCTAATCCGATGAGACCGACGACCACGCTGTCTGGTCTCCTTCCCCAAACAACCAACAACCAACCAACCAAAGACGTAGGCATCGGCGCTCAAGTTGACACCGTGTTTTGTGACTTCAGGAAGGCGTTTGGTACACTTCTGCACGGTCGTTTATCCAATAAAAGTCACGTCATAGCGACAGAGCGCCAGAGTGTTGCGTATACAAGGCGTAAAGCTGCAGTACACTGGCAGCGATGTCATTTGCACTCAGGTGATTCGGGTGAAAGGATCTCCGTCGTGATTGGGCCCGCACGACGAGAATTATCAGACTTTGCACACGGAGTGGTAGTTTGAGCTACAAGCATGAGACACTCCATTTTGGAAATCGTTAGGGAAATCAATATTCAGAGGTCCACAATGTCAAGAGAGTGCTGAGAATACCAAATTTCAGGCATTACAGCTCACCGCGGACAAGGCAGTAGCCGACGGCAGAGCCGTTTGCGTAGAGTTTTCAGTGGTAACAGACAAGCAACACCGCGTGGAATAAGGCGCAGGAATCAATGTGGAACGTACGACGAACATACCCGTTAGGACAGTGCGGCGAAATTCGGCGTTAATGGGCTACGGTCGGGGACGACCGACGCGAGAGCCTGTGTTAATGGCACGACGTCGCCTGCAGCGCCTCTCCTGGGGTCACGGCCATGTCTGTTGAACCCTAGATGACTGGGAAACAGTGGACTGGTCACATGTGTCCCAGCTTCAGTTGGTAAGAGCTGATGGTAGGTTTCGAATGTGGCGCAGGCCCCACAAAGCCATGTCACCAAATTGTAAACAAGGCTTTATGCAAGCTGGTGATGGCTCCATAATGGTGCCGGCAGTCTGTTAAAACTAGAGCGCGATCCTCCCAGCCCTAGCGGCGGCTGGTGGAACTCGTTTCAAGGTCACCAGCGTTGCCCAAAATCAGCACACAGCCATGCTGAAATACCCACCCACCTCCCCAGGAGTCGTAACTCCCGCACCCTTTAGAAGATATACGAGTACTTCTACTTGGCGACCATTTTAGCCATTCATGGACATCGTGTCCCAAGCAACGATGGAATTTTTGTGGATGTCAATGCGTCATGTCACCGGACCGGAATTGTTCGCAATTGGATTGATGAACATTCTGGACAATTCGAACGAATGTATGGCCAACCAGTTAGCGCGATATGTATCCCATCGAACATTTTTGGGACAGAATCGGGAGGTCAGTTGCTGCACAAAGTCTTGCACCGGCAAGACTTTCGGAGTTATGGACGGCTATAAGGGCGTGGCTATAGAGGCTTGGCTCAATATTTCTGCAGGGGACTTCCAACAACTTGTTCAGTTCATGCCACCTCGAGTTGCTGCACTAATACGGGCAAAAGGAGCTCCGACACGGTATTAGGAAATGTACCACGACATTTTCGCCTCACTGTAAAGTGAAATGACGACGTAAAACAAAGAGTTGGAAAACCAATTGTTACACTGCGGTTCATAGAAATAATGTTAATGTAATTCATTCACAAAGGAAGTGGCTTACGCTCTGAGCACTACGGGACTTAACGTCTGAGGGTCACCAGTCCCCTACACTTAGAACTACTTAAATCTACCTAACCCAAGGACATCACGCATATCCATGCCTGAGGCAGGATTCGGAACTGCGATCGTAGCAGCAGCGCAGTTCCGGACTGAAGCGCCTAGAACCGCTCGACCACATCGGGCGGCTATATTCTTGGGTATTGTTCATTAGTATGGGACCCGTCACAGATGGATTAATAGAGGAGGCAGTCAAGTTCCAACGAAGAGAGATGTGTCTCTTCACGGATTCGTTTCTGTGATCGCGAGACAATTACGGAGATGCTCGAACAGCCCACGGGTGTACTGTCGGTTCATAGTGTCCAACGGACACAATATTTCGGCGATCAGACATGTCGCCATTGTCAGGTGCGCTGACGAACTGAGCTCCTGAGGGCGGGCGGCCGATTTAAATCCCCTTCCCCCGCGGGCCGCTCCCTTCGCCGTCCGCGCTCGCGCACCGGCGGTCGCGAAGAGGTGGGCGTCGGAATATGTCGTAGCGTCGATGTGCTTGCTACGTCTGTCCTGGTCGCCAGTCACACTTCTTGCTGAGAGTCTCCTTAATTACATTCAATGCCGGGTCCCAAGCCTTGCTGAGATTGTAGACGCAATCTCGGTTGGTAAGATTGAGATGGTTAAAGAAGTCAGGTGGCAGTAGCTAGCTACAAGTGGGGTACTGTGTATCACTGGGAGGTGAGCACGTCTCCCACGCACGTTGCCGGAAATGAGCACACCGAGAAATTTCGAGAAAGCAGAGCTAATACGGAGTTTATCGACAGTCATTCATTCCACACACCGTTCACGAATTTAACAAGGAAGAGTACCCTCAGCCGCACACCGTAAAGTAGCTCGCTAAGTGTAGATGTAGAGTTCTTGTATACCTTCCTCTTCGATCAGGCATCATAATGACACTTTCACGCTCGCACGGTGAAGAGCGTATAGAAACATTTGAGGGTTACCACAGTAACAAAAGAGATTATTGAATACCGACAAGGAGCATGTCAGGGAAATATATCGTTCAAGAAACGTAACTGAACGAAGAAGTTGGTGTAACAGTGATGCGTTGGCTGCCGCACAGCATCCGGGAGGGGGCGAGGCGACGTCGCGGAATAATAAACACGTGTCGCACTTCCTTTCCAAGTCGGCACATTTCGTGTTCGGTTTCGGCAATACGACCGCTGCAGCCGGCAGCAAGAAAGGGGTGGGGGGGGGGGGGGCGGGACACGGACAACAGCACCAGAAAGAAAGCGCGGATCCAATTTAAACGGTGCCGCTAAGAAGTCTTATAAAGTGGTTTGCGAGCAGCGACGGGTGCAAGCGTGGTCCCGCCGAGGAATTTCATTGCGATCTGTTTTCAATTTGGCAGCGAGCAGCACCCCGCCGGGGGATTGTTCGATTATTTAGCCCGCCCTCGCCCGGCCGGGAATTGAGTTTGCTCGCAGGGCGCCCGGCGACAAGGCACGGCGAGGAACGCCCTGCCGCCGTTCGTCCTCCGCTGCGTACGAGCTATCAGGGAGACCGTCGTCTGCGCACAGGTTATTGGCCACCAGTGGAAGTACTTGCAGCTGCAGAGGCATTTCAGACGTCTTCATTTCGTCTTCCATCTACGGGTATAGAACGAACGTGGGTTTTCATTACCTGTGATGCCTCATCTTCGAGAGATATCAATAAAATTTTCGAATATTTTAATGTGAAGAAAATGATGCACTCGACGCTAAAATTAATTCCGAGATTTCAGTAATTAGTTAATGAGCAAATTTGCAAATCAAGCTTAGGCGCGTGAGGGCGGACGAGAACCGATGAACAGCAAATTATAATACGTAGGTTTATAGAACTTTTTCCCCGATTTCTATGTGTCAACGCCTGATTGTATTAATAAGTTTCTATTTCAAATGGTTCAAATGGCTCTGAGCACTATGCGACTTAACTTATGAGGTCATCAGTCGCCTAGAACTTAGAACTAATTAAACCTAACTAACCTAAGGACATCACACACATCCATGGCCGAGGCAGGATTCGAACCTGCGACCGTAGCGGTCGCTCGGTTCCAGACTGTAGCGCCTAGAAGTTTCTATTTATCACGAAGAGAGCACTTTCCGTTAAAATCAGGTGTTCGTACGAACTTAGACGGCTTCATGCGCAGGGATACACCTGCAAAGTGAACCTGGCCGCTGAGCGGCGCCCGCGCATTGCAACCGAACCTCCCAGTGGTACTTCAGAACTGCTGTGGCAGACATAGTTACATTGGCCACAAAAAGCAGTCCCTCTTTCATCCGTAAACGGCACTGCTTTCTTTGGGAAGGGAAGAAGATTAATGTCGAGGTCATTAGAGAAGGAGCACAAGTTCGGATTCTTTCAACAATGGTCAAGGAAATCAGGCATCCCATTCGAAGAAATCGTGCCTGCATTTGTGTGGAGCTATTTAGCGAAACCACGGAAAATCTAAAGCACGATAGCCGGACGGGGATTTGAACCGTCGTCCTTCCGAATGCGAGCCCAGTATACCAACTCTTGTGGGAGGCTAGACATTAAGTAGCACCCAAATTGAGCACTGGGTCTCACGTTTTTCACCTCCGTCAAGAAATGAACTGGCGTTTCCGTGACAGGTACGGTACACCTCCGAGCCACATGCACCAGCAGCTTCCGTGCCATGTTGCGGCAGTGTTCCAACGAGAACATCCATCAAAGATCTTAAACACCTTTCAGCCTTCTAGTTTACAGCCTTATTTTATTTGGCAATCAGTTTCAGCGTTTTGCTACGCCATCTTCAGGCCCCTGGCCGACGTGTAGGAAGACCCCGCGGTTGTGATCAAAACAGAGGCCAGCAGTACTGGTACTAGCAGATTTTTGCTATAGCGATCATTTCGACCATCATCTGCTGGCATCCACAAAAATTCCATCGTCGACCACAACCGAGGTAGAATCTTCCTACATGTCGGTCAGGGCCTGAAAATGGCGTAGTAAAACGCTGAAATGGGTTGCCAAATAAAATAAGGTTGGGAAAAAGATGGCTGAAAGGTGTTTAATTTGACATCCTGTGTCTAACAGCCGAGTCCCGAAACCCGATGGACATCCAGTGATTTGAAAATCTTGTTGCTCACTATTCGTGACAATTCGATAGATCGTAAGTACGATTATAACCGAAACTCTGAGTCATCCTTGCTGCCGCATGTGTAATAGTTGAAGTTCTCCCGCCACCGTAACGTCGTTTTTCTCCCGCTCGTTTACACTTTCTCGTAGTTCAACATTTGTTGGGTGTGATTCTCTCATTTGACTGAGAACTGACTGTCAGTCCAAAAGCTTGTGTAAATTGAGCAGAATACGAAAGCCTTGCCTATCATTTCAGCGCTATCACATTAACTAAATGAGCTTCTTGTATCTTGTATGTGTCGGTCTTAATCAGCGTTATCTGTTTATTCGAGTCTGTCTACGACTTATTTTTGTATCTCTGCAATCGCTCCAACTGCCTTCAGCTCCTGTAACTTGATACCAATAGCAGTGATTGAGCGAAATGCCACGGTTAATTATGCCTGCAAGTGTGAGGGCAAGTTGACCGCTAGATCACTTTCCGGACACAAAACAGTTAAGTGGGTGCTCGCGTTATCAGTAGCAGACTGGGAGGGGTTTTTCCCATTTAGCTTCTGAATGTACTTCTATTTACTCACTTGCTTACACGCTGCAGACCTCTTAAGTAATTTCTACGTTGTAAAGTTTTTGCGAAGTTATGAAATATCCATACTGCTTTTAGATAAGACTAAAATATTTTACTTTCGATTTTATTGAACATACCTTTCGCATTGCTCACCTTACGATCATTTAGGCTTTGTTGAGCTTTTGCTTCTTAACACGGTTTTAACTTCGCTTGGATCCATGATAAAGCTATTTTGTTTTAGTAATATCTTTTGTTACCTCGGCAACTTCTTCCACTATGCAAAACCTTGCTCGGCACATGTATGTCAGTACAATACTGTTCAATTCTACTCAGTGGTACTACGCATCTTCGCCCCCAGGTTTCAATGGCTGGTGTTGACTGCACAATTTCTCTGCAAGCTGTTTCAGCCGGCCGCGGTGGTCGTGCGGTTCTAGGCGCTGCAGTCCGGAACCGCGGGACTGCTACGGTCGCAGATTCGAATCCTGCCTCGGGCATGTATGTGTGTGATGTCCTTAGGTTAGTTAGGTTTAACTAGTTCTAAGTTCTGGGGGACTGATGACCTAAGATGTTAAGTCCCATAGTGCTCAGAGTCATTTCAACCATTTGCCAAGCTGTTTCCTGTCACACTTGCTGAACACACTAATTTTTCTACGTCTGTAAATATTTATTTCAACAGTTGGAGTCATTAATGCTATAACAACGTCAGAGTCAGTGATTCACTCTCCTACGTTAGCTAACTTTAAAAGTTCACTTCTATTAGTTTATAGGAAATCTAACACGTTCTCTGACTGCTTGGAGTATTTTTCAGAATTGCACTGAAAACAATTTCATACGTCGTGAATCGCACAAGAAAAAAATATAAGAATGATTCTGCAAAAACTCACGACTCTGTCCAGTCGCGAATGTCTAAGATCCATTAATCTAATATGTGATATTATGGATCTTACAGTAAGGATGAACGAAATTACTTAGAATAAAGTGATAATACCGTGGAAGTTACTTACAGTCTGCTTCTAAGACAACTATTTAGAAGAGAGATGGGACGAGCAATACGGCAGAGAAAAAGCTGTCCAGGACTAATTAGGAACAATGACAACCATGGGGCTGTCCCATTTACAAAAATTGTAGGCATTTGCAGAAAGCCTTGGACTAACATTTTATTTCGTTAACGAATTGCAACTCTCTTTGGATGTGGGCGAGTAGAAGACAATACCTGTAACAAACAGAAAGAACTGGAGCTAGTCACAGCACGTTAGTGTATTTAGGGGTAGGACTAACAAGCGATATAAAATGAGACAAATACATAAGATGAGTAATAGGGAATGCTATTGAAAGCCATATTTATTGGAAGGTTTTTGGGGAAAAGTAAAGCATCTATGAAGGATACCTCACGCAAGAGGCAAGTACGTGCAACTCCATTGTTGCAGCGATTTTGGCCCTTATCAAGCAGGCACAACAAAACATTCCGAACTATTTGAGACACGCGCTGCTAGGATCTCAAAAGGTACAGCCCACGCGGAAGTATAACGAAATATTCCGGGAACAAACATAAATCCCTGGAACAAAGGCAGTGTTCTTCCTGCAGAATACCTGTTTGGCACATTTGGAGAGCGTGCGGCAGTTTCCTTGCCACCAATGTGTATCTCTTGTAGCGATCATGACAACAATATCAGAGGTTCAAATGGCTTTGAGCTCTATGGGACTTAACATCCGGGATCATCAGTCCCCTAGAACTTAGTACTACTTCAATCACCGAACGAGGTGGCGCAGTGGTTAGCACACTGGAGTCGCATTCGGGAGGACGACGGTTCAATCCCGTCTCCGGCCATCCTGATTTAGGTTTTCCGTGATTTCCCTAAATCGTTTCAGGCGAATGCCGAGATGGTTCCTTTGAAAGGGCACGGCCGATTTCCTTCCCAATCCTTCCCTAACCCGAGCTTGCGCTCCGTCTCTAATGACCTCGTTGTCGACGGGACGTTAAACACTAACCACCACCACCACTACTTCAACCTAACTAACCTAAGGATATCACATACACCCATGCCCGAGGCACGATTCGAACATGCGACCGCCCAATATCAGATGGATTAAGGGCTGTACAGGATGCGAATGCAGTAAGATAAAATTGGCTAATACTAGTACAAAGTGCGTTACTGCGCGTGGTGTACAGTGACTTCTGGAGTATGTACATGTAGCTAGGTTTAAATTTTGAAAACGTTCATTTTTTCGAGAGTAATACAAAAACTTGTCTTTCCGAAAGCGGACTATAGAAAAATAAATCGCACAGGAAATCTACAAACTAAGTAAAATATCTCGGAGAGAAAATATAGACTCAAATGAGGACAAGCAAATGTAAGGTTATTCTTAAGCAACTCCTGGGTTTCAGAAGTCGACTACACTGAAAACAAGACATACAGAAAAATGACACGTGTCATTGGGCAGAGCCCATCTGTCAGTTTCGATTCGTAATACGTGCACTGGCCTAGGTGCACTAGCGGTCAGGCGTGTCAGAACATACAAACAAATCATCCGCTGATATTATCGCTTCGAAATGCTTCGCGCCTGTAGATAGGCAAACCAGTCAAATCGTGTCCGTTAGCATGGCACTCTGCCGAGCCACAGTGACCATATTGTGCACGTGTAATGCGAGTTAAACACGTGGGGAGATGCTCTTTCCGCTGACATGTATCTACAGGGTATCCAGGAAAGGACTCCCCGATTTCAAAATTAAATATCTCGAAAATAAAGATCGATAGAGGAGTGCAGTAAACGGTATGTTTATTGTGAAAGCTGTAAGAAGTTTATACAGCAGTTTGAAATAATAGTTACAAAAGCTGCTAACAGATGGCGCTGTAATCGCCATACGTAATGCCTAGTATAAATAGTGATCCGAAGCCCAGAGCAATCAGTTCCACTATTGAAACGTGAAAGGAGGTTAGCGTACCGAAGGGAGAGATTAAAACCATGTACTCCATTGAACAACGCGTTTTTCTGGTGCTAGAGTACCACAGGTTAGAAGAGAGTCCTACGGCAACAAGGCGAAGTTTTCAAGCACGATTTAATGCTCCAAAAGGACCCGATGCGAAAACCATTCGTACGCTCTTCGCAAAATTTCAACGAACAGGCAGCGTAACTGACGATCTAGTGGGGCATGTTGGCCGCAAGCAAACCGCAGTTACGCCTGAAAATATCGCCACAGTTTCTGGAGTTATTCAGCGAAATCCAATGTCATCCGTCCGTAGAATTGCATCTGAGACTGGTTTGAAGCGTTCCAGCACCCGTACGAGCTGTGCAACAAAGGGTTGCCTTTGCTAATCAGATGCTCACAATGATTGGTAGTGTAGGATTTGATGTTGGCTGCATCTGGTATACAGACGAAGCACACTTCCACCTGAATGGATACGTGAATAAGCAAAACTGGCGATTTTGGGGTTCCGAAAAGCCATATTGGTGTGAAGCGAAAGCCCTGTATTCTCCTAAAGTTACTGTGTGGGCTGCAGTATGCAGCAGAGGCATTATTGGCCTTTGTTCATTCGAGAAACGGTCATTGGTGCACGTCACGATGCAATTTCGGAACAATTTGTCGCCCCACAGCAAGCGTTAGAGGATCGACCAGGTACTGAATGGTTTATGCAAGATGGAGCCCGACCACATCGGATCGAACAAGTGTTTCGATTTCTTGAGGAATACTTCGGGAATCGAGTCATTGCTTTCGAATATCCCAAATTTACTGGTGCAGGCACGGATTGGCCTCCAGATTCGCCGGATTTGACTCCCTGTGACTTTTTTTTGTGGGGAACAGTGAAAGACATGGTCTACCCGAAGCATCCCGCCACGCTGGACAAGCTTGAATCGGCGATCTCTGTGGCATGTGAATCCATTTCGGTTGAGACACTACGAAATGTGATGGCGAGTTTCATTCTTCGTTTGCGCCACCTCTGTAGTGCCAATGGTGAACATTTTGAAAACATTGTGATGTGATTGTTTGCAAAGATTGTTTTCGTACGATTATTTCACTTATGTATGCTGATATGAGTTGTGCAGCGTACAGCGCCTTCTGTTAGCAGCTTTTGTAACTATTATTTCAAACTGCTGTATAAACTTCTTACAGCTTTCACAATAAACATACTGTTTACTGCATTCCTCTATCGATCTTTGTTTTCGAGGTATTTAGTTTTGAAATCAGAGAGTCCTTTTCTGGACACCCTGTATTTTTTGTATGTCTTCTTCGCGCGCAGTCATCTTCTGAAACGCCAGAGGTACTTATATGCAACTCTGTACGATATAAGAAAAATGATAAATTTGTTTTTTTCGCTTCATGAAATTTAAAAGCGACACGGCAACAACAAAAATTCCACAAGTTACACGGAACTGAGAAGCTTCCGTGCAGTCAGCCAAGTTTTTAATTCAAACCAGCCGGACAGTGTGGTTGCGATGTGCCGCTGTCGCTAAATGGTGAAGAGAGCACTGGGCCGCCCTTAACGACTGTGGAGGGCAGCCTTGAGAATTGCAGAGACAGCCAGCGCGGTTTCCGGTTATTGCCTTAACGGCGTGGCCCAGATGCGACTTTAATTCGCTGTCGCATTAGCGCTGGGGGAACAGCGCACTAAATAACAGACGCATTCCCACAACTGCGGGCCAGAGTCGACGGTACTGTGATCTTAGACCTTTCTCCTCTCGCTGGAGTGTACCCTTTATCATTTGGGCATTTCTATTCTTAACTAACTTCGGTGAAATCGGTAAGAAACCTTCATCTGCGCAAGGAGTGAATTTAAAGGTCGAATCACAAGCGTAGCTGATAACACCAATCACGCATATACAGAAATAAAGGAATGAACGATGATTAGGACTTCACTATAAATGAAACCAGCATCAAGATTAGAAAATGTTGGATCAGTAGATCTGAAACCATCTTTCTAAACGACCATTCCAATTTTCATCTCACTCGACTTAGAGAAGAAAGAAAATACTAAACCTGTTGAATAAGACTGCTGTATTTTAACCACTCAGTCCTCTCAGTCGGTATTAAAGCACAGCCGTAGACCTCAACAGTATGACATTGGATTGTACCTTCCTGAGATATTAAAACAGAGTTCTGGACTGCGTGTCGAATCCAGCTCCATGCGTTTCACTAACCGCACTCCTGAGGGGTGCAGCTTTCAAGTTGGGGAAAAAGCTTCTTCCAGTATTGTCAGTCGAGCAACAGAAGTGAAGGATTCGAGAAGTCGGAGACAGCTGTTTTGTGGCCCAAGAGAAGTGTCGAGGTATTTTGGATGGTACTAGCCTTCCCGTTCAAAGCCCAAGGTCCGACTTTATGTCTCTGTGTAGCATAGAGCCTCTCAGGAGATTCCCAGCAGACCACACTTCAGTGTAGAGTCGGAATTATTTCTTCACAGAATCTAAAATAAGTCCAGCTAATGTGCAAGAAACAGTGCTGTCATTTCTCCTTGATTCTTTTATTTTGTTTAATGAACTAACTCCTTAACTCCAATTACAGAATAGAAACTGCAGGAGGCGGAAATTTATAACAGCTGCTGGTGTTTCTTATCCATTTTATCCCCACTAAACTGTAACTTTTCAAATATTTTTTCTTCATACACAGTTAGTAAGGCAGCAGTGGGCATTTTGGTAGAAAATCTTTGATGTCAGCACCTTTTTGGTGTTCGCGTTCCAGGAAGAGCATTGATGACAGCACATTTTGGTATTCCAGGAACTGGTGACGTCTCATATTCCGGTGTCAGCTTTTCCGGCGCTGAGCGAATTGTGCTTGTTACATTAAAGGTCACTCCTCTCCCTTACCTTCCACCAGTTTACGTCTGTCACTTGCGACACACCAATGTCAGCAGGCTCCCTGGCAATCGCCTTGGGGCTCCACAGCTCTCAGGCAATATGCTCTCGATTATAGGTCTGTGGTCTGTAGTGAGGGAACCACAACTAATTTAGCTAAATGTGTTGTGCTAGACTTTATTTTATTCTCGAATCTCCATACCAATAGATTTCGCATAGCGACACTGCGAAGAGACTTTATCGTATGTGAAAATGACGAATTTTTTTTTAGTGACGAAATCTGGTGAGATACATGGTGGTTGTATCACACTGCCAATTAACCACCAGCGGTTGTTTGCTTAATGTAGGGAGTGTGAGGTTCCACGCTATGTAGGAAGCGCATACAATCTCTCTCTCTCTCTCTCTCTCTCTCTCTCTCTCTCTCTCTCTCTCTCACTCAGACACTGCACAGTAGCGACGTCTCGTAAAATGTACCTCGCTATTGTATCTGTTCTGTAATGCAGTTCAGAATTTTTTCGATCAGATAAGCAATCGATAAAATATCGGAGACTTGCCATATAGAATTTTCGATCGAAAAAGTAAATTAGACTGTGGAGACGAAAGACTCGTTGGCACAGCCTTACTGAGCTGATAATTTTGAAGTCAGAACTTACTTATCGTATGTCGTACCATTTGTAGCGTATTTAAATAAACATCAACGTCTACCTACCACTTCATCGGATTTAAAAAATGTTTAAATCTGCACTCGGTCTCGTAAATCTACATACGGCCGAGAGAGAGAGAGAGCGGTGTGCTAACCACATTCCCCTCCATATCCGCATCAAATGACGCCTATAGAGTGAGGATGACACCTATAGAGTGAGGATGACACGGTGGCCGGTCGGTACCATTGGGCCTTCATGGCCTGTTCGGGTGGAAATCTTAAGTCTCTACTAATGTCAATTATCGAAACTTGTTTGGTGACGATGGAGAGCTGTTGACATCGTCAATGTGTAAGCGAGTTTAGATGTTAAATGGTAGAGAAGACAGCGATTATCAGCAACACAGAACCTGCTAGGTTAGAGCACAAATGGAAAGTACTAGATTTTAGCATGAAGTGTACGATTGTCGTGTTGAAACTTAGTCCATGTATATAGCAATTTCGAACATATTTCTCGATCCTTTTCTTGATAGATAGTTTCTCAAAAAAATGGCTCTGAGCGCTATGGAACTTAACATCTGAGGTCATCAGTCCCCTAGACATAGAACTACTTAAACCTAACTAACCTAAAGACATCACACACATCCATGCCCGAGGTAGGATTTGGACCTGCGACCGTAGCGGTCGTGCGGTTCCAGACTGTAGCGCCTAGAACCGCTCAGCCACTCCGGCCGGCTGTTAGTGATCAATAAAGATGAAGCTGGATTGTAAAGCGTACGCAGGAGCAGATATAGACTCAGATGACAATTGAGTGGTGATGAAGAGGAGATTGAAGTTTAAGAGATTAGTCCGGAAGAATCAATACGCAAAGAATTGGGACACGGGAGTGCTGACGAATGCAGAGGTACGCTTGAAGTTCTCTGAGGCTGCAGATAGTGCAATAACGAATAGCTCAGTAGGTAATGCAGTTGATGAGGAATGGGCATCTCTAAAAAGAACAATCACCGAAGTTCCAAAGAAAACTAAAAATATAAGTACAAAGAAGGTACTGCGAAGAAACCATGGGTAACAGAAGAAATACTTCAGTAGATCGATGAAAGAAGAAAGTACAAAAATGTTGTTGAGGAATGAAATAAGCAGGAAGTGCAGGGAAGCTAAGACGAAATGGCTGCATGAAAGATGTGAAAAATCGAAAAAGAAATGATTGTCGGAAGGACTGAGTAAGCATAAAGAAAATACAAAACAAGTTTCGGTGAAAGTGAAAGCAAGGTAAATGCTGAGGAGCGCAAGACCGCTACGGTCGCAGGTTCGAATCCTGCCTCTGGCATGGATGTGTGTGATGTCCTTAGGTTAGTTAGGTTTAAGTAGTTCTAAGTTCTAGGGGACTGATGACCTAAGATGTTAAGTCCCATAGTGCTCAGAGCCATTTGAACCATTTGAATTAAAAGATCTTTGGAGGACTTAGGATCAAATACATCAGAAGGGATAGATTAAATTTCATCAGAATTTCTAAAATCAATGGGGGGAAGTGGCAACAAAACGATATTCACGTTGGTGTTTAGAATGTATGAGTCTGGCGATATACTTTTGACTTTCGGGAAAATTTCATCCACACAATTCCGAAGACTGCAAGAGCAGAGAAATATGAGAATTATCGCATAATCTGCTTAACGGCTCATGCATTCAAGTTTTTGGCAAAGAATAATATGCAGAAGAATGAAAAAGAAAATTGAGGATGTGTTCGATGAGATGAGCTTCGCTTTAGGAAATGTAAAGGCACCGGAGAGCCAATTCTGACGTTGCGACTGATAATGGAAGCAAGATGTTCGAAATTTTGAGGAAAGTGGGGGTAAGCCAAGTGGAAATAATGAGAGATGATGACCAAGAACGAAGTGCTCGGATTAGAAACGGTGCAAGACAGGGATATAGTTTTTCGCCCCCTACTGTTCAATCTATGCATCGAAGAAGAAATGACTGAAATGGGAGAAAGGTTCAGGAGTGGAATTAGAATTCAAGTTGAAAGAATATCAATGATACGATTCACTGATAACATTGTTATCCTCAGCGACAGTGAAGAAGCATAACATGATCTTAGAATTAACAGTCTAATGAGTAGACAATATTAAATGACATATGAATTGAGAGTAAATCGGAGAAAGACGAAAGTAATGAGAAGTATCAGAAATGAGAACAGCGAGAAACTTAAAATTAGGACTGATGGTCACGAAGTAGGTAACATTAAGGATGTCTGCTACCTAGGCAGAAATATAACCAATGATGGACGGAGCAAGGACGACATAGAAAGCAGACTAGCACTGGCCAAGGGAAGTCTACCAGTATCAAACACAGCCCTTAAGCTGAGGAAGAAATTTTTGAGAATGTACGTCTGGAGCACAGCATTGTACGGTAGTGAAACATGGACTGTGGGAAAACCGGAACGGAAAAGACTCGAAACATTAGAGATGTGGTGCTACAGACGAATGTAGGAAATTAGATGGGCTGATAAGGTAAGGAATGAGGTGGTTCTGTGCAAAATATGAGATGAAAATAATATGTGAAAAACGCTACCAAGAAGGTGGGACAGGACGATAGGGCATCTGTTAAGACAATAGGGTGAAACTTCCATGGTACTAGATTGAGGGAACAGTAGAAGGTAAAAACTGTAGATTAAGACAAAGACTGGAATACATCTAGCAAGTAAGTGAGGACGTAGGCTGCACGTGCTATTCTGAGATGAAGAGGTTGACCCAGGAGAGGAATTCGTGGCGGGCCGAATCAAACCAGTCAGAAGAATGATGATTCAAAAATAAAAGACATATATACATTCAAAAATGGGTATAAGACGAACATCAACAAGTGTAATGGAATGTAATCGAATTAAATCAGTTGATGCTGAGAGAATTAGATGAGGAAATGAGACACTTGTAATAGTAGATGAGTTTTGCTATGCGGGCAGAAAAATAACTGACGATGCGGGCACTAGAAAGAATGTAAAGCGCAGACTGCCAACAACAGGGAAAGTGTTTCTGACGGAGAGAAATTTGTTGACATCGTGTTTTGATTTGTGTGTCACGAAGTCCTTCATGAAACTATTTGTAAGGAGTGTAGTGACGTATGGAAGTGAAATATGGACGCTGCCAGTTTAGAGAAAATGAGAATAGAAGCTTTTGAAATGTGGTGTTACAGAAGAATGCTGAAGATTAGATGGGTAGATCGTATCACTTATGAGGTGGTACTGAGAAGAAAAGAAATTTCTGGCACAACCTGACCAGAAGACGGTGTCGGTTGATAGCACACATTCTGAAACATCAACGGATCAGCAATTTAGTGTTGGAGGGATTGGTCTGTGTGTGTAGGAGGGGGGTGGGGGGTAAAAGTCTTAGGAGACCAAGCGATAAATACAGTAAATAGCTTCAAAAAGACGCCAGCACAGGATACAGTAGCACGCAGAGCTGCATGCTACTCAACAACGACGACGACGACGACGACGACGACGACAACAACCAGCTTACAAATACTGCCAATATCATGTACTTGTTGTACTGCAATCTTGAAATTTTGGAATATGCCTGAGATACACATGTTTAGAGGCAAATATTGTAAGTTACTTGAAGCCTGGACAAAACCAAAATACAGCAGCATTCATCTACTGAATCAACGTCGTCGTGCACTTCAGCATACGAACGCAGTACAGTATAGAACGATTCCGCGCGTGATTTAGCTGGCATTCTATGATATATAGCTTTGCTAATAATATCATGTGGTGGTCCGTTATTCGTGAGTGTGCTTACGTCGTTCGTCCAAGCCTCGCGCGCCGGCCGGTGTGGCCGTGCGGTTCTGGGCGCTTCAGTCTGGCACCGCGTGACCGCTACGGTCGCAGGTTCGAATCCTGCCTCGGGCATGGATGTGTGTGATGTCTTTCGGTTAGTTAGGTTTAAGTAGTTCTAAGTTCTAGGGGACTGATGACCACAGATGTTAAGTCCCATAGTGCTCAGAGCCATTTGAACCAAGCCTCGCGGCTCAGTAGTTTGTTTACATTTTGCGGCGTGCATTTGCAGCTGTAGCGGTTATAAAGCTAATTACTGACGAAGTTATTTGTGCACTGTTCAAAAATGGCTCTGAGCACTATGGGACTCAACTGCTGAGGTCATTAGTCCCCTAGAACTTAGAACTAGTTAAACCTAACTAACCTAAGGACATCACAAACATCCATGCCCGAGGCAGGATTCGAACCTGCGACCGTAGCGGTCTTGCGGTTCCAGACTGCAGCGCCTTTAACCGCACGGCCACTTCGGCCGGCTTTGTGCACTGTTATACAATTATTAAATTTAACAGTTTTCAGCGGTGTTTCGTGCTGTTTGTGGCGAAATAACGATTTAATAAACTTTTGGATATGTTCGCTCGCACTGTTTTTTAGAGTTTTCTGTGCGTTGAAGCCATTTAGTAAGTTTTCAGCAGACGTTTCTTCTTATTTCTAGTGAAATATATCAGTAAAAGTTTCATTCAGCGGTTTAACTTCGTTGACTGTTCCTGTGACCACTAGAATTTTTGGTTTTAGCTAATAATTTTGTGAAGTTTTCTTGGTATTGGTATTAGCTGTGGTGTAGTAGTGGAGCCAGCGACTGAATACAGATCGAGGCGTGTATTTTATTAATTCTTCTACGTGTGATTTCCGTTTGCTGCGAGATGAGGAGAGTGCACTTTTGTAACGGAGTACTCTAATTTTTCACGTCTCAGTAAAAGCATTCGTCATAGCGTTGGCAAAATGACATTCAATTTGGCAAAATCACTCTTATTGAACTCGTCAGTTTTCTTAGCTTATCGGCAAAGAGACCATCATGTATCAGGAGGCACAGCTTTAAAATTTTATTCGTAGCTGTTACTCAGCAATTGTGACGCACATTTGAAGAATAGAAATAAGCAGTCATCAGCTACACAAATTTTTATTAAATTAACTTCTTGACTAATTTCGGCAAATTAATTTGCTATCCTCGGAAGATCATACAATTAGGCTAAAGCCGGAAAGTAATTTTCAAGCAAGGGAAGGCAAACCTACATTTCTAGCATTTGCAGACTTAGAGAAAGCTTTTGACTATGCTGACTGGAATAACCTCTTTCAAATTCTGAAGGTGGCAGGGGTCAAATACAGGGAGCGAAAGGCTATTTAGAATTTGTACAGAAACCAGATGCAGTTACAAGAGTCGAGAGTCATGAAAGGGAAGTGGTGGTTGGGAAGGGAGTGAGACAGGGCTGTAGCCTCTCCCCGATGTTATTCAATCTGTGTATTGAGCAAGCAGTAAAGGAAAGAAAAGAAAAATTCTCAGTAGAAATTAAAACCCATGAGAAGAAATAAAAACTTTGAGATTTGCCGACGACATTGTAATTCTGTCAGAGGCAGCAAAGGACCTGGAAGAGCTGTTGAACGAAATGGACAGTGTCTTGAAAGGAGGATGTAAGAAAACATCCACAAAAGGAAAACGACGACAATGGAATGTAGTCGAATTAAATCTGGAGATGCTGAGAGAATTAGATTAGAAGTAAGGCGCTTGAAGTAGCAGATGAGTTTTAGCTATTTGCGGAGATAGATAACTGATGATGGTCGACGTAGAGAGGATATGAAATGCAGACTGGCTATGGCAGTGAAAGCGTTTCTGAAGAAGAGAAATTTGTTAACATCGAGTATAGATTTAAGTGTCAGGACGTCTTTTCTGAAAGTATTTGTATGGAGTGTAGCCATGTATGGAAGAGAAACGTGGATGATAAATAGTTGAGACAAGAAGAGAATAGAAGCTTTCGAAATGAGGTGCTATAGAAGAATGCTGAAGATTAGATGGGTGGATCAAGTAACTAATGAGGTGGTACGGAATGGCTTGTCTCTGAGCACTATGGGACTTAACATCTGAGGTCGTCAGTCCCCTAGAACTTAGAACTACTTAAACCTAACTAACCTAAGGACATCACACACATCCATGCCCGAGGCAGGATTCGAACCTGCGAGCGTAGCGGTCGCGCGGTTCCAGACCGAAGCGCCTAGAACCGCTCGGCCACATCGGCCGGCTGGAGGTACTGAAGAATATAATTCGGGAGAAGAGGAACTTGTGGCACAACATGACTAGAAGAAGGAATCGGTTGGTGGAAAACGTTCTGAGGCATCAAGAAATTAACAATTTAGTATTGGAGGGAAGCGTGGAGGGTGAAAATCGTAGAGGGAGGCGAAGAGATGTAGGTTATAGTAGGTACTTGAAGAAGGTTGCATAGGATATAGTAGCATGGAGAGCTGCATCAAACCAGTCTCTGGAATGAAGGCAACAACAACAACAAGGGACCATCTTACCACTAAATCTGGGGTGGGTAGGGGGGGGGGGGGGTTGCGATGGGGAGTTTCCCTTCCCTTGTTTCTATATAGCATAAATTTCAACTTTTTGTCTCTGTCCGTTCCTGAAAAAGATGTCTTAGTAATAGGGTGGACAGACAGACAGACAAAGTGATGCGATAAGGGTTCCGTTTTTAGCGATTGAAGTACATAAACCTAAAAATGGAGCCGTGTCTGTACGTTAATAACTCGCTGGGTGTTCGAAACTGTGTCTTTTAAGAACAGAGGAAATCAGTCGCCAGCTATACAAATTTTTATTAAATTAGCTTATTGACTAGTTTCATCAAATTGATCGTCAAATGATACCAGTAAGCTCACATGGGAAACCAATCGTCAAAAAAAATCTGGACGATAGTCCTTCGTTAAAATTTCTACGTAGTACTGTCAAGCAGTTAAAAAGTAACGTAAAAATGCGAAGATACGGTGACCAAAAATAACTTCGCATCATAAGTAAAATATTAAAAATCAACGAGTCATATAATTATTAGCACCAACAAACAAATATCAGTGTGAAGTTTTTTTGGTCACTATATCTTTGAATTTTTACGTTACTTTTTAACTGTCTGACAATATAATGTAAAAATTTTAACGATTTCTTTGCTTGAACTGGCTGATAGTTGTTCATGTCATTTGTTCGACACAAAACAGTAACATTCTCTTACAAGAGACGTGATATATTCTCTCCGTACTTACAACTAATTCAAGGTTGAATTCGGGAGTTATAGTGGACATTTGAGTTTGAAAAAAATGTTGCTGTTTCCAGTAACTCGTGAAACCTAAGCTCGTCATTGATGGTCATGTAATTGGTGACACGACTCTGCAGAAATATGTTTTTCCCCCCGTGACTGAGTCGCAATGGGGTTGGAGGCTTTGAATTCAAAGATTTGTGCCAGAAATGAGTTTACTACAGCCACTGCTCACTGACAGTTCTCGTAACCAGATGTTCATTGTTTCGAGTCTCTGTAAAGAATCGATTATTTTATACTTATCTCGAATCGATTCTTCAGTCGTCTCTTGGCTTCCCTATCGAGATAGGTGTTTTGTAATCGTGAGACTGTGCACTCGTTCACAGCCCTGTATTCCTTAACACCTTCCGAAAAAAGGCTACTAACAGCTTTTGTTTTCCTCCAGTGGCAAATTTGGTCGACGAGTCCAACTACACGTAAAGCAGCGAATGGGACGGCATTATAAAATCTACGCAACAGCTACAAAATCTGAAAAGCTCACGAAATGTACCTTTCATCAGTTTTTGGACAATGTTTTGTGACCTCACGTAAAAATGGAACCGTTTCAGTACATTATTGTCTCGTAGGAAGGGCAAAGCTTATCACACCGGATACGAGGGCATGATGACGATGAAATCAGAATATTGACTTGTTCATTAAAAGTAATTCAGCTGAAGTGTAAGCCGATCTACCAACCGTACGACATGTACTTTTACTGACTGGTGAAAAATTACGTTCACCCATTACAACGTGCCCTATTCTCATCGCAAATTAATGAAACATATCCCAGATACATAATCGACTGCAGGCTCTAGACTGAGCGCAGTGGTTAGCACATATGGGCTCGCATTCTGGAGGATGAAGGTTCAAAGCCGAGTCCGACCATCCTGATTTAGATTTTCTGTGATTTTCCTAACTCGCTTCAGGCAAATGCCGTGATGGTTCCTTTGAAAGTGCACGGCTGACTTCCGTCGCCATCCTCCCCTAATCCCATGTGACCGATAACTTCGCTGCTTGGTCCCCTCCCCCCAAAATCAACCAATCCCAAATAAAAGGCTCCAGCTTCGCGAAAATACTCTGATATGCTTGGTTCGCCGAGAAATGATCGCGAGGTATTAGAGTGATAACGAAGTTCCTTTTCCTAATGATGCTCATGTTAAAGAATGTGACTGTGGCATATGTGCCTTCGCACATTGTGGTGATGCTTCGATTTTTCAGGTTTTGAAAGTTTTTACGATAGATACCACACTGCGAAATACACTGGTTCTCATGAAATAAGAAAGTAAAAATCAAAGCAAATCTTCATATACTAGAATTTATTTGCCTCTGATTTTGAATTATTGTTAGTTACGTAAGAGTTTTGATGATAAAGTAACATCCGAAATGCTCATTTATTTTGTAAATAATTCCATTGCATCTCTCGATGTCACAAAAATATTGACGACATCGGTTTCACATACTTCTAAGAGAGCAAAAGTGGGGAAAAATATCAGATTGGATCTGAACACGGGGTGCAAAAATTGGAATCATATGCTGTTAGCCAATAAGCAACCAACTCCCTCGTTATAGCACTATGTGTGGAAAGTGATGCGGTAGCTTCAGAACCGTCACTCTCTCGTCAACTATTGAGTGTTGTCACCTAATGGTAAGTAAGTGTCCATTTATTTTCGCCCTTCTTCCGCCAAGCGAAGTTTCCACTTTGTCAGAGGGCGATCTACTGCAGCTCCTCCTTGTGAGAGACAGTTTCAGGAAACTGTTGCTAGAACTTCACGCCCGTGAATCTAACATGGAGTTATTGGAGTACTTCCGCATCTTTTGAATACCTTGGCCAATCCAATAGGCCGCAAATGCCCATCTTGCAAAACTAATATGCAATCGCGATTAATCACCATGTCCTGCAGCTGTCATAACTGCTAGATGTAATTCTGATTGTTAAAGTAAGAACAAACAGCTCTGATTCCATGGGCGCTGACAGGTTTCATTTCCTGCAAACTGTGTACTTTTTAATTCTCTCTCTTTGACTCTCTTCCTGAAACTATAGCATTGTTCAACTTTCCGAAGAAATTGTAGGCTGCTAGTTGGGGATTGCATCACACCGGGATTGGGATGACGACAATACCAAGTGGTGGAGTCTCCCCACTGCAACCCTAATTACCATGTGATTTAGGTGTCATCTCGAAATGTTTAGTTTATTTCATCAACAATATTTCATCTAAATTCGTTGTTTATCAATGTTTAACAACTTAAGTTATTCTACGGTGATATAAAGAGAGAGGTGATTAGTTTCCACGCCTATTTGTACTTATGCCTTTATGCGACCCTCACCTTTTTAGCTAAGCTAGAGTAATGAGCAGAAGACAAGCTCATGCCAGCAGTGTGCAACCTGAAAGCGTTATTGAGCCAGTCCAATAGTCTCCTCGATGAAATGAAATTACAATCAGCGTTTTCCACTGGAGTCAGATGCGGCCACAAGTGCCGTAATATTTAAATAGCAGCCTTTTCCAAAAATTATACCACCTCACATATGAGTGTTGCGATAGCCTAGAGGGTGGGTTAGTGCGAAATAATCGAGAAATAAAGGAAGAGCAAAATATGCCAAGTGCGAGATGCTGCGCAAAAAATTTCGTGCCGCGCTCACCTACAGTAACCTCTTGTTGTTACTTTCGTTCCTGTCTGACTTAAGCTGCCTGAAAACTGAAAATCTTATTTAACAGGTTTTTTTATCGCTGTTATTGACAAAGCATCACCAGCATTTGTAACCATTGGGATTAGACGATATTTTTCATCTCTTTCGTCTTTATAGAACGAATGACAGTCTTGCTTAAGAATTCATACTCGACACATCACTGTCAGCTCTGTTCCTTGCACGTTTCCCGTCCTCTTCACAACTGTTTCTCTTTTCATGTTATCAGAATGTGGACTCGAACTTGGGATGCAATGGTTCACTTGTTTGTTTATCTTCGCAGCTTTTGAGTCCTTTTTCGGTCATTACAAGAAATCCCTCTCAAAGTATGCCCTGTGGTTTGAAACTACGAATGTTTTTCACAGCATGTGAAGTATCATTACAAATTGCGAACATGCACAAGCTGTGCTACGTTGTCTTTTCGTTTGTGGGCTGTGTTACAGGCTTTTCAAGGATATAATATTAAAATGAATGTTTTTACTCATAATGTTAACGGACTCCGATTGTGTTAAAACCAATCTCTTCGAGTGAATGAACTACTTTTAGTTTGCAGCGTGTTTAAGGCTGAAGAACAACAGCGACAGAAGAGGAGAACCACAGAAATAATTTTCGCTGCTCTTTGTTCAAGATTTTCGTGTTGCAGCTGGTGCATCTGGATATTATTCGTAACTACGCTTTAGACCCAAATCATAGTTAAAGAAATAAGACTCATTGACCAACACTAGTTATTTCTGCTCCCAGTCAATTCAATGGCAGCCCGCGACACCGCATCTTCGGAAGGCGACCTGGCAGCCAGCTGAAGATTCCCACTGGCTGAGCAGCTGTGTCCTGTGTTTAGCTATTCTAATGGAGAATTAGCAACATTTTAGAATACAGTTGCCAATTGCATGACCATCCATTTACTTCCTGGTTTGTTTCAAAATTATCCTGGAAAATTTTTATTGTGATCTGGATTAAATATTATGAGGTATTCTCAGTTAATGCATGACTCAGACTTAACAAATTTTTACTTTTTGTCCAGGAAGCACGTTCAAACAGAAAATTCAGCTTACTTCGCCATTTAAGTAGCGAAATATGTCTTAGCGATCATTAGGAAAACAAGGGAGCGCTATATGCTTAGCCGTAAAGTGTTCACCTTGAAACAGAAGAATGCGTTATTTTTCGGTTCTTATCTCGCTGGAGACAAGATTTTTACCTATTCTGTGAAAGAGTAACGAAGAGGCAGATCGACGATCATGAAAAAAAACCTTGAGGCAACTTCTCTCCCGCAACATTCGTCGCTACCTTGATTCTGTACCCTGTAGTTTTAAAGGTGGAAAACCTTTGTGAACCGCGTAGTTGATAGTGACTGCTTTTTTTGCTTCTGTCAACTGTATTGACCTAATTGTGGCACTGAATGATTTCTTACCGGGGTTCTGAGGCAGTCGTGTATCTCTACATCAGTCCGATTGTGGAGGCACACTATTTCGAAGCTGAGAGTGCATATTATCCTGCAAATTCATGATAATTTGGGATACTTTGTTTTACTAATAAAATGAATTTTTGTAACGTTATCGTCATAAGCTGCAAGGCATTTCTTTTAGTACAGTGCATACTAAATATCAATTTTTCGCTAGTTTGTTGAACACAGCATTGACCTGTCAACAATATACACTCCCCACATTATCTGAAACAGTCTGACAATGCTCGGAGTGTTTTTAGACTTCACGTCAATAGACAACATATTGGTAGCAATATGTCTCCTCGTACGTTATGCTGTGTTAACATACAGTAAAGCTGTGTAGTTCACCACGAAGATGAGGCGAGGAGTCTCGCAAATTCTGTCACTGACTGTACATCTGCATTTTGGTCTGTCCTAACAATTTGCCAGTTTAACGGCCTGTCCTATCATTTTGTCGGTTTTACTCTCGCAGGCATACGTTCAATCAGGTGCTGGAAGGTTTCTTGGGGAACGGCAGCCCATTCTTCGTGGAGTGCTGTACTGAGGAAAAGTATCGATGTCGGTCACTGAGGCCTGGCACGAATTCGGCGTTCCAAAACATCCCAAAGGTGTTCTATAGGATTCAGGTCAGGACTCTGTGCAGGCCAGTCCATTACAGGGTGTTATTGTCGTGTAACCACTCTGCCACAGGCAATGCATTATGAACTGATGCTCGTTCGTGTTTAAAGATGCAACCGTCGTCATCCCCGAATTCCTCTTCGACAGTGGGAAGCAAGAAGATGTTTAACACATCAATGTAGGCGTGTGCTGTGATAGTGCCACGCAAAACAACAAGGGCTGCAAGGCCCCTCTATGAAAAACAGGACCACACCATAACACCACCGCCTCCGAATTTTACTATTGGCACTAAACACGCTGGCAGATGAGATTCACTGGGCATTCGCCATACCCACGCCCTGCCATCGGATCGCCACATTGTGTACCGTGATTCGTTACTCCACACAACGTTTTTACACTGTTCAATCGTCAATTGCTTACGCTCCTTACACCAAACAAGGCGTCGTTTGGCATTTACTGGCGTGATGTGTGGCTTATGAGCAGTCGCTGGACCATGAAATCCAAGTTTTCTCACCTTCCGTCTAACTGTGATAGTACTTGTAGTGGATCCTGATGTAGTTTGGAATTCCTGTGTGATGGTTTGGATAGATGTCTGCGTATTATACATTACAACCCTCTTCAACTGTCGGGGGTCTCTATCAGTCAACAGACGAGGTCGGCCTGTACGCTTTTGCGCTGTACGTGTCCCTTCACGTTTCCACTTCACTGTCACATCGGAAACACTGGTCCTAGGAATATTTAGAAGCGTGGTAATCTCGTGTACAGACGTATGACACAAGTGACACACCATCACCTGAGCACGTGAGTTCCGCGGAGCACCCCATTATGCTCTCTCACGATGTCTAATGACTACTATGGTTGCTGATATGGAGTACATGGCAGTAGTTAACAGCACAATGCACCTAATATAGAAAACGTGTGTTTTTGGGGTTGTCCGGATACTTTTGATCACACAGTGTATATAATGCTGTAATTTTAAAGTAGTTAAAAAGCAAAGATCAGGAAAACCAATCAGACTGGCAGACATGAACCGGCGACGTATGTGACGTGTAACTGGTATCACAATTGCAGGTATCGTTGCAAAATGGACCTACAGACATTTCTCTATGTGACTGTCATGAGTGAACTGTAGCATATAAATAAAAATCACTCTGTCAGTCAAATATTGATACGTAATTACGTAATAGTTGGAGAGCTTAGTGTGAAAGAGCATGTCACATGCTGTGAGAATCCAGTAAAAACTCAGCAAATGTCACGTGGACGTTACCCGCCAAAGTACCATATTTTGAGTGTTACATTTTCTGCTGAAGATATCGCCGTGCCTTATTCATTTTAACTTTGTACCATTACGTACAATAGTTAGGTAACAAACTAGTGCCTCCTCATTTTGAAAATCGCAAGAGAGCCAAACATAACGCTGATTTCCCTTGGCGTGAAACGTTAACAGATGGCGAAGCATCTTTTATGCAAACAAAATGGACAGATGTTGACCGAGAGTGTCTGTCTCATGGAGAACTAAAGTAAAAGGAGCGCCTGGATAGTAAGAGATTCGGCACAATACTGAAAGCATCTGAGGTAGCGGACTCGCTCTGCAAAGTTCACATTGTGTGTGTGTGTGTGTGTGTGTGTGTGTGTGTGTGTGTGTGTGTGTGTCAATTTCGCGTCATATCCAGTCAGATGCACATTTTCGAATAATAACTGCTGTATCACAAAAAATAATGTTATGGTGTACATAGTGATAGGCCTGTGAATTTGGGTCATTAATATTTGGCCTCTATACGTATCTCTAGGCAGCGGGAGTTCATTTCTGGTGAATTTATTGGCAATTCTGAACTAAGGAATACAATGGTAATGCCTGACATGTGTAATGGTACTTGAATTACGTAACCATTATGGTACCTCACCTGAACCTCTCGATACCAGTAATATTCTACTGTATTTCTGTTAACTACTTAACATATTTCTGAGACAACATTCAGATTTGATTTCACTTTTGATACATTGATATGTTTATATTGCAATGATGTTATTCTTATGTGTATTCTTTCTTTTGTCACTATGATCTTTGACGTACTTGTAACTCTGATTTTTGGGCGCGTAAGCGATTGTTAGTTGGTTGTTAACTTGTTAGAGAGTCGGACCTTGAGAAGGTCAAGTCTTGGACGTCATGTTGGAAAGACGCTTAACGTAGTCAGCTTATAAAATGTGAACTTTAACAGTGACTGTGCGGAAGATGTTTTCAAGTATGTTTTGTATTGTGAAGTGATGTTAGTGTGTCACGTGATATTGCAATAAAAGCAATTAAAAGGAAGTGTAACTTAATTTTGAAGTGCTGATTATTTTTTTACACAACCATTGTCCAGCAAAAGTGTAATCTTCAAGAATGGTTTGTTAAGCGCATCTACAAAACTTTTGAATATAGCAGAATAAAATCTAGGCCTCTTTGCATCAGAGCTTGGAATCATAATCACCTAGATTTTCAACGATTGAGCCATGATAATACGAGACCAGCGTGGGGAACACAAAAAGATGAGTGCCTAGTTTTTTCATTATTACATGAAATGACTATTAACTGTGCTCTAATGACACCTGCCACATAATATGACTGATGTTGCCCGAAAATGCAGTATTTAGCAGCGTGAGCAACACCACAATCGTTATTAAAATTTTGACCTTTGTTGTAGTAGGGTTGTTAGACATGGAAACAGTAACAACTTTATCACGGAAAATTTGGTGACTGTTGCTTACGTACGAATGAAAAAGAGAAGTATAAACAAAACAAGCACCGCAGTTTAATTACTGGATTTATGAAGTTTTGGGATAATGTTCAGGAACAGAAAAGGTAAGAATTTAACGGTCCAGAACTAGTTAATGTGAAGCACGTTATCTGACTTACTTTGTTACAATTAGTAGAGAAAAAAGCTAAAGGACCATTATACAAACATTTAATTCATAATAGAGTCAGTTAAATAGCGCAACTAAATGTGTGTGCTTCATTTAAATTATCAGTAAAGTTTTCTACCATGAAGCATCACGTGTTCAGTTCGACGCAATGTTCTTTGGGAAATCCAAACTATTTCTTCAGCTTACCAGTGCCTAAGTGTGTGTGTGTGTGTGTGTGTGTGTGTGTGTGTGTGAGAGTGAGTGAGTGAGAGAGAGAGAGAGAGAGAGAGAGAGAGAGAGAGAGAGAAATTGTTACTTGTGACTAAACTCTTTACGCCGCTGCCACTTTAAAGAGACAGCTGCCGCTCAGTCTTCTTCGTGTATCTACTCCGCCGACTGGAAGTGATCAGAAATCCCAGGTGACTGACACTGCCTGGATGGAAGCGCGGTACGCAGCATTGGTTGGAACAGTGTGGCGCGCCAAAGCTGACACACAGCAACAGTCGCCGCTATCAATTTACGTGCATGTACCATTGCATTACTACGACCGTAGCACGCTTAAATGGATAGCGGCCAATGTGGTTGCTGGAGCATCCATGCCCGAGGCAGGATTCGAACCTGCGAGCGTAGCGGTCGCGCGGTTCCAGACCGAAGCGCCTAGAACCGCTCGGCCACATCGGCCGGCTGGAGGTACTGAAGAATATAATTCGGGAGAAGAGGAACTTGTGGCACAACATGACTAGAAGAAGGAATCGGTTGGTGGAAAACGTTCTGAGGCATCAAGAAATTAACAATTTAGTATTGGAGGGAAGCGTGGAGGGTGAAAATCGTAGAGGGAGGCGAAGAGATGTAGGTTATAGTAGGTACTTGAAGAAGGTTGCATAGGATATAGTAGCATGGAGAGCTGCATCAAACCAGTCTCTGGAATGAAGGCAACAACAACAACAAGGGACCATCTTACCACTAAATCTGGGGTGGGTAGGGGGGGGGGGGGTTGCGATGGGGAGTTTCCCTTCCCTTGTTTCTATATAGCATAAATTTCAACTTTTTGTCTCTGTCCGTTCCTGAAAAAGATGTCTTAGTAATAGGGTGGACAGACAGACAGACAAAGTGATGCGATAAGGGTTCCGTTTTTAGCGATTGAAGTACATAAACCTAAAAATGGAGCCGTGTCTGTACGTTAATAACTCGCTGGGTGTTCGAAACTGTGTCTTTTAAGAACAGAGGAAATCAGTCGCCAGCTATACAAATTTTTATTAAATTAGCTTATTGACTAGTTTCATCAAATTGATCGTCAAATGATACCAGTAAGCTCACATGGGAAACCAATCGTCAAAAAAAATCTGGACGATAGTCCTTCGTTAAAATTTCTACGTAGTACTGTCAAGCAGTTAAAAAGTAACGTAAAAATGCGAAGATACGGTGACCAAAAATAACTTCGCATCATAAGTAAAATATTAAAAATACAACGAGTCATATAATTATTAGCACCAACAAACAAATATCAGTGTGAAGTTTTTTTTGTCACTATATCTTTGAATTTTTACGTTACTTTTTAACTGTCTGACAATATTATGTAAAAATTTTAACGATTTCTTTGCTTGAACTGGCTGATAGTTGTTCATGTCATTTGTTCGACACAAAACAGTAACATTCTCTTACAAGAGACGTGATATATTCTCTCCGTACTTACAACTAATTCAAGGTTGAATTCGGGAGTTATAGTGGACATTTGAGTTTGAAAAAAATGTTGCTGTTTCCAGTAACTCGTGAAACCTAAGCTCGTCATTGATGGTCATGTAATTGGTGACACGACTCTGCAGAAATATGTTTTTCCCCCCGTGACTGAGTCGCAATGGGGTTGGAGGCTTTGAATTCAAAGATTTGTGCCAGAAATGAGTTTACTACAGCCACTGCTCACTGACAGTTCTCGTAACCAGATGTTCATTGTTTCGAGTCTCTGTAAAGAATCGATTATTTTATACTTATCTCGAATCGATTCTTCAGTCGTCTCTTGGCTTCCCTATCGAGATAGGTGTTTTGTAATCGTGAGACTGTGCACTCGTTCACAGCCCTGTATTCCTTAACACCTTCCGAAAAAAGGCTACTAACAGCTTTTGTTTTCCTCCAGTGGCAAATTTGGTCGACGAGTCCAACTACACGTAAAGCAGCGAATGGGACGGCATTATAAAATCTACGCAACAGCTACAAAATCTGAAAAGCTCACGAAATGTACCTTTCATCAGTTTTTGGACAATGTTTTGTGACCTCACGTAAAAATGGAACCGTTTCAGTACATTATTGTCTCGTAGGAAGGGCAAAGCTTATCACACCGGATACGAGGGCATGATGACGATGAAATCAGAATATTGACTTGTTCATTAAAAGTAATTCAGCTGAAGTGTAAGCCGATCTACCAACCGTACGACATGTACTTTTACTGACTGGTGAAAAATTACGTTCACCCATTACAACGTGCCCTATTCTCATCGCAAATTAATGAAACATATCCCAGATACATAATCGACTGCAGGCTCTAGACTGAGCGCAGTGGTTAGCACATATGGGCTCGCATTCTGGAGGATGAAGGTTCAAAGCCGAGTCCGACCATCCTGATTTAGATTTTCTGTGATTTTCCTAACTCGCTTCAGGCAAATGCCGTGATGGTTCCTTTGAAAGTGCACGGCTGACTTCCGTCGCCATCCTCCCCTAATCCCATGTGACCGATAACTTCGCTGCTTGGTCCCCTCCCCCCAAAATCAACCAATCCCAAATAAAAGGCTCCAGCTTCGCGAAAATACTCTGATATGCTTGGTTCGCCGAGAAATGATCGCGAGGTATTAGAGTGATAACGAAGTTCCTTTTCCTAATGATGCTCATGTTAAAGAATGTGACTGTGGCATATGTGCCTTCGCACATTGTGGTGATGCTTCGATTTTTCAGGTTTTGAAAGTTTTTACGATAGATACCACACTGCGAAATACACTGGTTCTCATGAAATAAGAAAGTAAAAATCAAAGCAAATCTTCATATACTAGAATTTATTTGCCTCTGATTTTGAATTATTGTTAGTTACGTAAGAGTTTTGATGATAAAGTAACATCCGAAATGCTCATTTATTTTGTAAATAATTCCATTGCATCTCTCGATGTCACAAAAATATTGACGACATCGGTTTCACATACTTCTAAGAGAGCAAAAGTGGGGAAAAATATCAGATTGGATCTGAACACGGGGTGCAAAAATTGGAATCATATGCTGTTAGCCAATAAGCAACCAACTCCCTCGTTATAGCACTATGTGTGGAAAGTGATGCGGTAGCTTCAGAACCGTCACTCTCTCGTCAACTATTGAGTGTTGTCACCTAATGGTAAGTAAGTGTCCATTTATTTTCGCCCTTCTTCCGCCAAGCGAAGTTTCCACTTTGTCAGAGGGCGATCTACTGCAGCTCCTCCTTGTGAGAGACAGTTTCAGGAAACTGTTGCTAGAACTTCACGCCCGTGAATCTAACATGGAGTTATTGGAGTACTTCCGCATCTTTTGAATACCTTGGCCAATCCAATAGGCCGCAAATGCCCATCTTGCAAAACTAATATGCAATCGCGATTAATCACCATGTCCTGCAGCTGTCATAACTGCTAGATGTAATTCTGATTGTTAAAGTAAGAACAAACAGCTCTGATTCCATGGGCGCTGACAGGTTTCATTTCCTGCAAACTGTGTACTTTTTAATTCTCTCTCTTTGACTCTCTTCCTGAAACTATAGCATTGTTCAACTTTCCGAAGAAATTGTAGGCTGCTAGTTGGGGATTGCATCACACCGGGATTGGGATGACGACAATACCAAGTGGTGGAGTCTCCCCACTGCAACCCTAATTACCATGTGATTTAGGTGTCATCTCGAAATGTTTAGTTTATTTCATCAACAATATTTCATCTAAATTCGTTGTTTATCAATGTTTAACAACTTAAGTTATTCTACGGTGATATAAAGAGAGAGGTGATTAGTTTCCACGCCTATTTGTACTTATGCCTTTATGCGACCCTCACCTTTTTAGCTAAGCTAGAGTAATGAGCAGAAGACAAGCTCATGCCAGCAGTGTGCAACCTGAAAGCGTTATTGAGCCAGTCCAATAGTCTCCTCGATGAAATGAAATTACAATCAGCGTTTTCCACTGGAGTCAGATGCGGCCACAAGTGCCGTAATATTTAAATAGCAGCCTTTTCCAAAAATTATACCACCTCACATATGAGTGTTGCGATAGCCTAGAGGGTGGGTTAGTGCGAAATAATCGAGAAATAAAGGAAGAGCAAAATATGCCAAGTGCGAGATGCTGCGCAAAAAATTTCGTGCCGCGCTCACCTACAGTAACCTCTTGTTGTTACTTTCGTTCCTGTCTGACTTAAGCTGCCTGAAAACTGAAAATCTTATTTAACAGGTTTTTTTATCGCTGTTATTGACAAAGCATCACCAGCATTTGTAACCATTGGGATTAGACGATATTTTTCATCTCTTTCGTCTTTATAGAACGAATGACAGTCTTGCTTAAGAATTCATACTCGACACATCACTGTCAGCTCTGTTCCTTGCACGTTTCCCGTCCTCTTCACAACTGTTTCTCTTTTCATGTTATCAGAATGTGGACTCGAACTTGGGATGCAATGGTTCACTTGTTTGTTTATCTTCGCAGCTTTTGAGTCCTTTTTCGGTCATTACAAGAAATCCCTCTCAAAGTATGCCCTGTGGTTTGAAACTACGAATGTTTTTCACAGCATGTGAAGTATCATTACAAATTGCGAACATGCACAAGCTGTGCTACGTTGTCTTTTCGTTTGTGGGCTGTGTTACAGGCTTTTCAAGGATATAATATTAAAATGAATGTTTTTACTCATAATGTTAACGGACTCCGATTGTGTTAAAACCAATCTCTTCGAGTGAATGAACTACTTTTAGTTTGCAGCGTGTTTAAGGCTGAAGAACAACAGCGACAGAAGAGGAGAACCACAGAAATAATTTTCGCTGCTCTTTGTTCAAGATTTTCGTGTTGCAGCTGGTGCATCTGGATATTATTCGTAACTACGCTTTAGACCCAAATCATAGTTAAAGAAATAAGACTCATTGACCAACACTAGTTATTTCTGCTCCCAGTCAATTCAATGGCAGCCCGCGACACCGCATCTTCGGAAGGCGACCTGGCAGCCAGCTGAAGATTCCCACTGGCTGAGCAGCTGTGTCCTGTGTTTAGCTATTCTAATGGAGAATTAGCAACATTTTAGAATACAGTTGCCAATTGCATGACCATCCATTTACTTCCTGGTTTGTTTCAAAATTATCCTGGAAAATTTTTATTGTGATCTGGATTAAATATTATGAGGTATTCTCAGTTAATGCATGACTCAGACTTAACAAATTTTTACTTTTTGTCCAGGAAGCACGTTCAAACAGAAAATTCAGCTTACTTCGCCATTTAAGTAGCGAAATATGTCTTAGCGATCATTAGGAAAACAAGGGAGCGCTATATGCTTAGCCGTAAAGTGTTCACCTTGAAACAGAAGAATGCGTTATTTTTCGGTTCTTATCTCGCTGGAGACAAGATTTTTACCTATTCTGTGAAAGAGTAACGAAGAGGCAGATCGACGATCATGAAAAAAAACCTTGAGGCAACTTCTCTCCCGCAACATTCGTCGCTACCTTGATTCTGTACCCTGTAGTTTTAAAGGTGGAAAACCTTTGTGAACCGCGTAGTTGATAGTGACTGCTTTTTTTGCTTCTGTCAACTGTATTGACCTAATTGTGGCACTGAATGATTTCTTACCGGGGTTCTGAGGCAGTCGTGTATCTCTACATCAGTCCGATTGTGGAGGCACACTATTTCGAAGCTGAGAGTGCATATTATCCTGCAAATTCATGATAATTTGGGATACTTTGTTTTACTAATAAAATGAATTTTTGTAACGTTATCGTCATAAGCTGCAAGGCATTTCTTTTAGTACAGTGCATACTAAATATCAATTTTTCGCTAGTTTGTTGAACACAGCATTGACCTGTCAACAATATACACTCCCCACATTATCTGAAACAGTCTGACAATGCTCGGAGTGTTTTTAGACTTCACGTCAATAGACAACATATTGGTAGCAATATGTCTCCTCGTACGTTATGCTGTGTTAACATACAGTAAAGCTGTGTAGTTCACCACGAAGATGAGGCGAGGAGTCTCGCAAATTCTGTCACTGACTGTACATCTGCATTTTGGTCTGTCCTAACAATTTGCCAGTTTAACGGCCTGTCCTATCATTTTGTCGGTTTTACTCTCGCAGGCATACGTTCAATCAGGTGCTGGAAGGTTTCTTGGGGAACGGCAGCCCATTCTTCGTGGAGTGCTGTACTGAGGAAAAGTATCGATGTCGGTCACTGAGGCCTGGCACGAATTCGGCGTTCCAAAACATCCCAAAGGTGTTCTATAGGATTCAGGTCAGGACTCTGTGCAGGCCAGTCCATTACAGGGTGTTATTGTCGTGTAACCACTCTGCCACAGGCAATGCATTATGAACTGATGCTCGTTCGTGTTTAAAGATGCAACCGTCGTCATCCCCGAATTCCTCTTCGACAGTGGGAAGCAAGAAGATGTTTAACACATCAATGTAGGCGTGTGCTGTGATAGTGCCACGCAAAACAACAAGGGCTGCAAGGCCCCTCTATGAAAAACAGGACCACACCATAACACCACCGCCTCCGAATTTTACTATTGGCACTAAACACGCTGGCAGATGAGATTCACTGGGCATTCGCCATACCCACGCCCTGCCATCGGATCGCCACATTGTGTACCGTGATTCGTTACTCCACACAACGTTTTTACACTGTTCAATCGTCAATTGCTTACGCTCCTTACACCAAACAAGGCGTCGTTTGGCATTTACTGGCGTGATGTGTGGCTTATGAGCAGTCGCTGGACCATGAAATCCAAGTTTTCTCACCTTCCGTCTAACTGTGATAGTACTTGTAGTGGATCCTGATGTAGTTTGGAATTCCTGTGTGATGGTTTGGATAGATGTCTGCGTATTATACATTACAACCCTCTTCAACTGTCGGGGGTCTCTATCAGTCAACAGACGAGGTCGGCCTGTACGCTTTTGCGCTGTACGTGTCCCTTCACGTTTCCACTTCACTGTCACATCGGAAACACTGGTCCTAGGAATATTTAGAAGCGTGGTAATCTCGTGTACAGACGTATGACACAAGTGACACACCATCACCTGAGCACGTGAGTTCCGCGGAGCACCCCATTATGCTCTCTCACGATGTCTAATGACTACTATGGTTGCTGATATGGAGTACATGGCAGTAGTTAACAGCACAATGCACCTAATATAGAAAACGTGTGTTTTTGGGGTTGTCCGGATACTTTTGATCACACAGTGTATATAATGCTGTAATTTTAAAGTAGTTAAAAAGCAAAGATCAGGAAAACCAATCAGACTGGCAGACATGAACCGGCGACGTATGTGACGTGTAACTGGTATCACAATTGCAGGTATCGTTGCAAAATGGACCTACAGACATTTCTCTATGTGACTGTCATGAGTGAACTGTAGCATATAAATAAAAATCACTCTGTCAGTCAAATATTGATACGTAATTACGTAATAGTTGGAGAGCTTAGTGTGAAAGAGCATGTCACATGCTGTGAGAATCCAGTAAAAACTCAGCAAATGTCACGTGGACGTTACCCGCCAAAGTACCATATTTTGAGTGTTACATTTTCTGCTGAAGATATCGCCGTGCCTTATTCATTTTAACTTTGTACCATTACGTACAATAGTTAGGTAACAAACTAGTGCCTCCTCATTTTGAAAATCGCAAGAGAGCCAAACATAACGCTGATTTCCCTTGGGGTGAAACGTTAACAGATGGCGAAGCATCTTTTATGCAAACAAAATGGACAGATGTTGACCGAGAGTGTCTGTCTCATGGAGAACTAAAGTAAAAGGAGCGCCTGGATAGTAAGAGATTCGGCACAATACTGAAAGCATCTGAGGTAGCGGACTCGCTCTGCAAAGTTCACATTGTGTGTGTGTGTGTGTGTGTGTGTGTGTGTGTGTGTGTGTGTGTGTGTCAATTTCGCGTCATATCCAGTCAGATGCACATTTTCGAATAATAACTGCTGTATCACAAAAAATAATGTTATGGTGTACATAGTGATAGGCCTGTGAATTTGGGTCATTAATATTTGGCCTCTATACGTATCTCTAGGCAGCGGGAGTTCATTTCTGGTGAATTTATTGGCAATTCTGAACTAAGGAATACAATGGTAATGCCTGACATGTGTAATGGTACTTGAATTACGTAACCATTATGGTACCTCACCTGAACCTCTCGATACCAGTAATATTCTACTGTATTTCTGTTAACTACTTAACATATTTCTGAGACAACATTCAGATTTGATTTCACTTTTGATACATTGATATGTTTATATTGCAATGATGTTATTCTTATGTGTATTCTTTCTTTTGTCACTATGATCTTTGACGTACTTGTAACTCTGATTTTTGGGCGCGTAAGCGATTGTTAGTTGGTTGTTAACTTGTTAGAGAGTCGGACCTTGAGAAGGTCAAGTCTTGGACGTCATGTTGGAAAGACGCTTAACGTAGTCAGCTTATAAAATGTGAACTTTAACAGTGACTGTGCGGAAGATGTTTTCAAGTATGTTTTGTATTGTGAAGTGATGTTAGTGTGTCACGTGATATTGCAATAAAAGCAATTAAAAGGAAGTGTAACTTAATTTTGAAGTGCTGATTATTTTTTTACACAACCATTGTCCAGCAAAAGTGTAATCTTCAAGAATGGTTTGTTAAGCGCATCTACAAAACTTTTGAATATAGCAGAATAAAATCTAGGCCTCTTTGCATCAGAGCTTGGAATCATAATCACCTAGATTTTCAACGATTGAGCCATGATAATACGAGACCAGCGTGGGGAACACAAAAAGATGAGTGCCTAGTTTTTTCATTATTACATGAAATGACTATTAACTGTGCTCTAATGACACCTGCCACATAATATGACTGATGTTGCCCGAAAATGCAGTATTTAGCAGCGTGAGCAACACCACAATCGTTATTAAAATTTTGACCTTTGTTGTAGTAGGGTTGTTAGACATGGAAACAGTAACAACTTTATCACGGAAAATTTGGTGACTGTTGCTTACGTACGAATGAAAAAGAGAAGTATAAACAAAACAAGCACCGCAGTTTAATTACTGGATTTATGAAGTTTTGGGATAATGTTCAGGAACAGAAAAGGTAAGAATTTAACGGTCCAGAACTAGTTAATGTGAAGCACGTTATCTGACTTACTTTGTTACAATTAGTAGAGAAAAAAGCTAAAGGACCATTATACAAACATTTAATTCATAATAGAGTCAGTTAAATAGCGCAACTAAATGTGTGTGCTTCATTTAAATTATCAGTAAAGTTTTCTACCATGAAGCATCACGTGTTCAGTTCGACGCAATGTTCTTTGGGAAATCCAAACTATTTCTTCAGCTTACCAGTGCCTAAGTGTGTGTGTGTGTGTGTGTGTGTGTGTGTGTGTGTGTGAGAGTGAGTGAGTGAGTGAGAGAGAGAGAGAGAGAGAGAGAGAGAGAGAGAGAGAGAAATTGTTACTTGTGACTAAACTCTTTACGCCGCTGCCACTTTAAAGAGACAGCTGCCGCTCAGTCTTCTTCGTGTATCTACTCCGCCGACTGGAAGTGATCAGAAATCCCAGGTGACTGACACTGCCTGGATGGAAGCGCGGTACGCAGCATTGGTTGGAACAGTGTGGCGCGCCAAAGCTGACACACAGCAACAGTCGCCGCTATCAATTTACGTGCATGTACCATTGCATTACTACGACCGTAGCACGCTTAAATGGATAGCGGCCAATGTGGTTGCTGGAGCATTCTAATATAAGTAATGAACATGTTCACCGTAAAATGATGTTATGAAAGGAGGAAGTTGGAGACAAGAAAGATGGGACTGTCACAAACGTAATCTTACAGTTTTAGCTGTTTGTGGTACAAACAGAAACAACTCAAACGGAAGCAGAATTATGTGCTGTTATTGACTGAAAGGCGAGGAGTGGTGATTTATGCTGTCTAATTAGGAACAGCTTGTGCCGAAGCCTGATAGATATTCGGCGCCCTAAGTTACGGAAGCGAGCTCTTCGCAGGCGATGTTACAGTATCGAAGAGCTACGATACCTCCGCACACAAGCCACAACCAAAAAACACGGATGGGAGATAGACATATTCCAACTTACAAACAGTTTACTCTGCTGTTTCAGATTTATTACAATTATTGTTCTACGATAACTCCTACTGGCAGTGCCCACTGACTTATCGAGATGGTTTTGCGACTGAACAATTACTACATCTCAATAGCGACAGCATTATGCTGTTACTTGGGGCTTGACGATAACTAACCCTATATTGCGACGCCTTATATTTGTTTAATTTTCGTCTGTGGTCGGAACACTGGTCTGTCCTATTTTGTCTGACGTGGCTCCGCTCAATGAAAGGAATGTCGTTGGCTCGTCTTTTTTCGTTGTCATGCTACCAGTGCTAAAAGTCGGACTTTCCATTCATGATATTCACAATTCAAATTCATTCGTTGATGTGATCAAAGAGATACAGTAAGCCCCAAATGAATCCATAGCAAGTTGAGACGTCGAAACGTTGACCATGTTGTCTCATTAAACATGTTGTACGAATCCAGGTAAAGCTGCGAGTAGCAGGGGCAGTAGACACTGTGGCATATGAAGGTTTAGGTCGGTCTTGGAAGCGTGCACGGACAGCCGAGATGGTCAGAGTGACCACTAGCGATAAGTAGAAAATCTGGTTTCGAATCCCAGTCTGGTACAGGTTTTCGTGTGTCAACAATTGATATACTTTCAATACCTAAAGCAGCTGTGTCAAAATTACTTGCAGTTGCCACTAATATTTCAAAATGCGTCAAATTATATCTGCATATACTCCTCACTGCTGAACAACCTCAAGTAAAATGACTCGTAATAAGTAAATATACCATTAAAAGAGTGTTTGGTCGGAAGCAGGGAATTAAATATATGTTTCCAGCAAAACAATGCCTTAGCTTGAAGGTATCTGCATATTGTACGTTGGCCTTCAAGCATAAAAAGCTATTTCTGTACCATTGTGACATGTTGACGGTAGCCGACATGCAAAGTGATATCTATATTTATATCGGCATTTTGACGTTCACTGACGAGGAATGCCATGTGAATACACAGGCCAGAGAAACTGCGCTCTGCCCTAGCGTTATGCTGAAAATAGACTTCATATTTCCAGAATCTTAGAAAAGCATGGATGGCAGAACGTAGTCCTACTAAAGTACGTACGATATCCTTTGAAGATACGAATATCTTACGCTTCGTTTTATTGGGATCTCAGCTTGGTGGAGCCGGGGACAAAAATCAGTGTGTTCCCGAAGAAAAAAATTAAAAATTTGGGAATTTCTGGTGTGTCGTAATTCTGGGGACCCAGTGGGGGGTGGGGGAAGGTGAGGAAATATGAGGGGCTGCTCTCTGATCACTGTCCATTATCCTCACTTTGCCATACTATTACTATAAGCAAGCCACATCTATCCCAGCCGCCAGCTCCTGTCACTGAGAATGCGGAATATCTTCGAAAGCTCCATTTTTATAGTCAAAGATGACGCGGATTGGGCACTGAAGAAGTTTTCATAAATGACGTAGTCTAGTAATCTGGAACTGTATAATGCCGCTTTACCTCCCTTGCCTGAGAAATTACTGAGATGTTCATTTCTTCCGTCTGTGGTACTACATTCAGGCAGGACGCTATATGAAAAACAGGTGTTACACGTCTGCTGCCGAGGAAATGCTTACAAGCGCAGACAAAGAAGCTTCACATTTCAAGTATGTGCGACCAAGCTTGAATTGAAGGACAGTTAGTTGAGCGAACCGTCATCTACATCATTATTGACATGTAAACATATGAATGGATGTCGCGGCGAAGAGTCATCACCTAAGGAGCAAATGGCTTTACAGTAGTTTCTGCATTTTCTCGCTGCATGGAAATATTTGGGAGCGTAAGTATCTACGCAAATGAAGCGATCACTGCTGCAGGCGAACTACCAACATTTTAAAATACACAGCAGGTGAAATATTTCACGTCCCTTGGAGTGCCAATGACACGGTTCTTTCCTCACTAATTGGCAATAAGTATCGTAAGCGATAATGCATTCCGCTGACGGCATATAGGTCTCTACTGCGCGTGTACTTACCGCTGCTGTTGCGTTATTCCAAGCCAAAAAACAAGAGACTTACCGCTGACATTGCGTTATTCAAAGCAATGGAAAACGGAATACTGAACTCTGACTTCTCTGGATGCTAACCAAGCTGATGTTCTTGATAAATATGCAGCGTAACTTACGGTCTGCTGGAACTCACCTGAAACAAAGTTGATAACAACCTAGAATCAGAAAAGGGTGAATGTAAATTCTTAAAAATAACTGCAGAGTGCACAAAGCATAGGCACTCTTAGGTATACCTGTAAGGAATGCAAAAGAAAACGGTGTTCAGATATTTCTTACACACGTAAAATGTATTGCCTCGAACCATGTACATCAGCTATCTCTGACTCGAAAGTTTTCAAGCAGATTCATTCTAGTGTTACCTTCTATAAATGTATCTTTCTTTCGTTGCTGATCCATTCTCTCTCAGCAGAGTACTTGCTGAGGTGATTGTATGTGGTGAGTTGAAGCTTAACGTCGGTTCGTGAGTCGTACCTGGCAATCAACTGCCGGCGGAAGGCAGGGATCGTTCGTTTTATCCAAGTTCGATACGCGATTTTACATTATCATATGTAATTGTTTGCGCTTTCCTGTTTCGCCATTTTAAAGGCGCTCTATTTTCACATGATATGATCGTTCCACTTTTAGTAGCTCTTCGCGTCGTTTCGGATTTCGCATTAATTCGCTTACAGTGGCACATTTCTGCGCACAAGGCAGTCTTTTGTAGCCGGCTTCCGTCGATCGGCTCTCGCCGACTTCTCCGATGTAAAGGTACGTTTACACTGGGATACATGTATCGCGACATGTATGAGCAACATGTCAATTTGACATATCGCGATACATCACCTCATACAAAAATTCACGGAAATTGTATGCGGACCCTCGAGCTCATACATGTCGCGTACACATTTTGTATATCGCTTTTTGGCCACATACGCGACATGTATGAGCGACATTTGAAGAACTCGCGCATGCGCAGTACCATCATTTCCTGTCGTCTTGTCGCCTGCCGCTTATTTTGACGATTAGCGCATGCGTAGTATCAGGCTCTTTGGTGGCTGTTTGAGTTTTGGAGGTGCCGACTATCGTTTCGACGTTAATGTATCTGCATAGAACATCAAAAAGTGCCATATGCAACATTATTCTTCGTGTTTGCGAGGCTACTGTGCAAGTTTTATTCCAAGAAGTGAAGGTAAAAGTTTTATATATATCAGAGTATGTAATACATTTTATAATTTTTTCATGCATCTGGCACGTATATCAATTTTTTGCTATTATTCCGGCGGCCTCGCGTGATAATGTTGACAGCGGATGCCGGCAATCGTGTGTGAGACGTTGGCATTAGCAATCGTGCGACAATGCAAATGTTTTGTAATGAAATCTTCGTTTGAAGAGGAATCCCCAGTGGCCAAAAAACGGAGTGTTACTGCCAACTGATCCTCTGGTGGAATCGCTTCCCGAAAGTTTGTGTTGGTTTTGGACACAAGAGGAGCCACAAGTGATAACAAACCGCGGAAATCCTCCATACTCATCCTAACATAATTTCTAAAATATGCGCCATCCTTTAGCGTTAATTCGCGAGAAACTCTCTCTGCCACCATCTACGCTTCCTCCGCCTTTTCTTCCTATCATCTTCCAAAAGAGCAAGTGTACCAACACATAAAAATGTGAAATCTTCCAAATCGTCGTCGAAAGCTATCGCACAGTGATTCATATCAACCAGTGTAAACGCACGCTCATACATGTATGAGGTTGATACTTGTCAACTCATACAAGTCGCGATACATGTCGCAAAGTCGCATATACATGTATCTCATACATGTGCCGATACAAATGGCAGTGTAAACGCACCTTAAGATGTTGATGATATTATATACTGTAAATGCCGGACTTCTCGTTATATCTGCACATCAGATGGAGCAGCCACAAACATCTCCATTGTAATAGTGACTAAATTTCGGGTTTTCATAATAATAATTAATGTTGACTTCTCGCACAGTCGACCACCCTTCATTTGTTGCTGCGTTACCGAAGTCGAGATAGTTAATAACGTCTGTGGATGTTAGTTATTATTTCAACGTCCTGTTACCGACGTTACTACTTATCCGTACTGTTTCTGATTTTGTTTTATTTCTGTCCTGTTGGGAATGAAACGTTAAGTAGCTTTTAAGTCACAATTTACGCTTCGTAATAATTCATAATCGTACCTTCCGTCATCCAGAGATACAGTTTGCAGCTTGCCTATGACTGTCATTGACTAATACACACGCTATTGTGAAAATCACTTTAGTTTTTTAACAACATTTAATAATAATTAACCGATCATCAATGGTTGCGTTTTGTATATAGTGAAAGGGAGGAGGGTGATCCTACAATTACTCTCAGCAATTACGGCAACTAAAACATCCGTGCTTTTTATAGTTCGTCACTCGAAGATATTATAGTATAGTTATACAATGGCAAGGACTATGGCTCATTACTATATTTCGGTACAGTCATTCAGACTTTTACTTTCACAAAGCTAAGTGTCCAATTCCATTCTTAAATCCAGTATAACGTCCCTGCGTATAGTCCACAGATCCTATTATCGGTTATTCGATAGGTAATAGGGTTTAATACTGAACGCTATTTTCTCTCGCGCACACAGTTCCTCAGATATTCTTAGTCCGTGACCTTATGGCAAATATCTAACTAGACGTCAGTCTAAGTTTCAACGTAATTGTGTCCCGTATAAATTAACTATACTCACTTTTCCTGCAACTCACTTTTCATGACGCTATCTCAATGGTCGTCAATTGATTTAAATGTTATTCCCGGCTGACTCTTAATTCAATTACTGCCACGGGGGTGAGGAGAAAGAACACATCCTGATGATGCCAGCATTATGCGTATTTAGATGTTCGATTAATCTGAATGGTTTGCAATGTTCCAGCGATTCTATTCGAACTCTATGCTGATGTGCCGACAAGGACCATTTCCGCAGATAAACATGCATGTACGTAATGGATGTTCAGTTTCTCAATATAGTTCGTCGCACTCACACATTATACATCCGCTGTAAGAACAATTTCATGCTTTTACATCTTTGGTGTCCCACAATATTGGTTGGCTAAATATTATGACGATACGTTGCATACACCTTCCACAGATATTGTTTATCATGTAGTCAAGACTACGTAATGAAGCCAAACTCGTGGATAAAATTGAAATGTAGTTCGTTTATTAACACTTCTCTTTTCACTAATTAAATATGAAATATGAATCGGGATTGTAGGTGATGATCCTATACTTCTTTTTTAATATTTTAGGTCCCCGTGAATTAATATCTGGTAGTTAATAAGAGAACTATTTTTTATGCTAGCGCGTTGTTTATATCAGTTACCCCCGCAACCGTACAAGGATAAGATTCTGTTACTGTTCCGCGCACACGCGTTTCACCATTTTATAAAATGCAGAATTACGTAAACTATAGCTTTCCGTTGCGCACAACTTTCGTGGGTTCCACAACCATAACAGTTTCCCAAGAGTATTTTTCCCAGCTAACACAAAGTTCGAATTATGTCGTCGGATTCATGTTCACTCCACCCGACAATAAACGTCTCTGATCACTTCGTCACACGTAATGTATTTTAAACGTGCTTGAAGAGTCTAAATAATCTCCTTAACGAATTTCGCATTCGCGTACCACTTTTTCATCGACTAGCCCGATCGCGATAACTGAAGGTAGAGAGCTCTATAATGTGTTAATGTTCTTTTATACGTATAAAAAAACAAACGCGCCCCTATATCTTTCTGTCCCGCTTGGTCTAAGCTGCTTTGCTTTTTAATACTTTTCATTATATTGCTTCTTAGTAATATTGTGCAGTTATTAAAGTTTCGTATCACTTTCCCCTTTTTAATTCTTCCCCGATTTTAATTAATACGATGGTAATTGACACTCCTGCCCGCAAAGTACCGTTGTAAGTTCACACAACATATGCGAGTGTCAATCATAAATGTAGAACACAAAATGTAAAAATTAGTCACCCGATCTTAATCAGCTTCCACTATTCGTTACAGAATTCTGCTCACTGAATGACAATATGCCGGTATAAATGTAGATGTCACACTGTAATCAGTCAATAATGCTTGTCAACTACCGACAACATGCCACAGTGGTGCTGGAATATCTTGTTATGCTTGGATGCCGACGTACAATGGTCTACAGTTTGTCCATCAAACTAGCAACGGCAGTGCAAACGAAGCACAGTGGGCAGAGCGCGCTGGCAAACAGACCGCTGCAGTGCGCCACGTTGGCGCTGGCTCGGCGGCGCGCGGCCCCGAATTTGGCAGACCGCGAACAGCCGGCGGCCAACGGCCAGTACTGTCGTCGCGCCGCGCTGCGGAATCCCCGCAAAGCGCGCGACAAACGCTGCGCACTGCTGGCTCATTATTTGACCAATTGCTGCCGTCACTCGACAACAGCGCACAGGCTATTCCAAGGTTTACGACCGGCGCGGAGTCTCCGCTGAAATACGTATCCGCTGTATTCCATCTCATTTACGTTGCGTGACACCATTTGTAAACTCAGTGGACCAAACAGATACGGCTCTTCAGAACGAGGCTTTAACATATTTCTCTACAAAGATTTAAAAATTACTAGTAAACCAAATCACTTTCGAAGTTTTTATTTCTGGTGTGGAGGGGTACAAATATGAAGAGACACTGAGCGGCCAGGACAGTGCATTTTCTAGGGTGTGGTGAAAGGGGGGGGGGGGGGGGACTCTTTGCGTAAGAGGCAGAGGTCAACCAACGCGTTATTGATTTGCTCAATTTGTGAGTCCCTTTCTCTTCAAGGAATCATCAAGTTTTTTTTTCTGAAATTGTAATCATTTGTGTGTCTGTACATGTACATCACATCTGATTTCCATCCCGTTTGGATCATTCGTTCGTGGCGAGTCTTTCTCCTCTCCTTTCTTTTGTCTTAGGATGTTGTAACAACAACGACGCTGTACTATTTTACAAATAAGTAATTTTTTCCATCTAATTTTTCGAGAAACTTGTGTAATTGATGTTCTGATTTCAATTTTTTTGTTTCACGCCATTATGTTAAGAAAACTGTAAATAAGTTTCAATGTGAATATTAATGTTGATGTCAAATGTCGAGTAATATTGTAATATTATTGAAATGTAACAAATGTTGAGATTGTTGTAAGATGTTTAAAATTGTAACTGTGCGTCTGGTCCATACGCAGGCAATATGTTAGGATATGTAGAATGCAAAACCTCGGGTGAATACCCTGTCTGTAAGGGACCGGTAAAAGGTGGATGGCAGGCGATCATTGTTATTACAAAGTGGATGTAAGTCTTATTTGCCACCATTCAGGTACACGCAATCGATAACTATACGAAAATCCTTTCTCATAAGGTGAATCCCGCTCACTTACCATAGCACAGGCTTTAACGAGGACTGTGTCAGGGATTACAGTGTGTTGTCATTACTTTCATGTAAGAAATTCGTCCATGCAGCTTCTATACACATGAGGGGTAGTCGTAAAGTTTTAATAATCCCCTACAAAAAAAAAGTTAAGAACGTAATTTATTTGTTTGTTTGCGGTACACGTCTGCGGTCCTGGCACACATTCAAATCCCTGCGTCACACTTCCATAGCAGACCGATGAAGGGGAAAAGGGCCTCAGTCAATTGATGAAGCTGAATATCGTGCATTGATTTGTTTTTGGCAACTGCGGAAACGTTACGGCCAGACGGCTAAAGAATTATCGCTCGCTAATCAAGATTAATGATAAACTGCGTCGTTTTGTTCTGCCTCCTCTAGCAATTTGTTACGTTACTATTAAGCGCGAAGTTCTATCATGTGTGCCAGGGTCGCAGATAAGTACCTGCAAACAAACAAATCAATTATGAAATATTTTTTTCGAGCAGAATATTCTTTTCAGTTAGTTAATAAAACTGTTTTAATATAACGTAGCTTCATTTTAAACGCAGAAAATACATTTTAGTGTAATAGGTTGGTAAACACGCTAATAATAAAAACCAAATACGAAATGTGTTAACTGAAAATGGATCTACAATGTTTTGACCTTGAAGATGCTCGGTGAACAAGTAAACATCAATTTTTACCTTAAAAACTGTTTTCAGAATAAAATTAACGTAGTAGTTGCAAAATGTAATTTCTGTTTCTTACACAAAGCATCTGCTGACCCAGCGTAACATACCACAATCTACAGGGTATCTCAAATGAAAGTTTACACTTGATGTGTCAAAATGAAACAGAGGTCTAACTCTATCTACAAACTTTAAATTTATTATTGAAATATACAGTTTAAGAAAATACTTCTTAAAAATAGTGTAATTTCAATGCAATCCAGCTTATTTAAGCGATGAAGAAAACTTTGCATGACGGCTCGACAGGTATACATTGATATAGCTGCCACTTCGCTACGGAAATTTTCTTTGAGTTCCTCCAGAGAAGTCGGATTATTGACATACACTTAGGTTCGGCATATCCCCGTAAGAAAAATCCATGGGGCTCAAATATGGACTGCGTGGGGGCCGATTTATGTCACCCCTCCTCGACATCAATGTTTCCAGGGAAAATTTTGCAAACGCGTTTTATACACGAATCGGACCTTTGTGCTGAGACTCCGTCTTGCTACAACTATGTTCTTTGGTTATAACTAGGAAAGTTTTGCAACTCATGCATCAAAAGTCATTTAACTTTGCCACGTAAGGTTTCGAATTATTGTAACTGCAAGACCGTCTTCGCCCTCGAAAATATTACGGGCCAATTATTCCTCGAACCGACATCGCAGCCCGTACAGTAACTTCTGGCAAATGACGGGGTTTCTCATGTTTCTGTTTAGGATTTGTTGCGCACCAGTAGCGGCAACTTTGCTTACTGATGTGACCGTTCAGGTGAAAACGAGCCTTGTCAAGAAACAAGATGTTACTAAACGGAGGGCAATCAGTCACATCATTAACGAACAGCGCCGTATGTCTGGTATCCTGACATTCTCGTACCAATTGGATTTTGTAAAGGTGCGGTCTACAGTCTTTTTTGCCGAGTTCGGTGCAGCGACTTAAAGAACTTGCACGCTTACGAATGGAATGGAGAGGTTAAAATCGTCAAGAATAGACCGATTTACGATCTCCACGGATTTGCCCTTTCTTGATGACCCTCATCGCCCCGATTTCCTTTTGGCCATGTTGAACTGGTCTCCTCAAACGTTTTGATCCATTTCCGGATAAGGTGATCACTTTAGAGCATTATATACATTATGCAATCCACGATCACTGCAAAATTTCTTCCGTGCTACAGTCGGAGAATCACCGTTTTCATAAAATTCTCGCACACAGAACGGGCGGTCCGCTCCCAAGAAGCACACAATATCGACCGAATCCCTAATGGCCAAGTAAACAATGAACTTTGTATCGAGACACCCTCAAGCTGTCACTTAACGCCTGTGTCGCGAGTTCACATCATACCAATGCTATTCTAATAAGTGTAACGTTCTTTTCGAGCGCCAGTGCCGGTAGGTACAGATTCTACTCGAAGCTGCCAACAGTTCTGACACGTGCTGCCATGTCCCGAGTGTTTCGGGTACTTCTAAAGCGACATAGTATTTAATTTTTTTCCTTCCATGAAGAAATTTATTCAGTCATTAAGCAATGAGGTTAAAACTTCACAGTGGGGGCCAGTAACAGCTGCTGTGCAAAGACAGGCGCGTTTAAATGACTGGGCGGTCTTTTGTGCACTGCGCCAGGTAAGGCGATTTTCCATGTCTCATTTACAAGTGGCAGTTCCTGCGAAACACAGTCCATCATAAACTGGAATTTTTTTAGAGGTAATTAGTCCCAGTCTGCAGTAGCAACCTATGCTTGAGACTGTGTACGTATTTATCTGTTTATTTTATTACTGAAATTAGAGTATTCCATTCATCGTACAAGAACCTATGCAATACTCTCTTACTTTTCCTTTTAATTATGACGACTACTTTCCGTACGACTCTAGCGAAGAAAGAACTAACACACTTAGTTTACAGTGTGCTATCTTGTAGACTTCGGATGCGTAATGGAGGAAGACTGAGACGAAGTGACCATTATGTGTTTATTCCTGGTTTCGCAAGAATGTATTACTCCTAATCTTTGCACTTTTTCTCTGCCGGAATTACACCAGAGAATTCAGCCATTCCCACTAGAACTCGAGTGGTTTCGTACCGCCATCCCGCTCCCCCTTCATCCCGACCCGATGCGGAGCGCTTGTGAAAATCCGTGGAACGACACAGCCCGTCACTCAGTGTGTCTCCCACAAATCCACTACAGCATCTGTTACACTTCCGTGTGCGATATTACGACTATAAGCGCTTCTATTCGTTCGACATCAGTTTTCTTGCTTTCTTGATCAGGGCATGAAATACTGGAACAAGAACGTAGAATTGATCATACTGGCGTTGTGTATGCTACTGCCTTCACAGCGTACCGCATTTTCCCGGAACCCTTCCGGCAAATTTGTCTTCTATCGTCTTCCGGGACAATGATATTACCTGATCGCCTCTATCATGTCGCTTCTTAGTATTCCCTATGAATACTTATACCATGTAATGATCTCTACATTTTCACAATTAATCTTGTAATGACATACAATACCGTTCTTTCTCTGTGTTTTAGGCATTATCTTGCCTTTATCCACGTCTAGAGAGGTCTGTCGTTTATTACAGCAGATGGTCAGTTATAGGACAACTTAAAGCTTAGCGTAGACTTAGAATTTTCCGTATTATCAAAGGATTCAGCCCCATCGGACACATATTGACTCAACCAAGGAACCACGTTAAGCAAATGTCAGAATAAAACAGTACTGATAAAATATACCTCTTTTGCTTTGAATAACATGGATGATTGAATATGATACCTGAAAGGGAATTGTTTTAGGAAGAAATACGCTGCCTTGCCGTTGTAGCACTACATGATCTAAAATATCGAGAACTGATTTCTGTAACAATATTTTAAACAGTCATCAAATAATAACAACATCAATAAAAAATTAGAAATTAACGTAACTAATCGCAATATCCATACCCAATACAACAAATATACAGAAGAAAACAGGAGAAAAAATTGAAAAATACATCCAACTGGCTGAGGAAGTGAAGGACATGTGGCATCAGGATAAAGTTGACATTATACCAATTATACTATCAACTACAGGAGTCATAGCACACAATATCCACCAGTACATCAACGCAATACGGCTACATCCAAACATATGTATACAACTACAGAAATCTGTAATTATTGATACATGTTCAATTACCCGAAAGTTCCTAAATGCAATGTAACAAATACTGTACAGTTAAAAGGAAGTCACGCTTGATCAAGGTCCGCGTCACTTTCCATTTTTAACCAGACATAACGTCTGAGACAGGAAAGAATAACAACAATAATAATGATAATGATAATAATAAATATACAGACACAGTGTTCCAAAATAAGGAAAAACAGTAGGGGAATATGGACTAGAATGAAAAATTTATCACCTCACCCCCGATAGAGTATCACCCAGAGCATAATTTAATCATCACTAATAATTATTTTAAGACTGTATACTTTTTAAGTCTGTATACGTAGAGGAGATCGAGACACACCGGAAGGTTTCCATAGTGGATGCTGTCGAACTCCGTGACTGTTCCTTTATAGGGTGTAGAAAAATATCCGCTACCAGTCACAATAAAAGGTTATTTATTTGTCACACGACCGGTTTCGGGCTTGCGCCCATCCTCAGGTGTTTATACATTCATGTACATGTTTATACTGTTGGAGATCAATAAAGATGAAGCACCATTATTACAGTTATGTAACTAAGTGGAAAACTATCACCACAGCATAACTGTAATAATGGTGCTTCATCTTTATTGATCTCCAACAGCATAAACATGTACATGAATGTATAAACACCTGAGGATGGGCGCAAGCCCGAAACCGGTAGTGTGACAGATAACCTTTTATTGTGACTGATAGCGGATATTTTTCCACACCCTATAGGTCTCGGATTGCTTACATAAGACAGAAATTGCAAGACGGTAGAAAATTGAAGAGATGGGATTTGGATAAGCTGAAAGAACCGGAGGTTGTTGAGTTTCAGAGGGCGCATTAGTCATGAACTGACTGAAACAAGGGAAAGGAGTACAGTAAAAGATGAATGGATAGCTTTGAGCGATGAAGAAGTGAAGGAAGCAGGCAATAATAAAGGTAATAGACAAGCCCTAGTAGAAATCCTTAGATATCACAGGAGATGTTGAATTTAAGTGACGAAAGGAGAAAATATGAAACTGTGGAAATGAAGGGGCGTATGGGAATACAAACGTCTAAAATATTAGATTCACAGGAAATACAAAATGGCTCAGCAGGAATGCGGAGGGGAGAAATACAATCCTGTAAAAGCAAGTGTAACTACGCAGAAAGATGGGTACCGCCTACAGCAAAATTAGGATTTTTGGAGAAAAAGAAGGCGCCATGTGAGTATAACGAGGCCATGTGGCAAAAAAAGGAAGGCTGAAAGATCGAAGTAATATAATTATGGAGGAGCTATACAACGGGAAAGACCTTGAATTCATTATTGTAGGAAGGAAAGAGGAAGTACTTGAAAATGAGTGGGGACGTATGGAACTGCAAGAAAAATTTGACAGAGCACTAAAGATCTCAGTTGAAAAAAGGTAGACGACATTCTCCCTGATCCATTGATATCCTTGGGACAATCAGTCAAGATAAAAATGTTCCACTTGGTGTGCAAGAATTATGAAACAGGTCAAATAACTTCAGACTTCAAGAAGAATATAGTAACTCCAATTCCAAAGAAAGCAGGTGCTGACAAGTGTGAACGCCACAGAATAATCAGTTTAATAAGTCATGGGAGAAAAATAAATACACGTATTATTTACAGAAGAATAAGAATAGTGATTCAAGACTTTGGGACAGATCAGTTTGCGTTCCAAAGAAATAAAGTAACACGCGAGTCAATACTAACCCCACATCTTCTCTTAGGAAATGGGTTAAGGAAAGGTAAGCCTACTTTTATAGCATTTGTAGATTTTGAGAAAACTTTTGAAAATGTAGAAAGGAGTATACACTTTAGATTTTTGAAGGTAGCAGTGAGTAAAATACAGGAAGCCGTAGGCTATTGACAACTTGGGCTGAAATCAGACGGCAGTTATGAGTCGAGGGATATAGAAAGGAAGCAATAGTTGAGAGGGGAGTGAGACAGTGTTGCAGCCTAATCCCAGTGTTACTTAGTTTGTACACTGAGCAAGCAGTAAAGGTAACCAATGAAGTATCTGGAGTATTAATTAAAGTTCGGGGAGAATAAATAAAAAACTATGATATGTCGATGACATTGTCTTTCTGTCGGAGATAGCAAAGGACTTGAAAGTGCACTTGAACGGAACGGACAGTGTCTTGAAAGGAGGACATAAATATGAACCGCAACAAAAATAAAACGAAGGGAATGGCAGGTAGTCGAATTAAGTCAAATGATAAAGAGAAGATCAGATCAGTAAATGAGACAGTAAAAGTAGTAGACGAGTTTTGCTATTTTGGCAGCAAAATAACTGACCATGGCCGAAGTAGAGACTATATGAAATGAAGACTGGCAATAGAGAGAAATGTATTTCTCTAAGGGAAGTATCTGCCAACATCAAATACACATTTAAATGTTAGGAAGTCTTTTCTGAAACTATATGTATGGAGTGTATCCCTGTGCGGAAGTGAAAAAAATGGATGAAAAGCAGTTCAGACAAGAACAGACTAGAAACTTTTGAAATTGCCGCTGAAGAATGCTGAAGAGTATGTGAGCGGGTCACGTAACAAATGAGGACAGACTGAATAGAATCTGGGGCAAAAGAAATTTGTGGCACAGCATGTCTAAAAGGTAGGATCAGATGACAGGACATGTTCGGAGACAACAATCAATCATCAGTTTCGTACTAAAGAATGTGTACGTGTTTGTATATGTTTGTGGGAGAGCGACGAAGTAGAACTGTAGTGGGCAACCAACACATGAATTTAGTAAACAGGCTCAAATGACTGTAGGACGCAGTAGTTATTCAGAGGTGAAGACACCCAGGAAGAGTAGCATGGAGAGCTGCATCAAACAAGTCTTTGGACTGAAGACGACGACGGCAACTGTGACAATGCTCCATCTGGTGTAGTCCGGCGTAACATAGAATGAAATTTAATGTGTCGGACATGAAGTGATCTTTTTGACAGAGGCGAACCACAACTACAGACAGACCACCAATAAGTACTCGTATTATTAAGCTATCTGAAGAGTCTTCTTTACAAGCTCCAGGTTGTGATCTTAATAAGTGAAAATACTTACGCGATCTAGACAGCAATATGCATAAAATAACAATAACAGACTTATCAACGTAATTATTAGTAACATGAGTGTTTATGCCCGTGAAGTGTTCTTGACACAGAATGTTGAGAGAGGAGGAGTTACTCTCTCACCTATTTTCTGCATACAGAAAATTATATAAGATTTTATTACAACCGGAAGCACCTTGAGTGAGACTCTAGATAGTTAACAGCCTGAGCAGATGTTGATGGAGCTTGGTGCGGCACTAAAAGCATGAGGTATTTTTATGGTTCTTAACTCATACAAATGGCATGTTGGGAGTTGAAAGCAATTGGTGGCGAGCCCATCCATTAGAAATCTTACCCAACGGGCCCACAGCCATAGAGGGTAGACAGGGCAGCCCCTTGTTGAGACAGGTATCCAGTAGGACAATGCCGAGCTACCTGCAAGGGAGCCAGCAGAAGTCTGGGCTGGGGGTGGCAGTCTGAAGGAACACGTCTATGCAGTGAAGCCATAAACTGGGAATTGCGTCCAGAGCCATGTGTAATAAAAATTCACAAGTTTTTGTGTTCGCCAAAAGTGCACATAAGCCAGTGAACCCTCGCGCCCCCCCCCCCCCCCCGGCCCCCTCCCCCTCCGTTGTATAAGAAAAATCTGGCGTCTGAGAAACGTTTGGAGATAGAATCTTTATTAAACTTCGTAGCCAGCACTAACAAGCTCCAAGGCACAAGCGATTTAGATAAAGTTGTTTAAGATTGTATCTGTTTGCTTGTTGCCGTGGGAAAATCGTCTCTTCCCCCTCTCCAAAAACTTAAAAAGGCCAGTAATTGACAGTTTCGTTTTCTTCCGGAGATGCAGGTTTCTTAACTCTTGCTCTGGTTCGACATGAGTCTGTACTGTCATGTGGAAGCGGAGACTTAGCTCCTCTACAGCCCTGTGATTGGCTCAACACGGGGTGAAGGCAGTGTTGTTTGTACACTTTGTGGGAAAACAGATTTTTTTTTTCTGGAGATGTGCGAGGCACTCAGGTGTGGGACTTTAGTCTGGAAGCACCTTCTGGTCGAAGCTCTGGCAGTTGTGGTTGGTATTTGGGACCTGTCCAGTGACTGACTTCACGTGCAGGTGGTTTAGACTTAGGGAGCCTATGGTGAAGTTCTTACTATACTGACAGTGTGACTTTAAACGTCTCAGACTACTAGTCTGCCGAGGGCACACTTAGTCGTTTTCGGTTTACGATTCTTGACGCTTGGTATCCTTGTCCAGTGTAGTCTTTAATCACCTGTTAGTGGTTTACATATTCAATCAATAACTTGTTTAGCATGATTTATGTTGTTTTAAAGAAAACATAAATGTTATAACACTGAGGTTATGCCAACATTCTCAATCATTTACACAGTCCCCAATAGGGTTAACTTTCAATGTACCTTGTGATTTTGGCAGCAAGATCCCTTCAATAGCTCTACGAGCTTGTGTCTAAGACTTTCTCTCCCGAAAACTAGTGAGATGCAACCTCTGTACTGAATCTTAGAAACCCTTATTTCCCATTGAGAATAAAAACCGGCGGGGAGCTTGAGATCATAGGGTGCAACAATCTTTGATACTGTAAATTAGTACATTTTAAATCACTTAATAAAAGCAAGTCTTCTGGTCCAGACTGTATACCAATTAGCTTCCTTTCGGAGTATGCTGATGCATTAGCTCCATACTGGACAATCATATACAACCGTTCGCTCGACGAAAGATCCTTACCCAAAGACTGAAAAGTTGCACAGGTCACACCAATATTCAAGAAGGGAAGTAGGAGTAGTCCACTAAATTACAGGCCCATATCGTTAACGTCGATATGCAACGTGGGTTTAGAAAACAAAGCCGTAAATTCAACTAAATACCTAGGTATTAGAATTACGAACAACTTAAATTGGAAAGTTCAACATGGCTCTGAGCACTATGCGACTTAACTTCTGAGGTCATCAGTCGCCTAGAACTTAGAACTAATTAAACCTAACTAACCTAAGGACATCACACACATCCATGCCCGAGGCAGGATTCGAACCTGCGACCGTAGCGTAAATTGAAAGGAACACACAGAAAATGCTGTGGGGAAGGTAACCAAAGACTGCTTTTTATTGGCAGGACACTTGGAAAATGCAACAGACCTACTAAGGAGACTGCCTATACTACGCTTGTCCATCCTCTTTTAGAATACTGCTGCGCGGTATGGGATCCTTACCAGATAGGACTGACGGAGTACATCGAACAAGTTCAAAGAAAGGCAGCACGTTTTGTATTATCGCGAAATATGGGAGTGAGTGTCACAGAAATGATACAGGATTTGGGCTGGGCATCATTAAAAGAGAGGCGTGTTTCGTTGCGACGGAATCGTATCACGAAATTCCAATCACCAACTTTCTCCTCCGAATGTGAAAATATTTTGTTGACCACGATAAAATAAGGGAAATAAGAGCTCATACGGAAAGATATAGGTGTTCATTCTTTCCGTGCGCTGTACAAGATTGGAATAATAGTGAATTGTGAAGGTGGTTCGATGAACCCTCTGCAGAGTATCCATGTAGAAGTAGATTTTTCATCAGTGCAGTCCGTAAGAAGACATTTGTCTTTTGGCGTTTGTCACTATGATTGTAAAATGAAACTACGTACTGCAACGGAACTGTAACGTCGCAAGGAATGACGTTTAAGTCTTTGTGCGATGCAGAAGATATTTTTTCGAACGAAATGTCACACAGAGAATTCTTCTCTATTAACCTGTATCTACATACGCTGAAGAGTCAAAGAAACTGGTACACCTCCCAATCATTGTGTAGGGTCTACACCTGCCTAACGTCGTGTAGGGTCCCCGCGAGCACGCAGAAGCGCCGCAACATGACGTGGCATGTACTCGAATAATCTCTGAAGTAGTGTTGGAGGGAACTGACACTATGAGTCTTGCAGGGCTGTCCACAAATCCTTGACATTACGGGGGTGTGGAGATCTCTTCTGAAAAGCATCTTGCAAGGCATCCCAGATATACTCATTGTGTTCATGTCTGAGGAGTTTGGTGGCCAGCCTGTGTTTAAACACAGAAAAGTGTTCCTGGAGCCACTCTGTAGCAATTTTGGACGTTTGGGGTGTCACATTGTCCTGCTGGAATTGCCCAAGTCCGCCGGAATGCACAAAAGATATGAATGGATGCAGGTGATCAGACAGGACGCTTATGTACGCGTCACCTGTCATAGTCGTATCTAGAGATACCTGGGGTCCCTCATCACTCAAACTGCACACGCCCCACACCATCACAGAGGCTCCATCAGCTTTAACAGTCCCCTGCAGACATGCAGGGTCCATGGATTCATGAGGTGGTCTCCATACCCGTATACGTCCATCCGCTCGATACAATTTGAAAAGAGACTTGTCCAACCAGGCAACATGTTTCCAGTCATCAATAGTCCATTGCCAGTGTTGACGGGCCAAGGCTAGTCGTCAAGGATACACGATTGGGCCTTCGGCTCCGAAAGCCCATATCGATGATGTTTCGTGGAATGTTTCGCACGCTGACACTTATTGATGGCTTGATGGCCCACAATCGAAATCTGCAGCAATTTGCGGAAAGTTTGCATTTCTGTCATGTTGAACGGTTCTTTTCAGTCGTCGTTGGTCCCGTTTTTGCAGGATCTTTTCCCGGCGGCAGCGATGTCAGAGATTTGATGTTTTACCGGATTCCTGATATTCACGGTACAATCGTGAAATGGTCGTACGGGAAAATCCCCAATTTCATTGCCACCTCGTCGACGCTGTGTCGCATTGCTCGTGCACCGACTATAGCACCACCTTGAGACTCACTCGAATCTTGATAACCTGCCATTGTAGCAGCAGTAAACCATCTAACAACTGCGTCAGACACTTGTCTTATACAGGCGTTGCCGGCCGCATTGCGATATTCTGCCTGATTACATATTTCTGGATGTGAATACGCATGCCTATACCAGTTTCTTTGGTGCTTCGGTGTATATACTACGCAAAGAACCTTACGACGTGCGAGGAGAGCACCTCTATGATTTCCCACACCACCCCTTTCATTCTCCGCTCGCGAATGGCGTGTGGAATTAATGTTGCGTGTCGATAAACCTTCGTAAGAGGTCCCGTTTCTCTGATTTAGTCGTCGTGAGCATCTGGCGTGACATGCGTGATTAGAAGCAGTATGTTATCCGACTCTTTGAACGTACACCCTCTCAGTACGCAAGATTCTAAATGTGTATAATTCTCCTTCTGTCACTGTCGACAGAATTAGTACCAGACTTCTAGACGTTACTGTCGTACTACGCTTTCAAACCCCGCGAGCAGTGCTTCACTTGCTCGTTCCATTGTAGCTAAGAGTCCTTAGAAATGTATTACCGTGCAATAAAAATATATTTTTACGGCTGCAGACAGTATTTATTGCTCACTGACTTGGCAGGGCACGGTTACACACATTTCTATTGCGGACAAAATATAGAACGTTTTATAGTTGCTTCCACTTACTCGCTTCGACCACAAATGTAAAACTAAGCAATCCCTCGAACATGTGTTCACATTTCACCTCAATTCAGTTCTTCAAAGACACATTTTCTCTGCTATGTTCCTCGCCACGCCTCCGATCCGCAACCGATCTACAGTACCGTGAAGAGAACTTTCCACCGTAACCATAATTCGCAACTTAAAGCACTTGGCCCGTCGTTATCCAGCTTTCTGCACCATAAAGCGTAACGTTCGGATACAAAGCGCTAAAATTCAGAGGGCGCTGTCTGGAGTGGAGTGAGGAGAAAGGGGTGTGGTCTGCCAAGGAGGGAACGGGGCGATGGAGCGAGGCGGTAGTTCCGGCTGGTTGATTCCCCCTCACAGCCCTCCTTCCGTACCAGAAAGTGTTGACAGTTGTAACGCATTCAGTAAGTGCACCTACTCTTTCCTACCCCGACAGTCTCACGGGCATTTGTACTGTCGAAATAACGTTTCTATCGCAGAAGCACGGATAACGAATTAATTCATTAGCACTGCATCCATTCACGGACCTTAGGGTACAAAGCGCTGCATCACATCACGGTTTCATCCTAAAACTGGAAAACCATTCACTATGCAGATTTACTGTATTCCGCTCGTTCTCAATAACCACTCACTTCTGCTACCTAAACTTTTATTTTACTGTGAATGCTGCTAGCCATGTAATACTTATTTCTGGTTCCGAAATCGTATATTTGTACAGTACAACATGAGTAATTCCCACACATAATTTTCATGAAAAATAATAACGAAATAGGAAAATATTAATATAAAGGGTGATTATAATGAAAATTAAACTTTCAAAACGCTTTAGAAATAACACCACTGGTCAGAATGACGTCAAATTGGAACGGAATATTATTGGAGAAGGGCGAAAACGTGTGGCATAAGAAAAAAATAGTGTGAAAGTTGATCAATAGATGGCACTCTATATGTCAGAATACGTAAATGAAAACACCTGTCATGCGCACGACCCATTGAAGTTTGTATAAACACGCCTAGTAAACGGCTTTTCCTCCTTTCGCATCTGCGACTTTCGCCATGACTGTCTGTCTCAATGTATGATCGCGCTCTGTTTCTAAACCTGTATTACAAGTTCCGGACACCGAAAGGTTTGAAAAAAATGCGTTGGTACGATGACTGCCATGGGTCTGGAGAAAATGATTCGGAAATTCGAAAAGACGGGTTCTTTTGGGTGCAACCTGGTAGAGGGAGAAAACGACGTCAATGGAAGCAGTGGTCACACCTATGCAGGAGGAGACTACTGGTGGTGTGCAAACGTGTAGTGCACGGAGAATTGCCCGAACATTGGACATACCCCTGATCACGGTGCGTAAAAATAAAACGAAACATCCGTCTTTGCTATCCATTCAAAATTACCCATGTGCTTCCTGTTGACCTGCCAGCAAGAGAGACCTTTGCTTTAGAATTTATTGCTCGCATGGAAATGGACAATGACTGGCCTTGGAAGAATTTGTGGACAGACATAGCTCACTTCCATCTGACAGGATATGCCAATACGAAGATTTGTCGCATAAGGGCAACGGAAAATCCACACGCAAATCAACCAGTACCATTTCATCCGGAAAAGGTCACTGTCTGCTACGGATTTAAAGCATCATGTACCATATGGCCATATTTTTTCGAAGAGACAGGTGCTTCCGGTCCTGTTACCTGTAACTTCACAGATAAGCGCCATGAGCGTCTTTTGCGCAACCATGTCATTCCAGCTCAGCGTGGATTTGTGAATGGGATCATTTTTATGCAAGATGGCGCACCTCCGCACATTGCAAATCCAGTTAAGCAGCTGCTGAAGCGCCATTTCGCAAATGCTAGAATTATCAGCCCCAATTTCCTTACAGTCTGGCCGTCCCGATCACCTGATCTTAACCCGTGTGACTTCTGTCTGTGGGGCTGTCTGAAAGATGTCGTGTTCAATGTTCCGATTGCAAACTTAGCTGCATTGAAGGCACGCATTGCGCAACACATTCTGAACGTGACCCTGGAAACACTTCGATCAGTTGTGGAACATGGTGTTTCTCGATTTCAACTTGTTGCAGAAAACGGTGGATAGCATATTGAACATGTTTTGTGCCAGACCCACGGAAATTAATAATAAGATTTGATTCTGATTGATGCTTTTTATGCGGTCTTTGGCCTCAGGACAATTAAAAACCGATTTTTCCCATCCGATGCGATATGACCTTGCCATGGTCAGTATCACACCTGTACACCCATGCACACTTAGTAGTATAGTTCAACGTCAAACGTACACCTTAGGCATTGTTGTATGATTCATTTATCTTTTGTAGTCGACCACTATCAAATTATGACGCTTACATCGCCTTATATTGCTACATTTGGTAACTTTATTTTTCTTCTGCCATATGATTTTCCACTTCTCCGATAATATTCCGTTGCTATTTCAAGTCATTCTCACCAATGGAGTTATTTCTATAGCTGTTTGAAAGGTTAATTATAATCAGTTAATTATAATCACCCTGTATTATATTAAATGTATATACAATGCGAAGGTTCTGTTAAACATTTTTAATGAGAACTTCCATAAATTAATCACGAACATCACGTGACGTGCGGCAAATGTTATCGGAAGGGAAAGCATTGATTCCTTAAAAAGAGTTGAAACAAGGTCCTTCCAGTAATGATGGTTCTTCTACACTGAACTTGAATTTCGATGCTACGCTTTAATGATATTAATTTTAAACAGTCGTGTTCATTCACAAATTACTGAAAATGACTTAACAATTATCAAACAATGAAATGGTAATGAGGCCTCATTCAGGGAAAAATGCTACTAACGATAGAATACCACAGTTTTTCGCTGTCGGTGCCCAGGCAGCTTTTATTGTAGAATGCGCACTTTGTTTCGTATGTGTGGGACAGTGTAAGTGAAAATTCTCGCACTGACATTAAAGACACATAGTTATAATATACACGCACGAAAATTTTTTCACACGTTGTTTCTACAGTTAAGTGTGTTTTACGTATAGACAGTCACAATAAACAACAACGAAAACGATAGGATGCCGTCTGGTATTAAATAACTGGACGTGATAGAACACTTTTTGATCATATAGTGTCATGAAGGGGGAGGAAGAGGGTAAGCGATCAGAACGATCGATTCTGTACTTCGACAAGATGGCAAGCAACGTTAGCAACGATATTGGCGCCGACAAACACACACACACACACACACACACACACACACACACACACACACACACACACAGCGTACAAACGGTGTCACTCTGCTCATGTGAAAGATTAACGAGACCACTCAACTTGCTTATCAGGTTACAAGCCTGTTAACTTGGTTAGGTCGATAAGTGATTTCTGTTACAGCTCAATTACGAAATGGCTGCGCCTATAGATCTACGTTTTCGTTGTGTGTTCTGGTATGGACTAGCATGCGATCTTTCTATCCAGGCGAAGAGAGGAGAGAAAGGGAAAGCTACGATTTTACGCGTTTTAGTTTAACATAAATCGGATGGGCGACTCTGGTATTCCGTACACCGCAGAGCGACAGACAATCACCATTTTGATTGCGAGATTATCCATCAGAAACAAATGATCCCGAAAAATATATGGGTAGTGAGTCATCGAGTTAACGCTCCTTATAAAACAAAAGCACGAAGATACTCAACAATCACGGAAAGCTGCACCTAAAGCGTCCCTTTCTTTCTGTGGGTCTGTCATCTGGTTAAACAGGTAGTCGCAATTCTACATAAGACCTACTTCCCGACCATCCTAGAATATAAAAGAGATGCTCCGCCAACTAAGGAACTTCGTGATACAAGAGTCCTTTGAATTCATAACCTCCTCGTCAGTAGACGAGCAATTTTATTGGTTAGTCCAAATGCCACATTAAAACTAGCTTTAGAAAAATCTCAGTTGCTGAATACAGTCTCACGAATATGTATGAAATGGAATTTGATGAAAAATAACATATAGTGCCACCTGCTGAAATGCTTTAATCAACGACGTCGTATCTGCAAGGTGTTTCTCAATTTATGTTACCTCCTTCTAGAAGGTTGTAATGGGGCTTAGAAGACGACGTTTCACATAGGAACCCTTGTTCGAAAACGTCATCCAACGACGCTACAGAGCATCAAAGTTTTAGGAGCCGGCGCCTGTAAATGTATGTACACACATCAAAAAAAGTTGTGCATCAACCCGGTTCCCAGAACTCCGGAAGACAGACGTTGACTGTGAACATTGTATCACAGACACAGTCCCTTTGACTATTTAGAGATGTCACTAAACCCGCCCAAAGATGTAAACAACCATCCATGAGTAGCGCCTATTAGACGGAGGGGGTCCGATAGCCGATTAGTTCCAGTCATTCCACCAGGAAGGAGGTACAACGCTAGTGTTGCCTGTAGTTCAACCATGCCTAGACGGTCAAGGCCGCTGTTCGATCGCGTCCACGTTGTTACTTTGTGCCAGGAAGGGCTCTCAACAAGAAAAGTGTCCAGGCGTCTCGGAGTGAACCACAGAGATGATGTTCGGACATGGAGAAGATACAGAGAGACAGGAACTGTCGATGACATGCCTCGCTCAGGCCGCCCAAGGGCTACTCTGCAGTCGAAACCAATACCTACGGATTATAGCTCGGAGCAATCTTGACAGCAACGCCACCATGTTGAGTAATGCTTTTCGTGCAGCCACAGGAGATCTTGTTACGACTCAAACTGTGAGCAATAGGCTGCATGATGCGCAACTTCACTCCTGACGTCAATGACGAGGTCCATCTTTGCAACCACGACACCATTCGGCGCAGTACAGCTGGAGCCAACAACATGCCCAGTGGACCACTCAGGATTGGCTTCACGTTCTCTTCACCAATGAGTTTCGTATATGCCTTCAACCAGGCAATCGTCGGAGGCGTGTTTGGAAGCAACACAGTCAGGCTGAATGCCTTAGATACACTGTCCAGCGAGTGCAGCAAGGTGAACGTTTCCTGCTGTTTTGGAGTGACATTATGTGGGGCCGACGTACGCAGCTGGTGTTCATGGAAGGTGCCGCAACGGCTGTACGATACGTGAATGCCATCCTCTGACCAATGGTGCAATCTTATCGGCAGCATATTGGTGAGGCATTCGTTTTCATGGAAGACAATTCAAGCCCCCATTGTGCACGTTTTGTGAATGACTTCCTTCATGACGACGACATCGCTCTACTAGAGTGACCAGCATGTTCTCCAGACGTGAACTCTATCGAACATGCCTGGGATAGATTGAAAAGAGCTGTTTATGGACGACGTGACCCACCAACCACACTGAGGGATCTACACGGAATCGCCGTTGAGGAGTGTGACAATCTGGACCAACAGTGCCTTTATGAACTTGTGGATAGCATGCCACGACGAATAGAGGCATGCATCAATGTAAGAGGACGTGCTACTGGGTGTTATAGCTACCGGTGTGTACAGCAACCTGGACCATCACCTCTGAAGGTTATGGTGGTACAACATGGAATGCGTGGTTTTCATCAACAATAAAGAGAGGTGAAATTTATGTTTATCTCTATTCCAGTTTTCAGTATATGTTCCGGAACTCTCGGAACCAAGGTGATGCAAAACTTTTTTTGATATGTGTATGTGTAGGATGATTCCGTGATGATGTTACAGACTTTGAAGGATGATGGAGAAGAATAAATCTATCAATTTGAGGTGAGGATCTCTGTACTGGAAACGAACGAATCTATAGTTGAAAACTGTTGTGGTACGCCTGACAGTAGAACACATATATTGGTACTGTTGTTGCTAGCAAGGGAACCTCCCCATCGCACCCCCCTCAGATTTAGTTGTAAGTTGGCACAGTGGATAGGCCTTGATAAACTGAACACAGATCAATTGAGAAAACAGGAAGAAGTTGTGTGGAACTGTGAAAAAATAAGCAAAATATACAAACTGAGTAGTCCATGGACCACATAAGCAACATCAAGGACAAAGTGAGCTCAGGAGCGCCGTGGTCCCGTGGTAGCGTGAGCAGCTGCAGAATGAGAGGTCCTTGGTTCAAGTCTTCCCTTGAGTGAAAATTTTACTTTCTTTATTTTTGCATAGTTATTATCTGTCCGTTCGTTCATTGACGTCTCTGTTCACTGTAATAAGTTTAGTGTCTGTGTTTTGCGACCGCATCGCAAAACCGTGCGATTAGTAGACGAAAGGACGTGCCTCTCCAATGGGAACCGAAAACATTTGATCGCAAGGTCATAGGTCAACCGATTCCTCCACAGGAAAACACATCTGATACATTCTATACGACACTAGTGACGGCATGTGCGTCACATGACAGGAATATGTTGTCGACCCACCTAACTTGTACACTTGGCGAATGGGTAAAAAGATTCTTCTACCTTGCCCGATTTAGGTTTTCTTGTGGATGTGATAATCACTCCCAAAAAAGTGATGAAAACATAAGAGTTTCGTCACATAAACTGAAAATAAAAAATTAAACTTTTTCACTCGACGGAAGATTTGAACCTAGGACCTTTCGTTTGGCAGCTGCTAACGTTACCACGAGACCACGGCGCTCCTGCGTTACCAGTCTCCTTGATGTTGCATATCTTCCCATAAACTACTCAGTTTGTATATTTTGCTTATTTTTTCACAGTTCCACACAACTTCTTCCTGTTTTCTCAATTGATCTGTGTTCAGTTTTTCAAGGCCTATCCACTGTGCCAACTTATAACTAAATCTGAGGGGGGTGCGATGGGGAGGTTCCCTTGTAAGATTTTAGAGTAGGCAACTTTCAGAAGAGGTAGTATGGACCAAAACAAGAAAAAAATGTGAAGTCAACGTGGGCTCTAAAATGCAGGCTTTAAGAGATATGAGAACTTGTGTAGAGGAAATACGTTGCACAGTACCTCCTCAGGTATCCATTTTACAGCCCGCCTTTACCTTACATCTTTTTCTTGATTTGATCTATACTACCACATCTGAAAGTTGTCTATCAGACAATCTTAACAATAACATTACCAGTACATTTATTCCACTGTCTGAGGTGTCACAATGGTTTTCGCTTACAACTTTCGACTCGCTCGTTTCCAGTACAGGGAACCTTGTCTCAAATCGATAAATTTATCCTTCTCCATCATCCCTGTAAGTTTGTAACGTCATGATGGAATCACCCGGTATATACATAAATCTACAAGTGCCTGCGCCTACCACTTTGACGCTCTGTAGTGTCGTTGCATGACGTTTCCGGATATGGGTTCCTATGTGAAACTTGATCTAGTATGTCCCTTCTAGAAGTGTGTAACATGAACTGTGACACACCCTGAACGTCACGAGCGGCTGACGCGGAGTGGTTGTATGCTGCCTCTCTAACGGCTTCCATGGGAAATAAAAATTTGGTTTTTTGAATATTTCGTACAGTTACAGCCCAAATGCAGAAATGGAAAACGCTACTCTACATTAAGAGCTGTATTTTTAAAATAATTAATAAAGTATTACAGTTAGAAATTGTGTTTGTTTTAGGGGCAATGTAACACATGGCGCGCAAATTACCGTGACTTTATTCATCCAGTGTTCAAGAATCAGAGCACTTACCGATCGGCAACAAGATTTACAGATAATTTCAAATCCTTCTGAAATTTTCTCTCTCTGATTCCCTCCCTCCCCCACCGCCAAAAGATGGTGAAAGTAAAAATTTACTAATTCTTTACTACTTACTCTACTACTTTACTACTAGCTCTATTCGCTTCACATTTTTCGGACAGTACCCCCAAATACGTACGAACGTACCTATAAATTATGTTATTGCACAATACACAGCTCGGGAGGTGTGGTATTTACGCATGGGAGTTCGATTGTTTAAAGTATCGGGAGAGCCTACTAGCTCTATTCGCTTCACATTTTTCGGACAGTACCCCCAAATACGTACGAACGTACCTATAAATTATGTTATTGCACAATACACAGCTCGGGAGGTGTGGTATTTACGCATGGGAGTTCGATTGTTTAAAGTATCGGGAGAGCAGGTTTACTGATAGATAAGAATACGCTACAATAAGCTTAACAGGGACATCGGCTGTGGCCTTCGTGGTGCGTAGAGGTCGGATGTCGACCCTGATGGAGTACAGGGAAACCCGTAGGCTTGTCTACGTTCCAACGAGAACAGTGGCACCGCTGGCGTGCCTCCGTCACTGACGTTGACATGATGTCTGACAGTGCGACGTCAGCAATTGACACAGGTTGACATTACAGGCCGCCACAGAAACAGTCACCACTGTCTGATACTCTTGAAGAAATGCATGTAGGCGTCATCGAAAGCGCAAATTTTTTCACTAATTTGACCGACAAAAAGACCGAGAACAGCGACTGACATTTGGCCTTCAGCATTAATGTAGGCGTTCAGTATTGCACACAAATGCTGGCGAGTACACGGTTGTGAAGGAATGTAAGTCACTGGGAGACTGCAGACTACGATGCAGAGAATGATTTAATTGTGAACAACGCCGCGTTATATTTTAAGAACACTGGGGAATGCGACTTAGCTTCCTAATCACCACATCTCAAAAGGACTTAGAAAGAAAGAAAGAAAGACAGAAAGAACGAGGAGTTCTAAGTTTCCTACCCTTCTTCGAAAACAGTCAACAGCGACAAATGCAGCAGGTTCTGTTCATCAAATAAGTGAAGTCCACTCAGGGTATGTCATCCACCACCAAGTGTGCTTTCTGACGGATGCAACGAAAAGGCGAGTCTGTTGTCTCCACCGGAGTGTGAAAAAGAGGCATTCGGAAGAAAGTTATTTGTCATCATCCCATCCTCTTGTACGAATTACGCGGATTAGGGCACGGTTCAAAAGCAGCAAGCCTATAGGTCGTGAAGTGTATGAGAGACTCACCCGAGACTTAAGTATTGCACTAAAAATATCCTTCCACTGACACTTGACACATCTGCGATGAAGTAAAGATCAGTATTTTAGTTCCAGAAGAGAGGAAAGTAATTAAGGATACTAGTGAACACCACGTAATGGCGGATGATTCACAAACTTCAAAGTCAAGAGATACAAAAGTTGCAGCATTCAATGACAAAATAACTACGTCAGCTTTTTACGTGTAGCAGTGTCTGCCATATCCTCGCACGTTCTGCGAAATTTTATGAATACCAGCTTTGGACATTCGACGTAATTAGTCTTTGATTAATGCATCGCTGGTCAGGCATACCGCTAATATGATGAGTGAAGAAAATGATGAAGGATGTGAAGTTAAACTCTGTAAAATTGATGCACTGAGAGGGGGAGGAAGGCTGCATTGCGTATGTTAATATTAAGGAACCACAAATTCGTAGAGATACGTCAGGCTCATGTGTTACATCTTGTTTATCATGTTCAGAAAACGAAGATGAAAGAGGAAAGTAGCCCAAATAATTGGATGCAGCTAGCTGAAAAACAAGAGCAAGAAAGAAAACCTACAGAGACGAAAAAAGCAAATTTTTCCAATATTCAGGCCTGCCGATAAATGGTTTGTCAATGTGGAAAACTAAATATGTTGGACATCCATTTATACAGTGCAAAAAGAAGTGGTTAAGATTTACCAAAGATTATTTAATGTGCAGTAGCCAGCCACTTCGCTATATTTCGACAAAACATTTAATCCACGACCACGAAGCTCAGCCTTCAACATCATGGATAAATTATTGTTTCCCAGTACTGTTAGACAGTTGTCCTAAAAAGACACACGATATAAATCTGCTCCTTGTAAGTCCATTATTCATACAAATCCCAACCTGCCACTGCAGAAAATAAAAAAGGTGACTGTCTGATTTGATAACTCCCTACAGTTTGTAACATATGCTAAAGTACCACTTACATAAATGCTAATGTTCCTTTCGTTTTCGTAACTGTGGTGCCGTGTGTAGTTTTGTTACGAGATTCTGTCACTTTTGAGTCACTGGCTTCCGTAAGCGTTTCTGTGAGTAGAAATGAAACAGTCAAAAAAACTTTCCGTTATTATTACGGTTGCAAACTTGTTGACCCTGTACCATTCTTCGATGACACTCTTGAAATTGGGAGTAAGTCACGCATATATTGGTTAAAGAGATGCAAGTGCACATAATGTTGTTGTAATTTGCATAGGCCTATATTTCAGTAACTGAGTAGTTAGTTCCACCATACTTGATTTATCTTGTAATCTTCGGTCATTGTGCTACAAACTAAAGCTACCGCACATTTTAACTTACTGATTCCTGCAACTCTAAAACAGCAATTATTATCGGTAGAACCGCCCTCTTTCCGACCTACAATGACAACTTTGAATTCAGTTAATCACTGGAAGTGCGCTCCGTGACGATGTTGTTGCCTGTCTACAACATCTACCAGTCAGACCCATCTCGTCAGTTACTCAAACACAAATATTGCGGGTGCAGTGTACCTGCGTTCGGCAAGTGACCACAAATGCTCCTACCACACTGTGCTTCCGATCATTGCCTTTGTTTCTAAGAATAAATTTCCCACGCAGAAACAGATTTTATGTTTCAAGCCTTTGCTGATCATCTTTCGCTTTCCATTAACAAATAACAGAAGGATACTTGTGTACAGTGATTGGGTGAGGGACAATTGTAACGATTTCAACAATGTACCTCTGTGGCCTGGGAAAAAAGTGGTACGCAGATAATGCAGAATTGGATTTCCGACAGGGCAGCCAGTTGATCCTAACAGCCTTGTTAAGATTTTTAATGGTACACAATATGGAGAAAAATTTGACGACCCCGGACCTCCGAGAAAGAAATATTACAATTAACTTTTTGTTAAGGCAGAGTTACAGTTTGCCGAATGGTACAGCACACAGGTGACCTCCACCGTTGGTCCCCCTCCGAACAGCAGCAGCGCGATCACCAGTAGGCTCTGTTCCGTTCGCGAGGTGGGCCATGCCGTGGCAGGCGTGATGCGGTGAGGGGCGGGAGAGGGGTGGGAGTATTAATCAACGGAGAGCCGGCAGGTGGCTGCTGCTGGTGGCTGCCATCCGCCGACACTTGACCCCTGACCTATCTCAGCGCAGCGCTGCGACCTCCGCAGAAACAAGAGAGGATTCAGTTAGAGCGGAAAAGCACTCCTCTGGCCTTCCGAGCCGCGTCTCTCTCTCTCTCTCTCTCTCTCTCTCTCTCTCTCTCTCTATCTCTCGTACGCGCGCGCGTGCGCAGACACACACACACACACACACACACACACACACACACACACACACACACACACACAATTGGAATGGACAGAAGTATAGAAGGACGAAATCAAAGAACGTAGGGAAGAGAGTAAGGAGAAAAGTGAAGGGAGCAAGGAGTGTTGTTAAAGAAAAACCATTAAAGAGACAGAGGGGGAGAGGGGGAGCAGAAAGAGAAAATGAAGAGAAGGAGCAGGAGGAGGAGGAGGAGGTGAAGGAGCAGGAGGAGGAGGTGAAGCGGAGGAGGAGGAGGAGGAGGAGGAGGAGGTGAAGCAGAGGAGGAGGAGGAGGAGGAGGAGGAGGAGGAGGAGGAGGTGAAGCAGAGGAGGAGGAGGAGGAGGAGGAGGAGGAGGAGGAGGAGGAGGTGAAGCAGAGGAGGAGGAGGAGGAGGAGGAGGAGGAGGTGAAGCAGAGGAGGAGGAGGAGGAGGAGGTGAAGCAGAGGAGGAGGAGGAGGAGGAGGAGGAGGAGGAGGAGGAGGTGAAGCAGAGGAGGAGGAGGAGGAGGAGGAGGAGGAGGAGGTGAAGCAGAGGAGGAGGAGGAGGAGGAGGAGGAGGAGGAGGAGGAGGAGGAGGAGGAGGTGAAGCAGAGGAGGAGGAGGAGGAGGAGGAGGAGGAGGTGAAGCAGAGGAGGAGGAGGAGGAGGAGGAGGTGAAGCAGAGGAGGAGGAGGAGGAGGAGGAGGTGAAGCAGAGGAGGAGGAGGAGGAGGAGGAGGAGGAGGTGAAGCAGAGGAGGAGGAGGAGGAGGAGGTGAAGCAGAGGAGGAGGAGGAGGAGGAGGTGAAGCAGAGGAGGAGGAGGAGGAGGAGGTGAAGCAGAGGAGGAGGAGGAGGTGAAGCAGAGGAGGAGGAGGAGGTGAAGCAGAGGAGGAGGAGGAGGTGAAGCAGAGGAGGAGGTGAAGCAGAGGAGGAGGTGAAGCAGAGGAGGAGGTGAAGCAGAGGAGGAGGTGAAGCAGTGGAGGAGGTGAAGCAGTGGAGGTGGTGAAGCAGTGGAGGTGGTGAAGCAGTGGAGGTGGTGAAGCAGTGGAGGTGGTGAAGCAGTGGAGGTGGTGAAGCAGTGGAGGTGGTGGAGCAGAGGAGGTGGTGGAGCAGAGGAGGTGGTGGAGCAGAGGAGGTGGTGGAGCAGAGGAGGTGGTGGAGCAGAGGAGGTGGTGGAGCAGAGGAGGTGGTGAAGCAGAGGAGGTGGTGAAGCAGAGGAGGTGGTGAAGCAGAGGAGGTGGTGAAGCAGAGGAGGTGGTGAAGCAGAGGAGGTGGTGAAGCAGAGGAGGTGGTGAAGCAGAGGAGGTGGTGAAGCAGAGGAGGTGGTGAAGCAGAGGAGGAGGAGGAGGAGGAGGAGACAAAAGGGAGGCATGGGACAGGAGTGGAGAGGTGAGACAAGAAAGAAAGGGAGAAGAGTAAGGGGTAAAGGAAAGTGTTGAGGGAGTGAGGAGTGGAGGATGGAGGGAGAGGGAGGGAGGGGAGAGAGAGAGAGAGAGAGAGAGAGAGAGAGAGAGAGAGAGAGAGAGAGAGAGAGAGGTGTGGGGGAGAGAGATTAGAGGGGTGCAGGGGAGGGAGACAAATAGGGAAAGGGGGAGAAGTAAGAGGGGGAGAATAAAGAGGAGGAGGAGTTGGGAGGAAACAAGAGGAGGGGGAGGACGAAGGAAGAGGAGGAAAGCAGAATCTTTGTGAAGTTCAGTTTGTCGTAGCCCTAAAATTGATATGAAATGAATTACATCGAATATATCTGAGATTCGTATCGTCTGTCGATACAGACCGTTGAAATACCTGCGCGCAATCTACAGGAATTCCAAAATTGTAAAGGAATATCTGAAACTGTGTGTATATCTGCGATAAAACAACACAGATTTGGATCAGGGACGTTTAACAGTTTTATATGACAAAGGTAGACCATCATGCCATTATACAGGTGTCTGTAATATCCTGGCCAATCCTTCATTCAATTGCAATAACAAGTCTGCAGAGGAAAGTTCTTCTGTAAAATTTATGACAGTCAAATTTCAGTTTCCAGAACACTTTCCTTTTTGTCCACATGACTAGTTTAGGTTCAACTTCTTGTCTTCAGATATTTGTTACAGTTAGATAGTAACCTGTTGAAAACGGAACCGAAAGTTCACTGTCATTCATTTCCGAGGTCGTTTGTAACTGAAACAAATCTCCGAAACGGGCAGCGATCTAGAGATTGAAAATGGACAGTTTTATGTAAGCAACAAACGCGGACTCTCCCTGATGAGGATTGTGTGTAGTCGTGAGTTGAGTCCGGAGGCGCTAGCCGGAGCACGCCACGGCTGCAGTAATCAGCTGGTACAGCGTTTCTTTTTCACGGCCACCGTCGGTACCTTGATACAACCACTTTGTCGATAACCAGTGGTGTTACAAAAATGCAGGACGCTGTTTGACGCCTGGAGCATCCGCATATCAACTCGCCCGGCCCTGCATCGTGTAAATAACGGTCGCCCAGCACGTAAGAAGCATCGAGTGGATGGGCTGCCGCTGTGTGGCCTGGAAAAGCATCGTTGCTCTACCGAAGTCCGCTGGAGCCGTCATCACACGGGTCAACCCATCTTGCCCCGGTGGCCCGAAGATCAAACTAGGATCCACTAAGTGCAACGTGAGTGTGATTTGATTTGCTCTTGCTCTCACAAGAAAGCCCGCACGCCTGAGGTGTGGGTGTCGTACTCGTTGCCCTGACAAGTGTATTTCTAATCTCACCGCCGTGAGGGGGTCGTCGCTACCAGGCACCTTCGACGCCGCTACGCAAGGATGTTGAAGTAAGGCCAGGCGCTGAAGTAATTTTCGTCAAGCTAGTACGACAACTTGAGTGCTTTTCTGTTAATGCCCAAACCATCATACATACGTACTGCCGCTTTACATTACGAGATAAGCATCACAAATATCAGCAGCGCCTTTGATATCTGTAAATCGTTAAACCTTACTGATGTAAAAGAAAGCAACTGAAAAAGTGGGTCGTCATACGTTAGTTGTTCCTAGTAAGCATGAATCAACTCTGTTTCTCCGCCTTGGAATATTAGCTTCGGTAATAACTCATTTCACGCTGTGAAATCATCTGCGCGAGGAATGTTTGATAAATACGACTTAGGAAAAAGGCTGAATCCGAAATAAAGGGGCAACTCAATAAAAATTCCGTTAAGGCCAGGAACTTACTCGTTTTCAGCTGTTTCTTTGAGGTCAGTGTTAGATGTTTATCTGTCTACATATATTAAGACTAAGATTGGCAATTACTCAAACAGAAAACGAAATATGCTAGATAGTCGTAAAACAACTCCGTTCTTAAGTCGGTCGCATATGCTGTTTCTTTATACTTCTTTAATAGCCGTTGGAAAACAGATCGCCTTCTTCCCTCCAAGGATACCCACAGAAGCTCAGGAAGCATTTCCTTACACTCTTGCAGTGATCGAAATTTATCAGGACGCCTCTAAACTGCTTTGACATCCGCATTTATTCCGACCTGTAGATGATCCCAAACTCTCGAGCAGTACCCAAAAGCGACTGACACTGGCTTTTTGTAGGCTGTCACCTTTGTTACTGTGCTACACCACCGGTGAAACTCAACCAAAACATCACAGTCGGCCATCGCATCTATTACAGGCTTTTGATACAGGTCTCTTCAGAACTTATCGTGTTTATACGCCATGAAGTAATAGGTTTAAATTTATAGCTATCCTTTGATTGCAAGGGAATAGGAAGTACAATTTTGTATCAGTAAATTATGCATAAAATCTATTTGATATTCAATAGGCTACAAGAAAAAAATGTGTGTGAAATCTTATGGGACTTAACCGCTAAGGTCATCAGTCCCTAAGCTTACACACTACTTAAATTATCCTAAGGACAAACACACACACACCCGTGCCCGAGGGAGGACTCGAACCTCCGCCGGAACCAGCCGCACAGTCCATGACTGCAGCTATACTACAAGAGCTTACAAGTAATAGAAGCCACTAGAGAAGCCTACTGTTGGCCATTAAGCTTAAAATAATTGGGATAAAGTTGCTTTTTCGAAGGAAGAATGAGAAAACAAATACTCCAGTTACATGAAGCTCCTACTTATTTAGTTTCCTACCTATATTTTAGGAAGTACGAGGGGACTTTGTAAAGTAAATTACACATTATTATGGTGTGTAAAGTAATTTTTATTGAACGCTGCGCTACACTTCAAGGTGGCACAGATACAAGAGACTATTTTTGAACATTCACCTAGTCTCTGTTGTCAACGATCGGATCGTTCTAGCAATGTTCAGTTCCCAGACGCAGGTCAGGTGTCCGCTTCTTCGACACGGGGACACTGGAAAACCGTGGTGTGAACATCCTCATCGTTGGAAGAACTCTTCCCCCGGGCGTTCTTTTAGATCGCAGTAAGGACAGAAATCGCAAGATGCAATATTTGAACTTCACAATCTCTGAAGCCTCGGACATATTCCTGGCATCATTTCACTGCGGCGACACGGGACATTGTATTTGCTCCCCATGTATCGACAGAATTCTACGATTAACCTGTGCGTAATTTAGACCTCTAGCGTACAAGAATCGTATTGTCCCGCGTGCTTCAAATGTGGAGTTCCAGCTGTCATGCCGTTTCAATCGCACACTATAATGCACCAGTTACGTGTGCCACAGCAGAATTATCTGCAGAATATAACAAACAGCAGATGACCGGCGTTGCCTGATGAAACGTTGTTGTGACGCCTCGTGTAAGGAGGAGAAATGCGTACCATCACGTTTCTGACTCTGATAAAGGTCGGATTGTAGCCTATCGCGATTGCGGTTTATCGTATCACGACATTGCTGCTCGCGTTGGTCGAGATCCAATGACTGTTACCAGAATATGGAATCGATGGGTTCAGGAGGGTACTACGGAACGCCGTGCTGGATCCCAACGGCCTCGTATCACTAGCAATCGAGAAGACAGGCATCGTATCCGCATGGCTGTAACGGATCGTGCAGCCACGTCTCGATCCCTGAGTCAACAGATTGGGACGTTTGCAAGACAACAACATCTGCACGAACTGTTCGACGACGTTTGCAGCAGCGTGAGCTATCAGCTCGGAGACCATGGCTGCGGTTACCCTTGACGCTGCACCACAGACAGGAGAACCTGCGATGGTGTACTCAACGACGAACCTGGGTGCACGAATGTCAAAACGTCATATTTTCGGATGAATCCAGGTTCTGTTTACAGCATCATGATGGTCGCATACGTGTTTGGCGACATCGCGGTGAACGCACATTGGAAGCGTGTATTCGTCATCGCCATACTGGCGTATCACCCGGCGTGATGGTTTGGGGTGCCACTGGTTACACGTCTCGGTCACCTCTTCTTCGCATTGACGGCACTTTGAACAGTGGACGTTACATTTCAGATGTGTTATGACCTGTGGCTCTACCCTCAATTCGATCCCTGCGAAACCCTACGTTTCAGCAGGATAATGCACGACCGCATGTTGCAGGTCCTGTACGGGCTTTTCTGGATACAGAAAATGTTCGACTGCTGCCCTGGCCAGCACATTCTCCAAATCTCTCACCAACTGAAAACGTCCGGTAGATGGTGGCCGAGCAACTGGCTCGTCACAATACGCCAGTCCCTACTCTTGATGAACCGGGGTATCGTGTTGAAGCTGCATGGCAGCTGTACCTGTACACGCCATCCATGCTCTGTTTGACTCAATGCCCAGGCGTATCAAGGCCGTTATTACGGCCATAGGTGGTTGTTCTGGGTAGTGATTTCTCAGGATCTATGCACCCAAAATGCGTGAAAATGTAATCACATGTCAGTTCTAGTATAATATATTTGTCCAATGAATACCCGTTTATCATCTGCATTTCTTCTTGGTGTAGCAATTTTAATGGCCAGTAATGCAAATATCTATTTGCGTCTATAAACGCTATAAAGGGAGAAAGGCCTTACTTTAGCCCTGCCGAGAATCATGGACAGGCTACTTCATCTGTACTTGACAGTTCACTATATGAATCGCACATGACCTAGGCGGGTAAATATAGATCACATTTTGGCAACGTACACTAAACCTGGTTTGACGATAAGGCAAAAGCTGAAGGTGATGCTGAGTAACAGGAGGATAAAGTCGTTGATTACGACATAGCAGTGGCAGTAGTAAGACAATTAACAGAAGCAGACAGCCGCAGCTTTCGTCAACGAAACAACGGATACAGATACGTGACTGTGGAGTGCTTGTGGAGCGGAGGACTGTATGGTAACGAAACGCGGACCGTCGGAAATCCAGGAGAGAAGAACAAACTGTAAGCATCTGAAATGAGATGCTATCGAAGAAAGCTGAAAATTAAGTGCACAGACGGACGCGTGGTATATCATCCACGAATAGCAAACTTAGCGCTGGAAGGAGCTGCAGTGGCGAAAATGGAGGGGTAGATAAAGACTAGATCATACAAAAGCAGATTGTAAATGATGTTGAGTATTATAGGCAGTGCTGACAAGCTTAGTGCAAGACAGGGAAAGACTGAAGACAGCACCAATCGAACAACAGTTTTTTTTTAATTTTTTTAGGTAGGCATTGTTCTCCTGATAGGTTCTATCGTGCAGTGGTTACGAGCGGATGAGCAAGGTGGAAACAAATGGACAGCATGAATACAGTCTACAGTATGACGACTTAAAATATATCATTGGGACACAAGAACCTGAATTTATTTTGATTTCTGTCAACGCTTATTTCAATATGACCCATAGCGAGTTTATGCGGTAGCCAAAAGGTAGGACAGTGATATTCGATATTTTATTTTCCTGCTCGTTTCAACCAGACGGAGTTGTGCTAGGCACACACTTCGACGGTCGGCTATAAAGACCCACTAACGTCCTGTGTGAGACACGCCTCGGCCCTGGTTGAAGTGCAAATGCGGCAGCCGGCTGAGCGATGCGCCTCCGCTTATCGGCCCGGAGGCCGCCGGGCCGCTCCTGAGAGAAGACGGCCGCGCCGTGACTCAGCCTAAACGGCCCGGCTGCGCGCGATAACGCCAGCTTTTACTGCCCTGCCAGACCTAGTCCAGCGTGCCGCGCTGCAACCCCATTCACGTCCACGAGCGGTGACAGCTTCAACTGCCGAATCGGGCGCGAGGTCAACTGAGAACGCAGGAGGAAAGACGTCCATGTTCAACGCTGCAGGAAAAACTGTTCGACAACGAAGTCGAATTCATGGGCACGACGTTTTGCGAGTATTTCGTCATCAACTGCGAGAGGTCGCCAGAAATTATTAACTGTCACTCAGAAAAAACAAAGTTACGTAATTTTTGTTTGTTTATTTCAAGAGCTACATATCTAAATATACACCAAAGCGCCACAGAAACTGGTATAGGCATGCTTATTCAAATACAGAGATATGTAAACAGACAGAATAAAGCGCTCCGGTTGGCAATGCCGATATAAGACAATAAGCGTCTGGAGCACTTGTTAGATCGGCTACTGCTGCTACAATGAAAGGTTATCAAGATTTAAGTGAGTTTGAACGTGGTGTTATAGTGGGCGCACGACCGATGGGACACAGCATCTCCGAGGTAGCCATGGAATGGGGATTTTCCCGTACGATCGTTTCACGAGTGTACCGTGAAGATCAGGAATCCGGTAAAACATCAAATCTCCGACATCGTTGCAGCCGGAAAAAGATCCTGCAAGAACGGGACCAACGACGACTGAAGAGGGTCGTTCAACGTGACAGAAGTGCACCCTTCCGCAAATTGTTTTCAGCGCTGGGCCATCAGCAAGTGTCAGCGTGCGAACCATTGGCTTTCGGAGCCGAGGGCCCACTCGTGTACCTTTGATGACTGCACGACACAAAGCTTTAAGCCTCATCTTGGTCCGTCAGCAGTGACATTGGACTGTTGATGACTGGAAACATTTGGCTAGTCGGAAGAGTTTCGTTTTAAATAGTATCGAGCGGATGCACGTATGGAGACAACCTCATGAATCCATGGACTCTGCATGTCAGCAGGGAACCAAAAAAAAAAAAAAAAAAAAATGGTTCAAATGGCTATGAGCACTATGGGACTTAACATCTGAGGTCATCAGTCCCCTAGACTTAGAACTACTTAAACCTAACTAACCTAAGGACATCACACACATCCATGCCCAAGGCAGGATTCGAACCTGCGACCGCAGCGGTTGCGCGGTTCCAGACTGAAGCGCCTAGAACCGCTCGGCCACCAGAGGCCGGCAGCAGGGAACCGTCCAAGCTGGTGGAGGCTCTGTAATGGTGTGAAGCGCGAGCAGTTGGGGTGATATGGGACCTCTAGTATGTCTAGATACGACTCTGACATGACACGTACTTAAGCATCCAGTCTGATCACCTGCATCCATTCATGTCCATTCTACATTAGGACGGAGTTGGTCTATTCCAGTAGGACATTGCGACACCCCACACGTCCAAAACTGCTACGGAATGGCTCCAAGAACACTCTTCGGCGTTTAAACACTTTCGCTGGCCCTCTAACTCTCCAGACATGAACATGATAGAGCATAACTGGGATGCCTTCCAGTGTACTGTTCAGAAGATATCTCCACCCCCTCGCACTCTTACGGATTTATGGACAATCCTGTATGATTCCTGGTGTCATTTCTCTTCAGCACTTCTTCAGACTTTAGTCAAGTCCATGTCGCGTCGTGGTGCGGCACTTCTGCGTGCTTGCGGGGGCCCTACACGATATTAGGCAGATGTACCAATTTCCTTGGCTCTTCAGTGTATACACGTTGTAAGGTTTCTACCTTGCTTTTGGTATTCATGTGATGTGTCATACTTCGTAGCTGTAAACTGAGTTTGTTTTAGATAGAGCTTTTCAGTAGTAGATATCTTACACCACTTTGATTCTGAGCATGAGCACATAATCTTTGGTTCTACATCTACATACATACATACTCCGCAATCCACCATATGGTGTGTGGCGGAGGGTACCTCGTACCACAACTAGCATCTTCTCTCCCTGTTCCACTCCCAAACAGAACGAGGGAAAAATGACTGCCTATATGCCTCTGTACGAGCCCTAATCTCTCTTATCTTTGTGGTCTTTCCTGCGAAATATAAGTTGGAGGCAGTAAAATTTTACTGCAGTCAGCCTCAAATGCTGGTTCTCTGAATTTCTTCAGTAGTGATTCACGAAAAGAACGCCTCCTTTCCTCCAGAGACTCCCACCGAGTTCCTGAAGCACTTCCGTAACACTCGCGTGATGATCAAACCTACCAATAACAAATCTAGCAGCCCGCCTCTGAATTGCTTCTATGTCCTCCCTCAATCCGACCTGATAGGGATTCCAAACGCTCGAGCAGTGTTCAAGAATAGATCGTATTTGTGTTTTATAAGCGGTCTCCTTTACAGATGAACCACATCTTCCCAAAATTCTACCAATGAACCGAAGACGACTATCCGCCTTCCCCACAACTGCCATTACATGCTTGTCCCACTTCACACTCTGCAATGTTAAGCCCAAATATTTAATCGACGTGACTGTGTCAAGCTGGAGTATTCAAACATTACGGGATTCTTTTTCCTATTCATCTGCATTAATTTACATTTATCTATATTTAGAGTTAGCTGCCATTCTTTACACCAATCACAAATCCTGTCCAAGTCATCTTGTATCCTCCTAAAGTTACTCGACGACGACACCTTCCCGTTCACCACAGCATCATCAGCAAACAGCCGCACATTGCTATCCACTCTATCCAAAAGATCATTTATGTAGATAGAAAACAACAGCGGACCTACCACACTTCCCTGGGGCACTCCAGATGATACCCTCACCTCCGATAAACACTCACTATCGAGGACAACGTACTGGGTTGTATTACTGAGGAAGCATTGTCGTTGCTTTAGAAGTCTAACAAGCTAGTGAGTGAATCAAGTACTGGTCGTACTACTGAGGTATCTGGAAATAGCTTGCTGAGCCCAGAGATAAAAAATCCAGAGGAAGTAGAATTTTGGAAAAAATGGTTTGGTTAACCTTAATTTGAGAAGTGAAGATTTGCAGCCACTGTGGTCGCTGTGCTGCTTGCCCGGTCAAAATTTATGATCTGTTTGGAAAGAGAGAACATTTTAGTAGAATTTTTCTTTATTGGTTTGGTTTAGTTTCATTCTTGTAATGTTACGCGTACTTAGGCGAGCTATTGGACCGCCTAGAATGAGCACAAGGTAAAGTGAATTTATTTGCAAAGGTGTGCGTCCCCAGGGCCGATAGAACGACGTGGTCGCTCCAGGCGACACACCAGGGGGGAAAATCCCGAAGCTGGGAATTTGGAAGGCTGTTTCTCGGATGTCCTTTGTGGAGGAAGTGCTGCAGGAAATGGCGGGGAGTCAGAAAATGTTAAAGATGGCTAAGTTACAGCTTTCTGAGATTCGACAATAACTCACAGTCACATATTAGCACAATGTCAATGCATGCGCGATCTCCGAAAAAATGAGGCACATCCAAAGAGACAACAATATATCAGTATCTTTAAAACTGGAGAAGTTAATATTTCACAGTGAATAAACATTTACACAATCAACCCCTGAATTAACAACTTTTAATCGTTTCATGTGATTTTCATAAAGACAGCATTGCATCCCTGAAAGCTACGTAACTGTATCTATTTATTGATTTACGATATTTTTTACATCTTTTTCATTCTGCAAATGTCTGTCAGAACATCGTATTCTCCACATTTAGATAGCAAATGAATGCAGGATGAGTACCTTGTATTTTATTATACTTGTTTTTTTTAATGAATATTTTACTGGTTTGCCGGGTACTTTATTTAAATGTCGACTGGAAGTGCTATTAAAAACTGTGCAAATTTAAAAGTGGTCACCCGTGTGTTTTAGCAGACACAATCTCTGTAAGAGAATGCCAAAAAAGCTTCTGACAACCAGGCCTAAATAATTATAGTTAACGGCAATTCGTTGTCATTCAACGTGAGCGCACTTGCATGAGAATGCTGGCTTATTTACACTCCTGGAAATGGAAAAAAGAACACATTGACACCGGTGTGTCAGACCCACCATACTTGCTCCGGACACTGCGAGAGGGCTGTACAAGCAATGATCACACGCACGGCACAGCGGACACACCAGGAACCGCGGTGTTGGCCGTCGAATGGCGCTAGCTGCGCAGCATTTGTGCACCGCCGCCGTCAGTGTCAGCCAGTTTGCCGTGGCATACGGAGCTCCATCGCAGTCTTTAACACTGGTAGCATGCCGCGACAGCGTGGACGTGAACCGTATGTGCAGTTGACGGACTTTGAGCGAGGGCGTATAGTGGGCATGCGGGAGGCCGGGTGGACGTACCGCCGAATTGCTCAACACGTGGGGCGTGAGGTCTCCACAGTACATCGATGTTGTCGCCAGTGGTCGGCGGAAGGTGCACGTGCCCGTCGACCTGGGACCGGACCGCAGCGACGCACGGATGCACGCCAAGACCGTAGGATCCTACGCAGTGCCGTAGGGGACCGCACCGCCACTTCCCAGCAAATTAGGGACACTGTTGCTCCTGGGGTATCGGCGAGGACCATTCGCAACCGTCTCCGTGAAGCTGGGCTACGGTCCCGCACACCGTTAGGCCATCTTCCGCTCACGCCCCAACATCGTGCAGCCCGCCTCCAGTGGTGTCGCGACAGGCGTGAATGGAGGGACGAATGGAGACGTGTCGTCTTCAGCGATGAGAGTCGCTTCTGCCTTGGTGCCAATGATGGTCGTATGCGTGTTTGGAGCCGTGCAGGTGAGCGCCACAATCAGGACTGCATACGACCGAGGCACACAGGGCCAACACCCGGCATCATGGCGTGGGGAGCGATCTCCTACACTGGCCGTAGGCCGTACACCACTGGTGATCGTCGAGGGGACACTGAATAGTGCACGGTACATCCAAACCGTCATCGAACCCATCGTTCTACCATTCCTAGACCGGCAAGGGAACTTGCTGTTCCAACAGGACAATGCACGTCCGCATGTATCCCGTGCCACCCAACGTGCTCTAGAAGGTGTAAGTCAACTACCCTGGCCAGCAAGATCTCCGGATCTGTCCCCCATTGAGCATGTTTGGGACTGGATGAAGCGTCGTCTCACGCGGTCTGCACGTCCAGCACGAACGCTGGTCCAACTGAGGCGCCAGGTGGAAATGGCATGGCAAGCCGTTCCACAGGACTACATCCAGCATCTCTACGATCGTCTCCATGGGAGAATAGCAGCCTGCATTGCTGCGAAAGGTGGATATACACTGTACTAGTGCCGACATTGTGCATGCTCTGTTGCCTGTGTCTATGTGCCTGTGGTTCTGTCAGTGTGATCATGTGATGTATCTGACCCCAGGAATGTGTCAATAAAGTTTCCCCTTCCTGGGACAATGAATTCACGGTGTTCTTATTTCAATTTCCAGGAGTGTATTTCTGAAACAACTATAGCTTTTATTTATTGTAAATGGTCTGAGTGTAATCGAATGTTTATAACATTTATTTTATTTAAATATTGTTATAATACATTAGTTCAGTGCGGGAAGTAATCAAGTGAGTCAATGCCTTTAGATCTTGAGAACGACGTGCTGTTGGTGGTGATGGCCTTCAGCCACTGAGAGGTGGACAGTGGCGGAATACTGCCGGAGTCTGGTCGAGGCTGGGACTATCAGAGTGAAGCGCTCAGGCTAGTGATTCTGGACAATCTGTACCGAGTGCTGGAAGAAGGCAGACTGCCTATGGTAACGTGAGTGATTCAGTGGTGTAGGTGACTGATTCGGAACGGTAAACGACCGTTAGAGTACGATAAACTTTTGAAGGGATTCGAACGGATCTGAATGTGCTCCACTTATATTACGGAACTGAGGACAGACAGGGTGTAGGTTACTATTCTTTGTATCACTTATGTTAATTTGTGAATCATCGTGTTTAACTCTGAACTGTTTTGAGCTGATGAATATTTCGTATACACTGTGAAACGCCCATAAAACTCGCTGGGCAGAACAGGTGATTAGGATTGTGGAAAGGGCCAAATAAGGTGTCGGCCAGGTTCACTCAAAATTGTAATTTATTGTAACTTAATAACACCTTTAAACCAAAACGACACATAGCCGAATCTTTAGAACTATGAGTTTAAAAAGGACAATTATTTCACGGCTGCAGGCCTCCAACCAAAAATCTTAAAGCAACATGATGAATCTCAAGTGGTGGAAACATGCAGTTAAAACGGCAAATAAAATAATTAACACACACAGACAAATTATATATATATATCCTCAAGTCAAGGGTTAAAGACTAACATAAACAAGATAAATAGAACCCTTGTTATTAAAGTATTCGTTTAACTATCACTTTGAAGTTCTGAGTATTTTGTTAACTCGCCTTTCTAACCGATGCTTATACTATTTGACTGCAGGATCACAGCAACAGGTTATCGTTTGCAGCAAATTAGGTGCGGGGCATGAAAGCAAACCTACGAGGCTCGATCCAGTGACTACTTCGAGCTATGCTTTTTAAACAGAGCCTTTTATAGCCCCTGTACCTGAAGTGACCGCAGGTAAAGACACAACTGGTTTGCTCTTATGGGATGCTGGTTGGAAGAGCAACAACTCGAGTAGTAACCGTTAGGCACCATCGTATTTTTCAGATGTGATAAAGGAAGGTTACCAGTTCCCGTGGCTTGCACTAAGAAGTTACATATTTACCAGTCTTTCACCATTCCAGTAAAAAATGGTTCAAAGGGCTCTGAGCACTATGGGACTTAACATCTGTGGTCATCAGTCCCCTAGGACTTAGAACTACTTGAACCTAACTAACATAAAGACATCACACACATCCATGCCCGAGGCAGGATTCGAACCTGCGACCGTAGCGGTCACGCGGTTCCAGGCTGAAGCGCCTAGATCCGCACTGCCACACCGGCCGGCACCATTCCAGTAATTGATTTCATAGCAGAGTAATATTTCTCATAAAAATAATGAGTTTTCAGTGTTCCTAATGCAGTATTTTAGAGCTTAGTTTTTTCTCAATTGCGTTGAGTGGAACACAGTGTAGAAGACTGAAGGTCTGTGTGGTTAGCCTAGTTGCATGCCCTAGCACTGCACTGCGCAAGGCTCCGTTTCTGTCCTGTTGCTTGTCTGCTGCTGCGCTGCACTCTTTGTGCTCATCACTTCGAGCAGTACCCAGTTCCTGATGCCGAAAATCTGTTAGGACCAGTTACATCACAGTGAGAACATACAGTTAGGTTTGCATTTCAATATTGTTGTCACAGTCAATTTAGGTAATGTTCATTTCTGATTTCACGTTGTGTGCAGATAGTTTTTTTCGTGCACGTAAATTTACAGGCAATTTTAACAGAAACATTCGAGCTATTAGTTCTATAAACATTCTATTTGTAACTTAATGTATAAAGTTCATTCTGTTAGTCTTGTGTCTTGAAACTATGAGTCATGTAGTTCAACGTCGTACTTTTCGCAATACTGAGCACTGCAGCTAATTTGGCTTACAGTTTGGTTTTCTAATTAATTTGGTAGAAGCTAATTGCAATATAGGCATACAGTTACACAATTTCAGATAGTTTGGCGACGTATTTTATCAGATAGCGTTTCGTAATTAAACCACTTGCATTGTTCACGATTACAACACAGACACACACGAAGTTTAATGTAGGAAACAGAGGACGTTTAATTCACAACGTTAAAAACAATTGTATTCAGAAAAGCCACCTTAGGGTGCATGGCAGAGACTACATCGTACCACTGCTAATCATTCGCTTTCTTTCCTGTTCCTCTCGAAAACGGAACGAGGGAAAAACGACTGTCTGTATGCTTTCGTAGGAGCCCTAATATACCTTCACTGGTCTTCGATCGCAGCGGGATCGTTCTGCAGCCTGTCGCAAATCGTGTTCTCTAAGCATTCTCAATGGTGTTTCAAATAGAATGTGTTCTTCTTTCCAGTGAGTCTGATATGACTTCGCGGAGGATTTCCGCAACATTCACGTGTTGATGGAATCTACCAGTAACAAAATCTAACAGCACGCCTCTGAATGGTTCTCATTAGTGTTCTGAATACGGTCTCCTTTACAGACCTCCTTCACTCGATAGGAAAATGCTTCATCTATGAGGCAGGCGACATTCACAATTAGCCGGCCGCGGGTGGTCTCGCGGTTCTAGGCGCGCAGTCCGGAACCGTGCGACTGCTACGGTCGCAGGTTCGAATCCTGCCTCGGGCATGGATGTGTGTGATGTCCTTAGGTTGGTTAGCTTTAAGTAGTTCTAAGTTCTAGGGGACTGATGACCACAGCTGTTAAGTCCCATAGTGCTCAGAGCCATTTGAACCATTTGACATTCACAATTCCTTGTCAGCTACACTTTCCTACAATTTTTCCATTAAACCGAAGTCGACCAGTCGCCTCCCTACTTGAGGTTACACCTACACATTTGCCGGCCGGAGTGGCCGTGCGGTTCTAGGCGCTACAGTCTGGAACCGAACGACCGCTACGTTCGCAGGTTCGAATCCTGCCTCGGGCATGGATGTGTGTGATGTCCTTAGGTTAGTTAGGTTTAATTAGTTCTAAGTTCTAGGCGACTGATGACCTCCGAAGTTAAGTTTAATGGATGTGACTACGTGAAGCAGCATACCAATAATACTGCTTTCAAACAGTACACGATTGTGTTTCCTACACAGGTGCATTAAAATACATCTTCTCGCATTTAAAGCATGCTACCGGGCAGTATCGGAGCCGCGGTACACAAGAAAATACCTACTCTACAGTACCATAGCATACCACAAGACGAGCCAAAACATTATTCCGCAGCCCATTGACGTAGTCGAATACTGTCCGGCAATTTGTTTGCTGCATTTGAAGGGAACGAGCGCTGAAAAAATTGATGTTGAGTAGATGGAAGCCTACAGGTCAGTGGCGTACCGAAGCTGATGTGTTGACGAAGGAAGATGCAACTCTTTCAATCCGTTATTCAAGACAGAGTTTTAAACACTCGGTATGTTGCACAATCTGTGTTTAGCGGAAAAAGGATGGAAAATTTCTTGCGTCTGGCCGTGAGTCGTGCTCTCGTAGCCAAATGGTAAGGCGACGGCTCAACGATAAGCGGGAAATCCGTGTTCGAATCCCAGTCTGGCACTAATTTTATTTATCGTCATTCCGTTAGGGGGTGTCCACAACCATATGTTATGGTGAATATTCATATTCGCAACTGTGATTACATTTAATGTATTCACTTATTTGACAAGTTGCCCAAATTGACTGTTGGTGATGTGACTGCGGAGTGGAAACGCGAAGAAACAAGCACAGCTAACCAAGATCAGGCATACCTCATGTACTGATGGATGGCGTAATAAATCGTTGGGTTGCAAAGATACTAGCTGTAAGACTACACCTCTGAGGAATTGTGACATCGAAATTATATGTGAAAATTTCGATTTTCTTTTGTTAAAAATGGAGAGAACCGTTAGTAGCGGTCGTCTTGTTCGAGCCCTGCTACTAGAAGGTTGTATCACCCACTGTACGACGAATTTTATCGAAATAACATCTTTAAGTCATTTACGACTTTATTTTAATAGTTGAATGCTCAACCCTGAACGTCTGTAGAAGTAAAATCTTTCGTATACTTTTTCAGTTTTTAAAATTAGTTGAAAGCAGACAATTTGTTGACGCGACATTGTGCGCCCTTCTATTTGCATTTCAACATTCACAAGTCGCTGTGCAGTCTATAATTAACGAGACCTATAATAATAATAACAATAATAATAATAATAATATGTAAACTATTTTCAGTTAACTGTTTTTGTCACAAAGTTTACTGCTTTCTGGGCCTGTAGGAAAACACGTACGAGTAATGAAATAATCTGTTGCAGAAATATTTTATGCCTTAAGATCAGTGTGAGATTCAATACCATTCTCTAATTTTTACAACTATATGTTCTCTTCCCGAGCTGGCAATATGACGTTTCGATCCTTCAGCAACATTTTATCCTCTTAGTTAAATTTAAAGTCACAGAAATTAACAGCCTAGTAAGGAGGAACATTTACAAAAAGGGCAGGGGTAGGGGTGGAGGGTGGGGCGGATAGGGCTAGTTGTAGAATGCCTCATGAAATCAGCTTGAGTTCTGAAGTGGCACCAAGAACCCGGATAGCGCAGTGACTGAGCATAGGGAGTAGAAAAGAGCGGGGGACACTGGGCGAGCCAAACGTTTCTGTGGTCAGTGCTGAGCGACACTTGATGGCGTGTAAGGAGGGAAACCACTGGCAGTGAATGACTGGAAATGAGTGATTTGCAGTGATGAATCCTTTGGCACCCGATGGTTGAGCTGGGTTTAGTGAACGGCTACCGGTCGTCATGAGTAGTACCAAGTATGAAGGAGTCGGTGTTACGGCCTGGGGGAGGGGGTGTTTCGTGCTTAGAGTGCTGTCGCCTATTGCGCTTAAGAAATCGCTAAATGTGAAAGGGTATGAACGCCCATTACAACAGTGTTAACTCCATACGGAACAGTCTTGAGACCATAATTGGTTGTGTCACCATGACAATGCACCGTGCTTTGTGAAGCAGCATCTGTGAGACACTGATTTGTGGAGAACAATGTTTTGAAACGGACAGGCCTGCCCAGACTCCCGACCTGAACCGAACGGATCGCCTGTGGGATGAGTTGGAACGTCGACTTTGCTCCAGACACCAACATCCACCAGCACAACCGTCCCTCGTTTAGGCTAACGAGGAAGACTGGGCTGCCATTCTGCCACATACATTCCGCATTGAAAGTGTTCCCTACACTGTTCAAGCCCTCGTGAAAGCGAAGGGTGGACACACCCCATAGTAATGTCGACCAATCAGAGTACGCATTCTTTTTATCAAACAGTTTAGTGTAAGGAACGTGTACCGATGTTTCTTTTACTACAATCCGTGATCACAAGGACTATCCTCAGACTATTGATGTCACATCTGTTTAAACCACGATGTAATACAATGGAACCAGAGTGGCACTGTCAAGAGGTACATACAAAATTAGCTAGGCATGCAACACAACTAAGACTGGTGCGATCCAGGCCACACTTCCGACAGAGTCGTCATGTGAACAGAGATACTGCCCACAGCAGACTGTAGTACAGTTACCACAGACAATATGTTTAGATCGTAAGCTGTTTAAGCGGTCGCTGCTGCAAACATATTGGCTAAATATACAATTATTCAAATATGAAATTGGATAAAAACGTACAATGGGAAAGAACTGTTCTGGAATTACAAGCGGTTATAAGTTTAAAGTAATAAAATGAAGTACTTTAACAACGCGAATGAAATTATACAGAGTGTTTAAAAAAGAATCATCCGATTTAAAAAGATATCATAACTATTATGTTTTTGAGATGTGTGCGTAAACAACGTACCGTACTGTTGCGAAGAGCAAACTTTCGGTAGGTAGCATCAGTGTGTGCCCACTTCAGATCTAGTAAAACTCGTGTCCGGACAATAGAAAATGTTGTGTGTTCTACGTTTTGCGCAGAGCGAGTCAGTAACAATTGTTCAGCGTGACTTTCGTACTAGGTATGGTGTGGGTCCTCCTACAGCACAGGTGACACGGTGGCATGAACAATTCATTGCCGGCCGGTGTGGCCATGCGGTTTTAGGCGCTTCAGTCTGGAACCGCGTGACCGCTACGGTCGCAGGTTCGAATCCTGCCTCGGACATGGATGTGTGTGATGTCCTTAGGTTAGTTAGGTTTAAGTAGTTCTAAGTTCTAGGGGACTGATGACCTCATATGTTAAGTCCCATAGTGCTCAGAGCCATTTGAACCATTTGAACAATTCAGAAAAACAAGTTGCCTTTGTAAAGGCAAATCGCCGGGCCGTCCCTGAGTGTCTGACAGGCGTCGAGAGCATCCGCCATAGTTTCACAAGGAGTCCGCAGTGCAGTTCGACAGTTCAACATGCCTCCAATGTGAGAATATGGGGTACGGAACAACCACATGTAAGTTGTACAACACGAGAGGGATTCTCCAAAATTTTGTGTGTTTTGTGCAGTTTCACGGGAAGAGGTTTATGGACCATTTTTCTTTGCCACGAACACTGTTACATGAAGTACATACTTCTATATGCTTGAAAACTTCCTTTTCCCACAGTTGGAGACTGATTTGAACGACTTCATGTATCAACAAGATGGGGCACCGCCACAGTGGCATCTGGAAGCGCGGGAATTTTTAAATTAAAGGACTACTGAACGATGGATCGGACGCATTGGAACAAATGATTCAGCCTTACATTACTGTCCTTCAATGGGACCTGGCTGTACGTGATTATTTCTTGTGAGGGTTTATAGAAGACTCTGTTTATGTGCCTCTGTTACCAACAACAATGAATGAACTGAGGCATCGCGTAACACCAGCTGTGGAAGCTGTAACGCAACAATGCTCTCTACAGTGTAGAAACAATTTGAATAACGCACTGACATATGTTGTGTATTGAACACCTTTGAAAAGGTATGAAAACAATTAAGTTTCTCGTTCATAAAAAAAAGTATATATAAATAAATAAATAAATTCATTGTACACATTTATTAGTTTCAGAAATATAGACGTGTCAAAGCGGATGATTCTTTTTGATAGACACTGTATTCTGAAATGATCAAACGTGAATAACTAAAGAAAGAGACCACACAGATAAAACTTGACACTATCGCGAGTAGGCTCATTAGTGCCCACTGTTGGCGTAGCCGTCTAATTGCGGCACAGGCGAACGTAACCTGCAGGTGAATCACAAACAACTGAACCAGATAATTAATGGGATCACGCAGTTAATGAAATACATAGTAAAAACAGAGAAGAGGCAATCGAACAAGACAGCGACACGAGCATCATAACAAAATAATGCATAGATCCAACGCGATCTGTTCTGGCTGATGATCATAAAAGACACACATCGAGACAGGCGTTAGACGATTAAAGCAGGATGTAGTCAAATAGAGCAATGTAGGTACTGCGCACAACATCGCTTCGTCCATTGAGCTTCTTGCTGTCGCTTGCTTCTCGTTTACAAAAAAATTCAAGCACCTCCAGCAAATTGAGAACACGACCTATTCTCAATGTTCCCTATAGTATAGCCTATATCTGCTTAATGCAACCAAATTTCAGTTATATTACATGGTGGTAAATGTTCCTTAAACCCCATATCAAACGATAGGCCTGTTCGCCGGTGTAGCACTTATCACAGTTATTGCTGTCAATCCTATAGGGAGCCGGCCGGAGTGACTGTGCAGTTCTAGGCGCCACAGTCTGGAACCGGGCGACCGCTACGGTGGCAGGTTCGAATCCTGCCTCGGGCATGGATGTGTGTGATGTCCTTAGGTTTGTTAGGTTTAATTAGTTCTAAGTTCTAGGCGACTGATGACCTCAGAAGTTAAGTCGCATAGTGCTCAGAGCCATTTGAACCAATCCTATAAGGGGCGATAAAAAGTTTCCATTTGAAGGCTGTACAGTTCAGAATCGGTATGCCAATCAGGCAAAATTGCCATGACCACTGAGGCAATCAACCACAGACGCCCAGACTGAAAAATATCCGTTTGGTGAAATACCATGTCGTCCTGTGTGATGAAGTCCATAACTGGCTGATACACTTCCTCGTCCGCCAGGAATCGTCAACCCTTCAACACGTTTTTTAGGGGACCGAAGGAGTGATATTCGCATGTAGAGAGATCAGGCCTATAGGACGAGCACTGGAGTGTCTGCCACTTGAGTCTCCCAGTCGATGCTGGCCTCCCAGGTCCAACAGCGCGGTCGAATCATGACCAGAGCAGAACTTGGGGCAACATTCCTCAACAGTGTTTTCACCAGGTTGCTGCTCCATACGCATTCTTCGTTCTCCGATGCATGTCTACCGGTGTTTGTACTGTGGAAGCCGAGGAAAGAGCAACAACACGTTGATTCTGTTTAGGCGATTTGGTAATAACGCCACTTTGTTCACGTTTCTGTATTTAGCGCACTCACTTTGAAAACACACGAATGCCTCACTAAGGCATGTCGGTGTTTACGTACCCGCTACTTTGCACATACGCTGCAACAATGCCCTAAAACGGAAACTTTGTGGTCGCCACTCACATCCCAGAGGCCCCGAATTTGTCGTAGGCGCTTCTCAACCCATGTTTTACGGTAAGTTTTAGTCCATTGTTAACTTGCAAACGACGCATAATATTAGATTTTCTAAAATATCTCTCCGCGACCCCCCCCCCCCCCCCCATATGTATCCGCCACTGAGCTACTGCGATACCTTGGTGCCTATTGCTTCAGTAAATGCGTTAACCTTAATAGTTTCACCTTCGATCAGTTAAAAAATATCGCTGAAGTAACGTTCATAATACCTCAATACCTTTTTCTTTTAGCTATTTAAACTTCAGAAAAAATTTAATTTCTATATAGTTCAAAAATACACTCCTGGAAATGGAGAAAAGAACACATTGACACCGGTGTGTCAGACCCACCATACTTGCTCCGGACACTGCGAGAGGGCTGTACAAGCAATGATCACACGCACGGCACAGCGGACACACCAGGAACCGCGGTGTTGGCCGTCGAATGGCGCTAGCTGCGCAGCATTTGTGCACCGCCGCCGTCAGTGTCATCCAGTTTGCCGTGGCATACGGAGCTCCATCGCAGTCTTTAACACTGGTAGCATGCCGCGACAGCGTGGACGTGAACCGTATGTGCAGTTGACGGACTTTGAGCGAGGGCGTACAGTAGGCATGCGGGAGGCCGGGTGGACGTACCGCCGAATTGCTCAACACGTGGGGCGTGAGGTCTCCACAGTACATCGATGTTGTCGCCAGTGGTCGGCGGAAGGTGCACGTGCCCGTCGACCTGGGACCGGACCGCAGCGACGCACGGATCCTACGCAGTGCCGTAGGGGACCGCACCGCCACTTCCCAGCAAATTAGGGACACTGTTGCTCCTGGGGTATCGGCGAGGACCATTCGCAACCGTCTCCATGAAGCTGGGCTACGGTCCCGCACACCGTTAGGCCGTCTTCCGCTCACGCCCCAACATCGTGCAGCCCGCCTCCAGTGGTGTCGCGACAGGCGTGAATGGAGGGACGAATGGAGACGTGCCGTCTTCAGCGATGAGAGTCGCTTCTGCCTTGGTGCCAATGATGGTCGTATGCGTGTTTGGCGCCGTGCAGGTGAGCGCCACAATCAGGACTGCATACGACCGAGGCACACAGGGCCAACACCCGGCATCATGGTGTGGGGAGCGATCTCCTACACTGGCCGTACACCACTGGTGATCGTCGAGGGGACACTGAATAGTGCACGGTACATCCAAACCGTCATCGAACCCATCGTTCTACCATTCCTAGACCGGCAAGGGAACTTGCTGTTCCAATAGGACAATGCACGTCCGCATGTATCCCGTGCCACCCAACGTGCTCTAGAAGGTGTAAGTCAACTACCCTGCCCGGCAAGATCTCCGGATCTGTCCCCCATTGAGCATGTTTGGGACTGGATGAAGCGTCGTCTCACGCGGTCTGCACGTCCAGCACGAACGCTGGTCCAACTGAGGCGCCAGGTGGAAATGGCATGGCAAGCCGTTCCACAGGACTACATCCAGCATCTCTATGATCGTCTCCATGGGAGAATAGCAGCCTGCATTGCTGCGAAAGGTGGATATACACTGTACTAGTGCCGACATTGTGCATGCTCTGTTGCCTGTGTCTATGTGCCTGTGGTTCTGTCAGTGTGATCATGTGATGTATCTGACCCCAGGAATGTGTCAATAAAGTTTCCCCTTCCTGGGACAATGAATTCACGGTGTTCTTATTTCAATTTCCAGAAGTGTATATCTACTAAAATACCAACCTATTCCATCACAATGTTTTAATAATATAATTTGTCACTAAAAAAAAAAAAAAAACGAAGCTACATTTTGAAATGAACTGTTAAAGTTCTGTTAGTTCTTTACATTCTGCTGTACTCATTATGGGTTAGCAGGATACGTAGTTTCAAGTGTTTCTATTATAGGGAAATTATTGTTCGCGTTTTTCGCATCGAGGGATGCTAGCGTCCCGTTTCTGATTTAGGTATATCCCAAACAATCACAAATAGTCAAAATTGCAATCATAAACTATGATCTCGTTGCACTCTTCTCCAGTTTCTAAATCAGTACAACTTACCACTTTGGATACCGACGCCACCTTCACACTATTCACATCAGGTTTAACTAAATCACTATATCAGAACCAAAATGTGCAGTTCCGTTTATATTTCACATTTTATGCTCGATAATGCCAAATGTACGGAAACGTGAAATAATCTTAGTACATAAGAAACCACTTTGTTCGAAAACTGGTTACACGAAGCCAAAGAAAAGGAAGTAATATGTATGATGACTAGGTGCTGATTTATCGTTGCAGACTGCTTCAAAATGGAACAGAAAAGTTTCCTGTTCGAAGGCACGGCTTTACTACAACCAAATTTCCATTTCAATTGCCACAATAGATGTTAGGTGACAAGTCTGTATCTTTAAATATAACACTACTCAGTTAGTGACAAAACTGTATTAAAACAGAAATGCTCAGTAACCTCTTAGTTACTGGTTACAAAGAATTTTTACCGTTTTTAAAGATAATTCTGTAGCTGTAGTATTTTCAACAAGACAGTAAAGACTACGATGTAGGAAAGTTTTTAGTAAGGATGTCTGTAAGGGATTTAACAGTTTCTGTGATATGACAGATTTAATATAAAAAAGTTCGAAGAATTATTTTTGTCCACGTTAGAACCGCGATTCACACTTTAGAAGGATATTTTTGAGCTGATCGACAATATAAATTTTGGGGAGCTTTTAGGCTCGTTTGCTAACGGTCCGAAACAATCAGGTGGAATTCATTGCTACGTTTCTTTTACGCCTCATTCGGCATTAGTCCATGTAAGCAGGAATTGTGAAACCTAAAATAAAGATTTCTGCATCAAAATTCAGTCCGGAAAGGAAACTGACCGTTGTTTTAACGACAAATGTTAGTGTTCTCTTATCTGAACCATTTTAACGTTTTGTAGACGGTTGCTTACAAGCAGCACTCCTGTTCTGTTAAGCAAATACTTTTAAAAGTTGTTCGACTCTCGATCACAATTTTTCCAGTTTGAACATGCCAACGGCGAGGTTATTACATAACGAGCACACATGCGGATTGGGAAGGATAGAGAAGGAAATGAGTCGTGTCCACTTACGAATTTACGCGAAATCACGAGTAGATAAATCTGAATATCCGAACAGGATTTTAAACCTCATTATTGCCGAATGAGAGTCCAGTGTTTCACCAGCGCGCCATATTGATCGTTTTAAGTAATTCGTCTATTTTTGTATTACTGAATTTTTTTCACTGAGCGGTGAGAATTTTAAGATACTAGTGAACCATAACTTTCAGATTTCTAACAAAGAGTCAGCATTTATGTCAGAATACTTTGGTTGTCAAAAGTAGCATATAGAATGATTTTCTCCTTACAAATACAGAAAGTCTTTAGAAACGGAGGTCAAACCACGTAGAAACAAATTCTGCATAAAATATATCCGTGGGAGATAATCATACTGAAGTAATATTCGCATTATTTTTTACACACACACACACACACACACACATTATATATATATATATATATATATATATATATTGCTGTTGTTGTTGTGGTCTTCAGTCCTGAGACTGGTTTGATGCAGCTCTCCATGCTACTCTATCCTGTGCAAGCTTCATCTCCCACTACCTACTGCAACCTACATCCTTCTGAATCTCCTTAGTGTATTCATCTCTTGGTCTCCCTCTACGATTTTTACCCTCCACGCTGCCCTCCAATACTAAATTGGTGATCCCTTGATGCCTCAGAACATGTCCTACCAACCGATCCCTTCTTCTGGTCAAGTTGTGCCACAAACTTCTCTTCTCCCCAATCCTATTCAATACTTCCTCATTAGTTATGTGATCTACCCATCTAATCTTCAGCATTCTTCTGTAGCACCACATATCGAAAGCTTCTATTCTCTTCTTGTCCAAACTATTTATCGTCCATGTTTCACTTCCATACATGGCTACACTCCATACAAATACTTTCAGAAATGACTTCCTGACACTTAAATCTATACTCGACGTTAACAAATTTCTCTTCTTCAGAAACGATTTCCTTGCCATTGCCAGTCTACATTTTATATCCTCTCTACTTCGACCATCATCAGTTATTTTGCTCCCCAAATAGCAAAACTCCTTTGCTACTTTAAGTGTCTCATTTCCTAATCTAATTCCCTCAGCATCACCCGACTTAATTCGACAACATTCCATTATCCTCGTTTTGTTTTTGTTGATGTTCATCTTATATCCTCCTTTCAAGACACTGTCCATTTCATTCAACTGCTCTTCCAAGTCCTTTGCTGTCTCTGACAGAATTACAATGTCATCGGCGAACCTCAAAGTTTTTATTTCTTCTCCATGGATTTTAATACCTACTCCGAATTTTTCTTTTGTTTCCTTTACTGCTTGCTCAATATACAGATTGAACAACATCGGGGAGAGGCTACAACCCTGTCTTACTCCCTTCCCAACCACTGCTTCCCTTTCATGTCCCTCGACTCTTACAACTGCCATCTGGTTTCTGTACAAATTGTAAATAGCCTTTCGCTCCCTGTATTTTACCCCTGCCACCTTTAGAATTTGAAAGAGAGTATTCCAGTCAACATTGTCAAAAGCTTTCTCTCAGTCTACAAATGCTAGAAACGTAGGTTTGCCTTTCCTTAATCTTTCTTCTAAGATAAGTCGTAAGGTCAGTATTGCCTCACGTGTTCCAGTGTTTCTACGGAATCCAAACTGATCTTCCCCGAGGTTGGCCTCTACTAGTTTTTCCATTCGTCTGTAAAGAATTCGTGTTAGTATTTTGCAGCTGTGACTTATTAAACTGATAGTTCGGTAATTTTCACATCTGTCAACACCTGCTTTCTTTGGGATTGGAATTATTATATTCTTCTTGAAGTCTGAGGGTATTTCGCCTGTTTCATACATCTTGCTCACCAGATGGTAGAGTTTTGTCAGGACTGGCTCTCCCAGGGCCATCAGTAGTTCCAATGGAATGTTGTCTACGATTTTTGATCCACTCGCCATATAAACAGTATTTAAGGCCACACATTAAAGTATATTCCATATTCTTGCCACATAGCCAGCACCCAGGATTACGCTACGAAAGACTCATTTAACCTTCTGTGCACTATCTGAAGATGAACCTGAAAAGGTTCGAAAACCGGTTTAACCGTTTCAAGAAACTGGTCGCAGTTTTCTGTATTTATATTGAATAAACAGTCAAGAGTTTATATATATATATATATATATATATATATATATATATATGTGGCAGTACAAACTTTGCTATCACCGAGTCCACGACAGACAAGGATTAAGACTGTTTACAGACTTCCTGAAGGAACAAGAGTTGGCTGTAGTTTTTGTTAACGTGAATGAGGCTGCGAACGTGTGTGATACTATCTCACACATCAGTATACACTGTTCTGTCAGACGGCATTGCTCGTCGTTAGATATTGGAAATAAAGAACGATAGCGATTTAGCGATTCTGCTGATTTGACAGGGCGGTTTGATGAGGAAGCTCGAGACCCGCGACAATGAGATCTGTATCAGGCCAGACGTGTATCCCTGTCGCAGCCGGAAATTAAACCTGTCCGCTCAGTGCACATCTCAACGAGCGCAGAACAGCGGGGAGCGGGCACCGCCATCTGCCGCTGCGACGGACGCACTGGCCGCCGCTGTCCACAGTTCACTTTATATCGGCGCTTTATTACCAGGTCCACTCACATACTGAACGATATTTGACGGGAAAAAAGCTTTACAGCTTGCCAAACAAAATTAATAAATCGTTTGCTACAAGAAAGCAACACGGAGCTTCCACAGCAATTAGCAAAAACATTGAAGTTACATCTTCAAATAACTAAATCGCAACGTGACATCGATTTTATTATGACCGTTATATTGAGTGTACGCGTATCTGTGAATAAGCGTTCAGGCAAATTAAATGGATGTCCTGTTCCGTGATCCCTTGCGTTGCGACCGCTGCTTCACTGGTCGGCACAGATTTTTGTTCACATTTAATCGAAATTATATGTTTTTCACAGACTGAAACATCATCTTAACTTCATACGCTAATTATGGTTCAAATGGCTCTGAGCACTATGGGACTCAACTGCTGAGGTCATTAGTCCCCTAGAACTTAGAACTAGTTAAACCTAACTAACCTAAGGACATCACAAACACCCATGCCCGAGGCAGGATTCGAACCTGCGACCGTAGCGGTCTTGCGGTTCCAGACTGCAGCGCCTTTAACCGCACGACCACTTCGGCCGGCTCGCTAATTATGGCCTTAGGAGCATAGTCTTCTCCGGAAGTACTTCTGATCAAAAAGCGATTCTGGCAGCTAGAGTCAGAGGCCTTTGTTAATCATGCCTTTTGAGTTTTTACGGTGATATTTCCACATAAACTTTCATCCCCTAACCCATATCTCTTTAGAAATTAAATACAAATTTTCACAGATCTACCTTTAACAACATTTTAATATAACGAAATATTTTCATGAAGATTTTCATACCTAATTTCACCCCCATAGAGGTTGTATTTTCGGAACCACTGAAATACGTCTTTTTTTTTTTTTTTAACGGAACTAAGTCTTTCTTTTAGCCGAAAAGCCACACACAATTTTGTTTAGATTTAGCTTAAAGTGCTTTCATAATGAAATATTTTCATAACAGTTTTCGTCCTCTGTTTCGCCCCCTCAGGGTCTAAATAACCAAACACACTGAAGCGCATTACTTTTTATTTCCTACCGAGAAGGCAAATAAAAATTTTCATAGATTTAGCTTCGAAAATATCTTCATAATGAAATATTTCCATAAAAAATTTCTTCCTCTGTGTCACCCCCTTAGGCATTAAATTTCTAAAATTGTAAAACACGTATTTCTTTGTTTCTGAACCAGAAACTAGACAGCAATTTTCGTTGTTCTGTCTTTGAAATTGCTTTAATAGCGACATATTTTCAAAAACACACCGCATAACCTATTTCATCCCCTCAGGGATGGAATTTCGGAATATCGCTTATTGAGCGATGCCTACAGCATAAGATCCCATTTTCTCCAAATTTCACATTTCCGTCCTCAGCAGTTTGCGCTGGCCGTTGATGAGCCACCCAGTCAGGACGCTGCTTTCTATACATCGAGGTTCAGTGGCAGTCACCTGGTATGGGGAGCATGTAACATGTTTTAATGCCGTGATCTATAAGGCTGGACAGCCGCCATCGTCAGTGAGTACCGATCGAGCGCGTAGTGATCGCTCATCCAGCCATGTATTTCTCCATCTTTAGGACTAGAAAAAAATGCAATTCGAAATGATCCGTATTTCGTACGCGATTCTGGCCAGACAGTAACATTCTGCTACATAAATATTATTCATTCGGTGCAGTTTACCACGATCTGGTTTGTCACCCCTCAGTGGAGCTCACTGACGTATCAGTCGTGCTGCACTCGGTGGAGGCTGGTGGTTTAATGGTGAAGCAGCACATCTCGAGACTTACCTTCAACCTAGTCTGCACTTCTCAGTGATGTGAATATTTTCCAGTGGTCGGCATTCCACGCTGGATTGCTGGCCCCCTTTCACCAGTAGCATTACCTGCGAAACGCTCGTCGATGGAGATGTACAATTCTAAGGATGGCATCAGGCCGTTGAGCCACACGAAAATTATTATTATTTTTTTTAAATTTGGGAGCAAGATTTCAACTGTTATTAGTTATCTGTACCATAGTTATGGTCATGTGCTATGGACATGATATCTCTAGCATCGAAGATGAAGGCATACCTGAAGAAATACACCTACTATCGTCAATAATATCGAAATCCACACATTTCATCGCACCTGCATGAAACGGCCACGGGTATACCGCGTATTCTATGGAAAAAGACGTATGCTCTGATGAAAGAACCCGTCGATGTTGTGAGATGATCTATTTAAATTCATCAGGTAAATCGTTATGCCAACGGCCTTGCCGCAATGGCAACACCGGTTCCCGTCAGATCACCGAACTTAAGCGCTGTCGGGCTGGGCTAGCACTCGGATGGCTGACCATCCGGTCTGCCGAGCGCTGTTGGCAAACTGGGTGCACTCAGCGCTTGTGAAGCAAACTAAAGAGCTACTTGATTGAGAGATAGCGTCTCCGGTCTCGGAAACTGACATACGGCCGGGAGAGCAGTGTGCTGACCACATGCCCATCCATATCGGTATCCAGTGACGCCTGTGGGCTGAGGAAGACACGGCGGCCGGTGGGTTCCGTTGGGCCTTCCAAGGTCTGTTCGGACGGAGTTTCGTTTAGTTCAATTTAGGTAAATCGTTATCCATCTTTAACGATCAAACCACGATCTTTCTGTGCAACTTTAGACCAAACTTAAAAGTTGTGTGTCAACAAGGACAAAGGAAAGTCGATTCCCTGCTGAGCCTCATTTGCAATAACGCGCTATGACCCGTTGCCACACCAAACACACTAGTTTGTGTCTACTTCCGCTCATGCCATTGTATTAACTTACCGCATCATCTACTAGCAGTCTTATGACATTTTTTACCTGCTCGCGTACTTTTCTGTTTTATCTTAACAGCGATGTTATAAATGCCTCCACTTCAACAAAAAATAAGAGGTAAATACAGGGAAACTTCTTTCTCTGAAAATCAATATCACGTATTTCCTTTCTTAATAACGTTCACTTTTATTATAAGATTCTTGGACACACATGCTTCTACAAACGAAGCGTCCTAAATTCAACCGTAATCAAGATATCAGTTCTTATTTCCTGAAGAGTGTTTCGAAAGCGTTACGGAACGAAATAAAACTAATTTACACTTGGCAAGCAATATGTACAAAATGGCTGACTGTAACTGATGAAAATTGAAACACATATTTTAAAAAATCTAAAAGTCTGAAAATCTCCTCCACAACATTATCAGTTCCAGCAATCCCTTGCTAAAAACGTTACGGGAGTGTAATGCTCTGTATGAAGTCATGCAGGAGCCTCAGCAACAGCCTATTTATTTTCCGACGATCAGCTGTACCGAAGTCTTTAAGAGTACTTGTTAGCGACTGATAATCTGCACTTCGTCTGTGTAGTTATGAACGACTTATGCGTGCAGTGTATCGGGACTCCGTCTGCTATGCTGCGACGGAAAGTTACAAACGTATACGGAAAACCGACAGTGCTCCAATAACGTGTTTTTGTATTTTTTTTGCATTCTTTACCAACAGTTGTGTCTCAACTAATTAGGTTCAGAACTGAAACACAAGTGAACGATTACTGTCACTCAACGGGAGCGTGCATTCTAGCTGCCAACAGACATAACGAAAGAAAGTGGGCAACCGCACAAGCTAAAATATTAGCCAACCGCAAACAATTGCAGACACAACATTTTGAGAACATCTTTTCTACGATTATGAAATACGTCACCATGTGGCTGCCCCTCAACTTCGATGTCGCCAGTAACTGCTTAGTAACAGAAATGGGAAATTTTCAAACCTCAGCCAGAATTACAAATTAACTGTGAAGCGATCTACTTTTTCTCTCGAAAACTGTGGACAAATTACTGTAGAATTAATGGTGAGTCGTACGCGTTCCTGTTATTTAAATAACTGCCTAAGGCACATAAATTGTTATTACAATCTACATTGAAGCGTCTAAGAAACTGGTATAGCCATGCGTATTCAGATACAGATATGTAAACAGGCAGAATACGGCGCTGCGGCCGGCAATGCCTATGTAAGACAAGTGTATGGCGGAGTTGTTACATCGATTACTGCTGCTACAATGGCAGGTTATCAAGATTTAAGTGAGTTTGAACGTGATGTTACAGTCGGCGCACGAGCGATGGGTCACAGCATCTTCGAGGTAGCGGTGAAGTGGAGGTTTTCCCGTGTGACCATAACACAAGCGTAGCGTGAATATCAGGAATCCGGTAAAGCATCAAATCTCCGACATCGCTGCGGCCGGAAAAAGATCCTGCAAGAACGGAACCAACGACGTCTGAATCGTTCAGCTTCACAGAAGTGCAACCATTCCGCAAATTGCAGTAGATTTCAGTGCTGGGCCAACAACAAGTGTCAGCGTGCGAACCATTCAACGATACATCATCGATATTGGCTTTCGGAGCCGTAGGCCACTCGTGCGCCGACATTGGACTGTTGATGAGTGGAAACATGTGGCCTGGTCGAACGAGTCTCGTTTCAAATTGTATCGAGCGGATGGACGTCTATGGGTATGGAGACAACCTCCTGAATCCATGGACCCTGCATTTCAGCAGACGACTGTTCAAGCTGATTGAGGCGCTGTAATGGCCCGGAGCGTGCAGTTGGAGCGATATGAGACACCCGATATGTCTACATACGACTGACAGGTTACATGTACGTAAGCATCCTGTCTGATCACCTGCATCCATTCATATCCATTGTGCATTCCGACGGACTTGGGCGATTCCAGCAAGACAATGTGACGCCCCCACACGTCCAGAATTGCTACAGAGTGGCTCCAGAAACACTCTTCCGAGTTTACCCTCTTCCGCTGGCCACCAAACTCCCCAGACATGAACATTGTTCAGCATATCTGGGATATATTTCAACGTGCTGCTGAGAACTCCATCCCGTCGTACACTTACGGATTTATGGACAGACATGCAGGATTCATGGTGTCAATTTCCTCCATGCCACGTCGTGTTGCGGCACTTCTGCGTGTTCACGGGGGTCCTACACGATATTAGGCAGATGTACAAGTTCCTTTGTCTCTTCAGTGTAGGTACATATTAAGTAACACATTATGCACTCCTTTGATGTCTCATAAATACATCGACAGACGTGAACTACTAATACCCATCATTTATTCTGATAGTGACACCACTCAGTAAGAGCACAAAACATTATGAAGACGTTCCTACGGAAAATTCATGTGTGTAATTGTGGGTGAGAAGCGAATACTCTGTATGATGGCAAAAATAGGAAATATCTGATGCAAACAACTCAGATAAACAAGTCCATAGAAATTGTAGACTGCTGGCAGGATACAGGTCATACAACCTATTTTTGTCAGGCCTGATCGACAGGGTTTACTTCATGGAGCATTGTAGAAGTGAATATTTATTGACATTATACGACTTATGGAAACAACTGAACGTTGATATTTTAGTCCTCTGACAAAAACTGGGTACCTAACATGAGTTACCGCAAAAAGACTCTTAGTCTTTGACAAACGCTTATGTAGTATGTAATGGAATAGGAAGGCTTTACTTCCAATACCACACTTCTGCCAACACATTTCCTCCAATATGGCTGTATGTACTCTGACAAAAATATGATGCGGTGGGATGACGACGCGACTGTCCATGTACACACCATCGGCTGGGAATAATAATTCTTGACTACACTCTCTAGTTAGACTGCCGTTAGTAACTATGTGAGGTAGCTTTCGAACCCAAAACAAAAACCATCTGAAAGTTATTTACTTCTGCGTTACAAAAAAAAAAAATGGTTCAAATGGCTCTGAGCACTATGGGACTTAACTACTGTGGTCATCAGTCCCCCCGAACTTAGAACTACTTACACCTAACTAACCTAAGGACATCATACACATCCATGCCCGAGGCAGGATTCGAACCTGCGACCGCAGCAGTCGCGCGGTTCCGGACTGCGCGCCTAGAACCGCTAGACCACCGCGGCCGGCTACCTCTGCGTTTCTCTGAAGTGCTGTTAAGGAATCAATAAAAGAAAAGCTAATGTTTATGAAAAATTAATTGTTATTAAGAAAGAAACATTATCACCAAGGCTCTTACAATATCTTTGGCCTCTTAAACAGAGTTTTTGGAATTAACTTAAAAGCAAATGAAATGCACTTCAACAACGTTCAGAAACACGTTTTGAGTTAATGACCAATTAAGTAAATTATAAAGAAAAAAATAAACAATGTCTTCCAATTAAATAAACGGCAGAAAGTAAATGAACAAATCAACTAAGCACTTATTTTCGTTCACACAATCAAGACATCTATTCGTCAACGGAATGCATTTTGCACATGTATTTCTGACTTTAGACTATGTTCTCTTTTAATCTGTGTGTTTTTAAGCCATGGACATATGTGGCATCGTCACACTTTCGATTTCTTTAGGTGAAACGTTCCTGCTTCGACTTGCAACACAAATTCGTCGGCCATACCATCTTCAAAATTTTTGGAAGGAACTTCGTCCATTCAGTCCTAAAACCTCAAAAAATTTTTTTTTAGAATTCGTTCCACTGGTATTGATGCACCCTATAGCTAATCTTATTTGTAACGGGTATTTCATAAAAAAGTCAGACTGTTTTCCTATTTCTTGGTTTTCTTCGCAAACATTCTCTTCTTCTGCGTCTTCAGTGTCCGCTATTTCAGTCTGATGAACAGATTTTCTGTTTCATTGTTACTAAACTCCGCTATATCTAGAAAATGATCTGGTGTATCCAGTGCGCCATCAGTCTTCAGTAACAATAACTCCAAAATTCGATCGTCTTTCAGGCGTAGCTCCTTCCGTCTAAAACAATGAAAAACAATTCATGATGACAAATAAGGAAAGTACCTTTTATACCTTCATTGGGTAGATTTCGACTCCGACTGCTAAGTACCTACGGAAACGATGGTCACTGGTTAGCACGCGTCCGTGCACATCCGATATAAGGTTTACATAGAAGCGGAGTGGCAACGTTTAGTAGTAACGGAAATGTAAAGAAAAGGGTGGCACCTGGTGTAATAAATTACGCCACGGATGTAGTTAAAGGTTAAATGAGTTACAGTTCTCTGACATGTAGGACAGCCACTATAGCGCATTAGTATTATTCGTGTCTAGTATTGTTACCAGGCCTGGTAGGGTATTCAACGGCCGTGAAGAGCGTCAGATTGTGCCATTTGTGTCACACTGCGCCCCGCTTTTATTCCTACATTACAGTATAGGCTGCGGTGCATAGAACGAAGCCGCATCAGTAGCCGGTAGTCGGTACCTGACTTCACACCACGTGACGCCCGATGGTCACGTAGTGTGGGAACACGGAACGTACGAGACGCCACCTATTTCGGAGCAGTGAGTGTAACCGTTTGGATGGGGCGCAAAGCCGCATATCGGTCACAATTTGCTTTTGCATGTCATTATTAAATTTTAACTTCCAACCACACCGGTGCTTTTACTTGTACTGAGAATAATCATTTAATGATTTCAACAACTTCAATAATTTTTCTAACAAAAGTTGGATGTTTTAAGTAAGGTGAACTTTCATTAAACGTTGAGATGGGCCAATCAGAGGCGAGAAAGAGGAGACAGGCGCGAAACGGTGGTTAAGCGTCTGCAGGAGTCGCGATCGGGACTGAAGGTGTAAAGACGTCTGTTGTAAGTAATAGAACATTGAGTGGCGCTGTAATGTATCGTTTGGTATCACCGGAAGACATTAAAGCATGTTGCGTGCAATGAGACTTATTTACGGTGTTCAGAAAAATATTTCAAAGTTCAAAATTAACTTTTATTCGCTCTGTGCGTCCGCGAGCCGTTTACGGCAATGTCTGAATAAATCTGGAGAGGCATTTGTGGCATCCTGAGTCAATATCCGTTCTTTTATTTGGGCCGAGTCATAATTCGGAATTTCATTTTGCAGCGCTGTTTTTCCTTGCAGCATTCAGTGTAGGGAGCAACGAACTCGCGAACTGATGAGAAGAAGAATCCAATGGTGGAATCAGTATCTACAAATGGCATCCACGAGACGTCTATAGAAGACGCCAGGGAACTAAAACACCTACAGATAATCAGTATAGGTACAGGGTGCAAATGAAGAGCAGACTTAGGACTTTAATTTCATAGAGTCCTTGTTATCTTCTTGTAACCAAAACGGTGAAGTTCAGTGCCGGCTGATGTAATTTGTGGAAGCTGAAGTCTGCATGCCAATTTGCAGCAGTATGTAGTACGCACTGTGCGTAGGCTTGTATAGACCTTGAAGGCAACCGTTTTGATGATAAAGAGGATTAATAATCTGCAGTGCACATCACATTCCACTGTTTATTTTCACTTCGTTATTGTTTCGCTGTCTTTGTGTTACAAGATGTTGAGCAATCACTGAAGGACACAAAGATGCCGCGTATTCATCTGAGACACCATTATCATCAACTGGTAGAGTTGAAAGGGGGCCTTACTGTGGGTCTCCATTTGGGCGGCTAGTCGAAACGTGCAGTATTCGGATTAGGGCTTTAGGGTGTGACCCGACGTTGGACCACAGGCAGGCAACCCGTCGTCAAGGTTTCAGCAGACCACGTGTGGCAGCCGCAGGGCAGGATCGCCGCACTGTGCACCAACCACATCGTACCCCTTCACATCTGCATCTGCCATTGAAGAACAAATAATTGAGTCCCTGCAGTATTCTGTACCATCCCGCACCATTAGTCGGAGGTCTGCAGCAACCAGGCTAGAGAATTACCAACACACATGTAGGTTGCCACCAGCATCGCAACGCAAACGGCTGCCGTGACCAGAAACCATGGACTGCTCATGAGTGGCGTCGCACTGTATTCAGAAATGAATCGCCGCACTGCACTACCCTGGACGATCATCGTCGGCGAACACAGTGCCGACCTGGGCGAGAGGTCCCATTCTTTCAATGTTTCGGAGAGGGAAAGCGGTGCTACTCCTGGCGTCTTGGTGTGGGGAGCCATGGCAGTATTACTTCAGGTCACGGCTTTAACCAAACTGTGAAGTCAGAACCATACTTCACAGACATCGTGCAGCCTCATTGTTACCTCGAATTCGATGTTATCATGGCGCCATTTTTCAACAGGACATACTTGTCCATAGATGTCTGAGCAGCCTACGCGATGTTCAGGTACCCCTGTGGCTAGATGCCAGTGGTACAATATATCAGAGACCAGATCAGATGTAACTCCGTGCCTAAGGTGATATGCAGAATATTGTAGCGTCACCACCGTTTAGAATAGGGAAAGTTAGTTTTGTGCAATATTCTGAGCAGAAGTTACAGCCAGGTGAGGGTCGGATTGCAGTGAGTTACGCATACCAACAGTTCAGAAGTAGAATAGAGGCCAGAGGGCTGTCAAATTGCTGAAAGAGTATACGTAGCAGTTTTGCATGTTGCAAATCACAGGCAGAAGTGGCCCATTGGCCAACCTAGCGTGTTATGAGAATGTGGCGCAAAGCAGTGCGATGACAAAACGGAGGTGCACAGCCACATATAAATAGGTGTGGGTTTCTAAAGAGATTCATTCAAGTGTGGCAGCTCTCCTGGACATCGTGGCCTGTCACACCACCAGCTACACGCAGCAGCAGATGGGGCGCCAGCGTTACAGTCCATGGTGGGTCACTGGTTCGACCCTCCGAGGCCAACGTGGGGTCCATAGCCAGCCAGTGGCGGGCCAATCCACGGTTCGCTAACGTGGGCAGTCGTCCTGGCTTCCAACACATGCCAGAGGCATCCTGAGGCAAGGGCCGCAGATTCGGACTCTGGATCGTGGGCGCTTGTTGTCGCTGAGATCTTAGAAACGCCGGCGAGAACCACGCAGCTGGCTGCCTGTGGCCCCCTCACCGAGTGGCGCTGAGTTGACAGGGACGCAGACCGCTGAGTCAACTGCCGGCATCCTGACGATGACGCAACTCTGCTGCCACACATGACCAACACACAGCAGTGCTTGCACGGGTCAGGAGGCAGCCATTCTGCGCCAAGCCGTTTCGCAGGCAGCAAAGTGGTATCCTCAACATTGCGGGACCCAGTGACGCAGATCTAGAGGAACAGGGGCACTGTAGTTGGAAACAATAAATCACTTGGAAAGCTCAGAAGAGTCTTAATACGGCGCCTTCTGTCTCTTCCCGCTACATTCGGGGGCAGAAGTGGCCACTACAATATTAACGACTAGTTACAACAGTTGTGGGTCAGTTTGCCTCAAGAGAGAATAGAACGAATTTATGTTACCCTTCTCAACAGAATTATAATTCGAGTCACGAACGTGAATGCCGTAGCTAATGCAAGCATTAAGCATGATCGTGACGAGTTGTTTAGTGAATTTCTATTCCATTCGTTACGAGTTGTCATCGATGATGGTTGTGGTAAGTGATAAACTCTGCCTAAGCAATAGAGCGACAATTTGCAGGATATAAGCTTTCTTCAAGCGGAAAGGACGCGCATGCACCTACCGCAGCTGAGGTTTGGAACCGCCAACAGTGCAGTCCCCATCTGTGCCACGACATGCGTGAACCGCCATCATTCGTGTATCTGTAGTGCACGAATCTAGTCCAGCTGGAGTGCAGCGTCATTCTGGAAGTGGGCTCATACAATCGAGTTCTTTGTAAATTTTATTCGATATTATAACCACTGAAATAGTACAATTTCCTTCTCAACCCATTAAGTTTCATTTCTTTTCTTGCTCCCCTTCTGGTGTTTCAGTTTTATGTCATTCAATACGAGAGAACGCACTCTTTCGCGACGACACTGATATGTGAAACATTCTCGGTTTTCTTGCCGTATCAATTCGGGATAAAATCTCGAGCTATCGACAATAGCCTCCATCGTCATCGTCAGGAGGAGCTGCTCCTGACGATGGAGGCTATCGTCGATAGCTCGATATTTTATCCCGAACTGATGCATCAAGAAAACCGAGAATGTTTTGCATATTTTATATCATTCAGTTTGTGTGTGTGTGGGGGAGGGGGGGGGGGGAGGGGTTGGATGTTCTCGATCTATAGCTGTTAAAAGTATGATCATACATGAAATTGTGCCCTCAGTAACAAGTAACGATTTTGTCCCGTTGCATTCTTAGAATGATGTGACAGGCTACAGAATTCGTGCTCGTGTAATGTCACAATTTAATATGAACAATTTTATTTGTGAATTGACTGTTAGACAGTGTGCGATGTATGTAGGAATCAAAGACGCTGTAATTTTGGAGAAAGATACGAACAATACTATCGTCGCTGATTTATATATAACTTATATTTTTATCTGGAATGTTAATTATTCTGACTATTGTTCTCCACAGTATTGTTCTCGTTAAGGTTAACTTGAGACAACAGCGCTATAAACATATTGTATCGGAGGAAATAAAGAGCTCATCTCGGCTGATCAATAGATCAGACTCTAAATTAATTATTCTTCTACAATTACATTAAAACCTAGAGAGTTGCAGATATCTGCGTCGACGTGCATTTGGAGAGACGCTGGAGACGTGGAGAACGAACCTGTAATCACATGGCAATTCTTACAGAGTCAAGAATTCGCATTTAAATAGCGTTAACAGTGCTTTAGCTAGAATTCGTCACTAAACATATTACGCAAAAGAGGAGTTTAGATTACAGTTCAAACAGCTCTGAGCACTATGGGACTCAACATCTGAGGTCATCAGTCGCCTAGAACTTAGAACTACTTAAACCTAACTGACCTAAGGACTTCACACATATCCATGCCCGAGGCAGGATCCTGCAACCGCAGCGGTCGCACGGTTCCAGACCGAAGCGCCTAGAACCGCTCGGCCACAACGGCCGGCTAACAATACATCACTTGAATGCCAACAGTACAAACCAACACTTATCCAAATAATATTCCAGCACAACATAAAACACCACAACAAATAAAATTACATAACACCCGCTTTTCAAAGACAGTGTCCGTAAGATTAATTCTTCCCCAAGTTCGCTCAAGGTTTTTAGGAAATTTTTAAGCCGTGTAGTTGATGGTGCGTATTATACATTAGTGCGATATGATACACAAAGGGCAGCACTGAGGAATTAGACATTGACATCTTTATACAAAGGCGCACAGTCCTTTAATACAGTGAAACCAGCAGCATTACAGTTTCTAGTGTAGTTTCTTATGGATGCTCGTGCCTCACAGCGATATCAAAGTTTCCTTCGAAATCTTGAGACGTCGAACGAGAGCAGGAACCATCCCTGCCGAGAGTTCAGTATCGACACAAGTCTGAGAAGAGATTCTTTACGGTCATCTAAGCTGTCAGCATGTACAGCCAACCCTCTGAGTAGAGGACAGTTAATCCAAAACCTGCGAAGATCTGCAATAACAGGATAGACTCGGTGGAAGAAAACAATATCATCTCCAAAAGTTGGTTGGTTCAAATGGCTCTGAGCACTATGGGACTTCACATCTGTGGTCATCAGTCCCCTAGAACTTAGAACTACTTAAACCTAACTAACCCAAGGACATCACACACATCCATGCCCGAGGCAGGATTCGAACCTGCGACCGTAGCAGTCGCGCGGTTCCGGACTGCGCGCCTAGAACCGATAGACCACCGCGGCCGGCCTCCAAAAGTGTGGAGATACGCATCTAAAGTGAAGAAACAACTTACGTAGGTATTTACAGGTATCGGGTTTTGCGATTTTGCTAATTCGAGGAAACGGAGTGACCTTTTTTTGTAAGTTCGTCGAACAGGGCGTGCGAGCGCTGCTGTGACTGAATGTTTTGCGTGCACGGTGGCAGCTGCCGGCGCTACCCGCAGCAACCCCCGGTCGCCACTCTGCGGAGCAGCGGGCAGCCTCTCACTTATCGCTCCAGCCACGGGCCTCGCCTGCCGTGACGTCACTGGGAAAGATAAACCACGGCTGCTCCGCGAGGCGCCTTGGCGGGAGTCACTATGACTCTCTTAACTACAATACCTAGGATACCACTACGGCGGCCGTGGAATCAAAGCATCTGTTACGAGATTTCCTGGGTTACTGGAGTGGCTTAGGAAGAACCATTGAAGCCTTGGCAGAAACTGAATATGCTGCATACGTATCTTGTGCCCAGGTTGCTGCACTCGTTGCAGAATCGTAACATAACAAAAAAGAAGTTAAAGTATGTAGGCCTAATGATTAGAGGGCTCCTGAAGCAGATACTCCACTTGCCAAAAACCACACGCATTCCGTTCTTTGGTGCCAAGCAGAGGGATGGAGGCCGGCCCGAGTGGCCGAGCGGTTCTAGGCGCTACAGTCTGGAACCGCGCGACCGCTACGGTCGCAGGTTCGAATCCTGCCTCGGGCATGGATGTGTGTGATGTGCTTAGGTTAGTTAGGTTTAAGTAGTTCTAAGTTCTAAGGGACTGATGACCCAGCAGTTAAGTCCCATAGTGCTCAGAGCCATTTGAACCATTTTGAAGGATGGAGGGCTTGGTGTGCCATCGGTGCAGCTGCTAGTGGGCTCGTCCAAATGAAGACGCCTAGAAAATCTATTGGCTAGTGCGGGCAGACAAATAGCAGCAATTATGGGAACGGGTACAGCGGTAATGTTGGTGTCGGGCTTGAGAAACATCGTGAAGACGCAGACTATACAGGCGCCTCCTACAGTAGAAGGTGTAGCGGGGTTTTGGCGGAAATTCCTTCATTCGACAGCGTTAGGAAGGGGCCTGCAGCACAGTCGACTAGAGACTTCCTGCAGTCAGTGGATTAATGACCCATCCGCGTTTTGGAGCGGCAGAGAATGTGCTGGCGCAATCCATCTGCCTATCGGCCTTCTCTGTACATCAGAGGCCCCAATACAAACTGTAGAGCGGGAGGGCCTTGTCGAAATAGGTGAGAAACTTTGCAGCATATTCCGCAAAGGTGTCCATTGACACACTTTGACCTGATCGATCGCCATAAAAAGGTCACACCGACGGTCAAAACTGCTCTCACCACCAAGGGCTATAACGTCATCGAAGCCCCCGCCTACACTTCGAGAAATTCCAACGGATATATCCCTGACCTGATGGTATTCCATGACATCAACCGAAAACCAGGACCTGGTTATGCTACTCTCATAGAGGCAACCGTCAGTTATGAATATGACGGCAGTTTACGCAGGGCATACAATATCAAAGAGCAGAAGTATTCTGCACAGGACGTGCTGAATGCAATCCAGCAAAAGCATTCATTAACTACAGAACCTGTGGTACTACCATTAGTGTTGGGTGAGAGAGGGACGTGGGGTTCAGGGAATAACGACATATGATAGAAGTTTGCCCTAAGCCCTTTTGTGAAAAGGGACTTAGTATGCAAAACGGTAACATCAGGAGTGTACATTCATCGGCAATTCATGAGAATTGCATGGAGAAGACAGCGGACCCAAATGCTGCGTGATTAAAAGAAGGCCACCAGGGAATGGTTAACTGTAAGAACAACAAGAGATGGTGGCCCTTAACGATGTAAACGCCCCACCAGTAGCTCAAACTTGGGCATCATAGCCGTGAGGCTGTCCACTTATCTAGCTGAACAGCAGTGACTCGTCTATGGCTGGACTTTGGTTCCCGAACCTTAGTCTTCTCGTGGCTGGGCCACTTCTGTGAAGCTCCTTCTTTGAGTTGTAGTTACAGGGTGAGTGATGTGCAATACATGGGCCTAGCCCTCTTAGCCTCTCCTCACCTGCAGTCTTCCCCCCTTCAAGTGGGACAGCTAATCTCGCCGAGTGGAAGACTGCACTGGGGGCTTAGCGGGGGGGTGGTGGGTGGGGGTGGGGATGGAGCTGGGGTTACCAGCCCTCCTCGCATTATACCCTTTTCTAGCTGGGGCAGTAACAGAGAAAACAGGGGAATTGGCCCTCTCGCTGGAGGTGCCAAGCCAGTTACCCCAACGCCTACCCTGCCAACCGACCTTGCTGAGGGTCCTGTATGACTCACAGCATACGAATGCCCTGAATGTGCCCACACCTTCACTACTAAGTCCGGCCTGGCGGTCCACCGCCGCCTACACCACCAGGTGGCTGCCAGCCTGGGTGTCAACACTGACCGGAAACATTTTGAGGTGGACTGAGGAGGCGGCCCTCTCGCTCGCCCAGGTGGAGGCCAAGCTCTTACATGGGAGGGACTGCCGGTCCTTCTTCGCCAACCAGAAGCTCCTCCGTGTCTTTCCCGACAGAACACTCGACGCCATCAAGTGCCAGAGACGGAAGCCTGTGCACTGCCAGCCTGTGCAGGAGTTTCTGGTCGTCTTGCGGGAGAGGGACGAGGAGGAACCGGCGTCAAGCCTGGGGCCAGCGAGATCACCGCCACCGACAGGGGAGAGGACAGCATGACACCACCAGGGACGCTGCCGTCAGAGACCGGTGTCGACGCGGCCGTCTGGGAGCACCTCGCGGGGCCTCCTGCGTCCGCGCAGTGCTTCTCGGCCCTGAACTGCATCATCAGTTTGGGGTCTGGGACACAACCCGCCACCATCTTGGGCATGCTGTGGGCTGCCCATGCTGCTGTTGGCTCCAAGGAAGGGGTAATTCACAGTTCCATGCCGTACACGCCATCTAAGTGGCAGCAGCCGCCTCAGCATCAGCGGAAGCGGCGCCGGTGGGAGTTCGCGTGCACCCAGCAGGCCTTCTGGCAGTCCCAGGGGCGTTGCGTGCGGGGTCTGAAGGATGGCACCCTGCTACAACCGCCACCTGACATTCCCAGTCTGCATGACTTCTGGGCCAACCTCTTCCAACAGCAACCCCCGTCCACTGCTGGCGCCATCAGTGACCGCCTGCTGCCATATACTTGTGGAGGCCAGTCACAGTAGAAGAGGTCGCCAATTCCTTGCCGCCCAGGAGCTCTGCACCAGGCCCGGGCGGCGTAACTCCTGCCAAGCTACGACGCCTGCCGCGTGATGTGGTGGTGAAGATCATGAATCTCCTCCTTCTTGCGCGAGCACTCCCTCCCTGCCTCCTACATGCCCGGACCACCTTACTACCCAAAATGGCTGCACAAGCATCCCCCACAGGCTTTCGTCCCAACACCGTATGCTCAGTGCTGGCGAGGACCTGCCGTCAGGTTCTGGCTGACACCTGATGTGTCTGTGTGATGTGGACGAACGTCAGCGGGCCTTCATCCCTCGAGATGGGATGCTGGAAAACACGAACATGTTGCACCAGGTTCTCGTCGACGCAGTCCGCTCCAGGCGATCTGTCTTTGTTGTATCTCTCGACGTGTCTAAGGCGTTCGACCTGCTAGACCATGCTGTCCTAAGCTCCGTGCGAAAAGTGCATGGTCTTCTAACCAAATTTGCTACGTTGAGAGCTGCTTCAGAGGCAGCACTACTGTGATAGTGGGCGGCGGCAACGGCGGCGGAGGCGTGAGCATGGCCGTGCAGCTGTGAAGGGGCATCCGTCAAGGGGACCGTCCCCTCCTCTCTTTTTCAACATGGCCATAGATATTACGCTGAACACCCTGCTTTCCCACGTAGGAGCCCAGATTTTAGGTCGCAGGGTCAACGCTGCGGCCTTCGCTGATGATGTCCTGCTGTTTGTATCGACGAAGAGGGGCCTGCAGTTCGTCATCGATGCAACCGCGGCAGCCGCCGCCCATCTGGGGCTGCATATCAACGCGCGAAAGTGTTTCACCCTCACCTTAGTGGCCTCCAGCCGCGAGAAGAAGGTGAAGGTGGACGACTCCATCACGTTTAAATCCGGCAACGCCACCATGCCTCCCCTACACGTGGGTGAGACATTCTGCTCCCTCGAGCTGCGTTTCTCGGTGCCTGTTTCATCCTCGTCGCCACCTGCAAGAGCAGTTGGACATCATCACCTGGTCTCCCCTGAAACAGAAACAGCAACAGTGCCTGTACGCCCTAGTCCACGTGCTGCTGCTGGGCCTGTATCACGGGCTGTCCCTCAGATGCACCGGTATCAGTGCCCTGAACGCCACAGGCATCGCGTTACGAGCAGCTGTCAGTAGATGGTTCCGCCTCCCAGCAGACACCCCATTGGGTTACTTCCGTCCTCCTGTAGCCCACGGGGCCTCGGCATTCCATCTGCCCACTGGATGGGCCCCACCCTGCGGCGGGTCCGACTCCTGACGCTGCAGAAGATGGGGCCAGCTGCGGACGACGCGGGCCTGCGCCAGGTACAGCGCGAGGTCGCGGCGCGGCACTTGACGTGGGAAGGCCATGTCCTTATGGCGTCAGAGCAGTTCGGGGACATGTGGGCGGGTCGCCTGCACGTCGCCTTCGACGGTGCAGCCCTCTCCGAGTCTGCCGCCATCCGGGGGCAGCACCAATGGGTCGCCAACACTAGTGGTCTCCTCTCTAGGCGCGACTTCGTCAGTGCCACCCGCGCCCGCATCAACGCCTCGTCCTCCAAGGTGCGACGCAGTCGCGGGCACGCAGCTGACGATCGACACGGCGCGGGATGCAGGGCCGTCGAGACCACCTTCCGCGTCATCCGGGCTTGCGGACAAACGCACGGGTCGCGCGTGAAGCATCATGACGCTGTTGCGAAGTACCTCGCTCGTGGACTCGCGTAAAGTGGCTTAGACGTCTCGGTGGAGCCCCACCTTGGAACACCGGAAGGACTCCGCAGCTTGACATCGTCGCGGTCAAAGACGGCCAGGACCGCACAGTCGACGCTCAGATAGTCGGTGACCACCTCCGGCTCCACTGGTGTCACCAGCAGAAAGCGGCCAAGTACAACATGACGCCCATCAGGAGTGCCGTCCTCGACCTGCGTCCTGACGTCCAGAGCGTCACATATTCACCAGCCGCTCTGAATTGGAGGGGAGCATGTCCACCACAGTTTGCAAGAGACTTCCTGAGGCTGGGCTTCAAAGTGCGGGAGTTCTCCACCATCTCGTTAAGGATGCTGACGTCGTGTTGTGCGTCGTTCAGAGTCTTTGAGCGAATGACGGCACAGCGTCCGATGTGTCTTATTTTGTTAATTTGTTTAGTTTATGTTTCCTTGTAATATATACATTTGAGGTGTGTCGCACACTGTAAGCCTCCACTCCGGTGGGGGTACTGGTGAGGTACTGACCTATGTACCAATTTCATACATACACTCCTGGAAATTGAAATAAGAACACCGTGAATTCATTGTCCCAGGAAGGGGAAACTTTATTGACACATTCCTGGGGTCAGATACATCACATGATCACACTGACAGAACCACAGGCACATAGACACAGGCAACAGAGCATGCACAATGTCGGCACTAGTACAGTGTATATCCACCTCTCGCAGCAATGCAGGCTGCTATTCTCCCATGGAGACGATCGTAGAGATGCTGGATGTAGTCCTGTGGAACGGCTTGCCATACCATTTCCACCTGGCGCCTCAGTTGGACCAGCGTTCGTGCTGGACGTGCAGACCGCGTGAGACGACGCTTCATCCAGTCCCAAACATGCTCAATGGGGGACAGATCCGGAGATCTTGCTGGCCAGGGTAGTTGACTTACACCTTCTAGAGCACGTTGGGTGGCACGGGATACGTGCGGACGTGCATTGTCCTGTTGGAACAGCAAGTTCCCTTGCCGGTCTAGGAATGGTAGAACGATGGGTTCGATGACGGTTTGGATGTACCGTGCACTATTCAGTGTCCCCTCGACGATCACCAGTGGTGTACGGCCAGTGTAGGAGATCGCTCCCCACACCATGATGCCGGGTGTTGGCCCTGTGTGCCTCGGTCGTATGCAGTCCTGATTGTGGCGCTCACCTGCACGGCGCCAAACACGCATACGACCATCATTGGCACCAAGGCAGAAGCGACTCTCATCGCTGAAGACGACATGTCTCCATTCGTCCCTCCATTCACGCCTGTCGCGACACCACTGGAGGCGGGCTGCACGATGTTGGGGCGTGAGCGGAAGACGGCCTAACGGTGTGCGGGACCGTAGCCCAGCTTCATGGAGACGGTTGCGAATGGTCCTCGCCGATACCCCAGGAGCAACAGTGTCCCTAATTTGCTGGGAAGTGGCGGTGCGGTCCCCTACGGCACTGCGTAGGATCCTACGGTCTTGGCGTGCATCCGTGCGTCGCTGCGGTCCGGTCCCAGGTCGACGGGCACGTGCACCTTCCGCCGACCACTGGCGACAACATCGATGTACTGTGGAGACCTCACGCCCCACGTGTTGAGCAATTCGGCGGTACGTCCACCCGGCCTCCCGCATGCCCACTATACGCCCTCGCTCAAAGTCCGTCAACTGCACATATGGTTCACGTCCACGCTGTCGCGGCATGCTACCAGTGTTAAAGACTGCGATGGAGCTCCGTATGCCACGGCAAACTGGCTGACACTGACGGCGGCGGTGCACAAATGCTGCGCAGCTAGCGCCATTCGACGGCCAACACCGCGGTTCCTGGTGTGACCGCTGTGCCGTGCGTGTGATCATTGCTTGTACAGCCCTCTCGCAGTATCCGGAGCAAGTATGGTGGGTCTGACACACCGGTGTCAATGTGTTCTTTTTTCCATTTCCAGGAGTGTATGTATGTATTGTTCCTTTTGGAATGAAGACGGCTTTAGTTATTAGGCCGTCCCGTCCTACCAGCGCAGCCTCAATGGAACGGGGCTTATTCAGCGCGACCAGGGAACACGGTCTCACGATCTAGTGCGAAGGTTAGAAGAGACGTGGCGTATAGTTGTCCAACTACAGCGCATGCAGGATGAAACAACACGTTATTGTTCAGTAAATGTAGATTGAAGTGAAGTTGAAACTAGTTCTTGCTGTTTTACACCCCGCAGTATTTTATGCCAGCGGATTAATATTGTTGATTATCAGGGATAGATGGGGTATATCATCAGACACCGGACTGTAGTGGTCAGAATCTGTTTCTAACCTCTAGCGCTAGTAATAGCGCACGTGCTCCAGTGTAATTAGAGATGTGAAGGAACAAGGCCATTCATGTGATTTTGAAACAGAAGAACAGTGTGTTTTGCAGTGCCAACAAATTACCTGTTCGTAGTCAGTATTTTGACGCACAATGTTAATTTTGTATGGTTGTGTTTTGTTTGCAAATAAGTAATATTACACTGTAGGTACAACTGATACTTATTTTGTTTATTTTGATACTTGTTTTGTTTATTTAGAACATGCTCTATTAAAAGTTTTTGTAATACTAGAGAGAGAGAGAGAGAGAGAGAGAGAGAGAGAGAGAGAGAGAGAGTGTGTGTGTGTGTGTGTGTGTGTGTGTGTGTGTGTGTACGCGCACGCGAGCGCGTGTTCCATATTTCCTCATAAACCACTGGACCGTTTTCAACCATACTTGGTGGACACTTCCTTACTGTCAGGCAACAATCGCTATGGGGCTAAGAATCGCCTACCTAACATACTTCAGTAGATATGACGTCATAAAGAGATGGGCGAAAAACTGCTGACTCATTCATGCCGTTTAAAGGTATTACTTCTGTGCTACTAACTGAACTCACAATATATTTTACAGGCAGTATTCACACACCCGCTGAGGGTACCTACACAAATAGATCATTGAACTAAACATAGTTCAAGAGATATGACGTCATAAACACTCAGATATGTGAAAAATGGCCGTATCATCCATGGAGTTTCAGTAAATTTATTCTTAACTACCAAGACCATTTATTGTAAACAGTCAAGCCAAATTACGGAGAGCCCTGACATTTGGCAGCGGTTTCGACAGCTTTCAACTGCGAAGCGCAAGTTGCTGTAGGCGGACCCAATAGCCACCTACAGAACAATGAACAGGTGTTGCGACAGATGTCTTTTCAAAATCGCGTTGTAAACACGCTATACGGCTGCGTTCAGCGTACAGAAACTGTTCTGGATCACATTTCTTGAATTGGATACTATACCTATACAAAAAATGGTTCAAATGGCTCTGAGCACTATGAAACTTAACTGGACTTAACATCTCAGGTCATCAATCCCCTAGAAGTTAGAACTACTTAAACCTAACTAATCTAAGAACATCACACACATCCATGCCCGAGGCAGGTTTCGAACCTGCGAACGTAGCGTTCGCACGGCTCCAGACTGTAGCGCCTACAACCGTTCAGCCACCGCGGCCGGCTATACCTATACATTTGTACATTATGCCTATGTCTTTTTACGAATGTTTCATATTGTGAAAGGTGTTTTTACGATTACGCGGAAATGAAATTTTTTTCGATAACACTGCAAACACAGTTCATTTATTGTTTTCGTTTCTAATAAAAAATTGGTAAAATGAATAATTCAGAAACAAATATTTTTAGCACCCAGTAAGGACGCCGACGCACGTGTATGGAAATTTGTGGTAAGGACTATGGGACCAAACTGCTCAGGTCATCGGTCCCTAGACTTACTAATTAATCTAACTTACGTAACTTACACTAAGGACAACACACCCACACCCACCCACGCCTGAGGGAGGACTCGAACGTCCGACCAGGGTGGGTGGGGGTGGGGGTGGGGGGGGCAGCCGCGCGAACCACGACAAGAAGCCTAAGACCGCGCGGTTACCCCGTGCAGCAGCACGTGTATGTGCAGTGCAAGACTTTAACGAAAGCATGCAACTGAGAGCAGGTACGAGTTATCCTTAATACAAGTCAAACGGTTGACACAATATTATCTGACTAAGTGAATTTTCCACTGCAAGGGGGGGGGGGGGGGCGGCGGCTAAAGTCTTTTTTCATTGGGATACTATTATTCGAAAATGCAAAGTAAAAGAAATGTTAATAATAGTTATAACTCATGAGCATGTATGTATTTCAAAACCTATGAAGCTGTGAGGCACAGTTTCTCAAATATAGTGGAACTTAGCGTACTACAGTCTTTGAATAGTGGTTTCAGATTACTAAAATGTATGCAACAGAAAATTTCGACGTAATAATTTCAAAGGTACCAAAAAATGTCTACAGAAATGCACACTGTAAATCAGTCATCGTAAATTTTGTTGGTATGTCTCCAACAGTATAGGAGAATATTCTAACGTCTCAGTGCAGGCACGTTATGCCAAAGTAACGAAGTCCGAAGCGCTTTTCAAAATATATTTAATGCTGCCATAGTTTCATTTCTCGTCTTTTTATGTTCTGTTTTTACGTCTTTCCTCTTCAAGTTTTGTTCAAGAGAAGCCCCACATTCTTACACTTCCAGAAAGCTTTGAGAGCTGTAACGTATTCGCTGAAATCTTGAAGCTTTAACATGGAAAAAATGTACCTTTCTGTTGCGATTTATTACTGCCGTTTTGCGACTTCGCTTGAAGTGCAAGCGAAGCTGCCCGGACGCCCCGTACCTCTAGTCCGATGAGCGGAGACCTCAGCCGGGAGGTGCCGGGCCGTTGCTGCGGCTTCACAGCAAACCTCGTGCCCCACACCCCCTACTTCTCCCTCCACCTCCTAACCGCCCACACACGCGGTAACCTAGGCTGGGACCGGAGGAGACGAGAGACAATCACATTAGCGGTGTCGTGGCGCCAGCGACGTCCGCCGGAGGGGAAGGTGTGAACGTGCGCGCACGACCCCCCCCCCCCCCCCCCCCCACACACACACACACACACACAGGCGCGTACGTTTGACCGGCCCACTGTTGCCTGTCCTCTGATGGACCTCAGCGTCATCACGATAATTGGAGAGGGGCCTCCAGCGCACACGACGTTAATTGGAAGCTGCCTGTTTGAACAGGTATCGATCCAACACAGGCAGGTTATTACAGCAGGTGCAGTCTTTATGATGGCAGAGTGCAGCGTCTTTCTCGTCTCGCTCGTATCCACACACATTTACTTCGCATCGAGCGATCTAATCGCGTATACGGGAAACGAAACGTACGACAAGCGGCTGCTAACGGCAAGTGAAACGCAGAAGAGCATGAAAACGGATTGAGAGCTGTGGAAAACACTGAAGCTCTCGTCTGTTCACAGTTCTCGATCTGAACTAAATCGAAGCAGAGACGGCAGCCCTCAGTGCAGACCGGGAAGATCAGCAGAGATACCTGGAACATCGACTGAGAACGTATACCGCCACATTGCAGAACCACGTTCCAGCAACCATGAAAGAAATCACCAAAGACGTAACTGGATGTTTTACTTCTCAGAGCTTTCGCCAGTAGACTTACACAGCTACAGCTTAAAGAAACTGCGGTTATATACTCCCATTAGCCAAACTTAAGATGTCTTCAGCCCCAGAAGTCGAAGGCACGGAAACCTGGTAAGTTCTGAATACCATCTGCAAAACAAATAAGCCGGACTAATTGCATACATATAAAGATGTAAAATTATAGAACTGGGCGATCGCCGCTGACAGGTAAACACTTACAGAATTTACCTTTACAATTTAAACCTCTACAAACTTCTTGAACACAAGCATCAAAAATCGAATAGCTTGACAACGGGTGTACTGTCAGCAAAGGCGAATAACCTATTTTTAAAAATTTGAAATGAATACTCGATTAAATAGCCTCTAAGACTGAGGCGTAGCGCTTCATATCGCGCTCATGTTAGCTACGAGAGATGTCAGCTTCTTACGGACTATGAAATCATCAGATAGTTAAAACATTTTGGAATCAAAACTGTCGTTATTGTGATTACTACGACTGTCATTGATTATTTCCAAACTGTTTATTAATGTGTTTGAAGATGTCAATAAAATGTAAGATATTAAACGAATACTCCAACGTCAGTTAAGTGAGTATATGTCAGTGTGAGATCTTGAGATCTGTTATTGTACAGAGAAAGTGAATTATACTCTCAGGGGAATTTTGTAAGGTACAGTTAGCCAGTTTATGGGACTGGGAAAACAAACAATTTACGGTAATTCTTTTATTTAAAGAGGGAGTTACTTTGATATTTCTAGACTTCCTAAATTTTTTCATTTAGTAAATCCTTCTTAAAAGCTATTAAGTTGTGACCGGTCACGTGTAAAAGCCACAAGACCTCGCAGTCTAATATTAATATCGTGTTGGCTATTGTGTGAAACGGCCAGTCAGAGGACAGTACGTTCGCGCGTATTTCGTAGGTTAAGGAATTGCTTTGTGGAATCTAAAGAGTGTATTCGGAGCTCAGCCATCATCATGTACGGAATCGGATATAAGGAGCCCTAAACAGCTGCGATGATGTTGCAGAATAATGATTAAAACTCGACCATGGAGTGCGGCCAAGTGGATACGAATGTATGAGGAAAACGAACATGCGAAATTCCGATTGTAATACACTACTGGCAGTTGAAATTGCTACACCACGAAGATGACGTGCAACAGACGCGAAATTTAACCGACAGGAAGAAGATGCTGTTCTATGCAAATGAAAAGGTTTTCAGAGCATTCACACAAGGTTGGCGCCGGTGACAACACCTACAACATGCTGACATGAGGAAAGTTTCCATCCGATTTCTCATACACAAACAGCAGTTGACCGGCGTTGCCTGGTGAAACGTTGTTGTGATGCCTCGTGTAAGGAGGAGAAATGCGTACAATCAGGTTTCCGATTTTGATAAAGGTCGGATTGTAGCCTATCGCGATTGCGGTTTATCGTATTGCGACATTGCTGCTCGCGTTGGTCGAGATCCGATGACTATTAGCAGAATATAGAATCAGTGGGTTTAGGAGGGTAATACGGAACGCGGTGCTGGATCCCAACGGCCTCATATCACTAGCAGTCGAGATGACAGGCATTTTATCCGCATGGCTGTAAAGGATCGTGCAGACACGTCTCGATCCCTGAGACAACACATGGGGACGTTTGTAAGACAACAACCATCTGGACGAACAGTTCGACGACGTTTGCAGCAGCATAGACTATCAGCTCGGAGACCATGGCTGCGGTTACCCTTGACGCTGCATCACAGACAGGAGCGCCTGCGATGGTGTACTCAACGGCGAACCTGCGTGCACGAACGGCAAAACGTCATTTTTTCGGATGAATCCAGGTTCTGGTTACAGCATCATGATGGTCGCATCCGTGTTTGGCGACATCACGGTGAACGCACATTGGAAGCGTGTATTCGTCATCGCCGTACTGGCGTAACACCCGGCGTGATGGTTGGGGTGCCATTGGTTACACGTCTCGGTCACCTCTTGTTCGCATTGACGGCACTTTGAACAGTGGACATTACATTTCAGATGTGTCACGACCTGTGGCTCTACCCTTCATTCGATCCCTGCGAAATCCTATTTCAGCGGATAATGCACGACCGTATGTTGCAGGTCCTGTACGGGCCTTTCGGGATACAGAAAATGTTCGACTGCTGCCCTGACCAGCACATTCTCCAGATGTCTCACCAATTAAAAACGTCTGGTCAATGGTGGCCGAGCAACTGGCTCGTCACAATACGCCAGTCACTACTCTTGATGAACTGTGGCATTGTGCTGCATGGGCAGCTGTACCTGTACACGCCATCCAAGCTCTGTTTGACTGAATGCCCAGGCGTATCAGGGCCATTATTGCGGCCAGAGGTGGTTGTTCTCGGTACTGATTTCTCAGGATCTATTCAGCCAAATTGCGTGAAAATGTAATCAAATGTCAGTTCTAGTATAATATATTTGTCCAATGAATACCCGTTTATCATCTGCATTTCTTCTTGGTCTAGTAATTTTAATGGTCAGTAGTGTATGTGAACTATGACTTCTGAATAACCAAAATCCGCGTGGCATGTTATAAAAACCGTGGCCGCAAACTGAACAGTCGAAGTGATCGTACAGCATAACATAGATTCTGTCACAGACGATCAGTTTGGTGGTCCTTTTGGTAACGGCTTCATTTAATTTTATAAACTGGCTTCGATGAGTGACTGCGATTAGGTGTGAGTGTGCTAAAATTGTAGTTCACATTAGCATAGATTTGGTGTTTTGTATCAAACAAGTTACAACATATTGAAGTTTAAACACACACACACACACACACACACACACACACACACACACACACACACACCCTGACGCTGACAAAACATTTTTTTGTACCCCTTAGACTCGTGTAACGTTATTTACTCTGCTACGGCTTCTCCAACACACACATATTATTCGTTTTTAACAGGGCAGGCGTAAAGGCCGGACTCCAGAAGAACAACTCAACGCTAGGTGAGTGAACATTATTTCTGTAGGTGCAGTACACAATAACCGCGACGTTGCAAGACTTAAATTGATCCTACAAGTCGTTGAGAGCAACTTTTTCGTTTCCCTGCAAAACACAATAAATGCAATTCTCCACTGCACGAGGCCGGGTCACGCTGTTACAAATAATAAATGGAAAAGAATATTATGTAATTAATTTGTTGTTTATTTGCGCGTACGTGTCTGCGGTCGTGGCCCATGCTGAAACCCCCTCGCCACAGTACCACAGCATGCTGCCACAGGAACCAAATCGATGTGATGCGGCCCATACACTCATTTTCAGCAACGGTGGACCTACTGCAACTGAGGCAAGCTGGTCCACACGGCTAAAGAAATCATCTGAAGTAGCCCATAGCATTTCCGCTGCTGCTGAAAAATCAGTTACCGCACCCTGCTCCACTTTGTTTGCCTCTCCTACCAAACTTGCTACGGTGCTGTGGCGCGGGTCTGTCGGTGTGTACCAGGATTGCAGACTCGTAATTAAATACAAACCAAAAAATAATCACGTAACTTTATTTTTTCGAGGTGATGATCAAAAACTTTACGTCATATCCATTTACTAATTAAAATCTGAACTTTATGTCGTATGTTACATGCCTTCTTAAACGTCCGGGATCTTCCGTTCTGAAGTTACGGAAATACCAGATACTAGAGATGAAAATGGCATCTACTTGACATTTCGCCAGTCTCATTCACAAAGGGGACGTCCATTAACTAGGTGAGGAATTTTCTTCAAAATTGGGAGCAGTACCACTTCGCGGGAGGTTTACCCGCAGTAGATTGAAAGTACGTACAAATAATTTTAAAATTAGTTTTAAACACTGATTAATTCACTTTATTAAAACTATGTTTAATTGAGAAAATATATTGTGTTTTTAATACGTGATTAAAAACCCTGTTTTCAAACATGCCAAGCCGGCCATTGTGGCCGAGCGGTTCTAGGCACTTTAGTCCTGAAATGCGCTGCTGCTACGGTCTCAGGTTCGAATCCTGCCTCGGGCGCCGGCCGGAGTGGCCGAGCCGTTCTAGCCGCTTCAGTCTGGAACCGCGCGGGCATGGATGTGTGTGATGTCCTTAGGTTAGTTAGATTCTAGGGGACTGATGACCTCAGATCTTAAGTCCCATAGTGCTCAGAGCCATTTCAAACATTTTTTGAAACATGCCAACCCTCAAAAATATTTGGACGGGACAGACAGACACTACGGCTCCACGAAAATAGTATTAACTGTTTTGATGGGTCCCTAAGGAATTGACCTTTTATGGGTGTATTAAGTTGTTGTTGTTGTTGTGGTCTTCAGTCCTGAGACTGGTTTGATGCAGCTCTCCATGCTACTTTATCCTGTGCAAGCTGCTTCATCTCCCAGTACCTACTGCAACCTACATCCTTCTGAATCTGCTTAGTGTATTGATCTCTTGGTCTCCCTCTACGATTTTTACCCTCCACGCTACCCTCCAATGCTAAATTTGTGATCCCTTGATGCCTCAAAACATGTCCTACCAACCGATCCCTTCTTCTAGTCAAGTTGTGCCACAAACTTCTCTTCTCCCCAATCCTATTCAATACCTCCTCAATAGTTACGTGATCTATCCACCTTATCTTCAGTATTCTTCTGTAGCACCACATTTCGAAAGCTTCTATTCTCTTCTTGTCCAAGCTAGTTATCGTCCATGTTTCACTTCCATACATGGCTACACTCCATACAAATACTTTCAGAAACGACTTCCTGACACTTAAATCTGTACTCGACGTTAACAAATTTCTCTTCTTCAGAAACGATTTCCTTGCCATTGCCAGTCTACATTTTATATCCTCTCTACTTCGTCCATCATCAGTTATTTTACTCCCCAAATAGCAAAACTCCTTTACTACTTTAAGTGTCTCATTTCCTAATCTGATTACCTCAGCATCACCCGATTTAATTTGACTACATTCTATTATCCTCGTTTTGCTTTTGTTGATGTTCATCTTATATCCTCCTTTCAATACACTGTCCATTCCGGTCCACATGCTCTTCCAAGTCCTTTGCTGTCTCTGATAGAATTACAATGTCATCGGCGAACCTAAAAGTTTTTATTTCTTCTCCATGAATTTTAATACCTACTCCGAATTTTTCTTTTGTTTCCTTTACTGCTTGCTCAATATACAGATTGAATAACATCGGGGATAGGCTACAAACCTGTCTCACTCCTTTCCCAACCACTGCTTCCCTTTCATGCCCCTCGACTCTTATAAATGCCATCTGATTTCTGTACAAATTGTAAATAGCCTTTCGCTCCCTGTATTTTATACCTGCCACCTTCAGAATTTGAAAGAGAGTATTCCAGTTAACATTGTCAAAAGCTTTCTCTAAGTTTACAAATGCTAGAAACGTATATTTGCCTTTTCTTAATCTTTCTTCTAAGATAAGTCGTAAGGTTAGTATTGCCTCACGTGTTCCAACATTTCTACGGAATCCAAACTGATCTTCCCCGAGGTCCGCTTCTACCAGTTTTTCCATTCGTCTGTAAAGAATTCGCGTTAGTATTTTGCAGCTGTGACTTATTAAACTGATAGTTCGGTAATTTTCACATCTGTCAACACCTGCTTTCTTTGGGATTGGAATTATTATATTCTTCTTGAAGTCTGAGATGGTAAAGTTTTGTCAGGACTGGCTCTCCCAAGGCTGTCATTAGTTCTAATGGAATGTTGTCTACTCGCGGGGCCTTGTTTCGACTCAGGTCCTTCAGTGCTCTGTCAAACTCTTCACGCATTATCTTATCTCCCATTTCGTCTTCATCTACATCCTCTTCCATTTCCATAATATTGTCCTCAAGTACATCGCCCTTGTATAAACCCTCTATATATTCCTTCCACCTTTCTGCCTTCCCTTCTTTGCTTTGAACTGGGTTGCCATCTGAGCTCCTGATATTCATACAAGTAGTTCTCTTCTCTCCAAAGCTCTGTATTAAGTTATATACATTAAACGTCATTCAACCTTTACTTACTTTGCAGACGAAAGATAACATTGGTTGAACCTTACTTTTACTGTATGATTACGTATCTTTTGAATGTCTTTATTTATGTGATCACTAGGAGAATGCAGGAGTAGGTTTAATAATGAATAAAAAATAGTAGTTTCAGAAAGAGCATTAGAGAACGATTGAAAAGAATGGTAGAAAGAAATACAGTAGAAGAAAAATGGGTAGCCTTGAGAGATGAAATAGTGAAGGCAGCAGAGGATCAAGTAGGTAAAAAGACGAGGGCTAGTAGAAATCCTTGGGTAACGTAAGACATATTGAATTTAATTGATGAAATCAAAAAATATAAAAATGCAGTAAATGAAGCAGGCAAAAAAGGAATATAAACGACTCAATCGACAGGAAGTGGAAAATGGCTAAGCAGGATGGCTAGAGGACAAATGTAAGGATGTAGAGGCTTATCTCACTAGGGGTAAGATAGATACTGCCTACAGGAAAATTAAAGAGACCTTTGGAGAAAAGAGAATCACTTGTATGAATATCAAGAGTTCAGGTGGTAAACCAGTTTTAAGCAAAGAATGGAAAGCAGAAAGCTGGAATGAGTACATAGAGGGTCTAAACAAGGGTGATGTACGGGAGGGCAATATTATGGAAATGGAAGAGGACGTAGAGGAAGATGAAATGCGAGATATGATACTGTGTGAAGAGTTTGACAGAGCAACTGAAAGACCCAAGTCGAAACAAGGCCCTGGGAGTAGACAACATTCCATTAGAACTACTGACAGCCTTAGGAGCCAGTCCTAACAAAACTCTACCATCTGGTGACCAAGATGTATGAGACAGGCGAAATTCCCTCAGACGTCAAGAAGAATATAGTAAATCCAATCCCAAATAAAGGTTTTGACAGGTGTGAAACTTACTGAACTATCAGTTTAATAAGTCACGGTCACAAGAAACTAACACGAATTCTTTACCAACGAATGGAAAAACTAGTAGAAGCCGAAATCGGGGAGGATCAGTTTGGATTCAGTAGAAATGTTGGAACACATGAGGCAATACTGACCCTAAGGCTAAGTTAGAAGATAGATTAAGGAAAGGCAAACATACGTTTCTAGCATTTGAAGACTTAGAGAAAGCTTTTGACTATGTTGACTGGAATAATCTCTTTCAAATTCTGAAGGCGGCATGGGTCAAAAACAGGGAGCGAAATGCTATTTAGAGTTTGTACAGTAACCAGATGGCAGTTATAAGAGTCGAGGGGCATAAAAGGGAAGCGGTGGTTGGGGAGGGAGTGAGATACGGTTGTAGCCTATCCCCAATGTTATTCAATCTGTATATTGAGCAAGCAGTAAAGGAAACAAAAGATAAATTTGGAGTAGGAATTAAAATCCAGGAAGAAGAAAGAAAAATCTTGAGGTTTGCCGATGACACTGTAATTCTGTCAGGGACAGCAAAGGACCTGGAAGAGTAGTTGAACGGAATGGACAGTGTCTTGAAAGGAGGATGTACGATGAACATCAACAAAGGCAAAACGATGACAATGGAATGTAATCGAATTAAATCAAGTTATGCTGAGGGAATTAGATTAGGAAGTGAGACACTTACAGTAGTAGATGAGTTTTGTTATCGATTTTTGAGCTCACGTGATTAGCAGACGTCCCCTAACGTCCGGACATAAATCAGTCATCTTCGTATGACGCCACGCTAATGCCGCGTAACACCACCACTGGCCTTGATAATGGCCTCAGATCGGAAGTTCCTTCCTGTATATCTAGCTGAAGCGACTCACCGTTGATTAGATGTCGTAGAGAAACCGAATCGCGAACACGTTAGCTGCTACATTCCACCCGCTGTTCCAAATAATTCCACACATTTGCTAAGGAATTAACACATGGAGATTTAGTGGGCCATTGGGGATACGATACGGCACTTGAATCATCGTCAAAGTAAAATCGTATGCGAACACTCCTGTGAAAATAGCTGTTATCTTTGAAGACGGAGCTGTTCACAGCATACTCACGTTTAGAAGAAAGGTAACATCTGGTCACCTAGAACATAGTAATCAACATTCTGGTTCATAATAACGTCAAGATGAATGAATGAGCCCAAGTCGCGGTACAAAGAACACCCCAAAAGTGTCACAAAATCGCCTTCAGCCTCAACTACAGCCTCTACACGTCGCGGGTTAAACGAACTGGGCCGTCCGTGCACTTATAACACTGCTAAATGGATTTACGTGGCATGTGCAATAAAATACTAAAGTTGGTTTATTACGTACTATGCCCCAGCAGAACAAATACTCCTGTTCAACACCTCCGTCCGCTAATGCTATACCATAACCTTAAAGTTGGAGGCAGGTCGTGAAACAAAACTATCTTGTTAAAGCAATTATGGTATAAAGCAACAGAGCAGTGTTAGCTTCTGAGAGGAATTTTGTTATGTTGACCGTGTTGTACCTAACGGAGGTGGCTTATCGAAAGTGAAAGTCAGGAGGAGGAGGAGATTAGTGTTTAACGTCCCGTCGACAACAAGGTCATTAGAGACGAAGCTCGAGCTCGGGTGAGGGAAGGATGGGGAAGGAAATCGGCCGTGCCCTTTCAAAGGAACCATCCCGGCATTTGCCTGAAGCGATTTAGGGAAATCACGGAAAACCTAAATCAGGATGGCCAGAGACGGGATTGAACCGTCGTCCTCCCGAATGCGAGTCCAGTGTGCTAACCACTGCGCCACCTCGCTCGGTGAAAAAGTCAGAAAGACGTAAATATTTGAACAGTAAAAAAACAATATTTTACCAATCTACACAGTTCAAAGAGTAAAGAAAACGATCGCCAGCCTAATTAGGCAAGAGAATGATTGACATTCTTGTTCAAGAAAGTAAGTATGAGTAACTTTAACAGACAAACACAACCTATACTTTGCCACACGCGGCTTCAATGAACTCTGGCACCTGAATACTGTATGTTCACGTTAAGGTCGGAGCTACCAGATCAGACCAAACTGTTTGCGTAAATATAACCTTATAACACTACACACTATTACTTTCAGGGCTTATTCAAACTGAATGGTCTTTATAACATTCACTGAACAATCATAAATTGGACATAGGTTCAGTATTACTTTTCAAACATTTTCCTAACTGACACAGAATTGTAAATGTATTTCACTGCAAAATTATGAACTGGTCACAGGTTAAGTCTCTTTCAGCTGAATACTTTTCTATTTAGAACGAATGTTAAATGGAATTCAATAACAGGTTACTTCTCACTGTCTTTTGAGTAAAGAAATTATTGTTTTCATATATAGTGGTCTTTCTATCAATTGTTATTTATCATGAGGATAAAGGATAACCTGTGGATCCTATTACACTATTAATATGCACTTTCAATACACAAAAGAAACAAATGCTCAGCAAGCGTGAGTGTATAACTTTCCACAATTGCGGTTTTCAACTTTTACTACAGTGAGACACAAAGTTGACATATTTGTAAGATACTGACTCACCTTTTGCGATTTACAACAGGCAGCAATGTGATCATTTACTAAGCAAAACTTTATAAGCCTCAGTTTTAAGAACTTTTAATTTTGAAGTTGGCAACAACATATTAATAAGCAGTTTTAATAGGAAAATTATTTTCAGCAAGCATCATTTACTTTAATTCACTCTCTTGCCATATTAACTTTAATTTCCTTTTTAATATGTTCAAGAGGCATTAATTAGTAAAACACTGGGCTTTAATGTTCTATCAGTAAGGACACTCGGTAATCACTTTAGTTCAAACGGAGAGGTGTTATGATAAGGGAAAAAAAATCAAGGTAGGAACATAAATTCAGTTACAAATTACCTTCTATTTGAGCACACTAACACATCCAATAAGCTGATCCTTCACTGTACCTTACTACAGTGTTCCATTACAGTGATTGCGCAATGTGGTGGCAGTCGCATGTTGGTAGGTGGATTTGCAGGCAGAATTGCTGGACTCTGTCATTTCTTGGTGGCGATGATAGATACCAATTTCAGAAAAATTTCAGCTCTTTATCCATCCATCGCCGGCCGGTGTGGCCGTGCGGTTCTAGGCGCGTCAGTCTGGAGCCGCGTGACCGCTACGGTCGCAGGTTCGAATCCTGCCTCGGGCATGGATGTGTGTGATGTCCTTGGGTTAGTTAGGTTTAAGTAGTTCTAAGTTCTAGGGGACTGACGACCACAGATGTTTAGTCCCACAGTGCTCAGAGCCATTATCCATCCATCCAAGGCATTGGAAAGCGTCAGGAAAAGCCTCTCTCGGAACCACTACAATACACAACTTTTACATGAGCAGTTGATAGTTTGGTAGTCGTCCCCGACTGACGTCTTGTTCCACCTTTTCTACCTAGACTAACCATAATTTTCGCGCGCTACACAGCGCCGAGGGGAACCACAACAACTTTTACAAACAAAATAACTAATGACCCTAAGTCAAGGTCAGCAGTTTACATAACAGCAACCAAACATATTAAATAAAACGGAACATTTGCACATATTGACATTTCTACAAAAAATTATTCACACAGAAATTACTATTATATACAGTAAGTTTTGTCTCTCCAATTGAGACAAAGAATTTAAACGACAGATATACTACATTGCATATAATCAAATCATGACATCAAAGTTTTTATAAAGAAAGGAGTATACAATTTTGTGTTATCTATTCAATCAAACACATTTACAGAAGCTCAATGATGTAACATTAAATAAAACAAAAGGCAAAATAATTCAGTAGAGCATTAGAGCTATGGTGTTACACACTCTACGTCTAGTATAGTTTGAAAAGAGGCGAAATTGCTTACCGTGCCGCAACACACGCATACAGTCACCTACTGTGCGTTCTCTGCCATTTTTTGCCCACTGAACACGTGCAGCTTTATGTACCGCCGTGAGAAACACTCTGTAGCGAGGTTCCCGGCAATTCAGTGACAACAGTATTCCTGTCGGTATTCAAACCGGTTTCATTGACAAGGCGCGGCATTATCCTACGATCCCTGTCAGTTAGGAATTTTTTACGACGACAGCTCAGAGACCGTGTTGCACGGCTATGTGTGGTGCACTATTCCCCGCAGAGGGTTGAACAATACGCTGCAATACTTCAAAACATCGGACAATTTACTTGGCGCATACCCGTCGCTATTTATCATCATTTGCGTCAGCGGTGAATGATTACGTGACCGGCTGGTAGTACGAGGGGCGTTCAATAAATAATGCAACACATTTTTTTCTTAAAGTACGTTGCTTTTATTCAGGATTTCAGTACACCATATTATTCTCCGCTCTTTTGGCTACAATATTAATGTGCTAATAGTAAACTGCAGGAGCGTCTATAGAAAGGTCCCAGAACTGCTTTCATTAATAAACGGTCACAACGCCCATATAGTACTAGGGACAGAAAGTTGGCTGAAACCAGACGTAAACAGTAATGAAATCCTAAACTCAGATTGGAATGTATACCGCAGACACAGGCTGGACAGTGAAGGGGGAGGCGTGTTAATAGCGATAAGAAGTGCAATAGTATCGAAGGAAATTGACGTAGATTAGAAATGTGAAATGATTTGGGTCAAGGTCACGGTTAAAGCATGCTCAGACATGGTAATTGGATGTCTCTATAGGCCCCCGGGCTCAGCAGCTGAAGGATAAACCTGAAGGATGATTTGGAAAATATTTTGAGTAAATTTCCCCACCATGTTATAGTTCTGGGTGGAGATTTTAATTTGCCGGATATAGACTGGGAGTCTCAAACGTTCATAACGGGTGGCAGCGACAAAGAATCCAGTGAAATTTTTTAAAGTGTTTTATCTGAAAACTACCTTGAGCAGTTAAACAGAGAACCGACTCGAGGCGATAACATATTAGACCTTCTGGTGACAAACAGACCCGAACTATTTGAAACAGTTAACGCAAAACAGGGAATCAGCGATCATAAAGCTGTTACGGCATCGATGATTTCAGCCGTAAATAGAAATATTAAAAAAGGTAGGAAGATTTTTCTGTTTAGCAAAAGTGACAAAAAGCAGATTACAGAGTACCTGACGGCTCAACACAAAAGTTTTGTCTCAAGTACAGATAGTGTTGAGGATCAGTGGACAAAGTTCAAAACCATCGTACAATATGCGTTAGATGTGTATGTGCTAAGCAAGATCGTAAGAGATGGAAAAGAGCCACCGTGGTACAACAACCGAGTTAGAAAACTGCTGCGGAAGCAAAGGGAACTTCACAGCAAACATAAACATAGCCATAGCCTTGTAGACAAACAAAAATTACGCGAAGCGAAATGTTGTGTGAGGAGGGCTATGCGAGAGGCGTTCAATGAATTCGAAAGTAAAGTTCTATGTACTGACTTGGCAGAAAATTCTAAGAAATTTTGGTCTTATGTCAAAGCGGTAGGTGGATCAAAACAAAATGTCCACACACTCTATGACCAAAATGGTTCTGAAACAGAGGATGACAGACTAAAGGCCGAAATACTAAATGTATTGTTCCAAAGCTGTTTCACTGTGGAAGACTGCACTGTAGTTCCTTCTCTAGATTGCTGCACAGATGAGAAAATGGTAGATACCGAAATAGACGACAGAGGGATAGAGAAACAATTAAAATCGCTCAACAGAGGAAACGCCGCTGGACCTGATGGGATACCAGTTCGATTTTACACAGAGTACGCGAAGGAACTTGCCCCCCTTCTTGCAGCGGTGTACCGTAGGTCTCTAGAAGAGCGTAGCGTTCCAAAGGATTGGAAAAGGGCACAGATCATCCCCGTTTTCAAGAAGGGACGTCGAACAGACGTGCAGAACTATAGACTTATATCTCTAACGTCAATCAGTTGTAGAATTTAGGAACACGTATTATGTTCGAGTATAATGACTTTTCTGGAGACTAGAAATCTACTCTGTAGGAATCAGCATGGGTTTCGAAAAAGACGGTCGTGTGAAACCCAGCTCGCGCTATTCGTCCACGAGACTCAGAGGGCCATAGACATGGGTTCCCAGGCAGATGCCGTGTTTCTTGACTTCCGTAAGGCGTTCGATACAGTTCCCCCCAGTCAAAATGGCTCTGAGCACTATGGGACTTAACCTCTATGGTCATCAGTCACCTAGAACTTAGAACTACTTATCCTAACTAACCTAAGGACATCACACACATCCATGCCCGAGGCAGGATTCGAACCTGCGACCGTAGCAGTCGCGCGGCTCCGGACTGAGCGCCTAGAACCGCTAGACCACCGCGGCCGGCTCCCCACAGTCGTTTAAAGAACAAAGTAAGAGCATATGGACTATCAGACCAATTGTGTGATTGGATTGAGGAGTTCCTAGAGAACAGAACGCAGCATGTCATTCTCAATGGAGAGAAGTCTTCCGAAGGAAGAGTGATTTCAGGTGTGCCGCAGGGGGGTGTCATATGACCGTTGCTATTCACAATATACATAAATGACCTGGTGGATGACATTGGAAGTTCGCTGAGGCTTTTTGCGGATGATGCTGTGGTGTATCGAGAGGTTGTAACAATGGAAAATTGTACTGAAATGCAGGAGGATCTGCAGCGAATTGACGCATGGTGCAGGGAGTGGCAATTGAATCTCAATGTAGACAAGTGCAATGTGCCGCGAATACATAGAAAGATAGATCCCTTATCCTTTAGCTACAAAATAGCAGGTCAGCAACTGGAAGCAGTTAATTCCATAAATTATCTGGCAGTACGCATTAGGAGTGATTTAAAATGGAGTGATCATATAAAGTTGATCGTCGGTAAAGCAGATGCCAGACTGAGATTCATTGGAAGAATCGTAAGGAAATGCAATCCGAAAACAAAGGAAGTAGGTTACAGTACGCTTGTTCGGTCACTGCTTGAATACTGCTCAGCAGTGTGGGATCCGTACCACATAGGGTTGATAGAAGAGATAGAGAAGATCCAACGGAGAGCAGCGCGCTTCGTTACAGGATCATTTAGTAATCGCGAAAGCGTTACGGAGATGATAGATAAACTCCAGTGGAAGACTCTGCAGGAGAGACGCTCAGTAGCTCGGTACGGGCTTTTGTTGAAGTTTCGAGAACATACCTTCACCGAAGAGTCAAGCATTATATTGCTCCCTCCTACGTATATCTCGCGAAGGGACCATGAGGATAAAATCAGAGAGATTAGAGCCCACACAGAAGCCTACCGACAATCCTCCTGTCCACGAACAATACGAGACTGGAACAGAAGGGAGAACCGATAGAGGTACTAAAGGTACCCTCCGCCACACACCGTCAGGTGGCTTGCGGAGTATGGATGTAGATGCAGATGTAGAAGGTCCTATTTTTCAATTTAATCTCCCTTCAATGTGACGGCCTTACGCCACCTTACTGGAAGAACCTTTATGCCCGCATGATACCACTTTACTAGTCGATCCCAAAGCCAACATCTTGCTTCATTAATAAACTCCCCGTCGCCCATGTACTGCTTTCCGTGGAGTGCTGCGCCAAACAGATGGAATTGTTCTTTATAGTCTTCTGGTAGGCGGTGAAGAAATCAGCAGGCACACACCTCTGAGCATCCCAAACGGTGGACGAGTGCGTCAGCATTACCAACAGAGACGCTCGGTTGAGCAGCGAGGTGTTTCACTGCGATCGCTTTGGATCAGATTGGTTTGCTCCGCGACCTTGTTTCTACGACGGCAGAAGCATTGCCCAACAACTCATTCTGCTTTTGTTCCGTGCCAGGTCACCGCAGGCATTCTGCAAGCGCCTGTCAATAGGCATTTTCCGCCAAAAGAAACTTAATAATAGCTTTCTACTTGGAACGCACCTCCGTTTCAGACGCCATACCGAAGGTTACGCATAGCGCCGCCACATATCGGTGGCTGAAGCGGAAATATTCCATCGTCTCCCACAACGCATACCACCGAAACTGGCCGAGAAAAAAAAAAGTTTAGTATTGCTTATTGAAGGCAGCTCGTACCAGTTCTACACCATCTACAGGACTCCATAGCGACGAAGGTACTTTTTTAGTGGGTACAATTCTCTCTCTCTCTCTCTCTCTCTCTCTCTCTCTCTCTCTCTCTCCCTCTCTCTGTGCGTGCGTGTGTGTGTGTGTGTGTGTGTGTGTGTGTGTGTATCGCGTGCGCGCTCTCTCTCTCTCTCTCTCTCTCTCTCTCTCTCTCTCACACACACACACACACACACACACACACACACACACACAGACACAGAGAGAGAGAGAGAGAGAGAGAGAGAGAGAGAGAGAGAGAGAGAGAGAGAGAGAGAGAGAGAGAGAGAGGGGGGGGGGACCGGGGGGGCGGGGGGGGGGCGGGGGGGGCGGAGGGGGGGGGCGGTCTGAACATACGTAAGCACGAATAGCTGTGTAAAAAAACTTTGCTTTAGGGAATCATGTAAATGTAATGGTCAACATGTCGCATATTTCACTGAGAGTAACTGTTATAAACGTAAAACTAATTTGTTCCAAAGTGAGAGGTTACATTTATGATATATGGTACATGCAAGTAATTAAATGAGGTCACACTTTCGATTTCGCTTATACGAGATCCTAATGTGTTCGTCACCTCTTTTGCGTCAATTCTCCTTAAATACGAAAATCCGTACCATTTATTTGTGGCAGCCACTCTCTTCACCCTGTGAATCAGGGATTGATTTCTGAGTTACTAGCCGCACCCATCAAAAAAAGGAAAGGAGAAAAAGACTTTCGCTATTAGCTCTCACCGAAAAGTGTGACTTCTTGAGGTTTTTAAGAACTTGGCCAAAAGTCGGCGACCTTTGAAGGCGGAGAGCGCAGCACGCAGTGAGACCGCACGGATCCTGACGATGAATAACGAGTGCGACTTTTCATCTCACATGACGCCACTAATGGTCTGGGGGTTTCTCTCGCACTCGGCGCACTCCACTGCGATCATTATTCTCTTTCTTTGTTCAGTCTCTCTCTTCTTGAAGTCCCATTTTGCAACGCAGCTCTCTAAAATACTATCACGTCTTTGGTGTAACTGTTCAAAAACAGTTGAGCAGATTTAACATAGTGTGGTGTCGATATATCATCTATTATATTATGCTCAAAATTTGAGAATTTCTGTTCTAGGTATCTGTAACGTTTTTGACGAATGAAATGAGCTAACCTGGGCCAGAGCACTGAAGTGTATGCAATAAGAGGTGGCGGAAAATAGGATCGATGGGGCGGCTGCCTACCCTAGATTATTATTTGTCCCACATAACCTCGCCCACATGCCAAATAAATCATTGTGGAGACATGGACTTAGTACAGCAAACCGTTCGAAAATTTATCACTCAAACGATTATTTTTAATGCCACAAATGTAACTGCTGACAGCTAGTAAGGAATAGCAGGTCATTGTGAACTTTATAGGGGATTCATATAGATGTAGAGATGTGAATTAACTTACAAGGGAACCTCCCCATCGCACCCCCCTCAAATTTAGTTATAAGTTGGCATAGTGGATAGGCCTTGAAAAACTGAACACAGATCAATCGAGAAAACAGGAAGAAGTTGTGTGGAACTATGAAAAAAATAAGCAAAATATACAAACTGAGTAGTCCATGTGCAAGATATGCCACATCAAGGACTATACGAGCTCAGGAGCGCCGTGGTCCCGTGGTTAGCGTGAGCAGCTGCGGAACGAAAGGTCCTTGGTTCAAGTCATCCCTCGAGTGAAAAGTTTAATTTTTTATTTTCAGACAATTATCAAAGTTCAGGCACTCACACATAATCAACTTCGCTCTTCAAAATTCCAGGACATGTTCAGATTTGCTTAGACATATGCAGGATTTGACGGTGTACACGAGGAAAAATTTGGAAACGTTAAAAACATATGACAGAACACAGGGAAACCTGTGCGACTGTGAAACTGTTGCATTCATTTGTTGCAGTTTATGTGACAAACTCTTATGTTTTCATCACTTTTTTGGGAGTGATTATCACATCCAAAAGAAAACCTAACTCGGGCAAGGTAGAACAATCTTTTTACCCATTCGCTAAGTGTACAAGTTAGGTGGGTCGACAACATATTCCTGTCACGTGACGCACATGCCCGTCACCAGTGTCGTATAGAATATATCAGACGTGTTTTCCTGTGGAGGAATCAGTTGACCTATGACCTTGCGATCAAATGTTTTCGGTTCCCATTGGAGAGGCAAGTCCTTTCGTCTACTAATCGCACAGTTTTGCGGTGCGGTCTCAAAACACAGACACTAAACTTATTACAGTGGACAGAGACGTCAATGAACGAACGGACAGATCATAACTTTGCGAAAATAAAGAAAGAAAACTTCTCACTCGAGGGAAGATTTGAACCAAGGACCTCTCGTTCCGCAGCTGCTCACGCTAACCACCGGACCACGGCGCTCCAGAGCTCATACTATCATTGATGTTGCCTATCTTGATCACGGACTACTCAGTTTGTATATTTTGCTTATTTTTTTCATAGTTCCACACAACTTCTCCCTGTTTTCTCGATTGATCTGTGTTCAGTTTTTCAAGGCTTACCCACTGTGCCAACTTATAACTAAATCTGAGAGGGTTGCGATGGGGAGGTGCCCCTGTTAGTGCTCCTTACGTGGGTCTGTGGTTTTCAGTTAAATATAATCAAAACAAGAACCATTTTGATAAATTTCCTTCAACAGTCTGCTTCTGTCGTTCACCTCCCTCACGGTTGGACGGCGAGCAAAAATTTGAGTTAGTTACAAAAATTAGACATTTTAAAATGTGTTGCAGTGGATCACACTAAATAAAAAGCCTAGCAGGGACGCCTTCTTATGGTATGCACTGTAATTTACACTTACGATCGCCATTTATTTTACATATTGTTCTTTACACAGTCCGTATTAAGATATCCGCGTGTTAATTTTATTTACTGTCGGCAGATGGCAGGTGCTCCAGATTCGTACAATCACACTTAAGGCGCGTTTGCACCTGTGTGGTTTATGGCTAGTTGCTGCGCGACTGCGCTTGCCCCACATGGAAGTAGAGACGTCCAGTGAGGAGACAGGTGTGAATGGGATCGCACATGTTGCATAAGGGCCTTACGGGTGCCTCTTATTGTGTGTGAAGGGTCAAACACAGCAGCGCAACGATAGATTATCCACATTCACTTAAGTCACACGGTTTCATGCACGCATGTTCTGATTAAAGTACATTTCTCTCTTAAATGAGGAACAAGTAGCGACGAATGCATGGTTGGTGAGGGGGGGGTGGGGGGCGGGAAGATTCCGGCCATTTGTGTTGCAACTAGTGGTCGATATGTACTGCGAGTTTGAGAACATCGTACTTCCTCGGAGAAATGATAAAGTCTGCTGCTTGGACCACATGCAAAAATTAAACTCAGGGTCATTTTAACTGATTTAACTGCAGGTTATTGGTGAAACATTGGATACTGTCTGTTTGTATTTATGGCAAGTGGGTTTGTGGCGGTGTGTATTGTGATACAGACCTCACATTATTGTTCATGCCAGTGGCATGATTAAGCGGATTAAACAGAAGTTGATTGTTCGCTATGAGCGTGAATCAGTTGTTTATTCAGTGGATTTAAGAGTTGACTGGATACTGAATGCTTGTGATTACTAAATGTAATATACGAACAGTTATTCGAGAGCGATATTGACAGCTGCAGTCGACCAGAGTGTGTATCAGTATGTGTATGATGTGTAACGCGCTACTGGCACGTCGCGCAAAATTTACTGCGGAGTTCTTATGTTTCGCGTATGATTTAAACTAGATGTTAATTCGAACGATGTGAAAGAAAATGTTTGACTGTTTGAATATTGCCAGCTTCGCAGAGTGCTAGAAACAGCAGTGGCAATGCACCCGCGGGTAGTCGATAATTGACGTCATTAGAACGAAACAGCTTGCACCTGTCCGAGTTGTACCAGCTAATGTACATTAAGAACCTTATTTTATTTGCGCGCTACAAACGTTAAATGTCGCTGGGGAAACATTTAAACTGGTTTTCTTTGTGTAAAACTGACTCGCTAGAATTTTGTGTACGTGACTGTGACAGGCATGACATAAAGTGACCGACTTGTAGCTTCACGATCAGCGAGTTAAATGAATTTTAAACCCTTTTTAACTGTGTTCAGCTGTATGGGGTGTTAAAAACAGAATCGTGTATGTCAAGAACGTTGTAGTCGTACACAAACGACCTTAGATCTACACTTGAACAATTACGTTCTGACATTTTGTCATCAAAGGAGGAAAATATTATCCGATATTACTAAGTGCGCTGCTTCAATTACGCTGTCACCGACTAACCATCGTCGACGCTCGACGGACCGATCATGGACAAACTCAACGCAAAGCTCTTGCTCTCTTAGCCGCTTACTCAAGACTTTAAATGTAGCTTACCAGCTTCTGTTGTAGTTTTCTTTTCTTTTTGTAATGAACTTTTGGCCACTACTGCTCTTTCTACAAATAATTGTAGTTTCGGTGAAGAGTTTTCGCTATCAGTGTTGACATTGTTGATTCTACCATTACAAGTAGTCATTGCTCTTAACCGCCTTCGTCATTCTGTTTTATGTTATTGTAGCTGTTATTGTATATGTTTTTATTTGCCTTTTGGAAGAGTGTGCTTTTTTACATCGTACTCAGGCAAGAACAGTAACAACTCGACTTAAAGGATTAATTCTATAATTCTTATAATGAGAATTAGTACAAGCTTACTTTAAATTTCAGGTATGTATTATTGGCAGTAAATTCCATTATATTTTTCGTGCACGTTGAGGTACGTCGCATGCAATCTTCTGCGAAAAACTAAAAATTGCCGTTTTTTGACTTATGTCACTTTTCCTGCCGGAGTGCGCTAGGTGTGGAGTGTTTTTATCAGGCACATTTACGTGTTTTGCTGCGACGTGCAGTAGTTTGCGTGATGTATGGCGTCCACCAGTGGTTTTCGAGAACTGACCAATAGTAGCAAGCCTTCTCGCTCGCTATTGATGCAAGCAACGGAAACTCTGGCAACTAAAAAATTTGACAGCTGTCTGACAACGAGCATTATGTTCAGTCTATAGATATTGATAACACAGCATATTTAGGACCGAATGTATTTTTTTTTTCGTAGTTAGAACTGATCACAACACAGCCTGTTCCGCTATTGTTTACAAAGTACTACATATACTTTTGACTATGAAATCAAGTGCTCATAGAGGTCAGTTCGGTAATTTCAGTAGAGAAAAGGGATCTTTTGAGTCTAAAATAATCAAAATTCACTACGTTTTTCCACGTCGAATATTCCGATAATTTCAAGGTCAAAATATCACAAACTATGTCTCTTAGAGCCGATTTCTTCAAAAGCACCACATCTGGAACACTTCGATTTCTTTCTGTCCAGGTTTCTCCACTGTCCATTATTCACTACCATAAAATGCTGCACTGAAAACGTACATTTTCAGAAATATCCTCCTCAAATTAAGATCTGTGTTTGATACCAGCAGACTTCTCTTGGTCAAAAACACTGTCTTTGCTTGTACTAGTCTGCTTTTTATGTTCTCTTTGGTTCGTCCGTCATGGGTTATTTTTCTCCCATGGTAGCAAAAATTCTTAGTTTCATCTACTTCGTGATACCCAAATCTGATATTATGTCCCTCACTATTCTCATTCCTGCTACTTCTCATTACTTTCGTCTTTCTTCGGTTTACCGTCAGTCCATATTCTGTCCTCAATACGCTGTTTATTCCGTTTAACACATCCTGTAATTCTTCTTCACCTTCAGTTAGGGTAGCAATGTCATCAGCGATTCTTATCGTTGGTATCCTTTCATACTCAATTTTAACCCCATTCTTAAACATTTCGTTTACTTCCATCATTGCATCTTCGATGCACTGATCGAATAGTAGGGCGAGAAACAACGTCCTTGTGTTACAACCTTTTTAATCCAAGCACTTATCTCTCGGTCTTCCGGTATTATTGTTCCTTCTTGGTTCTAGTACATATTGCTTATTACCCGTCTCTCACTATAGCTTACTCCAATTTTTCTTAGAATTTCGGACGTCTTCCACCATTTTACACTGTCGAACAAATTTTCCAGGTCGACAAATCCAATGATAGTGTCTCGATTTTTCTTTAGTCTTCCTTTCCTTAGCAACAGCAACGTCACAACTGCATGTCTTTTGCCTTTATCTTTCCTGAAGCCAAACTCATCGTGCTCTAACACATCTTCAATTTTCTTTCCCAAACTTCGCTATATTATTACTGTCAGTAAGTTGGATGCATCAAATGTTAATCTGACTGTGCGATAATTCTTACATTTGTCGTCTCTTGATATCCTTGGAATTTATGAATAATGATTTTTCCGTTAGTCTGATAGTTCTCGCCAGTCTCATACATTTTACACACCAACGCGAATAGTCATTCTGTTGCCACTCCCGGAAATGATTTCAGAAACTTCGATCGAATGTTATCTGTACCTTCTACCTTATTTGATCTTAAGTCGTCCAAAGCTCTTTTAAATGCTGACTCTAGTAATCTGCGGCACTCTCTCTTCCACATCGGCTGCAATTTCTTCTTCTATCAGACAGCTCCACCCTCTCGAAGAGGCCATGAATGCGCTCGTTCCAACTATTCGCTCTCTCCTCTCCCATTGGATTCTTAATGTTGCCATCCTTGCCGTTAATTTCACCGAAGGGTGCTTTGACTTTTCTGCACTCATTAGCCAGAACATTATGACCACCGACCTAATAGCCGGTATGTTCACCTTTGGCACGGGTGACAGCGGCGACGCTTGATTCAGCATGGAACCAATAAGACCTTAGCAAGTCACTGGAGGGATTTGGCACTTCATCTGCACACACAGGACACCAAATTCCCGTAAATTCCGGGGAGAGGGGCTATGAGCTCTGACGGCACGTTCATCCACATCCCAAATGTGTCAATCAGGTTCAGATGTGGCGCGTTGGGGTGACACCACATCAATTGGAACTCGCCACTGTTTTCCTTGAACTACGTCGTCACGTTCCTGTCCTTGTGACAGAGCATTACCTTGTTGCAAAATGCCTTTGCCGTCGGGGAACATGATCGTCATGAATGGGTGCAAGTGGTCGGCAACGAATGTACTATAGTCCTTGGCCGTGATAGTGTCTTGCACGAGCTTCACTGGACCCATGGATGCCCACGTGAATGTTCCCCAGAGCATAATGGAGCCGCCGCCAGCTTGTCTCCTTCCCGCGGTACTGGTGTCAAGAAGTTGTTCCCCTGGAAGACGATAGATTCTCACCCTCCCACTGTCAAGATGAAGAAGGTAATGGAATTCATCGGATCACGCAACGTTCTGCCACTGTGCCAACGTCCAGTACCGAATGTCACATGCCCATTTCAGTGGTAGTTGCCGATATCGGGGTGTTAACAATGGCACAAGCAAGAGTCATCGGCTGCGGAGGCCCATCGTTAAGAGTGATCGGTGCCCTGTGTGCTGAGAAACATTTGTAGTGTGTCCAGCATTAAAGTCTGACGTTAGTTCCACCACAACGCCGCCTGTCCTGTTATACCAGTATGCCCAGCCTGCGACGTGCGACACCAACCCCACAACGTCTGGACGTGGTTTCACCTTGCGTGCGCTGCGTGTTAAAGACACCCATCACAGCACTCGTGGAACACCTGAGAAGTCATTCCAGTTTCCGAAATTCGCGTGCCGAGCCTCCGGGCCATCACAATCTGCACTCCGTCAAATTCAAACAGATCGCGTGCCCTCCCCATTCTACATACAGACAGCACGATCACTGATACTACATGAGCCGTGGGTGCTGCTGCCTGCCAGTCATTCCCTATCAGGCAGCGCTACTATTGCCTGGACGGGTTTATATTGATAACAGGTATGTGGACATTACGCTCTCGATGCGCACTGTAAATGCTGAGTCAATCCTCCGTTTCTTTTTCCATTTCTTCGCATTTATTCTGCAACCTTTTCGCCTTGGATGCCCAGCACTTCCTTTTTAAATCCTAAGTGATTTATATTACAGTGTTTCCCTGAATATTTTTGTACTAGCTTCTTTCGTCGATCAACTGAAGTATTTCTTCTGTCACCCAATGTTTCTTCCTTACATTAATGTTTGTCTATTGAGCAATCACGATTGCCCCTTTAGAGATGTCCATTCACCTTCGTCTGAATGACCTCCTGTGGCATTCCTCCTACATGTATCCTCTTGTTTTGCAAATTTCAAACGCGTGACATTATTCCGGAGTACTTCGGTGAATATAAGAATTCCTTATTGTTCTCTTAGGCTTAAACAGTTGCCAGTGCGTTCTCAGGTTCCGAGCGCGGCCTGGCATTGCGCCATAATACTCCAGCGCCGTGCATAAGACGTAGCAAAAGGACTGTGGTGATCGTACAAACCTGGGCGGCGGATGATTACCCGTTCAGTGCCTAAACGGCGGATGCTGACTCCTCGGCGGCAACGACCGGAGCACTGGTCGCCAATCTGCTGAAGCAAGGCGCAGCCAGAGGCGTCTCGTAGCTTCGCGGCAGACGAAGGCGTCGGTCAGAGTCAAACTCGGAAAACTGTTCGGTGGGCGGCCAGGCTGTGGTCTGCGGTTAGCTGACCAGCAGAGGCAGCGTGGTCTGGTACGCTTAAGCCCAGCTGTGCCGTCTAAAAGTGCATCAGTAGGACGTTGTCAGTTTTTTGGCGATGGCTCACGCCCGGCGGGCAACATAACACTGCCGTGCCAATGACATACTCAGCTGGGACGGGTTTTCATTCCGGCACATACGTAATTTTGTAAAGACTAAGTTGATTTGCCGAGCCAGTGGCTATCGGTGAAACGCAAAGGAACCTTCAGAAATACGCCGAAAATACGCTCAGCAGTGGCCAGCACAGCACGGAAGGCGAACCAATTTCGGCCACACAGAAATTCGAACTCAGCTTCTGCGACACCCCCCCCCCCCCCCGACCCCACCGATGCAAACTATTCCCTATCATCCTTGCCGGGTGCACTAGGATCAGAAAGGTGGAGGTTGCCCTCACATATAAATATCGAAACATCCGTAACACCTCGCCACTTCGCCAGAAGGTGATGAGCGTCATACACGCGAAATGTCTTGTTATTTCAACACTGCCACGTGGCTGGGGAACCAAGAGCTCTTCATAAATGGTAGCTCTCTTCAAATGTTGGTAGCGCCAAGGTAGCGCTCATAAAGAACAGAGAGCAGTATGTTATTAGCTGCTCGCTTCTGCAGCTCGTCACATGGCTTTCATACGTTGGAGCAGTTCTGCAGTCCGATACGAAATGGACTGAATGTGAGACAGAGTTGCGGCCTGGTCGCCACCTCGGCAGCACCTGTATGGATATCTCGTTGACGCGAAAAATACTTTTTTTTTTTTTACTTCAAACTTAGTATCATATTACGTGCCAACAGCTAACACATTTCTGCACTGTTGCGAAAATAATTTGGATTTTATGCGGTTTTTTTGTAATGTAACTGTGCACACTAATCACCTGATAACGGCCACAGACGCTGGAATCAGTTGATCATTGTAGACGAAGATTTTTATGTAACAAATACAGTTACAGTCATTTACTCGTACTCTAAACATGGTATGAACCCCTTATCCACGCTGTTGTTAAAATATACAAGTGCGTTCACACTCGTCATGTCACAGCCGGCCGTGAAAGCAAAAAAACACCCTATTTCATCGGAAGAAATTCTAATGACATTATTGCAGTGTCCGGAGTAAACTTAAAAAATATATATACAAGGAATGTTTCACACAGTATCTAGTATTTTATTCAACATCCACTCCGCTTTATCATCGAATATATTCTCACTGCTTTTGATTGAATTACACTGTAAAAGTATTCCACTTTAATTTCATTCCACCCCTTTCCCAATATCGTTTTTAAGTAACTCACAGTCAAAAATTTCCTCCTTTACTACGCAAATTCCTTTCCAATATCTTCTATAGCTATGCAGCTCGGAAGTGGCATTTCTTTCTCTCTAAAACACTCAAAACTATTCGACACGTGATAACGTTGTGTTGTCGGAAAAAAATACACTGTCATCAAATCGTTCACATACCTGCACCAACTCTGATTCCAACTCATCTAAGATCATAAATGCTTCCAGTATGCTCTCATATCAGGAGTTACATTGTGTACTGGATATTGCATATATATCATAAAACCTGCTTCATCTTAAGTCTCACCTTCACTTCTTGGTTCTCTATAGTTCTGTTATGCAATCCATACTCTCCATGCAGATAAAACTTCTCCGTGTTGGTGGAAGTCACCAGATCCGATACTTAAGTTCACGACCCTTATTTACTCTTCGGACTTTATGGGAAGACCTGGGGGATAGTTGCCACTATTTGAGACTAATGCGATGCTGTTGCCTTGGTCTGCACAGTGTCACTCCCCTAGGGCTCCAGGCACACTTTTTTTTCGCCCACGCAGCCAGTTTCGTCTATACCGTGTTTTCTATATTTAAAAAAATATGTATCAGTTGAACAACTTGAGGGTTGGTATCTCTTCATAATTTGACGACTGCAGAGCACAAACTCTTTTCTCATAATAAAGAGAGAGAAAAGGGGAGTACCCATCACAGAATCTGTGACACACAGATCTCGCATTGTTAATTATGTACCTAACAGTAACGCACGAAAGCAACATGGCAAAATGACGAACACACATCTCAGTAATGGGGAAGCGAAATGGAAGATCTGGATTCGTTTTGAGTATTCTGTAAAAATGTGGAGGACCTGCGAAGGAACCGGCGACCCAGGGCGCTGTTGTGTGCATTTCTAACTATTAAAATACTTGGAGACTTCATAGAGTGGCCGTTACAAAATCCACCCCCTGGTTGCACTGTACTACTTCTCTGTCTGGTCTGATCTCAAATGTGCTCGTCACAAGTAGCAACATAAGATATCCTTTAATTAACTTTTATGTTAGTCACTGACATTGATTACTGATTAGACTTTCGACTACTGATCTTTACCTACAGTCATCTCATTGTCATCACTTATAGTCTCTATCTTTCTTTCTTCGAATCAATTTAATAGGGATATAGTTCATGAAAGGCTGTGTTTCTTAACCTTGAAACACGATTGACACTGAAAAAGTAATTATTTATTGTTTCAAGACAGATTATGCTAGAGTCATCACAGGTAACTGTCTACTATGTGCCACAATTACTGTCGTTACTTTTACAGGGAAACTTCAATCGCCGTAAACAAACTCACTGATTTCCATTCATAAGACGTTGTCAAGCTTTTGCACATTTCTGTCTGAGCATAGCGACCTACGGAAAACGGTTAACTATGACTATCCACTAACGTGTCACATAACAAGTCGACACTGTTCGAAAGTGGCCGAGCGATTCTAGGCGCTTCAGTCTGGAACCGCGAGACTGCTACGGTCGCAGGTTCGAATCCTGCCTCGGGCATGGATGTGTGTGATGTCCTTAGGTTAGTTAGGTTTAATTAGTTCTAAGTTCTGGGGGACTGATGACCTCAGAAGTTAAGTCCCATAGTGCTCAGAGCCATTTGAACATTTTTTTGACACTGATCGAACACTGGCGAGCGACGACACTCGCGCACAGACGAATTGCGCTCAGCTCTAAAGCTACACCAACATATCTATTGTCACGCGCCAGAGAGATTTACCACTTCCTCTACTGGTTTGGAGGTCGGTATTCACAAAACGTGACGAACAATAAGTAAATGAATGTTCAAATGGTTCTGAGCACTATGGGACTTAACATCTAAGGTCATCCGTCCCCTAGAACTTAGAACTACTTAAACCTAACTAACCTAAGGACATCACACACACCCATGCCCGAGGCAGGATTCGAACTTGCGACCGTAGCGGTTGCGCGGTTCCAGACTGAAGCGCCTAGAACCGCTCGGCCACACCGGCCGGCTAGTAAATCACTTCCCTTCTGGAGCTGCAGTTCTTCACAGCATGGCAGCTAACATCGGTAAGAGACATGCTGCATCCATCGTAATATGTTAGTATAATCTAAGCGAAATTGTAACAATTACAAAATTTAAACGATGTCCTTGCGGGGATGCTGACCTCGTTATCGTAAAACACTGTGCTATGTTTAGAAGCTGGTAGTCCAGGGATACAAAAGGCATTCTTCTTATTCATTTCCTTATGAAAGGTGGACTGGCAATGGCAAGGAAAGCGTTTCTGAGGGAGAAATTCGTTAACATCGAGTACAGATTTAAGTGTGAGGAAGTCGTTTCTGAAAGTATTTGTATGGAGTGTAGCCATGTATGGAAGTGGAACACGGGCGATAAATAGTTTGGACAAGAAGAGAATAGAAGCTTTCGAAATGTGGTGCTACAGAAGAATGCTGAAGATTAGATGGGTAGATCACATAACTAATGAGGAGGTATTGAATAGAATTGGGGAGAAGAGGAGCTTGTGGCACAACTTGACTAGAAGAAGGGATCGGTTGGTAGGACATGTTCTGAGACATCGAGGGATCACCAATTTAGTATTGGAGGGCAGCGTGGAGGGTAAAATTCGTAAAGGGAGACCAAGAGATGAATACACTAAGCAGATTCAGAAGGATGTAGGCTGCAGTAGGTACTGGGAGATGAAGGAACTTGCACAGGATAAAGTAGCATGGAGAGCTGCATCAAACCAGTTTCAGGACTGAAGACCACAACCACAACAACAACAACAACAACAACAACAACAACAACAATGAAAGGTAGAACAACAACTGTCGAATACAACCCAAGCTTTCTGGGTTAAGTAGGCAAAGATGAACGCTAGACTAAACACGTATAGAAAATTTAATACACATATTATCTTTTCTGTGGACAAATTATCTGTGCACATAAGTAGGTAAACAATGGAAATTTTTTTAAAGTACAGGTGCTTAGAATGTCTACAGCCTATGCCGTCCTATGTTGCACCCTCATTCTACTTCCATTTGAGGAAATTCGTGACTCGGAAACTTTCTGAATTAAATCAACATTTTTATGTTAGCAGCAGACAGCTATTTTAGGGCCCTCTCTGGACAACGTTTTGGAGACGGAATCTATGTTTTTCCAAGAGCGTTTCCCCCAAGTGGGTCTCATAAATTCTGTCGTATGTGGCATTTACAGAGATTTGCGCGCTATAAAATGTAAATGCAACTGCAGCAGATGCACGGGTTGGTCAATCAGCTCGCGCGGTCAGCAACACCCCAGAATTAGCGCGCAGTGAGGCCGGGAGGCTAGCCCGCATAACGTGTCCGTGTCGAGGGTAGCCTAATTAGGGAGTCGCAGGCGCGGCCCTGGTAGCAGCCGCCGCCAGGAGCGCGCTAACAAGGTAGGTGGCTGGGAGCAGCTGGGTGGCTGCTAGCTGGTGGCTGCCGCCGCCGCCGCCGCCGCCGCCGCCGCCGCCGCCGCCGCCACCTCCGCTCGCATACTTTGCCGGCTCCGCGGGGAGCGCCGTATCGCATTACAGCCGTCCCGCCTCGCTAACAAGGAAGCGCAGCCAAACTTGGCTGTCAAGGCGCCGGCACGGCGAGGCAGACCTGTTAACTGAGAGCCCGCCGGGCCGATACCTCACGCACAGGGCGTGCTATAGCGCCCTGAATAATTCAGAAAAGCCTCCGCCCTCCTTTGAGACGTGATACAATAATTCAACCGCCATAGTGGGTGGTACAAATTTCGGTTCGAGTTCGAACTGACACAGTGCACGAAATTTGTAACGAGAATCTAAATTGTTGAGATTCTTTCTTTCAGTGTGACGTCCCACGTTATTGACTTACATTGTGTGCAACGGAATTCAGTACACAAATAGAAACTAGAGTAGCGTCGATTACGCAATTTGGAAGTACGACGACGTTGTAACTATAAACTGTAACGGGTGAATCACGTAAGACGCAAAAGCCATGAAACACATTAGCAGTTGAGGATTCCTAAACAACACTTCTCGCACATGAATCCAAGGGAGATCTAGAAGCACATATGACTTTTATTAAAGGTTTTCCATGGCTCGGTAAAAACGTTTGATGGTAAAATACATATTTATCCCTGCAGTGTTTAGGGTAAAGCTAGAATCCTGTACTAAAGGAAGAGTCGGTTCTGGGTCGGAACATGCCAAATTCAAGGGCCAAAGTCGTATCTACAGCGCCAGCAGCGAATGAACTGACGACTCGGAAAACCTAGCAGAAGCAGCTGTTTGCACAAGGCAACGCTCGCGCCTCGGACACTGAACCCCGTTCGGGAAAATTCCGAGTAACATGGCACACGGCAGAGGTACATATTCCCCGTCGTCAGCTCTCCGCGTAGTCCCGTTAACGCATTGTTTCACGACGAACTTTTCTGAAGACCTTTGCCTCTACAGACTACAGTCTAATGGACTTTTATTTCTAAAGATTACGTTACGTTTTTCCAATAACCGCTGACTAGGCATAGCAACTTAGTGTTCTCAAACGCATGTGCTTCAGTTAGGCAGTGCTATGTCAACGATGGTTTCCGTTTGCATCCCAGCGATATTCACCTGATGTATTCCTCGGAGCGCTGCGTTTGCCCCATGTATTGGCGGTCACATTCGCAAGGGGTAGTAAGTAAAGTCTCAGTTGGGTTCTTTGCAGGGCCACAAACATTTATTCTCTTTGGCAGCGACGGAAAGTAGGTCTTCATGTCACATTATCCAAGCAGCCTCGCAATCTTGGCTGAGAGTGGCTCCACGTTCCGAAGGAAACAGACGCTTCTCTTCTTCTTCTTCTTCTTCTTCTCCTCCTCCTCCTCCTTTCTTCTTCTTCTTCTTCTTCTTCTTCTTGGGGTTTTGTTGCATTTATTCTTGGCCACACTTCTAATTTTGGCTTCATTGCACCAATTTCGACGGAACACTTTGTTCGGGTGTCGCAGTTCTACTGGGGTACTTTCGTTGACACAGATGACGCGCGGCCTACTGATACTGATCAGGGCGATTAGCAGAGTATCTATGCCTCTGAGATGGATGGTGGACAGCTCGTTTGTCGGAGACCGTCTTCCTACTAACTACATGTGGTATGGTATCAACAGCCTTTCACCTTATTAGGATATCCAAGAAAAGAAGACACCACTGTGTTCTAGTTCCACAGCGAATGCAATGTTGTGATGGAGGTCGTTTAAGCATCCAGAAACGTAACCTACACCAGTCTGCCAAGCTCTGAGAAGTTTATGTTCTTCTAGTATCATACAGCGACGATACCTTCTTACAGACAACAACAGTGTCAGCGGACACTGAGAGGACCTTGTTTCTGTCACCCCTTATGTTTTCCGTAACATCGCTCGTCGCTAATCTTTCTAAAACTGTTTTTGGTCACGTATAATACAATAAGCTACCTAAAAAAACGTAGCTGATGACTTACAAAAAACAGGGGTGAGCCAGCTATTTTGATAACACATTAGAAACTCCTTAATTTTTACGGAATAAGTCGCACATTTCACACAATCTTAAAATTTATCCCACTTTCCTTTTACGATCAGCTATAATATCAAGTAGATCTTTACCCAAATAAGCCTCTGCCCTCTTGGTGTTGATTGGTTTGTGGGGCGCTCAACTGCGCGGCCATCAGCGTACGTACAAAGTCATTTTTACACAGTCCAGTTTTTTCCACAGTCCAATCTAGCCACTGTCACTAATGATGATGAAATAATGAGGGTAACACAAACACCTAGTCCCCGGGCAGAGATAATCCCAACCCGGCCGGGAATCGAACCCGGGGCCCCGTCATCCAGACGCAGCAAGGCCAGCCACTAGACCACGAGCTGCGGTCTCTGCCCTCTTGAGAGTGTCGTGCTGTGTCGATGTGTAGTGTGATGTGTTTTGACACATGACGGGAAGTAGGCCGTGTATCTATTAAGCTTCTTAATGTAGTAGCGAGAGACGGCAGAGAGCGGTGCGCGCCTTGTCCGCAGCGGTTAGGCCCTCGCCGTAATAGCGCGCGCCGTGCGTCACAGGCGGCCGCCTCCTCCCGCCTTGCCAGCTGCTGCTGGGAGCGCGCCAGCCGCCGGGACGGCGCCAAAACAATGCCACGGCGGCAACACGAGCAACATTCCCATCACTTCTACAGGGACGAGGCGCAGCTCATTGCTAACGTACATCACAGTAGTGGTAGTCTAACTGAACTCCCCCGTAGTAATCGGAAAAATCGTTTACAACATTCGAGGTCTGTCCCGTTGTTGTTGTTGTTGTTGTGGTGGTGGTGGTGGTGGTGGTGGTGGTGGTGTCTGTCACAAAGTCGACGAAGCCTTTGGCTTTCTCCACACTCCTCCAAACCAAAGGACGCCGGTCGACTCTGGGAACGATGCTGCAAATTAGGAGCTCCGCTTTGACTCCGCACGCGACGCCAGCAGCCTGCACCTCTTCCGCCTGTATCAACTACGAATGGCCACAGAACCCCTGCGACACGTGTCGCTGCTACAATAACTTGCAGGTGACTTCACCATGCACGCTCGACAGCCGCAGGCAAGACTCCTCCCCGTCTCTGGCGAGACAAATCGATTCAGCTGTTCGCGAACTGTGGCCAAAAAAACGGCTCTAAGCACTACTGGACTTACCATCTTAGGTCATCAGTCCCCTACACTTAGAACTACTTAAACCTAACTAACCTAAGGACATCACACACATCCATGGCCGAGGCAGGATTCGAACCAGCGACCGTAGCAGCAGCAGCAGCAGCAGCAGCGCGGTTCCGGACTGAAGCGCCTAGAACCGCTCAGCCACAGCGGCAGGCGAACTGTGGCAGACTCCTCCTGCGTCCGCACATAGACTAACTGAAAAAGGAAACTATAAAAGCACATAGAACCTATGTATGCAATTAGCTATCCACATGATGTGTCAATCAATGGATGCCTTAAAAAGCTGTGTAGCTGCCTCTTCAGAAGCCATGAAAACTGTGCTACAGAATTCCTGAATTTGTGCTTACATTGTTGACAGCTGAAACCTGATTGCCTGGCTTACTAGGCTGAAGAGGACGCTTGCCTTAAAAAAAAAATGAGCGACCTCTGCGGTACAGACTTACACTTACTGTCACATACCTAGAGATTACACCTCTTGAATAGAAAAACACGCACGAAATTTAAGAAATATACTGCTAGGACAGTAAGAAAAACTTTATAATAAATGAAAATGCATTATGCCATCTGAACAGAATTATTCATAAAAATTAACAATGAGTATGAACTCACTAGAATGATTCCAGAATGAAATTTCCACTCCGCAGCGGAGTGTGCGCTGATACGAATCTCCCTGGCAGGTTACAACTGTGTGCCGGGCCGAGACTCTAACTCACCCAGATGCATATCTTCCTTGATTCGCCCATACCGTATAATTTTCCTCCATTAATTATTTCACATTTTCCACTAATACGCAGACACCGATTTCGGCGTAAAACAACAGGTTACTTTCTTCAACATCTTCGTGTTTTCTACGTTAGTCGTTAAGCTACTTTCTGTGCCAAGTATGCTGAGCACTCTTTTCGGGGGGCTACGTCGTCTGCCAGCTTTAGCACGGGTATCTGTTCCCCGTGCTTTTTTATTGTCGTTCTGGAATTTCCTTTCACTATCTTCAGAGCATCTGCGAAGTCAGAGACGAAAAGCAATAACGATAAGCTGCATCACTTTTTGATCAGTGCGGAACTGTCCTGCTTACCATACCAATGTATGTGATATTTAATTAGTTCACACAAAAATGTGTGTAGTTGTTCTAGACTACGAACGGCTCTGACGGTTTGCTATCGCGCTGTGCCGCTGTGTTACTAATCAACAGTATTAAACGACTGAACCGGTCACTAATCCCATTTACAGATTACCTAACAAATAAACAAAGTAAATAAAAACAAACAACGGTTTCCGGGGGAATAAAACATTTCATTTTCAGTATTCCACATAATTTGATTTTCAGCATTTAAAATGCTGTCACACACTACTCATTCAGTAGTATAATCTTATGTTTAAGACAGTCAAGTATTCCACAGCGAAACTCTGTTTCGGAATATGGCAGAGAACGCATAGAGATTCTGTTCATACATAAAGCACACCAGCGGCAAGACGCAGTTAATGCCTTCACTGCGCGATAACAACGGTGAAGTCACTGATGACAGTACCACTGAAACAGTGTTATTAAACACGGTTTTCCGAAACTCCTGAATTCCAATCAAGAACAACTGCCAAAACATAGAAGTAGATATCCTCGGTGTAGCAAAGCGGCTTAAATCACTTAATAAAGGCAAGGCCTCCGGTCCAGATTGTGTACCAGTCAGGTTCCTTTCGGAGTATGCTGGTACAATAGCTCCATATTTAGCAGTTATATACAACCGCTCGCTCACAGGAAGGTCCGTATCTAAAGAATGAAAAATACCCAAAAAGGGAAGTAGGAGTAATCCATTGCATTAAAGGCCCATATCACTAACGTCGATTTGCAGTGGGGGTTTGGAATATATACTGTGTTCTAATATTATGAAGTACCTCGTAAAAAAGCATTTGTTGACAAATAGTCAGATCGGATTCAGAAAATATCGTTTTTGCGAAACACAACTATCTCTTTATACTCATGAAGTAATGAATGCTTTCGACAGGGGATGTCAAATTGATCCATTTTTTTAGCTTTCCACAAGGCTCTCGACACTGTTCTCACTAGCGTCTTCTAACCAAACTGCGTGCCTATGGAATATCGCCTCAGCTGTGCGACGGGATTCGTGATTTCCTGTCAGAAAGGTCACAGTTCGTAGTAATGGACGCAATGTCATCGAGTAAAACAGAAGTGATATCCGGCGTTTCCCAAGGAAATGTTATGGACCCTCTATCCTTCCTGATCTGTATTAACGACATAGGAGATAATCTGAGTAGCCCTTATTAGATTGTTTGCAGATGATGCTGTTGTCTACCGTCATGTATGACCAAAACGAATTGCAAAATGATTTAGGTGAGGTATCTGTAGGGTGCGAAAAGTGGCACTTGACCCAGAATAAAGAAAAGTGTGAAGCTATTCACATGAGTACTAAAAGAAATCCGCTAAATTTCGATTAAGCGGTAAGTCACACAAATATGATGGCAGTAAATTCAACTACATACTTAGGGGTTACAATTACAAGTAACCTAAACTGGAATGATCACATAAATAATGTTGTGGGTAGTGCAAACTAAAGGCTCTGATTCATTGGCAGAACATTTAGAAGGCGCAATGAGTCTACTAAAGAGACTGCTTACACCACGCTTGTCCGCCCTATTCAGGAGTAGGGTTCTGGAGTACTGCTGTGAGGTGTGGGATCCGTATCAGGTGGGACTGACGGATGACATTGAAAAAGTTCAAAGAAGGGCGGTTCGTTTTGTATTATCGCGAAATAGGGGAGGATAGTGCCACAGAGACATGATGCGTGAATTGGAGTGGCAATCATTAAAAGAAAGGCGTTTTTCGTTGGGACGGGATCTTCTCATGAAATTTAAATCACCAATTTTCTCCTCCGAGTGCGAAAACATTCTGTTGGCACGCACCTACGTAGGGAGAAATGATCATCACGATAAATTAAGAGACATCAGGGCTCACATAGAAAAATTTAAGTGCTCGTTTTTTCCCGTGTCCCGTTCGAGAGTGAAACGGTAGAGAAACAGCTTGAAGGTGGTTCACTGAACCCTCTGCCAGGCACTTTATTGGGAATAGCAGAGTAATGACGTAGATGTAGAAAATGTACACGTGTCTTGAGGCAGCATAACTCACAGCGCGTAGATTACCAAGTGTTTGATAATTAGAGCACTTAGCGACTTGCAACAAACTGTACTCATAATTCCACATCTTTTACAAGTCTATTCTTCCTGACAAGCGCCAACACCAAAAATAATGAAGGGAGAAAGTTTATCGCTTACTACTATTCCCCATTCATGCACTATAACCTAGTCATCTGGCATGAGGTTTTAATTTATTACTTCTTCTATTCGCAACACGTTTTGCAGATAACTTCCACATAGAACACTGAACGTACCTTCAAAATTGTATCACTGTATGACACACAGCGTATGAGATATGTCGTCATGAACACTAAGGTGCGTGAAAAACTAGATTAACACGTTAACTCATCTGGAAAGTAATCAGACGTTTGAAACTATTTTATTCATGGGAGATCAATTCTTTGAAGAATCGGGGCTGTGGTTACTGCTGTACAGATAAACCGGCACGTCAACACCCGAGACTTTTATAGTGTTGAAATCAAACTATGAAGAAATGAAGTAGTACGACACATGTGGCGGTGCATCTGTACGCCCATTCGCAACGATCTTTGTATGTGGGCCTGCAGGCGATCCCTGCGTCCTCTTCCTCAGTACCTGCTCACTCACTGAATGTGCTGGACGCCAGAGATGTCTGACCTCTCTCAGAGACGCAGCCTGGCGGCCTGGCGGCTGGGACTCCGGGGGGCCCGTCCTACCGTCGCACAGCGGCCGCTGCCTCAAGTTGGGAAACTTCGCGAGGCCTCCAGAGGCCCGACAGCGTGGAGCTCAGGTCTTAGTCTGCTGACTTACGAGGTCCATGACCCTCTCCGGGAAGTGATGCAGGAAAGCGTGATAATCCTTCGTCTCAGGAGTAAGTACACACTGCACAATTCATTTCCCGTAAAAACAGTGAGACTAATCTATTTGGGTGAAATACGTTTCATGTAGTACATTGAGGGCGTACCGAATCGTTAATGTCACATTGTCGTGAAATCAAAGAAACTCAAGTAGGTACTGTCGACTTCGGAAATTCAATAGGGGAGGTGATGGGTTATCAGTATGGTCGAATAGCATTTTCTGAAATAAACGCTTTTGCCGTAGGTGGATTTTCTGTGTGTTGTGCCAATTCGATAATAAAAGTGAATGGTCTTCCTGATGGTGGCTTGTTGGGCAACGTTGAATAAAGGAAATATTTTTTTGGAACTATAAATGAGCTTCAACTATGTTTTCAATGATTCGCCGAAGGAAAAACATTTCCGGACTCCTTGCATATATATATATATATATATATATATATATATATATATATATATATATATATATATATATATATATATATATATATATATATATATATATATATATGTTTTAACTATGAAAATTGAAATTTGTGGCAATGTGTTGTGGGACCAAACTGCTGAGATCATCGGTCCCTAAGCTTACGCACTACTTCATCGAAGTTAAACTAACTTACGCTAAGGACAACACACACACCCATGCCCGAGGGAGGACTTGAAACTCCGTCGGGGGCAGCCGCGCGAACCGTGACAAGGTGCCTGAGACCGCTCGGTTTTTAACTATGTTTTTAATGGTCCACTGAGGAAAAAACATTATTTCCGGATTTATTGTATTAGTTCAACTTTTTAATTTTTTAAAACTAAAAAGTTCATTTCTAAAATTCTAATCGTTATCTTCTATAATAATTGTTACTAATACAATAAGTCTTTTCTCAGTTTACAGTAATACCCAGATTGCTTTTCGCCTTCCAGTAATACATTTGGGTACTGTCTTCTCGCCCGTACGGTACCCCTAGCAACTATGTACCTGGCAGCGACTAGCACCAAAGCGCCTTTGATGTCCAGCCGCGAAAATTTTTGTACGTGATTTAAATCATGTCAGCGGACAAGAAAAGTATAAAGGGTAGTAATAATGCTTTAATTATGACCGAGGAAAAATAACGTTAATTTTGCTGATACCTGTCTGCGGATCTGGTACACAACAAAAGCTGCGCCACACTACCGTCAGTGCCGTAGCTCTGCGCTAGAGGACCCACAACAAAATTGTGTGACGCACTAACGACATCCAGACAAGTTGCGACATTTTGTTATAGCGCCTATGCCGGCTTGCTGCGGTACTACATCGCGAGGATGTCAATGTGTACCGGGTCCGCAGATATGCACCCGCAAACATACAAAATATTCATCACTTAATCTTATTTCTTGTCTGTAATAACTAAAGCTTCGTGACTATCCTTCGTAGCTTGATCGGTACCATGAAGATTCGATAATTGTACTACTATCTGCCACCCCAAACACAGCAAACATCTGTGGCCTCCATGCGTGTCACTACTCGGTAAAGAGATGGCCGCCTCAGACATATGTGTGGTTTTTGAATTTGCCGTTGCGGTACGTCGTTGTCTTAACACTATACCGAACGTATTGCCCTGAGAGAATTGTGCAGTGAACTCTGATTGCATTTACTACTGGCTCTCAGCACTATGGGACTTAAGATCTGAGGACATCAGTCCCCCAGAAATTAGAACTAATTAAACCTAACTAACCTAAGGACAACAAACACACCCATGCCCGAGGGTGGATTCGAACCTGCGACCGTAGTGGTCGCGCGGTTCCAGGCTGTAGCGCCTAGAACCGCTCGGCCACCCCGACCGGCTGATCGCATTTATTTTTACTTTGTAGGAACTACTGAATTTCAGCTACATTTATTGAAAACTATTCTGATGAATTATGCCCGAACGCCTCCGCCTCCTCCTCCTCCTCCTCCTCCTCCTCCTCCTACCTTTGTCCTGCATCTACGCAGGGTCAGCATAAAGTGTGTTGGACATGGCACGGTTAGTTTAAGAGGTGACCGGATGGCCTACTATCACCGCCCCGTTACCCCTGGGAACGGAATGTATGTATTCCAAATGTTGGTGTGTAGAGTTATCCATCTGAAAGAGTGCGAACGTTTTCTAAATCTTTGCTAATTGTCAACTGACGAGGGACTTGGTTATCAACACTGTATTCAGCTATTCAGATGTGTGGGAAACTGCCTGGAAACTACATCCAGGCGGCCGACCGGTGTGGCCGAGCGGTTCTAGGCGCTTCAGTCTGGAACCACGCGACCACTACGGTCGTAGGTTCGAATCCTGCGTCGGGCATTGATGTTTGTGATATCCTTAGGTTAGTTAGGTTTAAGTAGTTCTAATTTCTAGGGAACTGATGAGCTAAGATGTAAGTCCCATAGTGCTCAGAGCCATTTGAACCATTTTTGAACTACATCCAGGCTGGCCAGCCGAATTCGGTTCAGGGTCGGAGCTTTAACACGCACGGCTATCCGGGCTGGTGAACACTGTCCAGACGCCAGTTTAGAAAAACAAAGACAAAATGAAAACACAAATCTAAATGGCTCGTACGTTGTGCTCCAAAAGCTATCAGTGCTCACAAGGTAACGTTTTTTTCATTCGCAAAGTCCAGCACAGACAGAATTAACCTACCACTTGACACTTCAGTGGTGAACACGCCGAAGTATGACTAAGGTTAAAATGCCATAGAACATATTCAAGCGCTTGGCGTGCAGTTCTGCAGCGAAGTTCATAAGAATTGATTGGAAGACACCTAAATCCCTGTTTCTTCAGTGCACTGTACCCTCACAAGCACCCTGCTTTTCATTTTATGGTCCACAATTTGCTTTTAGTTCCAATGTCCTGCCCTGATTTTGAACAGAAACTACACACTAGTTGTAAACAGTGGTTCTCAGCCATTAATGGAGGCAGTATTCGTAATAAAATGGTAAAAAGTCAAAGTAAAGCTCTAGTTGGCTTGTTGGCTGGCATTGAACAGCGACTTCATGAAGCCTTCGGCCAAAAGATACTCCAACTGACGTTACTGGAATCAGGCAAGAATTCTGTCAAACTGTCATAGTTTGTGATAACGTAGAATACAGGAACTGGAAGCAATAGGGACCTAGTGGTGCTGGAGATGACGAATGATTTAAAGAGAGGAAAAATAATATGGTTCGGTGCTGTACGTAAATCAGAGAGCGAACGAGGGCTCTACTAAGATTCATACGAGGGCGAGAGACCGCATCCATATCTGACGCCCAAGAACGTCAGTAACGAAATAAACGTTGCCTTCTCTGCGGGAGATACGAAATAGTAAAAGTGAGAATGCTAAAAACACCATGAACATCAACTGGAACGACAGGAGGAAAATAAGGTGAGAGAAGTAATGAGGTCAGTAGGTGGGTGTCCCCGCGGCTCTCTCTGTTCCTCCCACTGCCGTCTCACTTGTGATCCATTATAATCAAAGATGGGAACTGCACCCACTCTCTAGGAGGAGGAGGAAGCATAAAGACCTGTTTAGCTGTTCTTTCGACAGCAGCCATGACTAGCACCAAGGATAAGGATTTCTTAAGTCCCTGTCTTTATAAGAGTGTTATTCGTAAAAATGTAAAACATGGTGCGGTAGAAAAAAGTAGTTCAAACAGTAAAAGAAGGATGAACAAGGCGGCTAGCAGAGGAGACACCGCTACCCCAGCACTCCCGCTACCGAAGCAGTTTAAAGCGATATATCTGAGAATGAAAACCAATTTTTTGGAGGAAACGAAGAACCAGTTAAACAGTCTGTATGTCACCAGAATGAGATTTTCACTCTACATGGGAGTGTGCGCTGATATGAAACTTCCTGGCAGATTAAAACTGTGTGCCGATAGGAGACGAGGTATTGGCAGAAACAAAGCTGTGACGATGGGGCGTGAGTCGTGCTTGGGTAGCTCAGATGGTGGAGCACTTGCCTGCGAAAGGCAAAGGTCCCGAGTTCGAGTCTCGGTCGGGCACACAGTTTTAAACTGCCAGGAAGTTTCAGTCTGTATGTCATCCGTCAGGCAAGGAATTCTGAAGACCATGATTGGCGTGATGAGCGAGGAAGAGGTGTTCGTTCCACCAGGATTTGAGGAACTGTTTGTGGTCCATTATCTAAAACGAAACTATGGGTTATAACGGATGTAGGAGCGACACAGGACGGTGGATTCATTTCTGGAGGATCAGGAGGAGAATCGCAATGAAGCCGTTGTCTCCTTGACAGTGCGGAGCTTATTAGTAGGGACTGTATCCCGCCAGATGTCATTCGGAGCGTGGAAAGGTGTTACGAGTCTCCATCGGTAGCAATTTTGTGGCGACGGGGGACAAGGAACGCTACAAGATGCAGAGATTGCAGTGCAGGATTAAGGCTGGTAGGAATTTCAAAGCTTTCTTTCTCGTCATGAAGATGATACATTTACTCAGTTTTTTTTGTAACCATTTCTCCAGTACAGCAGTCAACGGAAACACGAATCAAAGAAAAGTCTAGAAATGTGCCACATTTTTATCAAGCAGAAAAGCGCACACCGTCAAAAAGAATTGCGTTTTCAGTTTATTTAAATTTGTCCTGCAGGTATCTACCACACTATATAAATTTATAGATGTTTAAAGTTTATTACAGTAGATGATGTGAGAGATTCATTTTCGTAAATTTCCGACAAAACTGAGAGTTGCGTAGCAAACTCAAAAAGCAATCGAATCCTTGCTGTTTGCTGAGCAATCGGCACTGAATTAAACGGAAGGAAGTGTGCAATAACTGCTCAATGAATTATGAAGAAAGAGGCGATCGAAGTCGATCCACCCACTGCAAGGCTTGCAGTCTTTTGGCCCTTAGAATGATATCAAGCATTGCAGTGGGCGGATCGACTTAGGACCTTGAAAGCCCAGTGAGTAGCAGAGGAAAAGCAAGAGACAGTAAAAGTAAGCAGCTTTTAGGTTTGCAGGATGATCGAGAACAGGATCGAGATAATGCTGATTATGGGCCTGGCTTTTCTAGCACCTGGCATGCCTCCATATACGAGTTAATATCAAATGAAACGTTTAAACTTGATTTTCTGAAAAAGACTTTTTTTTAGTTTTTGACCGTTTATCTCAGGAAGTCTTACAGATAAGTACGCTTAATTTCACACTGTGTTACCTGTTAGTATACCGCTGCTGCTGAGCTACTAAAACATTTCTACTATAATGGTTTTTTATATACACAAGCAAAAGTAGATTTAAAAAACTGAACATAAATGTTAAAAAATGATAACTAATTAGTTGTCTGTATGTTATGATTCTGGGTCGGTAACTCAGAAAAGTGGTGAAACTACACTTCCCCAAATTTTCAGATCTCTCTCTGTCAAAGGTTTTGAGGTAATGGGTCATCAATAATGCAAATTTAACACTGTGGATATGGGATGTATATATGCCCCTTAATGCAGTTCTTTTCAAAGAAAGCATCACCTAGCTTATTTCAGAATGCTGCGCTAGATACGAGAATTGTCAACTGACTTCCAACATAAATAAATGTAAAATAATGACCGTAGGCCGACATATACGACAAGTATCAACTGATGTACGCAAGCAAACACTGGAATGAGATGCAACCATCACGTAAGAGAGGTTTAAGTTGGAACGACCACGCGATCGTTACCGTGATCAAGGTTGATGCCGGACACATTTATCGTAAGACTTTTAAGGAAGTCTATTCCCTCACGAAGGAATACTCAAATCCATCGCTACATCAATATTTGTGTACAGGTAATCACTCCGGACTTGTACCAGTTAAGGGGAGGGGAGGATGGGGAAAGGGGGAGAGGTGAGGTGGGGGAGAGGAGAGGGGAGGGGGGAGAGAGGGGGGAGAGGGGGGAGAGAGGGGGGAGAGAGAGAGGGGGGGAGAGAGGGGGGGAGAGAGAGGGGGGAGAGAGAGGGGGGGAGAGAGAGAGGGGGGAGAGAGAGAGAGAGGGGGGGCGGAGAGGGGAGAGAGAGGGGGGGAGAGAGAGAGGGGGGGCGGAGAGGGGGGAGAGGGGAGAGAGAGAGAGAGAGAGAGAGAGAGAGAGAGAGAGAGAGAGAGAGAGAGAGAGAGAGCGAGCGCTTAAAAAATCACTGATGACAGCGTCACAGACGAGTGAGTCACAAAAATGCGAGTGAGTCACAAAAATGCTACTACAAAGCGGGACGCTACAAGAAACGTGCTGTGCATAGTGTACATCTTTACTCTCAAAATATTCTATCACGCATCATGAAAACGATTACTTTCTGTAATTCGTATATCGCGTAATGACCGCGACGATCGAATTTCACCTCCTCAGTATTTCCTCGAAGATCACGAAGCTTCTTGCGCATTTGCACCCTCATAAGCCCGATTAAACTACAAATTACGTTACAAATACTTTTGCCATTAGTTTTAATCTTTCTCCTGAAAAATTTGCCGGCGCGTGTGATTGCTTCGGAACGGAGTGGGCGGGGCTGCTACCGAGGAGTCACGTTCCACAAACAAGTGATTACGTACCGCGACAAACAAGCGTCGTCTGTAAACAGGCCGCCGTTGTACCAGGGGAGAGACGTCCTTGCTCATCGCAAGGGGCTGCCCTGGATACCTCTCTGCTCACGTCGTAGTGGTGGTGTTACTACGTTCCACACACAATGTTGTGGGACACAAGGACGTGGTTACATTTACTTTTAGAACATGCAGTTACCGTTATTTGAGTTTCGCTTCTTTCTATCCTGCTAGCTTTTATACTGTATTTAACCGTATAATGGGTTGGAACAATACAGAAAGTGGCTAATTCTATCTGATGAAATATTCTATCTTTTTAATGAATGTTTATTTACTTCGACAGTAAACCTTCAAATGAATTCTTGACACTAAAGCTAGTACCATATGTAACTACTAATTGCTTCACCGTTCACCAAAATCAAATACAAATTAGTATTTCATCCGTTAACGTCTGCGACGTGCTTATTACATAGGTACTACAAATACTTCTGCACAAGGAGATTCTCATGAAATAAAACTCAACTCGAGCCTGAGATAAACACGTACTGCAGAGAAGTAACATCGTGACAGCCAAGACTGACGGAGGCGGAGGTGTGGCTGACGCATTGGGCTGGGATTCCGGAGAACCGCGGTTCAAATCAGTTTACGGCCATCAGTATTTAGGTATAACGTGATTTCCCTTGATCACCTGATGCAAATTGCGGGATGGTTACTATGTATGAGAAACGGTCGCTTTCCTCACCTTTCCTTACCAAGCCCAGTACGTGCTCCGTATTTAATGACCTAATTGTCGACCAAATATTAAGTCTGAATCTTTACTTTCTTTCCAGAATGGGTAAAAGATACTTTAAGTAATCTGAGAAACAGTTTTAGGAAAAATTGACGGCGCATACAGTAAAACTTATCGTAATACATGTAAAGGAAACAGTAAATAAATCAGGCAATTGAATCACACCTGTCAAGAGTAGAAGAAATGTTTTATACAAGGACCTGTTGATAAGTAATAGCTCCGAATTTTTGCTGTGGAAACTCAAAGCTGTTTAAATAAAACAAAAATTCTCCAGCTTCGTCAATCATGTCTGCAAATTTATTTCTCAACGTAAGACATCCTGTCGACGAACACATTTCTCCCAACGAGAGACTACGTTGTTGATACCGTCACTGTGAATTGTTTGACTTCGCTAACGGGGCTCCAATCTCACTTCTGCTTACACCGAATCGTCACTATCTGAGTGAAGTCATGGAATGTATTCTTTAAGTTTCCGAACCAGCCGAAAATCGGATGGGACCAAGTCGGGACTGTACGGGGGATGATACATGGCAGTGAACTCACAGCGTCGTAATTGTTGCAGATGTCGCAGCGTTTGTGCCCTCCAGCGGCAGAGGGTTGCACATATGTAGAAATGAAGAACAAACATATAGAATGTAAATAACTTTCGCTTTAAGAGTTTCCACATAAAAAAATTGGGAAACTTTACTTTTCAGTACACCCGCGTACTTTTAAAAAGTACATCTGAATAATAAAATAAGATTAAAGAATAGAGTATCGGCTTAATATTTGTTGACTTAAAGAAAAGTGTATGAAGTGCGAAGTGGAATCGTACGTCGTGATTCTTATCAATGTGGGACTGAAGTACACAGCGTGATGAATAATTTACTACACTTACAAACGTCGAGTAAAGTTAACAAAACTGAATCATTAAAGACAAACTCTTGCTAAGAAGGGCGCAAGGATAAGAGGAATGAATAGACAGGGAGAACAGCTAGAAATGACAAGGGCCTCATACGACGTAGCTATTCTGAACTAACGTACATAAGTATTCAAAAAATAGAATCGACGGTAAATGTTAGCGATAAACTTGGCTTTAAGGTAAGCGAAACAAAGACGAAAGCGACGAACAGTAAGTAAAACGGTAATAGTGAATTGCCTGAGATCATAATTAGGGGAGCAAGTACTTAAATATTTTTTTCTCTATCTCTTCGAGGAAGTAAGTGACTAAGATAAACGCAGTCTTCGAATTGTATACCCTTCAGAGTTACATACTGAAAACGCCTGTGAAGCACTTTTTGCACTTTTTTTTACACACATTTTTGTCGCAGAATCACCTCCATATAGGCCGTAAACTAACTTTCTCGTGAACATTCTTTTGCTGATCATTTTCTCTTATTATTTCCGTAGATTTCGAATAGTTTTTACCTGACATAATTTGCAAAACAGTCCATTGTCGTATAAATAACGCTAATGATTGACTTGAGACGGAATTTCATGGTGATGAGACACATCATGGTAAGTGTTTTTACGACATTTAAAGGGTGCTGTAACTCTCGGTTCGTATCGAAGCATTAGAAATACGTGTTACGTAGTAAGAAGCGACGAAATTTCTGTGAAATATTTATGAGCTGCTTATAAGCGAACTGACACAATCAACATATTTTTATCCACCATCCACATATCATGATGCCTTAGCAACAGTAATCATTCCCTTTAATAATGACCAGTAATCACGCATTAGTTACATAAAAGTAAATATGCTAGACATTATAAACATGTAGTTTATTGAAAACAACAAAATCAGCTTACATTTTAACGTGGTGTATACAGGATAGATTTCATGAATTATTCGTCATTATTTCAGTTTTCTGCCCCATTTATAACTCGTTCTTCTCTCATTTGTGAGCGGAAAGGCCTTCTCTACAATCTGAAGTAAGTAGGCGGCACCGAATGACCTGCGCTGCTGCGACTAAACGCTAAATTATTTTGCAGGAAGTTTAGTGTTAAGTGCGATTATTGTAACTTGTTGTACCGGTATTTCTATATTCATCTCAACATGCACATCATAGCAAATATCCTGCAGATAACATCTTTTGTCCCCTCAAATGTCATGAAACATTAACCCTCCTAAGGAGAATATACTTTCTCCAGAATTTATCAAGTAATAAGTAAGACTGCCTTCCGGAAGATAAATTAGTACATGAAGTTTCTGATCACATGCAACTCTTCAGTATCTGTTGTTTGACGAACTATCTGTGTACACAACGGCGCGGATGATCCCGTGGTCCAAATGTGGTAACTATAAAAACAGAAAACATGAAACAAGTAGTTTACCTTAACTAACCTCTAAGCTAGTGATTGAGATGTTTATATTTTCCCACCTCCGCGTTGCAAATGTTTTGAGTGAAACGCCCAGTATGCGCTGTTGTTTTCACGTCAGTTATACCAACATTTAGAGTTGTTTAGTTCTCGGTGTTTTGTAAAATTCCTGGATTCATGTCTCGTCGCTGTGCAGTTTTAATACCAATATCTTTCCAGAACTCTGGTGTCCGAGCCTGGTGAACTATACCGGTTACATCACATGTACTCAAAGTTGACATCAAACGACACAGAGTTCACATCAACCAACAAACGAGTGAGCCTACAATACATTTGCTCGCAACCCTAGCCAAAAAACGAGTGCCCCAAGGAGCCTGCGTAACCTCTATTTGTACTTTTGTTAACAATTACCTACAATGAAAATTACAATTTTATGTAAAATCACAATTAAAAGTTAAACCTAATATGAGATACACATTGCTAAAAATTTACAATCTCAGTGCTGAACAAGGTGAACCTATTTTCAACTTAGTTACGAGTTAATGTAACATTTTATGACTACTTATGTTACAGGTAACAATTACATTTCTAAATTTGTTTATAACAAATCAACTGGTGCCTGAATTTTAGTGCTAACATATATCGGAAATTCAATTAACGTGCTTTATTTATATTTTCTATTTAATTTGTTGTATTAATTTTAAAATGATAAGTTTACTGGTACATCCTGCCCATATGCTCTATTTCTTTCGATTAGTTACAGTATTAATTTTACATTTATATTGTTTCTCACATAAGAACAATGTTAATCAGCAAAGCATCGTTTTCGAATTATATGTATACTGAAATAGTGGTTATTTTTGTATGCAATTTGGAAACAGGTCACTTTACAATTGAACAATTAGGCCTGGTGTTTATCTTTAATGCTCTCCGGGATGTTCTGCTAGGTAGTAATGAGATACAGTAATATTTCATAATGAGGAACATTTTTACTTGTGAGCTTTTAATAGACGCTATCACGACTTACCAGATATTGACGATATATTCCAGTTTCACCTTAACATTCCTTGCCTTGAATATCGCACCTAAACTTACTCCTTCATCATATTTTCTTCAGTGTTTTCCAGCCTGCGGAACAGGCCATATATGACCGTCACACAGGATTTTCTGTAGCAGAATGCTTTTCCTGATCCACGGACTTCATTTACTCCAAGGAAGGGAAGTCGTGTGCACGAAGTCATGTGTGTCTGCCCCCACACTACATCCGAGGAACTTGCTGACTGCTAATTTAAAAGGTTTTCTAAAAAGATGTCAAGAAAATTTTGTGATCTCAGTTAGAGATCGTTGCTTGGACTGCGTCAACGGACACAGTTACAATTAAATGGATATCGATGCTTTAGTACCGTAGACAATCGGGAGATTACTTCCAGTGAAGTGTTATTCCGGAGGGTTTTCTAGTCTACATCTACATTTATACTCCGCAAGCAACCCAAAGGTGTGTGGAGGATGTCACTTTATGTGCCACTGCATTACCTCCCTTTCCTGTTCCAGTCGCGTATGGTTCGCGGGAAGAACGACTGCCGGAAAGCCTCCGCGCGCGCTCTAAGCTCTCTAATATTACACTCATCTCCTCGGGAGGTATAAGTAGGGGGAAGCAATATATTCGATACCTCATCCAGGAACGTACCCTCTCGAAACCCGGACAGCAAGCTACACCGCGATGCAGAGCGCCTCTCTTGCAGAGTCTGCCACTTGAGTTTGCTAAACATCTCCGTAACGCTATCACGCTTAACAAATAACCCTGTGACGAAACGCGCCGCTCTTCTTTGGATCTTCTCTATCTCCTCTGTCAACCCGACCTGGTATGGATCCCACACTTATGAGCAGTACTCAAGTATAGCTCGAACCAGTATTTTGTAAGCCACCTCTTTTGTTGATGGACTACATTTTCTAAGGACTCTCCCAATGAATCTCAACCTAGCACCCGCCTTACCAACAATTAATTTTATATGATCATTCCACTTCAAATCGTTCCGTACGCATACTCCTAGATATTTTACAGAAGTAACTGCTACCAGTGTTTGTTGCAATATCAAATAATCATACAATAAAGGATCCTTCTGTCTATGTATTCGCAATACAATACATTTGTCTATGTTAAGGGTCAGTTGCCACTCCCTGCACCAAGTGCCTATCCGCTGCATACCTTCCTGCATTTCGCTGCAATTTTCTAATGCTGCGACTTCTCTGTATACTACAGCACCATCCGCGAAAAGCCGTGTGGAATTTCCGACCCTATCTACTAGGTCATATATAACGAATTTTTTTCTGGAGGAGCAAGGAACGTGTTCCTGTTATTCGTTCTGGTCAGACAGCTGGGGATCAAACGTGCAGAAAATAAGGACTGACGCTGCCCACTGAATTTCAGCCGAGACGATGAGGCATTGTCTGCCGGAAGCTGGGCTACGAGGAAGAGCGTGATCGCCTCGCCGTGCCTCTCTTCACCTCACCCAGCAGTGAGTAGCGAAAGGAACAATGGGATCTATGACTGACACGAAGTTCGTTCAGTGATAATACCAGATTCTGCCTTGGGACAAGTCGTAGTCATCTGCGAAGCAGCGTCGACAGCAGCAGCAATGCCCAGAGCCGCAATGGTTATTGAGGGAACCCGTCCGTCCATCAGGACAATATAGACGTCCGGATTTCTCGATGAGCTCTCCATGATGATACGGTTTCCTCCGTCCAGATGAAGGACCTGAAAAGGCGGTGCCTAGTTTGGTCTGTATTAACAACAACAACAGCAGCCACCCGGCCAATACTGACACGAGGAGAAATTATTCCCAAGATGGCATCGGACACCTACATAAAGAAGACTGCATTGTACCTAGAGCAATTTCTGCGAGATACTGAAATTATAGTAAGATACCTACTGTAGACAGATGTGTAACTACGAGATTACGGTCAGAAGCAGTTTTGGAACAACGATTTTGAAACGCAACAACTATGAATAGTATACAGATTCATTCATTTCGATTTTACAATCATTGTGTAGCCACTGAGTACAAACTGTTCCCATTGTTAGTGCCGTTTTGCGTTGAGGTGTCATATTTCCATCTACTGCCAGCTTTACCACCTTTCATAAAGCAATGTGAAATACGGTATTAGATATCGGTATTCGATGAATACTTCAAATGGTTCAAATGGCTCTGAGCACTATGGGACTCAACATCTTAGGTCATAAGTCCCCTAGAACTTAGAACTACTTAAACCTAACTAACCTAAGGACATCACACACACCCATGCCCGAGGCAGGATTCGAACCTGCGACCGTAGCAGTCCCGCGGTTCCGGACTGCAGCGTCAGAACCGCACGGCCACCGCGGCCGGCGATGAATACTTACTGGCTGTATGCGAGTACATAGTTTAAACGTTTATCAACTAGTCTGTAATCCGAAACAGCCATTCCATACATAAACAATGTCAATTTAACTGTTAGGCGTGCGGCGTTAGTTGTGGTTTTGTTGTCAAATGTGGAGAACGGCAGTATAAGCCTGCGCAAAATAGACGTGTGCCATTGGGAGAATTTAGCTGTGGATGGTGCAAGTTCCGCCCGCAATGGTTTGCCTTAACTGAAGTACCCTTCAGAAACAAGACTGAATGATATGAATGCCCACGAGTCACCCTATTCCTATTTACGAGGGTGACGGCTGCTAACATTTTCTCTACGGCCGAGGTGATATCGCTTCAGACGGTCTTCTTAGAACTTTTAAAAGAAAATTTTTAACAAATCATACAAAACATTTCAATTTTGTACATCGCAAACAACATACTAAAATTTGATAACTGTTTCCGATTATTCACACAACCATCATCAGATCAGTCACGGTGAAAACACTGTGTCGACATATACAGTAAAATTAGACCACATCGTATACGTTGACAATGTTTTTACCGAGAGTGGTCTGATGATGATTGTGTAAACAACCGAAAATAATTGTCAAATTTAATGTTGTATACTGTTTACAATCTAGACAATTACAAGATTCGTATAAATTTTTTTTTTAAATTCTGGAAATAGTTGAGACACTTTCTCCATTTCCTGATATTGTAAGGTATCACAAACTTTTAAAAGACACGAAATACAGTGCCCTGAACTTAATTTTTGCGTGTTTAAACTCTGCTGTCATACTGTGCCCGCTGTTTGCAAGACTTCAAAAAAGGGATTGGGGGGGGGGGGGGGGAGATTTTTCGGCAACATGAACAAATTCAGTAAGATTAATTTTTGTTCCATCTCATTTCAAAATAAACTTCTCAGTATTGCGCAACCATTATGCAGGCTTTTATTTACTCATTTTTGGTAAAACAGATAACTGACACACTATACAACTGTTAGCTAAAGCTTATGCGAAGTATTTCCATATTGAGTTCTGTTGCAAGCTGCTTATCTCCTACACTGTTTAAAATAGACAGCCAAAATGCGTTAGACCTGTGAAGCAGCAAATGTGTAAAAATGAGCATTCAGATAACAAAGGATCAATATTGGTACACCTTGTTCTTCGCACATTATCAGGTAGTACTGACCAGTGGGGATTGAAATTAAATTTTCGAAAGACTGAATACCTATCGAGTAGTGAAAATATAGGATAAACAACAGAAGATGGCCAACACACCAAGGCGTGTAAAAGGTTAAATATTTGGATACTAAAAAGTTAAATATTTGGATACCGTCATAGCGGAAGACGGAACAAGTAATTGGGAAATATAGCAACGTATAGCCCACGGGAAAGCAGGAGTCTAGAAGTTAATTTCCTGTTAAGGTCTTCTATGATACGTTGTAACGTAAAGAACGTACTGTACGGAAGTTTTGTAGGGCCAATAGCGACTTGTGATTTCGAATACTGGGAGCTTACTGCAAAAAATAAAAAAAAAACTGAGAGTTGTGGAGATGGATTTTTGAGTACTGGGAGGTTGCTGAAAAGAAATTAAGACGAAGTAAGAGTTGTGGAAATGTACTACCTCAAAAGATCGTGTAGAATATCTTGTAGAGACCATGTAACAAATGCAACGATTAGGGAAATGAGCCAGACTCAAAAAAGCATCACAGACAAAATAGAAGAACAGCGGCTCGTCTGGTATGAGCACACAATGCGAATACAGATGACAGATGGCCAAAAAAAGATATTGATGTAGCATCTTCAGGGAGTGGGAGGAAGTGGAGGGAGAGGAGAACGAAGAATGCCTGGGTGGATGGAATATAGACGGCCATGAGAAAAAGAGGAGAAGAATAAGAAGAAGCAGAAGACGAGAAAACATGGAAAGAAAGAAATCGGTGGCGACAGATATGCGGGACGCAGCGACAGCTGTAGGAACCCTGCAGGAGACAGAGTAATAGTAGATGGTTTTTCTGGGCGCACAATAGCAAGGTCTTCAGCACCCGCATAGTAACATAGTTACATGTGCTGTTTGTTATATAGGAATGGGTGCGTAAATGTGATATATTTCAGTTTTGTTCTGTTTTATGTCATGTCCAGCCTGTGTCGTGGGTAACTAGATTTTGTTACGTTTTATTAATCCGCGTAGTTTCTATTGCGTTATTTTGACGTAGAATGTCAATCAATTAACAGAAAACGGAAACTAGTAGCGAATTTTACATACAGGTATGACAGATTCGGTTTCTCAGCAAAATGGAGGTCTTTGTCTAGATACACTGGTATGTTGCAATATTTCCGGTAAGCCCATACAAATGTGTTTAAGAGTGAGGGTTCGCGGCAAACGGAATATATTAAGACGCGGTCCCGATATTAAAATTATCTCGAGAGCTGTTTAGGCAAGGCAAGTCAAGGCAAATGCAAAAGATGATATCAACGTACTTATTAACTATCACGACTTGGGGAACCAACCAACTGATAAGACTCTTGCTATGGAACTGTGTTCCTCCACTAGCTATATTACTGGGGGCCACTAAAATAAGCTACTGTTCTTTCAGACGGAGCTGCAGATTGATAACTGGTCGCCCATTATCAATCCAAGTTTCGAGAAGTTAACCTAAGTTGTACCGTCTCTCCAACAATTAAGAGTGCATGAGGCAGCTTGCAAGGGAGGGAGTGGTGATATAACAGAGCGGGCACGAGCCCAGTTGTCTTCTTGTTCTCCTTATGTAAACAAACCGGCCACTTGTCTTAGCCTCGTCATCGAAACGAATTGCTCACTTGTGCTTTCAAGTTATCTAAGCTTATGTCTGATTCGTGACCAGACGCTCTTAGTCTGATCTAATTGGACATAATTTGTCATCCAAAAAAGGCCACTTGCCTCCTCCACCACTCTTCTAGTCCAGTTGGGTGGGCTTGATTACTAATACGACTTCCCCTTCACTCCAAAATAGTTGAGGTTTACCCCCAACATTTCTCGGGATATGGTAACCATCATCACAAGAAGGAATCGTCGTTCGTGCCCTGTGCGTCTGTGACTACCATGAAGCTTCAGAAGCAGCAGTAGAGATCAGCCATCGCCCACAAGAAGGGGAAGAAGAATGTCACTCCAATGCAAGAATTCTTAAACCATCGATATCTATCATTGGTCATTATTATTCATTATGTGTCTTTTCATTTATTGTTATTCCTCCCACAGTGTAACGGGGCGCTGATGATGCAATGGAGCAGCAACTGGTCCCAGACTTTGAATTTCCTTTGTCTAAATCACCACCAGAGCAGCAACAGTCTACCTGATATATCGGAGCCGCGTGGGATTAGCCGAGCAGTCTAGGGCGCTGCAGTCATGGATTGTGCGGCTGATCCCGGCGGAGGTTCGAGGCCTCCCTCGGGCATGGATGTGTGTGTTTGTCCTTAGGATAATTTAGGTTAAGTAGTGTGTAAGCTTAGGGACTGATGACCTTAGCAGTTCAGTCCCATAAGATTTCACACACATTTGAACATTTTTGATATATCGGAGCAGCAACAGCAGCAGGATATACAAGATCTGTTCCCGGTCTTTGAATTCCCGTTATGACCGTCAACACCACTCAACAAGCTGTACTGTGTTATAGCTCATCTGTTAAAGTAATGTTATTCTCTGTAACGTACACCCTAAACGTGTTATTGTAGGCATTTCCTTTAATCACGGTTTCAACGTAGTGGTTAAGTTTTAAAATACATGACTCCCACCAACCGAGACGTTCATACACAGCACATACTGGTTGGCTGAGGTAGGACACGTTAAGTTTCTCTACGTTCATTCCTGAAAGTGATTGCACTGTGCGGTATTCTCACTAAGGTATATTTTCACTGTTCTTGACTAGTCCCCAGTAGATGCTGTACGGCATTCCAGTAACACCTAAGACGTTTGAGTGTTGAACAGTTATTTTGGCAGAATTCTGAGATAAAACATACCAATCATAGTCTGTTTTGAACTCATAATTAGAGGTCAGGCCTTTAACAAGTTTAAATTCCATATTACAGACATATGGTACCGACGACGACGATAACTGGAATTCAGAGTCCAGAAACAGTTCTTGTGTTTGCTGCTGATGTTGCTGAGCGATACACCGGGTAAGCTGTTGGTGCGCTACTGTGTGGTGGCGGTGGCAATGGAACAGTTGTTGTTCGACAGCGTTATCAGGGATCGTTGCACTGTAGGAGAAATAATAATAATAATAATAATAATAATAATAATAATAATAATTCCCGTGGAGGCCCGGGAAAAGAATAGGCCTCCGGTATGTTCTGCCAGTCGTAAAAGGCGACGAAAAGAACAAACCACTAATATGGCTAACCCCCCTTTTAGTGTGATTAGTTGGTTCAGGACAGAACTAAAGAAGCCTCGGACAAGCGTCATCATGGTCGGGGACGACGCTTGAACCCTATGCCCGCCCACAATGGTAACGACACTGCTAGACAACTGGAAAATGATTCAAATCCAAATAGAGGTGCTTTGCAGGATATGCCTCCTGCAACCACCCTAGAAGGAAAATAAAGACAGAGGATGAGATGGTCAGATGAAGTTAATCGACACCTCATGTTCTGTTATTACCAAGCAACAAACCTAGGAACCAACACAACTGGATACAGATCACAAGTATACACAACATTTATTACCAGATACCCAGAATTAAAATTTTTAACAGAACAAGGACTAGCTGATCAGATCCGTGTAATAATAAAAAATAACAGGATACCCCAGTCAGAATTAGAATACATCAAACAACAAGTTCGACAGATACTGGAACAAAATAATGTGCAATCAGAAGAAGAAGAAAATACAGTAATGGACTCAAACATCCCAGAGCAAACAAACAAAGAACAACACGCATCAATTAAACAGTCAGAGGAAAACGAAATCTTAAGACAGCCACCAGAACAAGCACAAACAGAACATGAAGTGACACACATGTTAGATATAGAAGAGAAATTTCAGCTAACATATATAGAATACAAAGACACAAATACAGACATTAGAACATTCTTGCATAGACCGCCAAATAACCCACAAGTCGAAACAACAATAAAAACTATCAACACAATCATACACAACAAAATAAATGAAAACACAACTATGGAAGAGTTACAACGACTGGTTTATATAGGAGCACTCACTACACTAAATATACACACTAGGCAGAGATCAGGACCAACTAACACACAGAAGAAAACCACAAAACCAGCATGGCAACACAGGCTACAGATCAGAATAGAAAAACTGAGGAAAGACATTGGACAGCTAACACAATTTATAAGAAATGAAATGTCAGAAAAAAAACGAAAAGATGAAAAGAAGCAGAAATTACAAGCATTGGCCAAACGACTTAGAAGATACAAAAAAAGTGAAAATAGAAGGAAACAAAACCAAACATTCAACACAAACCAAAAGAAATTTTACCAGACAACAGATAACACACACATTAAAATAGACAATCCACCAAACATAACAGACATGGAACACTTCTGGAGCAACATGTGGTCAAACCCAATATAACATAACAGGCATGCACGGTGGATACAAGCAGAAACAGACACATACAAGACGATACCACAAATGCCTGAAGTGGTAATTTTGCAACATGAAGTCACCCAAGCAATTAGTTCTACTCACAACTGGAAAGCCCCTGGAAATTATAAAATAGCAAATTTCTGGCTAAAGAAGTTCACCTCAACACATTCACATCTAACTAAATTATTTAACAGTTACATTGCAGACCCATACACATTCCCTCATACACTTACACATGGAATAACTTATCTGAAACCTAAAGATCAAGCAGACACAGCAAACCCAGCTAAATATCGCCCCATAACATGCCTACCAACAACATACAAAATATTAACTTCAGTCATTACACAGAAATTAATGACACATACAACACAGAACAAAATTATAAATGAAGAACAAAAAGGCTGTTGCAAAGAAGCACGAGGATGTAAAGAGCAACTGATAATAGATGCAGAGGTGACATACCAAGCTAAAACTAAACAAAGGTCGCTACACTATGCATACATTGATTACCAAAAAGCTTTTGACAGTGTACCCCACTCATGGTTACTACAAATATTGGAAATATACAAAGTAGATCCTAAATTGATACAGTTCCTAAACATAGTAATGAAAAATTGGAAAACCACACTTAATATCCAAACAAATTCAAATAATATCACATCACAGCCAATACAGATTAAGCGTGGAATATACCAAGGAGACTCATTAAGTCCTTTCTGGTTCTGCCTTGCTCTGAACCCACTATCCAACATGCTAAATAATGCAAATTATGGATACAATATTACTGGAACATACCCACAAAAAATCACACATCTGCTATACATGGATGATCTACAACTACTGGCAGCACCAAATCAACAACTCAACCAATTACTGAAGATAACAGAAGTATTCAGCAATGATATAAATATGGCTTTTGGAACAGACAAATGTAAGAAAAATTGCATAGTCAAGGAAAAACACACTAAACAAGAAGATTACATATTGGATAACCACAGCAACTGCATAGAAGCGATGGAAAAAACAGATGCCTTTAAATATCTAGGATACAGACAAAAAATAGGAATAGATAATACAAATATTAAAGAAGAACTAAAAGAAAAATATAGATGAAGATTAACAAAAATACTGAAAACAGAATTGACAGCAAGAAACAAGACAAAAGCTATGAATACTTATGCTATACCAATATCGACCTACTCATTTGGAGTAGTGAAATGGAGTAACACAGACCAAGAAGCACTCAATACACTTACACGATCACAATGCCACAAATATAGAATACATCACATACATTCAGCAACAGAAAGATTCACATTAAGTAGAAAGGAAGGAGGAAGGGGATTTATCGACATAAAAAACCTACATTATGGACAGGTAGACAATTTAAGAAAATTCTTTATAGAACGAGCAGAAACTAGCAAAATACACAAAGCAATCACTTATATAAATACATCGGCTACACCACCGCAATTTCATAACCACTTCTACAACCCTTTAGATCACATAACATCAACAGATACGAAGAAAGTAAATTGTAAAAAGAAAACACTACATGGCAAGCACCCGTATCATCTAACACAGCCACACATCGATCAAGACGCATCCAACACATGGCTAAGAAAAGGCAATATATACAGTGAGACAGAAGGATTCATGATTGCAATACAGGATCAAACAATAAACACCAGGTATTACAGCAAGCATATTATTAAAGATCCCAATACCACAACAGATAAATGCAGACTTTGCAAACAACAAATTGAAACAGTAGATCACATCACAAGCGGATGTACAATGCTAGCAAATACAGAATACCCCAGAAGACATGACAATGTAGCAAAAATAATACATCAACAGCTTGCCTTAAACATAAACTTATAAAACATGTTCCCACATACAAGTATGCACCACAAAATGTACTGGGGAACGATGAATACAAATTATACTGGAAAAGAACCATTATAACTGATAAAACAACACCACATAACAAACCTGACATCATACTCACCAATAAAAAGAAGAAATTAACACAACTAATCGAAATATCCATACCCAATAAAACAAATATACAAAAGAAAACAGGAGAAAAAATTGAAAAATACATCCAACTGGCCGAGGAAGTCAAGGACATCTGGCATCAGGATAAAGTTGACATTATACCAATTATACTATCAACTACAGGAGCCATACCACACAATATCCACGAGTACATCAATGCAATACAGCTACATCCAAACTTATATATACAACTACAGAAATCTGTAATTATTGACACTTGTTCAATTACCCGAATGTTCCTAAATGCAATGTAACATATACCGTACAGTTAAAAGGAAGTCACACTTGATCAAGGTCCGCGTCACCTTCCATTTTTAACCAGACATAACGTCCGAGACAAGAAAGAAATAATAATAATAATAATAATAATAATAATAATAATAATAATAATAAATGAGAAGACACCTTATGAATAATAATGAGCAGTGATTAGATCGTTGGATTAATAATACTTACATCCGAATGTGACGGTTGAGCTGTGCTACGGCTCACGTTGGTGCTGTTTGTAGGTTTCCGCCCTTTGTTGGATGCCAGACGGTATTGTTTAGTTCGCATGGTTGCGGTTGTTTGTCTTCTTCTCGTGTTGACTGGCGCCACTCGGTTTCGCAAGCGTTGCCTGTCTGCTAGTGGCGCCCTATCTTTGTGGCGACGTCATTGTTTTTCCGGGCCGTGTGAATGGGCCAATTCGGTTGGGGACTCAGGAGGAGCCAGGTCCGCACAGTGCCAGAAAACGCCAGGACCGCTGGCGGCACGCATGATGGACTGCCGGATGCAAGGGCTGTGGTCAGGAGGGTGCACGACTTCGTCGTAAACCGGATCCAGCAAGCTTTAAGATGGGTGCATTTCAATTCAAGTAGAGAAAACTCCACCATTGTGATATCTCGCGATTCTCCGGTGACTTGAGTTCGTGTTGCTGCTCGTAGTGTCGCCGAGGCGAAGAGCAGCGAGTGAAGTGCTTGGGGAAGGCGGATCTGATCAGCTTTCCTCGACTTATTATTACTATATACTGCGTTCAACTTGTTACAATTTAAGTTCAACCAGCGGTAATTTTTCTTCCCTCGTGGCCGCTAACGCCCCAGTTACCTGTCCTGGAGGTTAGTGTATGTAACGGCAGTGTACGTTTCCTAGCCTTGCCGCTGCTGTCCGGTGAGGCGTGTTTTGACAGCTTTCATGATTGTAGGCCGGTTGGTGATTCTTCTAATCTGGTGGTAGTGGTTCCTTTCTCATACCGGGCGCTGTAAACACAGTATTCTGGGGACATTGTGCAGACCGCTGGTTCCAGCTTGGGTGTATTGTTCCATCGTCGCATTTGGTTTATCGGACGTCAGGTAGCTTCAGCAAGATTATCATTAGTCATTCGTTACACTGCTGCCACTAGTCTGAGTTACCATCTTGTGAAGTGAATGCAACCCTTGGCTGCCTATCTCATCGTTCGCGAAAGTGTTTGTTGCCGGACCTTCTCAGAGGTCGATTCCTGGAGCACCGACCGTGGCTCCTTGGTTCTTGTAAGACGTGTGTTCTAAAAGGTCTGATGGTCAGTAGTTCAGTGTAACGCTCCTTCAGCCCACGCCTTCTGCGGGTCTAATCTGCCTCAATACCCTTTAAGGAACTTATGTACTGGTCCTTGTGTTTTATTATTGTCTTATTTATTACAATACCTTGTAATGCCTATATTAAAGGTAATATATATCTAGTTAATAGTTCTGTTAGCCTTCTGTAATAAATCTAGCAGTGTAGTGTTCAATGGATACTAAGGGTTGTGTTACAAAGTTTACCATCATCTTATTTTACGCGTTTGGTGATCAGTTGCTTGTTTTTTAAATTAACCTTTGCTATTGTACTTGCTGTTTTACTGCAGGTTTCTAAATTTTTTATATTATTGCCGTTCCTGGCGTGTAAGGCCTTCAGCCGTGATTCTGGTCATTTGCCTTCAAATTCTACTTTGGAATTTGTATTTTAGCAGTAACCCTTAAAACCTTATTTACAGCCATTCCTAGCGTCTGATGCCTTCTGCTGTGTTTGTGGCAAATTGCCTGTAATATTTCAATACCTGTAATTTGTAAGTTGCAGCGAGTTTTAAACAATGTGTTCTACCAGTCTGCATAGTACGAATGACGAGTCCATGTCGTGAAGGTGGTTACCAAACCGCAGTAAGTGGTGGGATAGGCCAAAACTATTTCGAAGTGGATGGGGAAACGACTTAATAACTACAGGACTCCACCGACTAAATAAAGGACATAAAATGGATTTGCTGAAGAAATGGAGATATATTCACATTACAGAAAATGTGAAGATAAAATATTAAATGAAAAACTTGAAAGTGAATTAGTGAATTTCTTCAAATGCTTCGATAATACACTTTACTAAAAATAGTAAAACATTGAAATAAGCACAATTGTAAAATCAATATAAGTAATGTATGTGCCAAATTGTTAAGATAAATAACCTCTGTACAAAAGCATATCATAATCTGTGGAAGACCTATAATGTTATATCTGTGGACTACCTGTAAGAAGATCATTGTAACTGTTTTGTTTATGTAAGATATTTTCGATGTGTAAAGTGTACAACAAGTTATGTGTGATGTTAAGTGTGCGTGAGACTCTGCACAAATGGACCATTAGAAAACTCTAAGTACAAATTCTTCTAAATTTTAGCCACTAACTTCATAACCTACCCCCATGCACCATGGACCTTGCCGTTGGTGGGGAAGCTTGCGTGCCTCAGCGATACAGATGGCCGTACCGTAGGTGCAACCACAACGGAGGGTTATCTGTTGAGATGCCAGACAAACGTGTGGTTCCTGAAGAGGGGCAGCAGCCTTTTCAGTAGTTGCAGGGCAACAGTCTGGATGATTGGGTGATCTGGCCTTGCAACACTAACCAAAACGGCCTTGCTGTGCTGGTACTGCGAACGGCTGAAAGCAAGGGGAAACTACAGCCATAATTTTTCCCGAGGGCATGCAACTTTACTGTATGGTTAAAGGAAGATGGCGTCCTCTTGGGTAAAATATTCCGGAGGTAAATAGTCCCCCATTCGGATCTCCGGGCGGGGACTACTCAAGAGGATTTCATTATCAGGAGAAAGAAAACTGGCGTTTTCGGGTCGGAGCGTGGAATGTCAGATCCCTTAATCGGGCAGGTAGGTTAGAAAATTTAAAAAGGGAAATGGATAGGTTGAAGTTAGATATAGCGGCAATTAGTGAAGTTCGGTGGCAGGAGGAACAAGACTTTTGGTCAGGTGATTACAGGGTAATAAATACAAAATCAAATAGGGGTAATGCAGGAGTAGGTTTAATAATGAATAAAGAAATCAGAGTGCGGGTAAGCTACTACCAACAGCATAGTGAACGCATTATTGTGGCCAAGATAGACATGAAGCCCATGCCTACTAAAGTAGTACAAGTTTATATGCCAACTAGCTCTGCAGATGATGAAGAAATTGATGAAATGTATAATGAGATAAAAGAAATTATTCAGATAGTGAAGGGAGACGAAAATTTAATAGTCATGGATGACTGGAATTCGAGAGTAGGAGAAGGGAGGGAAGGAAACATAGTGGGTGAATATGGATTGGGGGAGAGAAATGAAAGAGGAAGCCGTCTGGTAGAATTTTGCACAGAGCATAAATTAATCATAGCTAACACTTGGTTCAAGAATCATAAAAGAAGGTTGTATACATGGAAGAATCCTGGAGATACTAGAAGGTATCAGATAGATTATATAATGGTAAGACAGAGATTTAGGAACCAGGTTTTAAATTGTAAGACATTTCCAAGGGCAGATGTGGACTCTGACCACAATCTATTGGTTATGAACTGTAGATTAAAACTGAAGAAACTGCAAAAAGGTGGCAATTTAAGGAGAATGGACCTTGATAAACTGACTAAACCAGAGGTTGTAGAGAGTTTCAGGGAGAGCATAAGGGAACAATTGACAGGAATGTAGGAAAGAAATACAGTAGAAGAAGAAAGGGTAGCTTTGAGGGATGAAGTAGTGAAGGCAGCAGCGGATCAAGTAGATAAAAAGACGAGGGCTAGTAGAAATCCTTGGGTAACAGAAGAAATATTGAATTTAATTGATGAAAGGAGAAAATATAAAAATGCAGTAAATGAAGCAGGCAAAAAGGAATACAAATGTCTCAAAAATGAGATCAACAGGAAGTGTAGAATGGCTAAGCAGGGATGTCTAGAGGATAAATGTAAGGATGTAGAGGCTTATCTCACTAGAGGGAAGATAGGTACTGCCTACAGGAAAATTAAGGAGACATTTGGATAAAAGAGAACCACTTGTACGAATATCAAGAGCTCAGGTAGAAACCCAGTTCCAAGCAAAGAAGGGAAAACAGAAAGGTGGAAGGAGAATATAGAGGATCTATACAAGGGCGATGTACTTGAGGACAATATTATGGAAATGGAAGAGGATGTAGATGAAATGGAAGATATGATACTGCGCGAAGAGTTTGACAGAGCACTGAAAGACCTGAGTCGAAACAAGGCCCCAGGAGTAGATAACATTCCATTAGAACTACTGACGGCCTTGGGAGAGCCAGTCCTGACAAAACTCTACTATCTGGTGAGCAAGATGTACGAGACAGGCGAAATACCCTCAGACTTCAAGAAGAATATAATAATTCCAATTCCAAAGAAAGCAGGTGTTGACAGATGTGAAAATTACCCAACTATCAGCTTAATAAGTCACAGCTGCAAAATACTAACACGAATTCTTTACAGACGAATGGAAAAACTAGTAGAAGCCAACCTCGGGGAAGATCAGTTTGGATTCCGTAGAAACACTGGAACACGTGAGGCAATAATGACCTTACGACTTATCTTAGAAGAAAGATTAAGGAAAGGCAAACCTACATTTCTGGCATTTCTAGACTTAGAGAAAGCTTTTGACAATGTTGACTGGATTACTCTCTTTCAAATCTAAAGGTTGCAGTGGTCAAATACAGGGAGCTAAAAGCTATTTACAATTTGTACAGAAACCAGATGGCTGTTAAACGGTCGAGGGACATGAAAGGGAAGCAGTGGTTGGGAAGGGAGTGAGACAGGGTTGTAGCCTCTCCCCGATGTTATTCAATCTGTATATGGAGCAAGCAGTAAAGGAAACAAAAGAAAAATTCGGAGCAGGCATTAAAGTCTATGGAGAAGAAATAAAAACGTTGAGGTTCGCCGATGACATTGTAATTCTGTCAGAGACAGCAAAGGACTTGGAAGAGCTGTTGAACGGAATGGACAGTGTCTTGAAAGGAGGGTATAAGATGAACATCAACAAAAGCAAAACGAGGATAATGGAATGTAGTCGAATTAAATCGGGAGATGCTGAGGGAATTAGATTAGGAAATGAGACACTTAAAGTATTGAAGGAGTTTTGCTATTATAGGAGCAAAATAACTGATGATGGTCGAAGTAGAGAGGATATAAAATGTCGACTGGCAATGGCAAGGAAAGCGTTTCTGAAGAAGAGAAATTTGTTAACATCGAGTATAGATTTAAGTGTGAGGAAGTCGTTTCTGAAAGTATTTGTATGGAGTGTAGCCATGTATGGAAGTGGAACACGGGCGATAAATAGTTTGGACAAGAAGACAATAGAAGCTTTCGAAATGTGGTGCTACAGAAGAATGCTGAAGATTAGATGTGTAGATCACATAACTAATGAGGAGGTATTGAATAGAATTGGGGAGGAGATTGTGGCACAACTTGACAAGAAGAAGGGATCGGCTGGTAGGACATGTTTTGAGGCATCAAGGGATCACAAATTTAGCATTGGAGGGCAGCGTGGAGGGTAAAAATTGTAGAGGGAGACCAAGAGATGAATACACTAAGCAGATTCAGAAGGATGTAGGTTGCAGTAAGTACTGGGAGATGAAGAAGCTTGCACAGGACAGAGTAGCATGGAGAGCTGCATCAAACCAGTCTCAAGACTGAAGACAACAACACAACTTCACAAAAAGAATTGATACCCAACTAAAAAACAAATCGCATGTTTCTTATGCATTACAGTAAAAGTCAACTAAATGAAGCAGACACACACACACACACACACACACACACACACACACACACTGACAACATCAAAAGAAGTGGCTTAATACACACAAAAAACGCACTTGAAAATGGGAATTATTTCTCGAAACGCATCGCGCGGAAAGTAAAATAAAGAAAAATCGTGGCTGGCCGCAGAAGATTTATTTATTTAAAAACAAACCTATTGTTTCTACAGTCGCAGGCTTTCAAAAACCATTTATACATAATCAAATCAGCACTTATTTAAATATAACGTAAGAGTATGTATGACCGATTTGTCCATATTAGGTTCATAAATTATGTTTATGTATCTTAAAAATACAACTGGCCGGTTGTTTACTAAGGAGGGTAGACAAAGTGACCGGCTTGCTTATATTACAAGAACAATAGGCCCATTAGACTCGTACGCACTTTGGTATACTACGGGGGTTGACCAGAAGGTAATGCACCGCATTTTTTCTTCAACAATTCTTCATTGAACATAATGATAATTACACACACGAAATAATAGTGTTTTACCTGCACACCCTATTTTTCTATGTTATATCCATCCCGTTCTACGGCCTTCCTCCAGTGCGAAACAAGGGCGTGGATGCCCTGTCGGCACCAATCCTTGTCCCTTGGGCGGGGCCAGTGATTCACTGTGTAAGCAGGCTGTTTAGGTTTTTATTGGTAACGCCACGTAGCGCCCCGTATGAAAATCACTGGCTGTGCTGTGTGCAGTCTGTGGCTGGTCTTCATTGTTGTTTGCTATTGTAGTGTTGGACAGAGAAATGGCGGAATTTTGAGAGCGGATGATCTCGACGTGTGTCTATCAGAAACAGTACATTTGTAAGAATGGATGTCATGAACTGCTATGTATATTATGATTTTTCAACACTTTTAAGGTAAATACATTGTTTGTTCTCTATCAAAATCTTTCATTTGCTAACTATGCTTATCAGTAGTTAGTGCCTCCAGTAGTTTGAATCTTTTATTTAGCTGGCAGCAGTGGCGCTCGCTGTATTGCAGTAGTTCAAGTAACGAAGATTGTTGTGTGGTAAGAATTCATGAAAGGTATAGGTTAATGTTAGTCAGGGCCATTCTTTTGTAGGGATTATTGAAAGTCAGATGGCGCTGCGCAAAAAAATATTGCGTGTCAGTTTAAGCACAGTCATGTATAATTTTTCTAAGGGGACGTTTCAACTGTGTGAATCACCTCATCTTCCTCAAAATGTCTTCCACAAATGGCATCCTTTAATGGCCCAAACAAGTGAAGTCCGAGGGGGCTAGGTCAGGGCTGTAGTGTGGATGAGGTAACACTGTACAACCCTGTTTTGCGATGTGTTCAGCAGTTTTCAAGAGTTGTATGGGGGCCAAGCGTAATAGCGTTGCGGGAAAACATCTCCTGGGTTGGTATGTCACTGAAGTCGTCGGAAGCGCGTCTCGAGTTTTGTTACTGTGTTGTCATATGCTTCAGAATTTATGGTACCGCCTCTTGGCATCATATCAATGATAATCACACATCTTCACAGTCCCAGGAAACGGTGATAATGACCTTACCGGCAGAAGCAGTTGCTTTGAAATTTTTCTTCTGTGGGGAGTGGGAGCGACGCCATTCCATTAGCTGTCTTTTTCTTTTCGGGTGACCCGAGATTTCATCACCTGTCACAGTCTAGGACAAGAAGGCCTCCCCCCTCAGCTTCAAAACGTTGCAACAAAAGAAGACATGTTTTTCCGTGCGATTTGTGATCCACCGTTAGACATCGTCGGACTCATCTTGCACACACTTTTGAACATCCAAGAGAGCAGAAAATAGGATCCAAGCTTCCTTTGCTGATTGACATATGCAGCGCCAACTGACGAGTCGCAATGCGTCTGTCCTCGCAAATGACAACATCAGCTCGCTGCAACATCAGGCCGCTGCAACATGTCAAGTGTTTTCTCCCCGACCGCTGCAAATCGTGGAGCTCCGCCTAAGCGCCTTCTGATGACCTCACCTTCAGTGCCCAGTTACTAACTGTACTTCTGTCGACAGCAGATGCTCCATAGACATTGTACAAACGTTTGTGAATATTCCCCATGGTTTCTTTCTCTGCAGTGAGAAATTCAATGACGGCACATTGCTTGTAACGTACATCACCTACAGACGCCATTTTGAAACTGTTCTGCAGCTACGCTATCCGTCGGAAGTGACGAAAACCTGGTGCGCTTACCCAGGAGACTTCAAATAATACATGCTAACGTTTCGCATTCGTAGCATTCTTTTCGGCCGAGAGAAAAAAAAATGCGGAGCATTACTTTCTGGGCATCACTCGTACTTGGAGTAAGCTGTCTGCCCCTGAACAACACCTGCTTCACCAATCATAGTTATTAGGCAATGAAGCAGTATTCAAGGAACAAGCCACTTCTCGGATGGAGAGATGCACCGAATAACCTGTACAAATGGAGTCTCCTGGAGCCCGAAGATACTGGCTATGCGACCAAACACAAATAGCTACGAACATTTACTCCTGCCCTCTCCACACCGTGCAATGCTCCTCGTGAAATATTCATCTCAGGGCAATGAACGTGCCACGTCTGTGAGCTACAGCTGTTAAAAGCTTTTAACGTGTTAATAACTGCTGACATAAGGACAGGAAGGAAGCTTGGAGTTTAACGTCCTGTCGACTTAAAGAATGCCGGAGACGAGTGACATGAGGAAAGAAATCTGCCGTGGCCTTTCGTGGGAATCATTTCGACAACTGCCTTTACGATTTGGGAAATCAATAGCCCAAGTCTGGATGGGCGGACTGGGATGTATATCGCTGTCCTGTCACATGTGGATAAATTTTGTGAACTTCTGTGTCATCTTCCTCGCTTATTATATTTTAAATTTTACTTCAGAAGCTATATATCTGCTAGGTTAACATTATGCCTTTGTGAGGCATTTAGGTGTGACTTGCAGAGTACCCACATAGACATAGATGCTTGTAACACGACTGATGTGATATACAATGTACGACTTGACAGTTAAAATTTGAAGTTAAACATAGGACTACGGAGTTCTTATTTTCAAACAAACCATTCTATTTTAGAATGGTATATGCATGCAAAACAACCTCGGGGTCCTTATCATTACAATTAGGATCAACGTTTACATTACGCTTTCACAAACACTCAATGTACTCTCCATTAGGCGCACGTAAAACAGCCATATGCAGTCAAACTCGTCACATACAGTTCATCACTGGCACCGAAAAATAAGCTGCGTGCGTATGAAGATGATCTTTGCGACTGAATTGGAGAATTCCTCGCAAATTGAACACGGAACGTAATTTTTAATGGAGATTAATCTTCAGAAATAAAAGTAAGTTGGGGTGTAACCCAAGCGAGAATTGTAATAAAGCTGCTTTTCACAATAAAGTACGTTGTGGATGACGTGGGAAGTTCCAAGAGCCTATTCAGCGATGGTGCTGTTGTACACAGGAAGTCGCAGTGATAGGGACGTGGAGCAGAGTGCAGGAGGACTTGTAGAGGGTCGATACGGGGTCTGTCAGCTGACCTCGATGTAAATAAATTTAACGTAGTGCACATAAATAGTGGGAAACGACTACTTCCATGTAGTTATACGATTGCAGTTATATCAATCAAATATCTCAATATATGGGGACACAAGGGGTTTGAAGTGAAATGACCACGTAAAACCAATCACAGGAAAACCGTGTCTCACACTGACATTCACTGGAAGGCCCTCAGGAAGTGTAGTCCACCCATGGAGGGCGTACCTTACAAAATACTAGTTCGATAGATACTTCAATATCGGTTGTCAATCTGGGACCCGTATCTGAATAGACAAATAGAGGAAAGAGAGAAGATCTGAAGAAGAGCAGCGCGTTTTATTAGTTTAGTAAGCGAGAGTATGACAGATGCTCAACCAATGGTAGACGCAACGAGAGATGAGTAGCGCTTCACGTTTAAAATCCCGCGAGGGACTTTCCAGCAAGGGTTAGTCAACATATTGATTCCTTCTAAGTGTATTTAGCGAAAAGACAATGTAGGTAAATTTAGAGAGATTCAAGCTAAACAGCTCTTGCAGTGCATCATTCAAGACGAACAGGAAATGGAGGGAGGGGTGACAGTGGTACACAAAGTGCCCTCCGCCACACACCGAAAGACGGGTTAAGGAATATAAACGCAGATAACGCTCGTTTCAAGAGCGCATCTGAATTCATCGCATTGCCTGATGTTGCAATGCGGCGTTACAGTTCACCAGAAGTTGTGGGAAATGGAGGTACAGATGAGTAAAAAATGTCGATATGCACCGCGCTTCGTACCACACTACACTGTGGATCCACCTTCAACTGGCTGTTGGTTGGTTGCTTGGTTGGTTTAAAAGGGGGGGGGGAGGGACCAAACTATGGGGTCATCGGCCCCTTGTTCCTAATAAAACAATGCCACTAGTGTGAGACTAAAAAAGACGAGACATACAACACAAAACGAAAAGAAAGGAAAAACCACAAGAACGAAGTAAAGTCAACGAACACTACAAGGAACAAAAGAGGACCAGAAAACAACAGATACGCTAGAAACAGAAGAGAGTAAATCAAGAAAACAGATTACAATGGCTGGCCGACCACGAAAATAAAAAAGGAAAGTCAGCCAATGTGCAACACATTAAAACCTCCACCCTAAAAGTACTAGGCACAGAGGGACAAAGGGCATGCGCTAAAACTTAGATCAGGTGATAAAACCCACCCTCACGAATAAAACGTAAAACTAAATAAGCCAACGAGGCGTTGTCATATAAAATGAGCGGAAACGAGTCCGGTAACCCAAGATCGCTGGGTAGTCAAAGTGGGACAGTGCACCAGAATATGGGACACTGTCAACCGGGCGCTGCACCGACACTGAGGCGGGTCTTCATGGCAAAGTGGGTAGCCGTGGGTCGCCCAAGCGTGGTCAACGCGGAGCCGGCAGAGAACCACAGAGTCCCTGCGAGAGGCCCGCATGGAAGACTTCCACACATTCCAAGTCTCCTTAATGACATGCAGTTTGTTGTGTGTACTGTTATGCCATTCCGTCTCCCAAAGCCGAAAAACTCTGCGGTCTAAGTCAGAACGCAGGTCAGGTCCAGAGATGCACATCTCCAGAAGCGGTTTCCGCGTAGCCTGTTTCGCCAGCCTGTCGACAAGTTCGTTGCCTGGGACGCCGACATGTCCTGGGGTCCACACAAACACCACTGAACGACGGGAAGGGTCCAGGGCATAGATGGACTCCTGGATGGACGTCACAAAAGGATGGCGAGGGTAGCACTGTTTGTAGCTTGTAGGCTGCTCAAGGAGTCAGTAAACTGAAGAAACGACTGCCCAGGGCATGAATGAATGTGCTCGAGAGCATCAGATACAGCCACCAGCTCTGCCGTGAAAACACTGCAGCCATCGGACAAGGAGTATTGTTCAATATGTCCTCCATGTACGCGAAGCCGACGTGACCATCAGCCATCGAGCCGTCGGTGTAAAACGCTTCACAGCCCCGGAACACTTCACTTCAAGTATCGAGAGGTCGTGGCAGCGGAGAGCCGCAGGGTTAACGAAGGTCCAGGCGAAGATTCGGCCTACAGTTACACCACAGAGGTGTACATGATGGACCTCGAGGAGAGGGAAGGACTCCAATTCAGACAGAAGCGATCGCACGCGAACCGCAATCGTTAGCCCTGACCTGGAACGCCTACGCAGGAGGTGAACTGCCATGGTTGGGAAAAGAAGACGGTAATTAGAATGTTCAGGAGTGCTATGAATATGTGCAACCTAACTGGCGAGCAGTTGTGCACCTCTGATCTTCAATAGAGGGACTCCAGCCTCCACCAGTACGCTTGTCACCAGACTCGTCCTGAAAGCTCCTGTCGCTAGTCGAACTCCGCAGTGGTGCAATGGGTCGAGCAAACGCAATGCTCAGGGCGCCACCGAACCATAAATCACACTCCCATAGTCAATGCGGGATTGAACAAGGGCTCTGTAGAGCTGCAGCAGCGTGGAGCAAGCAGTTCACGCCTCAGGGTCACCTGCTGCCACCGACTTTTTGCCTGATAAGTCTGTATCCATTGTGTCCGAGGGTCTGGCGAGATCTAGGTCCTCAGCGGACGCCATTATCTCCACCCTGTCCTCAGACACAGAGCTTGTATGTGTGGGTGCTACCGCAATTTCCTTGGTCTTCTTTTTGGATTTCTCACGCTGCTCCTTGGGTTTCCCTTGCTGGGAGGACTCCACTGGCTCAGTCTCCAGGACTGTGGATGAGCGTGAAGCCCTATGACCAGCTGCCTTTGATCTCTTCAGCCACTGGCAAGTGTCATCTTTCTCACTAGCAGACACCTGGGAGGGGACTGACCCAAGGGACCCCTTCCTAGAGAGAGAAGCCGAAGAACACTTACACTTCTCCAGTTTAGAAGTGGGGACAGACGTCCCCGATGGTTGGGGGAGTGGGGGGAGTATTGTACCTGAAGTAGGTGGTGCAGGAGCAACAGGGAGAGAATTGCCGCCCCCCCCCCCCCCCCCACCCCATCATCAATGGGGCAGGTGTAGTTTTGAGAGGTGACTGGGGTTTGTTTATCTAATGGTGACAGAACTGTTGTAGTGGCGGCATAAGATGATGCCATACATACAGGATGCAGGTGTTCAAATTTTCTCTTATCCTCAGTGTAAGTCAGTCAGTCCAGGGTCTTGTACTCCATGATTTCCCTTTCTTTCTGGAGAATCCTGCAGTATGGTGAGCAAGGCAAATGGTGCTCTTCACAGTTGACACAGATTGGAGGTGGAGCCCATGGAGTATTGGGCGTCCACAATCTCGAGATGTTGTGCAGGAAGACATATTGCCCAACTTCCAGCACTTAAAGCACTGTATCGGTGGAGGGATATATGGCATTACATCACAGCAGTAGACCATCACCTTGACCTTCTCGGGCGATGTATCACCCTCGAAGGCCAAGATGAAGGCACTGGTGGCAACCTGATTATCCCTCGAACCCCAGTGGACACACCATATGAAATGTGCAACTCACCGCTCTAAACTGGCGCGCAGCTGATCGTCAGACTGCAACAGAAGGTCTCTGTGAAATATGATAACCTGGACCATATTTAAGCTCTTATATGGGGTGATAATTACAGAAACATACCCTAGCTTTTCACAAGCGAGTAACTCCTGACTGGGCAGAGGATGCAGTTTTGATCAAGACTGACCCAGATCTCATTTTGGACAATCCCTCCACCTCCGCAAACTTGTCCTCTACATTCTCAACAAGAAACTGAGCTTCATCGTCATGAAAGATTCCCCATCAGCTCTCGAACATACAAGGTACCTGGGTGAATAAGATCCATTGCCATCCTTAGCCTGACTTTCTCCCCATGGTGTGGCCAGGGAGGGGAACGATTTGGTGTCGTACTTCTGTGCACTGAATTGAGCTCGTGAACACTTACAGACTGCTGGTGTTTCACCACCATCAAGAGATGATGTACTACGCTTCATCGCGTGTCATCCGCCATGATGCCACCCACTCCGACCAGGGGCCCTTCCCACGGGCGACACCCAGTCGCAGTGAAGGCCACCTGGCAGGATGGCCACTGCCGGAGTCCCGATGCCCCAGGGGGATGGGCATGTACCCCTTGGCATACGTGGGGAGTTAACGGCGCAGGCATCAGCAGAGCAATCCCTGTGTGGCCAGGGAGCCACAACCAACAGGGTACATGGCGACCCCACCACAAAGGACTGGCTACCGTGCTGGATATCAGGTGCAAAGAAGTCCATGGTCATCATCGACGCAAAAAGCAACACTGGATAGTGGGTGCAGAAAAACGCACCCAGGAAGGATTCCTCGCCCAAGAGATGGAGAATGAGCGGAACTGAAATGCGACGACGAGGAAGTGGGTTAAAGATCTCAATGCACGATGGTTACGACGCACCATGTAAGGTGCTCTTCTGCAATTGGCTCGCCCTACGGGAAAATTCTGAAGAATGGATGTCAAACCCTACAGAGGACCATCACAAAGGACGAAATGTGTGAAACTCCTTTTAGTCGCCTCTTACGACAGGCAGGAATATCTCGGGCCTATTCTTACCCTCAGACCCGCTGAGGCCAAGCAGGGTAACGCGATATCCATGTGCGCCGAACGCTGCAGGTGGTGCAGTGCCGTACTCTCAACGGAATTCATGTCGCACACATGTAGCTAAACTGCACCTGCGCTCGTTGTTGGCGTTTATCGTCATCTCGACTTGACGGTTATTGGGTAATGAACGAGCGAACGCGCTTACTTCGCCGAGGAAACCTCATCGAGCAAGCAGATGAACCAGTAACCTGCAAACTGACGCCAAGGTAAACTTTTAGTTTCGATGCGCAACTTAAAAGCCTACCCAAAGTTTTTACAATAATTGATGTAGAAGCCTTGTGAAAGCGTACGAATCTTTTTTTTTAAAAAAAAAAAAAAAAGCTGCAGATTCTCTAAGGACAAACTTAGTTTATACGTAGGTTTGCTAAATGGTAACGTTTCTACAGACAACGTTAGTGTGCTATGCACCGATAATTTAAGTCTTGAAAGGGTACAGTACCGCCCGACATTGAAAATAGGTACAACATACTTCATTATTTTTGTCAGAACAGCACATTTTTTTTTTGTAAAATAACTCAATTTCAATTAATACAGCGAAGCCGGATACCAGTGTGGGAAAAATGACAATTTATTTATTTAATTGATCACATGTGCACTACCACAAAGTAAGTCCCTACATCCAGTTTGGTGAGATCCGTGAAATGAATGAATGTATGGTCGTCTGCTAACCGCAGATAGTGAATGTGAATATATGATCATCTTTGAGTCGATCCTTTGGCCATCTTTGGTGGGACCAAAGAGATGAAATTTACCAGAGCTTTGAGCGCCTGAAATGTGGCTGACCAATACGATAGCAAGGTGCTTCCCCCACCTCGACAGAGATGGGAGAGGACCTAGAGAACGGCCATGTTTCGGCACTCTGCCGCTGGATCTTGTGCTGTTAAGACCTGTTAGTGGAGACATGGTATGCATGTGGAATATTTAAGAGTAGTTTGAAATATTAATTTCTCTATTTCAGGAACTTTTGTGGGGAGAATTAAATGTCAGGCAGGTAATATAAATGGGATTGTAGGAATCTTCGGAAGTGACCAACGGTCACAATGAAACCACGTGTAGCATTAAGTTGAAATACTTCCGTGTGCTTAAGTTAAGCTGAATTACTAGCGTGTGTACAATAAGTTGAAATATTTAAGAAATGGCGTGTGCAGGACTTGAAATTAGAGACGAGTACTTCCACGTGGTGAGTACTGTGTGAGTCTCAATCTGTGTATGAGACAAAGGATAAAGAGAAGTACTCGTCCATGGTATCAGTTGAGGACTCGCGTGTGTGATGAATACGTTATTATTATTACCTTGCGTGATATAATTCCGTGTGACGCTAGATTCAAACTCTGAGAGAGAAGCAAGGTGAGTCGGCCATCTATCCAGCAACGCCACTTGGCTTGCATTGCACAGGAAGACGTGCATATATCTCCAGAGTTCATAGTAGGAAAGTAGAATTACGAAGTGGGGCAGTGTCGTGTGAAACTGGGATAAATATTAATTGAAGTGGGAAAGCTGAAAGTGATAGTGTTGTGACTATTTAGTGTTTTCTATTTCTTATTGCAGTGTGATGTATGTCATGTAATTTGGGTATGTGTGGTTTGCACGGGAGAGTAGCAAGGTAGTTTCAAAAGATTAGTGGGTTATGCTTGTTCCTTCGGTACCGCTCGGTCTGGAGGAAAGTTTCGTGATGATGATTGTGATAGTCGAAGTGTGAGGTATAATAAAAGATCCACCATCCTATCCAGAAAGTGCACTGTAGCGTTAAAAATAATTACGAGACCATAATATAGAGATTCACTATTGTAAAGCCATGCCCACTGGGCGGAATTTCTCATGTGTTATTGTTGTAGGTTGTAGAATTTGTGTGTTTAGGTTAGAGAATTTATCGGAATAAATAAGATAGTGAAAAGAAAAAGATTGGTGGACTTTTCCTTCGAATTGTATGTTGTCATAATGTCCCGAATTTATAATGTGTGCGCCATTCATATTCAGTGCGGTGGCCACGTGGTGACAAAAGCCGTTAAATAAAAGACAAAAAGAAAATGTGGTATTGCCAGTGCGTAGTGTACGGTCAGAGTTCTGTAAATTACTGATAGTCAGATGTTTCCGTTGCGTATTAATCATATAGGAGGATAACTTTTAACTTAAGTGTGAGTACTAGAGTTCATGTTACTCGATAAATAAGAATGAATCCACTCGCTTGGCAGACCACTCATCTTGCAGGCCTGACTGCTTGATGCCACAGCGTGAGCAAGGCATGTGGGTGCCTCTCATTGCAAACATGAAGGTGACGTGTGTAAGTGTGCAAAGCTTGCGAGCGTCCCATCTCCGGCCACGGCTGCCCGAGGAAGCCCCCTCCATTGGCGGGCTGCAGGTCGCCTGATGAGAATGCAAATTGCATTCCCTGGAGGAGCGGGTCGGACAGCGGCGAAACAGGCGGCAGCCTCGTTACCGGGCGCGCTACGTGACGCGGAAATCACTTAGCCGCCCCTGGCGATAGCATCGCTTCCGCCTGCCTGCCATCGCTAAGTAGCCGCGATTTATCTCGTGAAGAAGAAAAAAAAAGTTACTTCCTGGGAGGAGTCCATTCACGCGCCCACTGCATCAGAACAGATACATCACTGCCGACTGCAGACATCTACATCTACCTCTGTACTACACAAGACGTCTTGCGGTGTGTGGCGGAGAGTATTTTGTGTTGCTCAGTCAATTATGCCCTTTCCTATTCCAGTCGCGAATTGTATGCGGCAAAAACGGTTGTTGGTAAAGTTTCCGTCAGAGCGCCCATCTACAGTTTTACCTTCATGGTCTCCTCGCAAGATGTAATTAGGAGGAAGCAATACATTAACTGACTCTTCAAGGAACGTGTGCTCTCGGAATTTTATTAGTGAACCACACAGTGATGCCGAACTAACATCTTGTAGCGTCTACCACTGCGGTTGGCTGATTATCTTCGTGGCGCTTACTAAGTAAACGGATGACACAAGACGCTGCTCTCATTTTTATCGTTACGAACAGTCACGAAATAACGTAAGTTTCTTGCGTCTCATAGGCTCCTAAGGAAATTACGGATCATACAGACGTGTCGTTGAATTTTAAAACGGGGTATAACTGCCATTCGGCGTTGTCATTCTGTGACTTTCCTAGCAGATACTTCCAGAAGAGCAGGGATGTGTGAAAGATGTGCACAGAAATTTGGCAACATCGATTTAGATTCTATTCGTTAAACAGAAAAGCAGCTGTTGCATTAACAGTCAGATTCTAAATCGATGGTTGTGATTCGCTCCCCGGTTATTCTTAGGAGCTTTTCTGACTCTTACCGCCATTATCTGACAATGCTCGGAGACTGTGAAAAAAAGTCTCTAGTGATTCATGGTACTTCAGATGTCAGGTTCACGGGAAGGCCCTCTAACACTGACTGTTGTCCCGGTTATCAAGTATCTGGAAGGTATGAAGGCATCCCAGGTCGGCAGCTAATATTAATCTATTTTACTTGTAGTCAGTAATGATGGAATTAGCGAGTACTTATCAATCCTAAGCAGATGATGCCATGGTACTGAGAGAGACCGTGCAGTTTTATTGACGAAAAAACCGTATACGCAGGAAGATAGTGATCTGGAGAACTTGGCAACATCGGTCACTATATCAATCTAACAGGACATTGAATTTACGTTTTCGTTCCACTGACACAGTTTTAAAGCTATATCTCATGGCAGTATACTGTATACGGAAAGTAATATTTTATTTATTTAACTAGCCTTGCTACATTTGGGTCATCAGGGCCTCTATTACACCTAATAATGTATTCTATGTATTTTATTTCCTATATATTTTACATCATGTGTATTGCTGTAAGCATGCTGTTACATCTAACATAGAAAACATTAAGAAACTGTTATAGCGCAGAAGAAAAACACTATTTACATTCGATAAGGACAATTACAACAATAAATGTGAGTACAAATTACAGGACGGTAGACTAAACGTATGAGCGTCGGCAGTAATGGACATGAGAGAAAGAATGGAAGAGGGAGACGGAGAGAGTGATAAACGTTGTCAATCACTATTAACGAAGGTAAGTAGAAAATAAAGTGGCTTGTCATACAGAAAAATGCGAAGAGAAAGAAGCAGAACTGGGAAAAAATGGAAAGAATTTGAATCACTGCTTGACACAGAAAAACTGGCGACGTAGTTAACTTTTGGTTAAACGTTATAAGGATGACAGACCGATGTGCCTGAGCTGTTTCTTATAGGAAACTTGCCACTGAATAGTACGAAGCCTGCGGGATAGCTGGCTCCACGAGTGGAAGGTAGCAACAGAGAAAGCTTTTGCGACCGTTTTTTTTTTTGTGGATGGGCACCGATAGTGTATTAGAAAAGTGTTTCGCTTTTAATGAGATGACAGGTGCTTCACCTATGATGCGAACTACTGGGCTGCCTGCGCCCTCCGAGCCGATGACGTAGCGTATGGTGGCCACGTAACATGTCTGGCTGTAACCAACCTATTTGGAGTATGAAGCAGTGACAATTTCAAACTGACGGATTTTTCAGATTTACATCTGCAAGCATTCGGGGTCAGTTCTAATTGTGTAGCGTTCTCACTGCTCGTGCCATGTTGGGTAGAACGAATGGTTGCACTGGTTGTTTCAAATCCTGTGGAAACTTTTGAGGGCACTGAGGCAAGTGGAAGTCTTACTGTACGTGGCAGCAGTATTTTCCATCCAGTTGAGATGCTCATCCGCAGTTAGACAAGGATTCTTCACAGTCTACTCATATACTAAAATGTAGACTTTCACGGCCGGAAATATCATATCCATTATAATTACCCGGGCTGTTATGCCGTGGTCGGTTGATGAATACCTTAAGCCTGCCAAGGATGCTCGCAAACCATTGGAAAAAGCTGGAGTGTATAGGATCCCATGCAGCTGTGGAGATGTTTATGTGGGTATCACTAAAAGAACTGTTTCTAAACGTTTGGAAGAATACAAGGGCAATTGTAGAAGAAGAGAAACGAAACGATCAGCTGTTGCGGAGCATGCTTTCCAGCCAGGGAACCACAATATTCGTTTCGAGGAGACAAGTACTAGCGGCCACAAGCGGATATTACGAAAGGCTCTACAGGGAAGCAATCGAAATCGCTAAACATCCTAATAATTTCGATCGAAAGGAGGAGGGCGTGAAATTAAACGGTATATGGATGCCGGTGTTAAAGAAGATGTGTACCACCCGCCCACTACTGGGTAATGGCAACGGCGATCGACGGCGACGGACAGCGGCCAATTGCACTGACCTTTTCAAAACACGTGACGTCACGCCGCGGCGCGGGAGCACGCGGACACGGAATTTAGCGGCAGTCAGTAGCGAGCCAGAGGGTGTGTTGGACCTTCCATCGAGCTACGGACCCCCTTGAAGATGTCTCCCGCAGTCGGAGACGAAACTTTGGGAATTGACACAGAGTTCATCAACCGACCACGGCATAACAGCCCGGATAATTATAAAGTCTACTCATATGTCATTCGAATGCCGTAAAAAGAGCAGTAGGCAGTTGTTCGCGTAATTCTCAACATATTAATTTCTCAGGAGACATAAATTGAGACTTTTTCGCATTTAGTTCAAGCCTTAGGTCTTCAGCCCATGTTACCGTTGGGCGATCGCTGTACTCATATCCTCATGTCTGCCACTTAGGTTATGCTGGAAATCGACGGAAATTGATATGTACATAACCACTGAACTGACGAGATACGCCGGCCGCGGTGGTCTAGCGGTTCTGGCGCTGCAGTCCGGAACCGCGGGACTGCTACGGTCGCAGGTTCGAATCCTGCCTCGGGCATGGGTGTGTGTGATGTCCTTAGGTTAGTTAGGTTTAAGTAGTTCTAAGTTCTAGGGGACTTATGACCTAAGATGTTGAGTCCCATAGTGCTCAGAGCCATTTGACGAGATACCACTGACACAAAGAAAAACAAAAGCGGGCAAGTGGTGACCTATGTGGCACTCCTGAGAGAACATATTTCCAGGACGACTTTTCATTCCCGTAGACAACATGTTGCTGCGTTTACCGAGTAGTTTTCGAACTACTCCAAACTATCATGTCAAAGTTTTCAGCTTCACATTTGTTCTAGCAATATGTCAAAGTTGACAGTAGAATGCTTTGCTGAAGTTTAGGAGTGTCCATTTTGCAGCGCCACGGTAAGTAGTAAATGCGCTAACATTTTAAGAAAATTACGCATATGCACCGACGCTTCAGCTTCTTCCCACTTACGTAATCGACAGAGTTTTCAAAAACATTTCATCAACCTCTACGACATCTTTAACATAATCTATTCATTAAAATGCAGAACCAGTTAGTGATACATGGACAGTGGCTCTGCAGAATTGGTAGATAAGCCTTTATCCTTGACAGGAGACAATCGACACGTAAGTTTATCCCTGACAAGAATCATCTCTGCTGATCACACGTCCATCCTACACAGCGTTTAAGTCGCTCTCCGACGCCCGACTCTCAGTCGGCTAGACTCAGCGTCATCAGGAGGACCTCCGAAGATGTCCAGCACAGCTGTGGACGGAACGTCAGGAACAGAAAAGTTTCTAGGACCACGGCCATACAAACCGGAAGATTCACCAGCATCATTCATTTACTTTAATAAATTCACTCAGTATCTCGAAATCGACGTTAATATTTTCTCAGTTCTTCTGTGTTCCACAGACTTTCGTTAGAGGAATGCATTAGAATTCTTCCTCGATTCTTGATTTCTGTCGTTTAGATGAACGCGAAGCGTTTGTTACTCTTTACTACCATTATCGTTAATATTAGGTATTAAATTCATCTAGGAAGGAACCCTCTTTGTGATCGCCATTTTCTTTACAACAATGAATAAATCCACACGAAAAGTTACGAACCAAACATGTAAGGAATGTTTACGTTCATTTGAAAGCGATAAGGAATGTTAATTCTCATGTGTCAGCTATGTATTAGATCGGAAAGCTGTTGAAAAGTTGGCTATAATGTGCTACTTATCGTAGAATTTTCTGCAGACACGCTGAACAAATACACCTTTACAGGCGTGACTCTCAGAATATAAGGAATTAGCAATCTGGCGATAGCTCGGAATCTGATGATCCTATCAGTATAAAAGACTTCATACTACACAGAGAGGCGTATTCAGAATTTTTATTTTAGTGTTTGTTTCACATTAAATCAGACGTCAGCTATAGTTAAAGACAAAATTATTACGAGGTAGCCTGTACAACCAAAGCTCGCAAAATCTTTGTTGTTATATTAGTTTTTGCTGTCACCGTCGCCGTCTGAGACTGATTTTATGCAGTTCTCCATGCTCGACTATCCTGTCCAAAACTCTCAAACTCTGCGTAACTACTACACTCTACGTCCTTCTATCTGAACGTCCTTGTAGTAGACCAGCAGACACGGCTACCATTCCCCCCAAGCCGGCCGAGGTGGCCGAGTGGATCTAGGCGCTACAGGCTGGAACCGCACGACCACTACGGTCGCAGGTTCGAATCCTGCCTCGGGCATGGATGTGTGTGATAACCTTAGGCTAGTTAGGTTTAAGTAGTTCTAGGGGACTAATGACCTCAGAAGTTAAGTCCCATAGTGCTCAGAACCATTTGAACCCCCCCCCCCCACCCTCAGTAGCTACTATCAAATTTCTTGATAGAATGCGTCCTATCAATCGAGCCCCCAGTTTTTTCAGTACACTCGGTACCATCACGTTCCATAGCTTCTGTTCTGTTCTTGTCTGAACTCTTTGTAGTTACACTCCATATAAACACCTTCACGAAAAACTTCCTAACAAATTTATATTTGGTGTTAACATTCTCTTTTTTTCAATAAACCTCTTCTTGCAATTTCTAATCTGTATTTAATAGCCTCTCTACTACGGTCTTCGTCACTTATTTTGCTGCATAAATAAAAACGGTTTCTTGCCACAGTAAGTGCCTTTTGGACAAAACTTTCAGCGAAGCGAAAACAAGGCTTCCTAGAAATTACACAAAGAATTTTGTCCGATTTTTCATTGCCCAACGAAGAATGGGAAATGAACAAATGGGGTATAAAATTGCCAGAGTGAAGTGTAGCCTTCAAAAAGAGTATAACGGATTGAAAGTTATCAGGAAAATCAAGAAAAATTTAATTAGCCATTTGAGAGAAAATTGAAATATTTCACAAACATTTGCTGCTAGTGAGGAAACTGAGTGCCAAACATATGAAATCACAGTATAGTTTGCAGCTTTTTTTTACTTTCTCTTGATCTATACAGCGTGATTTTTTCCACTGTGTACCAAATCTAGGGATTGATCGATGAAAGTATACGGATCAAAAACGGCCCAATCAACTTCGTAAATGCATGGTTCCCATGCCAGAGACGATATATTCAATCATATTTTGTTACTGAGACTGCTGTCTAATAAGCGCTGTACCGTGCAGCCACAGCGTGCATCGCTTCCTCCTAGAGGGTGGTGCTTTTCCTCGTACGTCATGCCCTAGCCCAGTCTCCTGTCAAAGTAATTGGCAACTTCGTGTCCGGTTCACTTCTCTTACTGACTCACCTCGTAGCGAATGTGATACAGCGTTGTACACAATGGTTCGAATAGAGCGCTTGCCGGCATGGTGTTTACTTACGGAAAGGCAAATGGCAACGGGCGGCGGGCAGCAAAGTTGTATCAGGAGACCTATCCCCGCCGACAACGACCACAGCATTCAATGTTTGCAACAGCGTTTAGTCGTTTGTTTGAGACAGGGTGTTTTCAAGAAGCAGTAAATCACTACGGACGTACCCGAAATGTTCGGACGCCAGACTTGGAGGACAATGTGATTAACAATGGGGAAGGCGACCGCCGAGTCACTACCAGGCAGTTGGCCCGCCAGTACACAGTACGCCAGACGAGCGTGTAGAACATTCTCCATGGCAATTGTTCCCTTATCATTTACAGCGTGTGCAGGGCATACTAGCGACAGACTTTCCACATCGGGAACAGTTTTGTCACTGATCTCTTCACCAGGCAACCACGTTTGCGGGATTTTTGTCATCCATCGTATACACAGATTAGGCCATCTTTACGCGGAGTGGTATCTTCGACTTTCATAAGAGTCATCTATAGGGTAGTATGCAGTATAGGAAAAGCGAATCATCAGGTTCTGTGCAGCCGTAATGTTTGGGCCGGGATAATTGGCGACCTATTTTGGGACCAGTCTTCCTCCCACATCGCCCAACAGGCCGGAACTGTCGGCGTTTCTAACGGGTGACTTCGCCTCCGCTGCTGAAAGAAACGGATTCGAAGCGTTATTTGGTTGCTGCATGATGCTGCTCCAGCCCACTTCGCCGTTAGCATCCAGACGCATCTCAATCGTGTCTTCCTTGGTCGCTGGACGAGGGGGGTCCAGTTGCATGGGTTGCTCATTCACCAGATCTCAACCCGCGCGATTTCTGTTTATGGGGTCGTCTCAGTAGTGTCGTGTATGCAAAGCCCATTCAAAATATGGAGACACTGGAGCATAGTACTCATGCTGTCTTCGACATCATTCGGAAGCAGCATGGCCGATGTGAACGTGCGAGACAGAACATGCTACGGAGCGTACACGCATGCGTTGAGGCACATGGTAATCATCTTCAACGCATACTGTAACTGTGGCTGCGCGCTATAGCGCCTATTAGACCACAGTCTGCATACCAATGTGTGATTGAATAAATAGTGTCTAGCATGGAAACCATGCATTTCCGGACTTAAGTTCAGTGGACCTTTTTTGTTCCGTATCCGCTCACTGATCAATCCCTAGAGTCTGTGCACGGTGGAAAAAAATCACTCTGTATACTCCTAATAATATTGGAATACCGATCGATATTTAAATATATTTTATACTTTCTGAAAAAAAACAGAAAAATAAAAAAAATTAAGGAAAAAGGGCTAATGTCTTGTTAAATCATTGGTCTGAAAACCGTGAAAAAAATAGATTAGAGAATCATTTTAAGAGCCTTTGAATCATGCTCGATATCGCTTATAGCAAATGTGTCCATTGAAAACTTAACATTCAATTTTTAACTTAGGGTCTTACAATTCTAAAGAGTACCAGAGAATATTTGTGCAGTGGAATTTCACTCAGAGGTTCCATATGCCACTAACGGAAAAGCTCTCAGCTGCTATACATGAATTCGACCACCATTCTAAGACAGGCAAAAATTTTTCCTAATCCATTTTATTTTTTACTTTTATACGTATCATTTCACAAAACATTTGACTGTTTTTTCCAGTTTTTTTCTCTATGTATTTTCCTCAGCATCACCCGATTTAATTCAACTACATTCGTCATTAACGAAGTACACCAACTGAAATGTGATAATTATGGCTAGTTCTCTGAAGGAAGAACTGCAACAACCCTCACAACACGAACGCTGCACTTCTGCCGGAAACATGTTAAGTCATCTTTCCTGATGGGCCACTCGAGAGCTGTCAAGAGAGCGCGACGCCGAGTTAAGCGCTACTTTGCCAAGTTTTATTGCCTCCTACTTTCCCCCCTCCGTCCGGGCCAACTTCCTGTCGGGAACGCGACCGCAAGTGTAAAATAAAAATCGAGCGCCATAAATAACGGCGGCGGCGACGCCATGAATTACGGCTCGACGCCTGCCAGGGGGTCTCCGTCTCCCTCGACGGCCGATGCATCACGGGACGGACTAAGCGCGCCGCCGCGTGCCGAATGCGAAAGGGTCCGCCCACCGGAATTCTTATGAGCGGCAGCGCTATCACGCCACATGCAAAAGGCCAAAATCCTCCCGACTCGTGCTGCGCAGCGCGCAGAATTTAAACTGCTGCAACCTCCTTTCTTCTCTGGCGCGGCTTTCACGCTGGCGGTGCAAGGCCATTTGTTCCCGACTCACAAAGCGAGTGCGCATTTCAGGGGCTGACTTTTAAAACACAGTACGCTAAAACGTTGTCTGAAACGTTGTTTACCGGTCAACGGAAGCACAGTCCTTTTCAAGGACCCCTCAGAGTGACAGTGTTACAAAAGGTTTTAAAAGTGAGTCACACTTCGTATTTACCTGCAAAATCATCGGAGGATACTATAAAGAACGCCTTAGACAAAAATCGCAATAAGCATCGCGAAAGCGTCACGGAGATGACAGATAAACTCCAGTCAAATACTCTGCAGGAGAGACGCTCAGGAGCTCGGTACGGGCCTTTGTTGAAGTTTCGAGAACATACCTTTACCGACGAGTCAAGCAGTATATTGCTCCCTCCTACGTATATCTCGCGAAGAGACCATGAGGATAGAGATTAGAGCCCACACAGAGGCATACCGACAATCTTTCTTCCCACGAACAATACGAGACTGGAATAGAAGGGAGAACCGATAGAAGTACTCAAGGTACCCTCAGCCACACACCGTCAGGTGGCTTGCGGAGTACTGATGTAGATGTAGATGCAGATGTAGACCATGTCTGTCCATCAGTGTGACTTTACTACACTGCTGTGCAAAACTTAAAGGCGAGCTAGTCTAGGGGTAGCGTCTTTGATTCATAATCAAAACGTCTTCGGTCCCGGGTTCGATCCCCGCCACTGCCTAAATTTTGATAAATAATCAGCATTGGCGGCCGAAGACTTCCGGCATAAGAAGTCAGCCTCATTCTGCCAACGGCCTTGTCAAAGAGGGCGGAGGAACGGACGGAGGTTCAGGGCAATCTCTTGTCCTAGGGGTGGGAAACTGCCCCTAAAGGCGGAAGAATCAGCAATGATCAACGACATGAGGATGCAGAAGGCAATGGAAACCACTGCATTAAAGACACGTAACGTGTATCCACAGGACATGTGGCCTGTAATTGAAGAAGTGTCATGATGATCTCTCCATTGGCAAAAGATTCCGGAATAGTACCCCATTCGGATTTCCAGGAGGGGACTGCCAATGGGGAGGTTACCATGAGAAAAAGATTGAATAATAAACGAAAGGATAACGTTCTACGAGTCGGGGCGTGGAATGTCAGAAGCTTGAACGTGGTAGGGAAACTAGAAAATCTGAAAAAGGAAATGCAAAGGCTCAATCTAGATATAGTAGGGGTCAGTGGAGTGAAGTGGAAGGAAGACTAGGATTTCTGGTCAGATGAGTATCGGGTAATATCAACAGCAGCATAAAATGGTATAACAGGTGTAGGATTCGTTATGAATAGGAAGGTAGGGCAGAGGGTGTGTTACTGTGAACAGTTCAGTGACCGGGTTGTTCTAATCAGAATCGACAGCAGACCAACACCGACAACGATAGTTCAGGTATACATGCCGACGTCGCAAGCTGAAGATGAGAACAGACAGAGAAAGTGTATGAGGATATTGAAAGGGTAATGCAGTATCTAAAAGAGGACGAAAATCTAATAGTCATGGGCGACTGGAATGCAGTTGTGGGGGAAGGAGTAGAAGAAAAGGTTACAGGAGAATATGGGCTTGGGACAAGGAATGAAAGAGGAGAAAGACTAATTGAGTTCTGTAACAAGTTTCAGCTAGTAATAGCGAATACCCTGTTCAAGAATCACAAGAGGAGGAGGTATACTTGGAAAAGGCCGGGAGATACGGGAAGATTCCAATTAGATTACATCATGGTCAGACAGAGATTCCGAAATCAGATACTGGATTGTAAGGCGTACCCAGGAGCAGATATAGACTCAGATCAAAATATAGTAGTGATGAAGAGTAGGCTGAAGTCCAAGACATTAGTCAGGAAAAATCAATACGCAAGGAAGTGGGATACGGAAGTACTAAGGAATGACGAGATACGTTTGACGTTCTCTAACGCTATAGATATAGCAATAAGGAATAGCGCAGTAGGCAGTACATTTGAAGAGGAATGGACATCTCTAAAAAGGGCCATCACAGAAGCTGGGAAGGAAAACATAGGTACAAAGAAGGTAGCTGCGAAGAAACCATGGGTAACAGAAGAAATACTTCAGTTGATTGATGAAAGGAGGAAGTAAAAACATGTTCCGGGAAAATCAGGAATACAGAAATACAAGTCGCTGAGGAATGAAACAAATAGGAAGTGCAGGGAAGCTAAGACGAAATGGCTGCAGGAAAAATGTGAAGACATCGAAAAAGATATGATTGTCGGAAGGACAGACTCAGCATACAGGAAAGTCAAAACAACCTTTGGTGACATTAAAAGCAACGGTGGTAACATTAAGAGTGCAACGGGAATTCCACTGTTAAATGCAGAGGAGAGAGCAGATAGGTGGAAAGAATACATTGAAAGCCTCTATGAGGGTGAAGATTTGTCTGATGTGATAGAAGAAGAAATAGGAGTCGATTTAGAAGAGATAGGGGATCCAGTATTAGAATCGGAATTTAAGAGAGCTTTGGAGGACTTACGGTCAAATAAGGCAGAAGGGATAGATAACATTCTATCAGAATTGGGGGAAGTGGCAACAAAACGACTATTCACGTTGGTGTGTAGAATATATGAGTCTGGCGATATACCATCTGACTTTCCGAAAGCATCATCCACACAATTCCACAGACGGCAAGAGCTGACAAGTGCGAGAATTATGGCACAATCAGCTTAACAGCTCATGCATCGAAGCTGCTTACAAGAATAATATACAGAAGAATGGGAAAGAAAATTGAGAATGCGCTAGGTGACGATCAGTTTGGCTTTAGGAAAAGTAAAGGGACGAGAGAGGCAATTCTGACGTTACGGCTAATAATGGAAGCAAGGTTCAAATGGCTCGGAGGACTATGGGACTCAACTGCTGAGGTCATTAGTCCCCTAGGACTTAGAACTAGTTAAACCTAACTAATCTAAGGACATCACAAACATCCATGACCGAGGCAGGATTCGAACCTGCGACCGTAGCGGCCTTGCGGTTCCAGACTGCAGCGCCTTTAACCGCACGGCCATTTCGGCCGGCAATGGAAGCAAGGCTACAGAAAAATCAAGACACTTTCATAGGATTTGTCGACCGGAAAAAGCGTTCGACAATATAAAATGGTGCAAGCTGTTCGAGATTCTGAAAAAAGTAGGAGTAAGCTATAGGGAGAGACGGGTCATATACAATATGTACAACAACCAACAGGGAATAATAAGAGTGGACGATCAAGAACGAAGTGCTCGTATTAAGAAGGGTGTAAGACAAGGCTGTAGCCTTTCACCCCTACCGGTCAATCTGTACATCGATGAAGCAGTGATGGAAATAAAAGGAAAGTTCAGAAATGGAATTAAAATACAAGGTGAAAGGATATCAATGATACGATTCGCTGATGACATTGCTATCCTGAGTGAAAGTGAAGAAGAATTAAATGATCTGCTGAACGGAATGAACAGTCTAATGAGTACGCAGTATGGTTTGAGAGTAAATCGCAGAAAGACGAAGGTAATGAGAAGTAGTAGAAATGAGAGCAGCGAGAAACTTAACATCAGGATTGATGGTCACCAAGTAAATGAAGTTAAGGAATTCTGCTACCTAGGCAGTAAAATAACCAATGACGGACGGAGCAAGGAGGACATCAAAAGCAGACTCGCTATGGCAAAAAAGGCATATCTGGCCAAGAGAAGTCTACTAATATCGAATACCGGCCTTAATTTGAGGAAGAAATTTCTGAGGATGTACGTCTGGAGTACAGCATTGTATGTTAGTATTTTCATTGTTTTCTACAAGAAGTGCCTAGCAACCACAGTTTAGTGAATAAACAGCCGCCTTTAGTGATTAACTCTCTTCAGTAAATTGATTCCTTAGGATGGATAGGATGTGTGACTGCTGTGTACGGACGCAGGAGGAGCTGGCCACTGTTCGCGAACAGCTGAGCGTGTTGATGGCCGCGGTCAGCCGTCTTCAGGCTGCTGCCTCGGAGTGTAGCGGCAGTGGGGAGTCTGGTGCGTCGCAAGGTACACCCCAGGTGTTACATACTTCACCCACTGTCCCTGCTGTCGAGACATCTTCGCGTGTACTGGGCGCGGTTGGGCCACCCTCTCCCCAAGGGGAGTGGCGGGTTCAGCGGCGTTCGCGGCGCACGAGGCGGAGGGTCAATGTGGAGGCTGGCCGTGTGGCATCGCCCGCTCTGCCTGTGAGTGGACATGTGGCTGCTCCTTCAGCAAGGTCCGAGCGGGCACACAGGGGGAGGGGTTTATTAGTTATTGGGAGCTCCAACGTTAGGCGGGTGATGGAGCCCTTAGGGAAATAGCGGGAAGGTCGGGGAGGAAAGCCAGTGTTCACTCTTTCTGCTTGCCGGGGGGTCTCATCAGAGATGTGGAGGAGGCCCTACCGGCGGCGATAGAGAGCACTGGGTGCACCCGACTGCAAATTGCTGCTCATGTCGGCACCAATGACTCCCGCCGTCTGGGTTCAGAGGTCATCCTCAGTTCGTACAGGCAGTTGGCGGAATTGGTGAAGGCGGAAAGCCTCGCTCGCGGGGTGAAATCAGAGCTAACTATTTGCAGTATCGTTCCCAGAACCGATCGCGGTCCTCTGGTTTGGAGCCGAGTGGAAGGCTTAAACCAGAGGCTCAGACGATTCTGCGGAGATCTGGGGTGCAAATTTCTCGACCTCCGCTATCGGGTGGAGAAATGTAGGGTCCCCCTGAATAGGTCAGGCGTGCACTACACACCGGAAGCGGCTACAAGGGTAGCGGAGTACGTGTGGAATGCACATGGGTTTTTTTTTAGGTTAGATACTTCCCTCCCTAGGCCCGACAACACGCCTCCTGAGACGCGGCAAGGTAGGAGTAGGCAAAATGCAACAGCGAATAACAATATTAATGTGCTAATAGTAAACTGCAGGAGCGTCTACAGAAAGGTCCCAGAACTGCTCTCATTAATAAACGGTCACAAAGCCCATATAGTACTAGGGACAGAAAGTTGGCTGAAACCAGACGTAAACAGTAATGAAATCCTAAACTCAGATTGGAATGTATACCGCAGACACAGGCTGGACAGTGAAGGGGGAGGCGTGTTTATAGCGATAAGAAGTGCAATAGTATCGAAGGAAATTGACGGAGATCCGAAATGTGAAATGATTTGGGTGAAGGTAACGGTTAAAGCAGGATCAGACATAGTAATTGGATGTCTCTATAGGCCCCCTGGCTCAGCAGCTGTTGTGGCTGAGCACCTGAAGGATAATTTGGAAAATATTTCGAGTAGATTTCCCCACCATGTTATAGTTCTGGGTGGAGATTTTAATTTGCCGGATATAGACTGGGAGACTCAGACGTTCATAACGGGTGGCAGGGACAAAGAATCCAGTGAAATTTTTTTAAGTGCTTTATCTGAAAACTACCTTGAGCAGTTAAACAGAGAACCGACTCGTGGCGATAACATATTAGACCTTCTGGTGACAAACAGACCCGAACTATTTGAAAAAGTTAACGCAGAACAGGGAATCAGCGGTTACGGCATCGATGATTTCAGCCGTAAATAGGAATATTAAAAAGGGTAGGAAGATTTTTCTGTTTAGCAAAAGTGACAAAAAGCAGATTTCAGAGTACCTGTTGGCTCAACACAAAAGTTTTGTCTCAAGTACAGATACTGTTGAGGATCAGTGGACAAAGTTCAAAACCGTCGTACAATATGCGTTAGATGTGTATGTGCCAAGCAAGATCGTAAGAGATGGAAAAGAGCCACCGTGGTACAACAACCGAGTTAGAAAACTGCTGCGGAAGCAAAGGGAACTTCACAGCAAACATAAACATAGCCAAAGCCTTGCAGACAGACAAAAATTACGCGAAGCGAAATGTAGTGTGAGGAGGGCTATGCGAGAGGCGTTCAATGAATTCGAAAGTAAAGTTCTATGTACTGACTTGGCAGAAAATCCTAAGAAATTTTGGTCTTATGTCAAAGCGGTAGGTGGGTCAAAACAAAATGTCCAGACACTCTGTGACCAAAATGGTACTGAAACAGAGGATGACAGACTAAAGGCCGAAATACTAAATGTCTTTTTCCAAAGTTGTTTCACAGAGGAAGATTGCACTGTAGTTCCTTCTCTAGATTGTCGCACAGATGACAAAATGGTAGATATCGAAATAGACGACAGAGGGATAGAGAAACAATTAAAATCGCTCAAAAGAGGAAAGGCCTCTGGACCTGATGGGATACCAGTTCAATTTTACACAGAGTACGCGAAGGAACTTGCCCCCCTTCTTGCAGCGGTGTACCGTAGGTCTCTAGAAGAGCGTAGCGTTCCAAAGGATTGGAAAAGGGCACAGGTCATCCCCGTTTTCAAGAAGGGACGTCGAGCAGATGTGCAGAACTATAGACCTATATCTCTAACGTCGATCAGTTTTAGAATTTTGGAACACGTATTATGTTCGAGTAATGACTTTTCTGGAGACAAGAAATCTACTCTGTAGGAATCAGCATGGGTTTCGAAAAAGACGGTCATGTGAAACCCAGCTCGCGCTATTCGTCGACGAGACTCAGAGGGCCATAGACACGGGTTCACAGGTAGATGCCGTGTTTCATGACTTCCGCAAGGCGTTCGATACAGTTCCCCACAGTCGTTTAATGAACAAAGTAAGAGCATATGGACTATCAGACCAATTGTGTGATTGGATTGAGGAGTTCCTAGATAACAGGACGCAGCATGTCATTCTCAATGGAGAGTAGTCTTCCGAAGTGATTTCACGTGTGCCGCAGGGGAGTGTCATAGGACCGTTGCTATTCACAATATACATAAATGACCTTGTGGATGACATCGGAAGTTCACTGAGGCTTTTTGCAGATGATGCTGTGGTGTAACGAGAGGTTGTAACAATGGAAAATTGTACTGAAATGCAGGAGGATCTGCAGCGAATTGACGCATGGTGCAGGGAATGGCAATTCAATCTCAATGTAGACAAGTGTAATGTGCTGCGAATACACAGAAAGATAGATCCTTTATCATTTAGCTACAAAATAGCAGGTCAGCAACTGGAAGCAGTCAATGCCATAAATTATCTGGGAGTACGCATTAGGAGTGATTTAAAATGGAATGATCATATAAAGTTGATTGTCGGTAAAGCAGATGCCAGACTGAGATTCATTGGAAGAATCCTAAGGAAATGCAATCCGAAAACAAAGGAAGTAGGTTACAGTACCCTTGTTCGCCCACTGCTTGAATACTGCTCAGCAGTGTGGGATCCGTACCAGATAGGGTTGATAGAATATATAGAGAAGATCCAACGGAGAGCAGCGCGCTTCGTTACAGGATCATTTAGTAATCGCGAAAGCGTTACGGAGATGATAGATAAACTCCAGTGGAAGACTCTGCAGGAGAGAGGCTCAGTAGCTCGGTACGGGCTTTTGTTAATGTTTCGAGAACATACCTTCACCGAGGAGTCAAGCAGTATATTGCTCCCTCCTACGTATATCTCGCGAAGAGACCATGAGGATAAAATCAGAGAGATTAGAGCCCACACTGAGGCATACCGACAATCCTTCTTTCCACGAACAATACGAGACTGGAACAGAAGGGAGAACCGATAGAGGTACTAAAGGTACCCTCCGCCACACACCGTCAGGTGGCTTGCGGAGTATGGATGTAGATGTAGATGTAGATGTTAGTGAAACATGGACTGTGGGAAAACCGGAACAGAAGAGAATCTAAGCATTTGAGATGTGGTGCTATAGACGAATGTTGAAAATTAGGTGGACTGATAAGGTAAGGAATGAGGAGTTTCTACGCAGAATCGGAGAGGAAAGGAATATGTGGAAAACACTGATAAGGAGAAGGAAGGATGATAGGACATCTGCTAAGACATGAGGGAATGACTTCCATGGTACTAGAGGGAGCTGTAGAGGGCAAAAACTGTAGAGGAAGACAGAGATTGGAATACGTCAAGCAAATAATTGGGGATGTAGGTTGCAAGTGCTACTCTGAGATGAAGAGGTTAGCACAGGAAAGGAATTCGTGTCGGGCCGCATCAAACCAGTCAGTAGACTTATGACCAAAAAAAAAAGTCTAAGTAACATAACATATTCCAGAACGAAATTTTCACTCGAGTCCCGGTCCGGCACAAAGCTTTAATTTTTTAGTAAGACTCAACATAACTTATTAACTCGGCGGTAAACAAATCGAAGTCCACGAGCATGTTCCGGAGGTGTCCCAGAATGCCGGACCTCAAATGGTATGAGGTCAACATGACTACAGCGCAAAATCTAGCTGAGGAAACGAGAGAGAGAGAGAGAGAGAGAGAGAGAGAGAGAGAGAGAGAGAGAGAGAGAGAGAGAGAGAGAGAGAGAGAGAGAGTGAGAGAGAGAGAGAGAGTCAGTCAGCAAGCAGTTACGCTGCACTCTGGTGACATTTTTCATTATAACATGACTGGAAGACAACAACAAATGGCTCTAATGACTATGGGACTTAAAATCTGAGGTCATCAGTCCCCTAGACTTAGAACTACTTACATCTAACTAACCTAAGTACATCACACACATCCATGCCCGAGGCAGGATTCGAACCTGCGACGGTAGCAGCAGCGCGATTCCGGACTGAAGCGCCTAGAACCGCTCGGCCACAGCGGCCGGCGGAAGACAAGAACAACACATGGATGATTTCACACGAGTATGAGTGATCGTGAAACTGGAAGAAAGCAAACTCTGACGCGTATAGTGCAGAAGTTTAGTATTTCTCACAGCATTGTTTCACGTGCGTGGGGAGCAGATACTGCTGCCCGAAGGAGAAAAGGTGGTCAACCAAGGTCAACTACAATAGCACATGAGCGCTACATTGTGCAACATGCAAAAAGAGATCCACATCGGGCAGCAGGTAGAATTGTAACCACATTTAATAGGTCTGCGAGGCACATAACCTCACGCAGCAGACTGGCACGGCGACTGCATAGGAGTGGTCTTTTTGCCCTACGACCAGTACGTTTTGTTCCATTGACACCAGGACACCGGTGGTATTTTTTGCGATGGTGCTAATATCATAGAGACTGGGTCAACGACGAGTGGAGTTACGTGCTCTTCTCGCACGAGAACAGATTCAGTCCGAGCAGTGATTCTACACATATCTTCACACATGGCGAGTGGTGGGAACAATGTCGAACATGATCGTTTTGGTGTAAGTAGGCACATATTGACCTCAAAATCTTCGAAGAATGTACACTCATTGATCAATGTTATTGGGGCACTATTTCTTTCCAATGTGCGATTTGCGTCTTTTCAGGGGTGCATTCGCCCCCTGACTTCATTTTTGTGGACGACGGTGTTCGGCAACATCGAATATGGCAAGTAGAGGAGCTCTTGGAGCTGGAGGATATTCGACGAGTGGACCAGTCTGAGCGTTCCTTCGACTTGAATCACACGTGCACGTGTTGTATGCGTTGGGGAAACGTACTGCAAAACGTCCACAAGCACCAAGACCATCAACCGCGGTGGTGGGGGAATGGAACGCTCTACCACATTAACTCCTTACCAACGTTGCGGCCAGCTTGGGGATGAGTTGCAGAGTACCCACTGCCGTCTGTGGTGATCACACACTCTGTTGAGAACCATGCCCCGTCTTTTGTTACGTCCAGAAGCCCTTCATGAATCGCGGTGACTCCAGTGTAATTAGCGCCTTTTAATAAAAATTAATTTCTGTTCGTATCATTGCCTATTTCTCTGAGTTACCTAAAGTACTATACTGAATCAATTCCCTCTACAGGGTGTCCCATGTTAATCTATACCAGCCGATATCTCTGGAGTGGCATAATTCTGCACAAAAAGTTTCTAGTAAAAGCTGTAACGTTTGAGGTGGGTCATGGGATGGTTACCTCGAAATGACCTTGCACCCTGTTTTCAAGGTCAAACTGAGGTCAAGTTCATTTTTGTAAATGGTAACCACTATTTTCTATTCCATATTCGTATTCTATGTGAAGAAAAGAGACACTTTTTGTAGGGAACATTTTTTTCGAAAAACCAATCGTTTGCCTCCAGGGCGCACTTCGTTGTAAATTTCCCAGGTTACCAGTATCTCGAGAACGAAGCGAGATCGCGAAAATTTTCAAATGAAAATCTTGTATGGTTTCTAAACTCTGTCCATTGGTGAAATTTTCGTGACCCTGAAATGGCCTTGAAACTCTTCACCAGGGATTAACCTGAAAGCAAATACCGTAGGCATTAGCGGAACCCAATGTGCACCACGTGGAGGGCGCCGAATCAGAGACCAGCGCTGTGCTTGTGCCGGCACAGTAGGAGAAGAGAAGAGCGTAGCTTTGAGGCTAACTAATAAGCGTCATCGTCGGGGAATTTGAAATCATGACGTTGTTCAGAGAAATTTTACCTTTGGAGACTCTGAAAATTTCTCGGCTGTGCTCGCTCAGTTGACTGGCGTGACTCTCATAAATTTTTCTCTTATTGTCTTAGAAAAAATGTATGTTGAGGATTTACAAAAATTCCACCTCGTCGACCTCTGAACAATCTCGTCTCGTGAGACTCTGAGTTCCTGCGAAGTAAAATTTTCCCAAACCCGTACAAGCAAACTTATTCTCAACAGGAATGTTTGGAGCCAACAAGAGAAAAATTTGTCTGAGTCACCTTGTCTCGCAATCGACGTTCTCGAGCCCGTCTTTCGTTTCTCCCTTCTCTCCATATTTGGAAAGGACGGTTTACGATGGGGTATTTCATTATCTACGTCAATACTGAGATATGTAAAGGTGCCCTCTTGAAAGACACACATCCGTTACACATCTAAGTAGTTTTCTGAAAGAGCGCGCTTGAATACTGTATGTTTTGGCTTCACATTGTGACGTGAACAGCAGCGAGCAAGTGTAAACAAACGGGTCGCGTACGCTGTAGTAAGTCATTTGTTTTGCAACACTCTTGCCGGATTTTCATTGAAGGAAAAACATAAGGAAACCAATAACAGTAAAAGTAATCAGTACAATTTATTTTTCGACTCCAATCTGTCCGAAATGGCTGATTACACGCCGTTAGAAACAGTGAGAATGATAAAAATTGTTGGCTAGTGTAGCGATAATGATGCAGGCGCGCAAAGATTGTATGCCAAAGGTAACCCGATGCCCGTCTTCCCACGAGGGTTAAATTAGGTCTCTGGTAAGACGAGTTGAAAGAGGGACCTTGAAAATGCACAGACGAAAAACAGGTCCGAGAGAGGCGATTGCGGTCGGAGTTCGTGCTATCGTCGCTGAATATCCACACCTTTCGACTCGTCAGATTCAGCGAATGCATGGCATGTCTCGATCAGCGGTATCTCGTGTTTTAAGATACTTTAAATTCCACCCATATCGCTTACATGTGACCCAAGCAATTGAGCCTGGGGATCCTGAGAGACGCCTGGCATTTTGTCGATAGGCCGATATGCGAATACGTCGTGATCCCTTTTTCTTCGCACGCACTCTCTTTACAGACGACGCAAACTTCGGCAACTTGGGAGGAGGAGGAGGAGGAGGAGGAGGAGGAGGAGGAGGAGGAGATTAGTGTTTAACGTCCCGTCGACAACGAGGTCATTAGAGACGGAGCACAAGCCCGGATTAGGGAAGGATGGGAAAGGAAATCGGCCGTGCCCTTTCGATGGAACCATCCCAGCATTTGCCTGAAGTGATCTAGGGAAATCACGGAAAACCTAAATCAGGATGGCCGGACGCGGAATTGAACCGTCGTCCTCCCGAATGCGAGCCCAGTGTGCTAACCACTGCGCCACCTGGGAGGAGTCAATCTCCATTCCGATGGAATGTTATATGTCCCTTCTGCCTTATTTGATGTGAAGTCTTCTAAAGTTCTTTTATATTCTGGTTCTATTGCTGGATCCCGTAACTCTTCTAAATCGACTCCTGTTTCTTCTTCTATCATGTCTTCTCCATCGTAGAGGCCTTCGATGTACTCTTTCCACATATCCGCTATCTTCGCTGCATTTAATAACGGAATTCTCATTGAATTCTTAATATTACCGCGCTTGCTTTCAGTTACACCGAAGGATGTTTTGACTTTTCTGTAAGCTGAATACGTTCTTCCGACAATCATATCTTTTACAATTCCTTCACATGTTTCATGCAGCCACTTTGCCTTAGCTCCCCTGCATTTCATCCTTATTTCGTTCCTACGAGACTTGTATTTCTGTATTCCTGAATTTCCCTCAACATTTTTGTACTTCCTTTTTTCATCGATCAACTTAAGTATTGTATCTGATATCCAAGGATTCTTTGCAGTTTCTTCCTTGTACCGATGATTTTCTTTACAATGTCTGTGAATACCCTCTTTAGAGACGTCCATTCCTCTTCTACTATACTACCTGCTGAACTAGTAATTTTCACTGTGTCTATAGCCTAAGAGAACTTCAAACGCATCTCTTCATTTCGTAGTACTTCCGTGTCTCACTTCTTTGCACACTGATTCTTCTTGACTGTCTCTTAAACTTCAGCCTATTCTTCATCATTACTAAATTCTGATCTTAGTCTACGAGGTGCGACAATAAAGTAATGAGACTGATTTTCTTCGCAAGATGTGGCAACCCTGCAGGCTTGCGTAGGAGCAATATATTTGACCTTGGTCTATAAGCTGCTTCTAGTCCAAGCGGCATATCGATGCAACTGTCAATCGTGGGTTGTGATGTAATAAGTTAACACATGTTTGTGTCTCTCGTCATGGAAATGGGACCGCATAGTATTGCGCTACGCTATGCCATTTCTTTTTGGGTTAAAACACGACGACAACTACAGTAAGCTTCAGAAGACTTTTGGAGAAGAGATTATGTCAAGAGCTCAAGTTTTTCGTTGGCATAAAATGTTTAGTGAAGGCAGAAGGAACGTTGAAGATGAAGACCGCAGTGGACGACCATCAACCTCACGGATGGATGTCAACATGGCCAGGGTGCGTGAACTCGTACCATCTGATCGAAGATTATCTGTGAAAATGAGCCGGCCGGGGTGGCCGAGCGGTTTTAGGCGCTACAGTCTGGAACCGCGCGACCGCTACGGTCGCAGGTTCGAATCCTACCTCGGGCATGGATGTGTGTGATGTCCTTAGGTTAGTTAAGTTTAAGTAGTTCTACGTTCTAGGGGACTGATGACCTCAGAAGTTAAGTCCCATAGTGCTCAGAGCCATTTTTTTGTGAAAATGATTGCAAAAGAACTCAGCATCAATCGAGAAACGGTTCGTCTAATAATAACTGAAGATCTTGGTATGAGAAAGATTTTTGCAAAAATGGTCCCCAAAAATCTCATACCACAAGAGCGAGAAACACGGAAAAATGTGGCAGCCGATCTGTTCGAGCAAACGGAAGTCAATCCGGAATTGTTGAGCCGTATTATCTATCACTGGTGATGAAAGTTGATTTTTTCAGTACGATCCAGAGGCAAAATGCTGAAGTTTGCAATGGTGCTCCCATGTCAAAATCAAAAGTGAAATGCATGCTTATGGGCTTCTTTGATTCCAAAGGAATTGTTCATAAAGAGTGGGTGCCTCCCAGACGAACAGTTAACCAATATTACTACAAAGAAATCTTAGAAAGGCTTCGTAAGAGAGTTCTTCGTGTCCGTGGCAACATTGCTGATAATTGGATTCTGCATCACGGTAATGCGCCATCCCATACTGCTTTGTCAGTACAGAAATTTTTAACCTCTAAACAAATTTCAGTACTACCACAGCCACCCACCTTATTCACCAGATATCGCTCCATGCGACTTTTTTCTATTTCCAAGAGTTAAAACGGCCGTCAAAGGATACCATTTTCAAACAACACAAGTTGTCCAAAAAGCTGTGACGAGGGTCTTGGAGGATATTAGAGAAGATGAGTTGTAGAAATGTTACCATCAATGGCAGAAGCGCTGAAAAAAGTGTGTGCTATCAGAAGGGAAATACTTTGAAGGAGACAACACTAAACTCGACTAAAACGGTAAGCAACTTTTTTTTCAAATCAGTCTCGTTACTTTATTGTCGCACCTCGTATATGTGCTCCTGAGTACGCTTACAATCATCTGATTTCGGAATCCATGCCTAACAATGATCCAATCTAACTGAAATCTTCCCATATCTCCTGGCCATTCCCAAGTTTGCGTCCTCCTCTTGTGTTTTTTGAGCAGAGTATTCGCTATTACTAACTGATATTTACTGCAGAACTCTATTAGTCTTTCTCTCCTCTGCTTTCTGTTACTAAACCCGTATTCTCCCGTTACCTGTTATTTACTCCTTCCCGTAAAACTGTATTCCAGGTCCCTATGACTATTATACGGAACTATCTGTTCAATATCCTCATACACTCTTTCTACTTCTTCATCTTCAGTTTGTGACGTCGGCATGTATACCTGAACTATCGTTGTCGGTTTGCTGTCGAGTCTGACGTGAACCATCCTATCACTGAACTGTTCACAGTAACTCCCTCTCTGCCCTACCTTCCCATTTACAACGAACGCTACTCCCTGTTGATATTACCCAATACTCGTCTGACCACAAATCCTCGTCTTCCTTCCGTTTCACTTCACTAACCCCCACTATATCTAGGCTGAGCCTTAGCATTTCCCTTTTCAGAGTTTCTAGTTTCCCTATTACGTTCAAAATTCTGACATTCCTTGCGTCGACTCGTAGAAAAGCGACTACAACCGCTTAATAGTGGAAAGGTATCATGGCCAGTTGGAATACACGTAAGAGTCTACAAAGATTTTGCGAAAGAACCCGCTCCGCGTCCAGCAGCAGTTTAACGTAGTTAACTGGAGCAACGAAGGGTACCTAGCGACCGCTAAAACGCGGAAGTCATTCCCGTTTGCAGGAAGAGTTGTAGGACAGATGAACTTATTTATGCGTCTATTTCGCTAACTTCAATCTGTTTTAAAAATATGTAACATGTTTTACGGTCTAGAAATATGACGTTTTGAAGAACGATGATCTCTTCTATAAAAATCAACACGGATTCCGCGAACAGAGATCGTGCGAAACTCAGCTCGCTCTATTCCTCTACGAGATCCATAGCGCTACAGGCAACCCCAGCGCTCGAGTTGATGCCATGTCCCTCGACTTCAGGGAGCATTTGAAACCGTCCTGCAGTGCCGTTTAGTGAAAAAAAAAAATATACGCGTTTGCGGCGTGTCGACCAGATTTACGACTGGATTCAAGACTTTCTTGCAGACAGAACTCAACACTGCAGTCTTACTGCAACAAAAACGACCGATGTAAAGGTAATTTCCGGAGTATGGGGGTTGTTTGGGGGAAGAGATCAAACAGCGAGGTCATCGGTCTCATCGGATTAGCGAAGGAAGTCGGCCGTGCCCTTTCAAAGGAACCATCCCGGCATTTGCCTGAAGCGATTTAGGGAAATCACTGAAAACCTAAATCAGGATGGCCGGACGCGGGATTGAACCCGAAGGAAGTGTGACAGGACCGTCACTGTTACGATGTACATGAATGATCTAGTACATAACGCCGGAAGCCCTTTAAGACTGTTCGTAGATGATGCTTTTGTCTACAGGCCCGTAGCAACACCAGAAGACAGTATGGATTTGTAGAAAGACCTGCACAGGATTGATTAACATGCAGTGTCTGGCAGTTGACCAGAACGTAATGAAATGTGCATACACAGAAAAGAAATTCGATAGCGTACAACTACATTATTGACGTCAATTTTCTCTGAACAGTATCTATCGCAAAATATCTAGGAGCAACTATTCAGGGCGACTTCAAGTGAAATAACCTCATAAAACAAACAGAAGGAACAAACAGTAGGAAAGTCAGAAGCCAGAATGAGATTCACACGAATCATCTTAAGGAAATGCAACTCACCACGAAAGAAGTGGCTTACAAGGCACTTATTCGACTACTTCTCCAGTACTGTTCGTCAATCTGGGACGCTTACCAGGCAGCAATGTTATTAGTTGACGCTAGAGCGTTAGAGAGATGCTCAACGAACTCCAATGGCTGATTTTATAAGGGAGGCGTTGTGCATCACGGACACATTTACTACTGAAATTTCGAATGAGTATTTTCTGTGAAGAGTCGGGCAATGTATTACCTCCTTCCTCATACATATCGCAAAATGATCGCGACGAGAAAATTCGGGAAACTGGAGCTAACGCAGAGGCTAGCTGACCATCATTATTTCCATGCGTCACTGGAGAGTTGAATAGGGCGTATCAGTTAGTTGCACTAGAAGTACACTCCGCCACACACGTCAAGTGGCTTGCGGAGTAGTGGTGTAGCTGTGGAAACTCTACACGAAAATCGTCAGTCCTGAAACCTGAGGAGCTTCTCCGCAGAATCGGCGAGAAAAGCAACTTATGAAAAACACTGACAAGAAGAAGGGACACAATTATAGGACATCTGTTAAGGCGTCGGGGGATAACTTCCATGGTACTAGAAGGAAATGCAGAGGGTAAAAACTATAGAGGAAGGAAGAGATGGGACTACATCCAGCAAATAATTGAGAACTTGGGTTGCACGTGCTGTTCTGAGATGAAAAGGTTGCTATACGAGAGGAATTCGTGGCAGGATCAAACCAGTCAAAAGACTAACGACTAAAAACAAAACAAAAAAAAAAGGAAGGTGTATCTCTGACGTTTCCAAACAAAGTGAGAGAAAGCTTTATTATGGAAATAAGTATTTTCACTGAGACTCAGTGTGTATTCAGACGTTCAGTTTTTCTTATACGTGTCAAAGACGTGAAAACAGTGACAGTTGGATGTATATGAAAATAAACTTCCTGGAAGATTAAATATGTGTGCCGGACCGAGACTCGAACTCGGGACCTTTGCCTTCCCCGGGCAAGTGCTCTACCGTCTGAGCTACCCAAGCACTATTCACATCCCGTCCTCACAGCTTTACTTCTGCCAGTACCTCGTCTATCTACCAAACTTCACAATAGCTTTCCTGCAAAACTTGCAGAACTAACACTCCTGGAAGCACACTCCGCCGCAGAGTGAAAATCTCATTCTGGAAGAAAATAAACCTTTTATGATACTGAAATGTCCGAAAATTTTTCGGGCGTGCCAAAGAGGAAATAAAAATTTGCTGGAGTCACTAAACTGATGGAAATGAATTCAGTCGGGGAGTTGCAAATTGATTTTGCTTTATCGTTGCGCCGAATCCACATAAGCATGCCTCGAGCAAACTTTATTTTCAATACTATTAAGTTCCCGGTATTTTTTGGTCTCGCCATTTAATAATTTTCAGCATCACATAATAAGCGCTCTTCGTAGAACGGACCCTACCTGCTCATAGTATTTAGCTTCGAAATCTTATATATTAATAACTAACAAAACCTAATGAATTTGGATCCAGAATTTTTTCTCGTGTTCATTTTATTGTAAAGGAACCATTATGCGCTTGAACTATAAACAGTTTTCTCGAAGTTAGTTTTCATGATCCTCTAAGAATATGTTCAGAAAATTGTCCACGCACTATCGTTAATACAAAAATAACATATTAATAGGATTTGTTTTAGTTTTTCTCATTAACAACGTACTTAAACCACTGGGCTTGTTGAAAAAACTGCATATTCGATGTATTCTCTGGACAATGTGTCCGGTGTGTCAACAGAGAGAGAGCCTAGATTAAACCCATGAAGCATGTATTACGTCTGTGTTATACAAGGAACACTGTCTAATTTAAATTACAGTAACACTGACAAGTTTATAAGCCAATTTAGTGACTGTTCTCAGATTATTAATTTATACTGCACAACAGAATTAAAGGATCACTTTTCCGAAACCCCATAATTGTCTCCCATCGTGTAGAGTTGTGCAGGACAACGGTGAAATTTGGTGTCAATGTCATACCGTTAATCCAACGTACGTCTCACAGGAACTATTGGTCTGTTCCCTCTTTTTCGTATGTGTCGACACCTTTTGGTGTCCGAAGCGTCGCCAAGCCCGAGAGTGCTTTTACACCATTACAGAGGGGGGCTGTAGCGACCTTTGAGCAAAATTTCGAAGTTATGCGTCGCAAATGGGAGACTATTACGGGGTTTCGAAGAAGTGTTCCTATAATATGGTTGCGCAGTGCATATGACGTGCTTAGAGACTGAAGACCAACTGATCAGCGGTATCAGAAACTTCGGTGTTCTCTTATGGAACCTGATGGTAGGGAGCTGTAGTAAATAATCTAATCAAAAGTATCTGGACACCTGTCAGTGGATACTAATATCGGGTGTGTCCACCCTTCGCCCTTATGATGGCGTGAACTCTGCTGGGGATACTTCTAGTGACGTGCCTGGTTGTACGTGGTGGAATGGCAGCCCATTCTTCCTCAAGAGCCGAGACTAGAGGAGGTACAGTTGGTGGACGGTGGAGTCTGGGACGGAGTCGACGTTCTAATTTATCCCAACGGTGTTCCGCTAGGTTCAGGTCAGGGCTCAGTGCAGGTCACTCCATTTTAGTACAGGTACTTTATTGTCCACAAACCACTGCCTCACGAATCCCGCTTTGTAAGTTTTGTGTTGTCTCGTTGTCACTGTAGGCTTGTACCAGGGGAAACAAGGAGGGGATGTTGTTTGGTGGCTGGTATCCTCGTTCTGTAATACAAACTGCACTCATGTATTAACTGGGTTTTTTATTCATGAGAATAAGAAAGTTACATAACTCAAGGTAGTCGAGGTGTTGTGGTACAAGTTCTCTATAATAGTTCACATTATCCTCACTGCTGGTGAAGTACAAAGTCCGCTGTGCACACTTCTATGGCTGTGTATTGGCTCACTCTGAGCTATGGGCTAGGCTAACTGTGACTGCATCTCCCACTGGGCTGCGACTGATGACTCGTTCAGTCACTGGATGACTAACTGGAGCTGATGGGCTCTCCGGTCTGTGGCAGCGATCTAAATACTGGCGGCCGAGAGGGCGTTGGCGGTACGTTTCTTGCTAGTCTGTCTTTGGCCTCTATCGATCTTCTCACGACCTCTTTGCTGCCTGGTGTGCTGGCGCACTATGAGAGGGTGCACAGTCCTGCTGATACAATCAATCACTGCCTCCGAACTGTTGCTCTACTTTTCAGAACATATTGTTGTGTAATTCATTCATTCATATCATTATGCATAATTTTCTCACGTGCAGTAAAGGGACCAACCAATAACCTTGAAAAATGCCTCCATAAGGAATGTCACCTCCTCTGTACTTTATTGTTGTCTCGACACACAAGTAACGTTCTCCAGGAATTCACCAAACCCAAACCCTTCCACCGGATTTCCGCAGAGTTAGCATGATTTGCCACTCAAAATCACACGTTTCCAGTCATCCAGTGTCCAGTGACATGGCTTCTTACACGACCTCAAGCTTCATGTAGCACTGATAACAAATGTGTGGCTTTTGAGGAGATTCTCTACTGTTGCATCCCTTTCTTTTCAGTTACCTACGCACAGTCAGTGTGCTAGCTGGACTGCTGGTAAGCATTTATCAACTCTCAATGATCCATTCTGCTGACGTTATTCGATTTTTTACCATCACGCCCTGCAATGCTCGGTGGTCTCTGTCAATCAGTACACGAGGTCAACCTGGTTTTGGTTTACCTGTGGTTCTTTCTCCGCATTTTATACCACGAACATTCGACTTGAACAGCTTTAGATGGACTAAAATTTCCCTAATGGATCCATTACTGAGATGAGGTTACCGAGCTAGGTATCGCAGTGTTGGCACTCTGGTCTCGTATTCGGGCTACGATGATTCAGATCCCAGTCCAGCCATCCTGGTTTAGGTTTTGCGTAATTTCGCTAAATCGCTAAAGGCAGACTTCGATACTGCTGCTTTGAAAGGACACCGCCAAATTCCTTCCACATCCTTCTTTAAGCCGAGCTTGTAATCCGTCCATAATGACATCGTTGTCGTCAGTAATTACACATTAATTCTCCTTCCTTCCCTTCTCGACTGTCGTCTAATGACTAATCCGCGTTAGATGTCACAGACATCTCCTGACCGACCCGTTCTGTTGTCGCTGCTTCGCTGTCGACGTCTCTAGACTCGCTGTCTTCTTTTGTAGTAGTGCCTCAGCTTCTCGTTACGTCTAGTGGTCAATCCTGCATTACACTGTGCTGCCCGGATACGTTTGATGAGATGACTTGTTTCCACTTCGAGTAACGAAGTCAGTTTTCTGTAAGTGTGAGTAAATACAAGATGTCAATAACAGAGAGAACAGGCCGTGTAGTTTACCTCCTACTTGTTGATTAACGTCTGGAGTCTCTTTACATCGTGTACCGCATACTTTGCAGTAATAACGCGTCATAATGTTAAGTAGAAGCAACAAATGCAGTCAGCAACAGCGACGACAGGAGTCTTCAAGTCTGCAGTTCTCCTCGTATTTGTAAGATTTGGATGTCAGTGTCCGGGTATGAGTTTCCTGAAGCACTTGCCAACACACTCGAAATATTTCGATCAGTGTGACAGATCAGTGCCTAAATCTAGCGTAGCTTCATAGTGCTGTAATCTAGAAGTCCTTGGTTCGATTCTGTTGACAGCAATCTATATTTTTTACTCTTGTCTGAATTCTATATCTGTCGTGAAATTGAAATACTAGCTAATATAAATTGAATCGTTATTATAAATAAAAAGAACTGTTAGTTTTTAATTACTATTCACTTGAAAATTTAAATATACATAATAAATGTAATAATTTGTACAAAAACGAGATATATGAATTAGACACTTTTTTTAAGAGATTGAGCCGAATCAACAGAACTTCTGTCGGTTAACAATAACAGGTCCTTCATTTACAATGCATGTTCTGCGCTCGTAGCTCTTCAAAAATCGACTTTTTCTTAATTTCTTTTATTGAGAAATGCTTTAGGGAACGGATGTCTCGACTATGACCTTCAAATTCGACAGAAGTATGAAAAAATCGGAGAGAGGCCCATTCAATAAGATTCAACTGCTAGATTTATCAAAGTGCGCTTCATCGGTAACGTCAATTGCACATAAGGCGCCGGTGGACAAATTCTACGGTACTGCTTTAGCGTTTGGAGTGCGCTGTTACTATCTTATCAGTAAAGTCCATACGAAAATGTGTAACAGGTGCTCAGCGAACTTGAAAATGGCTCTTTGAAAGAACTGTGGTAAGGTTCTCACGAAAACCGTGTTTGGTGTGTTTAGAGATAGGTAAGGAAGACTGCTCAACAATTCAGTTATCTGCGTGATACATCACTTAGGAAGTGAAGTTAGGACGAGTACCGAGGCATATATACACTGAGGTGACGAAAGTGACGGGATAGCGATATGCGCTTATGCAGATGGCGGGAGTATCTCGTACACAAGGTATAAGAGGGCTGTCATTTGTACTCAGATGTTTCACTTGGAAAGGTTTCCGACGTGATTAGGGCCGCACGACGACAATTAACGGACTTTGAACGCGGAGTAGTAGCTGGTGCTAGATGCATGGAACACTCGATTTCGCAAATCATCACATAATTCAATATTCCGAGATCCACAGTGTCAAGAGTGTGCCAAGAATACCAAATTTCATGCATCATTTCTCACCACCGACAACGCACTGGACGATGGCCTTCACTTAACGTCCGAGAGCAGCGGCGTTAATGTAGGGCTGCAAGTGCTAACAGACAAGCAACACTGCGTCAAATAACCGCAGATCAATGTGAAACGCACAACGAACATGTTTGTTGAGACAGTGCGGCGAAATTTGGCATCAATGGGCTATGGCAGCAGACGCCCGACGCGAATACCTTCGCTAACAGCGCGACATCGACTTTAGCGTCTCTCCTGGGTTCGTGACCACTTCGGATGGACCCTGAACGAGTGGAACACCGTGGCCTGGTGATGAGTCCCGATTTCAGTTGGTAGAGCTGATGGTAGGGGTCGATTGTGGCGCAGACCCCACGAAAACATAGACCCAAGATGTCAACAAGGGACTGTTCGAGCTGTGTTGACATGGAATGGAATGGGTCCTCTAGTCCAGCTGAAGAGATCATTGACTGGAATTGGTTATGTTCGGCTACTTGGAGACTATTTGCAGCCATTCACAAACATCGACATCATATCAACAGGCCATAATTTTTCGCGATTCGTTTGAAGAACATTCTGGACATTTCGAGCGTATGACTTGGCCACCCAGATCGCACGACATGAATCCCATCGAACATTTATGAGACCTAATCGAGAGATCATTTCATGTACAACTTTCTGCACCGGCAACACTTCAATTATGGACGACCATAGATGCAGCAAGGGTCAATATTTGCGAAGTGGTCTTCCAACGACTTCGTACCTACCATAACATTTGAGCTCAACATAAGATAGTTACAACTTGAAACGATACTCTGCATTAAGTTTTAATGACAAGTGACGATCGCGTTTAGTTATATATTGCAAATGTAACGGAAAAGCTTTTAGTTTAGTATTTGTAATATTCCCCTCCCCCCCCCCCTCCCACCTACACCTGATTCATTAAAGAATGAAACAACATGTTAATAATTTTTCACACTTCTCGATGTTTATAACTTCGTTTCTCCTGAACTACGTACCGTTCTTGGACACATTATTGCAGGCACGTTCATTGGTGCATGTCGTTACTATTTGCAGAATGTGTCGCGGATACAATTAGTAGTAAGGAAGTAATAAATTAAAGCGTTACACGTAAGGGTGAAGTTTTACAGCAGGAAGAGTGTTTTTGTGCACAGTTTGTTGGAAATCGCTAAGTGCTCTCATTCTGAAATAGCCCATGAATATAGTCTGTGTAATTTGCCCGCCGTGAGTTAACGCTACGTGGATATAGGAGTGTCTAAACAGTTACTAACTTTAATATTGCCTGTTCTATTGTGCTGATCTTTTAACGTAAGACTTCATGAGTGGATTAAGACGGCATTTCAAGTTTTTAAATTCTGTCTATAATTATATGAAATGATTAAGGTCCACATTTCCGTTGTCCCTGGAAACCGTTAGACAGAAAATCTGCAACCTGTGATCGTTCGGCCTAAAAAATGTTACCATGTTTGCCGTTTAGTGTTAAGGGTAAGATATTAGTGTTGGAGAGGGCTGCGTGAGGTAGTTTACATGTAGTGGTGCATATACGGCGGACAGCCGTTCATTACCTCGAGTCATCTTCCATCTCCATCTCGGTAATTAGCGGCCGTAGTTCGTCACAACGTAATTGCTGCAGCAGCAGCAGCAGCAGCAGCAGCTGCAGCAGCTGCTGCAGCAGCCACCACTACCCAATCCCACATCTCTCTCTCTCTCTCTCTCTCTCTCTCTCTCTTTCTCTCTCTCTCTCTCTCTTTCTCTCTTTTTCTCTCTCTCTCTCTCTCTCTCTCTCTCTCGTCAGTAAAATAAGATATTTCAGGAGAAGGTCGCTCACTAGCTATTGATGGGGAATGAAAGAGAATAAAGGAAATGGATAAAGCAAGTCCATCCACACATACTAAGTAGAGGAAGTGTTGGGACAACATAAAATTTTACAACACGTGCCAGATTCAGTCGACATAAAAGTTTTCTGGGTGTGATACCGCGTCATAATGTACAGTAGACCCAGAAGGAGGTCACTGCAACCGTGGCCGAAACGTTGGTTTTTCTGCAGCAGCAGTAGTTTTAAACATTATGACGCGGTACCACACCCAGAAAACTTTTATGTCAACGTGATACATTCACACTCCTGTTTCGATGGGGTCGAGCTCCGTGTTGCACGAACCACATCTTGTCGAAATCAGGATCACATTGTCTAATGGAGATGAAATCATCTTCCAAAACGTCCACGTACAACTCTGTAGTCAAGAAATATCGCACCGATAGCTCCGTGACTGGACACTGCACACCACAGAGTCACCCGTTGAGGATGAAGAGACTACTCCATTGCGAAATGCGGAGTCTCAGTCCCCCAAATGGGCCAATTCTGCTCATTGACGAAATCGTCCAAATGAAAGTGGGCTTCGTCGCTAAACGAAACCATGCGCACGCACATACTAATTCCCATCATGCCCCGCGGCCAGCCGTGCGCTTTGAACGTTCTAACGCAAACCGTTCAAAAGTTATGACTATTTTATTTCATATAGGTCAATACTTGTGTCTCTGTACGTAGGGAGGAAACCACATACTGAGTATGAAAGTACGCTCTCAGAGTTTAAACCGTGAACCACACCGTGATACAAACGCCCTATGGCGTTGCAGTCGAACTTATTAAATTTTTCCCCTGAAATTTATTTCTTAATGTAAATATATGGACACTGACACTGCAATCTGCGCAAACGAAATGTATACGACTATTAGGGATACATGTACTGTATCAGAGATACTAGACTGGAACCATAAACGTTATCTCCAAACGGACAAACATCATAAGCGATTTATATAAACCACTGTACATTGCTCCTCCATCTCACTTTTCTATCTCATTGTCTCAAAAAATGGTTCAAACGGCTCTGAGCACTATGCGACTTAACTTCTGAGGTCATCAGTCGCCTAGAACTTAGAACTAATTAAACCTAACTAACCTAAAGACATCACACACATCCATGCCCGAGGCAGGATTCGAACCGGTGACCGTAGCGGTCGCTCGGCTCCAGACTGTGGCGCCTAGAACCGCACAGCCACTCCGTCCGGCTATCTCATTGTCTGCTTATTTTGCTCGCTCTCTTTGTTGGCTCACTCGATTCTGAAATACACTAGCTTTGATCTGAAGTTAATTTAGCTGGGTTTCAGCTCTAATCCATATCTGGAGAATAAATGTTTAATCTGATTCTGGACATAATTAAATTATAGGAATCACATGAAAGTACTATGTTCACAGACAATTTTTTTTTGTTTTTTCCGTCGTAACTATCAATTAGTCACTGTGCTGACCAAATGTGTTTTTGTAGATTACTTTCAATATATTGTTTAATTCATTTTTTATTTCATTTAAGATACCCCCGCTTTCCTTACAATATTAGTAACTGTGAAATAATTAAATACCGATTTTTTTTGTTTTTTTTATGCGCGTAATTTTCAAGAGCAATTTCATGCGCAGCTGTCTTTCGTCTTTAAATTCCGATAGAATCTGCAGCATTTTTACATTACGAAGTGCGGTTATACGTTAACATATTCTTTTCCGAAACGAAACAGCATTAAATTCCGTGGCCAATTTATAGATTACGAAAAGATTTGCCTCCCAAGCTGTGGTCCGAACTGTTTTATAGTTGCTACTGATATTCTGTAACAATTTACGAAAAAGTATTAACACCAGAATCAAAGTTTTCTTTAACATTGCCGTCATTACTAATTATTTTAAGTCAGAATTTACAGGAAGTTAATATTTTCATTTTTCAGTTATTTTACGTAACTTCATATAAAAAGAGACAATGACGTTAAAGTCGCTCCTGCAGCGTCTGCCACTGGATCTAGATGAATACGTCCGTGTAACGTGTAATGAAGACGACAGCATCAATGTCGTATCCCGCAAGCTGTGTATTAGTTTCGGCATGCTCACTGCGAGCAGTACCCGTTTCGTAGGCCCGCAGCGGGAGAGCGCCTGTGGGTAGGCAGGCCGGCAGCTCACGCCCTGTGGCGCGGCGTGCCGCGAGCCGGTTCGCGCGCACCGCGTCTGGCGCTGTGCCAGGCAGCTGCTGGCCAAGGCGCCTCTTCATCCCACGGCCGACCTCGCATCCCGGCGCTCTTACGTACTCGTGCCGAGGGTTCCAGAAGCTAGCCTACTTTTCAGACCGCACCGTGCTCTAGTGCTAAACTAAGGGACCCACTTACATTCCTCATTATACGTTAATGATGTGTCGACTGTTCGGTCCCACAGCAAATGTCACTTGTACACTAACGAACTTCAGTATTTTCAAATGGAAGTCCAAGAAACCTAGTGACAGTTGTCCAGCATAAAAATGCTGACTTACTTGCATTATCACAGAACATAGGTTTCTAACTTAGCATTTCTAACGCATGCTTTATTACACCATCACAAAAGACTTATTACCCCTCATCAGTTCATGGAATCTCTCTCACACTTGATCCTAAATGGCACAGAAATAACTTTTTAGTCCATTGCAAAGAATATGGGAGGTAACTCTAAAACTTAGAGTAGCCCAGTCACACAACGGTACAACAATGTCTGTGCCTTGTTTAATTCACTAAAGAAATACAAATAGCTGTTTCCCCAATAAGTTAAAAGTAAATTTGTAGACTCACTAATTCTCATCATCCTTAATTATGGTGATCCTGTTCTTCAGGGACTCTCATATGAGAGCTCACATTGGCTGAAACTGGCGTTGAACGCTCGTGTGTGACACATTTGTGAACTTCGCTTTTTCGAACATATCATTCCTGACTATGAACTATTATCTTGGCTATGTGCCAATATGCGTAGAGACAATCACACCCTGTGTTTGCTCTTTCGTCTTCTCAATGACTGCACTCCCTCGTAAGCATCGTCAACGCTTACACTGTTATCTGTACAGCATAGCAATAATACTTGTTCTCCACAAAACAAAATTCTCTTTCTACCACTACACAATACTGCCATATTTCTCAGAATCATTTTCTTATCGGGAAGATGCCTGTCCAACGGTCTTCTTCACAATCTCAAAGAAATTAAATACTTCTCAAATTTCAAAAGTCAGCTAATGGTCCACCAATGAATAGCTACGCTTTCCATACACCAGTCTGCTAGCCACCCTTGTCAACTCACCCCTCTCCTAACACCTTTCGCTCTCCCTACAGTGTCTTCTACTGTAAGTATATTTTTTTAGCACCTAATGTCAATTTCTCCTCTTTTACTGTCCCTCCCGTTTATAATGATACTAAATACGGTTTTCAATGTGGCTAACAAAGTATTATTATTATTATTATTATTATTATTATTTACTGTTGGTATTGTTGTTGGTAATCATGACTGATCTCACGATCATTTTTCAGACGTCATAATTTAATTAGTATTGAGAGCGTTCTGTGTAATATTTTTTGGCATTTGTTGCTCCTTGGCGGACATAAGAGAGGGTATTTAGGCCCTAATCGGGTCATGCCAAATGAACACTAAACAACTAAACTCCTGCCGACTGTTAATAGTTTTAATAACGTTCAACAAAGTTGAGCCGGGTAATATTCTCGAGTACTGCAAATAATTCGACAAGGAAATTTATGGTAAGTTCTATGGGACTAAACTGCTGAGGTCGTAGGTCTCTACGCTTACACACCACTTAATCTGACTTCGCTAATGACCATAGAAGTTTTGCGCCCTAAAACCACAAACAAAAACACTTAATCTGACTTAAACTAACTTACGCTAAGGACAACACACACAACCATGCCCAAGGGAGGACTCGAACCTCTGTCGGGCGGAGCCACGCAAACCGTGGCAAGGCGCATTAAACCGCACGACTATCACGCGCGGCAATTCGACAGGTGACCACCCCGTCATCTTAAAGGCACAAATCAAACGAAAGATCGCTATGGACGCCAACTTAAGCCTGCTGTGGGCGGGACTAGCGACTTGTCAACCAGGAACCAAAAGACAGCGTATGTAGAAAGACAACACACACCTTAAACCGCAAGTGCCACGATGTAACATATGGTGACCAACGTCAGACGTTACATCTTCAGTCTGATAGTTTTCCACAAAAAGACTTTTCCCATGTCTGTATTACACTGAATAGCCAAAGAAACTGGTACACCTGCCTAATATCGTGCAGAACCCCCGCGAGCACGCAGAAGTGCCGCAACACGACGTGGCGTGGACTCTTCTGTCTGAAGTAGTGCTGTGGAGTATTGACGCCATGAATCCTACTGAACTGTCCATAAAGCCGTAGGAGTACGAGGGGGCGGAGATCTCTTCTGAAAAGCACATTGCAAGTCACCCAGATATGCTCAATAACGCTCATGTCTGGGGAGATTGGTGACCAACAGAAGCGTTTAAACTCAGAAGAGTGTTCTTGGAGCCACTCTGTAGCAGTTCTGGACGTGTGGGGTTGTCGAATTGTCCTGTTGGAATTGCCCAAGTCAGTTGGAATACACAATGGACATGAATGGATGCAGGTGATCAGACAGGATGCTTACGTACTTCTCACCTGTCATAGTCGTATCTAAATGTGTCAGAGGTCCCATATCACTCTAATTGCACACGTCCTACACCATTACAGAGCCTCCACTAGCCTAATCAGTCCACTATTGACATGCCGGGTGTCCATGGTAGAAAGACAACAAAAACCATAAACCGCTAGTGCCACGATATAACATATGATGAACAACGTCCGACGTTGCATCTTCAGTATGATAGTTTTCCACAAAAAGACTTTTTAAAGTCATCAGAAGATCAAAAATTGCAAAATATTTAGAAAAGATGTGTGTGGAGCAAAAATTTGCAGTTGACCCTAAATAACGGACAGTGTGAGGTCATCTACATGAGTGCTAAAAGTAATCCGTTAAACTTCGGTTACACGGTAAATCAGTCAAATCTAAAATCCGTAAATTCAACTAAATACCTAGGAATTACAATTACGAACAACTTAAATTGGAAGGAACACGCATAAAATGTTGTGGGGAAGGCTAACCGCATACTGCGTTTTATTGGCAGGACACTTGGAAAATGTAACAGGAGATTGCCCACACAGCGCTAGTCCGTCGTCCTTTAGAATACTGCTGCGCGGTTTGGGATCATTACCAGATAGGACTGACGGAGTACATCGAAAAAGTTCGAAGAAAGGCAGCACGTTTTGTATTATCGCGAAATATGGGAGAGAGTGTCACAGAAATGATACAGGATTTGAGCTGGACATCATTAAAAGAAAGGCGTTTTTCGTTGCGACGGATTCTTCTCACGAAATTCGAATCACCAACTTTCTCCTCCTAATGCGAAAATATTTTGTTGTCTCCGACCTACCTAGGGAGAAACGGTCACCATAATAAAATAAGGGAAATCAGAGCTCGCATGGAAAGATATAAGTGTTCATTCTTCCCGCGCGCTATACGAGATTGGAATAATAGAGAATTGTGAAGGTGGTTCGATGAACTCTCTGCCAGGCACTTGAATGTGATTTGCAGAGTATCCATGTAGATCTAGATGAGGTTGTCTCCATACCCGTACGCGTCCATCCGCTCGACACAATTTGAAACGAGACTCGTCCGGCCAGGCAACATGTTTTAACTCATCAACAGACCAATGTCGCTGTTGAGGGGCCCAGGCGGAGCGTAAAGCCTCGTGTCGTGCGGTCATCAAGGGTACACGAGCGTACCTTCGGCTCCGAAAGCCCTATCTACACTCCTGGAAATTGAAATAAGAACACGTGAATTCATTGTCCCAGGAAGGGGAAACTTTATTGACACATTCCTGGGGTCAGATACATCACATGATCACACTGACAGAACCACAGGCACATAGACACAGGCAACAGAGCATGCACAATGTCGGCACTAGTACAGTGTATATCCACCTTTCGCAGCAATGCAGGCTGCTATTCTCCCATGGAGACGATCGTAGAGATGCTGGATGTAGTCCTGTGGAACGGCTTGCCATGCCATTTCCACCTGGCGCCTCAGTTGGACCAGCGTTCGTGCTGGACGTGCAGACCGCGTGAGACGACGCTTCATCCAGTCCCAAACATGCTCAATGGGGGACAGATCCGGAGATCTTGCTGGCCAGGGTAGTTGACTTACACCTTCTAGAGCATGTTGGGTGGCACGGGATACATGCGGACGTGCATTGTCCTGTTGGAACAGCAAGTTCCCTTGCCGGTCTAGGAATGGTAGAACGATGGGTTCGATGACGGTTTGGATGTACCGTGCACTATTCAGTGTCCCCTCGACGATCACCAGTGGTGTACGGCCAGTGTAGGAGATCGCTCCCCACACCATGATGCCGGGTGTTGGCCCTGTGTGCCTCGGTCGTATGTAGTCCTGATTGTGGCGCTCACCTGCACGGCGCCAAACACGAATACGACCATCATTGGCACCAAGGCAGAAGCGACTCTCATCGCTGAAGACGACACGTCTCCATTCGTCCCTCCATTCACGCCTGTCGCGACACCACTGGAGGCGGGCTGCACGATGTTGGGGCGTGAGCGGAAGACGGCCTAACGGTGTGCGGGACCGTAGCCCAGCTTCATGGAGACGGTTGCGAATGGTCCTCGCCGATACCCCAGGAGCAACAGTGTCCCTAATTTGCTGGGAAGTGGCGGTGCGGTCCCCTACGGCACTGCGTAGGATCCTACGGTCTTGGCGTGCATCCGTGCGTCGCTGCGGTCCGGTCCCAGGTCGACGGACACGTGCACCTTCCGCCGACCACTGGCGACAACATCGATGTACTGTGGAGACCTCACGCCCCACGTGTTGAGCAATTCGGCGGTACGTCCACCCGGCCTCCCGCATGCCCACTATACGCCCTCGCTCAAAGTCCGTCAACTGCACATACGGTTCACGTCCACGCTGTCGCGGCATGCTACCAGTGTTAAAGACTGCGATGGAGCTCCGTATGCCACGGCAAACTGGCTGACACTGACGGCGGCGGTGCACAAATGCTGCGTAGCTAGCGCCATTCGACGGCCAACGCCGCGGTTCCTGGTGTGTCCGCTGTGCCGTGCGTGTGATCATTGCTTGTACAGCCCTCTCGCAGTGTCCGGAGCAAGTATGGTGGGTCTGACACACCGGTGTCAATGTGTTCTTTTTTCCATTTCCAGGAGTGTATGATGTTTCGTGGAGGGGTTCGCACACTGAGGCTTGTTGATGGCCCAGAACTGAAATCTGCAGCGTTTTACAGAAGGGTTGCACTTCTATCACGCTGAACGATTCTCTTCAGTCGCCGTTGGTCCCGTTCTTGCTGGATCTTTTTACGGCCACTGCGATGACGGAGATTTGATGTTTTACTGGATTTTTGATATCTACGGTGCACACGTGAAATGGTCGTACGGAAAAATCCCCACTTCATCGCTGCCTCGGAGATGCTGTCCCCCATCGCTCGTGCGCCGACTATAACACCACGTTCAAACTCACTTAAATCTTGACAAGCTGCCATTGTAGCAGCAGTAACCGACCTAACAACGTCGCCAGACACTTGCTGTCTTATATGGGCGTTGCCGGCCGCAGCGCCGTATTCTGCCTGTTTACATATCCCTGTATTTGGACAAGCATGCTTATACCAGTTTCTTTGGCGCTTCATTGTAGATGTTAATTTATTTTCAGATAAATAGTAACTGGAGTCATTTTTGATTAAAAATTATAATTCAGAAGATGTCAATTAACATTTCTATTTGTAAATAAATATGGAATTTAAATAAAAGTGAAATGTATTACTGCTTAACGATTCGGACGAGCGACTACACAATTATCAGCCTTTCATGCTCCACACTCTGCAATCGACAACCACGTTAAAAATTCACAAATGTTGGAATATTTTATTTCCCAACGAGTGTTGATTATAAAGACGATTTTTCAGAGTTCTTTAAGGGTTCTGTGATACTACTTTAGCAAATGTATGAATAAAATTAACTATGGGCGAGTCCGTATGGTACCAGTTTGTCAGCTCAGTTATCCCACCATGAAGTTACGTTTCGTCGGAGCGGGTGCAGTGAGAGTCAAATCAGACGCCAGTGTCTCTGTAGACCATCCTTGAACTGCTGAATTATGATGAAAACTGTCTACAGCGTTTCTGTGTTGTGCAGGTGCTATATCCAACAAGATCGTTCGTATTATGAGAAAATGCCTTGTGAAGTGAGTTTGTCGATCACCATGTAACAGTAGCGCCCTTTTACGCTTTGTAAATGATGATCTTAGTTTCTGTGAGGTGTTGTCCAACTGTATCCTATGCAATTTGACATGTCATACATTTGTTAGACCATCATGACGGTGAAACGCCGTTGTAAAGAGCACAGGCGTCACACAAGCTTATAATAGTTGAGCAAATCTAAGAACATAAACACTGCGCCCGTACTGCTCATCAGCTGGAATATAACCAACAACACAGAGATTCTGCTACACGTTTCCAGCTATTAGAATGTTGTTACTAACGAAGCCGTCAGAATAATCTATCTAACAATCCTGGTCCCTCCCCGATCAAACAACGAGGGGATAAAATTAATGGTAGTTGCTGACCCATTTTAATTAATATTTCACTGTCGATAACGTAAGATATTCGCCATATTTGTCTGCGTGATGGCGCTAGTTTCTTACTCTCGTCTTACGTTGCCATTCATTGCAATCTCTCGTTTCATTTGTGCCTTGAAAATGACAGGGTTCTGTACCTCTGCGATTGTCGAGGACCTTACCCAGCTGCATTGCCGTGAGTTATTGCAAGAGAATGACAATGATGTTATACTAAGGCAAATACGTAGTCTAAAATATCAATAAAAATGTAGAGATCGAGTACTGAAAATCGAAAGCATCGGTAAGTAATTCACTCTAAAGATATAAGATAGGGCTCCAAATAACCGCTAGTTTTATTTCACTTGTACAACCAAGAATCAGAGGGTGCAACAACAACAAAAAAAACCTCGGTGAGCGAAAGTAGAGAAGAAGCGAAAGAAACTTGAATGAAATAAATGTGTTTCTTAGTGCACAGTTCAGACTGAGGCTAAAGTATTTTAAGGTAGCAGGAAGCCAAAAAGCGAGTCCCTAAAGATCAGAGCCTACGCAGTTTTATGTAATGGATACTTCTGCCTAAGACGTTTACTAGTATCAAATACTGGCACAGAATCGACAAATGGGGTTCCTCAAATGCACTTCTGAAAGACGGTGTTGTACTCTGACATAACATATGAACCAAGGAGGTAAGCAGAGGGTAACAAGGATCGTTCAGTGCACGTAAGGCAGTGTAACATCAGGATGGTAACAGTTAAGTGGAAGAATGAAATACGAGTGCGCTACGTACATCGAAGCACGGAAAAGGATCGTTACCAGAGAACACATGTCTAAGCATATTTAGGAATCCAGAATGAGATTTTCACTCTGCAGCGGAGTGTGTGCTGATATGAAACTTCCTGGCGGATTAAAACTGTGTGCCGAACCGAGACTCGAACTCGGGACCTTTGCCTTTCGCGGGCAAGTGTTCTACCAACTGAGCTACCCAAGCACGACTCACGCCCCGTCCTCGTATTTAGGAATGGTAAACGTTGCACTTATAGGGATAGCAGAAGGGATCATTTGTAGAGGTGCATAAACATTGAAACAGATTAGTGAAAATAATGAATGAATGAAACGCAAGATAGGAAATTATGAACAGCGTGAGTCATGTCCTATGACATTACGAGAGGCAGGCTGGCAGAGCGAGAGGCTGTGGTGCGTGTTTGAACAGCGCCCGCAGAGGTGGGCTGTTCGCCGAGCGCCGTGATTTGCCTGGGGCCTCAGTGTGAGCGCTTGGGCCGGCCGTGGTGGCCGAATAGTTCTAGGCGCTTCAGTCCGGAACCGCGCGACTGCTACGGTCGCAGGTTCGAATCCTGCCTCGGGCATGGATGTGTGTGATGTCCTTAGGTTAGTTAGGTTTAAGTAGTTCTAAGTTATAGGGGACTGATGACCTCAGAATTTAAGTCCCATAGTGCTCAGAGCCGTTTTGCGCGCTTGGCTAGGAGGAGACAATTCAGTTGCAGCTAAGGTGGACGAAATGAAAGGCGATTATTATATTTCACATGCCTTACAAACACAATGCAGCAAAACCAACTACATATGAAAAAACCTCTGCGATGGGACGAGCTCACTGCAACTTCATGCTTGATTCTAGGATAAATATTAAGGGAGTTATAATCGTTTTAATCACGATACAATATCACTGGAGCGATCTTAACGTATGAAATACCAAAAGAAAGCTGACGACCGTAATGAGCACCACAACAAGCTATTAAAACCCATGGATGCGAATAATCCATTACTGGTGAGTTTATTGAAAGTTTGTATGCAAATGTGGCAATACTATAAATCCTCCGCATTTACGAGTAGTACGAAGGCAGAATGGGTTTCCCAGATCCTTATCTCATGTTCCTAGTGGACGACTATCCACAGTTATTTGATATATTTCAGTCTATTAGTTATGTAGATGGCCATTAACAAAATTATATAAAATCAGCATCGTAAAAGACAGTCCATGTAAAGAGCAGAATGACACCCATTCTTCAAACTCGTCATGTTTGCCTATAATTTCACACAATTTTTTTTGTCACAGTGGGGAAACAGATATAGGCATACTTCCTTATTTTTGTGATAATTTGTTTAGTATTATTATTTTAAGAAGAGGTCCCACTTGGAAGCGCAGTTGAATGGAATGGACAGTGACTTGAAAGGAGGATGTAAGATGAAAATCAACAAAGCAAAACAAGGACAATGGAATGTAGTTGAGGACTAGATGGGCATATAACGTAACTAATGAGGAGGCACTGAACAGAACTGGGGAGACAAGAAATCTGTGGAACAACTTGACCAAAAGAAGGTATCCGTTGATAGGACACAATCTGAGACATCAAGGGATCACCAGTTTAGTATTGGAGGGAAGTGTGAGGGGTAAAAAACGTGGAGGGAGGCCAACAGATGAATGCAGTAAGCAGACACTGAAAGATGTAGGCTGCTGTAGTTGTTAGGCTATGACAAGGCTCGCACAGGATAGAATAGCATGGAAGCTGCATCAAACCAGTCTTCGGACTGAAGGCCACAACAGCAGCAGCAGCAGCAGCAGCAGCAGCAACAACAACAACAACAGGTCCAAAATTGATCACAATAATTTTACCAGTATTCCAATATCTTGTGAAAATAGATGTAATTTGAACTGTGGCCCTTATTTAAGTACCTAACAAGCATTAAGAATAGTACGATAACACAGAAGAAATTAGAGTACGAGCTGCAAGACGCACGAGGTGGTCTGCTGGTCGGTGGTCCTGTGCTTTGATTTGTTGTTGTTAGTGAGTCTTAAGAAGACTGTGCGCGAGAGGAGCCGCTTGCATTAACTTTAGTTGGACTTCGAATAACTTCATGAGCATGGGTTCTTACTTCAAATTTTCGTTGGGCTTTCATCATCTGACTGCGTACTCAGTGACTGATTTTGCACCAAGTTATTAACTTTAATTTTGTTTATGACATTTGAGACAACTTTGAAGTATAATTATTTGCTGCAGTTGATATATATATTCCTGTGTGATTGACGTTTTGCATTTTTAGCAGTGGTCAGTTAGCATAACGAACTTTAATTTACATTGCGTTTGATAGTGAGAAACTTCACTTTCGGGCTTTGAGTGCTTGCTGTTGATTTTCGTGTATGAATGTGCAGTTAAATGAACGTCGCTAGCATGTGATTCGGTATTCTATCCTCTGCCTCCATTACACGCATCCGTTACCGTTTGTTTTTTATTTGAATTCGCAATTTATATGAGGCCATCGTTCACACACATGTGATTATTATTCAATAAACATTTATTTTGTTTCACTTATAATCCTTCGGTTTCGTCAACATTATTAATCCCGACTTATTTATCCATTTTATTCGTTAACTTGTTTATCTACTTAAAAAGGTTAAGGATCAATTCTGTAACAAATGTGTGGATTTTCAAGCGACGGTGTATGACCGGCCCCTGTGATTTAGCGAGTCAAGCCACAAATTAGAATATAATCTTTATTTGCCTTTCAGTATGTTTTCCATACAATTGGCCGTGCGCTGCTCACACCCATAGTGGCAAGTAGAAGAACCGAAGTGCTCACAACCATTCACAATTTTTGCCACTCACACGTCCTTCAGTTAGCAAATTAACCACTCCTTGATGTCGCAGGATGTCTTTTTATCAACGAATCCCTTCCTTCAGTCTCTCTATGAAACCTTTTCGTCGTCAGTACGATATCACCACTTACTCCATCTGCCTACGTATTTATCTGCATCCTTCCTTAACATCCCACTTCAGAAGCTTTATTCTCTTTTTATCCATACTTCCTGTAGTTCGTTTCACTTCCATACAAAGGTATACTCCAGTTACTTCCTGAAAAGTCTGACACTTAAACTTATAATCACTTTTAACACACTATGTCTCTCTTGTTATTGTAAGTCTGCATTTTATATCCTGCCTACTTCAGGCGTCGTCAGTTATTTTGCTGCCCAAACAATAAGACGCGTCTACAACGTTTATTGTGTATTTCCTAATCTGATCCCCTTAGTATCGCTTGATTTATTTCGTCCATACTGGATTAACCTCGTCATACTTTTGTTGATGTTCATTTTATATAGTCTTTTCAGGACACTGGTGAAATTCTTTCCAAGTCCTTTACCACTTCTAACAGAATTACAATGTCCTCACCGAACATAAAGACTTTCATTTTTCTCCCTAAACTGTAATTCATTTCCATATTTCTCCTTGGTTCCTTTCACTGCCTGCTCAATGGACAGATTTAATAATATCAACGATAGGCTACAATACTATCTTGTTTCCTTGTAAAGTACTACCTCCGTTTCATATTTTCTTATAATAGTGGTATCACTTTTGAACAACTTGTAGGTAAGCTGTATTGTACCCCCATAACGTTACAATTCTTGATGATACAGAACGGTACTGGATCACAAATTTCTTCGTAATAGAAGTATAAAATTTATCATTGAAAATTTTAAAAACTAATGGAATGTTGTGGTACACCTTTAAAAGAGTGTGGTGAACTACGCGGAAGCACAGTACGAGATCTCAACGTAACAATGCTTAAAAGTATTCATCCATGAAATTGTCTTGTGTAGGAATATTTAAAAAACAATTCTTAATTTCGTATACCATATAAAAGTTATTTGATATGATAATTTGGTACGCCGACACCTCACTGCGTTCCGTATACAGCTTCTTACCAAAGTGCAAAGGGATCCATTGGCTTAACCAGGCCAAGATATAGTCAACTCCTATAGTAACAGCGCGTTCACAAATTTTACTTAGTAAACGGAGATGGAGTTGATTGATCATGCAGTTGCATTGAAGTTTTAAAAGTCTGTCAGCGCACTACTACTAAATTTATAACATGCACTTCTTTCTTTCTTTCTTTCTGCACATGAACTGTTTGATAGTACAGTACGGTAAGGGATCACCAATTTCTTCGTAATAGAAGTATAACACTTATAATTGAAAACTTATTTACCGTGGAGCAGCTCACAATAATATTTGAAACCTCCAAAAAATATCAAAAACAGAGTACAAAACGGTTGTAACTGACGATGCAGAACTCTTATTTTGGTACATATCTAACAATATCATGATTTTATAATAACAAAAATAAAAGTAAATAAAAAACGTCATGAAACGACCCTGTACCTTTGGATTACTGTGGCTGAGGACATGTATGGCTTCAGCATAGCTATGCGACGTCTGCAGTGTGTGTGAAACCTTCTGCCAGGGGGCTATTCGGCTGGCTGCGAGCGCGCATGGGAATTTATCCCGTTTGCAAACAGCTGGCGACACATGAGCCTGTTTCTGCAGGCCACTTTCGCGGCTATTTTTGACGGAATCGGCGCACCTGTCTCACACCCGTCGTTTCCCACTAATGTGCAGGCCATGCCCGTCGGTTCCGGTCTCTCAGATACGCCCGAAGGTCGGGGCCCTTCGCGTATGGTGTAAATCGTTGGACTTTCGACATTTATCCGGAACCCCAAGACTGCAGTTCATACATTGAAATCAGTCCTACCCGTACAGGAAGCACGGGAGTAGCAGGAAAACTTCACTGAAGTTTGAAAAGTAACGCGAAAATAGATTTGCATAACGAAGGGTTGGATGTCAAATGCGGGCATATTGTAAGATTACGACAGCACGACATAGTGTAGAGAAAAGGTGAGTCGCTGGAAGCTGAATTGTAACAGAGTACCTTACGGAGTAGGTGATGCGTTCGAAGACACCAGCCTAACTTTGGACACTTTTTAACGTTTCCATTAGTTGAATTTACTTCTTTCTAGCGTCCATATTCGATTTAGAAGGCTCTTATTTCTGCATGGTGACACCTCTGTAGACTAGTTTCGTAATCGAGGGACTGATTTCCTCGTTGTTTGTTCCCTAATCTTCCACACAACCAACCACTCATCAAATAATTCTTTATCGATAGGTCCAAGTACGAGTACGTAGTCCTGGATGGCGACTGTTCACTATAAATTAGGAGACGTCTGGTGTACCGCAAACAAACATCAAAGGACCGACCACATTTTCAGTGCGTCTTAACGGTATTTGATGCAGAGTGGCCTCTAACTCTTCGCTGGCGATGCTGGTCTCTAAATAACCGCCGTGATAATAGCAAAGAAGACGAGAACGAAACGAAAGAAAAATGCAGTTGCGTAAGAAATGGTGGGCCGGCTTACACGTTAATAAATACACGAGTAACCACAGTCGCGAGAAATATCCATTACCGCACCCCTCCCCCCCCTCCCAACCCCCCTCTCAACCGAACATCAATTAATAATCATTTAAATACCTGCATGTAACACTCCCAGTGAGAACGAACACCTAAAATCAGTTATAACTATCATATAATGTAGGATTTCACAGCCGGTATTTGCGGTCTTGCTGATATTTAATTTGTGGCCTTAAGGCCTTGGACCAAGGCATAATTGTCAGTTTAACGTTTCGTCTTCCACGGGTGGAGAGTTTATTACAGGCTTTACACAAGGCCGAACTGTTCAGATGTATCCACGTGGGTACACATAAACAGTTCGGCTTGCTGAGTTTGCTGTGAGTCTTAACAGATTTATTATTCGTTAAAGCCTCTGATGGAAGACGAAATATCAGGCACATAATTCTGCCTTTAACCCCGCCTTTATGCCATAAACCAAATATCAGTTATAAAAACGTTCGAGTCTACACTTTTGCTGTTGAAATTTCGGGAGTTTGCGATGTGTCGAAATCACATATGAACCTATTCTAGAGAAATGCTCCAGTACTAGAAGCTTCACGAAACTGACGTATATGAAAATAGTCAACGAACTGAGGCGCTAATTATTACAGTCTTGCACTGGGAGTTGCTGGAAGAACTACGAAACCAGTTCGTTATGCCGGTAGTAAAATTGTTGATATAGCATACATTCCACGTAAGGACTGCAGGGAAGATGAAGCTAGAGTATTTCATCGCCTCTGACTTTGTGATTCGAGAACACTTTCTACAAAGCATTTTGAGACCAATCGGCAGATAAGGGGCGCAGATAAATTATCACGACTTGTAAAGCACACACCTGTGAAGGTGTTACAATATTTATCAAAAAACTACAACAATATATAAAAATTCCGACGTCGGTGAAATTTGTACATGCGATCGATACTACATGTAATGTGCATTTTTATACAATTGATCTTGCTACGGAACGTTCACCATTATGGTTCCATGATTCGTTAATGCTATTAATAACACCCTTCATTCTAAGAAATACTTACGAGGAGGCAATCGCACAAAAATTGAAAACACGACGAATTGAACCTTTTCCGAAATGATCAACAAGCATGAAAACGTAGTTTGTACTCAAATTCAGCAGTTCTGAAAAAAGTTGTATTCACTTTGCTACATGTGTATTATGCCGATTGGCTTAACAAAATTGGACGACGTACTTTGCATTGCTTACTTTTATCTTCTAGAATTTAATGGGGGCAGACTGCTGAAAAAAGTTAAAATAATTGATAAAAATTGATATTCAGAAATTTGTTTAATTTTACACGCACTGACTTTCAAAAGGTTCTGCTATCTGTAAACCATTTTTGTTTACATAGGATGGTATTTTCCACTTTTAACCGCAGGAGCATAATTACTAAAACAAAATTAAAAATTTTTGTTTAAGAGTAATATCCACGTTTGCACATAGAGTACTGTGAAGGTCAATAACGCGTCTGAAATAAAATAGAAACCAGACTGGCACGTGTGTATTGGACATCAGGCGAGACAGGTTACCCGTAATTTTTTGTATTACAGGGAAATGGATTTCCTGAAGAAAGTAGAGCTCTTAGATGTTTTTCGCAGTAGTCACGCAAGCAACTTTCGAATTCACAGCGACGTATTACCTTGTATTTTACACCTCAGTATGGAAGTAAATATACAAACCATTTTTGACGACGTTGAGTAAAACGCATAACCCGTATTGTTAGGTATAACGTTCATTTCCACTTCTTTAATTTTTGTACAAACACAGGAATTTTGTAACTGATCATTTTAACTGTGTATTTTCAGTGATTCGTAAAATAAGTCTCTTCCTTCTATTTGGCAGCATCTTTACTACTCGAATGAGAACTCGCTTTAAATTATGATAATGAGTCAGTCATCCTGAGATGCAGTGAATCCTTCATCATATACCGGGTGATCAAAAAGTCAGTATAAATTTGAAAACTGAATAAATCACGGAAAATGTAGATAGAGAGGTACAAATTGACACACATGCTTGGAATGACACTGGGTTTTATTAGAACAAAAAAAACACAAAAGTTCAAAAATGTCCGACCAATGGCGCTATATCTGATCAGAATAGCAATAATTAGCATAACAAAGTAAGACAAAGCAAAGATGATGGTCTTTACAGGAAATGCTCATTATGTCCCTCATTCCTCAAGAATAGCTGTAGTCGAGGAATAATCTTGTGAACAGCACTGTAAACCATGTCCGGAGTTATGGTGAGGCATTGGCGTTGGATGTTTTCTTTCAGCATCCGTAGAGATGTCGGTCGATCACGATACACTTGCGACTTCAGGTTACCGCAAAGTCAATACTTGCACGGACTCAGGTCTAGGGATCTGGGAGGCCAAGCATGACGAAAGTGGCGGCTGAGCAAACTATCACCACCAAACGACGCGCGGAAGAGATCTTTCATGCATCTAGCAATTTTTTTTATTCTGATAAAACCCCATGTCATTCCAAGCATGTGTGTCAATTTTTACCCCTCTATCTACATTATTCCGTGGTTTATTAAGTTTTCAAATTTATACTGACTTTTTGATCACCCGGTATATGGGTAGAAACCTCAGGCTAAAATTAAATGGAGGTCATTTCCTGAATTATGGGCGCTTTTCCATCCCGTTTATGTAGGAAATCAGAGCACTTCGAAGGTAGAAATAATGTTTAATTAGCACTTCGAGACGACAGAGGATAAGACAAACGCTCGTCTCGTTACAGCGATATGCAGGCTGGCAATGTCCCTCTAAGACTTATTAGGAATATGAGTCAGGATGTGGAACAGCCTTCGAGGTGTGTGCAGGTAGGCAGGTGCTCGCGTGCCGCCGTGGGAACGACGAATTCCAGGCGGAAGGCGGGTGAGTCAGACGTGGCGCAGGCTCCGCCGCCCTATCGATCGGCGCCGTCAGTCGGGCGTCGCGGCGCTCGGCGTCCACGCGGCGCCAACTCCCCACCAGCCAACGCCGGGACGCCTCTCGGCCGCGCACGGATGCGTGCGGGGTCATTACGGCCCAACTTTGGCGCACTCGCTCCGGGACGCGGGCGGTTCCGCCCCCGCGGTCCACACCTGAAGTTCCCCTCAATCGATTTTGCTAAATCAAAGCACACCGTGATCTGGATGTAAGGACTCGGAATTGGACTCCACTCCTTCGAAATCTCTACGTACGCTCGAACACTGATAAAGAATGAGGCTCAGCCTCCCAAAAGAGATTGGGGAACGCGACAGACCCTGTTTTCATAACGATACTATCTCCAGCAGCACGTAACAATGACGCTCCGTTACATTATACCCAAAACAATTGAACTACATCATCAGCTGAAAACACTTATGATTTTTGAATCGGCATTACGAAAGCATGAAATTCGAATGAGAGAAACAAACTAAACTGACTTACCTGAAAATTAAATACTCTAACGGAAAATAATCACAAAACCAGAAAAATAACTCAGAATAATGAAAATTGGAGAGTTTGTATGTTATATGTTAACCTGGGACCTAGAAACGACGGAGAGGCTCCGCCGCCGCCGCAGCCGCAGTGGTCCACAACCCCACGACGACTACCGCAGTCCAGGTCACCCCACACCGAACCCAGAGTTATTGGGCCGTTCGGCCCCCGGTGGACTCCCTTCAAGGAATGTCTCACACCAGACGAGTGTAACCCCTGTGTCTGCGTGGTGGAGTAATGGTGGTGTACGCGTACGTGGAGAACTTGTTTGCGCAGCAATCGCCAACATAGTGTAGCTGAGGTGGAATATGGGTAACCAGCCCGCATTCGCCTAGGCAGATGAAAAACCGCCTAAAAACCATGCACAGACTGTCCGGCTCACCAGAGCTCTACACAAGTCCGCTGGGCGGATTCGTGATGGGGACCAGGCGCTCCTTCCTGCTCCAGGAAGCTGTACGTTAGACGGTCAGCTAACCAGGCGGGCTATTTTGGAGAGTACGTTTGTCTAGGTAACATATTTAAGCGATTAACATTGCGAAAGGATAGATTAATTCTAGAACGAGATAAACCATTGCAAATGCGAAATGCTGGTACAATAACAACTGTTGTAGCCGCCAGAATTCTGAATGCATGTATGCAAACGTGCATGCATTGTGTTGTACAGGTGGAGAATGGAAGTTTTTGGGGTGGAGTTCCGTGCCTGTTGCTCTTGTCGGTCTATACAAGGGCGGTTAATGCTAGTTTGGATGACGCTGGGGTTGTCGCCCGAAAATGTCCCATATGTGCTCAATTGGAGACAGATCTGGTGATCGAGCAGGCTAAGGCAGCACGTCAGCACACTCTAGAGCAAGCCGGGTTACAACAGTGGTAAGTGGACGAGCGTTATCCTGTTGAAAAACACCCTCTGGCAGGCTGTTCATAAACGGCAGCACAACAGATCGAATCGCTCGATTTACGTACATATTTGTTGCCCAGATAGTCACTCTAATGCTCCTATCATATGGAATCGCACCCCAGACCATAACTCCAGGTGTACGTCCAGTGTGTCTAGCACGCAGATGGGTTGCTTGCAGGCCCTCAACTGGCCTCCTCCTAACCAAAACACAGCCATCATTGGTACCGAGGAAAAACCAGGTTTCGTCAGAAAACTCAACAGACCACCACCCTGCCATCCAATGAGCTCTCGCTTGACAGCACTGAAGTCGCAAATGGCGATGGTTTGGGATCAGTGGAATGCACGCTACAGGGCGTCTGACTCGGAGCTGTCCTTGAAGTTGCCGATTCGTAACAGTTGTGTCGCTGTAGTGACAACTGCTCCTCAAACTGCTGCTGCAGATTCAGTACAATGTGCCAGAGCCATATGTCGAACACGGCAGTCCCACGTGGATGTCTGGAGCCCGGTCTTCTTAGTCTAGATTAGATTAGATTTACTTTCATTCCTATTGATATGTAGTGAGGAGCTCCTCCAGGATGTAGAACATGTTAGAAAAACAACAATACATAACAAATATTTACAACTCAAACAAATAAGCTAATGTACCATTCCACAGGTCCCAAGTGGAATGATGGTCATTTTTTAATGAACACTATATGAAAGAATTATTTTACAAATACTAATGCACTGAATTTAAAATATTTTTTATTTATTTATAAGGTAATAAACATGTAATACAACTTCTATAATACTTATTTTCAATGAACACATGACTGCACTGAAATGGTATATGTATATATATATACACACACAAATCAGTTGGTTCTACTGAGAAATGCATCAATGGAGTAGAAGGAGTTGGCCACCAATAAATCTTTTAGGCTTCCCTTAAACTGAATTTCATTGGTTGTTAAGCTTTTTATGGCTGCTGGCAAGTTATTGAAAATGTGTGTTCCTGAATAATGCACACCTTTTTGTACAAGACTAAGTGACTTTAAATCCTTGTGAAGATTATTCTTATTTCTAGTATTGATTCCATGCATTGAGCTGTTGGTTTGAAAAAAGTGATATATTTTAAATGACAAATTTCATTAAGGAATAAATATATTGGGAAGCAGTAGTTAGTATACCTAGCTCCCTAAACAGGCTTCTGCAGGATGTTCTTGAGTTCACACCACATATAACTCTTGCCGCACGTTTTTGTGCCCGGAAAACTTAACTTGGCTTGATGAATTACCCCAAAAAATAATCCATGTGACATTATGGAATGAAAGTAAGCATAATATGCCAGCTTTTTCATTTTTATATCCCCTATGTCTGACACAATTTGCATTGCAAATAGAGATTTGTTAAGACGCTCCAGCAGTCCTGTGGTGTCCTTTTCCCAGTTGAATTCATTATCAAGCTGTAATCCCAAGAGTTTAACACTGTCCACTTCTTCTATCTGCTTGTCATCAAATGTTAGGCATATACTAATGGGACATCCCTTACAAGTTCTGAACTGCATGTAGTGTGAAAAAAGTTTAGTGACAAGGAATTGGCTAGGAACCAGTGATTAATGTCCTCAAATATTTTATTAGCTGATCTTTCTAAGACTAAATAGGATTTGCTATTTCTTGCGACTGTACATTCTCGTGACCACCACACCAGCAGTCATGCACAGTGGCTACATTTCTGCCAAGTCTTTCTCAAATATCGGTGAAGAAGAAGTGACACTACCACGTGTTAATGATTACCAAATTTGGTAGAAACTTGCAGTAAATGTTACCCTCTGGGAGAATTTTTTGAATTTGACCGGGTGTTACCTAACAGACAGAGGGAATCGAACAGGAAATTCGTAATGGTAGCAGTTAGTAGATACCAGAAAGACTAAAATTTTGCAAGAAGTTACAGTAACAGAGTTCTTGTAAATGAAAAATAAAACGGTCGCCAGCCTAATTAGGCATTATACTTCGGAAACATTTTTAATAAATCTATTTTTACTCTTTCATACATGCTTTCTTAATCAAGTGCAATGAACACCTACAATAACTAGACGAACTACACAGTGGGTAACAGTAGTTATCAGCAGCATAGTTAAGCAATCATAGAAATGGAAAAGAGGCTTTATTCCTATTGACCACGATCTTCGCTTCTACCTTTCACTAATTTGGCACATGAATTGTTTCCTAGGGCATACACAAGACTAAGTGGCATTTGGTAAGAATTAATTTTTGACTGCAGATATATACACATCACAAATGCAATAAGATAGCACTGTACACATACCTTTTATACATGCTCTTTTAAATAATCACTTCTAGTTTCTTTAGCTAGCAAACAACTATTCAGTTTGGTTTCTTCCTGATAGAAAAGAATGAACTGGGGTCCCACAAACCATCCCTTCTCTATACAAGCTAACTGTATACACTTCACAAAAATATTTTGAATTATGAAAAAATCTGAATTACTTCCACACTTAAGATCATTTATCTTGCAATATTTTAATACCATTTGCACTGACAAAAAACTTCAGAAAAGACTTTTAATTAAAAGTTAACTTCAAATAGTATTAAAATTTAAGTCCCTCATAACATCACTTGTGAAACAAGTGGTTTTAAATTAACCTCTATTTCGTTCATCAATACTATAACTTTGGCACTTTCCAACTGTAGCAATTCATAGTAAATTAAAAACTTTTCATCTGATAAATATTATGTGCCCCTTACGTTACTCGTGAAGCGAGTAGTTTTCACTGACAATTTTAATGTTCGTACACTGTAAACAATGACACTTGTAAAGTAGAAACTATTCAAAGTAACTTGGAGCTTTTCATAAGTTTGACGTAAAATGAAATGGATTAATGTAAATCTTTCACAAACAGAATACTCGGACTTACATAGTTTGAGGAAAGGACCCTGCTTGGTACCATGATAGGAGTAAATTCATGGTTCGAACAGAAAGTTCAGCAATATTTGAATTATTATTGTAAATTAAATCACACAAACACTCTGGTTCATAATGTTACACATTTCTAACCTGTCGAATCTGATGAAGTGGTGGCGCAATAGTGGTGGCGAGCACGTGGCGGCTACCTAGTCTCTCCTTTGGCAGTAATATGCTCTATTTAGTGCTTCTTGGCGAGGTGAGTATAATTTTTAGAGCCATTTCCAATGCGAGAGCACCATTTTACAGCCACAATTACACCCGAGGCCATTCCATCTCAAATTAGATACTGGATGCCTCGCCCGGCACCTGCGCTGCTGACTTGTCGGCTGCTGGCAACTGACTGCCTGCTGCGCTCTCTCGCTCAGCGCCCAGACCGAGCGCCATTTCCACCTTTTAGCTCGTGCCACACCATTTCCGTAGCGGAGGGGAATCACTATGTCTTTTACATAATACAATACAAAATCCCTAAGTATGAACCAGTTTTTACATTGCAGTTTTTCATACAAAAGCGTATTTAACAAAATTCCATTATTCAAACACACTATTACGTTAAACAATTCATGCATCATAAAGTACCACCTCCCTCCAGTGATCCAAAGAACTGAACTAGTAACGAGTAAACACTTCTTAAATAAAGTTGTACTGTACCGATTGCCCACAATCGATTGTGGTGTTACAAAGATACAGCTTATCAGAGCTCTATTCCACGACCTCGTTCAAACTCAGTGACGTGTTGATAATTGCGTCTTTGTCGGCTTAAAGGCATTCTTGACTAACATCAACTCACCACGTCCAGTCTCAAAGGTAACTAACGCTCACGACTGTTAAGTGTGTGTTTAAAGCAAACCTGATCTGCATCCTCATAGCGGCGCCCCAAGATGCGACTGGTACGAAATTTGAAGACATCATCTTTCAGAGGTAGATACATGCCTGCCAACTTTCGTTAATACCGCACAACCCAGTCTTGGTTTTTCTGTTTTTCTCCCGGACAGTTTATTACCATGTAAGACAGCATGTATAAATTTCAGTTAAAAGTGTCAAATAATTAACAGGACGTTAAACTCTAATCTTCCTGCCTTTACGAATAAATATTATGTAACCTGCATTTGAACATGTTAACAAATCTCAAGATGGGTTAAGGAATTACCAACTTCACATGTCTTGTGCCGCTAACTACATGCATGTGTATTATGGAATTAGATAATACGTTATGAAGTACTATGTTATACTGAGGCCGGATAATTCCTGCAAAAGAATCAGTACCGATTCCGTTAAGAGCTATGGCGTGAAACTGAGCTCATTACTTATCTTCGGTATATTTTCCCGTGACCGCCTTGCAAAATACGTGCGAATATCAGGCCAAGCACGCTATTGGCAGGGAAATCGCAACAGCAGACATCAGCCGAGACTGAAGGATAAGGGTTACTCAAATGATAACGAGACAGATGGGAATTAAAGCACGTAAGCTATTTACGTTTCAAAAGTAATCGTCGTAACTATTAATACATTTATCCCACTGAGAGACCAGACGATCAATGCCTTCATGGAAGAAAGTTTCCGACTACCTACTGAACCACTGCCGCACGTCTTCGTCCGATGCAAATCATGTGAACACGCCTACATGTCACCAAGTTTGTTTCGATTACCCTGCAAAAGCTTCGCTGGTAAGCCTTTATACATTCTCCAAATAGTCCCGATCTCTTTCCAGTATTTTTGGAGCCCCGGACAAAGACATTTGTGTATGTCGATTTGCATCAGACTAAGAGGTGTCCTTTCGATATAAAAAAGTTTACTTGCTTTTTCCCACCTATCTCATTTTTGTTTACTAATCCTTATACAAAAGCGCAATACTTAAAGTGTGGTGGATGTTTCGGGCCCACAGTGAAGCAACCCACACGCCAAACCCGCTTGCCTTACTGTGTTCTGCGACCTAGTTCAGCGGAACACAACCTCTTGATTATTTAAGGGGGGTAGGAAGTCAAACGGGCCGACTTGGAGCAGGAGAGGCACCACAGGACATTTTATTTTGTACTGTCTATATTTTTACAAATAAAGTCATAAAACTTTGTCAGCATGACCAGAAGGATTCAGGATTCACACTCATAGCAGTGCAAAAACATAACAAAATAAATTGTTTTTAGATATGAAATTTCATCATTTTTTTCACTTACTCTTGGCTGCATTTGTTGCGATAGGTACATTTTTCTTCACAGGGTAAGAGAGATTCTTTGATTAATTTTGCACATCATACAAACCATACCTACAGGTGTATGAAACTCTAGAATTTTCCAAATCTATTAAGAACTGTGGTAGAAATTGAGATAATTAACTACAAAATTTGATTTTTTTCTAAACATAAAGTTTAAAACGTAACAGCTCATTCATTTTTTCATAAATTAAATAGATTCTAGAGTTTCAGATACCTGTAAGTATGGTTTGTATGTTGTACAAAATTCATCGAGCAGTCTCTCTTACTTACGAAGAAAAGTGTTCCTATAGCAACAAATGCAGCCAATAGTAAGTGAAAAAATGATAAAATTGCACATGTAAAAAAAATTATTTTGTTATGTTTTTGAACTTCCGCTGCTACGAGTGTGAATCCTGAATCCTTCCTGGTCATGCTGACAAAGTTTCATGAATTTACTTGTAAAAGTATAGACAGTGGAAATTAAAATGTCCTGTGGTGCCTCTCCTGCTCCAAGTCAACCCGTTTGACGTCCTACCCCCCTTGAGCCGATATCTGAGTATACCTGGGACGACGCAGTTGTATACAGGAGTACTCTGTCATTACAGTACTGCTGAGAAATGAAAAAAATGCCCGCAGATGATCAACCTTTGATGCACACAGTGCCACTTGATCAACATAAACGAATTCTATTTAATGTATGTAAATAGGCGAGGTAGGCATATACACTTCTAAAATCATTTTCCACTATGATGGGACACGCTTTATGGAGTACAAAAAATACTGCTTAATAAATAAACACGTGTTCCACAAACAGATATCTTGTTTAACTCAAATCGTTGAGTTCGTCGTTGCAACTCAGAGAGCAGCTAATGACGCAGCACACTTTGATGCTGTGTTTCTTGACTTTCGGAAAGCAATCGATACTGTCGCCTAATCAACAAAATACAAAATTAGGGAACATCTGAACAGTCTTGTCATTTCCTAGGAGACAGAACTCGACCAGTTCTCTTAAAAGGGTCAAATAGTAGTTTTATTTTCGTTATTAACTGGCCTGCCAACGGCCTTGCCGCAGTGGTAACACCGGTTCCCGTCAGATCACCGAAGTTCAGCGCTGTCGGGCTGGGCTAGCACTTGGATGGGTGACCACCCGGTCTGTCCAGCGCTGTTGGCAAGCGGGGTGTACTCGGCCCTTGTCAGGCAAACTGAGGAGCTACTTGACTGTGAAGTAGCGGCTCCGGTCACGAAAACTGACAACGGCCGGGAGAGCGGTGTGCTGACCACATGCCCCTCCATATCCGCATTCAGTAATGCCTGTCGGTGAGGATGACACGGCGGCCGGTCGGTACCGTTGGGCCTTCATGGCCTGTTCGGACGGAGTTAAGGTTTAGTATTAACTGGTCTGATAGGGCCCCTGTCCTCTGGCAACCTTTTCCTCTCGGAGTAGCACTCGTACCCAAGTCTTCAATTACTTTTTGCGTATACGAGTGTTCCAATCCCTGTCTTCCCATACATTGTTCACCCTTTCCAACTACCTCGAGTTCCACGTGAGCTATTCTTTTAATGTCTTAATCCATGACCTACCATCTTACGGCTTCTTGCTTTCAAAGTTTCTTCACCTCCCAAACGCTCTCAAAAACTTCCTCATTGTTTAGCCTACAGGACCACCTAATTTTCAACACTCGTCGGTAGCACCACATCTCAATCGCCTCCATTCACTTCCGATCCGATTTCCTCGCTGAATATGATTCAGTATCATACAATGCTGTACTCTAAACGTTAATTCTCAGAAATTTATTCCTTATATTAACGTCTGTGTTGCATTCTAATAGGCTTCCTATGGCCAGGAATGCACGAGTTTTTATGCCGAGTAATTTATAGACGTATCAGCCCTTGCTATATTTGCGACTGTGTGGATGATGATATTCTCCAAGTCTGTGGACGAGGGATTATCAATGGTTCAAATGGCTCTGATCACTATGGGACTTAACATCTGAGGTCATCAGTCCCCTAGAACTACTTAAACCTAACTAACCTAAGGACATTACACACACCCATGCCCGAGGCAGGATTCGAACCTGCGACCGTAGCGGTCGCGCGGTTCCAGACTGTAGCGCCTAGAACCGCTCGGCCACCCGGCCGGCAGGGATGATCAAAAACTAAGGATAAAAGGCCGCTTTTCCTGAATAAATTACAGAGAAATTCAAATCAGTATTAATTACATAGCAAAGGATATCTATTTATTTATAAAAAGCAGTTCGCGGGGTTGGATATCTCAGTTACTTGGTGGGGAGAAGCTCATCATTCTTACTGTTTTGGAAGATGAAAGTCTTTATAAAGAAGTAATTAAATAGATTGCTTTTTGTCCAGTCGTGCAAGGAATACCGTCAAGAAATCGACATCAACGTTAACTCATCACATGCAATTACATTGTTAAAAATCTTTTGATTGTGTCTCCGCAGAGCAGACATACCGGCCACTTTGCGCATTCACATTCACGCAGGTCGAGAGAGAAGCCTGCACAGAGGGCGGGCTCATGTAGTCCACAGACTGGAAGTCGCTCTAATTCCCAAACAAAGGGTCAGGTGTCGGCAACCCTTTGCCTGGACGTGCCGATAGGTAAGAGGTGGTAGGAAGCACGAATTTTCCTTTGCCACACACATCAGGCGTGATGTCCTGCTCTGATTACAGTGTTACAGATTGGTTGTGGGAATAACATACCACAGAGGGAAACTCACAAAAATAAACATCGCTAATAAAGACCTAAACATTCCAAAAAGATTGCGGGGAAAAAAACCCGCCTTAACGTATACCGCATATAGACTCTATAAAACGCACACCTGCTAACAGCTCTGAGCAAATGTATAGTACTAGCGAAATGACTCCCTTACAGCATTTCGCTGGGGCCGTCGGGTCAACACGTCTGGAAGCCTTGTGCTCAGGTCTGTGAACAACTAGCGAGAAATCCTAGTGCCCCAAAGCGACATCGGTGGCAATTACTGACTGGTGATCACATCACAAAGAGTGATGTGATCCATCCCCATATGTATAGACAGATGAAAGCAAATAAACTAATTAAATTTCAAGAACACTCCCCATATTTCGAAGGACTTGTATGCAGAGACGTTTGAGAACACAAGCACAATCCTGCACGTGTTGCTCGTAACCCACACAGTCCGACAGCAGCCAAACGCATACTGAGCAGTAGTTCACTATTCGCCCAGCCAGTGAGCTCCTCGAGCATCGCCACGTGGACAGTCAAACGATCCCAGAGTATCTTTTTGATATTTGACGCCTGTGAAACCACCTCCACTTCCACTCAAGTGCCTATTTCCTGCTGCATGAACCGACGTATGTAAGATGTCCTCCTTAACCCTCCTCCTATTGCCATTCATGCAGACCTGGTTCTGGTAATCGGTGTACTGCTTTGCTCTCACAGTTCCACTGGTATGGAAACCTGTAGTGGATGAAACAAAGACATTCTAGAAGAAGTAAGTAGCGTGTGTCATGTGCCACACCAACCCCTCGTTTGTCCTGAACAAAGCAGCAGACACCTGGGAAACCTCCCAATCCTTCCAAAAATGCAAGGCTGTGGATGTCGTGGAAATATTCCCTGACTCTGTCAGATTGACTGACTAATTAATTAAATCGATACCCTCGGTGTGGGACAATTTTTCTTTGCTTCATTGGTGGACACTAAGACTGACGTATATGGTGAAAAATTCCGGGATTTGATTCCACAACTGGTCGTATGTGAAGTATGTTAGTAGCAAGACACAATTAACGTCTTCTCTGCGCGATAGCAATGGAGATACTATCGAAGACAGTGCTGCCAAAGAAGAGTTACTAAACACAGCCTTATGAAATGCATTCACAAAAGAAGACGAAGTACATTTTCCACAATTCGAATCGAGAACAGCTGCCAACATGAGTAACGTAGAAGTAAATATCATCGGAATAGTGAAGCAACTTAAATCACTTAATAAAAGCGAGTCTTCTGCTTGAGACTGTACACCAATTAGGTTCCTTTCGGAGTATGCTGATGCATTAGCTCCATATTTAACAATCACATACACCCGTTCGCTCGACGAAAGATCCGTACCCAAAGACTGGAAAGTTGCACAGTTCACACCAATATTCAAGAAAGGTAGTAGGAGTAATCCACTAAATTACAGGCCCATATCGTTAACGTCGATATGCAGCAGAATTTTAGAACATATATTGAGTTCGAGTGTTATGAATTACACCGAGGAAAACGGTCTATAGACACACAGTCAACATGGGTGAAACACAACTAGCTCTTTATTGCTATTGCTATTGAGAGCTGTTGACAAAGGATTTCAGATCGATAGAGTATTCCTGGATTTTCGGAAGGCTTTTGACACTGTACCACACAAGCGGCTGGAAGTAAAAATTGCGTGCTTATGGAATATTGCCTCAGTTATGTGACTGGATTTGCGATTACCTGTCAAAGAGGTCACAGTTCGTAGTAACTGACGGAAAGTCATCGAGTGAAACAGAAGTGATTTCTGGCGTTCCCCAAGGTAGTGTTATAGGGCCTTTGCTGTTCCTTACCTATATAAACAATTTGAGAGACAATCTGAGCAACCGTCTTCGGTTGTTTGCAGATGACGCTGTCGTTTATCTACTAATAAGATCAAAACAAACTGTAAAACCATTTACAAAAGATATCTGAAGTGTGCGAAAAGTGGAAACTGACCCTAAATAACGAAAAGTGTGAGGTCATCCACACGAGTGCTAAAAGGAATTCGTTAAACTTCGGTTACACGATAAATCAGTCTAATCTAAAAGCTGTAAATTCAACTAAATACCTAGGTATTACAACTACGAATAACTTAAATTGGAATGAACACACAGAAAATGTTGTGCGGAAGGCTAACCAAAGACTGCGATTTATTGACAGGACACTTAGAAAATGTAACAGACCTACTAAGGAGACTGCCTACACTACGCTTGTCCGTCCTCTTTTAGAATACTGCTACGCGGTGTGGGATCCATACCAAATAGGGCTGACGGAGTACATCGAAAAAGTTAAAAGAAAGGCAACACGTTTTGTACTATCGCGAAATATGGGAGAGAGTGTCACAGACATAATACAGGATTTGGGCTGGACATCATTAAAAGAAAGGCGTTTTTCGTTGCGACGGAATCTTCTCACGAAACTCCAATCGCCAACTTTCTCCTCCGAATGCGAAAATATTTTGTTGACACCGATCTACATAGGGAGGAACGATCACCACGATAAAATAAGGGAAATCAAAGCTCGTACGCAAAGATATAGGTGTTCATTCTTTCCACGCGCTATACGAGATTGGAATAATAGTGAATTGTGAAGGTGGTTCGATGAACCCTCTGCCAGGCACTTGAATGTGATTTGCAGAGTATCCATGCAGCTGTAGAACTGCCTGGTTTCCAAACCCTACTCTTCCCATTTCCAGATTTTTTCTTTGAATCCTGTTGGAGGATACTGCACAGGTAAGTCGTTTGGCAGTAAGCCTATTACGTTGGAGGTAGCTAAAAATTTTAAATTCCAGCTCAGTTACACTATGTCCATAAGCTATTTGCAGGAGACAGGGGTTTGACTGGAGTCTGCTCGCAATATCAATATCGAACACAATACATTGATCAATCGGGAATTTAGCGTTGTTATTTGTTTTTTAGATCACTATATAACCCTGAAGTTGGTTCACTCAGCTTCACTAGGACGAAGGACGAGGAGGAAGGGTCTACCGCAAGATAGGATAGTAACAACAACATATATTACTCCAGCTTTCCGATACAAGACAGAGTCCACTAGACTATACTGAGAAGCGGTAAGGTCCATACACTTAAATCACATTCCATTGAGTAATAGGAACTGTCATAGTTAGATGCTTCAGATCGCTGGAATCCTTGTACAACTCACGCTCATTTCCGATGTCCACAAACAGCGTCCCAGGTCAGAGGTCGTGTATCACTTATTCATACTTCCTGAACACACACACACACACACACACACACACACACACACACACACACACAAAACGTGCGCGCCGTCCGCCGACTGACGGTTACCCACGACCGCGCTGTCCGGAACGGCAGCTGCACGCTCATTCCCCAGCATTCACATGCCCTCCATGCCGAATACTCAAAGGTCGGAGAGGCTGTGACCAAGCTGTCAACCGATCAATTTACATGGAGGGAATAATCGTCCAGCGCAAACAGCTGTCATATTTTATCTTATCACACAACACACACGTCCACTTCTGTCACTGCTCTACCGGCATACAGGCTACTTCACTATTCAGCTATCCAGAGGGCGCTGCCATGGCCGCTCCCAGAACCTGTCACTGTGGCTGCGGGCAAGAGTCAACTAGCTGACCAGTTGGAACTTTTCTTTGTACCCGCTTAAGCTGGAAATGTCTATTTGTTCGTCACCGGCTACCTCCACCACGCACCCATATGGCTTGCAGAGTCGTCCTAGGAAACCAGCCATATATTTATCAGTGCAATTACAATTAAATATTACGATTGCAGCTCCAATATGGTGACATTCGACAATGACTGAAGTATCGCAGATACCACCTCCTGACTATTGTCGCTCTGGAAATACCAGTTGCCCACATAAAACTATATCCTCCTTATCACTGGACGTAATTTTCCACATACAATCTTTCAACCCCTTACGACTATCGATACACTGAAATCACAGTTTTCCACGTCAATTCCATACCGCCCTTACAACTGGACATAGTTTCTTTGCACATATCGGAACACTGGTCACAGTAACTTTAAATCCCAACACATACTTTATAAGCCTACTCGTCACAACGACTCTATCACACGTCCCCTACAAAGTCTAATACTTCGCCATTAATTGTTTTCTAGTAGCACCACACAATTTTGATCGAAAATTCCAGGGCGGATGGAAATGCTCCGTTTGTTTTTCTTGCGAATCGAACCAGTATGTCTTAGAAAAGGAGATGTAATCGTCTTATAAGCGAGCAACTACTGAAAACACGATCCCAACGAATATCTTACTGTCGCCCTGCCCAAAAATTATCTTGGTTCTACAGGTTCACACACGTAGCGCTAACGATGTCCATGTTAAAAGCTATACATGCTTCATAAATCGATGTAGGATATTGCTTCTGAGCAAAGTGGCCTTCCACACTAATACCGCAACACTGAATATAGATTGTGATCGTTGGGGTGCGTATTAATAGATCGAAAGTGCCGGTGCACGTCACCAGCGGTGTAAGCTTCTAATAAAATCACCCTTATCACTGAATTTAGAAAGTGATTTGACTAAAGAACGTGGTATTAAGCGGATATTTGACGAACCTCATGCCGCTGCTAGATATTTCTCCCTCTAACAAACGTTATTTGCAACGCATTCCATCTCGATGCCATCTAGGCACTGTAACAGAGGTTCTTCGACGTATCCACTGGGTTATAAGGGAGGAAAAGTGATGATTGAGAATGATCACATACAGTAGATGCTGTGTTGTGTGTCTTTTCATATACGTAAAAATCGATGACTGCTTGCCTTCGGCTACCTAGTTTCGGCTACTTTTCAAGGCTATCCCATTACCCATATCGAATGCACGTAGATCATCGTAAGTAGGATGTGTGTGTTTCTTTTTTAAGTTGGTGAACGAATAAGAGAAGGAAATATGTTTGTACGAAAAGCTTACTAACATCGACCTATACATTCACACACAGAATACACTTCTTTCCCTATGTTTGTTTGGCATACGCTTAACAACATCCAACTTAATTTTTAACTTATAATTTAAATCTGCATTGGAGTCTTCTACTTCTTTCTCTGGCCAGAAATTTTACAGTTATGAAGAAGGTACAATCTCCAGTTCCAATACATACCTCAGTTTCTTCCTGTGAACTATCTATTTTATGGCTGTAACAGCCAGCTCAGTTCCTTTCAACAGTTCTTCTAGACGAGAGCTTTCGGCGATTTTAATTTTGCCTCTTATTTTTTGCGTAACATTATTGCTGTATTACTCCACATTTTCCTGGTCGTACTGTAGCAGCTCTTCTGCCGCACATTCTTGTAGTATTTCCATCCAGATGTTCATGTTTACAACTTTCGCAAACGAGTGGTCATTAAATATTGTTATACCGTTGGTTTTAATTTCTGAAAACGATTTCTGTCGCTAAGGGAACAACATCCAGTCCAGCACACTTATACGCAATGTATACATCTTTTTAATCAGATCCAGGTGGCGACAGAGCTTTATAAACAAGTTTACCGTGCGCTCTTTAATGTACTAAACGTGCTCCAATCCATCCTTTTCGGTCAGTCCTTCAACATATTGCCACTTACCAGTGCTATTGACAGTAAATGCAATTTCTTTATATTCCCCAGTGCTATCCAGATTACATCACACGCTGAGTATAAAGCAATTTCCAAGCCTTGCCTGGAAAGAGTAACATGGGGCATTTCACAGACTTAACAATCCTCCATCAAAACATGCAATCAATAAAAAATAAAATATAACTATTAGAAGTTGAGTTCCAGTCTTTGGACTGTACAGTAGTTTGTGTTACTGAGCACATAAATCCAAAATGTAGTGTTATCTTATGAAAGGGCAAACTTTTACTGCAGAACTGCTTCAAGGAGTGGAGGATCATGCATTTGTATCAGAAAAGGAACACAGTTCAAATCAAGACATGACCTCAGTAGAGCAAGTGAAGAGAAACACTTTGAAATATCAGTTGTTGAATTAACAGGACTTGATATCACCAAGAAATTAATCATTTTATGTGTGTATAGATCTCCCAGTGGTAGTGTGGACACTTTTTTCAATAAATTAACTGAAGTTCTAGATAAAATCTCAAGTACAAAGGTCAACATAATTATGTGTGGGGACATTAACATCAAAACTAATATCATAAATGAATCCAGCAGCACCCTCATAGATATCATTCAAACTTTTGGTGTGTCCCTATTGGTCAATAGTGCAACAAGGGTTACTACAATGACTGCACCAGTAATTGACCATGTGGTCACAAATATGGACAGGGAAAAATGCTGCTAAGGGAGGGGGATAAGGCAATAAATGATCCACAACACTTAGAACACTATGTAAAACAACATTTTTCAAGTATAGCAGAGAAGTTACAGTAAAAATTCCCCAGAACAAATATAACACCTGTAAATAATGTTGCACTAAATACGATGATATTACTTCCAACCACAGAGAACGAAGTCAATGAAACTGTTAAAAAACTAAAAATAAAAAGTCAGTAGGCTTAGATGAAACACCGATGTGTGTACTGAAACAATGGATAGAGATTATACAGGGCCCTTTAACAAATATAATAAATGAATCCTTCACATCAGGGACATTTCCAGAGCAGTTAGAACAGGTAAGAGGTGTACCTTCGCTTAAGAAATGTAATACAGAAGACACAGAAAATTACTGACCCATTTCCCTTTTGTCACCATTCTCAAAAATAACAGAAGCATTATGAAAGACAGATTAATGAATTACTTGAATAAATACACCATTTTAAGAGAATCACAGTTTGGTTTCCAAAGTGGCAAAAACACGGAGTCAGCCATAGTAGAATTCACAAAGGTTGTACTTGATGCTCTTCACAAAGATCAGTGTGTCACGGGCATATTTTTGGATCTTTCTAAGGCCTTTGACACAGTTGACCACAAGATTATGTCAAATACATTAGAAGCATTAGGAATAAGAGGGGTAGCTAATGACTGGTTTCGATCCTACCTAGCAAATAGTGTACAAAGAGTAGAGATAACACATACTTCAAAGAGATATAAACATTTAGTAAAACACATATCAGAACCAAAATACATTAAGATAGGGGTTCCGCAAGATAGCATATTAGGACCAATTCCATTCCTGATATACGTCAATAATGACTTTCCCAGTAGTGTTACTCATGGTGCAAAAATTCTCTTTGCTAATGACAGCAACATTATAGTCACTGAGAAAACAAGAGAACGCCTTGCAGAGAAAGCAAATGAAGCTCTCAAATAAGTTTACGACTGCTCAATAAGCAATAAAATGACATTGAACCTAAAGAAAACTAATGCCATGAATTTCAGTTTGAAGAGGGAAAATGACAACGTTAAATTAAATGTAGATGGCACCTCTATAAACTGTGTAACAAATGCAAAATTTCTAGGAATGAATATTGATTCTCAGCTGAAGTGGTGTCAACACACAAAGGTACTTGCTAACAGAATGTTGTCAGCATGTTATGCCCTTAGAATCCTATTATCAGTGTGTAACATACAGTGTCTTTTAGTTACATACTATTTTATGTACACTCACAATTCTTAGCTATGGCATTCGTTTTGGGGGAACAAATGCACAAAATATGAACACAATTTTCAAACTCCAGAGAAGAGCCATAAGAATAACCAAAAATGGTAGTCGAGCTCATTGTAAAAATCAGTTCAAAACACTTAGGATTTCAACCAAATCATGTGAATACATCTACCAGTCAGTTGCACTCATCAAAAATAACATTGGTAATTACTGCAGAAACAGCTCTGTCCATAACCATGCAACAACAACTAGACTCAACTTACATTCACAAAGAAAAAAATAAACATAAAACTCACAAAAGTATACTCTACCAAGGAATAAAATTGTTCAATAAATTTACAAAAGAGATTATAGAAACTGCAAAAATACACTTATTAAAAAGGCAGCTAAAAAGTACCTGCTATGCAATACATTTTATACATTGAAGGATTACTTAAATAAAAGAGAGTACAGGTTTGATACAAAATCTTATACAAATAAATAACAATAATGATTATAAAACCCGAACATTCCACATAACACCTTCACTTCATGTTTTTTCCCTTCTTTTTTTCCTTTCTAGAAAAACTTACCCCCAAGCTGTGCATTGCACAATACTAACACCTCTTCCTCTTTCTGAGCACATCATCAATTATTATAGAGGGATGCTGACTAAGTTTTTCAGGATAACAAATGGGAAGTTGTGGTGCAGAAAATGGCCCAGAGATCATCACTGTGTGTGTGTGTGTGTGTGTGTGTGTGTGTGTGTGTGTGTGAAGTGTTATGAATGTGTTTATAGTGTGTGCAGTGACTGATAGTGAGATATGAGTGAAGTATGGCATTACATTATTTAATAAGTTATTTGTAAAAAAAAGTATTGTATACCAGGAGTATATCTACTGATTGTCATTAAATAGAAATCTGTAAATATATATATACATATACGACTTATTTTAAATTGGTCTAAACTTGTAAATACTTTGACGTCCTATATCCTTGTAAAAAGATATCTACAGATGAATAAAGCAGCAGCTGCTGCTGCTGCTGCTGCTGCTGCTGCTGCTGCTACTACTACTACTACTACTACTACTAATACATTTGCAATAGCTTCTTTTTCAAGTTGCAGTTTACATTCTTCCTTTATAGCAGTTGTCTACGCCATATACTACAGCTTTCGTTTCTGGCTTCGGTCACTTCCATTTCCAGTTTTCTCTCTCTCTCTCTCTCTCTCTCTCTCTCTCTCTCTCTCTCTCTCTCTCTCTTCTCACACAAACACACACACACACATACACTAACACTAACTGCACGTGAAGCCGCAATTTCTTTAATGGGGAATGGCATAAGTCTGTTTGATACATTGCTTCTTTTTCTTAAGACTTGGGTAATAACGTTGTTTGTGGGAGATATCTATATCTAACGGTATTGCGGAAAACAATGTCCTGGATTAAGAGAAATATGTTCCTCGTGCTTTATTATAGCACTTCTGTATAATACCTGTATTGTCTTTGTTGGAGTTAGTGTTACGAATCTCCATGTATTTTACAGGTAGATAATTAAAACTGTATGCAGACAGTGCATAACTTGTAACTTGAGAGTCTGGCAGACTTACTTGCATACCAGTCAATTTTCGGGTACCCTTATTACCCCAGAATGTTGTTGCACACCACACAGCAGTTGCTCTGTAAATTATTGGTTAGCTGACGCCACACGGATGTGATTGACACAGAGTACAGTGGAGCAAGATGTACACATTGTTTGTTAGAGTTTAAAATACTTTAACGGTTTTCTACAGGGTCAAACACACGATCCATCCTATAGTTGTATGTTGTAGCGTCCACTCTGGAAATGTCGTGTTGTTTACACATGGAGGACGCAAGAGTTTCTGATTGTCGCATGTCTGGACACTTTGTAAAATCTACAACGTGGTTACCGATAACTTTTTTCGAATCTGTGCTTTAGATTTGACATATTAGTTTGTCGTATAGCTCTACTCTACAGTTGGAGGTCACCCACGTTAAACCGCCTATTCCAAGTACCTCATCGTTCTCCACAGTCACATTACTGCTTCCCTGGTGATCTCCTTCTACGCAGAATTCGTAGTTCGGTATTAGGTAGTCACACATTTCTATTTTATTAAAAATTACAGTGAAATCTTTAGTTATGACCAAATTCAAAAGGTAATAGTCGTCTACACGTAGCTGTTGCAATATTCCTGGCAGCTTTTCCATTAGAGCGTCCATTTCCAACTCAGCTAATTCCACTTTTTATGGTATAGCCACAGGATTTTTATACTTCTGCTTGATGGTTTCCAGTGCCTCCTTGCCGATTTTATTCAATATTCCTCTTGTTGTCACACTGTCGCTCCCATGTAGAAGAAATGACAGTTTCCCCTTGACATCACGTCTTCCAATGACGAACTTTGAGAATAGTTAAATGAGCCACGTATTTCCTTCTTTAATATTACAGATCGTGCCGTCTCTAACTGCTCCTGACAGTCCACTTCATCGCAGATCAGAACTACCATAACGTTACTGCAAAACGGTTCTGTAATAGCAGCAATCACATTTAAATAATTCTTTTTATGGAGCATACCATTTTCTGTGCAATTTATGTTACCAATGTAAGGAATAAGATTGTCCATGTTCTCCAGTACTAACCATGAACGAAAGCGTTTATCAGTTGGTCTGATCCTCCAAGCTAATAGCTGAGGCATGTTAAGCAGTTTGGAGGAATTCATGTTGACGCTTTCAGTTATTACTAATGAACTGCAGCTGTTAAGCCTCCTTTTACTCTGAAGATCCAAGATGGCGGCACTTCCAGTCACGCGATATTCCGGTCGTACATTCTAAATTTGATTCTATTTGCAATCTAGTTGTAAACTTCCACCGGAATTGCGCTATTTCGTGTGCAAGGTGTCCGTTGGAGAGGGGAAGACTGCCCCTCGTGAGTACTACCCTTATGCATCGATAGGAGCAGCGCATTGGGCAGAATGTGTAGTACAGCGCAGTACTTGGACTCGTTTTTGGTCGGGACAGTACAGTGCAATATTCACACAGTAACGTATGGGGCTGTACCTGAACTCAATTTGAGACGGGGTGGTACAGCACAGTATTCACACAGTAGCGTATAGCACTGTATCCGGACTTTATTTTGTTGCGGTGTTACAGCACAATGGCTGGAGGGAATAGTGTAGCGTTGTATCCCAGCGTGGTAGCGAGATTGTGCGGCGCGGGATCGGATGGCGTCGCTGCCTGTCTCGACAACCCAGATGCCGCTGAAGAAAGGAGAAAAAACAGTAAGCACCCACAGATAATGACGTAGAGTTGAACAAAGAAAGGGAACTTGACAAAGAAGAGGAGCAAACCATTACACGTGGTAATAGTAGCAACGACATGTAATGAGTACTTACTATTACACTTCATCTGCAATAGGATTTCGGCTGCTGTTGACACTTCGTGATTCTTCTTCCAGAAGCAGACTGCTACTGAGACCAGTTAGTTACTGCGTCCACCTTATATCCCCTACATCGTGATAATGTGACCAGAAATTAATTAGTCCGTCAATTTATTGACTTCATCAAAATTTCTGGATCGATTTCCAGTCAGGTATTTACCTTGGGTGGAGTTCTCGTGTGAGTCGGTATCCAGTAGGGAGAGGATTGAGGTGTTTCACAAGTAAACGTTCCTTTGTTTGCGGATCGGTCCGACCGCGACCAACGGCGCATGTGAGCCCGGAAGTGGAGTGCGGCAGGCAGTGGCCGTTAGAGAGAGAGAGAGAGAGAGAGAGAGAGAGAGAGAGAGAGAGTCTCGATAGGAATTTCTCAGCTCAGGTATCAATATCAAAGAGTTGCCGTCAGCTAACACCTAGAGCGACTACCAGTCTGCACGCCACGTGAGGCGGTCCTGTCTGCAGGCTTCCGCCTCGACCTGCGCGTGCGGAAGTACACACAGCTACCTGCACGTCTGCCGTGCAGTTGGATTGAGGACACAGTCGGAAGATTATTGACAGTGTAATTACTTGCGGTGAGTTACATTGACGCTGATTTCATGGCAGTATTCCTTGCATGATCAGAAAAAAGCGATCTATTTAACTACTACTTTTCCATGTATTTTTTCAAGACCTGCGTCTTCCAAACCAGTGGAGAATGATGAGATCAAACCGCTTGCGAATTGAATTTTATAAACCAACAGTATATTCTTTGATATGTAGCTGACACTGATTTGAATTTCATGTCGTGAGATCCTCCCTCTCCAGCACAGACTAAATCCTTTGCCCGCCAATTTCCGGGTGGGGGAGAGGAATGATGGGGTGGGAGGGGACGGCTGATGGATTTCCCATGAGAGGGAGTGGCTGGTTAATTTATGGTTTAATTAATTAGTCAATTAACTTGAATAATTAATACATTTCAAATTTTATATTATATTCTGTTTTGTACTCACATATAAAATTCACGCGTCTCCATCTACGTGATTAATCTGCTATTCACAATAAAACGCCTGACAGAGGGTTCAATGAACCACCTTCAAGCTGTTTCTCTACCGTCCCACTCTCGAACGGAGCGCGGGAAAAACGAGCACTTAATTTTTTCTGTGCGTGCCCTGATTTCTCTCATTTTATCGTGCTCATTATTTCTCCCTACGTAGGTGGGTGCCAACAGAATGCTTTCGCAATCGGAGGAAAAAACAGGTCATTGAATTGCCATGAGAAGATCCCGTCGCAACGAAAAACGCCCTTGTTTTGATGATTGCCACTCCAATTCACGAATCATGTCTGTGGCAGTACCTCCCCTATTTTCGATAATACAAAACGAGCTGCCCTTCCTTCTTTTTCGATATCATCCGTCAGTCCCACCTAACCTATGATCTGTTACAGAACCTATGTAACAGAACAAAAAAAAAGTAAGCGTTGCACAAAAAATGATCTAGAAAGCCAAGTGTTTTAACCGAGAATCAAATACGGGAGTTACAAGAAACCTCGGAGAGAGGTCGGAGAAAAACGTTGCGCCACGTAGCACTTGAGACTGGTGTGTGAGTACCATCTGTCCACAGAACTGCGCACACGCCCACACTCGAACTTCACTGTAACGGTTTTACAGTGACTGACAAGTTGATATACTTTACCCTTCTGTTAGTACTGCAGCTGTCTATTGCAGTCTTTGCACAACGGAGAGAATAATGATGAAACTCTCTTTTTTTTATAAAGGACGGCTGAATTTTTAATTTATCAGGACAGACGGCGTTGGAGTTCTAAAAATCGTTGTATCAACTGCCACTGAATAATGTGGAAACAGGAGCGTGGTGTGCAATTGGTACAATACCAGTTACTGGACTGATCTTACTGCATCAATTGTTATCTTCTGACAGGTATGTGAACAATATATTGTAACCTTTTCTCGGAGAACTAACTACTAATTAAAAGACCTAAAGTAATTTCATCCAAGAGCACAAACCGCCGATGCGCCTACAACAACATTACGAAGTATCAGGTAAGTGGCCGCCTCGTTCGCCAGATTTAAATTCTTCTTATTTCTATCTTCGGCGGATGATAAAAGGCAAGATTTACTCAGCACGCAATCGAAGATTTTCAAGACAATATTTAGCTTGTAATTTCGTCCTAAATTAGACAGTTGTTTGATATATGCTATCGGGCTGTTCTGGCCGCAGAGGGGCGTAGCATCGAGCACCTTCTGTAAGTAAAGGTCACCGTATTCAGTCGCATTGCGCGTTAGTTGACGGCCAGATCCGCGAAGACATGCCGAAGAGGCACGCCGTAGCTGTCGACGTGTACTGCGGCCATGTCATTGCCTTGTGGGTGAAATCTGCATGAACGACTGTTCATAATATGTGTATTTTCCTTTGATGTAGTTGCCGAATGCCACGTACCTTCTGCGGCATAAAAACTGGAGAGTACTGAGATTTGACCCAGCAATAATGAACTGCAGTTTCTGCTCTCTTTGGCGGCCAAGTCGCTCGTGATTAATACTTCACCCATTCGTAGCTTGGTTCCTTGGGGTCGTGTGTCCGCCTCCGATGCAACATCTGACAAGGGAACCTCCCCATCGCACCCCCCTCAGATTTAGTTATAAGTTGGCACAGTGGATAGGCCTAGAAAAACTGAACACAGATCAATCGAGAAAACAGGAAAAAGTTGTGTGGAACTATGAAAAAAAATAAGCAAAATATACAAATTGAGTAGTCCATGCGCAAGATAGGCAACATCAAGGATAACATGAGCTCAGGAGCACCGTGGTCCGGTGGTTAGCGTGAGCAGTTGCGGAACGAGAGGTCATGGGTTCAAGTCTTCCCTCGAGTGAAAAGTTGACTTTCTTTATTTTCGCAAAGTTATGATCTGTCCGTTCGTTCATTGACGTCTCTGTTCACTGTAATAGGTTTAGTGTCTGTGTTTTGCGACCGCACCGCAAAACCGTGCTATTAGTAGACGAAAGGACGTGCTTCTCCAAATGGGAACCGAAAACATTTGATCGCAAGGTCATAGGTCAACTGATTCCTCCACAGGAAAACACGTCTGATATATTCTATACGACACTGGTGACGGCATGTGCGTCACATGACAGGAATATGTTGTCGGCCCACCTAACTTGTACACTTGGCGAATGGGTAAAAAGATTCTTCTACCTTGCCTGATTTAGGTTTTCTTGAGGATGTGATAATCACTCCCAAAAAAGTGATGAAATCATAGGAGTTTGCCACATAAACTGAAAATAAAAAAATTAAACTTTTCACTCGAGGGATGACTTGAACCAAGGACCTCTCGTTCCGCACCTACTCACGCTAACCACGGGATCACGGCGCTCCTGAGCTGACACTATCCTTGATGTTGCCTATCTTGCGCATGGACTACTCAGTTTGTATATTTTGCTTATTTTTTTCATAGTTCCACACAACTTCTTCCTGTTTTCTTGATTGATCTGTGTTCAGTTTTTCAAGGCCTATCCACTGCGCCAACTTATAACTAAATCTGAGGGGGTTGCGATGGGGAGGTTCCCTTGCGAGTGTAATGCTATCTAGGCGCCACCGTCGTATTTACGAGTCACATAGGAAACCTCTCCAATGTGATACCATTTTATTATGGAAGGAGGGGTGGAATGAGGGGTGGAAGGAGGGTGGTGGAAGAAGGTGGGCAGGGGGGAGGGGGGAGAGAGGGAGGGGGAGGGGAGAGAGAGAGAGAGAGAGAGAGAGAGAGAGAGAGAGGGAGGGGGGGAGGAGTCAGTCCCCGCTCAGCCAGCGCCTGGAGGAGGCAGGAGGCAGTGTTTCCAGGGGAACGTCTCTGGAGGCATGGAGGCTACAGACACGAGAAAGAGCCGTGTCAGGCGCGTGTCGTCTGCGCATCGCCTGCGGCCTGCGACAGAATCATTTCCAAAATTGCAATCCCCTGTGGCGGCAGGCAGAGGACGGGGGCAGGCGGAACTGGGAATGATGCCTTGCCTCCCTCCCCTATCCCCCTCCACCCCGCCAAACAGCGAGATGGCCGCTTTTATGTGGCGGGAACAGCGGTGCATCTTTGCAATATGCTGATGAGCTGGGTGGCGCGGGCCTTATATTACTTTCCCTGCGGCGCCATAGATAGAGTGATTGACTGACTGACACCAGATGTTTCAGCAGTAAACAAAACTATCGCGTCAGCCATGAATTTTGTCTTGAGCTTCTCCCGCCCTTCTGATAATTATCCCTGTGAATTCACTGGCGTATCTGTATGGGCAATGATGAAACTATTTCAGACTGAGTTGCAGTTTACAGATTTTTAGACTCAAAGAAATCGCAAAATGGGAGAAAGGTTTATCATTTAAACAAGGACATTTGTGAACACAAAGGGACCCCTTATTCATATCACAAGCAACGACTACAGTAAATTAGCTACTTGAGCAATTACACTTTTCACAAACCGAAGAGATGGTAGTACCACTCAGAGTTTCAAAGAACTAATTCTACTGACGCATTAAGTTTCTCTTCTAAACATACCACAAGGCTCACTAATAATGAGAACTGGTGCCTGGTGACCAGGACACATGCGACAAATCATCTCCTGTTCCCAACACGTCACCACCACAGGGGAACAAACATGTCCAATGGTATGGACACGATCAGCGAAAACAGTAATATAGCACTCGGCAGCAATGCGACCTTACAGAATAAACATGGGGCGCGTAGAATAGAGTACCACGATATGGCTACCCAAATTACCAAACCCCTGCCACCTTTCACTCTTTGGACGTAAGCTTGGCCAGTAATTTGAAACAGTGTGCAGCAAGACTCACCCACCAAATGACGTTCTTCCGTCGTTCCGTAGTCCAGTTTCAATGGCTTAGCCACTACATTTAATTGTTATGGGCACTTACCTCACCGGTGTGTGGTTCTGAAATTCCAGCTCGCCCTTCTATTTGCAACTTACGGAACTCCCTTGGTGTTGTTTTGATGCTGACAGGGTTCCCGAGAGCCACATTCTCTTCTGAAGTGATTTTTTGGACCTGTCGCCTTCTTATTTTTCCGTCACAGTCTTCTGCAATTACTGTCACGATCACACAATACACACATTTGTCCGCTTTGTGACTTAGTGCATGATGTTTCCTCATTTTCCCAGAATGTGGTATGAATCTTTAATACGGTGCCGAACATTTTCGGCCATCTTGTTTACGGAAGTACCCACCATACGAGCAACAACAAATTGCCAACTTTCGAATTTACTCAGCACCGATATAACGCACCCAAAACTGCACACAACCCCGGTGGTTTGTTGGTTGGTTGGTTGATTTGGGGAGTGGACCAAAGGGCGAGGTCATCGACCACAGACCCCTATCCTGACTACGACTGACCCACGCCACGTTTTGACGCTGGACAGGTGCCGTTCTTGATCAAGGAAAACAAGCTTGGGTAGCATCGGCATTTATGTTTAAACAGTCACTTCTCGCGGTGTTTCTACATTTTTCTCCAACCTCGTATCTGTAACTGTGAGAAACCAAATCAAGCAACCATTTCTTTCTGTAACTAAATGATTTAAACGTGTTATACAAACATCTCATACAGTTGCTTGATCGTAAATGTAAGTTTACATGAAGAAAAGATGCAGCAATACGTGGTGGCGTTGTCGTCTGCTGTAAGCTGAAAAAATAGTAAATTTTCGGGACATAGTTCTTACCTAAATATAAAATATAAAAATAAATGGAAATTACGGCCAAGTCGCAAATACACAATTTTCAGAAGCCAGTTCACCTTGTACGGAACAGTTTTACTTCTACATTTATGTAGTGTATTGCCAGTTTCTGATGTGATTTATTAATGGTTATTCTAAGATGAATATGTGGGAACAGATGTTATAAAACGACTGTAAAAGTATATTATATTAAATGAACATTTTATTTTATTGTTACATATTTAAGAATTTAAAACAATGAGGTTTGTTAAGTCTGGGCTGCTCCTGAGGACGCTATAATTTATTATTATGAAAAGAATTCTACTCAGCCAACGAAATGGGAAACCCTTCAGGCTTGACGGCTGCTAAGCTTGTTTCTTTCTCGTTCAGTTTCTGGAACGCCTTTTCTACGAGAGAAAATGCGGAGTAGGCTGACGCCGTGAGCAGTGTTGAGATAGGGCTGTCAGGTAGGCCGTGTCGTTTTCGTTGCTGGGTCGGCTTTTCTACGGAACGAGGTGTACAGCAGGCGTACTGTGGTGGAGGAAGGGAGGTCACGTAATGGTGCGCTCTCCAAGGTTTCAATGTTTTGCACTAACGCTGATGCAGTTAATGAAGGAAAGCGATAATGAGTGCTTCTGCAGTATTAAGTCGTCTCATGTAAATTTTAGCCATATATGCAAGATGTTTCCGGGCTGGAATCATGGTATTGCAATAACTGCACCATCATACTTCGAGAATGGTTCCAAAAGGCAGACATTTTGGCATGTTTGGTTTAGCTAAGTAATTTCAGATGTGGAAGCATTTTTGTACAACTTTCTCAGCTGTACTCTTCCGACAAGGCAACATACTAACAAATTATTTCAATAGTACTCTTCCACAGGAAATCCAGACGTGTGTAAACATAAACTGTGATAAAAAGTGACTTCGGTTTAATACATCAAGAGTTACATCTAAAACTGTTACCATCTTATTTTATTATTCTGCTTTAATTTTATCTTAAAATTTTCATTTGTTATGTGGAAAAGTAACCGCACTTCATGCAATGTTTCCGTAGTTCATGAAGCTAGTGGAGACACGGAACTTTGACGGATACCGTTATAATAGTGCTTTCTTAAATTCCCAAGATGAAAGCAGATTCAGTCTGTTGACTTCATTTCTGTTACTTATAATCCGTTTTGATTGCAAAACAAAATTTTTTTTATTCATATGACCGGTTTCGATTCATTCAGAACCATCTTCAGATCTGATATTTCAGTTACAGGAGTAACCCGTTCAAATCCACCAACTTTCACATGCTGCGTCACTTCATTTCTTCTTGCAAAGATCGTAAGGTAATGGTTACCAAAGAAGTCACTAAACATGGTAACAGTTTCATTCTAATACTAAAAGAAAAAATTACATTTATTTAAAAGTAGATTCATTAACTGTGACAAGTTTAAAAAACCGACTTACTTTCAAAATTCATCCCATCAGGACTTGCGACGGGTATTACAAAGCAGAATCATTGATTTTTAGAAGGGAAGTTATCAAGGTTGTTATTATTGGCTCCTGGCTCAGTGGTAAATACGGACACTGTGTTTTAATGGAAAACAATTATCAAAACGATAATTAAAGGTAAGAAGTGAAGTGTATGCTTTGTTTATGGATACAAAGACCTCTTGGTTTTCCACGGGGCCTAATTAATATTCAGACAGGCACAAAGGCAATGAACATTCCTAACAGTTTACTTTGAAACAGTGCTCAGAGTGTAATGTTTTGTTTTTATTTGCGAGTCCGATGTCAGACGCTACGACAGACAGCTAAAGAAGTATCGCAGTTAAGCAGGCATGACCAGCCACTCTTGACGAAAGGCTAGGAGAGTACACTATGTTTACGAATAGAGTGAAGGGTACAGGGTCATTATAACCTGAGGTACAAAACTAATGAATTTCTGCAATTTTAAGAGGCCAGGAGGAATAACAGCACGCTACCAACTGAAACTACGAAAGCAACGATAACTTTATTCAATTGCAAGTGACATTTTCCGGAAACAGAATCCGAAGCGTGCAAACTAATGACTTTCTGTACGGCTTTGTCCTCACTCCGTCTACACATTGTGTCAGTATCACTCTTCTACCATAAGGCAGGAGGAGGAACAACGACCGCCGTTGGTTCAAGGGATTGATGAAATCGTTCATTTTTTTCATTCGCACTTTGAAACACGCCACTCGTTATTTTTGTGTGTGTGTGTGTGTGTGTGTGTGTGTGTGTGTGTGTGTGTGTGTGTGTGTGTGTGTGGCATACTTAGTCATCGACATAATGGTACCAGTATATAATATCGTATTTTTTTGTTTTACTTTATTACGTTTCTGAAGAATGAGATTTTCACTCTGCAGCGGAGTGTGCGCTGATATGAAACTTCCTGGCAGATTAAAACTGTGTGCCCGACCGAGACTCGAACTCGGGACCTTTGCCTTTCGCGGGCAAGTGCTCTACCATCTGAGCTACCGAAGCACGACTCACGCCCGGTACTCACAGCTTTACTTCTGCCAGTAGAGCTTTTGCTTTGGTAGAGCACTTGCCCGCGAAAGGCAAAGGTCCCAAGTTCGAGTCTCGGTCGGGCACACAGTTTTAATCTGCCAGGAAATTTCATGTTTCTGAAGTTCTTGCGCTCTAAGTTGTTCACAAATACGTTGGCTAAAAGGCCACTAATTGGTGATCCAATTGGTGGACCACGTGGGGAATATAATGCTTTGTGGAACACAAACTAATTTTGTGTTGTTATGGTCCTTAGTCCGATTGCTACTTCATCACTGTGTGTATCTGGTGCATTGCCTTGTGTTTTAGCTCTTGCGCCAAGATGATGTTTCATCTGTTCGAATATTAGTTTACATTGATGTAACATCAAATGATGATATAGGACTATCTGGATCTGTTTTTTGCGTTCTTGATTCTGTCCATTAATTTCTTTAAGTTTCGAGGTACCTAATGTTTTAAAAAGTGTATATTATCTTTACTATTGTGTGTTATGTTGGACTGAGTGAGAATATTGGCCATTTCTGAAGTTGATGACTGGTTTTAATGGTATATTTTGTTTTTGCACTTTCGTTACAGTATTTTGGGAGTGTGCCCTTGTTAATATGGCATTGTGTTGCTTTAGTTCTAGATTATTAGGAATTATTCAAGTGTTCTGATATTGGATATGATGGATGTGTGTGTTCCGATTATTTGCGTCATTTCTGTAGCTAGCAATTCTCTTGTTAAGTTTGCATTAAAATTTGGTGTGCTGAGTCTTTCTTGTTATTTTCTAATGTGTTCAGATTTGGTATTACGTCTTCTGTTACGTGTGTTAATTCTGGGTCGTCTTTTTTCAAGTAGACTTTTTCCTTGTTTGATGACACATATTTTGGGTAGTTTACGATTCTGCCATGGAAATTATATGTTTAATTTTGTTGATTGTTTGCAGTGTGTGTACTTTTGCTAATTATGATTCTGTTGAGTTTTTGGCTTTGTTTCTCCTGCTTATGTTACATAATTTTTTGTATGTGTGCCTTTTTTCTTTCTGTTATTTCCTGGAAGTAAGCAGATTCTGCAAATTTATTTGCCAATTCTTGATGTGTTCTTCTGAAGTTTTTGGTTGAGCAACTGTTTTTAGCGTACAGTTCCCTAATTTCTTGTCTTAAACACATTACCTCCGCCTTCCTTTCCACTTATCTTGCTGCCATTGACATGCTATTCACAGAGATTTTTATGTAGTCTCGAATTAAGTTATGAGCTAGGCAGTTTCTATGAAATTGTATATTGAGAATTATCTTTTGACATGTCATTAAGATGTTCCTGTAGTTACGGTAGAGTTTGCTGGAGAATGCTTGGTTAGGCGGTGAAATATTGATTATTTGAATTTGCTGCTTTTATATTGGTCAGGTTTGCTCATAAAATAGCGAATGTGAAGTTAATCTGTTGCGCGAAAGTATTCTTCCTTCATACAGACTTACCAGTGTTGCATTTAAGTTTATATAGGCCTGAGCTCTTGAATTTATTGACAGGTGTTTCCTGTGTACACACAAGGCAGACACGCAGAAAAATTTCAAACAAGTTACTCTCAAGAACACTTCCAAGCTTTAAAAACAGCCCACAACCCTCATCCAACTAAAACAGAAATACATTTACAAGAACTAAAATCTGGGCACAACCTTTGCCCCATGAAGTTAAAACAGCAGAAAACTTCCCCATGCAGGAAAAAAAGATTATAACCGGCTAAATTGCACTGTGCAAAGGAACACTGTTCAACACATTAAAGAAACATTACACGAACATTAAAGGAAAGAGACACAAATAAATAAAAGGAGCAACCCTGCCTCCCTCCCTTCTCCCCCGCAGACACACACACACACACACACACACACACACACACACACACACACACAGAGAGAGAGAGAGAGAGAGAGAGAGAGAGAATAAAATTCTAATTTGGCACCAAACTCATTTGAGAACAACACATTTCAATAATCTGAATAAAGAAGAAGCAAAGGTGTTCAATTATGTTTGTGTCCATACGAAAAAAGCGGTATTTTGCGTAACAGGCAGACCTTATATCCAGTACTTGTGAATAATATATGACTTGTAGATAGCGAGGGCTACAGTTATTTTATTTCCAGATTTTATATTTGTGTAGTTCTTCTAACTTACGTAAGTCGAGAATGGTTCTGCACACACTGTTGATACAGTTTAACTCGCTGTTGTTAACGTGGCGCGAAGCGGGATAGATAGTTCCTATGTTGTTACCATTACTGTTACACATTACAATGGTAATTTAATTTAAGAAGCTGAACTGGTATATTTTAATATACTTTCTGTACCATATTTTACAGTAACTATTTGCATTCTACGTTTCCTGTTATTTTTAAGTTCAACCGGTCAACCTTGTTATTAATCGAAACAAAAATCGATTTGTCGCCTCGTTACACTACTTTTAATAATATTATTAGACTGGCGTGTCCACTTCCTCTAAATCCATAATTTTGGCGTCTAGCCTCGAGGTATCCTAGCTTTTCGAAAACTACCTTCAGAAGAACGTATAGTTCCTTCGGAGATCACATTTGATTGAAGTAAAATGATTTGTTCGACTGCAAAACTGGCATCGTGTCCACAGCAATACCTTCAGTTTTGAAAGGTGTCGATAATTTCTTCTGCCATTTAGCAACGACAACATTTAAAAACTTTGGAAGTTGTGAACATTAACGGGTACCCTTGCCGAAGGCTCGCGTTACTCCTGTTTCTAACATGCTCAATGAAGCTGCGTAGATACTAAAATCCAAAACGGCCGCGTAAGAGGAAGCAGTGATTTTTTTTTTTTTGGGGGGGGGGGGGGGGGGGTTTAGGGCGCACAACTTCAATGGTCATTAGCGCCCTGACTACTCTAAGAATGCACCGCGAGGCACAAGTTGACCACAACAACTAAAAGGGAAAACACGATAAAAGACAGACTGACAGGCATAGGATTAAAAAACAGCATCATCAAATGTCCTTAGCGAGGTTTGTCAAATTGATAAAACGAAGAACACGAGCAGCTGCTCGTGGGTCATCCGCTAAAATGGCATCGAAAGTATTTGGCAGGTTAAGATCGAGGCGCAGTGTGTTAAGATCTGGACAGGACATTAAAATGTGTCTAACCGTCAGCAAGTGCCCACATGGGCAGAACGGCGCCGGCGCAGCCGTCAGCAGATGGCGATGGCTGAACCGGCAGTGTCCAATTCTTAACCGGGCTAAAACGACCTCCTCCCGCCGAGAAGGGCGTGAGGAGGACGTCCAAGCCACGGGAAGAGGTTTTAAGGCCCGAAGCTTGTTGTCGGTAAGTGCAGCCCAATCGGCATGCCACAGCGATAAGATGCGCCGACAAATGACCCTGCTAAAATCGGACGAAGGGACACAACAAGAAGCTGTCCGAGGCTGGAGGACCGCAGCCTTGGCCGCGGCATCTGCAGCTTCGTTCCCAGGGATACCGACATGGCCAGGAACCCACATAAAGCTAACTGGAGAACCGACGTCCACCAGCTGCTGAAGAGAGCGTTGGATCCGGTGTACGAAAGGGTGAACCGGGTACGGATCACTAAGGCTCTGGATGGCGCTCAGGGAATCTGAGCAGATGACATAAGCAGAATGTCGGTGGCGGCAGATGTAAAGAACAGCCTGGTAGAGGGCAAAGAGCTCAGCTGTGAAGACCGAACAATGGCCATGGAGCCGGTATTTGAAACTTTGTGCCCCGACAATAAAGGAACACCCGACCCCGTCATTGGTCTTCGAGCCATCTGTATAAATGAAGGTCCTATTGATGAACTTTGATCGAAGTTCAACAAAACGGGAGTGGTAGACTGAACTGGGGGTAACCTCTTTTGGGAGCGAGCTGAGGTCAAGGTGAACGCTGACCTGAGCCTGGAGCCAAGGTGGCGTGTGGCTCTCGCCCACTCGAAAGGTTGCAGGGAGTGAAAAATTAAGGTGGTGAAGGAGGCGATGAAAGCGAACTCCAAGGGGTAGCAGGGCAGAGACATACAACCCGTATTGACGGTCGAGAGAGTCGTCAAAAAAGGAGCGATAAGACGGGTGGTCGGGCATTGACAGTAGCCGGCAGGCATACCGACAAAGCAGTATATCGCGCCGGTAGGTGAGTGGCAATTCGCCAGCGTCAGCGTGAAGACTCTCTACGGGACTAGTATAAAATGCTCCAATCGCAAGTCGTAGACCCCGATGTTGTATGGAGTTGAGGCGGCGTAAGATGGATGGCCGTGCAGAGGAGTATACGAAGCTCCCATAATCCAGCTTGGAGCGGACGATCGACCGATATAGACGAAGCAGGACGGTTCGATCTGCTCCCCACGACATACCACTGAGAACACGGAGGACATTTAAAGAACGGGTACAACGGGCAGCCAAATATGACACATGTGGAGACCAGCTAAGTTTCCTGTCAAATGTAAGACCTAAAAATTTTGTTGTCTCCACGATTGGGAGACGGTGGGAGAAACTCTTTGTAGCGCCAGAAGTTAATACAGACCGTCTTCTCGGCAGAAAAACGGAAGCCATTGGCGACACTCCAGGAGTAAAGACAGTCAAGAGAACACTGAAGACAGCGCTCCAGGACACGTGTACACTGCGCACTGCAATAGATGGTAAAATCGTCCACGAAGAGGGAGCCTGATACATCAGCTGGGAGGCAATCCATTATTGGATTGATCGCGATGGCGAAGAGAGCGACGCTCAAAACTGAGCCCTGGGCACCCCATTCTCCTGGCGAAAGGTGTCTGACAGGACAGAACCCACACGTACCCTGAACCGTCGATCCATTAAAAAAGAACGAATAAAAAGAGGGAGGCGACCGCGAAGGCCCCATGTATGCATGGTGCGGAGAATGCCCGCCCTCCAACAGGTGTCGTAAGCCTTCTCCAAATCAAAGAACACAGCCGCAGTCGGGCGCTTCCGCAAGAAGTTATTCATAATGAAGGTCGACAAGGTAACCAGATGGTCAACAGCAGAGCGGCGCCTACGAAATCCACATTGTACATTGGTAAGTAGGCGTCGAGACTCGAGCAGCCAAACCAATCGAGAGTTAAACATTCGCTCCATCACTTTACAGACACAGCTGGTAAGCGAGATGGGTCGATAACTGGAAGGCAAGTGCTTGTCCTTCCCCGGCTTAGGAATCGGGACAACAATAGACTCGCGCCAGCATGCGGGGACATGTCCCTCAATCCAGATGCGATTATAAGTACGAAGAAGAAAACCTTTACCCGCAGGAGAAAGGTTCTTCAGCATATGAATAGAATCAGGCCCTGGAGCGGAGGACCGTGATCGACCAAGTGCGTTTTCGAGTTCCCGCATGGTGAATGGGGCATTATAATTTTCACGATTCGAGGAGCGGAAGTTAGGTGGCCTAGCCTCCTCTGCCTGTTTGCGGGGGAGGAAGGCAGGGTGGTAATGAGCGGAACTCGAAACCTCGGCGAAAAAGCGGCCGAAGGCATTGGAGACATCCTTAGGGGCCACAAGGACGTCATTCGCGACAGTCAAGCCAGAAACTGGTGAGTGGACCTTTGTGCCAGATAGCCGGCGCAGGCCACCCCAGACAACAGAAGGAGGAGTAAAACTGTTGAAGGTGCTTGTGAAAGCAGCCCAGCTGGCTTTCTTGCTTTCTTTAATAATACGACGACACTGAGCACGTAATCGTTTATAATTGATACAATTCGCCACTGTAGGGTGGCGTTTAAAGGTGCGTAAAGCACGTCGACGAGCACGTAAAGCGTCTCTACATGCTGCAGTCCACCAGGGGACCGGTACGCGACGTGGAGAAGAAGTAGGGTGAGGGATGGAATATTCAGCAGCAGCGAGAATGACTTCCGTGAGGTGTGCGACCTGACGATCGCAGCTCGTGAAGGTTTGATCCTGAAAGGTCGCCCTGGAAGAGAAGAGCCCCCAGTCTGCCTTGGAGATCGTCCAACTAGAGGAGCATGGAGAGGGGGTATGCTGCAGGAGATGGATAACACACGGGAAGTGGTCGCTCGAATATGTATCAGAAAGTACATACCACTCAAACCGGCGTGCAAGTTGGGGAGTACATATAGAGAGGTCTAAATGGGAATAGGTGTGAGATGTGTCCGAAAGAAAAGTAGGGGCGCCAGTATTGAGCCAGATAAGGTTGAGCTGGTGAAAAAGGTCTGCTAAAAGGGAGCCCCTCGGGCAGGATGCTGGAGAGCCCCAAAGGGGATGGTGGGCATTGAAGTCTCCAGTGAACAAAAATGGTGCAGGTAGCTGAGCAATAAGTTGCATCATGTCTGCCCTGGTAACGGCAGATGACGATGGAGTGTAAACGGTACAAATGGAAAATGTAAAAGTGGGGAGAGTAATGCGGATGGCAACTGCCTGCAGGCCAGTGTGCAACGGGATGGGATCATAGTAAATATCATCCCGGACCAGCAACATAACCCCTCCATGAGCCGGGATTCCTACCACAGGGGGTAGGTCAAAACGCACAGAGGTGTAGTGTGCCAAGGCAATTTGATCGCTTGGGCGTAGCTTCGTTTCCTGGAGGGCTACGACGAGCGGACGGTGCAAGCGGAGCAGCAACTTCAAGTCCTCTCGATTGGAGCGAATGCTGCGAATATTCCAGTGAATAAGTGCCATCGTAAGAAAGGGAAGGTAAAAAAAGGGGTCACGTCGAAGGCCGCGGAGGGCCTGGCTTCGAGCGAGCACTGCCGCCGCTATCAGTAGGCGGACAGTCTTCGTCCATTGGGTCTATAGGTTCATCGGCCATCTTGGGAAGATGGCCGGGAGGGGGAGCTTCCTCCGCCGGTGAACAGCCAGATGTTCGGCTACCAGCGGTGCGGCCAGGCGAAACGGATGACGGCCTGGGGCGGCAACCGCTGGGTGGCGCAGGAGAAGAAATGCGCCGTGGCGGAGAAGGAGAACTGTGTTTCCTAGGAGCCTTCTTGGAAGTACGTTTGGTGGAAGTACCGGTCGAAGGCTGGGAGGTCGAGGTACGCAGGAAGTCTGCACGGGACGGTTCCTTCTTAAAGGCCCGTGCATCTGACTTCTGGGTCTTCGTCTTGGCAGAAGCTGATGAAGGTGCTTGTGTCTGAGGGGTGACGGGAGGAAGAGGAGACGTCGACCGGGCGATCTTAGCACTGGCCGAACGGACGACCGTGGTGCTGAAGGTCAGATCGCATGTCTGGGTTGCCACCTCCCTGGTAGTCCGAGGAGAGGCGAGGACAGTACTGTATTTCCCCGCTGGGAGCAGCGTGGGCTTCCTACTAGCCAATAGCTTGCGAGCAGCCGAGGTGGACACTTTCTCTTTGACCCGAATTTCTTGTATACAGCGTTCTTCCTTATAGACAGGACAGTCGCGGGAGGATGCGGCATGGTCACCCTGACAGTTCACACAACGAGGAGACGGAGGTGGACAGTCACCCTCATGGGCATCCCTGCCGCAAGTGACACATTTAGCCGCATTGCAACAAGACTGTCGAGTGTGATTGAAACGCTGACACTGGTAACAGCGCGTAGGTGTCGGGACATAGGGGCGAACAGAAATAACCTCATAGCCCGCCTTGATGCGCGATGGCAGCTTAACACTATCGAAGGTCAAGAAAAGTGTCCGGGTCGGTACAAGGTCACTGTTGACCTTTTTCATGACCCTATGGACAGCCGTCACGCCCTGCTCAGCGAGGAAAGATTGAATCTCCTCGTCAGTCAGTCCGTCGAGGGAGCTAGTATAGACCACACCACGAGACGAATTCAAAGTGCGGTGAGCCTCCACCCGCACAGGGAACGTGTACAGGAGTGTCGCCCGAAGCAGTTTTTGTGCCTGAAAGGCGCTCTCAGTTTCCAGTAATAAGGTACCGTTACGCAACCTGGTACAGGATTTGACAGATCCGGCTATGGCATCTACACCCTTCTGGATAACGAAAGGGTTGACAGAGGAAAAATCCTTTCCGTCCTCAGATCGAGAAACGACGAGGAACTGTGGGGCAGGCGGTAGTACTTTAGTCACTGATGGCTGGTCACGTTTCCGTTTGTGGGCAGAAGTCGAGACAGATGGAGTGAAATCCATTGCGGAGGAATCCCCCATGATTGCCAGCGTCTCCGATGGCGCGCTCCTTCCTTGTGGGGACCCTCTCAGAGGGCACTCCCGCCTTAGGTGAATGTTTACACCTCAGGTCACACCTCCCGAGAACCAGAAGGAGGGACCAATCGGCATGGTCAGAAGGTATCAGCTCAGGCAATCACCCCTCCCCGGGCCTGGCCTTTACCAGGGGGTACGCGCGTGCCTTACATGTCTACCCAGGGCGGGGAATTACGCGTTACCCTGTCACCGGCTACGCGTGCGAACGCGTGGGTCGGCCTTCAGGCACGCACAGGGAGGAAGGAAGAAGAGGAAAAGGAGGAGAGAAAGGGAGAAAGAGGACTGACTGTCTCAAACGCCGAGGCGGAGACCAGAGAAGGCAAGGAAAAGAAGGTAATGAGAAGGCAAGGAGAAGAAGGCAATGAGAAGGCAAGGAGAAGAAGGCAATGAGAAGAAGGCAATGAGAAGGCAAGGAGAAGAAGGCAATGAGAAGGCAAGGAGAAGAAGGCAATGAGAAGGCAAGGAGAAGAAGGCACGGAAACAGTAAGGAAGACATTGAGGTGGAAAAGAGCAAAGAAAGGAACCAACCAAAGGAAGGAAGAAAGGAGAAGGGAAAAAGCAAAATGACCGCAAATAGAGGTCGTGGAACCGTCCGTCTCCGGACGCAGGCGCTAACGACCCCCTTGAGGGGGTGGGACTCCTTTTAGTCGCCTCTTACGACAGGCAGGAATACCTCGGGCCTATTCTAATCCCCGGACCCGCAGGGGGGAGAGGAAGCAGTGTGTATTCTTCCATCTGTTTTGGCTCAACTAAGACTTCAGGTTTGCATACACTCCCTCGCAAATGTGCTGAAGTACCGTATGGTCGTAAATCACACACATGTGTGTCTTTCTAGAACGCGTTCACCTACTACGATTCAGTGCAGCGAGTCTCGTGGACAGGGCGCGCCGCCGCTCCCCCAGCCACGCCGTGTCACCTGGGCTCCGAGATAAGGCGGTGCGAGGCGAGACCTCACCGCGGGCCGCACATTTAAATGCAAATTCTCCGGGATTTCCATAATCTGATTACGACGTCAACTTCAGATTAATGCTCTTGTAATCTCTCGAACAAGACATTTTCTCTGGCGCGCTGTCCCGCTGTGTTAACGATTCTTCGTCTTCTCCAGACGTTTCAGCAAAACATTCTCCAGCACACAGTAGACGACAAATACAGCTTTTCACAGAAGGTATTTTTTTCCTTCTGAATGGAAAGTAACAGTATTAACGAAGGTCACTATGAAACTGAACAAGTAGAAATAAATTGATGTATACGAACCAGAGTGTTTCTAAATCTGTCTCCGTAAATAAGCGATAAAGCATATGGCAGTTGGAACTAAGGGCCGGAATCATTGAAAACACAGCAATGCTGCGCAAAACCGCCGCACGCCACTTGGTGGCACCGCGGTCTGCTTCTTCATTTGTATACGGCGCACAACTGCATGTTTCCAAGTAGGGCATCTTTTGGAACTTGAGGTTAGGAAAGAATAGCTAGCGTAACCAACTTCATCGAATTAAGTCCAAAAACTATTCACAGGACAACCTCGACGTATGCTGGTGGGAAACTGGCAGACAGTAAATGCTATGCGATAATTGTAAATATCACATAGCAGTCAAAAAGGAGTAAGTCGAGAGTAGACTGAATGATCGTCTCTCTTAAAAGAATAAATATTTCAGATAAATACCTAAAACTACCACGCTTAAAACTTGTTGAGAGTAATAAACCAATACAGTTACAGTCTCCAGAAAGAAAGGCAGACTCCTACAGAACCACGTTTCAACTGTGGAGGCAAACATTATTGTGGTCAGTCGTATCCACCAGCCCTGAGCCACGATAATGCCGTTAGACAGAGCGCACAAAGACCACCTCCAGAGCTGACTTTGGATTACCAACGCTACGTATGTGGGCAGTGAATGTACGCCGACACGGAGGAACATAGAACACTTATCTTCAAGGATGACTCAAATGTATGGAGAGTAGACTAAATAACATTGCTCCCTCGTAAGAACCCTGGTTCCCAAAGGAACTGACAAAAAAAAGGGATATCCTGAATCGCCAGTGGGCAGGAATGACTAAATCGGATACTGTGTCAACATCCATTGTGTGTCGGCACTGTTTCTCAATCGTTCCCTGTAGTATTCCATATCTGAAAAAGATAATGTAGAAAGGCTGAGGCTTGGACTTAGCCGATCGCACTAAAGCCGAATGACAGATAATAAGGTGAGGACTCACAGAATGGGAAAACAATGGAAACAGTGGAAAAGCGTCTGTACTAGATAATATACCTTTGAGGCTCTTCATAAATTATGCGAATGAACTTAATCCCCTTCTAGCATCAGTTTATCATAGTACCCTAGAGCAATGAGGTACCGAGGGACTGGAATAAAGCACAGGTCATTCCCGTTTTCCAGAAGGGTCGACGGATGGCATATTTTACCGTCGTTAGACTGTTACAGAGTTATGGACCACGTTCTATGCCCACACATTACGACGTTTTTCGGAGAACGAAAAATGTGATTTACAAAGCGGAATACGGATTCCGTAAACTGTGATCTTGCGAAATCGTCCATGAAATACAGATGGACGCCGCATTCCTTGAAGACATTCGATGCAGCTGGTCACCGTCGTTTTGTAAACAAGAACGAGCTTACCGACTACCGGACCAGATTTATGACTGGTTTCAGAACCTCCTAGTAGACAGAACTGAACACCTTTTTATAGGGACGAAACCGACAGATGTAAAGGCAGTTTCTGGAGCACCCATAAAGAATGGAACAGGGCCGTACATCAAGACCCAACGCACACACATTCAACACCTTCAGGGGCGGCATGTATACCGACCTTATTACAAATTGGTAACTTACATAAATTAGTGCGTCATGGGTCCTCATTAGGCTAACTACTACGTTGGCCGCCAGTTCCCAAGCAATGATCGTTATAAGTCGGCACCATTCGGATTACTTCCTGACGTTTGTTCTTTGTTTCAGACTGCTGCCACGCTCAGCGATCCGGGAGTTATGAGACTGTAATTGTTTGACGAAGTCGCGTTGTATTTCTGTGTGAGGGGATGTTAACTGATTAATAACATTAACTGTACGGATATTTAAATGCATTATATGAGACACGTCCACAAATGTTGACTAAACGCTTTAAAGGTAATTTTTCTTCTACTACCGTTGTGTTACAAAAGCCTTAATTTAATTTCATATTCCTTGCTACACATATGTACCAAGTTTGAAAATGACCGTGTCTAGAATGTGCATTCATGAATCCATGCTACTTTCGTATCAAAATTGATGCCATAGCTGCTGTTTTCTTGCTATGGACATTCCCATAATTGATGTGTAGTTTTGAAATTCCAGCTCACCCTGACATTCGCAGGTTACGGAGCTTCCTTAGGTTTTTTGTGCTGACGCGGTTTTGGAATGCGACATTCAGTTCTGCAGTGACTTTTTTTGCTGGCATTCTCTTACTTTTCATCACAATCCTCTTCAATGACCGTCTGTCAACTGCATAACACACGCTTACGTCCGCACTGTGACTTAGCGGATGATGTTTTTCCGATTTCCCTGTATGCTGCGTGTCTCTTTGTTACTGTGCCTCTTGAAATAATTACCACTTCGGCTTTCTTGGTGACAGAAGGATGCACCGTATGAGAACTAAAAATTCGGCTTTCTTCGGATTCATCAGCTCCAACACAATGATCTCACAACTACCCAATCGCTTACACTTGCAACGTGTGCAGGGTGTTTGATGTTTCCTCTGAAGTCTTCTGTCAAACCAGCTAGACGAGGCCCCCCAACCCCTACAACAATGTTCAAAAACAGACGAAATCATCGTCTTACATTTGATGTCTTTACAGATGAACCGAACTTGATCAGCATCCTGCCAATTTATTGGAGTCTGCCACACGCCGTAAGTCACTGCTGTTTTCACGTTTCGTTGCATTACAGAGAGCTTTGTAGTAGTAATCCGAGAACATTTTCGCAGGTTACTGAAATATACAACCAATGCTGAAACTTTCATCACTCGCGCTCTTTAAACCTGTTATCCTACTGCAGTCTTTATTTGTTATGGATCTTCAATTCGTGGTATACGAAAGATAAGGTTTCGTATTAAAGTGATCTGAACATTCGAAATACGGTTTTCTTACAGAATTCCTGAAACACAGTCTTGGAAGAATTGTATGATATGAAAGGTATCAGCAAACGATCAAGAACATAGACCTGTTGTCATAAGTTCAAACTGGGTGCCGCGATTGACTTTGCTTTCATAATCGATCACAAAAGTATATGACAAGCTGCATCCAAATGACGGAAGACAAAATGGCTTTTACAATATGTTTATCTACAGCAGAAAGCCTTTCGTTATGAGCTACCGTTATTGTTATTTTTCCATAAATCATAATGTGACTTGGCTAATGAATATATTAGGCTTTTTAGCACGTACCGAACATAATTAACCAATTGCAAGACATGTCAGCAAACGATTCTGACATCTGCTAAGAAACCGGTATGTATAAAGGAACCCAAATTATGTCGGGAACTAGTAGTCGCATTATCTCACACAAAACACTATAGTTTAGTGATTAGTATGTTGTAAAAGGTGTTTTATTACCTGTAGTGCAGATACCGCTGAAGATTGTCATGTCGTCTACGTAAGTCAGCCAATGAACTAAAACAAGAACTACACAGTACTGTGCAGGTTACCTCAGTACAATGCGTAACATCTGTTATTTCTGGCATTTGAGAGGAGCTTTCCTCCACACAGCTGCAGAGTGTTCAGCGCTGCGCCAGCCACAGTTGCTCCGCATTACAGACGAGTTGGAGTTGGGAGCGACTGGACAGCATCAATGATGCACGCGGCGCGCATTATTCAGGCCGCGACTGCAGCGGTGCGCACTCGGCGGCTGCGGTCGGCTCCTCTCCGTACCAGGGGCGGCCTTGAATGCTCACCAAACCTGTCACCCTTACCAAAACAAGGCGTCAACTCGCCCAGGCGCAAGCTGAGTCACAGCATCCGTGATGTATGTGTACGAGGGAATTCCAACCCATCTCGTGACACACGGCGTAAGTACATGCATTCGCCACATAAAGTTTGTCGAGGCAGGGGTACACGTACGACCGAGGCCCCTCGCTTCTTTCGTCTGCTCCTCAGCACAAAATGCAGGAGGGAGCCCATGCAAGAACCTTACAATATTTACACGTCGACTGCGCCAGATGTTTGCAGGTGACGGTAGAATGGTTCAAATGGCTCTGAGCACTATTCGACTTAACATCTGAGGTCATCAGTCCCCTAGAACTTAGAACTACTTAAACCTAACTAACCTAAGGACATCACACACATCCATGCCCGAGGCAGGATTCGAACCTGCGACCGCAGCGATCGCGCTGTTCCAGACTGTAGCGCCTAGAACCGCTCAGCCACTTCGGCCGTCTGACGGTAGATAAAGGCAAACTAGGCATTATTCGAGAGTGGATAGCTTTCAGAAGCTATCTTTCACGGAAAGTGCGTGCTTTACCATTTGGCTAAATCACCGAGAGCCGGTAGGATGTAATTTGACCTGCGTGAGCCGAAGTATTAGAGCTACCCTATCATATGTAAGAGCACGTTCAGAGAAAATTTTGCACAACCCTAGGGCCAGGAATTATTCTGTTCCAGAGCACTTTCAGGATGGTTTTCTAGTGAGGGACGTTAACATGTGCTGCGAGGCCACGCGTGATTTCGGCCCTAGGCGTAAGTAATGAGAATGAACCAAAGCAGTTCCTGGCTCTCCAAGAGGTCATTCCCCGCTGCAAACGTGCCCGCGACCTTGGATTGTGTCTGTGAACTTGTGTCGACTTCAAGCTCCCGGTGTCAGCCTGCTGCAACACAGTTCTCGGTAATGACAAGAACTGAAGACCTCCCATACAAGCTAGTCTCTTGTTGTTACGCTACAATATAAGCGTACACAGTGGACAAGGAATACCTTTAACTTACTTACATTAACGACCACACTTATTTTTAATCACGATAAGAACACCAGTAGAAGCGATGTCGAATATTCTTTCGTTCATAAAACAGGTTTACCGATTTCACGCAAAAATAGCTTTCATATCATGGGTCAAAATGCAAAGTCCTCAAATTTTCCAGTTTTAGGTACCTCGGTCCAAAGATGTTGCAAATGTTTACAGTTTCATGGTGACTATGTAGCACGGTAGTACTGTGTATAGGACAGTTATGGTTAATTCCACTCCTATAAGTTTATTATTGATTTTTTTGATACAATGGGCGTTACGTTTTGATCCACCCTCGCATCTAGGCAACACCTCCGGCCTGAAATCTTATTTGGACAAGTGCGTAACAATAAAGGCACATTCACTAAGTTCTGACAAGATCCGTTACAAGTACAGATGTACAAATCGATGAAACGTGTTTCCAACAATGTCAAATATTATAACATGACAACCTCTAAAATATGCGAGAACTCATACGACGTGGGGGCGAGAGAAAATCTGATACGACTTAAGCGGGAAAGCGTACAAGTTTTCTGCTGATAAACTACACAAATGCGCAATGAGGCAGGTATCTCTCTGATACTGTGAACAACAATATATTGCCTTTGGGAGCTAAGGGACTGAACAGACGTGATCAGTCCCTCGATCACATTGAGGTGGTGACATCAACCAGAAATTTCATCGAATGATGTAAGTAGATGGGAACAGTACAATCGAAGCATTGAAAGAAATATTGATGCCACGGCTGAGAAAAAATTTGAAGAGAGGTTAAAGGGGATATGGATCGGGCTGGTAGTCAGATCAGATGCTAAACGACGGCTCATCTGTGCCAAGAGAAACCTCACTCGCATCTGTCACTCCCTTCCCCCTTCCTTACTTCAGGACAACGACATCGCTCGACTAGAGTGGCCAGCACGTTTTTGAGACATGAACCCTATCGAACATGCCTGGGATAGACTGAAAAGGGCTGTATATGAACGACGTGACCCACCAACCACTCTGAGGGATCTACGCTGAATCGCCGTTGAGGACTGGGAGAATCTGGACCAACAGTGCCTTGATGAACTTGTGGATAGTATGCCACGACGAATACAAGCGTGCATCAGTGCAAGAAGACGTGCTACTGGGTATTAGAGGTACCGGTGTGTACAGCAGTCTGTACCACCACCGCTGAAGGTCTCGCTGTATGTTGGTAAAGATGCAATGTGTGGTTTTCATGAGCAATAGGGGCAGAAATGATGTTTATGTTAATCTCTATTCCAATTTTCTGTACAGGGTCCGGAACTCTCGGAACAAAGGTGATGCAAAATTTTTTGTGTGTGTAAAAAAATAATAAAATTAGACATAGAACTCCAGCGTTGCCACCAATTTCCGCAATCTTGAATTCGAAAGAACAGTTGCTTAAGTTGTACCAGTAGTAGACATTTAAATGTCGATTCAGCCATTTTAACTGACATGTTGTCACCATCTTGAATTTTTGTTAAGTAGTATTGTGAGTCTGCTTGATCCCCCATCTTAGAAGAAATACGGCAATGCTGCAAGAGAAAAGGAGGAGGGGGAGGGGTGATACTAAGGGAAGAGGGAGAGGTCGGACCCACATAACACTGAAGGATCCAAAACTGCACTCTAAGACACTCTACCCAGCTACTTACGAACAGTCAATGAATTGTGAGCTCCGCAAAGAGTAAGTGAACTTGTTCTGAATACCTGTCTAGAAATAAAACATACAAAACTCTTCTTCCTGTGTATTGTAGCATATATTTAGTGGCAGAATTCAAATTCTCTCTCTCTCTCTCTCTCTCTCTCTCTCTCTCTCTCTATCTATCTAACTTTTCTGGTGTTTATTCTGTAGTATAGGATCCACCTGCTTTCATTTTATTTATTGTAAGTTGCCAGCTCGTTGCGCTTCCTGTTATATTTTGACTAGTTGTGAATTATATTTTCTGAGATAGTCATTGGTGACTAACGAAGTCTTTCTCTAAACGATTGTGGAAAACTGCTCAAATCACAATCAGTCTGGATGATATATCAGACCAATGGCCGTTGGGTAAGGATCTGGTTAATCTGGTTCACCTGCTAGTCTCGTAATCTGTAAAGTTGTGCATTGAACTATACAAGTAATTTATTTAGTTTTGCATAATTATATTCACTTATATTGAATCTGATTATACATGTAGTATTCCTCCTTTACTTGTGTTTACTTACATTTAGTTGCTCCTTCTTCGTCACTTGCACATTATTTCCTCTTTCTATTTGCTCTCCATCTTTATCTACTACCCTCTAACCGCAATTTGTTCTTCCTCTAGCTCACTAAGCCAATAACACGGCTGTAACAGCCCCCTGCAGGAGGAATTAGAATATTTTTTACCAAGAGAGTAAACTAAAGATTTGTTGCCTATGACAGAAGTGGAAAACTGGGAGCGAGGGAGCGAGCGAGGGAGCGAGCGAGGGAGCGAGCGAGCGAGGGAGGGAGCGAGCGAGGGAGGGAGCGAGGGAGGGAGGGAGGGAGGGAGGGAGGGAGGGAGGGAGGGAGCGAGGGAGGGAGGGAGGGAGGGAGGGAGCGAGGGAGGGAGGGAGGGAGGGAGCGAGGGAGGGAGGGAGGGAGCGAGGGAGCGAGGGAGCGAGGGAGGGAATTGGGTCGATTATGTGGAAACAACAGAATTACAAGAACACCCCTTGGATAGTAGGGTCTGGCCACAGTAAAAAGTATAAGGAAAATTTCAGATAGAGCGCTGAACTAACGGAAGAACCCAACAGTAGGGTAAAAAAGCAAATCTCTTTGTACAAAACTGATCATTCGTTAGCATCTCCAGTTTGACTAACAGATGAAAGATATGTAAAAGGCTACATTATTTTACATCTTTTGAATTACTGTTCTGACGCATACACTAATTGCGGTCTCATGTAACTGAAATCCTATTAACTGGGAAAAAGGAGGATCCTTACAAGCAAGCTTTACACACTGCCACCAAAAGCCTACGAAAATGAGGAATGTAATCCCATGTGTTTGCACATTCGATTTAGTATTTCCGGAACTTCAGGATACATTTTGACCTACATAGTACTTGGGACAGACACTGTGAAATGCAGATTTAAGACAGAGCATCGAACTCTGGTATGCTACTTAAATTCTTCAGTCAGCTCACTGTGTGCAACGTATTGCCGTAATCAGCCGGGTATTTGCAGCTATTTCTGCCGTTGTCCACATATTATAATGCAAAATTGTGTATCGTGTAGACAAGTGAAACTACGTTTTTAAAATAAGAACGTTTCTGACAAAATTAAACAATGAGTTGGAAAATGGTCATACGTTTCCCAATTAAACAATTGCCAGTGATGATTTTTGTTGTTTCATTTACATATCTCACCCGCAAATAAATGTAATGAGAATAAAATTTAATTTAATTGGGTTTATTGCGCTCGGTAGCTGGCGTGCGTGAGCAGTTGTGGGCTACGTGGTTATGCGGTAATTGGCGAAGTGGTCCCCAGGGATAAACAAACACGTTTTAGTCACTGTCAGGCTTCACTACACTGTCGGCAGAACACGGGAAAGAGCTGAGAAACTCTGCTGTATTCGTATCTCATTTTGCACATTTGCGTCATGAGAATTGCTGTCACGACATATGGAGTAAAAGGAACAGATGTGGTACAAGTAATTATTTTACTCGCATAAACAAGCTCAATATTTATTACCATTCAGAACAAATCACCTTACTCTCATGTCAGGCGAAGATCTTTTACTGCTCTGTGACAGGTAACTACCCAAAAATTACTACATGCAGGCATTGGTTTTCGTTTATTAGTCCGGACCATGACAGCAAATACATGCAACAGGGAATTTTTTCATCGTGCTTCGAATGAAGCCTCGGCATTATTTAGTATATCTTCCATCCGTTTCAGTCAGGCTTATCCATTTTTAGGACAAAACGGCTACGGTCAACAATATACAGCTTGTGATTTTGCTGTATTTTCTGTTTCATGGTTATGATGCCTCCATCAGTCACAAAAATTGTGCTTATTGCATTAGATAATACTGTAATAAATTATAATGTCTCGCTACGTCAGACATCAAATTGTAATTGTATTGTTACCATAGTTTGTAATTCAGTGTCTGATATTTTTCAAAACAACGTAAGTAATTAAGTCTCGTTACCCTTTTGTCTTCCTTCTCTTCACGTAAGGAAACAATTTTTCTTGTTCTATCTAATTTGGTAAAATGATGACGTAATTCAAGATCAAACGTGTTTTTATTTACTACTGAAGTGATTAATATCTTTTACCAATCATGGACAAAAAATTATTTTATATTTCAGCTATTTAACTTCGTTGGGAAGCCACTGGTTTGGTGACGTGCCGACTGCGTGCCATTAGTCCGATATCACATGCGCATTTGTATTTTGACAAGTCTAACCTTGCTATCCAAATTTCTTATTACCACTTTCGACTGCTGTTTCTGTGGGATGGAAATCATTTGTTGCACCATACCTCATGTTATCACAGTCCATCCTACACCAAGTTTTTCCGCTCCCAATTACGACTCTGCACCTATAATGGAGCCGTTTTTTGCCAAGTAGGTTTTATGATACTATTTAACACTGACATTATAATTATTCGTGTTCTTCAGTGTGCTCCTGCTACGGTCACTGTGATGTACCCCACTTCCGAACAATTACCTTTCGGAGGATTAAAGTTCAATCATTTTCTTACACATTTATTCCTTTGATGGGAGACATAACAAGACGTATTTCAAATTCATGTGTAATTTGCTAACGCACGTCGCCTTCTCCGGCCGTTACATCTGCGTCCGAGAGCAGATACGAGCAGCACTCCGCGAGGCTCACCGCTCTGCATCGCGCCCACTCAGGTCACGCGCTCCTCGCTCTACGTATACTGCAGACTGTTTGTTGCTAGTGAAGCCCCATATCGATCTTCAATCAGCTATTACATAGATATTTCAACGTGAAACTTTAAAAACCGTGTTAAGCTTAGAAACTAAGATAAGTGTTGACAGCGTGAATCTTATACACTTATTACACGCTCAAAATTACTATTAAAAATAGTATTGTTATAATCTTTTTGTTTTTGTTGGCAGCGAATCGTTACGTGTACACCAGAGTACTTGGAACAATTTTATAGCTTTCTTTCTCAGCTGTGAATCGAGGAATACTACTGCTCGTGCTGCTTCTTACAATATATTAGATAAATTAACATACTTTTATAATCTCTTCGAGAAAGGTATTTCAACGATTGCGGTAGATTCTTACGCAATTCTTTGGAAATCTGGCTACTTGTCAACAGAGGTTGCTCCTAACTCCAAGATGTCTTTAGAAGCTGCTGTTACTAAACCACGTTCTGAGACGTCAACAGCATCGATATAGTTGGAGAAATGCATGATATGCGCTGCCCTGTCTTACATTTATTCATTACCGGTTTCAATCATGGACCATCTTCACAGTGAAAAAAAAAATCAATAGTGAAGGTATCACAATAGGGTCCATGATCGAAACCAGTAGTAAATAAACGTATCTTAAGACAGCATGATGTGTATCATGCATTTCGTCAAATAGACCTTGCTAGCTAGTAAAAACCGTCCGTAGCGACAACAAAGGAAAGACTCCGATATTCTTGTTCAGTAAGATACAGAAATCCTAAATGTAAGATGCGAAATGAAACCAGGGGACTTGAGAGTGTAGCCCTGCAGGATGACGAGATGCATCTAAGAATGAATATGCGAGTGGAAAAAAGTCTCAGCACGCGTCAAGTATAAAACGAAGACGAACGTTGTTAAATTAAAATCTCGTTACCTTTATACGTGAAAGTAACTTCGAGAGCATCCTAAAGGAGTGCTAGAGGACCGTACGTGAATGCTGGTGTTGTCTATAGAAAAGTAGCAACGTTAGAAAAATGTAGCGAAATGTAAGAAGACTTCACAGCGTATTACTCTCGGAGCAGGTTTCGCAGCTGACCTAGTCCAAATAAACTAATTTATTGCGCATAAATGAGAGGAACGACCCGTTATTGTATGGTTACATGGTTGCCGAAAAATATCATTCGAAGCAGTGACATTTATTAAACATTTGGGAGTATGTGTATGTATTTAAAGCGGAACGACCTCGTACAACAAATCACAGGGAAGATGAATGACAGACTAAGATTCACGGGAAGAATCGTTAAGAAGAGTAATCCAACCACGGAGGAGCCTCGTCAGTCTGGGACCCGTACCAGAAAGGAATAATAGAAGAGAGAGAAAAGACGCAAACACAGCAGCAGCACATTTCGCCACAGGGTCGTTTGGTAAGTGCTAAAGCACCACGGAGAGAGTCACTCTTCTCCAGCAGGAGACGCTGCAAGAAGCATGTTGCGCATAACGGTGTGATTTACTGTTGAAATCCCGAGAGCATACGTTTCTAGACGAGTCAGTCAACATATCTTCTCCCTACGTATTTCTCCTGAAAAGAACGGTAAGGTAAGTTTACATGGGAGCTCACACGTAGGCTTATCAACAATCGTTCTTACCGGGCACTGGTCGCGACTGAGAAAGAATCTGGTGCGGATCGGTCGGCATGAGGAGTAGGGGACGGACCTCCTGACAGTGGCCTACAATTACCCTCCGTCATACACCATAAAGTAGCTTACGTAGATCTAACTAGGCGCTATTTCAGACAGACACCGAGATAAAGGGTAGAACACGCGAAATTATGGAACAGAATATTTATCAGGATCTGGATCTTTTCTTGGTGTGCTTGGTACTCTGACGGCAAGTTAAAATTTTAAGGTGAAAATGGATTGTTGAATTTGTGGAGAGGCAATGGTGTTACCACGACCCTTCGGTTCTATCCAGATCTTGTTGCTAACTGTGTGTTCATTTTCCTACATTCACGAATTGTCCGATACGCCCAAATTTCGGTACATATTCTCTTCTGCATACATGTAGAAAACTCAACGTAGCAGGCGAGTACCAGAATCAGAAGCGTGGACGTCACTTGGATTCCGAGAACCGTGTGAAAGGAACTGCCGTACCTCTGACTCATGCTGGTCACGCGCCAGCCACAAATAAAGCGTTTGTCACCTTCCCTTTCAGCTGTGTTCGTTCTGAACAGCCATTCAACAACACGAAGGTTACACTGGACAGTGTTTCGTTATATTTCCCTGATTTAGTGTGACATACTTAATATGTGAAAATAAGGATTACGAAGAAGTTTCTCTCCATCTAGAAGACTTACAAAGTGTAAAGCACCTTCCATGAACTCAGAGTCTGGTGGAAGAATTAAAACGAGAACTTGTTTTTTTTTTATGGCGTAAGTTTAAATGCGCTACGGCATCTTGATATTAAATGGCACAGCATACGAATATGTGAATACAAAGCTGAAATTGTACTGAAACACTGAATATGAGCAATTAACATGAGACCCATTCGACAGCAAATGATTAGCCGAATCCATCAAGGTAAGATATGTATTTTGTGTGTAGTGCATGGCCCAAAATGACCTCCAACCTTGTAATCCCAAAAACAAGTTACACTACTATATTTTAATTGGCATACAGATTAATCTGGATACCATCATCGGATTAAAATACGCCAATCACTTACTGAATATTACGTAGAAAACATCGTGGAACCTTAATCTTGTTTCGGTCTCCTAGAAAGGACAACGTATGTAGCACTGAGTATAATTTCTTCCTACATCTTAGGAACATGACGTCATTTGGACGGGCACTGTCAGAGCAGCCCGTCATATTTTAGAGATTATTTTGAAAGTCCAAGTTCGCAATTATTGTTCTTTTAAAACTATCACAATTAAATAACAGCACAAAATTCCATCTCGGACAGTTGAAAGATATACCCCGAATATAAGTTTTAATTAAGCCAGAGGCAGTCCGTCGCTTTGCTGAAAACGGAATATTTATCCCTGCCAAGCGCTTTCCGCGATATTGTGTACCACCATTAACATTCAGCCTACTTTAGAGGATTATGCAAATGCTGATACCGTTTTAACGAATCATATTAAGTACTTTAATTAATGAAAAAACCTCGACAATTTATTCTATCTCTGAGTTTTCTTTAATTTTATTCATTGATACTTTGAAATAAACGCAGAAAAATGTGGCCATTGGCTGTTGCTTACATCCTCTCGAAAACGAACGTTGACTTCTTCAATTGTTAACACTAACACTTCCCCCTTCATTACCATATTAACTACACGCTGATGCCTCAAGATGAGTTCTGTCAAGCGATCACTTGCTTTAGTCAAGCTGTGACATACTTTTTTGAGTACTAGTATTCAGAACCTTTTTTTTTTCTTTTATTGTTTATCGTCCACATTTGACTTCCTTGTAAGGTTACACTGCAGATGTTACCACTTTTTTCTTTACCAGCAAACATTTTCTAACTATTACTACTCTGAATTTTATAACTGCTTTACTTCTGCCATCGACACTACTTTCTCAGACCCACATTTTAAAAGGAGCGTAAGACAGAGAAACTGGTTATCTTGATCCCGTATCTGTATCACGATGAATGCGATCATAAAAAGATATATAAAATTCTTAGTATGAACGCAACATAAGGGAGGCTGATAGATTTATTTACATTGATATAAGGGTTGGGTGATCCCCTCCTGAACTGATTAAAAGAGCTAGATCCTTCCACAAAGTGAACAATTGGTGATCCGGAGAAGGTGATTAATGTCAGTGAGCGTAACAAAACTTCCAGGGCAGCCAGCTGCAACAGAGTCCCAAGCAACATGCTGAATTAGTCACTATGGATATGCCATTACAGTAGGAAACACCTCCGAAGTTGCAGAAAAATAAGCTGCAGGCAACGTGTGTGTGTGTGTGTGTGTGTGTGTGTGTGTGTGTGTGTGTGTGTGTGTGTGTGCGCGCATTTTTTTTTTAGAGAAGGGAGGGGGGAGGGGGAGAGACCTTGCGCACGCACTGTCTTACGTACCTTACTGTTCAGAGCATCTTTTATAAGCCATGAAAAGCACAGAAAGAGAAAAAAGATTAGTTTTTAGAACATAGTATTATTAACACTTTCTCGCCTTTTATTTCTGCTGTCATGAGCATCTACGGAAAGATGTAGAAGGATAGTGAAACTACCACCAGGCGCTAAATGGCTGCGCGTCCACGACTCTTTACAGAACGCGGGGTTCTGAGGCTTGTCTGTTCTGTAATTTAGGATAGATGGTGATGTGTGGCATCTCTGCCGGAAGTTCGCAATGCTGGTGCACGCTGAAGTGTTTCGGAGCACACCGGTCATCGCACAGGTCTGAACATGGAGCGTCGTCAATTACGATTGAGATTGGCACGGGATCGTTGGATTTTGACCGTCGATCAATGAAAATGTATCGGCTCTTCGGGCAAATCACACGTCTGCTACATTAGGTCGCTCGTAATCTCCACAAACGCCATCATCGAGGTGGACGGCCGCTCGAAACGTGCAGCGCGCCACGGACGCGGGCTGGTGCGAGCAGTATTATGCCGTGAGAGACATTCTACTGCGCTTGCATGGGACCTGTGGTACTAATTGAAGACAGTCTGACACAGCTGCAGGTCGCCTGCGTTCCTTCGCTCTCGATGTCTTCCCCGACGACGATGTCATCTTTCAGCAAGTATAATTTTCCGTAACTCATCACCAAAATCGTGCTACAGCGGTTTGAGGAGCGTTATAGTGGACTCATGTTGATGTCTCGGATACCAAATTCGCTTGGTGTAAACCCTATGGAACTCATCTGGGTCTCTATCGGGCGCCAACACGGCATACCCAATTCAGCGGCCCATTATTTACGGGAATTACATGACCTGTGCCTAGACATCTAATGCCACATACCTCCACAAACCTACCAACAAACTGTTGGATGATACGCAGAATCAGTGATTTCCAAAGACGGACAAAAAAGCTGTTAAGCCGGTGGTCGTAATGTTTTGTCTCATCAGTCTAAGTAAAACACGCTTTACATTGCGCAAGAATCGAATTCATCTTACATATGTATTGCCACACACCATAATCCATAAATACATGCAGGCAGAATCTAGATCATGATGGTACACCATAACGTATCTCACAATACTGACTGTGACATGCGTCGGTGTAGCATTAAGATCTGAATTCTGCCCACATACGAGGGCAGTTCAATAAGTAATGCAACACTTTTTTTCTGAAACAGGGGTTGTTTTATTCAGCATTGAAATACACCAGGTTATTCCCCAATCTTTTAGCTACACAACACTATTTTTCAAGGTAATCTCCATTCAATGCTACGGCCTTACGCCACCTTGAAATGAGGGCCTGTATGCCTGCACGGTACCACTCCACTGGTCGATGTCGGAGCCAACGTCGTACTGCATCAATAACTTCTTCACCATCCGCGTAGTGCCTCCCACGGATTGCGTCCTTCATTGGGCCAAACATATGGAAATCCGACGGTGCGAGATCGGGGCTGTAGAGTGCATGAGGAAGAACAGTCCACCGAAGTTTTGTGAGCTCCTCTCGGGTGCGAAGACTTGTGTGAGGTCTTGCGTTGTCATGAAGAAGGAGAAGTTCGTTCAGATTTTTGTGCCTACGAACACGCTGAAGTCGTTTCTTCAATTTCTGAAGAGTAGCACAATACACTTCAGAGTTGATCGTTTGACCATGGGGAAGGACATCGAACAGAATAACCCCTTCAGCGTCCCAGAAGACTGTAACCATGACTTTACCGGCTGAGGGTATGGCTTTAAACTTTTTCTCGGTAGGGGAGTGGGTGTGGCGCCACTCCATTGATTGCCGTTTTGTTTCAGGTTCGAAGTGATGAACCCATGTTTCATCGCCTGTAACAATCTTTGACAAGAAATTGTCACCCTCAGCCACATGACGAGCAAGCAATTCCGCACAGATGGTTCTCCTTTGCTCTTTATGGTGTTCGGTTAGACAACGAGGGACCCAGCGGGAACAAACATTTGAATATCCCAACTAGTGAACAATTGTGACAGCACTACCAACAGAGATGTCAAGTTGAGCACTGAGTTGTTTGATGGTGATCCGTCGATCATCTCGAACGAGTATGTTCGCACGCTCCGCCATTGCAGGAGTCACAGCTGTGCACGGCCGGCCCGCACGCGAGAGATCAGACAGTCTTGCTTGACCTTGCGGCGATGATGACACACGCTTTGCCAACGACTCACCGTGCTTTTGTCCACTGCCAGATCACCGTAGACATTCTGCAAGCGCCTATGAATATCTGAGATGCCCTGGTTTTCCGCCAAAAGAAACTCGATCACTGCCCGTTGTTTGCAAAGCACATCCGTTACAGACGCCATTTTAACAGCTCCGTACAGCGCTGCCACCTGTCGGAAGTCAATGAAACTATACGAGACGAAGCGGGAATGTTTGAAAATATTCCACAAGAAATTTCCGGTTTTTTCAACCAAAATTGGCCGAGAAAAAAAAAGTGTTGCATTACTTATTGAACTGCCCTCGTATGTTTGTGGAGTGTGGTGTGTGTAGCCATATGCATTTAAGATGAATCCGATACTTAACGTCAAACGTGGTACGATGCATATGACTGAAAATAACGCAGAGTCAAAATTAGCTAATTGCAAGAATTAAATAAAAACATCAAGATACAATCTACAACGAACCATGTTTTTATTGGAAGATTGGTAAAATTTTGAAACTTCCTGGCAGATTAAAACTGCGTCTCGGGCCGAGACTCGAACTCGGGGCCTATGCCTTTGGGGGCAAGTGCTCTACCACCTGAGCTACCCAAGCACGACTCACGCCCCGTCCTCACAGCCTTACTTCTGCCAGTACCTCGTCTCCTACCTTCCAAACTTTACACAAGCTCTCCTGCGAACCTTGCAGAACTAGCACTCCTGAAAGAAAGGATATTGTGGAGACATGACTTAGCGACAGCCTGGGGAAAATCTTATTCTGGTGAAATTTTGTTTATAAATCATTCCATTGAGAAGTGCGTTGGTGTTAGAAATTGTCATGTTGATTGTAAACAGAACTATAGGTAACTTTAAGAGGTAGAAAAATAATTTCACTTATATTACTTACGTTATATGTCTTTCGATAAAATTATGGAAGTACATAATAAGAATGAGTTTTGTTTCATAATTTTTCAAACTGCTCAAAATATTTAGAATGTCATTGCGATATTTTTAAATTTTACTAATAACAAAATGTAGGATTTCTTGGAGATCTAAAAGCTACAATGTGGGTAACGGGAAATCAATAATCGTCTTTATTATATCTCATGACTAGTCCCTGCGATCAAACTGCCGCTCGTACAGCCGCGTACCGCGAGTCGCCCGCTTCCTCACCCGTTTGCTACGCGCTCTCCAGCGATCACTGTCTCCGGTGGCGGGCGCTGGCAGCACATCACTGCCACCAGTCACGTGCCTGACCCAAGTCCCTGCACCAATCCGCGACCAGGCTATGAACGTAGCCGCTCGATCAATCTGCGGCAGTACACGTCGAGAGTCGCTCCGTGCACAAGTGGCGACCATCCGCTTGGGACACCGCTAATGCAGACTCCGCCTGCAACGGAAGACAGAGCAGTACCCCAGAGGCTGCGTGTCGAATAACTGTCCATTTCACCGTGTGCCCCCTCCACATTGCTTCGTGGGATGTCAGCTACGTCTCCATCTCCAAGCCCTCCGCCTTGTGGAACATGATTCTATTACTTCGACCACCTACAACCATTCCAATGGCATTCCAGTGTAGAACGAATGACTAAGCTTGCAACAAGTTACACACCTAGAGAATCTTTGTTCATTGACTTAAAGAGGTTCTATTGTTCTGACTACCTGGGCTCATATTTAGTAGCGTGTCATTCTCATTTCATCACCAACATGAAACATTTACTTCATTCTTTCAGGTACAGTGATCTTGAACTAAAAAGGATAGGCACCTTCCTTTCATTTATTATAGTGAATGAAAGAGGAGACATTAAAAAAAGAGCTAGTTCAGTCTAGTGAGTAAGCAGTTCTGACCTTATACCTGAGAAAACTAATGAGGAGGTGTTGAATAGGATTGGGGAGAAGTTTGTAGCACAACTTGACGAGAAGAAGGGATCAGTTGGTAGGACATGTTCTGAGGCATCAAAGAGATCACCAATTTAGTATTGGAGGGCAGCGTGGACGGTAAAAATCGTAGAGGGAGACCAATAGATGAATACACTAAGCAGATACAGAAGGATGTAGGTTGCAGTAGGCACTGGATAGAGTAGCATGGAGAGCTGCATCAAACCAGTCTCAGGACTGAAGACGACAACAACAACGAGAGGAATGGGTTTGTCAGGCTCTAAACGATTTATACCTATGATGGGTAGTCATATTGAAATTTCAATAATGACCTCAAATATATATATATATATATATATATATATATATATATATATATAAGACTACATACTAATTTTTTTGAACTCTCCCAGTCAGTTACTTTTTTCTCTATGCTGCAACAATGCCACTTCGTATGACTCCGAGGTCAGGTCAAACAAGTCTGAATGACGAGGAACGAAGGGACTGACCCCCTCCCTGCGAAGAAGCGTGGCGGCCCCGGTGCTCAGAGATCGGCGTATAACAATGCAGGTGACAGCAGAAAAAGTTAAAGTCAGCCGTGGATCAACTGTCAGCATCTCGTACGACATTTTGAAAACGTCAAAGAACGCCGTCCGCTGGGTTCCGCGACTGTTCGCACGAATTCACAAAGCGTAGTGAACCGAGGAAGCAACGGAAATCTTTCTCGATTGGTGACTCCATGGAGTGCTGTGTGCACAACGACCATATAAGTTAAATTAAAAGGAAGGTCAGCGTTGACCGTAATTTTCATGTTTTATTGATAGCAGAATCTATTTTCGATCACATAGCGATCATCTTCGGTGCTGGGAGTTACAAATTATTTCATAGTGAACAGTGAGTAAAAACAACACAAATACACCTGCGTATAAACCAACTGTTGGAAAGAACGTACCTGTACAAATTAAACTCAGACACTGGTATCAGGTTATCAATAACCAAGACTGAGAAGCGATCACAATAACTGAAGCCGCTGTTTACATTCACCTATACAGCAGACCTCGGTGTGACAGGGTCTTGGAACGCCCTCTACGTGGCGTGTGTCACGTGAAGACTTAACAATTCTTTATTTGCCAAGAGATTACCACAAAATACCAACGTGCACTTGCAAATCATTAATTGAATATTTCAATTTTAAAATTGTACATTAAAAAACGCATAGCAAGGAAAAAAAACAGGGTGGAAATGCACATCTTGCCAACATACGCTGACGTGTTATTTTCAAACAACTTAAAAAACATGTCAGAGTAAAAATCAACAGGTGAGGTTATATGGTGTCAGATTACAGGACTAGAAAAGAAGAAAAATATACAAATAACATGACATCAAATATAAAAGAATTTGTTATAACATAGTAACCGCCATCTGGCGTAGGGAGTCAGATATATAAGGTTCTTAATTTACGTAAAATATTACACTGAAACCAGTAAGTCAAATACATAAATGTAATTATACAATGTATGTCACAATATAGCAGGTCAAAATACCATGAAACTTATTACGTGTTATAAAAAAAATTTTGAAGGGTGCAAATTAACAATTTTTTATCGTATTTAGCGACGTGATGAAACACACATCTCATTTATCCCGTTGGGACACTTTATGTAGATTAAAAAGTCATCGTAATTATGAAAGCAGAATGTTTTAAAAGCACATTGTGGATGCAGAGATCGTTTAGCGCTTTCATGAGTGAAAACTACTGTTACAAATTGCAAAGAATAAATTATATGTTGGATAGAGGCAAGTGTACGAAATACGCTAGCTTAGTAGGTATCTCCACTATCACACCTGTTATTTATAGAAATATTTTATCATATGATACAAACAGAATTTGGGTATAAGGAAACAGTGTTCTCTTTTAAGTATAAAAAGTATAAAGCATAAATCTTTCTGTTATGTCGGGCCATTATACACGATTTATTTTGGCACATTATCACCTTGGACCACAGCCAACCAAAAACAAAGGATCAAAGCAAGCAGTGGACATGAGGGCCAAGGTTCTCCACAAAACATCCATCGCTGGAAAACATGTGTCACTGAAGGGTGGATGTATAGAGAAGTGCAAACTCTATCACCGTGTTTCACGGTCACAGCGTAACTTCTTCGTGGAGTCAATTGATGACCACCTCTCGTAAATTAATGATAAATTAGCTACTTAGTTAATTACTTAGTTACATGTTCAAAAAAATCATCGAATGATGTGGAAGGTATGAGTTTACAAGATGCCTGTTACGACTGGTGTTGACATTAATTAACACTTTTTTTAGTTCTACTCATGCAACTACATTTTAAAAAGTTTTTTTTTTCTTTTAAGTTACCAGCTTTTAAATAGAAATTCTTACATGGAACAGAAGCAGCTGTCCAGGCGATATCTTTTCTTGGTTACATTTAACATTTGCCTCGCTACTTATAAGACATTTTATGTTTTTCGGCAAATGATAAAAGATTTTTGTTGCTGCAAGATGAACTCTTTTCTGAGCAACTGACAGCTTCAATAATGTGAAATAATCGTCAATTTTCGCTCTGTTGTTGTAGATATGGACATCACTGTTCTCAAACTGTGATGGATTATTTATGAATTATTTCGTTGGGAAATATATGTACTGTATCACGCTTTTGAAATGCCTAGCTCCTTGAAGCAGTGCCCACATGTCGACCGTGAGTAAACACCATATTTGATTATTACTGCTGGATTTTGTTCAATCAATACTATTTTTCTGTATGATGAGATAGAATATAAGACAGTTTGGAGTGGCAAGATTAGCAATTACACGAACAGTAAAAGCAGCTGATCTTAATTGTTTGAGAATCTCACTGATATGCTTCGTCCAGTTAAAGTTTTCATCAGTATGTAGACCCAAAAAATTTGGAGCATTCTACCCGTTTACTGACCCCTGCTCATGCGCTGCATCAATTGTTGGTATTAATATCTGTTGCAGAATAACTGAATATAATGTGTTTTCTCAAAATTTAGAGAGAGTCCATTTTCAAAGAACAGCTTAATAACTCTTCGAAGAAAACGATCATTACTGTGGGTTTCAGACTCTTCTATTATAACGCTAGTATTGCGTGCAAAAAAATCGATTCTGCTTGTTGGCTGTTTAGTGGAAGATCATTCATATATTTAAGGGATAGGAGTGGATCCAGAATTGAACTCTGTGGAACTAACTTTGTGAATTGTTCCCAGTCACTAAAGTTTTCTACCCTTCCAATATTATTGGAATTATTCAGCACAACTTTTTGCATTATGTTTGGTAAGTGTGATTCAAACCAGCTGTGCACAATGCCAGGAATTTCACAAAACTTCAGTTTTTCTAAGAGCAAAGTGGTCTAGTGAATTGAAGGCCTTGGAAAGATTACAAAGAATACCAACTGGCGATATTTTATTATTTAAGGTTTGTTCTACTTGACGAGTGAATGTGTAAATACACTACTGCCCTTTAAAATTGCTACACCACGAAGATGACGTGCTACAGACGCGAAATTTAACCGACAGGAGATGATGCTCGGATATGCAGATGATTAGCTTTTCAGAGTATTCACACAAGGCTGGCGCCGGTGGCGACACCTACAACGTGCTGACACGAGGAAAGTTTCCAACCGACTTCTCATACACAAACAGCAGTTGACCGGCGTTGCCTGGTGAAACGTCGTTGTGATGCCTCGTGTAAGGAGAAATGTGTACCAGCACGTTTCCGACTTTGATTAAGGTCGGATTGTAGCCTATCGCAATTGCGGTTTATCGTATCGCGACATTGCTGCTCGCGTTGCTCGAGATCCAATGACTGTTAGCAGAATATGGAATCGGTGGGTTCAGGAGGGTAATACGGAACGCCGTATCGCAACGGATCGCAACGGCCTCGTATCACTAGCAGTCGAGATGACAGGTATCTTATCCACATGGCTGTAACGGATCGTGCAGCCACGTCTCGATCCCTGAGTCAACACATGGGGACGTTTGCAAGACAACAACAATCTGGACGAACAGTTCAGTTTGCAGCAGCATGGACAATGAGCTCGGAGACCACGGCTGCGGTTACCCTTGACGCTGCATCACAGACAGGAGCGCTTGCGATGGTGTACTCAACGACAAACCTGGGTGCACGAATGGCAAAATGTCATTCTTTTCGTATGAATCCAGGTTCTGATGACAGCATCATGATGGTCGTATTCGTGTTCGGCGACATCGCGGTGAACGCAGATTGGAAGCGTGTATTCGTCATCGCCATACTGGCGTATCACCCGGTGTGACGGTATGGGGTGCCATTGGTTATACGTCTCGGTCACCTCTTGTTCGCACTGACGGCACTTTGAACAGTGGACGTTACATTTCAGATGTGTTACGACCCGTGGCTCTACCCTTCATTCGATCCCTGCGAAACCCTACATTTCAGCAGGATAATGCACGACTGAATGTTGCAGGTCCTGTACAGCCCTTTCTGGATACAGAAAATGTTCGACTGCTGCCCTGGCCAGCACATTCTCCAGATCTCTTACCTATTGAAAACGTCTGGTCATTGGTGGCCGAGCAACTGGCTGGTCACAATACGCCAGTCACTACTCTTGATGAACTGTGGTATCGTGTTGAAGCTGCATGGACAGTTGTACCTGTACATGTACATGTCATCCAAGCTCTGTTTGACTCAATGCCCAGGCGTATCAATGCCGTTATTATGGCCAGAGGTGGTTGTTCTGGGTACTGATTTCTTAGGATCTATGCACCCAAATTGAGTGAAAGTGTAATCATATGTCAGTTATAGTATAATATATTTGTCCAATGAATACCCGTTCATGATCTGCATTTCTTCTTGGTGTAGCAATTGTAATGGCCAATAGTGTAGTATTCGCAGTGAGCAACATTTCTGGAATCCCAAATGGGGTATGCTAAGTAAATTGTTTCTAGTAAATGAGCTAGCAAAGTGGTTTCTGGAGTGATTAACGGGCTACCTAGAGCGCTAGAGCCAGCCCAAGCGTTGGGACTGCGATTGGAACGGGGAGTTAAACGAATGGCTGGCTCAGTCGTAAAGCAGAGCCAGCAAACAAGTGGCGGGAGGCGCGCCGGCAATCAGGCCTGAGATGGATGGCTGCGCCGCCGGCATCGCCAGGGACAGCCGCTCCCGCAGGGTCTCTGCGGAGGCGGCGCGCCCTAACAGGCTCTGGCTGCGCGGGGACGCCGGCAGGCTCGCGCCGTTACAACTGCTGTAACAGCCAAGTGGCTGACCCGCAACGTTCCGTTGGTTGAAAAACCATAACCTATTTCTCTTTTCGGAAATGTCTTCCAATGCTGCAATATCAAAATTGGTGCTACATTACTCAAACATTTTCCAAGCCTGTGTGTCGGAGTGGAACGGACATTATGCAGGATCCAACAAAAAGGTAAACCCAGTGGACCCCGCGTCCGCCTTGATAATGTCCTCAATTCGGCCACTAGGTGAGTCCTTAGGTATCCTCAGGTACGCCATGTCCATCTGAAATCACCCACTGATTACACAAGCCAACGAAAAAATTTTTTGGGAAACTTTTTTTACAAAAACAGACAATGTCTGATAGAATAGCCGCAATCAGTGATTTTACAATGTAACTTATAATCCGTCTTGATTGCAAAACGTTTATTCATATGACCGGTTTCGGTTCCTTTAGAACCATCTTCAGATCTGTAACGATAATGATACTAATTTACTATTTCACGAATGCAAATCTTTTTCATCCTATCTAATCAACATCAAATGTACCAGAACGTACCTGATACTTCGGTTACAGGAGTAACCCGTCCAAATACAGCAACTTTCACATGCTTCGTCACATAAAATTGGTTGGCAGAATTGACGTCATTTATATTAATTATAACACTATTACCAACAGGTGCCGTCTGGTACATTTGTTACAATATATATAACCTTGACATCCACAGATTTTAATTAAGTATTTTTAGAGATAAAAGTTAATTACAAAAACCTACTGAATACAGTATTTGCATATGTATTTTAACAGATGTACCAGACGCCACCTGTTGGTAATAGTGTTATAATTAATATAAATGACGTGCATTCTGCCAACCAATTTTATGTGACGCAGCTTGTGAAAGTATTTGGAAGGGGTTACTCCTGTAACCGAAATATCGGGTACGTTCTGGTACATTTGATATTTATTAGATAGGATGAAAAAGGCTTGCATACGTGAAATAGTAAATTAGTATCATTATCGTTGTAGATCTGAAGATGGTTCTAAAGGAACCGAAACCGGTCATATGAATAAACATTTTGCAATCAAGACGGATTAAAAGTTACATTGTAAAACTTTTTTTTTTTACTTTGATAGCTGATCATTATGCATTTTTATAAGCTGAATCCAAATCTAGCCTTAGTTTTCTTGTATCACTCACAGTTCTCGAGCAAAATGCTTTTTAGTATATAGTATAAAAATCCTATGCTATACAGTAAATGGGGAAATTAATGAAACCCTTTGTTACAACATAAGCATGGTTTGTATTTACAGTAAGCTACTTAAAACAATGATATGTGTTAATAGAGGTTTCACTTGTCAGCTGGTTTGTATTTTCTTTCTCTTTTTTCTTTGAAGTTTCTTGTGCAGCTTTTTCTACGATGAGTCGCTTGCTCGACTTCTCGGTGAAGTGACCAACAGTAGTGCCCATCAAGTCGGTGTTCCAGCGTCCTTGGCAGCGTTTTCCCATCACTTTAATGTCCTGGCGAAAACGCTCTCCTTGCTCCTCACTAACATCTCCCATATTTTCCGGGAAATAATCATGGTGACTGTTCAAAAAGTGAACTTCCAGGCTCATTAAACATCCTGAAGTTTTAAACTTCTTCGACATTGTAGCTATAATAGAACATATTCTGGGTCTTTTTTATGTCTTAAGATCTTTGTAACGACTTACTTGAATGATACCCATGCTTATTTTTCGTTCAAGGTCATTAGATCCAAAGTATGATGAACATTTTTCACAAAGTCTGCAAAAGTTTCTTTAGTGTTTTTTAATCACATATTCAACACAAATATAACAAAAACTGTCAGCAGAGTTTTTACAACCACGATTAGACATTGTACTGAGCACATGTAGAGGAAACGGAAAAGTGAGGTTAGGTTGACAGTAAATAAAAGACCATCTTTTAACACAAAAATAGAATCGAACTTTTCTTGACAGCAAACGTTTTTCAGCTGTGCTACCAATACCATCTACATTCGTTACACCTCCTTTTCAAATTATTTTAACTATATAAAAGCTGTTAAAATCTTTTAAAAATCGCTTAATTTAATAAATTTCACTGTAAAATATGGAGAACTGGTGGGTGTACAGTTATTTAAGTGTCATATTTGGATTTACCACCTTAAAAAGCATAAGAATCAGGTATTTTCAGCAAAAAAGGTTTTCCATCGTTGGTCTGTGTTTTCAGATCGCGTACTGCTACTAACTTGCTGGGATGCTGACTGCTACGTTTCACCTGACGGACTGACGGATAGTTACTGGTATTTATGTATTGCTATCCTATGATTTGAAGGATCAAGTAAAGAGCGATGAGGTGCCTTAGTCTTCGTGAATCAGGAACGTATTCTAACAGCACTCTAAACATGGCTGTTGTCATCGTATACAGTCGTGGAATTCAGTATAACGGAGTGGATATTTGTAGGAAAGTTAACATTGTCGGCTGGAACAGATATGCACAATCTATGTGCAACACAATGAGATTCAGTATACTACAAATGAAGTCAAATGGCATCGCATCTGATGTTGGTAGTACAGTGGATAACAAGACGTCAACGATTCAGGTGGTGTAATGTTAGTGTGTGCGTATGTGCCATTACTGCAGATAGAAAACGGACACCAACAGTGACAGGGCATTTTGTGGACATAAACCACTTTTGTGACAATGCCAAGAGGAGAAAAGAAAAATTGGTCCGTACAACGAAATGAGACACTCTAATAACCAAATCGCCAGAAAGGTCAACCATCCAAGAGCAGTGACCGATAATTTCGTTAGACTGGTCCCACGAAATGGTCAGAACGTAAACTATGGGCTAAGTAAACGAAAAGGTTACAGGACAATATGGGCTTGGGACAAGTAATGAGGGAGGAGAAAGACTAATTGAGTTCTGTAACAAGTTTCAGCTAGTAATAGCGAATACTCTGTTCAAGAATCACAAGAGGAGTTGGTATTTTTGGAAAAGGCCGGGTGATACGAGAAGATTTCAGTTACATCACATCACAGTCAGACAGAGATTCCGAAATCAGATACTGGATTGTAAGGAGCACCCAGAAGCAGACATACACTCAGATCACAGTGCAGTAATGATGAACAGTAGGCTGCAGTTCAAGGCATTAGTCAGCAAGATTCAATATGCGAAGTGCTAAGGAACGGCGAGAAACGGATGAAGGTCTCAAAGTCTATAGATACAACAATAAGGAATAGTTCAGTAGGCAGTACAGTTGAAGAGGAATGGACATCTCTAAAAAGGGCAGTCACAGAAGTTGGGAAGAAAAACATAGATACAAAGAAGGTAACTGAGAAGAAAGCATGGGTAAGAGAAGAAAAACTTCAATTGATCGATCAAAGGAGGAAGTACAAAAATGTTCTGGGAAACTCAAGAATACAGAAAAATACAAATACAGGAATGAAATAAATAGGAAGTGCAGGGAAGATAGCCGGCCGGTGTGGCCGTGCGGTTAAAGGCGCTTCAGTCTGGAACCGCGTGACCGCTACGGTCGCAGGTTCGAATCCTGCCTCGGGCATGGATGTGTGTGATGTCCTTAGGTTAGTTAGGTTTAATTAGTTCTAAGTTCTAGGCGACTGATGACCTCAGAAGTTAAGTCGCATAGTGCTCAGAGCCATTTGCAGGGAAGATAAGACGAAATGGATGCAGGAAAAATGTGAAGACATCGAAAAATAAATGATTGTCGGAAGGACAGACTCAGCATACAGGGAAGTCAAAACAATCTTCGGTGACATTAAAAGCAAGGGTGGTAGCATTAAGAATGCAACGAGAATTCCACAGTTAAATGTACAGGAGAGAGCGGATAGGTGGAAAGAATACACCGAAAGCCTCTATGAGGGGGGAAGATTTGTCTGATGTGATAGAAGAAGGGATAGGGGATGCAGTATTAGAACCACGATTTAAAAGAGCTTTGGAGGATTTAAGATCAAATAAGGCAGAAAGGGTGGTAACATTCCATCAGAATTTCTAAAATCATTGGGGGAAGTAGCAGCAAAACGACTACTCACGTTGGTGTGTACAATGTATGAGTCTGGCGACATACCATTAGACTTTCGGAAAATCATTATCCACACAATTCCGAAGACGGCAAGAGATGACATTGCAAGAATTATCGCATAATCAGCTTAATAGCTCATGCATCCAAGTTACTTACAGGAATAATATACAGAAGAATGGAAAAGAAAATTATGGATACGCTGGATGACGATCGGTTTGGCTTTAGGAAAAGTAAAGGCACGAAAGAGGCAATTCTGAAGTTGCGGTTAATAATGGAAGCAAGACTAAAGAAAAATCAAGACACGTTCATAGGATTTGTGGACCTGGAAAAAGCGTTCGGCAATGTAAAATGAGGCAAGATGTTCGAAATGCTGAAAAAAGTAGGGGTAAGCCATAGGGAGAAACGGGTCATACAGAATATGTACAACAGCCAAGAGAGAATATTAAGAGTGGACAACCAAGAACGAAGTGTTCGTATTAAAAAGGGTGTAAGACAAGGATGTAGCCTTTCACCCCCACTGTTCAATCTGTACATCGAGGAAGCAATGATGGAAATAAAAGGAAAGTTCAGGAGTGGAATTAAAATACAAGGTGAAAGGATATCAATGATACGATTCGTTGATGACATTGCTATCCTGAGTGAACGTGAAGAAGAATTAAATGATCTGCTGAACGGAATGAACAGTCTAATGAGTACAGAGTATGGACTGAGATTAAACCAAAGAAAGACGAAGGTAATGAGAAGTAGTAGAAATAAGAACAGCGAGAAACTTAACATCAGGATTGTTGGTCACCAAGTCAATGAAGTTAAGGAATTCTGCTACCTAGGCAGTAAAATAACCAATGAAGTACGGAGCAAGGAGGACATCAAAATCAGACTCGCTGTGGCAAAAAAGGCATTTCTGGCCAAGAGAAGTCTACTAATATCAAATACCGGCCTTAATTTGAGGAAGAAATTTCTGAGAATGTACGTCTGGAGTACAGCATTGTATGGTAGTGAAATATCGACTGTGAGAAAACCTGAACAGAAGAGAATTGAAGCAATTGAAATGTGGTGATACAGACGAATGTTGAAAATTAGGTGGACTGGCAAGGTAAGGAATGAGGAGGTTCTGCACAGAATGGGAGCGGAAAGAAATATATGGAAAACACTGATAAGGAGAAGGGACAGGATGATAGGACATTCGTTAAGACATGACGGAATGACTTCCATGGTACTAGAGGGAACTGTAGAGGAAGACAAAGATTGGAATACACACAGTAAATAATTGAGGGCGTGGGTTTCAAGTGCTACTCTGAGATAAAGAGGTTAGCACAGAAGAGGAATTCGTGGCGGGTAGCATCAAATCAGTTAGAAGACTGACTGAAAACAAAATCACATTCATAGGTGAGACAACAAACACGTGCAAGTAAAATGGCACTGAAAGAATGTGTCACATTAGAATTTGCTCAGGAAGATAGATCGTATCGCATAATCCTCACATCAGATTGCACCCTATTTTGCAGATTACATTCAAAACTTGTTGAATGTGTCGAATGTAAAGAACTTAGTCCCCAGTCAATGGATAATCCATAATCTTTTGCCAAGGGAGAGCTCATCGTGACGCTTTCTCAGTTATAGGCCACATGTCCTGTGGATATACGTTGTGTGTCTTTAATGCAGTGGTTTCCATTGCCTTCTGCATCCACATGCCGTTGATCATTGCTGATTTTTTCGCTTTAAGTGCAGTTTCCCACCCCTAGGACAAGAGAGTGCCCTGAACCTCTGTCCGCTTATCCGCCCTCTTTCACAAAGCCGTTGGCAGAATGAGGGTGACTTCTTATGCTGGAAGTCTTCGGCTGCCAATGCTTATTATTAATCAAAATTTAAGCAGCGGTGGAATTCGAACCCGAGACCGAAGACGTTTTGATTATGAATCAAAGACGATACCCCTAGACCACGGGTGCGGATAAAACGAGCGAAAAACTTACGACGCAGACAGTGCCTCAAATCTTCCACCAGTACCTACACCTCTAAAATCTATTTTCCGCCTATGGCCTATGCCTTCCAATTTAATGTCGGACAATCCTGATCATTTACGCTAATAAAAGTAAAGTTGAAAGAATTGTCCTGTAGTGCGTCAAAACCTTTTCATATTTGTGCCTTTCACCGAAACACGCACTCTCTCCGCTTCAGTCGACACGACCCAAGCCCTGCCTCCTTAACACAAAATCCGATTGCCTGCCGCGCCATTACACCCGCGCACTCTACCCGTATATCCGTCTTCACGCCACATCCACCCTCATGAAATTTTCAGCAACTCCCACGTCCAGACTCACCCTCGAAACTTATCCTTTTCTCAGCGTTCCCCACACCGACACGTCCCTTCCACCAGCCACACCGTCTTGTGGAGAATCAAGTCAGTTGACATTATTCCTTGGACGATAAAAAAAATACTTGGCGACAATAGGAGTGGTCTGACACCTCTAAAAGTGTATCAGTTCTCTGACGAAACCGCTTTTGCACCAGGAAATTCCACTTTCACATACTGATCAGTCTACTAAAATTCCGTGAAATATGGGAAACTCTGTTCAGCTGTTACGTGTCCGAGGTTGCTGACGGTGCCGTTCGGCTAGGGAGTACTCGCTTCGAATCGTAGTGATGAAAGAAATTTTCATCGCTACTATGTCGTTAACAAGAAGGGGAGAGATGATGGCGTACAGTTCCTTATCACAAGACATTTCTCCAACACTCTGGGTTGAGTTCCGAGCCACTATTGAGATCGTATGACACTGATGATGCTAATCTCTTCGTCGGGTGGAAATGTTGAGATTCTAGGTCGCCATTCGTGCGTAACGAAGAGTAGCCTACGTACCGCCACGGCTTTTCGTCCTCTCGCTTCTTTTTCACCATTCTCAAGTGCGACGATGTACTTCACACGTTCTTATCACAGGCACCGACTTTGAACGGTTAACTTACGACGCAACGAGGCACGCGCGCAGGCGCACACACACACACACACACACACACACACACACACACACACACACACGTCAAAGAAAGCTGTTACAGAAAACCCCATTTTAAACAGGATGATCGAAGTGCTGGAATCTACGCGAGCAGAATTCATTTCCGTTAATGTCGCTTGCACGAAATCACACTGTGGGACCACTGGCAATGAAGCTGTCTACCGCTTAGTCAAAGAAGCTGTTGTAATACGACATACGACCTGTACTGCAATCCCAAGTCGGATTACCGATAGATCATACAGAGACGCATGATAGAAGACTGTCAACAGGAATGGGAGGAAATAGCAAGACATAAAGGCATGAAGGCGGCAATTTAGCCATTTGTCAATACCGAGGCACATCGCCTACCTACCAGCCAGGCTCGAATTTAACCACGGATATTACTGCAAACACCTTCACAGGCACATGGTGGAGACACGTTTCCTCTCTCGCGGAAAAAGACGCCAGCTTTTCTTTGGGCGCCCCAGACTGCAAGGAGGCACTACTCGTACAACCATTTTAAATCAACTTGTGAAGCTAGGTCATCTGTTGTCACCCCGCGCGATGACTTTGTTAGTAACACAGGATCACAGACTTTTCCATACGATGTACATATTCACTGTTGCTGCAGCAATCTGTATCTAACACAAATATATCACTGACAGTTAGCTGCACAAAAGTCAATAGTATTTGATTTTTCAACGATTATAGGGTACTGATCTGTAACTGTGTTCGTTTACAAAACGAATATTCCAACGCTAATTTTCCATCAATGCATGCGTCTTTCATTGAAGTGTGAGTTGATTGTACAGTGTAGGCTGTAGCGCAATAAATTCAATTGAAAAAAAAGAAAAAACAAAGACGACTTGACTTCTAGGGATACCTCATCCAACAATCCCATAGGGTATTAACATTTCTTATTGTTGTTAAGCGTGTTGTTAGTCATCTTTAGTAACCAACGTCGTGCGTTTCATATAAACTAACAAAGACGAGATAAGCGCAATCATAGAACATTTTAAAAAAGGGCTGTAGCACAGAAATATTTGTTTTGGAGAAAAGTTCAAAGGGGACTTCGCGGTGGTACTCAGTCGTTTGCTATTTGACAAATTTAAACGTGGAATTTTGGCACGTTGTGGGCGCTCCATTGAGCTTTCTGCGAGAAAAATTGTTAATAAAACGCATGGAATCGCGATGGTAGACAGTCATATTAATATTGTTGCGGTCTTTGAGACGACAGACATCTTACATCAAGAGGTACACAACAATGTTAATGACTTGTGCAAATGACTAAGCTGAATGTGCGATGGGTACCGCGTTTGTTGACTGCAGACTGAAAACACTCGACGAAGGGCATTGCCAAACTACGTTTGAGAAAGTTGAAGGATATCCCTACGGGTTTCCGAGGTCTTCATCTCACTAGATACAAATGAACTTTGAAAGATAAGGAGAAAATACTCCAAAGCGAAAATAGTTTCAACAGTAGGAAATACGATTAAACTATTTGGTGTGACTACCGGAGTATAATCCTGATTGATTTCTTAGAAATTTATTTCTTTATTTGCTGTTTGCATTCAGCATGTTATCTGTATACCAATTAAAATAATATTAGTGATGCTGGGAAAAGTACGACATGTAGGAAACAAATGGGAGCGACAGAAAAACACACACACACACACACACACACACACACACACACACACACACACACACACACACACATACGAGAGAGAGAGAGAGAGAGAGAGAGAGAGAGAGGGGGGGGGGGGGATACATTAAATCTAGCCTCTTACACGGCTACAGATATCGGGAGGAGGACGACTGAGACTCAGGGAGTTGTGGTTCAGGGTCTCGTCTTTGCCCTTATTATAATGTGTGGTCCCTTTCAATAACTTCCCCTTATATTAGTATGTAACTGATAACCTCGCCTCCCTCTTTGTGCCCGCTGCACTGTCTGGCGTTGCCTTCCGTTATTTTCCTCTTTGGAGTGTGTGTAGCGTGAAATGCATTCTTCATGCTTGCAATTTTCTAGCCTAAACCTTTCTGCTCTGTGCAAGGTCTAGAACCAACCAGCGCGGTTCAGACAGTGTAGTTCTATATTCGTCTGCCAAGAGTAGGAGACTGCTTATTTATTCACGTCGAAGGACCTGCGCTGCTTTTATCAATCTGGCTCTGTGAGCCAATACACAACCTCCTCACTCCAAAATAGCGAGGAGTGCACTACAGGCAGCTGGAAGTATCTTCCGCCATTAGATGCTATTTACTTAAACAGTGACTTTCTCTTGTTCCCCTTTTTACTAGGATGTTTGCCTAGAGTTGTGAAGTTGATGCGACTAATTAAGAAGAGGAAAAGAGAGAGAGAGAGAGAGAGAGAGAGAGAGAGAGAGAGAGAGAGAGAGAGAGAGAGAGAGAGAGGGGGGGGGGGGAGAGAGAGAGAGGGAGAAGGGGGGGGAGGGGGGGATGGAGGCACGTAAGTGTTGAGGAGCATAAGTTAGAAATGACGGACGTCGCGAAGATTACGTAGCAACTAAAGTGCGTGTCATTTATGTTGGCGGCCGAGTTTAGGTTCGTTCTGCGCATCTAACGTCACAAAAGACAGTCAGCCAATGAACAGAGAACGACGTTGCCTGATCTCAACTGCAGTGCATAGCATGGACGAGTGTCTTCAGTTTTAGAAACGTTCAGTCATAAATAAAGTAATAGAACAAAAGCAATGTCTTGATAGCAGACTTTATTTTATAGAAAGTTTGGAAAAAGCATTCTTTTTACCAATTGCTTCATATTCTATTAATTAATTAAACCAAACAAGCAATAAGACTCCTAATTCAGGCGATAGCAAGGAAAGGTGCTTGTATCAATTTCACGAACCGTTTTTTCGCAATAAAGAACAGCAGTAACTGTTTATTTCCTATTGTACTTCGCCGAAGCGTGAGTAATTCACAGTCATACCAACAGTGTTTGTCAGTATTTTGCGTGACGTGTTATAGTCCTCATGGCGTTCTGTCATCAGATGTGCTGCGTTAGTGTAACGGTGAAGGTGTTGGGCTTCTGAGTGAAAGGTTAAGAGTTCAAACCTTGTGCACTGCTTAATATTTTCATTATTTAAAAACAATATCGAAGTGCCTTACTTCACGATTTATGTTCGTTTGAATGCAATTTTTTTGAAATTTCAAGTGCTTTGTCTCTTCATTAACCCTTTCGCTGCTGCAGACACGTGCTCCCCGCATTCCGCGCTGTGCGCGATTTTGTCATCACTGCACTGCTCGCCTGTGCAGACACACAGTGTTCCCACTGCTTTGACACACTTATCATTCGATTTCACAAAAACTATTTGGCCCAAAAATTTGATTTTTACACGTCTTTTTGACTGATACCTTCCCCCCATAAATGACTTAATTTTGTTTCCATGTTCAACGCAGTTATTATGCAGCATTACATGTAGTAATTTTATATGAAATTTAGGTATCTTGTCCACATTTCATTCTCAACATCGTGGCAACTAAAATCGACCATACGGAAAGTATACTCTATGGACTTGTACCTCTGCAAACTCTTCAAAATTTCGTGCAGTGGTTTACTATATTTAATGCTACATAATAACTGCGTTGAACATCGAAACAAAATTAAGTCATTTATGGGGGGAAGGTATCAGTCAAGAAGACATGTAAAAATCTAATTTTTGGGCCAAATAGTTTTTGTGGAATCGAATGATAAGTGTGTCAAAGCAGTCGGAACACGATGTGTCTGCACAGGCGAGCAGTGCAGTGACAGAATCGCGCACAGCGCGGAATGCAGGGAGCACGTCTTTGTAGCAGCGAAAGGGTTAATGCGGCCGTGGTGGCTTTATTTCATGAACTGCGCGCTCCCCCCTAAACGTAAGCTAGCGAACTATGCTATACTATGGCGCTGCTTCTATTGGCGCGTGCGTCGTGTGCAACTGGCAACGCAGCAATCTCCCGCGTCTGGGCTGGCATGCGCGAGCCGCCAAGATAAAAGAATTGAACTATAGACTACCAAAGGCAGAACAATCTTGCCAAAGGAAGTCTACTAGAGCGAACATAGGCTTCAGTCTGCGGAAAAAAATTGACGTCTGGAGCGCAGCTATTCATGAAAGTGGATCAAACGATGTGGGAAGACCGGAAAAGAAGATAATCGAAGTGTCTCAGATGTGGTGTTGCTATGCTGAAAGTTACGTGCAATGATAATACAGAAAATGAGATTCGTGCCAGGAGGAATATGTAGAAATAGAAACTGAAAGAAGCGACACAATTTAATTACATGTGGTAAAACATCAAGCAGTAGCTTCCATGGTACTAAAGGGAGTTGTAAAGAACAAACATTACGGGTAAAAACAGAGACTTACATATATACAATAAATCATTGAGGGCGTTTAGTGTAAGAGCTCCTCTGTGATAATGAGATCAGAACAGGATAGGAAAATGTTATGGACCACGTCACTGGACCACAGTTGTTGGTTTGAAGAACATTGTGGCAAAAAAAGCCATTTTTATGCAGAATTATTTCGGCGTAGAGAAGTAGTCTCACAAGGTATGCACGAGAAGCTTTGTCATGTATCGCTGACTTATCGACTTCAGCGTTGTTAACTCCCGGACTGGAAACCAGAAACAAAGTACAGAGCGCAAGCGCCAGTGCCAACATTTAGGTTACAAGAGATGAACAGAACCGGAAGACGCGTATGAATCCGACCAGTCGCCTCGAAGTAGGAGTTCCAGTTCAGGGAATTAGCTGGCAACTCCATACACCGTCTAGACTACGAGTAGTGAACCTTTTATGCCTAAGGCCTCTTTTTATCTCCATTAGTAAAAAAATTTTCTAACAGGACACCGGTTCCACAGTAATGGTGATTTGCAACGTAGGGAAGTAATTTTATTTCATAAAATTTACGCATTACAGTTACAGCAAGTTAAAGCAAATAGCTAATAGTTACGTATCAAATACATTGCAGAACTTTTATGAAAAGCTATTGAAAATGTTTGGAAAACGCCTACCGCCCACCGCGAAAACTGGGCTGCAGGGACCACGTTGTCTACTACTGATCCAGACAATGTTGTAACGTGTCACAGTTGATGGTGGTCACAAACAGGACCATCTTAGCATATCCAGCAGGCATCACAATAGGTCCTAAGAACCTCAATGTCAGAGGACTGAGACAGCTTCGAGCGAAATGGGAAATACGAAAAACTGCTGAAACTGCGGTCGCCACTGCCAAGTGTCTCCACCTGTAGAGTGGGGTGAAGTGACGTGGAAACACTGTTGTTGCTAGCCATATTAGGAAGGCTACTGACGTTTAGCTTTCAGCTGAATGTTGTTGCTACCAAACTTGGAGTTTGTTCTCGTAAGCGCCAGGGATATCACTACGTACAACTAGGAGAAGCTGAAGGATACGGACTTGGCACCAGGGAGGTGCAGAGTCTCCTCTCTGGCTGGCCGATGCCTGTAACGTGCTGTTGGATTGGCGAGCCCATCACTGGTAAGGAGTAACCGTGAGCCGCCACAATCTTTTAAAACTCCGGGATTTTCGTACTGAAAGAGAGTCCAGTCGGTTCGTTGGGACGGCCACTCCATGTCGCTCGACGCCAGCCTCGGGTATGTTCCGGTTTAAGCCTGTTTTTCACTTGGAGTGCTGTTCAAATGCTTGTACTGTACGACGTTGCTAGTGGTTGCTACTTATTTCAGCTCTCACCCCAGTGACTCAGACACTAACTTCTGTTATGCCAACTGTATGATACCTTGCTTTTTCTAATACCTACACTACTGGCCATTAAAATTGCTACACCAAGAAGAAATGCAGATGATAAACGGGTATTCATTGAACGAATATATTACACTAGAACTGACATACGATTACATTTTCAAGCAATTTGGGTGCTTAGATCCTGAGAAATATGTACCCAGAACAACCACCTCTGGCCGTAATAACGGCCTTGATACGCCTGGGCATTGAGTCAAACAGAGCTTGGATGGTGTGTACACGTACTGCTGCTCATGCAGCTTCAACACGATACCACAGTTCATCAAGAGTAGTGACTGTCGTATTGTGACGAGCCAGTTGCTCGGACACCATTGACCAGACGTTTCCAATTGGTGAGAGATCTGGAGAATGAGCTGGCCAGGGCAGCAGTAGGAACATTTTCTGTATCCAGAAAGGACCGCACAGGATCTGCAACATGGGGTCGTGCATTATCCTGCTGAAATGTAGGGTTTCGCAGGGACCGAATGAAGGATAGAGGCACGGGTCGTAACACATCTGAAATGTAACGTCCACTGTTCAAAGTGCCGTCAATGCGAAAAAGAGGTGACCGAGACGTGTAACCAATCGCACCCCAACCATCACGCCGGGTGATATGCCAGTATGGCGATGACGAATGCACGCTTCCAATGTGCGTTCACCGAGATGTCGCCAGACACGGATGCGACCATCATGATGCTGTGAACAGAATCTGGATTCATCCGAAAAAATGACGTTTTGCCATTCGTGCACCCAGATTCGTCGTTGAGTACACCATCGCAGGCGCTCCTGCCTGTGACGCAGCGTCAATGGTAACCGCAGCCATGGTCTCCGAGCTGATAGTCCATGCTGCTGCAAACATCGTAGAACTGTTCGTGCAGATGGTTGTCGTCTTGCAAACGTCCCCATCTGTTAACTCAGGGATCGAGACGTGGCTGCACTATCCGTTACAGCCATGCGGATAAGATGCCTGTCATCTCGACTGCTAGTGATACGAGGCCGTTCGAATACAGCACGGCGTTCCGTATTACCCTCCTGAACTCACCGATTCCATATTCTGCTAACAGTCATTGGATCTCGACCAACGCGAGCAGCAATGTCGCGATACGATAAACCGCAATCGCGATAGGCTACAATCCGACCTTTATCAACGTCTGAAACGTGATGGTACGCATTTCTCCTCCTTACACGAGTCATCACAACAACGTTCCACCAGGTAACGCCGGTCAACTGTTGTTTGTGTATGAGAAATCGGTTGGTAACTTTCCTCATGTCAGCACGTTGTAGGTGTCGCCACCGGCGCCAACCTTGTGTGAATACTCTGAAAAGCTAATCATCTGCATATCCGAGCATCATCTTCCTGTCGGTTAAATTTCGCGTCTGTAGCACGTCATCTTCGTGGTGTAGCAATTTTAATGGCCAGTAGTGTAGAATTAACCTTTAGTGTAGTAGTTAGTGTGAATGCATTAAATAAGTGTATTTCACTCCTTTGAATTCTCTGGGTCTCCTACAGCAGGTACCTCTTTTGAGTCCCAAAATCTGCACCTGTCGTGGATCCCCTATGACAGTATTTTATGCTAATCCGAACAGTTATATAGAATCAGAGGAACTTTACCTTTCTGCATCCGCTCCTAACCGCTCAGAAATTGCAGACTGGCTTGAACATCCCTTGTAAGCTCTAAACTCTTCCTCTCTCCTATGTCAGGAGGACACTCGGGCAAGTAATAGATGTGGATACGAGGATATTTTTATTTATCTGTCGAGAGAAAATGGCAACTCGTGCGTCTCCTCAAGAGAACTGAGCGCGCGCTCGCTCGCTCGCTCGCTCTCTCTCTCTCTCTCTCTCTCTCTCTCTCTCTCTCTCTCTCTCTCTCTCTCTGTGTGTGTGTGTGTGTGTGTGTGTGTGTGTGTGTGTGTGTGTGTGTGTGTGTGTGTGTGTGTGTGTCTCTCTGTCTGTCTGTCTGTCTGTCTCGAGATAAACGGTGTTGGCAGAAAAACTGTCGCTCAGTCCTCCTCAAACACATCTCCCATACATATACAAATGGGAGGAGAAACGTGAACACAAGTTATAAAATGGCAGTTCGTTGGCGGAATTTTCATTTTTACTTTGTTGATTCATGGGAAAGGGTTTCCGACTTGATTACGACCAGAAGACAGGAATTAACAGATTTTGAACGCGGAATGGCAGTTCGCGCTAGAAGGATGGGGCATTTCATTTCGGAAATCGTCAGGGAATTGACAGTCTTCCGACATCTACAGTGTCAAGAATGCACCAAATGGGAGGCATTACCTCTCACCACGGACAACGCAGTGCCCTATGGCCTTCACTTAACGACCGAGAACAGCGGTGTTTGCGTACAGTTGTCAATGCTAACAGACAAGCCACACTACGTGAAATGACTACAGAATCAACGTCGGACGTACGACGAACGTATCCGTTAAACTATAGCAGCAGACGACCGACGCGAGTGCCTTTGCTAATACGAGACGTCGTCTGCAGCACCTCTCCTGAGCTCATCATCATATCGGTTGGACGCTAGACGACTGGAAAACCGTGGCCTGGTCAGATGAGTCCCGATTTCAGTTGGAAAGAGCTGATGGTTGGGTTCGAGTGTGGCGCAGACCCATGGACCCAAGTTGTCGCGAGGCACTGAGCAAGCTGGTGATAGCTTCATAATGGTGTCCTGGTTATGTTCGGCTACTTACAGACCACTTGCAGCCATTCATGGACTTCATGTTGCCAAACAACGATAGAATTGGTTCAAATGGCTCTGAGCACTGTGGGACGTAACATCTGTGGACATCAGTCCCCTAGAACTTAGAAATACTTAAATGTAACTAACCTAAGGACATCACACACATCCATGCCCGAGGCAGGATTCGAACCTGCGACCGTAGCGTTCGCGCGGTTCCAGACTGTAGCGCCTAGATCCGCTCGGCGACTCCGGCCGGCCGATAGAATTGTTATGGATGACAAAGCGCCATGTCACCGGGCCACAATTGTTCGCGATTGGTTTGAAGAACATTCTGGACAATTCAACAGAATGTTTTGGCCACCCAGATCGCCCGACATGAGTCCCATGTAACATCTATGGGGCATAATTCGAGAGGTCAGTTCGTACACAAAATACTGCACCGGCAACATTTTCGCAGTTAAGGAAGTGTATAGAGGCAGAACTGCTCAGTATTTCTGCGGGTGACTTGTTCAATCCATGTGATGTCGATCTGGTGCATCAAGCCGGGCAGAACAAAGTCCGACACGATATTATTAGTTATCCTATGACTATTGGGACGTCGGTGTATGCGAGAAGTACGTCTCTTTGTAAAAGTTCCCATTTAAGTAACCCGTGCATTTGTTGTACTTTGTATGTGCAGAAACGACCTGTTAACGTCCAACCAGCCTGTCTCTGAACTCATTCCATGTTCGTGGTTCTGCCTTTTTAACATGTATTCCGAACCAAGGAACAGTAAAAGTAGTGGCAAGTAACTGTCTGAAGAAATAGACGAAGATTCGTATTTATCGAGGCTAATCGCATAGGTCTCTCTCAAGATTATTACGAACGTTAACTCTCGCTGCCGGAAATAAAGTAAGAATCAAGTTCGTCTTTAACGGAGCTATCGTTTCTCGTAGGACTGCACTGGGGCTATTTATGAAGCAGTTTTAGATGTGCAGTTACGAACAAAGCTGCGGCAGCATCGACGGGCCAGAACAAAGCAGCAAAGTCCGGCTACTGATTCGGGCAGTACGTGACGGGCGGTGAGTTTTCGCCGGCCAGGTCAGCAGTCAGAGGCGCGCCGTCAGCTGCTGACTGCGGCGCTATTGATTGACGGCGGGCGCGCCCTGCTGACGCTGTCCACAGCGCCGCATGGCCGGCTGATTGCCTCGCAACAACACAGCCGCCAAACAGCCGGCGATGGCGCTCCCGTGAGGAGAAGAGCCGCCGCCGCCGCCGCTGCCGTCGCCACTGTCTTGGTGACGGCGGCCTGAATCGACAGCTGACTACAGACTAACTACCATGTCACTACTGGTTTCTCACCCATTTCGCGCCGAGTAGAAGAAAAGATACTTTATCCGTAACCATATGTTTAGTTTGATGATATAGTCACTACACTACTGGCCATTAAAATTGCTACACCAAGAAGAAATGCAGATTATAAACGGGTATTCATTGGACAAATATATTGTACTAGAACTGACATGTGATTACATTTTCACGCAGTTTGGGTGCATAGATCCCGAGAAAACAGTACCCAGAACAACCACCTCTGGCCGTAATAACGGCCTTGATACGCCTGGGCTTTGAGTCAATCAGAGCTTGGATGGCGTGTACAGGTACAGATGCCCATGCAGCTTCAACACGATACCACGGTTCATCAAGAGTAGTGACTAGCGTATTGTGACGAGCCAGTTGCTCGGACACCATTGACCAGACGTTTTCAACTGGTGAGAGATCTGGAGAATGTGCTGGTCAGGGCAGCAATCGAACATTTTTTGTATCCAGAAAGGCCCGTACAGGACCTGGAACATGCGGTCGTGCATTATCCTGCTGAAATGTAGGGTTTCGCAGGGATCGAATGAAGGGTAGAGCCACGGGTCGTAACACATCTGAAATGTAACGTCCACTGTTCAAAGTGATGTCAATGCGAACAAGAGGTGACCGAGACGTGTAAGCATTGGCACCCCATACCATCACGCCTGGTGATACGCCAGTATGGCGATGACGAATACACGCTTCCAATCTGCGTTCACCGCGATGTCGCAAACACGGATTCGACCATCATGACGTTGTAAACAGAAGCTGGATTAATCCGATAAAATTAATGTTTTGCCATTCGTGCACGCAGGTTCGTCATTGAGTACACCATAGCAGGCGCTCCTGCCTGTGGTGCAGCGTCAAGGGTAACTGCAGCCATGGTCTCCGAGCTGGTAGTCCATGCTGCTGCAAACGTCGTCGAACTGTTCCTGCAGATGGTTGTTCTCTTGCGAACGTCCCCATCTGTTAACTCAGGGATCGGGATGTGGCTGCCCGATCCGTTACAGCCATGCGGATAAGATGCCTGTCGTCTCGACTGCTAGTGATACGAGGCCGTTGGGATCCAGCACGGCGTTCCGTATTAACTTCCTGAACCCACCGATTCCATATTCTGCTAACAGTCACTGGATCTCGACCAACGCGAGCAGCAATGTCGCGATATGATAAACCGCATTCGCGATAGGCTACAATCCGACCATTATCAACGTCTGAAACGTGATGGTACGCATTTCTCCTCCTTACACGAGTCATCACATCAACGCTTCACCAGGCAACGCCGGTCAGCTGTTGTTTGTGTATGAGAAATCGGTTGTAAACGTTCCTCGTGTCAGCACGTTGTAGGTGTCGGCATCGGTGCCAGCCTTCTGTGAATGCTCTAAAAAGTTAATCATCTACATATCACAGCATCTTCTTCCTGTCGGTTAAATTTCGCGTCTGTAGCACGTCGTCTTCGTGGTGTAGCAATTTTAATGGTCAGTAGTGTATGAACATGAAGCACACAGCGAAATTTTGACGTTTCTTTCCTGGACCTTTAAGTACAACCAGCGTCACCAATACTTAACTATTAACGGCCGTTCCGCAGTATTCTGCCTTCGCTTATGTTATCGAAGTCAAGAAGCATCCCATTTCTTGAGAGATCGGTAGACTCTCCCATGTTCAGGGAACCGAGTGTAGGGGGAAGAAATGCAGGAATCGTGCACCAATGCTCCTGGAAACGTCCTAGAGGTGGTGGTTTTCCATCACCTTCCTCCGACCAGTTATGAAATGTTAAGCGTTTTTTCTGTGTCGTGTGGGTGACTGCGATGAATGTTGGACAGTTTAGTGGCGGGTTCGTGGTGTTATGAGTGATGGGAACGGGGAGGGTGAAACACAGTAGCGGCTCGTAGCCTTGTTTTCTCGAAAAGAGCCAAGGGGTCCGCCAAGCTCGGAGTCCCCATCCGACATTGGTATCACAATCACCAGTGTCGCATGTCTTCACTTCATGAGACACTGTGGAGAGGTTTGTAATTTAACCCATGACCCTTGACTAAGACAGGTAATTAGAAACTTTACGCCAGCACCTCTCCTCGGCTTACTGGTCACAAACTGGCAATGAAAATTCCAACCACCACCAGGATTCGAACCAGCTTACCTCCGAGTCGAACGCCACCACACAGGCTACGGAGACATGTCCGTTTCTTGATATCAAATTAGTAATACCTTTCACGATGTCAGACATTGTTTAGTCGGTCAGACAACGTTGGGTTCGATTTTATTCGTTCGGGGAAAAAAAACGCAAATAAGCTGGACTATAATCCTCTTCTGTAGCTAATTAAAGAGCCAATTGACAAACGTTTTCGAAAAAAACCGTATAAGCGTCGTTTTCAGTGGTTCTGCAGAATGGGGGTGCGGCGAAGGGGATGAACATTGGGGATGAAAGACTAAGTTGAGTGCCGACGTAAATACATTAAGTAGAATACGAAGATACTTAGCAGTAAACATTACAAACAAACGCGGCTTTTCTACGGAAAATTTGAAGGAAATTCGCACAGTTTACTAAAGGATTTCTTCGAAATTTTCACTAACAGAACTTAACTACCCTCTCCGTTGTCCTATCTTAAAGAAATTTGTTTCAAATTTCAGAATTTTCCTAATGAAGAACCAGCACGAGTTGACAACAAGAAGTGTAGAAACTGTTGACTCGTCAGTAGATGTTTCACAATTAATTTTAGAATTCGTGCCATGGTTTACAAACACTAATTTTAATTATTGAATCCACTTCAATTATCCATTCTTTCCGTAAGACCAACAGTGCAAAGAATTAACCGAATAGGTTCTCTCTCTGCTTTCCATATTCAGGTACTGAAGGGGCAATCAACAACAAAACAGAGTGTCGAGTGACGATGATATGCCAATAGGTTTCCGATTTTATGACTCTTATCAATGAAGTATAAATTAGGTCTCCAGTGATATTAACATAACTCTTTCAGCAAAGGAAAAGTTATGAGAGATGCTGCTGCAACCAATTTTAGAGTTCTGTTCTAGCATTTTGATTCTTCTCAGTAGGCACGAGACCAAGCATAGACACGGGTTCACAGGTAGATGCCGTGTTTCTTGACTTCCGCAAGGCGTTCGATACAGTTCCCCATAGTCGTTTAATGAACAAAGTAAAAGCATATGGACTATCAGACCAATTGTGTGATTGGATTGAAGAGTTCCTAGGTAACAGAACGCAGCATGCCATTCTCAATGGAGAGAAGTCTTCCGAAGTGAGAGTGATTTCAGGTGTGCCGCAGGGGAGTGTCATAGGACCGTTGCTATTCACAATATACATAAATGACCTTGTGGATGACATCGGAAGTTCACTGAGGCTTCTTGCAGATGATGCTGTGGTGTATCGAGAGGTTGTAACAATGGAAAATTGTACTGAAATGCAGGAGGATTTGCAGCGAATTGACGCATGGTGCAGGGAATGGCAATTGAATCTCAATGTAGACAAGTGTAATGTGCTGCGAATACATAGAAAGATAGATCCCTTATCATTTAGCTACAATATAGCAGGTCAGCAACTGGAAGCAGTTAATTCCATAAATTATCTGGCAGTACGCATTAGGAGTGATTTAAAATGGAATGATCATATAAAGTTGATCGTCGGTAAAGCAGATGCCAGACTGAGATTCATTGGAAGAATCCTAAGGAAATGCAATCCGAAAACAAAGGAAGTAGGTTAAAGTACGCTTGTTCGCCCACTGCTTGAATACTGCTCAGCAGTGTAGGATCCGTACCAGATAGGGTTGATAGAAGAGATAGAGAAGATCCAACGGAGAGCAGCGCCCTTCGTTACAGGATCATTTAGTAATCGCGAAAGCGTTACGGAGATGATAGATAAACTCCAGTGGAAGACTCAGCAGGAGAGACGCTCAGTAGATCGGTATGGGCTTTTGTTAAAGTTTCGAGAACATACCTTCACCGAAGAGTCAAGCAGTATATTGCTCCCTCCTACGTATATCTCGCGAAGAGACCATGAGGATAAAATCAGAGAGATTAGACCCCACACAGAAGCATACCGACAATCCTTCTTTCCACGAACAATACGAGACTGGAATAGAAGGGAGAACCGATAGAGGTACTCAAGGTACCCTCCGCCATACACCGTCAGGTGGCTTGCGGAGTATGGATGTAGATGTAGATCCAGTGAGTGTCAGGAACGCGGTGGCAGGGTCGTGGAAATGGGCCTGTAGAGAGCGTACCGAAGTTTTCCAGTGATCCTCGCGGGATGTAAATTGCAATGCTTCGAAGAAAGACGACGTTGTTCCAGCTGGACGCTTTTAAGTAAATTTACAGAATCGGTACTCGAGGAAGAGTTCCCTACAAATCTGCTGCCTCCGCCGTACATCTCGTGTGGGTATAAGCGAGAATGGGGCTCGTGCCGAGTCAGACACACGTTACACGGCCATTTTTCGTTCTCTCAGTACGCAAATTTAAAGGGAGATAAAATAGCTACGACTGGTACAAAGAACTTTTCACACTCTGCAATGCAGTGCTTCTGTAGTATGCACACCATCTGATGTGAAGTGTCCGGACACGCCGTCGTAAGAGGGAATTGGCCTGTAGGTGTAACGAGACGCGAACCTGCCAGTACAGGAGGAGGTGGGGAGTGTTGTGTTGTGTAGTGTAGTCAGCAGAGAAGCAGCAACGACAGAGTGGGTCGCTTAGGGTACCTCAGTGACTCCGTCAAGTCATTGGATGTCACTGGACTATCAAATCCGTCAGGGACACTTGAAACCTTTTAAAACTGCCAATGTCAACTGTATGTGATGCGACTGTGAAGTGGAAACGCGAAGTCACAACCACAGCTAAGGCATGATCAGGCAGGCTTGCTGTATTTACGAGCAAGAGAGCGGTGAGCATTCCGGAGAATGGTTGTAAAAAGTATCATTAAATCGGTGGAAGGAATGACTCTTGAGTTTAAAAGTGCTACCAGCAGTCCAGTCAGCATAATGACGGTCTGCAGCGTGTTGAGAACAATGGGGAACAGTGGTCGAGCAGCTCTTCAGAAGTCACACATTTCTGCGATCAGCGCTGAGGGGCGCTTGAGGCGGTTTGAAAAGCGACAGCACTGGACGGTGGATGACCGGAAACGAGTGATTTTGAGTGACCAATCACGCCATTCCCTGTGGTGATCTGTTGGTTCGGTTAGGGTACCATTAATACATGGAGAACATAAGCTTTCAAGTGTAACGCCAACAATGAGCTCCAGAGGAAGCGATGTTACGGTATGGGAGTGTTTTTCGTGGTTAGGGTGTGGTGCCCAGATCGTGCTTAAGGAAACGCTAAATGCAGAAGAATACTAACACACAGCACTGCGTACTGCGTACCGTAAGGCAACAGTTCGGAGACGATAACAGTTTGCATCAGCATGTAACGCCGGAAATGCGTATCATCCTATTTCCATCTATTGCACTATAAATTTTTTTCCTTATTTTGTTACCTGAAGATTTGACATTTTTGTGTCTTTATATATTGTAATTGTTTTACTATTTGTAAATATTATTTGTATTTTTCCGCTGAGTCTGGCCTAGGGAAAACTATGCTATTGAACGATTACATCGATAGGTCGTGTCGAGAACCAAAGTGTTTAGGATCTTTGGTAGAGTGAATTCTGCCGCAAGGAGCGCGGGCACAGGTAGTCTGGCGGGAGTAGGGCGGTGGAGTAGGTGTGTTGTGTGATGCTCCCCCGAGTTGCCGAGCTTTCGGGGTTTGGCAGCATGTAATTGCGCTCGACTTGCTATGATAGTTTCTGACATGGTGTCGCGGACGGGAAGCATTAGCTGGCGCACATCAAGAGCCCGTTTCGCCTGGTGACCGTGTCGAGAAGAAGGCGCGCCAACATCCAGCTTCTGCAACAGCGACGGCCGACAATGAGTGACTGTCGCCACCTCTTCGATCGACGACTTCTAACCTTCAATCAACCAACAAGGAAGACTGCAAGCAGGTAAAGTTTTAGAACTGTATGGCAGACCTCAGCTTTTCAAACTGTTGCATCACAAAAATACAGCAACTTAGCATGAACCTTTGTTGCTCATTGTCCCAATTGCACTACCAAGCAGGGTCCCTTCCTTTTCTGGAACGAACCCGAGTGTCGTTGAAATTCAAACGCCAGCATTAAAGTGGTATCATTCCGCTTCACTGCTTTAATTTCAAAGTTCAGTTAAAGTATTCATAGCTGGCTACAATATTTAGATTACACAAGCACAAATTAAGAATGCGAGTTTGGTTACCACATTTTAGCTTACCTGTGACTGCAGCTCATCTTGGTACGTATTAAATTTTACTATTGTTAATTGTTCAGAATCGTTTAATTCAAGTTCAAAGTTAAATCTCTTATTTCTAAATTGCGTATATCCAAGTAGCTTTTGAAATGATTGTTGAGGTAGCCCAAGACTAACCTTATTTTATTGAATTTCGTAGTGCTTCAGAAACAAAGTGCACTATTAATTTCAGTCACTAAATTAACTTTCAATTTTCCGGTTTTGTTAATTCTTTTGCTAAATTAAGTCAGAGTGTAGCGAAATTTATTACTTCTGACAAACATTCAGTTTTCACACAACACGTGTCTACCTTCAGTTGCCACGCTTTTAGTGCTAATTATATGTGCATTAATCTTTCGTTTTCAGTTATTGTAGTAGTTGTCCATAGGACTGACGACCGTAATTTTCCCCAAATCTCAAATATCTAATTAACGCCAATTAATTGTTAACGTAACGACCGCGCATTTACTTTCTTTATTAATTTTACCCTTTTCTCAAAATTAATTTCCACCAATTTCGCCGACCGGAGTGGCCGAGCGGTTCTAGGCACTTCAGTCTGGAACCGCACGACCGCTACGGTCGCAGGTTCGAATCCTGCCTCGGGCATGGATGTGTGTGATGTCCTTAGGTTAGTTAGGTTTAAGTAGTTCTAAGTTCTAGGGGACTGAGGACCTCAGTAGTTAAGTCCCATAGTGCTCAGAGCCATTTGAACCATTTTGAACCACCAATTTCATTTGGATTTTTCCTCTCATTTAGATGTAACCCTTTCCTCCCTCTTTACCGACAAATTAACTTCCGTAACGATGGCTTTTCCCAAATTTCCATTAGGTGCACGCGGTTTAATTTTTCACTGTCATTAAGGTAGATAAATGAGGGGGAGGTTACAAGCATACTAATGCATACTGACATACAGCAGCATCTGTGAGGCAATGGTTTGTGGACAATGAAATGGGCTGTCCTGACCCTTTGGGATGAATTGGAACGTTGACCTCGCTCCGGACTCAAGCGCCTAACACCGCTACCGTCCCTGGTTTCGGTTCTCGAGGAAGAATGGGCTGCCATTCCTCTACACACGTCCTGAAATCTCACTGAAAGTGACTCCCAGTAGAACTGAAGCCGTCTTGGAGGCGAAAAGCGGACACATCTCGCATTAAGTCTCGAAGATGTCCACATACTTTTCATCAGTTACTGCACGTGTCAGTAGCCGAACGGCGAGTACCTGCACGCTAGTAAAAGCCGGAGCATTTATGAAGACTCCGCCTTTCTGACCCTAAAAATTGCGACATTCTTCAAAAGCACGCCACTAAATCAATTTATATCGAAGTAACTTGGTTACTAGCCAGTAACTTTAAACGACCCTACAACCCTGCACCGAAAGTGAAGTATTTCATTCTTCTCAACCTACTAAAAAAATATTTTAACTTCAACACATACGGATTGGTCTGATGGTCCTCCGTTCCGCCACTTTTGCGACGCATGCTGTTAGAGCGAAACTGATGAAAACGATGCATGAGCACTTCCCTAAAATATTGCAGCTATTGTCTCTCACTTGCTACTTTAGTACGTTTATATTGTAAACTGAAGAGCCAAAGAAACTGGTACACCTGCCTAATATCGTGTTGGTCTGCAGCGAGAACGCAGAAGTGCCGCAACACGACGTGACATGGACTCGACTAATGTCTGAAGTAGTGATGGGGGGGGGGGGGGGGGGGGGGGAAATTACACAATGAATCCTGCATGGTTGTCCATAAATCCTTAAGAATACAGGGGAGTGGAGATCTCTTCTGAACAGAACGTCGCAAGGCATCTCAGATATGCTCAATAATGTTCGTTTCTTGGGAGTTTGGTGGCCAGCGGAAGTGTTTAAATTCAGAAGTGTGTTCTTGAAGCCACTCTGTAGCAATTCTGGACGTGTGGTGTGTCCCACTGTCCTGTTGGAATTGCCCAATTCCGTCGGAAGGCACAATGGACATGAATGCATGCAGGTGATCAGACTGCTTACGTACGTGTCACCTGTCGGAGTCGTATCTAGACGTATCAGAGGTTTCACATCACTCCAACTGCACATGCCCCACACCCTTACGAAGCCTCCACCAGCCTGGAAAGTTCCCTGCTGAATGCAGATCCATAGATTCGTGAGGTCTCCGTACCCGTACACATCCATCCGCCCTATAAAATTTGAAACTAGACTCTTCTGACTGGGCAACACGTTTCCAGTCATCAACAGTCTAATGTCTGTGTTGACGGGGCCAGGCGAGGCGTAGCTCTTTGTGTCGTGCAGTCATCAAAGGTACACGAGTGGGCCATCGGCTCTGAACACCTATATCGATCATGTTTCGTTGAACGGTTCGCACGATGATACTTGTTGATAGTCCAGCACTGAAATCTGTAGCAATTTGCGGAAGGATTGCACTTCTGTCACGTAGAACGATTCTCTTCAATCGTCGTTCTTGCAGGATCATTTTCCGGCCGCATCGATGTCGGAGATTTGATGCTTTACCTGATTCCTGTTATGACGGTACACTCGTCAAATGTTCGTACGGCTGAAATCTACACTTCATCGCTACCTCGGAGATAACGTGTCCCATCGCTCGTGCGTGGACTATAATACCACGTTCAAACTCACCTAAATTCGATAACCTGCCATTGTAGCAGCAGTAAACGATCTAACAACTGCGCCAGACACTTGTTGTCTTAATATAGTCGTTGCCGTTTTCTGCCTGTTTACATATCTCTGTATTTGAACAAGCATGCCTATACCAGTTTCTTTGGCGCTTCAGTGTGAATTACAATTGATCCATCTTTTGCAACTGCAAGTTTATTTTGTTTTTAACCGAAAACGTTTCACCTACTCATATTCGGCATCATCAGTGTTCTACAACATAAAGAAACTGTTTTAATTACACGTATTTTTTGTAGGGGATATGTTGTGTTCCTGGTAGCACATTTTCCTATCTATTTACAACTGGTTTGTGATAAAAGCAAGAGATAAATCACAATCCTATAATTGTAAGTGATTGTGCGTTCAATCTCAGCAGCAATGCAGGATATGGAATTGTGTAAGTCTCATCAAGCCCCGCGTGGTTTCCCTGTGTTCGGACTGCTTCCAGAACCGCTGGGGGAGAAGCGCTTGAGAAGCGATAGGAAGGTGAAAACCGCAGTGCGTGAGTGGTTGCATTCACAGCGAAAGGAATTATATACTTATTGGATATGGAGATGTCCGGAAGAACAGTTACCATATCCATGTAAGTATATAGTTCTGGCAATAACGGCCATGACCACCTCCTCCTGCGCGGATGCACACATATTACCCGAACTCTTACAGGACTTGGTAAGAATGTCTTCCACGAGTAATGAGTGTTGGGTAGGGACACTACGAATGTAGAGTGTGGACATATAAGGTGAGAATGTGGGTCTCGCGGGAGGCGTGCGCGAGATAGTCCCTGCAGTCGCACTATCCTCTGTGCCATCGGTGGCTAGTATGGATAGAGTGTCTGCCATGTAAGCAGGAGATGCCGGGTTCGAGTCCCGGTCGGGGCACACACTTTCACCTGCCCCCGTTGATATATATCAACGCCCGTCAGCAGCTGAAGGTAGTAATATATAATCGTAACTGGGAAAGCAATTATCCTCACTGGGTACCCATTCACTTCAGAAGTGATGGAAAGCGCGTATTACGCGTCATGGAGAGTACGTTCAGAAATGATTTACCTGCAATTTTTCTGTAGTATCCTATTTGCAGAATAGTAAATAACTGAAGTTTTTATCGGAAAGGAAGAAAAATGAAGCAAACTTCACGTCGCTTCGAGTTCATTATAGGTGAAGCAGAAGCTCGAATTAGGGAAGGAAACCGACATTCCCTTTCCTAGAAAATGCGTCAGGCGACTTGGGGCAATTGCAGAAAGCCTGAATCTGGATGACTCTGTGAAGATATTGCTAATTATGAGAGAATTTTGTTTTTGTTTTCTTCTTTCTTTTCTCCTGCTTCATTTACTCTGCCGCTTAATCTTCGATGGTTTAGAATACTTGTTATTGTGTTCTGTGCTATGAAATTGTTTTATGGTTTATTAGTATTTCTACGTCAAACTCTTTACTGAGTATGCTAAAGTGTCAATGTATGTTCTATCTTTTTTGTAATGCTTTTGCGAAATGCAAACCAAGGGTGATATGCAGCACTGTTGTATGAACTGTGATGCGAAAGCGATATCGACAACGGCAGTCGAACATTTACATTGAGCAGGTGTGCAGCGTCGTGACGTGTCCTCATATGTCGTGTAAACGTGCTAAACAGAGACAAGCAAAAATTTACGAAGGCGTTCTTATTTTTCTGTCGCAGACTAAATTTTGATATGGACGCTATTAAACAAAGTTTTAGACTGCTAATACTATTAGCTTCACTGGGTAGTTTAAACAATAGTGAAAATGCTTATTGAATGGTCTGTGATTGTCACGGATAGAATCGTACTTGGAACTTATTATCCTCTGTGTAACTTACAAGGAGACGGCACAACCGTGGGGTCCGGGATTTGTCCGAAATTTTGTGTGGTGAAAGAGGACCCCTAACACCTCACGTGGTTAAAATATTAGGACGCACTACTCGGAAAATACCGAGAAAAATCGATCCAAAGTTTCTTAGGTGCCTTATGAGTATAAAATGTTAGTCTATTGCCGAGCCGCCGTCTGGCCTATATGGTTAGCGGTCGGACACTTACGCCAGAGGTCTTGGGTTCGATTCCTCCTCTGGCACTTTTTTTTCCTTCTGTTGCTTGCAAAATTGCAGCGCATTGTTACAGGAGAATCGTCAAATTAATTCCCGGGAAGACTGTATAAAAATTCATTCTATTATTCACTATCAGTTATCGTCACCAATATTCCGAGACATGATTCAATGTGCCTGGTTTGCCTCAAAATTATCAGAAACTCAAAACATTTTCGTAAATGTTAATGGGGCATATTTTTGTGCAGATTTATTGCAAACGCCCTGTGACTGTAGAAAACCAGTGCAAGACGTCGCAAAAATTATTGCTTTGTTTGTTTTTACGATAATTACCACTGTGGTTCTTGTTTATAATTATTATATGCATAAAAATTGAATGTTTCCCAATCGAATTTGTTATTCTGATTAAAAACCCAATGATTCTCCGTATATACTTTACAATGAAAAATGGAAAACCCACCGCCATTAATTGTGTTGTTGGACAAAAAGAAAATAATTTTATTCAATAATGTAACTAATTTGTTAAAGATAATGTAGGTTTGGGAAACTTTCTGAATAATTGGTGGAATAACAAAAGAAAATGAAACAGCAGAAAAAAGTGCCAGAGAAGGAATGGAACCCGAGACCTCTGGGTAAGAGTCCAAGCCCTAAACATCTAGGCCAGACAGCGGCTCTGCAATGGACTATCATTTTATACTCATAAGGCACCTAAGAAACTTTGGATCGATTTTTCCCGGGATTTTCCGGGTAGCGCGTCGTAATATTTTAACAGCGTGAGGTGTTAGGGGTCCTCTTTCACCACACAAAATTTTGGACAAATCCTCGACCCCACGCTCATGCCGTCTCCTTGTTAGTGAAATGCCGCGCGCATTAAAACATTAACTGGTACCGTGGTGAGTTTTAAACAGTTTGTTAGGTGTGGTACTATTTTTCGCTAGAACGGCAAATCCATTGCGTTTAGATTTCACATAGTTCCCCTTTAACTTTACAACGGTCTTTGTAGATGTCGCTCTCTACACTAATGGAAAACGGAAAGCAGCAAAGAAAGAATCAAACTACTAGGAGCCACACTTTGGCTAGCTACTGCTTCAGCAAGGAACGCAAAGGGTCCGCTTCTCCTTTTGCACCTCAGTCCGTTATTTCCGCTCGCACTTGAGTGAGATTATTCCGCTCTCAGGACTATCGTGCCCTCTTCACCCAGGCCTCCCTCCGCGTGCTCATTTCGCGCACGAAAAACACGGCGGCTGCGGGGGCAGAAATTGGTCGCCGGTTTTTCACGAGAAGGGCGGCCAGAGGACCGCAGGCACACTAAACATCGCCTCCTCCCCCCTCCCCCCCCCCCTTCACCTCCACCTCCTACCTGGCGACACTACGCCCGCCGCAATAACGGCCATTTTCTTGGAACAAAGGAATGTCGCCAAAAGCTAGTCTACTTTGCAGAAGGGTGGCGAAAGCGAGTGAACCGAGTAGAAAAGAGAGACGGTGAGCTGGACAAAATGCAAAATGCGCGCTGTGTGTGTGTGTGTGTGTGTGTGTGTGAGAGAGAGAGAGAGAGAGAGAGAGAGAGAGAGATCCTAAAGCAAAAGCGAGCGCTGACTTGTGACCCTACGCTGGCCTTCGTCGAGCTTGCGACGTCCATTACGGCTGGCGTACGCACCTGCAGTGCGCGGGACACACGTATGTGACGGCCGCTGCCACCCGCTGCTAATCAATTACGCCGGTACGACAGCCCGCCGCCGGTAACCACTCCGTCTGCCGCCGATACAGCTGTGTGTGGGGACGCAGGCCGCCCCACTGACGCAATTACAGACAACGTTGCGGCACGGGGCACCATAATTAACAGACCACCTAATCTGCGTGGCTACAACTTGTCAGCAATAATTACCACGGTCGCCCTACAGGAAAACAGACGCAATACTTCCAGTCAAGGAACAGCTCCGCTCCCATGGTGCATATTGAACTGTCTGATAGTAAAAAAACAACGGTCTCCGGAGTAATTCCTTGTTTGTGTACTACATATACATATTCGTGTGATTGTAACAGATATAAAAAAAATAAATGAACTAGTACCTACCCTCCGGCATCTGTAATTTAGGCCATTCTTGTCCATGTACTAGCAATGGACGACCACATCGTGGGATGTTACCATACAGAATGAGATTTTCACTCTACAGCGGAGTGTGCGCTGATATGAAACTTCCTGGCAGATTAAAACTGTGTGTCGTGCTTGGGTAGCTCAGTTGGTAGAGCACTTGCCCGCGAAAAGCAAAGGTCCCGAGTTCGAGTCTCGGTCCGACACACAAGTTTTAATCTGCCAGGAAGTTTGTTACCATGCATTTATGTACACAGGTAACACGTCAAATTTTTCAAAACTTTCTATAGCCAGAATTCCAAATTAATCCCTTACCACACATGTTAATACCACCTACAGGCTGTATGGTACAGAAAAGATCAGTAATGTGTACAACTTGTTTAATAGCATCCATCGCAATAGACACTTACCATAGAATATGAAACAAACAGATTTATTTGAGTTAAGCATAAAATAAACAAAGCTATCACTTTTACAATACACACTGAAAAATTTTAAAGGGTTTTAAAATTGAAATTTTGTAAACTTATTGTCTTGCACTCATACAATTTTAAGTAATATATCTTCTGGTCACAGATGCACAGCATCTTTAACTTAATATACAGTTACTAGTTTCACATTTTAATACAGTTTAATACACTATGTCGACTAAAATCTGTCATACATGCACTTTTAAATTTTTTCCAACATGTCAATGTATGTGGCACAGAATACATGAAAAGTAAGTACACGCTCACTACGAGATTACCCTTTATACGGGTTGGACCAGAACAGTCTGAAAAGCTCGTAAGAGCGTCACAGGGTTTTTTGTGTTGAGAATTAAGTTAAGGAATAAATTCCATAACTTGCACAGTTTTCCAATTAATTAGCATTTAATGCAGCCAATCAGACCGTTGCGCGCGGAAATTCAAGATGCCCGCCCGATACAGTTAGTGCCAGTTGTTCACTGGACTACTCAGCCTCCGAATCGGATATCTGTTAACAATATTGTTCTCTCAATGAGCAAGAGACTGAAATGCTTGTTCTGTTGTTATTCTATTTCACACGTTTTAATTTTTACGTTAACTGTATAATAATGGTTCAAATGGCTCTGAGCACTACGGGACTTAACATCTGAGGTCATCAGTCCCCTAGAACTTAGAACTACTTGAACCTAACTAACCTAAGGACATCACACACGTCCATGCCCGAGGCAGGATTCGAACCTGCGACCGTAGCGGTCGCTCGGTTCCAGACTGAGGCACCTAGAACCGCTCGGCCACAACGGCCGGCGTTAACGGTATAGTTTCAAGTTTAATTTTAATGATGTCCATATTGTAGATCTGAAACTGGACAGTGACCGACGAAACCGGCACCTGCTTGTGACTGTTCTGGACAGCAAAGCATGTTTTAAAAACATACGAAAAACACTTTGCCACAGACACCACTGTTCATAAACTTTCTACCCACCCAAGAAGTCATGAAGGAGCCACTGTCACACCTATGTTTTACAGAGATAACTGAATCCCTCTACGACACGATAAAGCTCAACGTTGAAGCGTCATAGAAAGAAATGACAAGTAAAAATGGATAACCGTGCTCTCTCTCTCTCTCTCTCTCTCTCTCTCTCTCTCTCTCTCTCTCTCTCTCTCTCTCTCTCCTCCACATTAAGCTAAAGTTAGTAAATGTAATCTCTCCTGTAGTTGCTTACCTTACCATGGCAATATACCTCAGCTCGTTGCTAAGCGTTTTAGAAAAAAGTGACAAAATTTAATTTCGAAGTAATTATAAACCATACAATAATGTTCATGAACAGGAGAAACCTGAAAACACGTACCACAAATCTGGAGTGCAGAAAGTAAAATAACATCGGAAGTAAGTAGGTCAAACTCGCAACTAGTCAAGAAACGGAGAGACTGTTTTGGACTCGACTATCCGCACAAGTTAAGCTATAACAAGACATATTCAATAGACAACCAATCTATTCAATATTACAGAAAACTAAGAAACCATGAATTTAATGGACAGATAAAATAGAATGGTTGTAACGAAGAATGTCCATTTTCATTCACAAAGTTAAATACCCAGAGCTCATCCTATTGATGAAACAGAAGTTCTGAAAGACCTCATCTTGGACGCGTCCAACCGCGATTTATGAATATTAATCACAATATAGAAACAGCTGTAATTAAACTAACCATTACCTTTGTCGCATGACGGAAGATCCATCAGAGGGTGGACTTACGTAAACAAACAACACAGACGTTTTGCGGGTACGGATTGTTTTGGAGCAACCCGAGTTACACTATGGCAGGATATGAGGAAAAAGCACCTATTTCAGTACAAACTCTAAAACACTCATATGGTACAGTCAGCAGCGCAGTGATTGTGAAGTGGTAAAATAATATCAATCACGTAAAAGTTTACAAACTTAAGTTTGCAACAGACAATAATTCTGTGCCTCACATCCATTACGCAAGAATCGGGACACGAATAACGGAACCGAAACCTCGGAGACGAAATGTCGCATAGCTGACGTTACGGAATTTCGGTTGAAGATAGTACAGTAGTGTAAGAGGTATGCAAAATGATCATCTAACAATGAACTAGGGCTCTGAAGGAGTAGCGACTTTTAGTACCTTATAATGAAGTGCAAATACCATAAAATTTGTTTTGTGCCTGGTAGCGGTATTGAAAAAATCTTACCGTTTGAAAAGTGCTTTCTACTGTGCTTAAGTCTTAGTTGTTTCATTAAATTGGATTCAGTGGTGCTTCAAGGTCTTCCCAAGACTTCCCACGCCATATTTTATAATATGTATCTTAACAACAACTAGAACGACGGCAATAATAATAATAATTCTTTATAGAACGAGCAGAAACTAGCAAAATACACAAAGCAATCACTCATATAAATACATCGGCTACACCATTGCAATTTCATAACCACTTCTACAACCCTTTAGAACACATAACATCAACAGATACAAAGAAAGTAAATTGGAAAAAGAAAACACTACATGGCAAGCACCCGTATCATCTAACACAGCCACACATCGATCAAGACGCATCCAACACATGGCTAAGAAAAGGCAATATATACAGTGAGACGGAAGGATTCATGATTGCAATACAGGATCAAACAATAAACACCAGATATTACAGCAAGCATGTTATTAAAGATCCCAATACCACAACAGATAAATGCAGACTTTGCAAACAACAAATAGAAACAGTAGATCACATCACAAGCGGATGTACAATACTAGCAAATACAGAATACCCCAGAAGACATGACAATGCAGCAAAAATAATACGTCAACAACTTGCCATACAACATAAACTAATAAAACAACACGTTCCCACATATAAGTATGCACCACAAAATTTACTGGAGAATGATGAATACAAATTATACTGGAACAGAACCATTATAACAGATAAAACAACACATAACAAACCTGACATCATACTCACCAATAAAAAGAAGAAATTAACACAACTAACCGAAATATCCATACCCAATACAACAAATATACAAAAGAAAACAGGAGAAAAAAATGAAAAATACATCCAACTGGCTGAGGAAGTCAAGGACATGTGGCATCAGGATAAAGTTGACATTATACCAATTATATATCAACTACAGGAGTCATACCACACAATATCCACCAGTACATCAACGCAATACAGCTACATCCAAACGTATATATACAACCACAGAAATCTGTAATTACTGATACATGTTCAATTACCCGAAAGTTCCTAAATGCAATGTAACATATACCGTACAGTTAAAAGGAAGTCACGCTTGATCAAGGTCCGCACCAGTTTCCATTTTTGACCAGACATAACGTCTGAGAAAAAAAAGAATAATAATAATAATAATAATAATAATAATAATAATAATATACTTCGCACACTCAGACCACAGGTTCGTCTTATCGCGTTTTTCTTTGAGTTCGTAGATAATTTGTACGGAGCACCAATCTGTATGTCTAGAAACACCTGAAAGATAGGTTATGTATGTCCTATTAACATTTAAAGGGGAATAGGTTATCAGCAACATTCGGACGTGAAGCAGTAGATGTGCAACACACAAAGTCATTCCCTGGCAGCATCACAACAACAACAACATAGAGAAGTCACAGTTATCATCATTCCAGAGGCAACACTAACGCTACAGCGAAAGCCGGATTCGCTTTAATTATATCCAAACCTAAGAGACTTTTACACTGTACACTGCAGATCGTTACAACGATGTGCTCAACAAATTTACGGTAGTTTTCTGGCAAATAACTGGTTGATGTAAAGATCTTGTATCATTGTTTCGTTCAGATCATCACAAGCGCATTGAACGGCCTACTTGTTAATCTCAAGATCTGTGAGTTGTGTGTGGAGAAATTCCCCATCAACTTTCTCTCTTACCACGCACTACGGATCGGCAAAAAATGCACCTTCTGGAGATATAAGGTAGTGCTTGCAAGTTTTTTTAAAAGAACGTACACGTAACACAGATATGTCGCCGGCTTAAAGCAAATATATAATTACTGATAATGGCAAACTAAGGAAACAAATCCATTCTAGCTGTTCTTTCTGAAAGACATCGGAGGGTTTCAACCATTCACCTGCTGTTTCGGAGATCAATGGCAGTACCTTACCTTTCTCGTCCGTCTTCAAATTTTCGCCGCTCACCAATAGTGTGTTGGCACTTACTGATAACATTCTGCCTAGCATAGGGAAGAAAGTTCACTGTTAGTCTCCCGCGCTCGCTCGCAAGTTCTCATTGTTGGTGGATTAGAAATTTCACTCGGCTAGTGGTTTATATGCTGATGGACTTATTGAGGGACACACACACGTCTTTCAACTGAACTTTTCACCACAAATGTCACAGAACTATTTCTGCACACTGTTACACTCAGCACTCTCTTAGTCAGGTTTAAAAAGAAAGAATTCTGATCAAGCTGTGGAGCGATGCCGGTTTAGAATTAAATAAAGCACGAGGGGCATTGGCGTGTTGTGCACGAAACTACTGAACGCAGCAGCGAGCGCGAATTGCCTCACTGCCTAACATTCACAGGTTTAGAGAGACCTTTTGTTTCAGCAAAATCTGTACTGATAGCGCTTGAGAAACAAAGCTATTTGAGCATACGGAACAATAAAAACGCCATCTTAGCAAATACCCTAGACTTCATGAGATAATGGGGTCTTCTGTACTGAACGAGAATAAGACAAGACTATCCATAACATAAAACTGCTCAAAGCAGATCTAGAGTAAGTTGTATGATACATCACTTGGGAACAGCGGAATGGTCCCAGTTATTGGAGACCATCTGAACCTGCTTCGATGTGGTATGAACTCTCCAGTGCCGACAAACTTCAGCAACGAACAAAACAACCGGTTAAATCATAATCGAAAAATTAAATAGAATCAAAGTATAGGGACTTGTAATAGCACATCTAAATGAAGATAACAAGAATTTAGAAGTAACAGAATCAATGTAACAAGCTTTTTTATTATTATTTATTGCGTATGATATCAACGGCTGAATGGACGGGAAACCAAATAAGTAGGAGAGTCAAAATTACTTGGAGGGCTTTCGTTAAATTAAATAATGTTTTTAAGATTAAGTTTTAATATGAAAACAATTCAAAAGCAGCATTTCTGAATGAGCGATGGAGAGATGTGTACTGAAAACCCATTGACCACGGAACGGCATTTAGTGGTAGATTTAAATATGACAGCAATGGAATGGAATTTGATGGGACAGATGAATGACTGGATGGATCTGGATCAATGAAGTAGTTTTCTGAATTCCAGTCTCTGTACATAAAGGTAATGTCCTGACTGACTGACTGACTCACTCACTCACTCACTCGCTCACTCGCCGTCGCGCAGCGGAGACCGCTAAGGATAGAAACTTGAAATTTGAAGAGGGTGTTGATCTTAGACTGCAGGCCTAGATTAGTGAAGCATTGTTCGAAATTCCACCCATAGGGGGTACAATACGGCATGAGACGACTTTTGAAAATATGACGTTATTTAGGCAAATTTGATGCTCGAAATACAAAAACTGGTATTATATTCTCTGTCAGCAATTAAATTATGTGCTTCAGCATTTTTGAAAATTCCACCACTAAGGGGGTATTTTTTTGGAAACAATTATTATTAAAGTACTCATAAATACTACGAAAATTAGTATTTGAGTTCTTGGTTGGATATAAGTAATACCGTTTCAGTGTTTTTGAAAATTCAATCCCTAAGATGGGGAAATAGGGAATTAACTTTTTTCGAAAATATTTAGTTATAGTAAAACATTTTTAAAGCTAAATCTATGAGAATTTGCATTTGATTTGTGTTAGGAAACGAAAGTTTCTGTGGAAATATCCCCTGAAGAACTAAAAAGGTAGGATTAACAAAGATCTCACACTCTAGCTACCAGAATCGCTTTTTGGTCAGAAGTACATTCGAAAAAGACCATGCCTCTATGCCCTTAATCATCGTGCACAGTTTAGAATATGTTTCAATTTGGGAACAACTAAAAAGTCGATTAAAGGAAAACAAAAAATATCTATGAACGTCATACAGTCAACGCAAGCGAAGCATTTGGAGCTAAACTAGTAGTTTATAAAAGACTGAGAAGACTACGTAACGGAAGGTAGTAAGTTGCTGTAAGAAAAAAAAAATGCATGGACAATATAGTATATATAGCTGAACTGTAATGCAAGGCTAATTATGAGTATTATTATTATTATTATCGCTATCAGTATGAAACAAAAATCATCATATTAGACTTTAAACATTATCACTCTAAAGGTGGGACTACTGGGTTTTAATGAACAATTCGTATACAGAGTGAAGAAGCTGTGCACGATAAAATATTTCAACTAAGTAGTGATCTTGGCTTTACACACACACACACACACACACACACACACACACACACACACACACACACACACACGAACGAACGAAAGCAAAGCTCAAATGAATTGGGAATCAAAATACCTCTCTTCTTCAAAACATTGCTAAAATGGACCTGTAGCTTTATCCCTACAAATTTTTCATGTGATCTAAGCTTCCAGGCAAAACTGCATGTGTGTAGTTCTGCGGGTGGTTGAATGAAAAATATTTGGATTCTCAGTTTTTCAACCGAATGAGTTGTATCAGTGGCTAGCGTAGTGGAACCGCATTCGGGAGGATGACGGTTCAAACCCGCGCCTGGCCGTCCTCATTTAGGTTCTCCGTGATTTTCCTAAATCGCTTCAGGTAAATACCATGATGGTCTCTTTGCAAAATCACCGCCGCTTTCCTTCCCCATCCTTCCCTAATCCAAGCTTACACTCCGTCTCTAGACACCATTATCGACGGGACGTTAAACACTAATCTGCTCCTCTTCAGTTTTTCGTTTCTTGAAGTGGGTCTGGTTCAGTCTGTCCAGATACGTGACCTAACAGCTCACAACGCATCACAAAATTCCAAATCAGTACACTGAACGGCAGTTGCATAATTGTGAGACTGATGTCTGGTGTCCGGTGTTCTACTTCTGGTCAGTTTTATTTTGCAAACCTGTATAATCAATCATGTATACCAACTATTACAACGATCTTCCTACGTTAGCTGAGAATCAATCTGATAAACACATGCTCTATAATGTCACAACATGCATGGGAAAATGATAAATGGAATAATAAAAAAAATGTATAGATTCACTTTCTGAAAAATGCTACACAATCCGTCGACATGAGCGACACACTCCAAGATAGCCTTCATATTTTACGCATTAATTCTTACTGTTAAACATTCGTCTGCAGAGTTACGAAAAGAAAACTAAGGAATAAGCTGCATAATATAGTGCATGCAACGTAGAACGTACTACAGCTTACTCACAAGCCCAGCCATCACTGTGAACAGCAGAAGCGCAGCACAATCAGCAAAATGCATACCTGTAACGAAACCATAAAAATTATCAGATACTGCAGCAGCAGTGCAAATTTAAAACAAAATTAAAAAGCCGAGTTGTTAATAACACGAAAGAAGAATGGCAGCCTGTCACGACGGCAGGAAATTTGCAATTATTATTAAACATGCAACGAACATTACAACGCGTGGGGCAAATATTAAAACGAGATAATGTAGGCGCTCCAGATCTATGCTGCCTGTGGCGCGTTGAAATGTGTGTCGTGATTCAGTGACAACTCCAACCACTGGCCTGGATGCATTTTTTACCTTCCAGTTTAATTACCAAACATGGCATAGATACAGTCACATGAGGGGGCCTGGTTTCGTCTCGTTGGTACACTGTACTGTTCTGAGACCATCTTTTTCTCCTTCGTTCTGCGGCAGTGTAGGAGACTCGTGTTCTTCGACATCTCGAAAACTTAGGCAAAGTGTGGTATGTTGTTGTTGTCGTCGTCGTCGTCGTCGTCGTCGTCGTCGTCGTCATTATTCTCTTCAGTTAGGCAATTGCTTTGATGTAGCTCTGCCCTTTGTGCAAACCTCTTCGTCTCTGTGTAAGTATAACAACGTACATTTACAGTCGACTCTCGGTAACTTGAAAGTGAAGGGACTACGAAAGAAGGCCAAAATTAAAATAATAGTTCAAATAATCGAGAGGGACGGAGGACCAAATTTAAATAAACGAAAGTGTGACTGAAAGTAAATTTCAGTACAGACAGGTGTACATTCATGTCTGTTTTAATAATGTGGAAAACAAGATTTACAAATATACATACGTACATACATACATACAAACACATACCAGTGAAAATGTGGAACGCCATTTTGAAAAGCAGTTGTGATTTTCTTTTGGGGAGAGCGAATTCCATCTAGCACTGTCCCGCAAGTTTTCGTTTCCCTTCAGAGGGCGTTGGAGCGTAGGGTACGGAGAGATGACCTTGCCTCGCTCAATGTCACGGATTCTCAGCTCACTGCGTGTACAGTGGCGACCCTTCTAAGCGTACAACGCCAGCACGCCTATAACTTTCAACCTACATATTCTCAAGAACGATTGAGAGTTGCGTCTTCCTGTTTACATATGTTAAAGTCAGTCACGTCCTAAAGGCCAACACACTGTCAAAACGAACCAGACCTGTGAGGGGAAGTTCGTATGGCCCCGTCGTAAGACTATACATGCATAATGACTATTGTAATCATTACAAATCGTGCAGCGTATTATCCTTTTTCATTTCTAGTTATAGCCCGCAGATCCAAATGCAACCGATCAAAATAAGGACTATGAAACTAGGGGAAAACAACTTCGTTGAGAGTTGTGGAAACTTTCGTCATCACAAACACACTTCAAAAAACAAAGTGCGTTCGGCTGAACATTGTTATCAGTCCTTACACAGTAGACAATTATCGTTAAATGACACTATGTCATTACCGGGAACGAAGTAATTCTCAGGAGTGATTTACAGACTTTTCCTTAAAATCACAGTATTATGATTTCCTTGGACACAATTAATTGCAACTTCCGTTGTTAATAATTCTGCCAGAACATGGTCCAGTACTCTGTACCCAGAAAGCGTTGAACCGAATGTTCATTTTCAAGCACGAAAAGCGCTGGCAAACCTCGATCGCCAGGCGGGCTCCGCGGGGTTTTAAAGGCAGTGAAAAGGGTCTCGCGCCGGAGAGGCGGAAATTCGTGCTTAAAAAGCCCCAGAGCCGAGGCAAAGTGGGTTTAGGAGAGAGCTGCGGCCAAAACATCAGGGAGGCGTAAAACTCGATAACGGGAAGCGACGAACGGCGACCCATCGCTCAGCGCCACTTCCGTTCCCGCTTCCCGGACCCACAGGTTTCGCCCCTCATACCCTGCACGTCGCGGCGTACCGCAACATGTGTGTTTAATGGAGCACTCTCCCAAACTTTTACTGCCATCAAAAACTGTACGCACTCAGCGCCATGGAGGGGAAAGATTAATGGTGTTTCATACGCAATATCCCCAGACTGCGAAGCTAAAAGTGTGCCTGAAGGAAACGTCTCTGCCAACGTGAGCAGATTTTGTGCAGTTCGTGCTATTAAGTGGACAAAAGAACAAACTTTTTATGACTTCATTGACCGAATCATCTCACACAATTCACTATTACGGACGCGTCCTGTAACAGTTTCTCAATTTAATTAAGGGCGTCCCTGCTCCGCATCCGCCTTTATTTTTGTTCTTTTTCGATTAATTACGGCAAAGTAAAGGCGGCCGCTATAGATAACATCTATCTAACAGATAAAAATGAGCTTCAAAACATCTAATCGAAGGCTTTTGTGCCCGTTGTCACTATCCATAAAATTCATCGGCGCTATCAGAAACCATTGCCAATATGTAAATCTCTCCAACGTCTCATCCGCTGTTGCAAAAGGTGTATTGAGCTGAGTGTTGAATGGGAAACACTTTAGTTCTTATATGGCAGTGGAAGAAACTGCTTTCGTGATCGGACACGGTATCGAGGATGAGGAAAAGGTGTTTCAGACATCGTGTATTGGTGTATGTAAACACCAGCAAAGGACGTCTCCTCATCCTCAACGCCTTATCAGATTGCGAAAACATGCTCTTAAAGGGTTATATGAGAGCATACAGGGTGATACTTATTGAACGATATGAAATAAAACGTCATAACTTCTCACGTCCGAACTGCACGGTTGGCCGGGGGCCACGATGGGAATTAATATGCGCATGGTATGGTTTGGTTCATCGACGAATTCCACTTTTATTTGGATGGGTTCTTCAACAAGCAAAGTTGGCGCATTTGGGGAACTGAGGACCCGCATCTCGCGATCGAAAAGTCTCTCCACTCTCAACGGGTGATTCTGTGGTACGCAATGTCCACTCATGGAATAATCGGTGCGATATTCCTTGATGGCACAGTGACTACCGAACAGTACCTGAACGTTTTGGAAGATTATTTCATCCCCATTATCCAAAGTGACCCTGATTTCTATAAGATGTGATTCATGAAAGACGGAGCTCGAACCCATCGAAGCAGCAAAGTGTTTGATGTCCTGGCGGAACATTATGGAGATCGCATTCTGGCTCTGGGGCACCCAGAGGCCATTGGTATGGGCATCGATTGGCCGCGATATTCTTCGGGTTTGAACACATGCGACTCCTTTATGTGGGGCTATATTAAAGACAAGGCATAAAGCAAATGACTCCAAAACCAATGCTGAGCTGAAAACCACCCATTCAGGAGGTCATCAACAGCATCGATCTTCCGACACTTCACAGGGTCATGCAGGATTTAGCTATTCATCTGCGCCACATCATAGCCAATTATGGTAGGTATAATGAACATGTCATAACCTAAATCCTAATATCTGCAGTGACGTTTACATGTTGAATAAAGTGTGTGCACGCCGTAGTTTGTAGCTAATTTGAGTTTCGCTTTCGTATAGTTCATTAATAGCCATCCTTTTAAGATTTTCTTATTGAGCAGTCAGGTCATCGCACTGAAGAAGCTCAATTTTCAACAGTGGTCGAAACTTAGGTAATTTTACGAACGGACAATGAGGTGACACACACTGAAGAATTTTATTTATAGTTCAGACTTCTACATTAAGTCAAGATCTGTTGTATTGTTTATAGAGGGTTCACCTTATGTTCAAGCATTAAATAACAAGTTTGAAAAGTGTAAGAGATTATTTTCGTCTTGTGTGCTTCTTAGCATTCACTGCAGCATGTTACAAGAAATATGAGTCGTGTCGTCATGTGTGCTCTGCCGAGGTGTTCGCATTATAAGCATAATATTTGGACGATCGACTCGGCCATCATCTTACGGTGTTACGTTACTCGCTGTCTGAACTCCAACAGGAGTACACAACAGAAAACAAGCTGCACCTGAAGAAGACGGCTGGGTGGGTCGTCAAAATATTGTGTATAAAATGCGGACAGCTCGGCAGGGCACCCACAAGCACTTAACGATCAGATGCGCCGAGAAAATCTGACAGATAAAAAATAATAATTTTACCGATATTCCATTTCTAAAAGACGTAGTTAAAGAATATTGTTATAAATGAAAATAAACAGGAACAGCCGCAATAAACTTTTTTATATAATGTTACCGGTTTCGGTTTGTTTTAGTCCATCTTCTGACCCACACTATGATGGTAAATGGTGGCTGTGAACGGAGCTGGCGCAATACCTTCACGAACGCCAGCCGTTAGCGTTCACAGCCATCATCATGGTGTGGGTCTGAAGATGGTCTAAAACAGACGAAACCGGTAATCTAATGTGAAAAATAAGTTTATTGCTGTTTTAACTATTTATATCCATTTTTAAATGACAAATAAACCGCTGCGCTAAAGAGAGACATGTTCTCAGAAATCGCTAAAGAGTATTAGGCGACGAGGTACACTACGACACTGTTTTATCATCAGATAACCACATCCACTTATTTCCATGTTCAAAAAATGTGTGTGAAATCTTATGGGACTTAACTGCTAAGGTCATCAGTCCCAAAGCTTACACACTACTTAACCTAAAACCTAAATTATCCTAAGAACACACACACACACACACACACACACACACACACACACACACACACACACACACACACACACACACACCCCTATGCCCGAGAGAGGACTCGAACCTCCGCTGGGGCCAACCGCACAGTCCATGACTGCAGCGCCACAGACTGCTCAGCTAATCCCGTGCGGCACTTTTTTCAATCACTTTAGTTATGCACTAACCTAATAAGAGCTGTTTGATATGCCACACGAAGTATTAATCGCCCATACAATTTCTACAAGTAAACGCGATTTCTTTTATTATAAAAAACTTGTCCTTTATTTTTCAGATCACTAAACTTCGTTGAGCCACACACACAAACAAAAAATCGTTCAACACACGCTTTGTTTAAGACCTCAATCGGTTTCGAGCAGCAATTTCCATCATTAGATACCGTACCTTGTAACGGTTCTGTCATATAAGGATAACATTTTTTACCTCAACGTTATCAGATATGGCGGAATACTTTTGAACAATGCAACGATGGACGCCTTCCAGTCTGTTACGCAGCAGACAAAGACGTAGTGGGGTGAACGTCACTAAGATCGGACAAGAAGTTTCTCATTGGTGGCAAACATAAGAGGCAAATTCGAGCAAAAACCTTCGATATTATTCTGACATTTTTTACCAAATGGGGTGTAAATTTTTATTTTAGATTAAGGAACTAAATACTACGTTTTGTAACGTTCTGAATCACATAAGACTCTGAAGTATTAGTGTAAATAAGTGGAAAGGCGACCGGTGAGAGCGTTTCTTGTTTGGGGACAGGAATGGCGGAACAGACACGAGAGTGGGTCTCCTGTGAGACAGGAGCAGGCACAGGGTTGCCAGACGCGGAGGCTGCTGTGTGTGTGCGTGGGCGGGCCACCAGACGGCCGGTGCAGCCAGCTGGGGTTGTGCGGCGCGGCCTGCGAAGGAGGGCGAGATCCCGGCTCCACCTGCCGTCTTGGAGGCTCAAAAGCAAAGATAGCCTCCATTTGCATCGCACGTAATGGAAGGTAGCACCACTGAAACGACCCCTTGTAGATTCTAGGACTTGCTGAAGAACGTTCTGTTAACAGACATTAACACTGTACCGATGGTTCAGAATAGCTTTTGTATGTCTGCTGGATATTTGTTCTTCAGTCAAGATACTTTAACCACTGATTTTGTACCTCTCTAACTCACTGTAAATTACTGTCCGCCCCCGGTAGCTCAATGGTCAGCGCGATAGAATGTCAATCCTAAGGGTCTGGGTTCGATTCCCGGTTGGGTCGGAGATTTTCTCCGCTCAGGGACTGGGTGTTGTGTAGTCCTAATCATCATCATTTCATTCCCGTCGATGCGCAAGTCGCCGAAGTGGCGTCAAATCGAAAGACTTGCACCCGGCAAACTGTATAACCGACGGGAGGCCCCAGTCACACGACGTTTACATTTACTGTAAATTACAGACTTTATCCATTACAACTTTCTTGCAAAACATTACGCAGAAAAAATATCAGGGCAGGTAGGGAGCTGCCGTTCACCGACTCTCCGAAATTAGCACTGTGAAGGCATAGCAAGTAAGTCAACTTTCGGACTACGTGGTATTTTGAACAGAATAATTGTGAATCACACAACCTTTCCCCTGATTACTGCTGTCACTGTTGTGGCAGATTGTGCTGAAGCTGTAAGTGCTAATTTCTTTCATTAGTATTTCAGCAGTAAAACTAATAAAAGTTTAATTTTTTTTAATCTCATTCACGTGTGTGTGGACTTGTCTTCCTCTGTGAAGTCGTGTGTCGCCTTTCGGTGTTGTCGGGCAATGAGTTATGTTCTGAGCTCATGCTGATATGCGGTAATGGTATTAACGTAGAAATTTTTTCGTTGGGAGGATTCCGCAACAACCCTATGTATTTGTTGAGAGTGGGGGCGGGGGAGCCCGCAGACAGCGAAGCCGGAGAAGGTTGCGGACCACTCTGTTTGCCAGGAGCGGAGACTTTTTGTTAGGGAGTTTACAAACGCTAGCGCAGGGGGAACAGGAGCAGTTTTCTTTTCTGTCATCATCAGTAACTTTTGCTTTGAGGATGCAGATGTTAGTATATTAACTCTGACTAAATGCGATAACTAAAACGAAATCTGATACAAATAAAATTTATGAGACCAAAAGAAAAAGGCAGCTTTCGTGACAAGTAAAGGTTGTTGCATTACAGGTAGCGAATGAAATACCCCAGTATTTGTTAACGTTGCCTGCTATATTTACATTCATTGATCAGTGAAAGCACATAGCAATATAACTTTTCATTTGCTGTACTTCAGGTTTGTATTTTTAATCCTCCTTCGCTTGCTTCTCGTGTAACAGCCCCCTAACCTTAACCAGTACCCACACACATTGTTTCTTGCACATTTCATGACTAAACGAATAAAAGATGAGGCGGACACAGAATGGTCCTGTCTCTATGGCGAGGAGAATACTTCATGTCTCCTGGGTGAGATATCACCCAAAACCCAAATCTAAGTGGTCGGATTGATTGGAATCTTGACCATCTCAGTATCTTGACCATTGCGTAACCTTTTCTGGTAGAATGCTAGTGTATTCCACACAAAAAGCAACAGACATGCCTAAGGAACTGAGATGAAATCTTCGGGGAGACGGTGGTGATATCGTGGAACAAGATCGAATAAATTTGTAGTACAGATACCGGAAAATTTATAGTACAGATACTGGGGAAGCACTGTAGAACTGTCTTCTTGTCACCTTCGTATAAATCGCAGTGGGATGCACTGAATTACAACGGGCAAATAGGTATAATCATTTTCCTTAGCAGACATGTGCCGAAACATGATGACCACCCGTCAACAGCCTTTCTGGTGTACCTTCGGAAAGCAAAACGATAGCGAATCTTGGCGGAATGGATTCAACAAACCGAAGGTATTGGCACCGGACGCACAAGTCACGCATTTCGGTAAACTATGCGCCTGTGGTTTGCGACTGTAGAACAGGCACATGGTGGTTCCCAGATGTGTTTCACTGGGTTCGTGAGAGACGAATTTTGTGGCCATGACATCAAATCACTGCAGCCCTGATCTGCCTCTGTATCACGGGTAGGTATCGTGCTGGGCGATGACACTGTCATCATGTAAGGCACCAAGTGCGAGGGGATGCAGGTGGTCCGTAGTGATGCTGACGGCTGTCTGGTGCCTTGGATTACAACCACAGGTCCCACGGAAGCCCAGGTAATGACCAACACGACGTGATACCGCCACACCGGCCTGCGGGGCAGGTGCCGAGTAGCCGTTCGCTTAGCTGATGGCGCATACTAAATCGACTGTCGATCTGTTGTAGCAAAAAACATGATTCTTCCGTATACGTGAGAAGTTTCCGTTGATCCAAGTGAGAAGTTTCCATTGATCCAAAATCCAGTCTCAATGGTCCCCTGCCTTTTGCCATCGTAATAGACGAGTCGTCGGGTCAACATGGGAACAGGTAGGTATCGTCTCCTACAGGGTCCAATGTTGAATAATGTGTGCCGCATCTTAATCTGCCATTTATCAAAGTTGCTAATGTTAGTGTATTTCCCAACCTGCGGTCCGAATCGTGTACAGAATTATTCCCCTTTCGTTTATTTACTTTCCTTGCTACGTCGTGTGCCTGCAACGCAACCAGGCGGCAGCGGTCATGATGTTGGGCTAATCCGTCAATAACTGAGCGGTGCACACGATTACGCTGTACACCATGTGATCAAAAGTATCCGGACTCCTGGCAGAAAATTACTTACAAGTTCGTGGCGCCCTCAGTCGGTAATGCTGGAATTCAATACGTTGTTGGCCTTTATGACAGCGTCCACTCTTGCAGGCGTACGTTCAATCAGGTGCTGGAAGGTCTCTTGGGGAATGGCAGCCCATTACTCACGGAGTGCTGCACTGAGGAGAGGTATCGATGTCGGTCAGTGAGACATGGCACGAAGTCGGCGTTCCAAAACACACCAAAGATGTTCTATAGGATTCCGGTCAGGACTCTGTGCGGGCCAGTCCGTTACAGGGATGTTATTGTCGTGTAACTACTCCGCCACAGGTTGTGCATTATGAACAGGTGCTCGATCGTGTTGAAACATGCAATCGCCATCCCCGAATTGCTCTTCAGCAGTGGAAAGCAAGAAGGTGCTTTAAACATCAGTGTAGACCTGTGTTGTTATAGTGCCACGCAAAACAACAAGGGGTGCAAGCCACCTCCATGAAAAACACGACAACACCATAACACCACCTCCTCCGAATTTTACTGTTGCCACTACACACGCTGGCAGATGATGTTCCAGCCGCGCGGAGTGGCCACGCGGTTAGAGGCGCCGTGTCACTAATCGTGCGGCCCCTCCCGCTGGAGGTTCGAGTCCTTCCTCCGGCATGGGCATGGATGAGAGTGTTGTCCTTAGCATTAAGTTAGTTTAAGTAGTGTGTAAGCCTAGGGACAGATGACAGCAGTTTGGTCCCTTAGGAATTCACAGACATTTGAACATTTGGTGACGTTCACTGAGCATTCGCCACACCCACACCCTGCCATCATATCACCACATAGAATTCCGTGATTCGTCACTCCACACTATGTTTTTCCACTGTTCAATCGTCCAGTATTTATGCTCCTTACACCAAGCGAGGTGTCGTTTGGCATTTACGGGCGTGATATGTGGGTTATGAGCAGCCGCTTGACCATGAAATCCAAGTTTTCTCACCTCCCGCCTGTCATAATACTTGCAGTGGATCCTGATGCAGTTTGGAATTCTTGTGTGATGGTCTGGATAGATGTCTGGCTATTACACATTAAGACCCTCTTCAACTGTCGGCGGTCTCTGTCAGTCAACAGACGAGGTCGGCCTGTACGCTTTTGTGCTGTACGTGTCCCTTCACGTTTCCACTTCGGTACCACATCGGAAACAGTGGACCGAGGGATGTTTAGGAGTGTGGAAATCTCGCGTACAAGTGGCACCCAATTACCTGACCACGTTCGAAGTCCGTGAGTTCCGCGGAGCGCCCCATTCTGCTCTCTCACGATGTCTAATTACTATCGAGGTCGCTGACATGGAGAACGTGGCAGTAGGTGGTAGCACAATGCACCTAATATGAAAAACGTATTTTTTGGGGGTGTCCTGATACTTTTGATCACATAGTATACTGTTTGTCACGCATTGTACAGCGTCGTAATGAAGCCATGTAACTGATTGTGTTGTAATTTTAACAGGAAGTTATGTACCCAGTAAAAGTCGAAACCCACCCAGGTACCACAGCTAGTCTGGGTAGCGTGTCAGACAAGCGGTCTTTAAGCCGCTGTGTAGACCAAGACCGTATCTGACACGCTGTCCACTCTCGCAAGCCGCGCGCTGAGTTTTAAGCTGTAATAATCAACATATCTATTCCTTCTCGACCAATGTGTATCGTTTTTTATAGAATTCATAGGTCATTTTCTCTTTTTAACACAAAGCGCTTGCTCTCACGATGCCATACGCGGCACTGCGGACTCTGTTGCCGCCGCCGGCGGCGAACACCCCCCCCCCCCCCCCCCCCCACCCGTGCCCCTGTTCCGCACAGTCCGCAGCTGCAGCCTCCTGCCGGACGCCGATACCAGGATTAACGGCCGGCAAGGCGCCGCATTAATTGAAAAACGAGCTGGGACAGATGCGGGCCGCCCGCCCATACTGTCCACTAATGGAAACTTTAATTCGATCGATCGCCAGGTCTGGCCTACCTGCCCTGCTCGCATGTCCCTCGCACGGCGCCGACTCCACGCCACTGGCCGACACTGCACTCTGCCCCGAGTGCTCCACCGCTGGCAATCGTCACGCTTGTGTAAACTCTCTTGTTTTGTGGCACTGATAGAGGTACAGCCGTTTAGTGTTCATCGCCATCGCTGCATGTAACAATGTAGTCTAACTTCCCGAAACCATTACCTAAAACCCGGCCGAATCTCATTTTCGAGAATGATTTCACCAAAACAGCTGTCACTCATTATCGCAGCACAAGCGTTTCTAATGCTTTCCATTTGGAACAGGTGCTACACTGAAGCGCCAAAGAAACTGGTATACGCACGCGTATTCAAATACGGAGGTATATAAACAGGCAGAATACGACGCTGAGGTCGGCAACGCCTATATAAGACAGCACCTATGTCGCGCAGTTCTTAGATCGTTATCAAGGTGTAATTGAGTTTGAACGTCGTGTAACAGTCGGCGCACGAACGATGGGTCGCAGCATCCCCGAGGTAGCAATAAACTGGGGATTTCTCCGTACCGTGAATATGAGAAATCCGGCAAAACATCACATCTCCGACATCGCTGCGGCCGAAAAAAGATCCTGCAGGAACGGGACCATCGGCGACTGAAGAGTATCGTTCAATGTAACAGAGTTGCAACGCTTCCGCAAATTACTGCAGATTTCAATGCTAAGCCATCAACAAGTGTCAGCGCGCGCACCGTTCAACGAAACATCATCTCTGAGCCAAAGGCCCACTCCAGTACCCTTGATGACCGCACGAAACAAAACTTTACGCCTCGCCTGGGTCCGTCAACGCCGACATTGGACTGTTGATGGCTGTAAACACGTTGCCTGATCGGACGAGTCTCATTTCAAATTGCATCGAGCGGATGGAAGTGGACAGGTACGGAGACAACTTCACAAATCCATGGACCCTGCAGGACAGCAGGGGACTGATCAAGTTAGTGGAGAAACTGTAATGATATTGGGTGTGTGCAGTTGGGACCCCTGATACGTCTAGATACGACTCCGACAGGTGACATGGATGTAAGCATCCTGTCTGATCACCTGCATCCATTCATGTCCATTGTGCATTTCGATGGACTTGGGCAATTCCAGCAGGACAATGCGACACCTCAGACGTCCAGAACTGCTAAACAGTGGCTTCAGAAACATTCTTCTGAATTTAAGCACTTCCGCTGGCCACCAAACTCACCAGACATGAACAATATTGAGCATGAAATTTCCTGGCAGATTAAAACTGTGTGCCGTACCGAGACTCGAACTCGGGACCTTTGCTTTTCGCGGGCAAGTACTCTACCAACTGAGGAAGTTTCATATCAGCGCACACTCCGCTGTAGAGTGAAAATCTCATTCTGGAAACGTCCCCTAGGCTGTGGCTAAGCCACGTATCCACAATATCCTTTCTTTCAGGAGTGCTAGTTCTGCAAGGTTCGCAGGAGAGCTTCTGTAGAGTTTGGAGGGTAGGAGACGAGGTACTGGCAGAAGTAAAGCTATGAGGATGGGGCGTGAGTCGTTCTTGGGTAGCTCAGTTGGTAGAGCACTTGCCCTTTAAAATCTCATTCTGATTACTGAGCATATCTGGGATGCCTTGCAATGTACTGTTCAGATTACTCTTACGGATTTGTAGACAGCCCCCTCAGGACTAATAATGTCAGTTCCCTCCAGCACTACTTGAGACGTTGAGTCCCATCCCACGTCGTGTTGCGGCACTTCTGCGTGCTTCCGGGGGCCCTACGCGATATTAGGCAAGCGTATCAGTTTCTTTCGCCCTGTGTACAAAATAACTGCACTGTATGCAGAATTTATGATCTAAAAATTTCGCTACTCTTATTTAGTGAACTACCCTCATTTTTAGCGAAATTTATGAATGACAACTTCACAATTATGGTGCATAGCAAAGAACAAAAAATTAACATTCAAACTAAATTCCCCTTGCGATGTATCTTTGGTTTCTTCCATCATGCGAATTAAATCTCGACACATTGGAACACTTCAGTCTCAGAATATTATTGTTTGATGTTTTAATTGTCTGTATGAGTAATAATTGTTGAAAACGGCTGATCGATAACGAATTATGTAAGTAGCCCTGTGTTCCATCATCCAGAATGCAACTCTAATTTAGAATCTCGGGAATCGGTGCTGTTGCAGCCTGATTTCCATTACGTCTGTTCCATTTTGGGTTCTGCGACCTATGATTTCAAGTTTCCTTCGAACGTACGATCAGTTCTCAAACGCGGTTCCACAAGTGAACCTATGGTTCGAAATATCAAGGAGAGCTCATGCTTCACGTTTGAAAGTTGTGCTGAGGAACGTGTTGTATTATTTTTCGGCGCTTGTTATTTTTTCGCTGACGATCGCCTGCCACGTGGCCTTTACATCAGATGATAAAACGTTGTCGCGTAAATTTCCCCAGATACTTTTGCAGTTTATCCGAGGCTAGATTTCCTATAGCTGATTTTTCTTGCTGTTCTTCGTCAAAAAAAATCATAGAATTATTTATTTGTTAACATATGCTGCGAATTGCTGTTCTTGTGTCTGTAGCTGAATTCGAAAAAATGGAAAATTTTAAAAGCTGTCGACAGTTTTAAAAGGACGGTTATAGAAATGCAAAGGTGGTTAATTATGGCGTTGCAGCTTTTCGCAAAAGCGTGTGAGGAATGCGCTGAAATCTGAAGGCAGTCAGCACAGGATACTGAAGTGTACATTCTGCTAATTGGGGCTCTAATTCCATGCCTCACCGTTACATACAACAAGCAGATATGCCTACGTAATAAGATAAACATTTTCCCTTGGTCATACCTTATACCACATAGATGCAGTGTCCGTTAGGACTGTTGGAAAAGGACATGGTAACACACAGATCACCACCAACATTCTACCAAAGGCGCGCGCGCGCGCGCACACACACACACACACACACACACACACACACACACACACACACACACACCCCAAACACACTTTTATGTAGAATAAAACAATGTTAATAAAACAATGTTAATAAAACAATGTTAATCAAACAATGTTAATCAAACAATGTTAATCAAACAATGTTAATCAAACAATGTTAATCAAACAATGTAAAATTCCCAGCAGTCTTAATTTTCGAGTTAAATTAGTTCTCAGAATTAAGTTCATTAGATAAATTGTGAAAGGGGAAACAGCTATCGTACAAAGTACAGTAAGTTACAGAAACCACAGTATGTGTTGGTAAGATATATAAAAACTTTTGTAAATACTCTCATGTAACAGAACAGCAATTGCAGAAATATGTAAAAAGCCAACAGCCAATAGCCTTGATACGATTACGACGTTATTCGCAGGGTTCTAGTTCCTACTCCTCATATCTTGTACCCCTTTTGATACAAATAATTACGACCCATTAGTAAATTCCGCCAGAGCGTGGCTCGCTGTCATCAATAGGGGCCTGCCCTACAGCGTCGTTCAGTGGCCCAACAACCCAACATAAAGATGTCTGTACGAAAAACTTACCTAGCAGTGAGACACTAGCAAATAATTTAACAAAAGACGTACTGAGGTTGCATCTGCTGGCTGAAATCCCGAAGGACACTGCCCAAAAAATGACAGACTTTAACTGTTGTATACAACTTTTATTTTACAGAAAAGCATATGGTATGCGAATGGTCGTCACACACAAATCAGTGAATAACTGTTTCATATTTACAAGAAGTGCAAAATTTGGAGATACCTTGTGCAGACGTAGCACTTACACCCAGCAGCACGCGATAGATAATGAAGTACAGCAGTGCAATGAACTCTTGAAAACCTGAATTATTTTTCGACGTTCACTAGCATGAGCTGCTTCATTCACAGCCAATCTATATTTTATAACCGTCAATGCTATCCCAAATAAATCAGTTCAAATCCATCACAATACAAATCAGATATACCACAAGTCCCTACTGGTTCACAACTGCACTGACATACAACAGAAACCAGTGTCGCTCATGCTAGATCTTATCACTAACCTGCCTAGATTGAAATCAGAGTCACGAGATTTACGAGTTATCACGAATGCCCTGCTGCACGGAACTAATATTCGCGGCATACACACCGCCCGTAAGTTCACCGACCGCAGACGAAAGCGAAACAAAAATACCTTACCAAAACACCAGACCGATGACGACAGACGAAAAAAAACACGAATTATGCCCTGCCTGTTTATTTAAAGTTTCGGTCACGCTCCTCCATTCAGTGCTAATAATTTGATACTGACCACTATTGGTAATTTTCATAATAACGTCACATAAATATTTACGATAAAACGTACGAAAATCTTTGTGGTCTTTTGCAACCTCTTAATAAACACACTTTTAAATTATTTCAACGGTTTTAAACAAATCTCAAATGCATAAATCGCCACATTCGGCACTGGTCAAAACCCTAACTTCACCCACTTCATAAAACACAACTATAATTAAATATACATCGATAGTTATTGAAATACTGGAGGAGGAAACTCGTGCTGATAAGGTCATTTGTGTCTCTGTGGAGGATTCCTTAGTTATGTCAATATTTACATAAATGAACTAAACAGTTCATAACATTTTGTATATTTATTTAATTACAAAAGTAATTTGTTCGTTATATTGCTGGCACTATTCTCTTTCATCTCATGCTTGTACCGAATTTTACACATTTTTATTAAAATTATATTAGCGATGACATTCCAAGTCACAGTCGCGTTCATCTTAGTTCCTCCCGCAGCCATGCCGCCGGAACACCCACCCCCCTCCCTTTCTGCCCAAGGAAACCTCGATTACCGCTGGGCATCGTTGCCTGCTAGCCGTCTTTACTTACTCTCAGGGATGAATGTTATCGCTGAAACAACCGGTTTTCGGTTACATCAGTCTTCTCGACGCTAGTTTAACTAGACTGTTCCAACTCCTCAAAATAACCTGTTTCTGAAACAACAGATTTTCGGTTTTTTATTCCCATTACTTCCTGTAGTAAATGTAGAAATCGAACGAAGACTGATAAATTTTAACTCCCTCAGCTTCGAGTTACATGTTCAATTCCATACACAAATAAAGAAAACTTAGTTCATACACGTTTTTCTGCTTTTTTCGAAAAGTGATTGACTACCACAAAAAAAATCACCCGTGTTTTCCTATTGATTCTTGTTTATTGAAACTCTGCTCAAAAATCATGTTGTAATCGGTGATAAGGGCATATCAAGTAGACACAGGCAGCAGATCAGCTGATTTCTGTTTTTGCTGTGAATTATGAATGAACTGTTAAGTTATAAGTTTTCTCCTTATATTGTGTCGAAAGTTTGTTGTGGCCCCTCTCATTTTTAATCTCTTAAAGGAAATGAAACATTGTACTTCATTGATACCGCACTTCGTGATGTACTTCCAGACGAGGGATGGTACCACTCCATAGTATAGTTGATATCCAACGACGACAGTGAGAAACTACCATATAGACCACATCAGGGCAGGTCTTCCACGCTGCATGTACACGCGTACCACCTTATACGGAATGTCACATCCTAACAGATACATTGTCTCAGCAATTCAGTACCAATTTTTTATGCAAGGTATTTGTTGCTACTTTCTGTCGACATTGTTATTAAAATACCACTGATTGCTTTTGCCATGTTCTATAGTAAACCAATACTTCAAAACAATGCAAATTTTACGAATAAAATTACTCCTCCTTTAAAAAATGCTTATTTAAAAACAAAAATTTTGGCACTGTTGCTATTGACATTTCCGTTTTTCACCCAGTTATAAGCAAAATATAAATATACCTGTTCTAACAGAGACCAGACAAATACGGAAAGATACCATTTATTCCGAATTAAAATACCGGCATCGGTTTTTCTCATCCCTTCTTCGGCTCCGCTCGCCTGTCACATTACGTCTGACAGCTTGTAACCTCCCCCTCACTTATCGACCTTAATGACAGTGAAAAATGAAACCGCGTGTACCTAATGGGAATTTTGGAAAAGCAATCGTCACCGAAGTTAACCTGTCGGTAAAGAGGGAGGAAACGGTTACATCTAAATGAAAGGAAAAATGCAAGTGAAACTGGTGGAAATTAATTTTGAAATAGGGATAAAGTTAATAAAGAAAGTAAATGTGCAGCCGTTACGTTAACAATCAACTAGCGGTAATTAGATATTTGAGATTTGGAGGAAATTACGGTCGCCAGTCCTATGGACAATTACTATAATAACTGAAAAAGAAAGGTTATTACACATATAATTAGCACTATAAGCGTGGCAACTGAAGGTTGACACGTGTAGTGTGAAAACTGAAAGTTTGTCAGAAGTAATAAATTTCGCTACACTTAATTTAGCAAAAGAATTAATGAAACCGGAAAATCGAAAGTAAATTTAGTGACTGAAGTTAATAATGAGCTTTCTTTCTGAAGCACATCGAAATACAGTTAGTCTTGGACTACCTCAACAATCATTTCTAAGCTACTTGAATCTACGCAATTTAGAAAGAAGAGATTTAACTTTGAACTTGAATTAAACGATTCTGAACAATTAACAATAGTAAAATTTAGTACGTACCAAGCTGAGCTGCAGTCACAGGTAAGCTAAAATACGGTAACAAAACTTGCACTCTTAATTTGTGCTTGTGTAATCTAACTATTGTAGCCAGCTATGAATACTTAAATTGAACTTTGAAATTAAAGCAGTGAAATGGAATTATGCTGGCGTTTGAATTTCAACGACACTCGGGTTCATTTCGGAAAAGGAAGGGACCCTGCTTGGCAATGCAATTGGGACAATGAGCAACAAAGATTCATGCTAAGTTGCTGTAATTTCGCGAGGCAAATGGAACAATTTGAAAAGCTGAGGTCTGCCATACAGTTCTGAAACTTTACGTGCTTTTAGTCTTCCTTGTTGGTTGATTGAAGGTTTGAAGCCGTCGATCGAGGAGGTGGCGACAGTCACTCATTGTCGGCCGTCGCTGTTGCAGAAGCTGGATGTTGGCGCGTCTTCTTCTCGACACGGTCACCAGGCGAAACGGGCTCTTGATGTGCGCCAGCTAATGCTTCCCGTCCGCGACACCATGTCAGAAACTATCATCGCGAGTCGAGCGCAATTACATGCTGCCAAACCCCGAAAGCGCGGCAACTCGCGGGAGCGTCACACAACACACCTGCTCCACTCGCTACTCCAGCCAGACTCCTACAGCCCCGCCCGCGCTCCACGCGGCAGAGTTAACACAACCAAAGATCCTACACACTTTGAGTCTTCACACGACCTATCGATGTAATCGTTCGATAGCAATTTTCCCTAGGCAAGACCCAGCGTAAAAATACAAATAATATTTACGAAACAAACCAATTAGACATCGACATAAATGCATAAATATATATATACAAATAGTAAAACAATTACAATATGTAAAGACACAGAAATGTCATATATTCAGGTAACAAAAATAAGGAAAACAAATTATAGTACAATAGATGGAAATAGGAGGATATGCATTTCCGGCGTTACAAGCTGGTACCCCCAACAAACATTCACGCCGGCTCACAGCCGATCTGTCAGATTCAGTACGCCCTGCGGCAGTCGAACGTACTGCTAGCAAAGTTACGTAACAACGGAACCTGGCATAGGAGTCATATTTGACGCCGTTTTCATGACAGTAACCGATTCGGACTACTTACTATTAAGCACATTTCTTGGCTTTGATTGCGAAAGCTTCCAAAGCCAGCAACACCAAAAAGTATTGCGCATTGTACTTGTGTGTTCCAAGATGTTCCGAATGCCGTTAAACTATATTTGCTTCTTTATCTTGTTTAATACAATTAAGACTATTACCCAAACAACAAAATTACCTACCTTCTGCCTAATATTGAGTGGAAACCTCCTTTAGATATATTGAAGCATTCACAAAATAATAGGAGTGCAACTATTTTCTCATTATTGTAGCGATACACGATAGATCCGTTACGCACAGTAACTGTACTTTTGTTATTACATTTATCAGAGGGTACGCCCATCCTTAGCGCGGCATCTTACATTTTAACTAGAGCAAGATCCACGTGCACCCTGCATCTATTTAACAATAGATCTTAGCAGGAACAGAATCCAAGATAATCATCTTGCTGGGGATTGGAAGACGACTGGGTAGAAACATAGAAAAGGCGTAAAACAAGTCGATCTGTACAAATCCACCTACATTTCAGGTGAGCAATCCAAAAAAATTTAAAAATTCATCTGTTACAGTTTTTAGGCCTAAAATTAAAAAAAAAAAAAAAAACAAAACAATTACCTCTGTATAAAATTTTTGCATAGGTAAATGGAGACCCACAGAAGATGACACACAGGGTGAAAACATGTTCAAGTAAACAGAAAAAGGAATACATTGCGTTTTGCAGAAGGCAGAAAACCTCAACAGCAGCCAACAGTTTCCTGCGATATGAGGAGAAAAATTAGAGGTAACTGGCTCATCTCTACGGCAACTCTCCTCCTCTCACAAAATGCATGCTTATCAACTAGACTATCTGGACAGCTGAATCAGAACAGGAAACTGACACTTATTGCCAGTTATTTCCGTTCTTTTAAAAACCACGTGACAAAGACGTGAGGTCTGGTAGGAATGAATTAATAGGAAATTAAGGTAATTTTTATTACGATAGACGAAACGGAACTATGATATCAGGATGACACTGCATCTGCAGCAAAATGAACACTGTACTGAAACTTCGTGCCATATCAGAAGTTAGTGCCGCACAGACACTCAAACCCAGACCCTTTCCTTTGGATGAATACGGAGTGCGTAATTCGGTCGGTAAAAGCAATATCCGCGATATATATGTGCCACCCGACAGTGAGGTCGATGCCGTGCCATGTTCGTTGGCGACTCCTTCGGCGGCCACTAAGAGACGCCAGGAGCCGTCACACGGGCTGCCCACTGACGTTAAGCTGGAGATAAAGGGTGACAATTATTAAACTATATTAAATAAAATCGTCATAACTTCTGAACTGGGGGTTGGAAGACGACATGCTAGAAACATTAAAAAGGTATAAAACAAATCGATCTATACAAATCCACCTACTTGTTTTTTCAATAAAACTGCCTTTTCCTGCTGCTAGTTATTTTATTTATCCCACACGCGTTTCGCCTTCTCCTGTTCTAAGGTATCATCAGTTGTATTGAAAAAAACAAGTATTTATATCCTTGCTGCGGAGGATGGCCACACAAACAAACTTGAAATCCACCTACATTTCAGGCGATGGGGCATGATGGGAGCTAGTATGCGCACGAACACGCGCCTTGTTGCTGTCGGCTGTCTGCACGTGAAAATATCACGGTACAGCGTGCCTAGGCGTATAGAGCTTGTGAAGGCACACTTGCGAGCAGTAACGGCCCAACTGTGGCTCAAAGGAGTGACGAGCTCAAGCTGAAGACAACCGTTCCAAGCGTGCTACCAATCAATAATTTGATTCGTGATGACAGTGTTCGCAGTGTCGGTCGTCCAAAAAGGGCGAAAATGCCTGAAAACATCGAGAAGACATGCGTTGTGTTTCAAACCAGCCGCAGGAAATCGATCAGACGAGCTGCACAACTGGTCGGAATCAGCCGGGAGACACTGCGACAAACTGACGTTTAAGACCTGCATCTCTTTCCCATACAAAAGTCAAGCGCATCAGCCATTAAGCCCCGCGGCCATGGAACAGCGGTTGTGCTTCGCCAACACTATTGGCCACGGAATTGACGAAAAGGACTTTGGTGTGAATGGTGTTTGGTTTAGCGACGAAGCCCACTTTCATTTGGATGGGTTCGTCAATAAGCAAAATTGGCGCATTTGGGGGACCGAGAGACCGCGTCTCATGATCTAGAAGTCTCTTCAGCCTCAACCGGTGACTGCTTGGTGTGAAATGTCCACTCACGGAACAATCAGCGCGATATTCCTCGATGGTAAGGTGACTACAGATCGGTACGTGAAGGTTTTGGAAGATGATTTCATTCTCATTATCCAAAGCGACCCTGGTTTCGACAAGATGTGGTTCACGTAACACGGAGCTCGATTCCATCGAAGCAGAAGAGTTTATGATGTCGTGGAAGAGCACTTTGACGACCGCTTTCTGGCTCTGGGGTACCCAGAGGCGACTGGTATGGACGTCGTTTGTCCGCCACGTATTCCTATTGCGAACACACGCGACTCCCTCTTGTGGGGATATATTAAAAACAAGGTGTACAGCAATAACTCCAAAACCGCTGCTGAGCTGAGAACAGCCATTCAGGAGTTCATTGAGATTATCGATGTTCCGATTCTTCGGGGGGTCGTGCAGAATTTTGCTATTCGTCCACGCCACATCATCGCCAATGATGGCAGGCATATCGGACATGTCCTAACCTAAAGCCGAATATCTGTAGTGACGTTTAGATGTTGAATACAGTGTGCGCACGCCGTAGTTTGTAACTAATTTACTTCGTTCATATAGCTCCGTAACTGTCATCTCGTACAAGTCGGCCACATGGCGGCCGGAAGACACACTACATTGGGCTGCGCTAAAGTCGTTGACTATCATGATCTAGCTGTCCGCCCCGATAACTCAGTGATGACGGCACGGGAGCTCAGCGTGTTTGGTCAGAGGGTTAGCATGCCCTCTGTAATAAAAAAATTGAGTTAAACGATCAACAAAGAACTAAACGGATGTCTTACGACGTCCGCCCCGAGCAGATGCAACGAAGAAGAGCAAACTAAATGAGGTTAAAAAAAAAAAAAAAGTGGTCAGAGTGACGGATTGCCGTCCTCCGGGCCCGGGTTCGATTCCCGGCTGGGTCTGGGATTTTCTCCGCCCAGAGACTGAGTGTTGTGCTTTCTTCATCATCATTTCATCCCCATCCGGCGCGCAGGTCGCCCAATGTGGCGTCGAATGTAATAAGACCTGCCCCGCAAGGGGCCTCCCGGCCAATGACGCCAAACGGTCATTTCCATGATCTGGCTCGCTGTTTAGTGTATTTCAACTGGACCACAGTTTGGTTTGCTGTTCCACAGTTTAACAGATCTGTTTGGCCCTGAACTATCTGTATTATTTTCGCAGTAGATTATAAAATTAACAATGACCCATTGTGGACTAGAACTGTAAACTGTCAAGTGATAACAGTGCACTGATTTTCTATGTGTGGTGCACTGTAGCAGGTTTAATATTGGTGTGAGGACTCGAACTTAGCATTTGGGTGGCGACAAGAGACAATGCCAATGGGTCATGGATCCAGACTTCACGGAACTGTGACAGCAAAAGCTGTGACTTCAAACGCAGCAGCGGGCACAACAAGGAGAACAACGAAAACAATAGCTGTCACTTCAAAAGCAAAGTCTAGAACGACAGCAGCAGGAATCGGTTGTACTGCAGCAGCTCATCGAGGCTGAACAGCATCTGCCTACACTATTGTCGCTATTTTACCCAAAAGGCGAAGAGTGGAACACACTACAGGCGTCTGCCGCTCCACTTCTATGCGAGCAGCATAATTGACAAAAGTAGAGTGCTTTTCCGCTATCTAATAAACCTCAAAATACTGAATCTTTCACAAAAATTACATTCCCTCGACAAACGTGTCCAAATTTGCCTGAAATCCATTTTTTGCTGTGTATGTATTACGAGTAATAAACACGTTGCAGCAGCTGGTATCACATTTGTTGCAATAACCCATGGGCAGCTGATTCCAAAAGGCTATCCCATATGCGTCAATTTTTGTCTGAAAATCAAGGCTTTGAACAATTTTATCCCTAGTAGTTAGAGCGTGAAGTAATAATTAGGTATAGTCTACGTCTGATAAAGAAGTTTGTTGACAAGTATTTAAATTAACAAATCGTCCTCTCGGGAAAGTGTTAACAACAGAAAAACGCTTTTTAAATGACAGATTCAGCTTAACACTCTTTTCAGGAAATTCGCGTACCTTCTGTAAAAGCGCTAAAAAATCTAATACAACACAGCAAAACTTTGATGTGAGTCACATTCTTTAAAATAGTGTTCCCATTCACACCGCAGTAAACATTTAAATCTTAGTCATCCAACTACACTTCTGGAAATTGAAATAAGAACACCGTGAATTCATTGTCCCAGGAAGGGGAAACTTTATTGACACATTCCTGGGGTCAGATACATCACATGATCACACTGACAGAACCACAGGCACATAGACACAGGCAACAGAGCATGCACAATGTCGGCACTAGTACAGTGTATATCCACCTTTCGCAGCAATGCAGGCTGCTATTCTGCCATGGAGACGATCGTAGAGATACTGGATGTAGTCCTGTGGAACGGCTTGCCACGCCATTTCCACCTGGCGCCTCAGTTGGACCAGCGTTCGTGCTGGACGTGCAGACCGCGTGAGACGACGCTTCATCCAGTCCCAAACATGCTCAATGGGGGACAGATCCGGAGATCTTGCTGGCCAGGGTAGTTGACTTACACCTTCTAGAGCACGTTGGGTGGCACGGGATACATGCGGACGTGCATTGTCCTGTTGGAACAGCAAGTTCCCTTGCCGGTCTAGGAATGGTAGAACGATGGGTTCGATGACGGTTTGGATGTACCGTGCACTATTCAGTGTCCCCTCGACGATCACCAGTGGTGTACGGCCAGTGTAGGAGATCGCTCCCCACACCATGATGCCGGGTGTTGGCCCTGTGTGCCTCGGTCGTATGCAGTCCTGATTGTGGCGCTCACCTGCACGGCGCCAAACACGCATACGACCATCATTAGCACCAAGGCAGAAGCGACTCTCATCGCTGAAGACGACACGTCTCCATTCGTCCCTCCATTCACGCCTGTCGCGACACCACTGGAGGCGGGCTGCACGATGTTGGGGCGTGAGCGGAAGACGGCCTAACGGTGTGCGGGACCGTAGTCCAGCTTCATGGAGACGGTTGCGAATGGTCCTGGCCGATACCCCAGGAGCAACAGTGTCCCTAATTTGCTGGGAAGTGGCGGTGCGGTCCCCTACGGCACTGCGTAGGATCCTACGACTTGGCGTGCATCCGTGCGTCGCTGCGGTCCGGTCCCAGGTCGACGGGCACGTGCACCTTCCGCCGACCACTGGCGACAACATCGATGTACTGTGGAGGCCTCAAGCCCCACGTGTTGAGCAATTCGGCGGTACGTCCATCCGGCCTCCCGCATGCCCACTATACGCCCTCGCTCAAAGTCCGTCAACTGCACATACGGTTCACGTCCACGCAGTCGCGGCATGCTACCAGTGTTAAAGACTGCGATGGAGCTCCGTATGCCACGGCAAACTGGCTGACACTGACGGCGGCGGTGCACAAATGCTGCGCAGCTAGCGCCATTCGACGGCCAACACCGCGGTTCCTGGTGTGTCCGCTGTGCCGTGCGTGTGATCATTGCTTGTACAGCCCTCTCGCAGTGTCCGGAGCAAGTATGGTGGGTCTGACACACCGGTGTCAATGTGTTCTTTTTTCCATTTCCAGGAGTGTAGTTACTGATGGCTCTGAGCTCTATGGGACTCAACTGCTGAGGTCATTAGTCCCCTAGAACTTAGAACTAGTTAAACCTAACTAACCTAAGGACATCACAAACATCCATGCCCGAGGCAGGATTCGAACCTGCGACCGTAGCGGTCTTGCGGTTCCAGACTGCAGCGCCTTTAACCGCACGGCCACTTCGGCCGGCCTAGTTATTGAAACCCCGACATCGACTGAGGGAGAAAGCCCGGACAGCGTATCAGCAGAGCCACGTATTTGACACTCAGACTTCACGTAGTCCCCTAGGGCGCAACGTCCCTCAGTAACAGCGTCAAACAGTGGTACACAGCGTGCTTAACACACGCGCACTCCGTACCCGTACAGGCGAACTTAACGTGGCAGTCCTGTAAACGAGAAAATGTGGTGGAAGTTTTCAAAAGCAACGCACTGACAAGGCCGCATCACCGTAAACATGTTACAGCCGCAACTGAACCGTTTCACAGAGTAACCGCGAAATTTCTCTCTCCAACTAACCATCAACAACTAATAACATTTCTTTGATGCCGGTTCTCCAGTTTATATTATAAAAGCAGGAACCTGTGCTCAAATTGTTCCTGCGTCTCTCTAGCCAACATCAAGTAGGTTACACTCCTGGAGCAAGCACAAAATACTTTTGCTTGGTGCTTTCTTAATAGTGTCATCTTGTCGGGCACAAAAGAGTTTTCGTATTGTCGCTTTTTCGTCTTTTGGCTTTGAGATAGTAGACGATATCACCATTTTATCAGTGGTTGTACCATTTAATGATCTTGATTCACTGTGCACCATTTCAGAACTACTTTCATTAGGCTTAGAGTGCGCAAATACACTGCCTGAAAATAAAAGACAATAAAAAAATTAAAAAAATAAGGCAAATCACCCAGAAGGGGATGATCAACGATGTGAAACTTCAAGACTTGAGAGGCAGAAAGGAAGATTAGCATGTAACGTCCCGTCGACAGCGAGGTCATTAGAGACGGAACACTAACTCTGATTATTTCGAGGTTGAGGAAAAAGATCGTCCGCGCCCTTTCAAAGGAAACATACCTGTAATTTGGACTGGAACAATTTAGGCAAATTACAGAAGACTGAAATGTGGATGGCGGAAAGCGGATTTAAACCTTAGTCCACCCGAATGCAAGTCCTGTGGGCTAACCACTGGAGTTGAGGGGGTATGTGAACTTATTTCAGTGATTAAAAAATTCTGTCAAATTTACAAAGAAAGTGGTAGTATGCACCCATTAATCATTATGACGTCGCACCCCCTCTGGCCTGGATGCACCCATTTATTCGGCTAGAAATGGTGTTACAAAGCCGCTGAATCCTCTCTTGCAACTTGGACCACAACTGTTGCAGAGGGATACTAGCGATGCGACAGATCAGGCGTCAGAGTGCTATCGGCCGGAACTAGGGCTACGAAAGTACATCAGCTTCATGTGAACAGTTCATAGACACACGTTGTCTATGGGGAAGAGCATTGTCCACATGAAAAATGGCACCACGACACTGTCGTATGACATAACATATGAGGACGCAAATATGGATACTGCACGGTTTGTCCAACTGGCTAATTAGAGACCCACAAAGATGCCCCTGTCGAATACTGCCGGGTCATGAAAACCCTGTCTCACAGGAATAAGTGGTATCTCCGTATTATTCACAGAGTTCACTCAGCATGTTATGCTGTTCATGCCACTTACGTACCGTATCACCTCTGGTAAGAGCACTAAATACTATTGCACTCTGGTCGTCATTCTGTCACAGAGAATTCTAACTCCAATCATTTACGTACCAGCCAATGGTGTGTGCAGATACGAAGTAACACCGACATCCCAGCAGGTCTAGCCGCTTCACTCTTTTTGTCAGACAGTGTAATTAAGTAGCTCATTCATCTAAAGTCACCTACACCACCTCGCTGCTTTAGAGTCAGACCAGCGGCAGTTGCATAGTGAGATGTCCTCAAGAAGGAATTGTATTATCTGATGTAACAAGTACATCCTTAAACACATTCAGCCCACATGCCACACCATTATTATTGTACGAAAACCAGATGACTGTACGTGTGTGCAGTGATTTTAAATCAATTATAAATCAATTATAAATGCGCAGTCAGAGATTGATGTATATCCCATTCCATGGCGAAAAGAGTTCACGTCGACTGTCGGGTGGACGGTACTTCTCTAAAACTGATCTATCCGAAACTTATTTAAAATTGCCTGTAGACGAGCAGTCACGCCAATTCATGCTCATCAACACTACCAGCAATTTTCCTCATGTTTGGTTCAAATCATTCCGAATACAATCAATTATCCAGTCGATATGGTAGTAAGTGGTCCTAAAAGAGAGCAACATCTTGCTATCTTGCGTCTACTGTTGTATACAATACAACAAAAATACTGAAGTGCAGCATACGAATGTGATAATGGTATCGAGCAAATGGAATAGACTACTTAGGCCAGGTATGAGTCACAAATGACTTCAAGTGACTATGCAACATATGGAAGCAGTAGAGGAGATCCAATTGCCTACGCACTTAAATGGCATTCAGCCATTTCTCGGCAAAATGCTCGTTTATTACTACGTAAAATTTATACTAAATGCCGCTCACATCGCCAGAATCTTAGATAATCTAAGCAAGGAAGGTGAAAGATATGAATGGTCACGGCAGTGTCAGGAGGATTTTCAGAAGGTGAAACATTGTCAGAAGACCACTCTTTGTCTGGTCACCTATCACCCATCAAAAGACTTTATTGTGCAAGTGTAGATTAATATATGCAATTTATTAACGAATTACAAGAATTAAGAAAGATGTATTCAGAATTTTTGTATTTATGTGGGCAGTCAAATGAAAACCAAGCACCCACCACAACAGGACCATGGAATGTTTTCATTCAAAAGTAATCACCACACACGTTAAGACAGTTATACGACTGTGTGACGAGACGATCGATTCCTGTTTCATGGAACGCGATCAGCCGCTGACGGATTCACAGCTCCACCCAGTCTTTCACTTCCTCGTTCGATTCAAACTGATTCCCACACACGTCTTTCTTCAAGTTGACAAAGATGTGAAAATCGCACGGTGAAAGATCCGAACTGTTGCAGCGTTTACAAATAAAATCGCCGAAGTGTAGCCTTTGTGCGACTGGCACGGTGGGTGCAGGCCTTGTCGTGCAATAGGATAACACCGTCCGACAGCATTCCTGGGCATTTTGGTTTTATGACACGCCGTAGTTTCTGCAAAGTGTCTTCACTGGGCTGCGCATTCACCGTGGTTCCACGCCCAAGGAACTCAACGAGCAGAGAGCCCTTCTGTCGAAGAAGACTTACACCCTGATTTTATAAGAACTTGTGTGGACATCTTTGAATTTCTTTAACGGGGAAATGTTCATTTCCACTGTTGGCACTGCCGTGTGCCCTCCAGCTGTCGGATGAACTCGTCCAATAGCACGATAATGCCCTATTATTATCATCATCATCATCATCATCATCATCATCATCATCATCAACAGTATAAGTATTTAATAACTGTTAACGTAACGTAGTCCATACTTGCCGACTGCATGACCATGTTACAATGGTCCCACGCAATAAAACAAGGCACTGAACTGAAAGTCGTCTTGCAATAGGGGGATCTAAATATTTTTACTACCTGTACCATGCCCCGAAGCTAAAACACTGAAAAATTTTGTATCTCGGACGGCATAACGCAGTAATTACATCTCTATTTAACAAAACGCACTAGTACACTGGAAATGTAACTACAAACAAAGCTACAGCAGTACGAACTGATTTGATTTCCCCGAACTATGTTAGCCAACAAATCAACGATTCCAAACGCAGCATCGCTTTCGAAACCAAAGGAAGATATGAAACAGGGCAAACAACATTCCTACTACGGTACAATTACTGGAAATATCCGTGCAATGGCCATGTTTTTATATCAGCGCAGCTGCACCCGTTGGTAATCATAGGAGAATCGCGGGTAATTACATGGCTGACAACCCGCGTTTATTGGCTTTACTCAGCGCGGAGCTGCAACAAAAATAAACGTTTATTCACAGCCCTGGGTCTCCAGTAAGAAGCTTATCTCGAGTACAGAGCCCGCCGTGTACGGTCGGTTCCGCTCGCAGTGGTCGCTTCTGCAGCGCTTCCGCTGCCCCCTCATCTGGTGCACCCAGTACAACGGCTATATAGGTAGCGGAACCGAACATCCAATAAATTATGCTCTGTTCAAATAAACCTGAATATACAAAGAAATCAGTTTAAGAGCAGTGACATTTCTTTCATATTTCGTTGTCAATAAATGGTCACAATTTCTCGGCAGTCAGTCGCAGAGCTGATCCTCCACGTTAACAGAAATGTAATTAGCAGCACATAAAAGCCAGACACTAACTTAATTTGTCTGTCAAGAAGTTTTGCGTCTTAAAGGAAACGGATGGCTCATTAACTCCGAAAGAAGTGGGCAGCGCTAAAATAATCCGTGAGAAAGACTTCAATCAGCTGCGAGACGAAGTTCATATTCCAGCAAGAGGTCATTAGTCCTCGAAAATTCTCTTTTCCAGGAATGTTCGATGAAGAGCTCAGAATGCTTGAATTTTTTTAATGGTTGTTTCCAGCCGTTGCAGAATGACTTAATAGAAATTTTAAGTCCGTTGGCTCACAAATTTTCTCTCTCTCTCTCTCTCTCTCTCTCTCTCGCTCTCTCTCTCTCTCTCTCTCTTCTCCCTCTCCCCGTTTCAAGTAATCATCCGACATTAACCGAGTGTACTTGTAAATGTAACTCGCCACCAGAAAAAATACGTCCTCAGTGATTTTCCCACCTCCTGATGCTTTAACAACGTGGAATGATCAACAAAATAATTTTGAATAGAAAATTTAAAAAAGGACGATTATGTATATATTTACAAAATGGCTCTGAGCACTATGGGACTTCACATCTGAGGTCATCAGTCCCCTAGAACTTAGAACTACTTAAACCTAACTAATCTAAGGACACCACACGCATCCATGCCCGAGGCAGGATTCGAACCTGCGACTGTAGTGGTCGCACGGTTCCAGACTGAAGCCCCTAGAACCGCTCGGCCAATATAATTACATTGTAGCATATGTTTCATACTCGTCGTCGCACGCAGTTGGGACTCTGAATAAGTGCTAGTCCATTTTTCGTGGTAGGGAAGTGAGGAGCACTTGCAAGACTACACTGGTTTTGCGGTTTGATTTGGAGGACTACAGGCGACTGCAAGTTTATGCGCTGACAGCATTCGCTTTAACTTGTAAGCCTTCCACTTGTTTACGTGACGAAGTGTCTGCTAAACTAAATCTGCCCTCTGACAGTGGTCGCTATTGCTAGTTTGCATTGGAGGTTATCCCTTTTATCATAAACTTAAATAAAAATTGAATGCTGAAAATAATTAATAAAATGGTCGTCTTGTCATTGTACGTAAGTAGTGATGCGCGATTAATATACTAACTTGGGTTTAATGTTTTATAAAAATGGCAAGATTTAATAAATCATAAAATAGGAAAAACAATATAAATTAAGCAAAATACCAAATAAATCATTAACTGTTGGCATCACAAATAGAAGCAACAAATAATTAGCACTCCACATGGTGGCGTTTGGTTGCTAAAGACAGATGAACTGTGTAATTATTTGCCCTAGCTCAAAATGTGGCAACGCAGTCTACGTTGGTGCAGCTAAAAACAAGTGGCGAGACTACGATTCTGGTTGCCGTAACAAGCCGCAGCAGCAATACTATACCACTTTCTCCACGCGTGGCGCTGTCTCAGGGGGCAGTCTTAGTACAAGCGTCGGTAGAGTAGCGATGTGTGGCGCCTGTAATTCGTTATCACGGGCACGAAATATGCAAAGCCGTTGGCAGGCGATATGTCAGGAAGACTGTAATTACTCTCTAATAGAAACCTGCAGTCTCGCCGTGTTCCAGGTTGTGACATCCTCGTTCGCCGCTCACATTACGGACCAATTTGACTCACTCATACAGCAGTGTACAGGTGGAGATCAAACGTTAAGGCAGCAGACCTGATACGAATAAGACTGTCCTTGGCACAGAGAGTTGTCTGAGATCCAAACTGTCGGTACAGCTAAGACTTCGCCACAGGCTCCTCCGTCAAGACAAGTGCCGGTGCAAAGTCACGCTCAGGACGAGTTTCCCAAGTGAAACCTACTCGTAACAAGAGTCAAGACCAGAATTCCCTCTCCAGGCCAGAGTCTGAAACAGAAGGAAATTTCTCCCCTCGTCACCTTTTCATCAAAACTCGACAAAATCGAGAAGTGCACGAATGCAATCGCCAACCACCAGACTCCACGAGCGCCCCGACTCCCCTCTAGCTAGTCTGCTCAACCTCCTGACCAACCCTAACCGAAGTTAATAGTATTCTTTTCCCTTCCGGAGAAACAGCCAATCCCTGACTCACAAATTTCTGCGCGGAGAGGAAAAGACGTTACGCTCCCAAACAGTGTTTCCAACGCTGACTTCACGCTGAGTGTTTTAAGAGTTTTCGCCTTGCCTAAAGTGAACAACACATTAATCATAAATCATTATCTTGACGGGCTGAATGTCAAGCATGTCCAGTCAGGGGCCTCGGCTAAACTAAGGGAAGTGCTTTTGTGTCCCAACATAGACCATTTCAACGCCACCATACATGTTGTGTTCCATCCTAAAATTCTTTCGAAGTTCTCAGGCTTCCTAAAAAATCGGCAGGCAGATAGACGACACCATCTGATGGCTCCGTCTATAGCGTCTGCTCCAAGGCGAGTATGGAAACTTGCGCAGTTTTATGGAAGCCAGTTCTATACACAATGGCGCTTACGACACTGTCGAAACGCCTCGGCCGGGCGACCTCTTCTCTCCTGCACCCACTTCCCTGCAGTGGCCAGAAACACCGAACAAACAGAACCAGGTAGGCTGTTTTCACCTCTTCGGCCGCTCTCTGGTGCGAGGAATTCTTGAGACCAGCATTTTTTTCCCTGGTAAGTGCTTTGACATGTTTCTCTCCTTAGCAGATGCACATCGCTTCCAAACCCTGCATGTCCACTGCAAGACTTACTGTTAAATAACCGAACTGCCCGCTTCTTCTGAACTCCAGAAAACACTATTCGAAGGTGAGATATCATAAAGATCCCACATGCACTAACGATGTATGTCCTCCCATCAACGCCTGCTCATGTTGATAACTTCCTGTTTTCTCACAGAAACTGATGTCTGGGGTGTGATAACAACATTAAAGGATAGCCTTGAATGTGAAAGTAAGTGAGAGAATGACTTGCAACTGCTGAGGTACAGGACGTCATTCGAGTGTAAGAACATCAGGCTGTGTTCCAACCGCTAACCTGCCGACACTGTGTGTACTAATGTTCTCTGACATTTATCATCGACGTTCATCAAACAACGTGGTATGCACAATGCTCGAGGGATCATTTATCTTCCATGTTTGGCCGAAAACGCGGTACTGGAGACAGAGCAGTCGTTAATCATGAATAATTTTTTTCTGACTGGACTCACTTTTCAATGGAAGTGGCATATTTTTTCATTATACAGAAACATTGGTGGACGATCCACTTTCACTCAAGAATTTATCGAATGATTAACTTCCTGATTAACACAATGTAGTGCACCACGTTAGCTTAAACAATGAAACTTACACAGTGATGTGTTACTTAATTTGCAGTAGTATTGTCTCCGAGACTGACGGCTGTGCTACTTACACCGCTTTTATACAAAGATGAGTAGAATATTCGGTCCAACGCCGACCCGCAAACCGTTGAAGATGATCGCACAAAGATGTTCAGAATTATGTATATTTTAACAGCTTATATTTCACCTCACCATTAATCCTAAAAAAGAAAATGAAAGTGATGCCAATTAACTGGAACACTTAAGTTTTCCTGGTAAGCGCAGCTTGAAACAACCGATTATGCTGTAGTTATGATGATGATGATGATTTTCTATTAGAGGCATGGAGTGAGATCTGTGTTTAGCGATATCTGCCGACAAGCATCACTGTCTCCAACATTTCATTTCATGTAACGGACAAGTACAGTGTCCAATCTCAAAATAAAGGGACAGAAAGGTGTTCGCTGGGTAGCCTTATACTCACTTCGAGATATGGCAGGCAGTATATCGCATTACGCTTCTACAGCTTCTTCGGCAATCGTGTAATTTACGTGTTAGTTACATTTACTCATTTCGTACATTAATTAGTAGCATCGCACTATTAAAAAGTGAGAAACTGAAAAAATGGTGAAGCGTATCTATAACATATCGATTTCGTTGCTAGGAAAACGATACTATCTTTATGAATCAGCAGCCACTAAACAACTGGCAATGTATTAACAGGTATGTCCTTCCAACTGATGGAGATCACTTTATTACCGTACTTTACCTCCACAACAACAGTTGATTGCGTTTGAAGATAGAGTACACAAAACTGCTCTAGCCGGGTCGCTGTTTAGCGAAACCTAGAGGAATAATATATTTGAAGGGCTTCGCTTCTGAACAACAACAACAGTTTAAATAGAAACCACATCATCGGGAAAGACTTGAAACTTATCTTTGACACTGTTGGCAATCTCAAGGTCACGTATATCCAGAGCATGAAAGTATATAAATTATTAGAACTATTACTCATGCGATAGACGGGCAACAGGTATCCAAGTCTCCTTGGGTTAGAATGGCAGATACCTGCTTCTATTGCAGCTATCATTCCAGTAACCAACATTCTATTCTGTTCGCCGTTCTCTAGTCGCTCTGCTACATCATTGCCAGTTATCACAGTCAACTACGGCTGGTAAAGTGACTACTGCGATTCATTTGTGCTGCACGATTTACTTCTTTGTTCAGAATGTTGCTCGTACGTAATACACGGTCTGAAGGTATCAACGAACCTGCGTAGAAAACCAATCATGATGCTGTTACCGTATTGCAATGGTAACTTAATACTGCACACGTTGGGCAGCATGTGAAAACTGTCAATACAAAATCGCACTACTACTGCTGCTGCTGTGACCCTGCACACGGCAGTAACGCTCTTCCTTGTTTCAGGTTGTGTGTTTCGCATGTTGTAAAGATTCTGCTACTGGACAAATGGTTCACATGGCTCTGAGCACTATGGGACTTAACTTCTGAGGTCATCAGTCCCCCAGAACTTAGAACTAATTAAACCTAACTAACCTAAGGACATCACACACATCCATGCCCGAGGCAGTATTCGAACCTGCCACCGTAGCGGTCGCGCGGTTCCAGACTGTAGCGCCTAGAACCGCTCGGCCACGCCGGCCGGCGCTACTGGACAGGAACAGTCATCGAGTAAGGATGAACTTAGGCTTAGGGTTTTACTATAAGGTGTGAATGATGCAACAACTTTTATCTAATGTGGATAACTATTGTGAAGGAATGTCCTTATTGTCTGGACACAGTACTTTCCTTTTTGCCTTATAAGATGTTCTCTGGATGTTGAAGTTTTTGTGTATGTATACTACAACACCACAAGCACATGGAAAACGGAGGAAGTGTGCGTTTTAACAGTACTAACGTAGGAATGTTATGCCCGCCCATTTCGTCAGCAGTGTGATTTGCGAGCCAGATATGGCCGGCAAATGCTGATGGAGGGTGCTGTGATAGCGTAGACCACGTTGACGCACATCTACCATACGCCCAAGTCGCATCTATTCTGCGCGTTCAGCAGTAAGTTGAACTCGGCACGCTCAACGTTGATCTTCGAAAGCACGGTCCCTGTGCCGACGGCTTTGCCCAATTATGTTGGCTCCACAGACGGTACGTACACGGCAGGGAAGACATTTTACGGCAGACATTCGCAAACCACATTGCATTATGTCAGGATAGAAAGCTCGTTGACATATCTAGTAACATTAACGATACACACAACAACACATCTCATTACTGTAATTTATTTATTTATGCATTTATTTTACCTGGCAAGATTAGGGCCTTCAGGCCCTGTCTTACACCTAACCAGGCATACTCAGATTCAACAAATTTCAGTTTCTACAGAACATTAAGGACATATAACATGTTATACAGTATTTATGTTAAAGAAAAAAAATAGAGATAATAAACGTAGTACAATGATAATTATAACAATCAAAAAATAATGACAATCAAGAATAATAATAATAATAATAATAATAATAGTGACTATGTATATGAAAGTAAACATATTTTTCTTTTATGAATGTCAGTCCTATTGCTAGTTGGGAATTTTCTCGTTATATTCTTACAGCTTGTGAGTTATTCTCATCAAGCAGAGTCGTAAGACGATAGAATGGGGTGAAAGAGATATAGAAGAGGTAGATAGGTTAGAGGAAGAGAAAATAGAGTGGTAAAATTCGAAGCTATGATGGAGAGGAGAAAGAAAGAGATGAGAGGGGCACAACAATGGTGGCTATACCGTCCCTAATATGTAAGTCTTGAGTTTAGAGTGGAGTTAAAAGTTTAGAGAAAACCAGTGTGAACGACAGACATACTTGTAGAACGTAAAGATGCCAACCATAGAACGCAAAATATAGAGAATACAGTGTGAAGAAGTGCGCGCGCCTAACCCTTTCTTCCGATGGCGTCTGTAGCAGAGCGCGCCTAGTTTGAGCCTTCCCCCCCACCCCCACCCCCCCCCCCCCCCACCCCACTCCGTGCAAACTACCTACGCAACACATGCGCTTGTCGGATGTCGGAGAGACCACATCGGAACTTTTTTAATGAATATTTTGTTTATAATTTCCTTCTCTCGGCACTGTAAGTGGGACACATGAAAGAGCGACAGACAGGACTGTGAAACTTCGTTTTGAATCTACTGCTACCAACTATGAATAAGGTAGAGCTTCCTGCATCCATTCGGCGAAATGAGCCTGAAATATTAAGCAGGAGGAGGAACAATGATGGTGGGACAGTGATGGGCTTCAGAATTATTCTCTCCTTAAGCGCGAGCGAGCGTTGGAAGAAGAACAATTCCGCAGGAATCCCTAATGAGAATGAAATTTTCTGCGCCTTAAATTAAGAAACGGGCCGCGAGATTTACGACTGCGTCGTCTAAGCGCAATTCCATCCAGCTATACAAGGCAATAATATCGCCTTAAAATTAAAATAAATTCTTGTCTCGTCATAGCGGACTCATTTTTTGTTTCTTCGTTAGGCTGATCATCTCTTCGCTACACAAGCCGAAGAATAATGCTTTCAGCTCTTTCCACCACTGTTACTTATGTTTGTCTCCAATTTATTTTCTGGCTTTCGGCACGAATATATTTATGAACTTAAGTTTCCTGTTTATCAAGAGCTATCTTTAATGGTATTTTAGTATACTATTGTTAGACACCTTGAACTTACGGTGCGACAAGCTTCGTCAAAACTTGGAGTCGATCTACAAACAGTTTAGTGTTAACCATTCGCTGTAAGACCACTCTCGGCTCGTTGGCTGACGGCAACCAATGTTTGGGCAGGAGCGGCGTTGAGCCAATGCTCACCTGTTTGCAGTCGCGTTAGTGCGCTGACGTAGTGATAATGTTTCCATGTTAAGTTGCTCTGTTGTTATGATCAGTCCAAAGTATATCCACTTCCCAGTGTTTGAAACCAATAGTGTTGTTTCGTAGTGTCGTCTACTAGTTGACTACGGTGGCTGCTCCGAGAAAGCAGTCTATAGCGGTTGAGGCTATTCGACTTCAACTGAAATATCTACTCCCGTCAGTCACAATGCCAGGAGTCACTTTAAGCAAAAAATAATGCAGCCGTGTTCCTCGCTCCCCATTCGTATGTGTCTTGTCAATTGTGATCGCCTTCGAACCATAAGCAATTTGAGTCCACATGTCTGTTCTCGTTCCTACCACTGAACAGATAATTTCCGCACGTCGATTTCGGCGAGGCTGCCTGTTGCGCCGTTTTATTAGTCTTCCAGCATGGCTCATTGTATTCAGTAGCAAATTGTTCTTCCCTCTCATAGTAATATGTTTATGGTCATTCCAACGGAAATGCTTCCGTAGCGTTACCACTGCGTATTTGTAGATAGTGATTTATTGCTATGTTTAATAATCTTTGACAAACAATATTGCCTCTATTCGCTTTTTCTCTCGTAATACGTGTTTTTTAAAGACTAGTTGGTAATTTTGCATCAAAATTTCATCGTTCCTAGGATTTTCTAATAATGCGACATGCATGCAGCAGGACTGCAGAGATTTTGTGAATTACTACCCTCGTCTATCTGTTTGTTCTGAACTGTATTCGTTCTGTCTCCAAGGCAACACTTTTGAACACGCTGCAGCCCTGCAAGTCTTTTTCTCGTCCTGACACGCCATGTGTGTGCCATTACAGCTTAAGAGCTACACAGTGTTCGACAATAAATACAACAAGTGTGTGGAAAAACGACGCTACAGATGAAGGGTGGGAAACTAAAAGCGAGCACAATGATTAATTAAATTTATAACGCCTAATATACATCTCGTTTCAAGTTAATGTCTTTTTACCTACTAGAGAATTATTTAATTAAAATGCAATTTCGTCTTTGTTCTGGAAGTCTCGTGAGAGCGTTAAATGGACTGCAGTCTGTAACACTATTTTCAGCCTGCTTGACAGTCGATAGTTTCTTTTCACAAAGGTGCAGTACAATGGATGGAAAATAAATAATAATTCTCCTCAAACGAGATGTAAGTGGTAAACACAACGTAATATGCAGCTTACCAGCACCAGCACCTACTCTCCGTGTTCAGAGTAGTGCGGTTGTTTGCTTTTGATCAGATTATCTAACAAATAACGCTTGTCCAGCGTCGAAGCCATTGGGCTCTGAGCACTATGGGACTCAACTGCTGAGGTCATTAGTCCCCTACAACTTAGAACTAGTTAAACCTAACTAACCTAAGGACATCACAAACATCCATGCCCGAGGCAGGATTCGAACCTGCGACCGTAGCGGTCTTGCGGTTCCAGACTGCAGCGCCTTTAACCGCACGGCCACTTCGGCCGGCGATCCATTGGGAAAGACGCGCTCACTGAGTGTGAGGAGGACTGGGGCAAATTACGGCAGAAAGCGCAAAAAGCCTACATTACGATAGCCGGACAGAGATTTCAATCCCACTCCTTCCAAGTACGAGTTCCATGCCTTAACCACTACGCAACGTTGTTCAGTGAGTACGCCTACCAAGCGGATGTGATCGCATCGATCACTATCAGAAAACAGAGGCGTCTTTTTTTTTTTTTTTTGTTCCTCGGCAGTCCACAGCGAAATCTATTAATGTGTATGGTACTAATAAAGAAAAAAGTTTGTAACAATCGTCATGGTTTCCCAACTCAGCTGCTTGCTCGCCAGTTCAGTAGTAGCGTGCCACCACTATGAACTAAAGAGATATAGACGAGAACGTGTACTAGAAAAACGACGACCTCGTTGTAATAACGATAACGTAAAATGATGGTGATAAAAGCCCTTTTTAGCTTTGGAACAAACGCAAGCCAGTCAATGAATGGACTAAGATTCCTAGGAATTTTTACACTTAGAGCTCGTGGGGCAGCCATGCAACGCTTCCTATCGGACGGAGTAAATGCTAGACAGAACATTTTTACACGAAAGGTAATTTACTTCTGTGCACCACAAAAGACACTGTAGGCTTTAGACGATAAAGCTACGCAGAGCAGGTTACTCAAATTCTCAAGATAGTTTTCCACTGATACCCACAGCATTAATCCTGGGTATGCTTTTTCAATTAGTGAGGGATATCTTTCATCCACGCTACATTACATCCACCTTAGCCAGCTGATGCCGAGTAAGTAATTTTGTCTGGAACTCCAGCACACGAAGGATGAATAAATTATACTGAATGAATACATAATAATAATTTTTTAATCATGAAAGATGGATGACTGTATACTAACTTATTTCCAGGTTTCTTCTTCTTCCGTTCACTACATACTTAACACGTATAACAAATATTCGCTTCAACAATAAACAATAGGTCTTTGGATCTGAACCTATATAAAAACTTTGCAATGAATGGTGTATTGTTATTTGCTACTCGCTTTCTGAATCCACTCGTGAACAGAACACATGAAGAAATTACTTACAGCTTCCTGACGCAATCCAGTCTCATCTTCTCGTCCACACACGATGATGAAAATAAGGTGTTTGGGAATATTTAAAGAAACTAGTATGTGAAAAGGGCTATCAAACTACGTTTCACGAAAGAACATTATTTCAAAGAGTCAAATCTCTAAGTACTTCTTTTACGTTCTAGTAAAGGCGAACCAGCTGGTTACAAATATTCTACTTTTCTTTCGACATGGAGAATATTTCAAACCCTTAATTAGTACTCTAGAATAGATTGTACATGTTCCCTCTAATCATCCCCTTCTTGAGAAGCTATTTTCTCGTAATTCTCCCATTAACTATTTCGTCCATGTGAAATTCACACAACTGATGTGTGTTCAACCCACATCAAATCGTTTCCCGACTTTATTCTGGATATCACTGAGGCAAGATGGAAAAAGTTGAAGTACTGTATTCAAAAGCAACCATATTGCTTAGACTGATAATGTGGTCCTTTCTTGGTAAGGGCCTGACGCAACGCTTATCTAATCTATGTCCAGGACAATGTTGCCGTTCTTGTTTTCAGTCCAAAAGCTAGTTCTATGCATCTTCTCATGCTGCTGTATACTGTACAAGCACTGCTAAACCTTGATCGATTTCAACCCGTTCACTGTATTCAAACCTTTCACTCGGTCTGTAATTTTCCTCTCTTGCACTTCCCTCCATCACCGATTTAAAGACTCCTTGGTGCCTCAGGATGTATCTTACCAACCGATCTCTTCTTTTACTCAAGTTATGCGTAACACAGTCTTTTCTCCAATTCGATTCACTACGTCATTAGTTATTTCATCGACCAATCCGATCTTTAGCATTCTATAACACCTCATTTCGAAAGCTTTTATTCTCTTCTTCCCTGAACTGTTTATCATCAATGTTTCACTTCCTACTGGGTTACACTCTACACAGATACTCTCAAAATTATTTCCCAAGATTTAAACTTGTATTCGAGGTTCACAGTTTTTACTTGTTCAGAAATGCTCTTCTTGCTATTGCCAGTCTGTATTTTGTATCGCTCCTATTTCATTCATCAACAGTTATTTTCATGCGCAAATAGCAGGACTGATCTACTTTTAGCGTCTCATTTCCTGATCTAATTCACTCAGCATCGCACGATTTAATTCGACTGCATTCCACAAACCTTCTTATAATCTTCTATCTAGGCATTATCCATTCCGCTGAGCTAAACTTGCAAGTTGTTTTCCGTCTTTGACGTAATTACAACGTCATCGACAAACCTTCAAGTTTTTATTTCTTCTCCCTGAACCATAATGGCCTGTCCAAATTTCACCTTGTTCCTTTTCCTGCTTGCTCAGACTATCTACCTAACAGCCCGCCCGTTTAGCCTGTAAGTAGGCTGTTTAGGTTTTCTTATTGGTAACGCCACGTAGCGCTCTGTATGAAAATCACTGGCTGTTCTGTGTGCAGTCTGTGGCTGGTTTGCATTGTTGTTGGCTATTGTAGTGTTGGGCTGTTGGCTGTTAACAGCGCGTAGCGTTGCACAGTTGGAGGTGAGCCGCCAGCAGTGGTGGATGTGGGGAAGTGAGAATGCGGATTTTTGAGAATCGATAATCTGGAGGTCATGAACTGCTATATATATATTATGACTATTAAGGTAAATACATTGTTTGTACTCTATTAAAATCTTTCATTTGCTAACTATGCCTATCAGTAGTTAGTGCCTTCCGTAGTTTGAATCTTTTATTTAGCTGGCAGTAGTGACGCTCGCTGTATTGCAGTAGTTCGAGTAGTAAAGATTTTTGTGAGGTAAGTGATTTGTGAAAGGTATAGGTTAATGTTAGTCAGGGCCATTCTTTTGTAGGGATTATTGAAAGTCAGATTGCGTTGCGCTACAAAAATATTGTGTGTCAGTTTAAGCACAGTCGTGTATAATTTTTCTAAGGGGACGTTTCAAGCCATGCGGTCTAACGCACTGCTTCCCCAACGGGAAGGAGTGCCGGTCCCCGTTACGAATCCGCCCGGCAGATTAGTGTCGAGCTCCGGTGTGCCGGCCAGTCTGTCGATGGTTTTTAAGGCGGTTTTCCATCTGCCTCGGCGAATGGGGGCTGGGTCCCATTATTCCGCCTCAGTTACACTATGTCGGCGATTGCTGCGGAAACATTGTCTCCACGTACGCGTACACCATAATTACTCTACAACGCAATGGGGTTACAAGTCGTCTGTTGTGATACGTACCCGGATGGGGCCAACGAGGGCCGAACCGCACAATAACCCTGGGTTCGGTGTGGGGTGGTGGAGGGGTGAGTGGACTGCTGTAGCTTGTTGTGGGGTTGGGTTCCACTGGGGCTATGGCGGGGACGGAGCCTCTCGGTCGTTTCTATGTCTCCAATACAATACAATGTACCGAACAACATTGGAGATGTGCTACAAGCGTGTCTCACTTCCTCAACTACTTCTCCATCATGTTGTTCGACTCTTGTAACTGCAGTTTGGTTTCTGCACAAATTGTAAATTAAGTATGGGGTACTACGTCAGTTAACAATGTGGGACGGCACTAACACATCGGAATCATATCTTTAGAACTGCACGATTGTGGGCTATTAAATGTTTACAGCGCGAATAATTTAGACGTATACAACATTGTCTAATTGTGTTTTTTCGCCAGTTATTCTTCATTATCGTATGAACTCCTGTTTTCGACTACTTCCTCTAACCGATCGAAGACCTCTCACTTGTTGTACATGCGGAGCTATGAAATAATAATATATGCTACTTTGTCGAAAACTGATATTTTGAGACAGTAGCGGTGCACAAAATACAGTTTAGTTCTTGCGAGGAAGGTAACAGCAAACAGCCTGTTTTTGTAATGCTATTTACTCACATAAATAGCGCCATTACCGGCTTCGAATCGAAAGGTTCATTATCAGATGGCTTCTTCATACATTTTTGTTGTACTTTACATTAGTTTTCAATTTTTATTCCCCGTTATGGTGATAATTCCTTGGTGTGGTTGTGCTCTACAACCAAACTACTGTCGCATCAATGTACATATCGAAATAATTATTACTTTCGTGTCGAGTACAGTACAGCACAGTTATTTAAAAATTCAAAATAATACGACACCAAAACTCCAACATATACGTGACACTTTGTACATGTCAAATTGATTTTGAGGCCAAAATTTGACTGTCTCGGTTGCTGAGACATTTGCTCAAACTAAGTCCTCCATCTACAGCGTGCAGCGTTCAAGCAACTTTGGGCAGAACAAGAGGTGTGTTCTGCACAATCTCTGGTTGTGTCTCCAATAGTGCACCGCGGCACTACAGTTCGCGGTCTGTTCAACGTACACACATCCAAAAAAAAGGTTTGCGTCACCCCGGTTCCCAGAACTCCTGAACATAGACGTTGACTGTGGATATTGTATCACAGACACAGTCTCTCTGACTGTTCAGAGATGTCACTAAACCCGCCCAAAGATGTAAACAACCATGCACGAGCAACGCCTATTAGACGGACGGGGTCCGCCAGCGGATCAGTTGCCGTCATCCACCAGGAAGGATGTTCACGGCTCGTGACGTCTGTAGTTCAACCATGCCTAGACGGTCAATACCGCGGATCGATCGCGTCCACATTTCTTACTTTGTGCGAGGAAGGGCTGTCAATAAGGAAAGTGTCCAGGCGTCTCGCAATGAACCAAAGCGACGTTGTTCGACTATGTAGGAGATACAGAGAGACAGGAACTGTAGATGACATGCCTCGCTCAGGCCGCCCAAGGGCTACTACTGCAGTGGATGACCGCTACCTACGGATTATGGCTCGGAGGAACCCTGACAGCAGCGCCAACATGTTGAATAATGATTTTTGTGCAGCCACAGGACGTCGTGTTAAGACTCAAACTGTGCGCAACAGGCTGCGTGATGGGCAACTTCACTCCCGCCGTCCACAGAGAGGACCATCTTTGCAACCACGACACCATACAGCGCGGTACAGATGGGCCCAACAACATGCCGAAAGGACCGCTCAGGATTGGCATCACGTTCTCTTCACCGTTGAGAGTGTGATATGCCGTCACCAGACAATCGTCGGAGACGTGTTTGAAGGCAACCCGGTGAGGCTGAACACCTTATGGACACTGTCCAGCGAGTGCAGGAACGTGGAGGTTCCCTGATGTTTTGAGGTGGCATTATTTGGGGACGACGTACGCCGCTGATGGTCATGGAAGGCGCCGTAACGGCTGTACAATACGTGAATGACATCCTCCGACCGATAGTGCAACCATTTCGGCAGCATACTGGCGAGCATTCGTCTTCATGGACGACAATTCGCCCTCCCTCCCCCCCCCCCCCCCCCAAGCACATCTTGTGGTTGACTTCCTTCAGGATAACGACATCGCACGACTAGAGTGGCCAGCATTTTCTCGAGACATGAACCTTATCTAACATGCCTGGGATAGAATGAAAGGGCTGTTTATGGACGACGTGACCCACCAACCCCTCTGAGGAATCTACGCCGAATCGCCGTTGAGGAGTGGGACAATCTGGACCAACAGTGCCTTGACGATGAATAAAGGCATGCATCAATGCAAGAGTGCGTGCTACTGGGTATTAGAGGTAGGGTCTACCGGTGTGCACAGCAATCTGGACCACCACCTCTGAAAGCCTCTCTGTATGGTGGTAAAACATGCGATGTGTGGTTTTCATGAGCAATAAAAAGGGGAGAAATGGTTTTATGTTGATCTGTACTTCAATTTTCTGTACAGGTTCGAGAGCTCTCAGAACTGAGGTGATACAAAACTGTTTTTGATTTGTGTATATCAAATTAACTCCGAGAGAGGAATTCTTTGGCATTGCTATGTTTGTGGTACGGCATCTTTGTATCTATCTCTCCACGTGGCGAAACTTTCTGGTGCGTGTGAGTGGTGCTTTACACTATGTGTTTACATATACATCAAAAAAGTGCTTCATACCGTCTTGGCTACTGCTTGAACACATGTAGTCAACATCGCTGCATAATGACGCGGAGTTTTCGCCGTAAGTAACCAAAACACTTCCAATTTAGTTATTCGTTCACATCGTCTGAAGTCGTTATACCCACAATTACGGCTAAATAGACAGTTTCTCTCATCACGCCACCACTACATTGGGGAATAAAATGTGAAAACTAGCGTAAATTACAACGAAAATGTATCGTACGGTGGAGAAGCCATTTGATGATTGACCCGCTGGTTAGAATGCGATAACGGCGCTGTTTAGGTAAATAAATAGCATTATAAACAGTGGCTGGCTAGTTGTAGTTATCTCCTCTGAAAGACCTAATCTGTAAATTATAATTATAGGTTTGTAAATGTAGTAAACTGGTAGTAGGGAGTGTGTTTTGGAGAAAGCTGGCTACTCCGTTTCGTTCCAAATTTAGCTGGCCAGTGGCAGGGCCGCGGGCATTAAGGGAGTGACGGAAGAGCGGCCGTCAGCAGCTGCCCGAACAATGGGCGGTCACGAAGGCACGGCCGGCCCGCGGCGTGGCGTGGGACACCCGCGCCCGCCCCGCCATCTGTCGGCGGGCCGCGCAACTGCGAGACACGCCCAGCGCCAGAGCAGAGCGGAGCGGAGCCCGGCTTCCCGGGCAGGGCAGGGCCGGGTCAGGTCAGCCAAGAAGGCGGGCTGCGGCTGCGGGCGTGGCCACGCGCCATAACGATCCCCCCACGTCGCAATTACTCCTCCACCTTTGTCTGCCGATTAGTGTTCGGGGACTACGTGACGTCGGTAGCTCAGAACAGCCTTATTCCCCTCATGTCAACACGAGCAGCTGCGGCAGCGCTAACGACTTTGCTACTTGTATCTTCCTCTACAGAGCCAGTGATTATGTTGAAGGACGCAAGTATGTGTTGTTTGGATCGCGGGAGTCCCACCAGTAACAATTTACTGCTCGCCAGTTCTTCACAATCTCTTCTTTACTTCCTTTCTCTTTCGAGTACATCAAGACGCTCAATACAAGCAAGCAAATCCTGGAGTACGTACTACTTGGAGGCTGCTGTCAACGACGCTTTAATTCACGCCTTACTTTTAGGTATTGCGTATATGCAACTCAACCGCTTGTAGCAGGATTTCATTTCCTGCGATTTGAACTGTAAAGACAACGGAATATAGCCAGACTTCGGTAAGGGCGTATTTTGATTCAATAGGTTTGCAACGTCTCCTAACGATTTAGCAACAGTTGGCGACGATACTGACAATATAAATGACAAATTACGTAAGTGTCCTAATTATAGCAGTTTTTAAACCAATATTAAATCACCAGGTTACCTTCCATTCGGAAAGTGGGTGCACTCAGCGACTGTTATGTGATTTATAAATTGTAGAGTGCAGCAATTAGTCTTTTTTTTGCGGGTTTTATTACGCAAATCCAGATTTCAGCTAGTGCCTAGCCATTATCAATGAATTCAAAGAACCGTGAATGAAGCCCTAACAACAGGGAACTAATAATGGCTAGGCACTAGCCGAAATCTGGATTTGCGTAACAAAACCTGAAATAAACGACGACTGATTGCTGCGCTCTATAACTAATAAAACAATATTAAATCTTAAAATCTTTTTTGCTGAAGGTGCTGTAAATCATGAGATGTCTGTCGACTTTCACATGTCAAGCCACAGCAGCTTAGGGCACAACAGTATGTTTCACTTCGTCCCCATAAAAAAAAAAAAAAGCCTAGGTCCGAACCGGTATAATGTTGCTGCAACTAACTAATATTTACTGTATTTTCAGCCACATCAAATTTCTGAAATTACAGTTTTCCAGTAATCTTTTAAGTATCTCACTTGGGAGAAAAAGCTGACCGTTCCAAATAGCCTTTCCATCTGGAAATAAACTCTAAAAAGAAGGTCTCCTTCCGAATTATACGCCGCCCCCCCCCCCCCCCCCGAGGTTTCCATCTTGGTTTTTCCATGGTTTGAAGCTGTGGATACAGTGTGACGTTAGGTTAAAGAAGAATAGAACAACATCGTGTCTCTCCACCTATTTGTGAGCATTACGCTTGCATGGGGGCTTAATTAAATAAGATTGAAAATACTTTTTAGTTTTTAATAGCTGTATGTCCGATTACACTGTGTCTCGTAATCGGTTGGCCCTGACTAGTACTATTACGCAATCTGACTGCATAGAACAACAACAAAGAATGAAATGAAAATTTTCGTTAACACAATTAATTAATTATGTCCCCAGCAACTATAAAACCTACAAAACCAAAGCAAAAATGTAATTGTTCTGTGTGTGGGAGTGTGACTCAACGTACACATCTGGCACAGTTCTTCTTCAACAAGACAAGAAATTTCAAATACCATTTATACTGACGTGATAAAAGAAAATTACAAATACTATAATTGCGTAAGGAAAGCAGAATTAAACTCTAATACAAGAACACACGCCAGATGCTTTGTTGACTGAACCTGTAATGACGCATTATTTAGGACACTAGAATAAAAAGAAACGGAGTTAGTTACCTCATTTATATTGATGAAAATCACTCTAATCCTTACAATATATCTCTACACCGATTCTCTACTACCACATCTCAACAAGACTCTTCAGTATCAGATCTCAGCAAGCACTGCCTACTAGCACATCTCAACAAACACTCCTCTGCTACAACATCTCAGCACAGACCACTCCGAGTCCTCGACAGGCACTGACTAGTACGAGCTCTCGACAAGCACTGTGGAGGCGGCTTAATAATACTCTTTGGCGCAATCTCTGGCGCAGTGGCTCAGTGTAGCCACCTTTCACGCTACACCTTATAACATTGACCGTCCAACCACACTCCACAGTTCCACCATACCCATCTGAAGCCATTAACTGGTGACTACGAATTCCGTAGAGAAGCGAAATTACAGGGACCTTGGTCGCTACGTTGCGCTTGCTGTTCCACGTAGTCCGAGATACTTTCTGTGGGCGTGAGGCTCAGTTCACACGGAAGTGGTGTGGCGAGGCGCGGACCTCTGGCGGTGGAGAAGTAGGGATGTCGCGCCGTCAGAGGTGCAGGGCGGATGTGCCACCACTGCCGAACAATAATCAGAGCGTGAAACCGCTTTAAAAGAGCAAGGGACCGTACTGTTGACATTTGAGAGTGGAAGGACAACAAACGCAAGGCTCTGGGGGATAGTGATGCCTTTCTATATCTACAATAAATGGCGCTGTTCCTGGAAAATTGCTACCTAATGGTTTGAGTGGAACAGCGTCCTATCTCAATTTCGCAATAAAAAGACGTTGCTCATGATTTGACTAACCGAAAAGTTGTAGCTATGTGTTAAATATTTGAGAGGTCTGATGTACTAGCGTGACATCTAGTCCAAACTGGAATGTTTTGGTTTAAGTCGTGTTCTTTGCACGATTTTCATTTGAATGTAAGCCTAAATATAACTGATTTTGTAACATGTTCAAAATATTAGGAATCTTTTGCAAAATCTGGCCGTCTGTAAATATTTCGCTGTTGTAGACCAGAAATTCCTTGTTACAAGCCATGGTTTTCAGCCATGTGATGGAGATTTCGCCCTTCCTCAGAAGGAGCAAGTATCCTTTCGTCCAGAAAGCTGGGTTTCACTCATTCCCAACGCCAAGGACAACATGGACCCAGAGGATTTCAAGGATCTTAGCGTGCTAGACCACGGGCTGCACTGAGGCTCATTCGAGATAACTGAGTATGTCCGGCTGCCCATTTCGTCTGACAACCCTGCTACGCTAAGAGTAAAGGAAAGCCATAACATCCAGCAACCGTGGGTTTGTGAAAGCATTGCAAAGAAGCCGAGAGGTGCTGAGATATCTATCTGCAGCTGGATAACGTTACAGATGTCCCCATATTGGGTGACAAATTCTCCCTGTAAAAAGTGCCAAGAAGAAAGCCTTACCTGACATTTGACAGACTATCCCAACAGAAAAACAGAATTTGTATGAGGAACTACCAAATGAATAACCTATTTGGACGTCTCTCTGGCAAAACCATTTGTAATCCTGACTGTACATGTTTAACACGATTTCAGCAAGGAAACTGTAAAATCTTTGTGTCTTTTGATGATGCCTGTGAACGTTTGTACTGTAATAAACATAGTGTATTTTGACCTGTTGTGTAACATTTCCTCAAAATAAGTTTTCTGTTTTTGCAATAAGAAAAACAGAAAAACCGTTGCTAACACGTCGTTGATCGATGTGTGACGCTGTCTTCCTTCCACGACCACTTTTTGAAGCCACTCGTCAACATTTCAGTAATGTTAAAAAGTCAGCGCTCAGATGCACAAGAGAACATTCAACTGGTTCACTTTACCGGTTTCTACAGATTAAACTTATCTTCGGAAGTGAAATAGGCTCAAATCATTGATAAGTCAACATCAAAATGAGAATCGAACGGTAGTATCCTTTGCTGCAGAATCAATGAAACTGAGTGAAGTCGCAGGTATATTTTTAGCGATATCACTATTTATTGACCCGATTCTTATTTCGACGATGGTTTAACAATGATCTGAACCAATTTTACTTCTGACGATGACGATTTAAGCTGCCGAAACCGGTAAAATGAACCACAGAAACGATGCGTTATACAGGTGACGACTGACGTTTTATCTTTGTTGAAATATTCTGCACTTGCTGAACTACAGCTATGAACAAAATCACAACTTCAATATCTACAGGCTCAGAGGGGATAACAAGCCCTATTTTCACAAGGAGAGACTTAGAAATTGTATCCTGCATGTTGTCAAGCCCACTGACAGGTTTCTGGCCGATCCTGAACTTTTAAAAAACTGTATTCATGCCAAAATCCAAAACGCAAATGAGTCTCTAAATTCACTCATTTGGAAACGATGTCCTAAAACCAAATTTTCATCTGCTATTCATCTGCCACAGTTGTCAGATCTGCAACTTATGATGCAGTTCTTGTATTTAACGATGGGAACATAGGAAGGATTATAGTATAAGGAGAATAGGCTTGAAGATAAGAAATTTCACTCCAGACATCTTTAGAAAAGCCAGCTGAAGATCTGATAAAGGAAATAACGTAGAAAACAAGAAACCAGCTGAGAAGCCTTGAAGGGAAAGACGACCCTGAGTACAAATCTGGAGTAGTCTGAAGAGGAGACGTAATAAAAAAAAATTATGTTTTTTTAAAATTCATTATGGAATTTTGTACACTTATTTGAATGACCTCAATAAAGGTTGTTTCAGGAGTAAATTTTGAAATTTTGAGTGTAAGCTGGGATATGAAGCAAATTGCTTGGCAATCTGCATGAATTTTATATTATACAAACGAAATTATAACTAAAGAATATTGAAATTCTACTACACTGTATATTCAAAACATTCATGAGAGAAGCTGTAAAGTTGATGCATTAATTTGTTCTGAAAGCGGTGCTGATATTCAAGACAACAAAAGCGGGTTAAAAGCTGTGAGCTATCTGGGGAAGTTAACCTTGCATTACTGTTTCACGAGGTATCCAGTCTAGCTTACCGAATTCCCAACCAGACTAACATTAATTATAATCTTTTAGTAGTCATTTTACGATAACCGGTGATTATATATATATAAAGACAATTTAAATAAAAAGAAATAAATCAGTTTATATTTGGACATTTATTTTAACATTGATCATTGTTCCGTTAAAATTTCAGCATATTAAACTTGATTCATAACTAAACTGGTGCCTTATTTAGGATTGTGAAAATGTGAGCTTGTAATCTTACGGAACACATAAAATATGGAGCCAAGATTGGGAGACTGCATAGAACACTGCACTCATAAAATAACACACGAAGAACGTTGAAGCATATGCAAGAGGAAATTAACCACAACCAACCGATTCAATTTTTACCCAAAGAAGTTACGTTCGTAGCGCTATCCTGTCCGTCATGAAATTACCACACACTGGTATGCTAAATTCAAACTAACTGCCTGTGAAATCTTCCCGAAAAGAATAGCTGAGAGCTACTTTGATGATTACACTACATGCTTCACGTGGTCAACTTGGCTTACACAAAGAGTGTAACTCCACAATAATTTTGATAATTAAAATAAATTACATCGAAACACAAATTGCAAAAGAAAAACCTCGAACTGGTTACTATGGTCTCATTATTTACCTGATGCGTCAAACAATTGTATAAGCACGTGGTACTGGTCTCACAAAGTACACCCCACGTGGGTTGAACATAAAGAAAAGTTGCTATATTGAAAAATATTGTCAAGACGAGACGTTATAATCTCACGCACATTCGCATTTAAGATTGATGATCTTAGTTAGAGTTACGGATCATCCACACGTGGTTCCACTTTACTCACAAAGTAGTGACAAAGCAACTACTGAAAGATATTCTGAACTTCACACTCGAATTACACTGCGTTGCAATTTAAGATAACATTAGATATTTTAGAGCTAAACCTGAAGTAAAGGTGATTAAATTTTCATTTAGACTGAACTTAAGAAATCCATTGTCCTACGGACTTAGCAGGGACGCGCTTAGCTGGAGATCTTACCACTTCAGACGCTCGCCGCAGACAGACTGGCGTGGGCCCCTACGGTGGGTGCTTCCACAGATACAAACGGAAGTGACCAGAGAGGCAGCTTCCAATACCAACATGACAAGGGACGGACAGGACCATACTAAGAATAGAAACCTCTTTGCTTTTAGAAAGCGTAGCTACCTGTTCCGACATTGGTCCTACTGTTCTCTAGCAGGCAGGCTTGTCTGCTACCATCAAGCATGCAACTAGAAATACATTTGCTCATTCATCCTTTCGCACAGAAGGGAAGGGGGATGGCAGTATCTTATCATATACAGTATATAAAAGAAAGCGTATGTAGGTTCCGTATGAGACTGTGTGACATGAATTACATATAAACTGTGTTTTAAAGTGTAGCAATGTGAGAGATCGTTCTTGTTTATGTGTAAAAGTAACGCGTTCCACTGCTCAGTCTCCTCCCAGATGGAGTCAGAAACACCACAGTAAATTCAGTAGTGGAATGTATGCCGTAAATGACAACAGATTTAAGAAATTAACATGAAGGGAATCCAACAGAGACCTTTCAAAGCTAACTGTATGCAAAGAGATTAAACAGAGAAAGATTTGTAGAGGTCTCTCGGATAGTTTCGGAGAAAAAGGTACGCATATTATCTTCTAAAAATAAAATTTTAAAATTCCATAAACAATATGTAAAATACATATATAATCCAAGGAACGTAACAGTGTATGTATTAATTTCATGTGAAGCAGGGTACAAAATTTCATTGCCGTATCTTCAAAACTGTGCATTTGGTGCATCTTTTAAACAGCGTGTTTTAACGAAATCGGCACCGCGCGACTTTAACGTTTCTGGCACGCGTCGCTCCGGTGCGCCACGGACACGACACACACTACAACGTTATGCGTCTGCACCACACCACTTCTGCAAGCACTGTCGGATTTGTTAAACTCGGAGGTGGCTGGAAACAGCGTCACGCCGCTGCTTCTGTGGCCACTCGGGTCGCTGTGGAGTGCCTGAATGCACGCGTACAGCTCTGTGAACGCGCCTCTTACCATCTTGGAATACGGGGCTCTCCACTCATTTTCGGGACGCCAGTTTGTCCTAAATGTCAGAGAAACATTTTCATACTATCTATTTTATCTCCAAATTCTTACGTGGATCTGTATTTCAGCTCCAGTTATTATCATAAATACCGAAAGTTATTTCATCCCAGCCGACTGAGTCCCTTATGAATATTATTGAGCGGTAACGCTGCTAAGTTTCCAAATCTGTCCCTTATCTCAGTTCAGTTTAAGTTTTGCACCAACGTGTTTCTGCGTCTGAGTCGTATAACGGTTAATTTGTTATTAAAGTGCGTGTGTGTGTTTCAAGTGAATCCAAAATGCCAAAGTGGCAGTGGTCATTCCAAGACAAAAATTCAGAAAAATGGTTCTTCATAAAACAAGGCTGAAGTGGCTGAAGTAGAGTGTGTTAATTGTGTTGTGTTTCCATTCCATATGGGAGAAAGGATCGTTGGCTAGCGTTAAGCATTAGTGAAACTTGTACTCTGCAGGCATTTAATTAATGAAGTTTTTTTTCTTTTTTTAATTCACACAGCGAATTAGGAACAGCAGTGGAATTGGCAACGTGCTATCATACCGTTAAACGACATATGCCTTTGAAATCAACTCCAAACTTTTTAAGGATTCAGAACCAGCAAATATTGTGACTCTGGGCGGAATAAAATCAATAGTAATTGTTAAACCAGCGTTAGCGCCCACACTGCAACCAAATATGTGACGATCTTTCGAAGATCCGTTATTTTAGTATAGTTGAAGACTGTAGTAATCACAAAGCCGCGAAAATATTTCCATTAATTCACTTTTTTAAGCTTACGAGAACCGTCCTGGTTTCTGCTTCCCAAATTGTTTTTTCAGTCAATTAAAGAGAAATGTCCCGGTCTGTTATAAATTATGGCAACTCAAACATATTCAAAAATAAAGGAAACGACAGCAATTTTTCGTAGAGAATGTTGAAATAAACATTCATGTTTCTATTCACGGGAGACTGAGTGGGTGGACCGAAGTCACTGTATAAAAAAACAATCCAAAACATGAAACTTCCTGGCAGATTAGAAGTATGTGCCGGACCGAGGCTCGAACTCTGGATCTTTGCCTTTCGCGGGCAAGTGCTCTACCATCTGAGCTACCCAAGCACGACTAACGTCGCATCCTCAAGCTTTACTTCTGGAAAAAACGACATTTTGTCTATGGAATGCGTGATTGATTCTTTTGTAAAATTTTTTTGTTTATTTATATACGCAGTCACATGTTTATAACACAGCCATACCCGGTTTCGACCATACAATGACTATCTTCAGATTCTAAAACAATACAAAAGGAAATTTATATTAAAACCTAAAAATAAGTTCAATATTTAACCAGGCTTATTAGTAATCTAACTGAATCTATGCGAAATAGGTATGAACTATATGTACTTATAATTTCAGTTAGATTACAAATAATCGTTGTTAAATATTGCACTTATTTTTAGGTTTTAATATAAATTTAGATAGCGATTGTATGGCCGAAACCGGTTATGACTGTGTCATAAACATGTGACTGCGTCTATAAATAAACAAAAAAGCTTTACTTCTGTCAGTACCTCGTCTGCTACCTTCCAAACTTTACAGAAGCTCTCCTGCGGACCTTGCACTCCTGAAAGAAAGGAGTGAAAATTTCATTCTGGAAACATCCCGCAGGCTGTGGCTAAGCTATGTCTCCGCAATATCCTTTCTTTCAGGAGTGCTAGTTCTGCAAGGTGCGCAGGAGAGCTTCTGTAAAGTTTGGAAGGTAAGAGAGGAGGTACTGGCAGAAATAAAGCTGTGAGGACGGGGCGTGGAGTCGTGCTTGGGTAGCTCAGATGGTAGAGCACTTTCCCGCGAAAGGCGAAGGTCCCAAGTTCGAGTCTCGGTCCAGTACACAGTTTTAATCTGCCAGGAAGTTTCACATCCGCGCACACTCCGCTGCAGAGTGAAAATCTCATTCTGGAACTCAAAACAACAGCTACTGAGCCACCACCAACCTGAAGTATACCCTTCTCGCACTGCAGCTTAAACTCCTAATTTTACACCTTGCTTCATTTGAAAAGAAGCACAATCTCGAATAGAAAAAATGGTTCTGAGCACTATGGGACTTAACATCTGAGGTCATCAGTCCCCTAGAACTTAGAACTACTTCAACCTAACCAACCTAAGGACATCACACACATCCATGCCCGATGCAGGATTCGGACCTGCGACCGTAGCAGTCGCGCGGTTCCGGACACAGCGCAATCTTGACTAGATAAACTACAGGAAGCGCCTTATTCAGCTACGGCTGCTGGTAGCAATATATTTCTGCGAGGTTTCCCATTCCAGATGTCACTCACACGCAGACGCAGTTCCCATCACCATGCCCGAATTGCAGCGAGTGGAATACCAGTCCTTACAGATGCATTGCAGAGTCCTCTTTGGTATACCATCAAATCTACCAGCTGCACTGAGGTGTGTTGTCTGTCGTCCTCTCACGTTCCAACTCTCGACGACCAATCTTACTGTGCTGTTTCTACACAACGCAATGGTGTAGAGAGAGAGAGAGAGAGAGAGAGAGAGAGAGGGGGGGGGGGGAGGGGTTGATTCCAAGCTGGAGAAGGGGGGGAGATTTGACTGCACAACACGCAGGCAGCATTTATCGAATCACGGACACGGCGTGTGCGAGAGGAAAATAAAAATCTGGGAGGAGGAGGAACACGGATAAGTCGGTCCGCCACAAACTTGTTTCCCGGAGGAGCTCCCGCTTGCTGGAAACTTCCCCAACGGCGGAGCAGCCAAAGAAATCCCCCGGCGCGGAAGCGGAGCATAGCGCAGTGGGTTCCAGGGATTTCCATCTAAAAGCGACTCCACATACAAGGGGCGGGGCGGCCGGGCGGTGACCTATAATGTAGTCTTTCGTATTCCGCCGCCAGCAACACCATCACAATGTTTCTTCTCAACTTTACTGTCTTCTCGGCTTCTTCACTGGGGTACTGACATGTTGCAATACGTTTCCAAGTTTTTCTCTCCAGGATCTCTGAAAACAGCCGAGCCTCCCAACAAAAACAAAATGCACCGTACACGCTGTTACTTGGAACGTACGGAGACAGATTGCAAAAAGTTAATCGAATGAAGGAAGCTTGTCGACGATGAGGTCATTATGGATAGCGCGCAACCTCTGATACGGAAGGGACGGCAAAGGAAATCGGCCCGTCCTTTCCTACGAAACCGTTCCTGAATTCGCCGAAATCTGTTTACAAAACGTGGAGCAGTTTAATTCCAATGGCCGGACCGGGACTTGAGGGTAATCGAATTCAGTAACTATATTAAATGCCATGGACCTTGCCGTTGGTGGGGAGGCTTGGGTGCCTCAGCGATACAGATAGCAGTATCGTAGGTGCAACCACAACGGAGGGGTATCTGTTGAGTTGCCAGACAAACGTGTGGTTCCTCAAGATGGGCAGCAGCCTTTTCAGTAGTTGCAGGGGCAACAGTCTGGATGATTGACTGATCTGTCCTTGTAAGACTAACCAAAACGACCTCGCTGTGCTGGTACTGCGAACGGATGAAAGCAAGGGGAAACTACAGCCGTAATTTTTCCCGAGGGCATGCAGCTTTACTGTATGGTTAAATGATGATGTCGTCCTCTTGGGTAAAATATTCCGGAGGTAAAATAGTCCCCCATTCGGATCTCCTGGCGGGGACTACTCAGGAGGGCGTCGTTATCAGGAGTATAGGCACACCTTGATTAGAAGAAAGGATGGGTTGGTAGGACATGTTCTGAGGCATCAACGGATCACATATTTAGCACTGGAGGGAAGCGTGGAGGGTAAAAATGATAGAGGGCGACCAAGAGATGAATACACTAAGCAGATTCAGAAGGATGTAGGCAGCAGTAGGTACTGGGAGATTATGAAGCCTGTACAGGATAGAGTAGCATGGAGAGCTGCGTCAAACCAGTCACAGGACTGAAAACCACAACAACCATGTTAATGTTATTTAACGACTCGACTTCGGTAAAGTCTACTCAACTAACGACTAATACGCCGAAAACTTAGATTTTGACTCAAAAATATTTAACACTTTTTAATTCGGCGTTTATTCTGTCCCTTGGTTAGCTATCTCTCTGCATAGTAAATGGAAGGAGATCAAAATATGCCTTTACCAGACAAACTGAGAAACAAACGTCAGTCCTTTTCAGTATGAGAGGAGTGAGTTTTTATACAACTTCGAAATAGATACGATTGAAAGAGGTTCTTTGCGGGATGGATTCCGGTTCTATTACAGAGACAAGGCATAAAATATGAAAATGTTGGTTTTCTTACAAAAACTGAGACAACACATAAAATATGAAGCAATTCTTTCCTTCCCGTAAACTATGTAAGTAGCAGACAGTGAAACATAGCCATGCAGACTTGTCCACGAAAGATAAATTACAGCTTACATCCTCGTTAGGGCTGCAGTTTTAATGAGAAGGATTCTGGACTAGCGATATTAGCCCTCAGGGGCCCAACATTAATTCTGTTGCATATGTAGCAACGCCAAAGACACTTCGGGCTCTGTGGAAGTAAGTACGACGGCTTCGGCGAAGAGGACACGCTTTACAGCTACACGATGCTACACGCACTGTTCTCATCTAAGATGATTAGAAATTTAGTACGCTTACAGAAAACTTTTGTGTAATGAGGCTTGAAATTCATTAAGACCACGTGATCAGTGTAAAACCGTGGCTATTTCTGAGAAGTGTTTTGGTAAAATGAGAACAAAATCGAAACGAGCGTTAAGAACAGCTGATGTCGATGAATTCACAGCTGTAGTCTCCTCTTCAGTATCGACAACAGTTATCGGATAGCGGCCTTTCGTTAGGACAGTCATTAATCTAGTTGTTTGTTATACATACTGATATCCAAAATGCAAGACGAAGCGAAAGCCAAAATAAGAACATCCTACCTTCTGAAACTGTTGCTATTTTTGCAACGATACCAACTGGAAAAGCAAGCACGGAAGTTTACAGATGACAGGCCGTTGCCCCTTATGAGTTAATTATCCGTATACATACACTGATTGTAGGATAGGACTGTCTTAGACCTACATCACTGACTACAATATGTTGCATAATTATAGAAAACACACACACACACACACACACACACACACACACACACACACACACACACACACACACACACACAGACAGAGATAGATATATATATAGGGTGATCCATTGATAGTGACCGGGCCAAATATCTCACGAAATAAGCATCAAACGAAAAAACTACAAAGAACGAAACTCGTCTACCTTGAAGGGGGAAACCAGATGGCGCTATGGTTGGCTCACTAGATGGCGCTGCCATGGGTCAAACGGATATCAACTGCGCTTTTTTAAATAGGAACCCCCATTTTTATTACATATTCGTGTAGTACGTAAAGAAATATGAATGTTTTAGTTGGACCACTTTTTTCGCTTTGTAATAGATGGTGCTGTAATAGTCACGAACGTATAACTACGTGGTATCACGTAACATTCCGCCAGTGCGGACGGTATTTGCTTCGTGATACATTACCAGTGTTAAAATGGACCGTTTACCAATTGCGGAAAAGGTCGATATCGTGTTGATGTATGGCTATTGTGATCAAAATGCCCAACGGGCGTGTGCTATGTATGCTGCTCGGTATCCTGGACGACATCATGGAAGTGTCCGGACCGTTCGCCGGATAGTTACGTTATTTAAGGAAACAGGAAGCGTTCAGCCACATGTGAAACTTCAACCACGACCTGCAACAAATGATGATGCCCAAGTAGGTGTTTCAGCTGCTGTCGCGGCTAATCCGCACATCAGTAGCAGACAAATTGCACGAGAACCGGGAATCTCAAAAACGTCAACATCGATTGCACCCGTACCATATTTCTATGCACCAGGAACTGCATGGCGACGACTTTGAACGTCGTGTACAGTTCTGGCACTGGGCACAAGAGAAATTACCGGACGATGTCAGATTTTTTGCACGCGTTCTATTTAGCTACTAAGCGTCATTCACCAACAATGGTAACGTAAACCGGCTTAATATGCACTATTGGGCAACGGAAAATCCACGATGGCTGCGACAAGTGGAACATCAGCGACCTTGGCGGGTTAATGTATGGTGCGGCATTATGGGAAGAAGGATGCACTTCCAACATGATGGATGTCCGGCACATAGCTCGGGTGCGGTTGAAGCGGTATTGAATAGCATATTTCATGACAGGTGGATTGGTCGTCGAAGCACCATACCATAGCCCGCACGTTCACCGGATCTGACGTCCCGGATTTCTTTCTGTGGGGAAAGTTGAAGGATATTTGCTATTGTGATCCACCGACAACGCCTGACAACATGCGTTAGCGCACTGTCAATGCATGTGCGAACATTACGGGAGGCGAACTACTCGCTGTTGAGAGGCATGTCGTTACACGTACTGCCAAATGCATTGATGTTGACGGACATGATTTTGAGCATTTATTGCTTTAATGTGGTATTTACAGGTAATCACGCTGTAACAGCATGCGTTCTCAGAAATGATAACTTCACAAAGGTACGTGTATCACATTGGAACAACTGAAATAAAATGTTCAAACGTATCTACGTTCTGTATTTTAATTTTAAAAAACCTACCTGTTACCAACTGTTCGTCTAAAATTTTGAGCCATATGTTTGTGACTATTACAGCGCCATCTATCACATATCGAAAAAAGTGGTCCAACTAAAACATTCATATTTCTTTACGTACTACCCGAATATGTAATAAAAATGGGGGTTCCTATTTAAAAAAAAACGCAGTTGATATCCGTTTTACCTATGGCAGCGTCATCTAGCGGGCCAACCATAGAGCCATCTGGTTTCTCCCTTCAAGCTAGATAAGTTTCGTTCTTTGTAGTTTTTTCGTTTGACTCTTATTTCGTGAGATATTTGGTCCGGTCACGATCAATGAACCACCCTGTATGTGAGGAAACAGGAAGGTGTGATTCAGGGATATGGTATGTGACTGGACAGGAGAGTAGCCACCAAATACAACTGAGTGCAGTGATCTCAATCCGGACATGCCATTTGAAGTAAAATCCGGTGTTGGCTGTACTCCAATGAAGGAAGTAGTACTTGAGTTAGGCTGGAACGATATTCGATAGTGCTAGGGGGCAACAACCATTAACGTTCGTGATAACGGTGCAGTAACGGAAATCCGCATTCTCTCATTTTGTGTATCTGACGAATGGGCGTTATAAGCCAGAGAAAATTGTCTGCATTTCCTAACTGCGCTCGTCTATCGTCGACACTAGGCAATAGATTGCGGAACGGGCGGGGATCGCGAATCAGTTCACCATCTTCCGTGGCTGAGCGTTTTCTTTATTAGCGTTTGAGACTCAAAGACCTTTTCTGACAGGGAGACGTAACTTTAGACTGATCGCTATGAGTTCATCAGAAAAGAATTAGTCATCCAGTTTTGACCAGAAGGATGGGCGAGTTGATCATGGATTTTTGAAAGCAGGCATCCTCGTTACTTTGCACGAAATGCAAGGGAAGCATTAGGAAAGAACAGGAGGCCGGCCAGTTAATTAGTGTCTGGAGTCGACTGAGTTAGCGACCTGTACTTCGTTGAGCGCACCTGATAATGACACGTGGTCGTTTGCCGAAATATTGTGGCCGTTGGACACTGACACCTGGCAGTTCACCCGTGAATTGTTTAGACAACCTCTATCCCGTTGCAACGTCGTTTCGTTGATTCAATTATTACGACGATATGTGAAGAAGAAAAGTGGTAAGTTCTAAATAAACACCACACATTACAGTATTTCCCTATACAGTTCTTAACACCTTTAATTTTTCTCTGTGTTTGAGAAACAGAATTCTGTCTAATTAACAATACCACATTGATTGTCTTTTTAATTCTGTCATTAAGTGTGTTGCGCTGTCATTAAGTGTGTTGCGCTGTCATTAAGTGTGTTGCGCTGCCATGAAGTGTGTTGCGCTGCCATGAAGTGTGTTGCGCTGCCATGAAGTGTGTTGCGCTGCCATGAAGTGTGTTGCGCTGCCATGAAGTGTGTTGCGCTGCCATGAAGTGTGTTGCGCTGCCATGAAGTGTGTTGCGCTGCCATGAAGTGTGTTGCGCTGCCATGAAGTGTGTTGCGCTGCCATGAAGTGTGTTGCGCTGCCATGAAGTGTGTTGCGCTGCCATGAAGTGTGTTGCGCTGCCATGAAGTGCGTTGCGCTGCCATGAAGTGCGTTGCGCTGCCATGAAGTGCGTTGCGCTGCCATGAAGTGCGTTGCGCTGCCATGAAGTGCGTTGCGCTGCCATGAAGTGCGTTGCGCTGCCATTAAGTGCGTTACGCTGCCATTAAGTGTGTTACGCTGCCATTAAGTGTGTTACGCTGTCATGAAGTGTGTTACGCTGTCATGAAGTGTGTTACGCTGTCATGAAGTGTGTTATGCTGCCGTCTCCACTCTTCCGCTCTACAGTAATGGCAACTTTTAGAAGACTTTTGAGCATCTAAATACTTAGCTGAGGCAGCCAACAACGAAAAACTAATGTTCACAATGAGTTCCAACAGCTCATCTTTTAAATTTCGTTTCACTCATTCTGGTACAGCACCATACCTGGGTTCAGAACAATTCTCATGATCCAAGTTAAGGTGAATATCAAACGCTGTGACAATATCTTCTCCTACCGCAATATATCGAGCATAGTCCATACAGTAGGTTAATTTCCGAACTAGTGGACGAAAACCGATCAGCCAGCAAGGAGATGCCGAAAAGTAAGTAGTTGCCAGGATGGTGGTGGTGCACTCTGTCGACAATTACTTTACACATATGCATCGTTCACTCTAACGATGCTCCTGTTTCGGGTCACTGCGGGTTTGCATCGATCGTTCCTGTCCTCACGGAGACGGTTTTAAACGGAACACAGTTTTGAAGTGTATCCTTTTTGACCTCAATGACGATTTTCCTCGGACATGTTTTACTAATAACTGTACATTGTAAGGAACAAAATCATATTTTCAGAGATATCATAAAGCGACGTAGCTCGCAAATTACAAATTACTTACTATGGCATCAGTTACTAAGATATGCGACGTCCTGGGGGAAAAAGCAGTACTTCATGATGACGGCACACTTGGGAGCGGCTTCAATTTTTCTCGTTTGCCTCAAATACTCTGTTTTGGCCAGCTATGAATGCTTCGTGAATTTAACTGTAACAAAACACATCAACAGAATACGAAGGGCCATTGCGCGATATATACCGGCAGTGGATCATTTCTGAATGTACGAACTATGAGAGTAGCGGGTATTCATTGTGAGGTTTACAGGAACGACACGACAGTTGAATCAATATTTTACATCAGGATGCCAATGTATAGATTGTTCACAATCAAGAGTGGAACTGGCTACTCCACTATCTTGATTAAACAGAATGTCATCGATGTTTTGCTGAACTGCGCTACTATAGCTGATTCCGAGTATAAAACTAATTACGAAATAACCACTCCAACTGTTATATTGCAGAATTTTTTTATTGCAGCAACTGGTTATGTTCTTAATAAATCGGCAAGCGACTTGTGACTCAAGATGTGGAGTAATTATTAATGTTGCTTTCTAAATATTTTATTTTAATAGATAACAATTGCAGGTGCGTTTCGAAAGATATTTTGGTATTTGTCGTCAAAATAACACTTCAGACTGTAGAAATGTACGTCACCCGAGAATCTTCTACGAATGTTATATGCCTTTGGACCCCACCCCTCTCTCCCACCCCACTCGCATACCCCAAGACACTGGCCATGCCAGAGTGCAGGACAGCCGCTGTCCCTACTTGCAGAATTATAGCGGAAACGATAAGCGACGGCTGTAACCTGTAGCTCGCATGCGAAAGTGCAGTCGTTACCGTGCCACATATGTTTATGTACTTCCTGTCATACTCCTGTAGAAGAGATGGCCGAAGCCGAGTTTCCCTTCCAACTCTGAAAACCTGGTTATGTCCTTCTGAGACGTAACAGATATAACAGACGAGGTGGCGGTGTGGCGGCGTTTGTACATGCAAACTTACTCCCCCATGTTGTACAAAAAAGCAGGACAAACATCCCAAATACGTAAGTACAAGTTCAATGAAATTAGACTTCTCAACACAAACTACCTGGCCTGTGTAATATAAAACCCACTCAGAACTGGGCAGCTCTCTAGCTTTGAAACCGCAACCTCAGGTCCTTAATCTTAGTATGAATACGTAGCTGTAGCCGGATATGGGGACATAAATTTTTCTCAACAAAAACCCCTCCGTTTCAACTTTCAGACGAATACTTTCCTGGTCAAATCTTACAGTGTTTCCTCTTGGGCCAACTCATCATACCGCTGACACTCATATCTCTACCGATATTTACGCAACCAAGACTTCAAAAAGAGGAACTCAAACTGATCAAATCTCTGCGCATGACTTGTCTGCTCATGATATGATAGTCATGACTTCTCGCTGCAAAGTCCAAAAAACAAACCGCAAGTGACCACTTTTAGAGATTTTGAGCGCTTGATTATGTCTGGGTATACAGCTGACTCCCATGATATCTCTTGACAGGGAATGACAGGAAATAACTTTGACATAAATTATGAAGTATCTAATTTCACTGAGAGACTGAATAGTTCATACGGTAAGTTCCGTTAAAAACTGTAAGAGTCAGCTAAAAATCTGCTCCATAGTTTACCGATCAACTCAAACACCTTAGGTGTATCAGAGCCGCAGCACGTAAGAAATGTAAACGGCACCCAACTTCTGTGAATTATTTCGCCTACAAGCAACTACGCAACCGAGTTCATTTGTCAAAAAGAAATGCAAAACTCAGGTTTTTCACTTGTTAGCTGAGGACTTTCACAGGCCCTCCGTCTTGTGGAAAAATCAACGATGCTTATGAAAGAATCAACGATGTCTAGGGACAGGCAGAACTCAATCTGTAACTGAACGTCTAGTTCATACAGAGGATCTAAATGATTATTTCGCCACGCCTATATCTCCACTTGGTCAACGGAAAAGGACGCAAACAAACGATTCTTTTGAACTATCAGTGGTTTGTACAAACGAAAAATCTGTTTTTGCAGCCGGTAAGCCTGAACATGGTTAGGAAGCCAATTGCGCGAATTTGTGTGACAGCTGCAGGGCGACAATATTTCAATACAAATTATCAGTTTCCATGTCCGTCCAATACTTCCCACAATAACTGATATTTTTAACCATTCTCTGACCTCCAGCTTCTTCCCAACGACCTGGGAAAAGTGACTCATAAAATCTCTACCCAATAAGGAAACTGCCGAAGAACCTTCTGATTACAGGTCCGTCCGCATTCTACCAGCATTGTCATTAACGATCAGCTTACCAATTATTTAACATCAGATAACCTTCTGGATGAACAATGTTTCCACTCATACCTTGCATACCGCCAACAGCGTGTAATGACCGGCACAAAGAAGTCACAATGGAACAAAGTAGTGTCATAGATCCCAAAGGGATCAATATTAGGCTCCTTACTTTTCTCGCTGTGTATTAATGATGTGTCTGCTATTATCTCCTACTGCATGTATCATTTGTTCGTTGACAACCTTCAGCTATACCTAAAGGCAAATCCAATAAATCTGCGCACTGCCATCGGAACGTAAATACTGACTGACTGACTGACTGACTTACTTACTTACTTAATTAATTAATTAATTAATCAGAATGGAAGCAGAACATACGTTTGAAATTAACCCATACAAAACACAAACAATCTTAGTGGCTCACCGAAGACTTATTACTCCTCGGTTTAGAGAATCTTTTCCACTCTTCTCAGAAATGACATTTTCTTTTATTCTGAAACATCGCTTAGACTAGACTTAACACACAACTGCATTCTATAAGACGATGTAAGCATCATCTCATTCACTCCAGAAAGATAAGTCTTTCCTCTCGGGCTTAAAAAGATACCCATGAAATCACTAATACCGCCTACCCTTGCTTACGGAGATCCTTTTCTCCGAGGACTTTCGTACGAGAGTTCACGTCGGTTGGAACTGTCGATGAATGCTTGTGTGCGATGTCTGTGATGTATGCTAGTCCCACCATGTCACTCCTGCCCATGAACAAATGTCATGGCTAAGTGCCGACAAGTGTAGAGGTTATCACGCCTTGTGTCTGCTGTATCGTCTTTCAGTTACTGCACTCTTTTCTATCTCCAACCGTCATACTACTATCTGCACAATAAATCAGAAGCACACGTTCTCAACAGAAGCAGAATAATCTCAGTACCACCACGCAGTAATGCAATGTTTCCGTATCATTTTCTGTATCAAGATCCCAACTTTGGTACAACATTCCTCGAAATATTAGAGAAGTTAAAGTCCTTTAGAACTTCAAAAGACAACTAATTGCCCAACTATCACAATAGCTGTCTCTTCCGCAGCTTACACTAGGCAACTCCCCCACCCCCACCACTTTTCACTCCCCTTGTCTACAGCGCTCTCTACTGAAATTCCCTTCTTTCCTAGGAGCCGTTGTCACTTTCATTACCCCTTCCACATTTTCAAATACGAAATAAGGCTTCAAAAGTGCTGCATTAACGAATACATTATTAATGTGTCCAACATCGTGGTCCTCATATCATCATCGTCCAGTTATCATATCATCGTCATATCATCATCGTCATCATATTTGTGACTTTAATATATTTCGTGTGAGTTGTTCCTGGTCAGATTTAAGAGGGGATATTAAGGTCGTAATATGCTCAGGCTAAATCAGCAATAAATAAATATATCATATTGACAATTAAGAAGTCTACAGAATAGTAGTTCAGGTGTCAAACGACGAGTTTACATTACGTTTGAGTCAATTTTTCGAAGGGTTGATTAGATATAACCGATGTTTCAAGACGCGAAGATCGAAAGTTCGACTCACGCGCCATCAGTGGTAATTGATTTGAAATTTACCGTTGCCGTGTCACATTGATCACTGTAGTCAGACTCGTGATCGCAGAATAGCAGTGCAGAATGCCTGCGACGGTATGCATGTGGATGTACATCAGAGCTGCGAACGTTTGTCACCGGACTGCCTTTTCCTGCTTCGTGTTTGGGGTAATCAGTTTTCCGCAAATGGTTCTCCCTTGTTTACGTAAATTTACCGGACAAAATGTTGGTCATCACTTAAAAAAAACCGTGGCCGCTTTCTAGCGATGTATTTGGTGAGACACAGTGGTACAGCGGTAGCTTCTTTGACAAGTAATCAGTTCGAAACCACCCACTACTTAAATTTTGAATAAAATTATCAGCAATGGATTGGTTGGGTGGTTGGTTGTTTGGGGAAGGAGACCAGACAGCGTGGTCATCGGTCTCATCAGATTAGGGAAGGATGGGGAAGGACGTCGGCCGTGCCCTTTCAGAGGAACCATCCCGGCATTTGCCTGGAGTGATTTAGGGAAATCACGGAAAACCCAAATCAGGATGGCCGGACGCGGATTTGAACCGTCGTCCTCCCGAATGTGAGTCCAGTGTCTAACCACTGCGCCACCTCGCTCGGCATCAGCAATGGAGCAGAAGACTTCCGGTATAAGGGGGTCACACTCGTCCTGAAAATGGCCTTGTCAAAGAGGATGGACGAGGTGGATAGAATTTCAGGACAACCTCTTGCTCTTGGGGTGGAGAAACTGCACCTAAACCGCCAACGATTAATGACGTGACGATATAGAAGGAAATGGAAACCACTGCATTGTAACACATACGTGGGCTCTTATTGAAAGTCATGATCACCTCACTATTGGCAGAAGATTCCGGACTAGCCAATCATTCGCACCTCCGGGAGATGAATGGTAAGTGGGAGATAACCAAGAGAAACGTCGAATAACCAACTAGAGTGTATCATACTATGAATCGAGGCGTGGAATGTCTGAATTTTGAACCTGATAGGGAAGTTAGAAAATCTGAAAAGGAAAGTGGAAAGACTGAAACTAGGGACAGTGAGGGGAGGGGGAAATGAAGTTAAACCGGAACAATACAGGAATTTTCGCTCAAATAATTATGCGAAATCATCAACTGCGGCATAAAACAGTATAGTCGGAATAGGTATCGTTATGAATAGGGTAGGGCAGAGAGTGATTTACTTAAACAGTTGAGTGATATAGTTATCAGATTCGACAGCGAACCAACGCCGACAACAAGAGTTCAGGTACACATGTCGTCACAATCAGAACACGAAGAGAGAGAAGAAATACAAGAGGGTGATTAACGGGTAACTCAGTATGTAAAGGAAAATGATAATCTTGTGGAACTGGAACGCTTTAGCTGAGGAATGTATAGAAGAAATAGCTACGAAAGGACGTGGGCTTCGTGGTAGGAATGACTGGGGTGAAAGACTGAGTTCTGTAATAAATTACAGCTGGTACTAAGAAATACATCGTTCAAAAATCGTAAGACGCGGGATTTAATTGGAAAACGGCAGATGACAAGGGAGGATTCCAGTTGTATTAAATCATGATCAAAGACTTCGAAATCAGATTCTGGGTGTTAAGGTATATACGGGACCAGGCAGACTCAGATGAGAGTTTATTAGTGATGAAGAGCAGACTGAACTTTAAGAAAATTGTGCGGAAAAGGCAAAGTGAGGAGAAGTAGGATATAGAACTATTGTGAAATTATGAGATGGCGGATAAGTTCTTAAATGCAGTAGATACTTAGATAATTAACACCACAATAAGCTGTCCAGTTGAAGGGGATATGACACCTCTAAACAGCGTAATCTCAGGTATTAAGAGAGCAAGTGTGAAAAAACCTTGGGTAACAGAAGAAATACGTCAATCAATCTATTAAGGAAGGAAGTACAAAAATGTTCAGGGCAAGACAGGAATTTAATTAACGTTTTGGCCGATTCTTCCCTGGTTTAGAAGTTAGGAATGATTTTTATCTACCCAAAAGCCCCCGTCCTCCATCTCCCACAAGCCTTGTTGGCACGTCGTCTTCCAAAGCTGGAACACGTACAACTGCATGATGAAAAGCCCCCAGGATGCCGTAAAAGATTTATACAAAAAAAATTAAAACACGGAGTAACCAGAGGGTTGGCAAAGACGTTAATTATAAATACGCGATAAGGTGGAGACAAATGAAAACATTTTTTATTCAATTCATTGCACAGTTTTTTTGTTTTAGACAGACACAGTCAGACTATCTCGTATGTAGGACGACGATGTGCGATTTTAGAGATTAAGTATTGCGATCTCGTTGTATTATATGTGTGAGTGAATGCTATAATGTTAAAAAACCGTATCAAGCATTTTATTTACTGAAGTAAGTGAAGAGGAAAATTACAGGAAGAGGATTTTCATGATTACGACAAGCGCTGGTTTCCCCAGAGTCCTCTACCGCCTGCAGCTTCAACAAAAATGTAAGGAAGTCCGATGCCCAAAAGAATACCAATAAGCACAGAACATTTTAACAACGCTGTCATATACAACTATGATTCATTCAGAAATCTCTTTTTTTATATTACAAACACTGGGTCCACCATGTCTTCCAGATCGACTCTCATTTATTATTGTGTCACGTCAGCAAATAGTTCTTCCCTCTGGTAGAGACTTTTCATATACTCTCTAAATCTATCGGTTCTATCCTCCACATTTATCATTGGAATTCCTGCTGGGCTATTAATGCCGACACCTTTGCTTTCAATTTCTAGGGAAGTTATTTTGACTTTGTGTATGTTGAATCCGTCCATTAGACGACTGTTGAATTTGGATTTTTCCGCATTTTTTCCCAGCCATTTCGCTCTAGCTTCCATGCGCCTCAAATTACTTTATTTGTGACGTATATTGTTTTATTTCTGTCTGTTCCATAACATTTTTGTACTTCACTCGTCAACCAAATGAAGTTTTTCTTTTGTTATCTCAGGTTTCTTCGCAGTTACCTTCCTTTTACCTACTTCGGTGAGTCCATTGACTATGACTGCTCGTTTTATGGGAGTTCATTCCTCTGTTCCACTGAACTCTATACGGCGCTATTCACTATCGTAGTATCAACAGCCTTTCAGAATTTCAAGCTTTCGTGAACATTCCTCATTTTTTAGTATCTCACTTCTTCACTCAGTGGTGTTTTCTGGCGATTTCCTTGAATTTAAGCCAACTTTTCGTATCTCTCTCTCCCCGACCCCCCTTTCCTGCCCACTGCCGGCCGGAACACCTATCCCTCCAGAAAACTTTTTTTTTTCCACACTGTTGTAATTTCACAGTAATGGTCGCGTGGTGGCATATTGTTCAGCTCGTAATGCCTCAGTCTAGTCGGACCGTAACTGCGGGATGGTTTGTAATCCTCTAGGCACAAATCACGGAGGACAGTTTAAATTTACGGCTACTGGCGTCCACTCATGGCTGGGCACAAATTCGTGCCGCGAACGCATATTGCTGCACGCATTATGAATTCCTCGTGGTGCTACGTAGGCGCCGACCGCAGCCAGCGAAGAGTGTCATGTCGGTGTTTATCACACGCGCACAGCACAGACTTCATGGAACATTTCACTCATCACTAAATCCGAAAAAATAGGAAAATAGGCACGAGGAGACGAAAGGAAGCGTCTGTAGCTGATAAGAGCAATAACAGGAAGTAGAAGATGACATCACCTTTAAAAACTGACCTATAAAGGAACTCCTATCAACTAAACGGTGATGACTGAATTCAGTCATGTGAACTTTTATCTGAAGCTAAGTTCCTACATTTAAATAAATTACAAATTTGTTTGACGTTAGCTTAGTTTCGGTTGTTCCTTTCCGTATGCGGATCTATGGTCAATACAGAGGCCTTTTTTTTTTTCAGGAACTAGCAAATGAAGACTGTTCCTGTAATTTCAAATATAATCGAACATTTAGCATGGTCAAAATTATTTTACAGGATATAAGAAAATTTAGAATTTCTTTGGCTCTCTTACTCCGTCCCGAAATAATTGTGTACATCACAACGGTCACTTGCATACGCTGTTGAAGGGAAAGACAGAGCACAATATGTTAGTGCAAACGAGCAAAAAACAATAATTCGATGACGTATCAACATTATTTACATACAGTACTTATTTTCTGGGAAATGCAACTTGGTGCTAACTGAATACGAATTACAGTCCAATCTGCTAACACATGTCAGCCACCACCTGAAAAAAATTATGAAATCTCTGCGTCTCATGATTCCATGTTTGAATATCAGTTACAAGATTTTGGCGGGTTTTCTTTCTAACCGCTGTCAGTAAGATATGGCTGATACAGTACGTGCTATATCGACGATGTTCAAGGGCGATTGACGTTGTACATAGATTAATGAAATACCAGCGTAACGTCACGTACTTGCTGCATTGCCTGAAGGAGGGCAACATGGTTGTTCTTAGTGAAGCATTGAAAGTATTGCTTTCTGATTACGGCAAGGACTGCACACTTGGAAAGGATTACATCAGTAAACGGCTTGTAGTGTTACAAACATCACTGATAGTGTTTAATACTGCTTATGTATTTCCGTTTTCAGTTTTGCACAACCCCAATGGTTTTTCACAGTGTCGATATCCATGCATTAAAACATAGACGATGACAGATTTCTTTAACGTGTTCCTGTTTTTGAATCATATTACTTCCTCCCACACACATAACACGGAATGATCACGGCGAAAAAACTCGAGAAATTAGTGTCAATACAGAGGCTTATCGACACACACAGTTTGCCCACGCGCTATTCGCGAGTGGAACAGGGAAGCGGAGGAGTGGGGGGGGGGGGGGGGGGGGGGGAGCGAGGGGGGGGGGGAGGATCAGTTAGTGGCACCAAAAAGACCTATCACCACGCACCGTTAGGGGCTTGTGGAGTGTGATGTAGATGTAGGAGGTATTATGTAACTTTGAAATGATGCAACTCGAGATCAGTAAAAGAAATATGATTGCAAGAAGTGGTCTTTTTACTGGGACTGTCGTAAAAGCTGAGTACAGACGTTGTAATTCCACAGACATGGTTCCGCACAAGATTTAATGACACCGCCCCCGCCACCCATATATATCTCATGAACTCATAAGAAACAAAGAGCGAAATTCCCATCTTATTAAGTATTACATAGGAATACATACAGAAGTGTTTTGCGTCAGATTACAGCTGCGTTTACAATTTTGTAACTTCACTTCCAATTGAAAAGAAACTGGAAAGACACGCTCATTTACTTGGCAAGGAGCAATAGACGAAAGAGACCACCAAAATTGCTTTTGTCTCCGGAAATACATACCCTATTTCTTGCGATTTTGAATTTCTGTTGCGAACTTGAAATGGAATGTTTTCTTCAAAGCAATTTAAGGAAATCGTTGAGCCGGTAACAGTAACATTATGTATGTTACAGCAGTTAAACTGTTCTTAAGAAGCTAGATGAAGTATGGCTTAGAACAACGTACTATGTTTTCGCTCTAGAAAGCACTAAATAAAAATCAATTGCGTGGAAACTTGTTGTGGTGAAAAATTAAGATAAACGTAAAAGTAATAGCGGTTTGAAACCCATACCGCTAGCAATAAATGTAACTTGAATGCTCTTCAGTTATTATCTTCCGTGACTTGTCTTTCCTCAGAGAGAAACCATACGTTTAAAAATTATTTCCATATATTTCTCATCTTGCTGTATTTGCATACTCTGCTAGGGATTCAAACAGCCATCATTCACATTTCCTTTGACGTTCATTATGTATTTAGTAACAAAAATATAATCTTTTAAAGATACGATCTGTCGCTATCCCTCCTCTTAACGTGCATGAGGGCGAAATTGTCAAGCTGTATTCCATTATAAAAAGGGTTAAGATTCAAAGCGTCGACCGTATGAAATTTCTGAATTTCAGGTTTGTTTGCACAGATTTCCATACGGCTTAATCAGCCGTCGTGGCCACCGGCGCCCCGTAGCGGTTATCTGCATTGCAAATTTGAAAGCAAAAACTATTCACCCCTAGTGGGCGAATCCCGTGCTGGATTCTGAGATAAAGCACCGGCGGAAAAAATTACATGCGATGCGAGCGGGACAGACCTATCCCCCTGGACTTGCTAATCCCACTGAAGGAAAGCGGAACCACAGCGCGTAGTGCCGAGGTCTGTCTTCAGTGAGAGTGTGCAGAGTGACCAAGACTCAATGCCGTCTGTTATTAATCGTACTGATGTTGCGAAACTATGCTTTTACGGTACAGTGAAAAGAAAACAACAACAGGAGTATCATCAGACAGCTTACCCAAATAAGACACTGGTTGCCTAACGTTTTCTACTTATATAACGGCGTCCACGAATCTGTCTCCTGCACACCGAAACTTAAGTTCCGAGAATTTGTAGTTAGACTAATGTTCAGACCCCAATTCCCTGAAACTGACTTTCTGCATGATACAATTCATGGCATCGCATACTCTATGTATCACTTGATTATCGCTTTCTATTGTGTAAGGGGAAGATGTGTTTTCATTACGTAGCTACTGAACACGTTTATTTTTTAGGCAGGTTTCGGAGCATTATAGATATAAGAGGTGCATGCATTTCATTTACGGCTGTATAAACGTCAAGTCAGTGCATTGCCCCTTCGACAAACAGTGCCTTTGGTAAAGGGAACGCGATCGAAATACTAACATGAAAGAGTATAAAAATGCGAAAAACTGTAGGCCAGTTCCAAAATGCTTTAGATAGACACTTGTATGAGCATTTTTGAACAATACAAGGGCCGGCCTGGATGGCCGAGCGGTTCTAGGCGCTACAGTCTGGAACCGCGCGACCACAATGGTCGCAGGTTCGAATCCTGCCTCGGGCATGGATGTGTGTGATGTCCTTATGTTAGGTTTAAGTAGTTCTAAGTTCTAGGGGACTGCTGACCTCAGAAGTTAAGTCCCATAGTGCTCAGAGCCATTTGAACCATTTTTGAACAATACACGGCGCACAATTATTCTGCTGTGAGTGACCCAGCTCTCGAAGGGTATCTTGTCCAGTTTCAGCACTTTGCTATCGAGCATGTTTACAAGCTGCCCTGAACGCCACCTTAGTTACCATGTCTATTTGCACATTACAGCCATTAGCTAGCACACGTTATGTTTCATTAAGCACCTGACCCGGTTCCTGTTCATTTTCGGCGACCACAGCGATGCCACCAGGAAACAGTATCACGCTGTGTATTCGTACAAGACAAAAAACTGACATCGGGGTAATAATCCTGTCTTTCACCTTCCCTGATTTTGGCTTCTTGTTTAATCCCCTGAACTCGGGCCGCTCAGTATTTCACACAGTGAACGGCTCTTCTATTCCTGTAATTACTATCAATAACGTAAAAAGGGAAAACGCTTTAACCATTTCACATCATCGAAGTCCTCATACAAATCTACAAATACCACGTATGTTTTCCTGTTCTTCCTAAATCTGCCATCTATTACTAGATGAAACACTAAAATTGCGTGTAGAGTACCCTTGCTTCTCCTGAAATCATACTGGCCATCGGGGTAACAAATAGGAAGTTGCGGGACACAAAATGGAAACCTCGTCCTTGTCAAACTAGACCTGTAAGTCTGTAAATGCTTGTAAAAGTCTATGAACATTAAGTAACTTTTTTTGTTGTTCTTAAAATGTTGAACTAAAACATGTGTAACATCCCCGTAAAAGTGATCCACTGGCGAATAAAACTGTACTACTACGACTAGACTACTGTCGCGTGTTCTGTCCGTAGTCGTTACCAAATATATGCTACGTGGCCTTGGTTCTTTCGCACATTCCAACGTCCACCAGCTCCAGAAGCACCTAGTTTGACCACCGCGCTTCAGTGGCAGTCCAGTTGTGATGCATTCAAACAAATTCAACGAGTTTCCGTACATGTATCGTCGTTAAAATAGATTCAAACATGTTCTAAACAAATCACAGCACGACTAGTTTAACGGTAGTGACAATCGTAGCTCCGGTTGAAAATACTGTGAATGAGAGCTTTACCTAACTTGTCCTTGAAAACCCACACAAAATGATGAAAGCAAAAGGTTTATCGCTCACATTTTCGCTGTTCGTGCAGTAAAACTGCCGCATGAACCACGACGTTTTTATTTACTACTTAGTTTTGCTACTAATTATATTCGCGACCAATTTTGCAGCCAGTATTCACATACTACTGAATGCACCAGAGAATTACATCACTTTACGACACACAGTTCAGCAGATACGGCATCAAATACTGAGATGCGTAAAAATGGAACTCTATTCACAACATACTTTGTAGACAGAAGCCACATATACCACTGGATGCACCTGCAAAATTATACGGCTGTACAGCACGTAAGTTCAGGAGATACGACGTCATAAACGCTGAGCTGCATGAAAATGAAACTGCAGACGAAATTCTCAAGAGATACCAGGGAAACATACGTGAAGTATATTTAACATGTTTGTACATGGGTAAAGCAACTGGCAAAAAACTGATCCTAAATGCCTGGAACGACTTCAATCAAATTTGATGTACAGTCCTGGACAAAACGAGCGAGACCCCTCGCCTTTTCGTTACGCTGATCCGCACATCTTTGAAGCCTGCTCATCGAGATAAAATAATTCTTTTAGTAAGACAAAGTACTCAACATCGTTACGAATTAGCAAAATATTACGCGCATTCGGCCACGAAACGGTTTGTGTCATCGTTCAGACCAGTCACACTAGATTATCGTTGCTGAACTACCATGAAAGTGTGCGAAATTCAATTCCACGCCTGTGCATAGTATGCTGGTAGCACTTCGTCGCTTTGCCTGTTATGCTGTGTAGCAGACTTGAAAGCTGTGCGGATTAGCATAACGAAAAGGCGAGGGGCCTCGCTCATTTTGTCCACTACTGTACATATTAGTTACGATCTGGAAAGAAATACTGTGGAAGCAAGAACGCCCAGCCTCCTATTGGGGTTCGCATGTTACCATGGAGAGGGCGAGGGAGGGAAACAGAGAGAGAGAGAGAGAGAGAGAGAGAGAGAGAGAGAGAGAGAGAGAGAGAGAGAGAGTGAGAGAGAGAGAGAGGAGGGGGTGGGAGGAGGAGGAGATGGACAGGGGGAGAAGGAGCAGGTGGACAGACATTGGAGGGAGGGCGGGGGAGGAGGAGGAGGAAAGGTGTAGCTCTGAGGAGGACAAACCCGTTCTGATTTTAGTAGTACTAAACGGTGGAGGAAAAGTACTTGAGTTTTATGCAAGACAACAGTACGAAAAGAGACAATTTGTGGAGCCCTACCACCAGCGATGTCATGAAGATAACTTTTACAATTGTTTTTATATTTCGAGAGTATGTTTTGGGTTGGTGCAGACTGACAGAGTGGGTGGAGATGCAGAGTGAAAAAACGGGGGTGCGGATTAACAGAGAGGGGGAGGCGCAGATTAACAGAGGGAGGGGCAGGAGGAGATGGACAGAGGGTGAGGCGATGGAACAGGTGGACTAATAGAAGATCAGAATAAATATGTACCTCGGCAACGTCGAATACTCAGCTAGTAAACAAATTTGTAGCCGAGATGGGAAAACTCAGCATTAAAACTATTCACACTCTGATTTGCATTATATGGTGTGTATACGCCCCATCCCTGTCTGAGGAACTTTGCATAAGGTACTGCAGTGACAATCACAACAACGAGTTTGTGTCTGCAAACAACAAACAAAGTGAGAGAAGGAAAAGGAAAGTTATGAGTCAGTATATTCTTGATTTCATGGTTTTTATGGAGAGATTACGGTTGGACTTCCCTACACTGCCAGCTTCAGTAAAGGCGAGACCTAAGCTGAGAGAATGGTGAGGATGAGAAGGAAATTAGATTCAGCCTTTCGCAGGAACTATCCGCGCATTCTGCTCGAGTTATTGAAGAAAACCGCGGAAAGCCTGAATCTAAGCTTGTCAGATCAATATACGAATTATTGTCGATATTCTGGACCACTGCGCCACGTCGTTCTGTAGCGGAAGAGTTTTGGGGTCTGCTGACACGCATGTATCAACATTATAAACGAGTTACAGCTCGAATCACTTCCCTGTCGGCAAATATGCTACGGTGAATAGGGCATCACTCAAGATAACGTAGCTGATTACAAAACGTGGGGAATAAACGTGCTTCTCTGTACAAGGTTATTCTCAGTATCTTCAATGTTTCAGAAGAGGACTGCGAGAGAACTGCAAGACATACAAAATAGTGGACAGAGCGTGTCTTCACGTCTTTCACTCAAATTAAGGTGCTCAATGTGGGCACCGTTTGCGGCGCGGCAAACGTCAATATGCAAGTCCAATTTGTTGAAGTCACTGACACAAATTGTCCGGGATGGCACAACAGCAGCCCACTTTGGAAATCTGCATTGGGTTGCCCTATCAGCAGGCGCTTACTAATTCTATGTGACGGTACTGAAATGCTGATTTGTACGTTAAGTTCTGACACGCCTGCCGCTAGTACAACTATCCCATGGCGCGTATTACTAATCGAAACTAAGACATGCTCTATCCAATGTTATTCAGCATCTCTTGCTGTTTTGGCGCTGTCGAATTCTGAAACTAGGTACTTGTGAAAAACCCATAATCTGTTCACTTTAACTGTTTTCTTGCTGGTACGAGAGTACGTAGCTAAATGTGCACATTTATTTGATGAAATTTATATTTTGTTCTACAGTGTTGCAAATAGCTAACGGCAAGGTAATCGTATATACACGGTGTCCCAGAATTGTTACGACAAACTTCGAGGTATTCTACAGAGTGTCTTGAGGAGTAAATTGACAACGGGAACCCATGAGTGGAAACGTCATTCTACGACGCGGTAGAACGTAGAAGTTCTAGGTGCCAGCGCCTGCCATTAGGCCACCTCTTCAGCAGCAAACGTGACTTCAAACGCTGACGTAACGTAGGCGGAACGTCTCGCAATGTTGTTTCTTTTTCCACTGATCGCGATTGATTGCCACGATCGCCAGTGGAAAAGAAGCAGCCAGCTGCTGCCGCTTAGAAAGGCCTTCTCTCTTATGAATGCGATGCTCTTTTGCCTTTGTGAACTACGATTTCGGACATGTGTTTCCAGCCGCAGTTTATTTTGCTCCTGTAACCCTTTAAAATCCCCAATGATTTTCAGTATAGAGGTTAAAAACAAACTGTAGGTGGAAAACCGTGCAAGACGTTTCGCGTACGGTAAGAGGTCATGTTTACTGCCGAAGGCGTGATCCAGTGGCGCCTACGGCTTCGACGCTCGTTGAATTAGCTTTCCTCAAGTGGGCACTCGCCGAAGTAGTGCGTCGTAACATTTCAGGAACACCCTGCATGGTACTGTTGAATTCCCTTAATACTTTCGCTGTTGTCTACAGCAAACTGCTTATTTGAGCTTGGAAAACTCTTTTTGTTCTTCTGGTTTTTTAAAACTCCTTTTGTTCTTCTGGTTTTTTCGGGACAGCTTTAGGAAACAACTGACTTCTGTCCACAAGGGACACTAGTTCTTAGGTAAGCAAAAATAAATAGAGACACAATCTACTTTCACAGTAAGCTTACTGCCGTGCTTGGATTTGCAGAAAGATCTGCTGGCGGCCCTCAGCTCTGACTCTACCCTCGGGTGCAGCACTGCAGAAAGCGAGACGCCAGCTCGCCCACACGGACCCAACAAGCCCGCCTTTTTCTGCCCGCCGGCCGGAGACGTGCCGCGACTGTCAACCCGCCGCCGGCACGTAGCCTGCCCACTACCGCCGACGTCATTTAGCTGCGGCGCGGCGCGGTTTTAATCTGTTTGATTCTGACGAGGTAAATTTGAATTCCAGGTCGGCGGCGCGCCGGGGGCAGGGCTCAGTAATTAAGAGCGGCCCCGCAGCCACCTCCATAAAGCCGCACGTCCCGTCTCATCCTCCGCGCTATTGGCCATTTGAACCTCCAACCTCCGGACGGCGAAATTCTGATCGGGTAAGGCAAGCCCTGCACTGGATGTAGAGAAAATCACAGGGCTTTATGACCGCGAACAATGTATCGATCTACATCTACATCCATACTCCGCAAGCCACCTGACGGCGTATGGCGGAGGGTACGTTGAGTACCTCTATCGGTTCTCCCTTCTATTCCAGTCTCGTATTGTTCGTGGAAAGAAAGATTGTCGGTATGCCTCTGCGTGGGCTCTAATCTCTCTGATTTTATCCTCATGGTCTCTTTGCGAGATTTGCGTAGGAGGGAGCAATATACTGCTTGACTCCTCGGTGAAGGTATGTTCTCGAAACTTCAACAAAAGCCCGTACCGAGCTACTGAGCGTCTCTCCTGCAGTCTTCCACTGGAGTTTATCTATCATTTCCGTAACGCTTTCGTGATTACTAAATGATCCTGTAACGAAGCGCGCTGCTCTCCGTTGGATCTTCTCTATCTCTTCTATCAACCCTATCTGGAACGGATCCCACACTGCTGAGCAGTATTCAAGCAGTGGGCGAACAAGCGTACTGTAAGAAGTACAGCTAAAACAATAGCATGAAGACAAGGAATGAGAATAGAAATTCCAAATGAAGTGTATTCAGTAAAGAACCCGCCGCATAAGGTCAAACATGTAAAGGCTCGAGCAAAAGATGAACAAAAGTTTATTTGAAGTATGTCAACACTACTCTCCTCCTTTTAAATACACCTTCAAGTGGCCGTGAACAAATTAAACACTTCTGGGTAAACAGAGAGAGTACTTCAAGCGGAAGGCCTAGTAATAACGAAAATAAATTCCAACGTAAGAGTTCTTGGCATAGCTATGATAGAACCAGTCCCTTCCGAGTGTCTCAGCACTGTAAGGCTAGTTAACGTCTGAACAAAGAAATGTCTTTTAGTCTACGTACAAACAGGACACTAGACGGAACGGCTGGTAAAGAATAAAACAAAAGTTCTGAAGTTCTGAACGCCCTTAAGGTGATAGCACAATCCTTGATGCACCGGGTAGGCCTGCAAAAACCAAGCCCAATTATACACACATCAAAAAAAGTTTTGCATCACCCCGGTTCCCAGAAGTCCGAAGATAGACGTTGACTGCGGATACTGTATCACAGACACAGACAGGGTGTTCAGAGAAGTCACCAAACCCATCCAAAGATGTAAACAACCATGCATGAGCAGCGCCTATTAGACGGAGAGAGTCCGACAGCCGATCAGTTCCAGTTATTCTACCAGGAAGGAGGTACACGTCTCGTGTCGTCTGTAGTTCAACCATGCCTAGACGGTCAATACCGCGGATCGATCGCGTCCACATTTGTTACTTTGTGCCAGGAAGGGCTCGGCTCTCAACAAGGGAAGTTTCCATGTGTCTCGCAATGAAACAAAGCGATGTTGTTCGGAAATGTAGGAGATACAGAGAGACAGGAAATGTCGATGACATGCCTCGCTCAAGCCGCCCAAGAGCTACTGCTGCAGTGGATGACCGCTACCTATTGATTATGGCTCGGAGGAACCCTGACAGCAACGCCAACATGTTGAATAATGATTTTCGTGCAGCCACAGGACGTCGTGTTACGACTCAAACTGTGCGCAATAGGCTGCAGGATGGACAACTTCACTCCCTACGTCCACGGAGAGGACCATCTCTGCAACCACGACACCATGGAGCGCGGTACAGATGGGCCCAACAACATGCCGAATGGACCGCACAGGATTGGCATCACGTTCTCTTCACCGATGAGTGTCGCATATGCCGTCAACCAGACAATCGTCGGAGACGTGTTTGGAGGCAACCTAATCAGGCTGAACAACTTAGACACACTGTCCAGCGAGTGCAGCAGCGTAGAGGTTCCCTGCTGTTTTGGGGTGGCATTATGTGGGGTCGACGTACGTCGCTGGTGGTCATGGAAGGCGCCGTAACGGCTGTACAATACGTGAATGCCATCCTCCGACCGATAGTGCAACCATATCGGCTGCATATTGGCGAGGCATTCGTCTTCATATACGACAACTCGCGCCCCCATCCTGCACAACTTATGAATAACTTCCTTCAGGATTAACGACATAACTCGACTAGAGTGGCCAGCATGTTCTTCAGACATGAACCCTGTCGAACTTGCCTGGGATAGACTGAAAAGGGCTGTTTATGGACGACATGACCCACCAACCTTTCTGAGGGATCTACGCCGAATCGCCGTTATGGAGTGGTACAATCTGAATCAACAGTGCCTTGATGATCTTGTGGATAGTATGCCACGACGAATGCAGGCATGCATCAATGCAAGAGGACGTGTTACTGCGTATTAGATGTACCGATGTGTACAGCAATCTGAACCACCGCCTCTGAAGGTCTCTCTGTAAGGTGGTATTAAATGCAGTGTGTGGTTTTCATGACCAATAAAAAGGCCAGAAATGATTTTTATGTTGATCTCTATTCCAATTTTCTGTACAGGTGCGAAGACTCTGAGAACCGAGGTGATGCAATTTTTTTTTTTTTTTTTTTTTTTTTTTGTGAGTGTAGGTTCTTGACACTCGTAAGGTACAACGAAGTCTGATTAAAGTTCTGGATACATTCGTGTAGAAATGATATCTGTGAGACGACAATTAGTCTTTAAGTCCCTGCAGTGGAAGTTTCCAATTCTGGCGAAGCCGAACTGAAGACAATCACAGCCCGACGGTCGCTCACCACGCCGACGCCGCATCTTCTTCTGGGTGAGTACGCTGCAGGATCCAGTGTGAGAACACTGTCTAAGACGACGGTGACAGCGTGGAGCCGGCTCCGGAGTGAGCCCCTGTTTGAAGACGTGCTTAGGCATTCGACACCTGGACCAGGAAGGCTCAGAGTGAACGGACTTCTCTGGGCCAGTGCGCCGGCCTCTGTACAGCCCTTGGCGCCAGGAAACATTCGGTCACCTGGCTGGCGTCAGAAAGAGATCTGTGGGGCCAGCGAACTCTGATGCCACCTCGGCCAACGTCTGGTGGTCTCAATTAGCGACGCACGCTTTAAGTTAGGGATGAGAAAAACCGACGGGTTAAAACCGATACTGGTATTTTAGTTCTCAATAAACAGTATTTCTCCGTATTTCTTTGGCATCATTTAAAACAGGTGCTGGGTAGGAAACACCGAAATATCAATTAGTCATAGCACCAGTACTAAAAGTTTGCTTTTTGAATTTTAAAAACGAGTAATTTTTATTTGTAGAATTTCAACTGCTTTGAAGTTTTCGGTTATAATAGAAAATGAGAATAGGTATCAGTGCAATTTTAATGACAATGCCGACAAACTAGCAACAAACACATTGCATGAGAACTGGTACAGCGTTGCTGAGACAATAATTTACACCTTTAGCATGTGGCGTGGCCTGTTAGTTAATGTGTATGTAAATGCAGTGGCCAGACGTATCCAAGCTGCTCTAGAAGACAGTTTCCCGCCGTCATCATCGGGCTTCAGTTGTATAACAGAACGGCACCATCCTTAGTCGGGAAGTGCATCATGAAGTGCTGTATCAATGAAGTACATAATGCTCCATTTGATTTAAAAGATTAAAAGCGGGAGGATCCACAAGAAACTTGCGCCATCATAAGAGAAAAAAACTTAAAACTTCATAATTAGTTCATAGTTTACGATAAAAAGACAAAGTAGCTCATCTCCTGTCTGTGTCTACATAATATGCCTGTATGTGCGTATAGACCTTGAAAAATTGAGTTTCTCAACCCCGGTTTTTATCCTTCGGCACTGACTACTCGTAATGAGCAAAAAGTGGTATAACCTTGTGTTGAATTCGATTTTAGAGCAGAGTTTCAAAACATTAAAATCAGTACAAGAATACAGGTAATTTTCTGTAGTGTTGAAACACCAATTTTCGAGAGGAGCCGCGAACAGTGGACGGACTAAGGTTTCTTTTTTTGCCTGTTTAATATTCTGTGTATCTTGAAACTATGGGAGTCAAAATTTTTCAACCATTGTTCGATTACTCCTACACTGCAGAAAATGTTAGGAACAATAAAAATGATTATCAGTTATTTCTGAAACTGGTTATTTTGAGCGGTTTTAACGGTCAGGTTAAACTGGAGTTGAAAATATATATATTAGATAAGATAAGCGCGATCCCTGCCTCAAATATTGTTTGTAGGTAAGCAGGCTGTCCGGATAACTCAGATGCAATACGGGTTGCAGATGGAGTAGGCGTAAGCCGACGACACTGCATTCGGGACGCAGAATACGGCCCTGCAAGGCCTGCACAGAATGCCATCTGTTCCGTCCCATTCCGAAGAATTTATTGCAAATCATCCAGTGTATTGCAAAAGGCTTCCACATGAACCCGATGGGAACGGAGTAGAAGTGATTTCATTGTATAAAATATTTCAGTGTGATTTTTGCACTTGTGAAGCATGGAAGATTCAAGTGTAGCGTTTTATAGACGATGACGATAAAACAGACTTTAAAAAAGTGCAATTCCTCGGAGGTACACGTGTGCTTAATTTTAACTATCACAAAGATCTCGTACTTCCTCAACAATATTATTATTTCCCGATGCTAACAACCATAGGCTTGAATACGCGCGAATACTTTCAAATTATCACTGATTTTATAATGTAAAAATAGTGTGTGTGATGTAGACACCTGACCTTCGAGCGAAATGCTTGAGCTTCCAACGGCACGTGATATAAACGAAGATATATCTGTGTGTAACATCTAGTGAACGTTCAAGTCGACAGAGGAGTCATCAGAGGCAGATTACAAGCTCGGATTACGAAAGGATGGGGAAGGAGATTAGCATTGCCCTTTTCACAGGAACCATTCCAGTATTTTCCTGGCGCGATTTAGGGGAATTCCGAAAAATCTTTATCTGAATGACTGGACGGGGATCTGAACCGTCGTCCTCCCGAATGCGAGTCCAGTGTGCTAACCACTGCGCCACCTAGCTCGGTATCCTGGTCGAACCCCCGAATATTTTGATGATGCTCTCGTTTGGCGACACGTTTCGACGCTCCGTACATCCGCAGATTTCAACACAGCTAAATTTAATATAAGGCTTAGACTCACGTTGAATGAATAAACGAAACTAACAAAGCAGTCAGAGCTGTTATCAATATCCAAAACCTTTTGGGATAACATTTCACTTCTATAGAATTCTGCGCAAGTATAGCCGTACCAAATATTTTCTTCCTATCACAGTGCCCGATTCTCAAACACTCTTTTTATGGTAGAAAATATTCTTACACAAAGCAGCACAGAATACTTACCACTTGTGATACCAGCGACTGGAGAAATTCAATTAATCCATGAACGTATTCTTCTTTTCTTCTATTTGTTTGCAATTTACTGAAGTGAATCATTTTTTTATTACAGTTATAGACCGCTTAGAACCTAAGACTATGGTACAATATTTTTCTTCTTATCTCCACGGAACTTCATGCGTTGGCTGGCGGCCTTGGTCTGCTCATTTGACATCATCCTCCTACATTGTCCTTTTAGTTGTTGGATAGAAATTTTTGCATTATTGATCAATAGCCTGAAATACTCCCTCTCCTGTATGGTGTCTTCTGTGATGTCAAATTTTCTCAAATTCCTTCTTGTCTCTTTCGGCCATCCCGTGGTGGTTTTTCAATTTCGAAATGACATTTAAAAATTTTCTTCTATAGCCTACTCTTATCACTACTGTAAACATCGCCGTGAAACTTTATTCTCCTCTTCCGTATTCTCTCTGTGAATGTTTCTACGTTTCTGTATAGATCTTCATTTATCCTCTTCGTCCAGTTCTTTTAGTTCAATGGTCCTAAAAATTTTCTGAGTACTCTCCGTTCTTTCTTTTCCAGTTCTTCTTGTTCACCTTTTTTATTCAGTGTTAGGTATTCAGATCCGTATAGTGCTTCCGGTTCAGTTACTGTTGCGTAGTGTTTAATTTTTGTCTGGAACGATACTGAACTTTTGTTACATCAGTTTTGAGAAAGTTTGTACGCTTTGCTCTTTCTCTACATGTGATGGTATCTAATCCACTTGATTGTATCCTTTCCCCCAAATACTTAAACTTACAAACTCTTTTTACGTTTCCATGCTGTGTTTGTATATGAAACATCTCGTTACTCTAGGTACATTACATTTTAATCATCTTGTAAAAGATAAAATCCTGAAGTCATTCAATTCTGTTTTCTTCTTTTTTAGTCATTGACTGTACTTGAATATATCTCTATTCTCACAGGTAACTAACTAGGTCGGCCCGGAAATAAAGACGGTATCTCCCCGAGGCCTGATGGTTTCCTCTTGCTGAAGACGTGAGCAAGGGCCTCTGCAGTTATTACTGTGATTAACACAGAAAGGAATTTTAAAAAAATTGAAAATTTGCCACGAATCCAAAACGAAGGCATAAGTCAAATGGAATTATTAAAGTCACAAGGAAAAAAATGTACGCAGTATTATTTAAAGGTATGAAGGGTGCCTAAGCAGATATTACTATAAAACAGATGTGTTCTCGAAGAAAGAGAGAATTGTACCATGCAGGAGGTACTTCAGATGTCTCTGTGGATTATAAACTACTGGCATTCGCTCGGAAGACAGAATAGGGGGATAAAGGAGATAGAATCTCTGAAAATTTGACATAACGTTGCATTTGAATACTAGATTCTTTTTATATACCTATTTTTATATGTAAATATATATGTGTACATAAAAGGAAATGTTATTACCAAAAATCATGGAAAGTTCTTCAGCGATGTACTTCGTATGTTTATACAATTCGCTAGTGGATATTCGGACAGACATTTTTGGAGAGAGAGAGAGAGAGAGAGAGAGAGAGAGAGAGAAACATTCTTACCACAAATCTCAAGTAGTATTCGAACGACAGACTTCGAGACCTTACACGTTACTGTAACGAACATTCAGATCCATACAGGCTACACATTTTTATACGATATACAAATATAATTATATAAATATGTAACAGTAAAACTTTCTTAGCGAATAGGAACGTTGTATTCATGGTTTAACGGCTTGTGATTAGAAAACTACTACAGAACCGAAATATCACAAATTTTCACTTGCTAAACCAACTTTCGGTGCATTTTTATTCTTGCATCATTTATTTAACGCACGTAATATTAAAATTTAGCGTCGTTTTGGTGACACTGGGCAACTAAATGATGTTGGAGGAGGGTATGGAGAAGACGGGATAAAGGAGAGGGAGGGAATACACTTGTGGTGTAGGGCGCAGAGCGTGAACCATGATAAGTATTCACGCCACTGAAAGTTGCTGCGAGTTACGAACTGATGGCAGCTGCAACATCATCTCATCTCCAACAAACGTACACAAGACAAAAAGGAGCTGAGGGGAAAGCATGGAAAGATGACGGCTGCTGGAGAGAGCCAGCTGAAGATACGCACAGAGGACCAGAAAAAATAAACATGGGATGTGCGATCAGCAATTTACTTTGTGTAAGACTAAGCAAATTGACATACCAATTTGCAGCAGTTATTACCATTATTCATCCATAAAAACTGTAGAAGCAAAATAATTTTGACTTTAAGAGATTATAAGGTGCACAAATAACTATCAGCTGATGTGTGCTTTGGAAGTATTAAAACATTTAAATATCAATAAAATACGCATTAATAAAACAAAGAAAGTCGCACTAAGAATTGATGAGAATGTTACAATGAGCTGAGTGACACACTCTTTACGGTACAGGAGACGCATTCGGTTGTGATTTGCCTCTCATGGTCTGAGATTCTACAACAAAACCTTTTTACTCCCTACTTTCGCTACTAAAATGAAGAGTGATATTTGTTACACAGATTCACACCAATGAAAGTCAATAACTACCTGATATAATCTCAATGCGCCCGAATAGCCCCGAGATAATTTTTTCCGAACTGAACCGTGTCCGGTACGTGCTGTGGCCACACAACACTATGGCGTGCAAGTATCCCAGTGACAACAGAGGCATGCGTCAAGGCGTCGTTTCTCTGAACTTCGTAGTGGACCGCGCAGGGTCCGAGTGCTGCAAAATGAAACGGACGCATCTCGACCAGCGGAGTGGCGACAGCGCTCCAGCCTCTCGGGCGGTGACGTCCGCGGCGTGGGAACGCGGCACGTGACGGGGGCTATCAGCTTATATGCCGGTGGACGTTCCTCGGCGTCGCTCTGACGTCAGCACCGGCGCCGGGTCGCGTTGCACAGGGGTCGACCGCCGCGACGCTGCGTGGGGCCTGCTGCGTGTGTGCGTGGGGTCAGCAGCTTGTCACAGCGAACGGCACAGTTTCGTCGAATCAACGATTAACTTTGTCTTGTGCTCTTACTAGTTTAAATACATCTTCAAATATTGCTGTATTTCGAAGAAGTTCACTCTACGTGATTGATGTTTGTAATGGTACTTGAATTACGAAACCATTACGCCACCTCAACTCAACCTCTCGATGCCAGCAATATTCTACTGTGTTTCTGTACAGTAGTTGACATATTTCTGAGACAACATTCAGATTTGATTTAATTAATGTAGAGGTACTTTGATACATCGATATGTTTATGTTGCAGTGATATTATACTTATGTATATTCATTCTTTTGTCACTATGATCTTTTGACGTACTTGTAACTCTGATTTTTGGGCGCGTAAGCTATTATTAGTTAGTTGTTAGAGAGTCGGACTTGGAGAAGGTCAAGTCTTGGACGTCATGTTGACAAGGTGCATATTGTAGTCAGCTTACAAAATGTGAACTTTAACAGTGAGGAAGACAGTTTTCAAGTATGTTTTGTATTGTGAAGTAATGTTTTGTGTGTTACGTGTTATTGCAGCAAAAGTAATAAAAAAGAAGTGTAACTTAAATTCGGAGTGTTGATTACTTTTTTACATCACCATTGTCCTGCAAAAGTGTAATCTTCAAGAATGGTCGTGAAGCGTATCTACAAAACTTTTGAATATCGCAGAATAAAACCTAGGCCTCTTTGCATTCGAGCTTGGAATCATCACCACCTAGATTTTCGGCGATTGAGCCATGATTTTACAACGAGACCAGCGTGGGAAACACGAAAAGATGAGTGCCTAGTTTATTCATAATTACATGAAATGACTTTATTAACTGTGCTCTAATGACACCTGCCACATAATAACTTTGTTGTAGCCCGAAAATGCAGTATTTAGCAGCGTGAGCAACACCACAATCATCATTAAATTTTGACCTCTGTTGTGGTAGGGTTGTTAGATGTTGGAGGTTGAAAATACAGAATATTTCTTTGCCGTCAACCACAACACAATGTATTTCTTGAAACATATCCACCCTGAAGAGTTTCGCGTCCCCTAAACGTTGGCATCCATTTCTTGTACAAAATATGAACCCAAAATTTCTCTCTAAGTAACTGCTCTGCACTTCAGACTTAAATGCTTGGCAGGGACTTCATCTAATCGCCTTCGAGCTATTCCTCGGCGGTTTCTCTCTCGAACAGCACTTGCAAAAAGTAAAAACCTAAGTCAGTCTCATTTCTGTTGTATTACGAAGGTTGGTTCAAATGGCTCTGAGCGCTATGGCACTTAACTTCTGAGGTCATCAGTCCCCTAGAACTTAGAACTACTTAAACCTAACTAGCCTAAGACATCACACACATCCATGCTCGAGGCAGGATTCGAACCTGCGACCGTAGCGGTCGCGCGGTTCCAGACTATAGCGCCTAGAACGGCTCGACCACTCTGGCCGGCTATTACGAAGGTCTTGTCTTCCCATGTAGGTGGGCGTCAACAAAACTTTTAGGCATTCGAAGGAGAAAATCGATGATTACTCTGTATTCTTGATTTTCTCCTATGTTCTACATCCTAGAGGATCTCCTCAACACGGATCTGTAGGATCGCAAACTGCATGTACTGAAATATCGTGAGAAGATGTCACCGCAACGTATAACATCTTTGTTTTAATGGTTACCAACCCAACTCGGGTGTCATATCCGTGCCACACCCTCCCCTATTTCGTGGTAATACAGTGTCGGAAGTTCCACGCGGCTTTTCGCGGATGATGCTGTAGTGTACAGAGAAGTTGCAGCATTAAAAAATTGTAGCGAAATGCAGGAAGATCTGCAGCGGATAGGCGCTTGGTGCAGGGAGTGGCAACTGACCCTTAACATAGACAAATTTAATGTGTTGCAAATACATCACAGAAGAATCCTTTATTGTATGATTATATGATAGCGGAACAAACACTGGTAGCAGTTAAATCTGTTTTACAGATCTCTGAGAGTATCTCAGATATCTGAGAGTATGCGTACGGAACGATTTGAAGTGGAATGATCATATAAAATTAATTTTTTGTAAGGCGGGTACCAGGTTGAGATTCACTGGGAGAGTCCTTAGAAAATGTATTTCATCATCAAAGGGGGTGGCTTACAAAACACTCGTCCGACCTATACTTGAGTATTGCTCATGAGTGTGGGATCCGTACCAGGTCGGTTCGATAGAGAAGATCCAAAGAAGAGCGGCGCGTTTCGTCGCAGGGTTATTTGGTAAGCGTGATAGCGTTACGGAGATGTTTAGCAAACTCAAGTGGCAGACTCTGCAAGAGAGGCGCTCTGCAACGCGGTGTAGCGTGCTGTCCAAGTTTCGAGAGGGTGCGTTTCTGGATGAGGTATCGAATATATTGCTTGCCCCTACTTATACCTCCCGAGGAGATCACGAATGTAAAATTAGAGAGATTAGAGCGCGCACGGAGGCTTTCCGGCAGTCGTTTTTCCCGCGAACCATACGCGACTGGAACAGGAAAGGGAGGTAATGACAGTGGCACGTAAAGCGTCCTCCGCCACACACCGTTGGGTGGCTTGCGGAGTATAAATGTAGATGTAGAAAAACGTGCCCTTCTTTGAACTTTTTCAATGTCCTCCGTCAATCCTGTCTGCTAAGGATCCTGTAACGCGCAGCAATACTCCAGAAGAGAACGGACAAGAGTAGACTCTTTAGCAGACCTGTTAAGTCTCTTAAGTGTCCTGCCAATAAAACGCCGTCTTCGGTTCACTTCTCCCGCAACATTCCAGTTTAAGTTGTTCCTAACTTTAATCGCTAGGTATTTAGTTGAAACAACGATATTTAAATTTTTATTATTATAATGCGACTGAAATTTAACGTATTCTTTTTAGTACTTATGTGGAGGACTTCAAACATTTCATAATTTTCTAATTAGTGTTGATCTGATAACTTTACTAAGTAACCGACAGCATCATCTGCAGACAATCGAAGCACGCTGTTCACACTGACACCTAAGCAGTTTATGCAGATTCCGAACACCAGAGCACTTGTAACGTTTCCTTGCGGAACTGTTCATAGAGGTCTCGCGGTCAGTTACTATTCTCTTACAGGAAATCACGAATCCTATCGCACAACTGGGACGATACCCCGTAAAGAAGCAATTTTGTTACTTGCTGCTTGCGATGAATAATATCAGAAGCCTTCCGGAAATCTTCAACATAGAATAAACCTGGGATCCCTCGTCTACAGTATACCGTACTTTGTGTGAACAAAGAGTTAGTTGTGTTTCACAAGAACGTTATTTTCGGCATCTGTGCTGACTGTATGTCGATAGATCGTTACCTTGGAGATAATTCATTATGTTCGAATACAATGTATGTTCTACAATCGTACTGCAGATCGATGTCGGTGATACAGGTCTGTAATTCAGCGAATTACGTCTCTTTCCTTTCTTGTGTACTGGTGTGAACTTGTGCAACGTTCCAGTCGCTGGGCACCGTTCTCCCTAAAGCGAACGGTTGTCCACTGAAGCGACAAGTCGTGAGATAGCGATATGCGCATATATAGATAGGGGTTGTGTCGCGTACACAAGGTATAAAAGGGCAGTACATTGTCATGTGTACTCGGGTGATTCATGTGAAAACGTATCAGATATGATTATAGCCGTACGAGTGGAACTGACAAACGCTGAACCCAGAATAGTAGTCGGAGCTAGACGTATAGGACATTCCATTTCGGGAATCGTTAGGGAATTCGATATTGCGGTATCCACAGTGTCATGAGTGCACCGAGAATACCAAATTGCAGTTATTACCTCCCACAACGGACAAGGCAGTAGCCGACGGCCTTCACTTAACGACCGAGAGCAGCAGCAATTGCGTGGAAGTGTCAGCGCTGACTTGCAATATTGAGCAAAATAACCGCACAAATCAATATGAGACGTACGACGAACGTGTCGCTTAGGACACTGCGGTGATATTTGACTTCAAAGGGCTATGGGCTATGGCAGCAGACGACCAATGCGAGTGCCTTTTTTAACATCACGACTTCGCCTGCAGCTTCTCTCCTGCATCATGACCATATCGGTTGGACCCTGGATGACTGGAAAATATTGGCCTAGTCAGATGAGTCCTGATTTCAGTTGGTAAGAGATGACGGTAAAATTGGAGTGAGGTGCAAACCCCAGGAAGCCACGGGTCCAAGTTGTCAATAAAGCATGTTGCACAAGCTGGCGGTGGCTCCACAATGGCGTGGGCTGTGTTTACATGGAAGTGACTGGATCCTCTGGCCCCACCGAATCGATCATTGACTCCAAATGGTTAAGTTCGGCTACCTGGAGAGCATGTGCAGCCATTCATGAACTTCATATTCTCAACCAACGATGGAATTTTTATGGACGACAATGCGTCATGTCACTGGGCCACAATTGTTCATGGATGATTTAAACATTCTGTACAATTCGAGCCAATGATTTGGGCACCCAGATCGCCCGACATGAATCCCATCGAACATTTATGGCATATAATCGAGAAATCAGTTCATGCACTAAATCCTGCACCGGCAACACTTTCGCAATTATGGACGGCTGTACATGGTGTCCACCAAGTCTGGGTACATAGGGAATTTTAATAAATTCTAATAAATATTCTATAATCTATAAATATTAATAAATAAGTAATAATAAAATAAGTTCCAATTATTCTAATAAATTTTGTTTTCCAGATTGAATGATAGCTCTGTCTAAAGAAGGACGAGTGGAGTTGTTACTCGTTAAGTGGACGAGAAGGATGGTCGTATCGCAAAATTGCGGAAGAATTTAACCTTCGACAGCCTGATAGTCAAGCTACCTGTTTTACTGTCGTCGGGAAATCAATCAACAAGTTTAAAGAAACAGGCAGTGTGTTGGACAAGCCCCGTTTCGGACGACCAAAGACTTCAGACGAAACGAAAGTTTTATGCTAACCCAAAGAAATCTCTGTGCCTGACATCCACGGAATTGGGTGTTCCAAGGTCGACCATTCACAAAATCCTTGTAGAGGAGAGGTTTCATCCGTACAAGTTACAGATATTGCCTCACTTAAATGAAGATGACCCCGATAGACACAATCGAATGTGTGGCTGGTTTGCAGATAAACTGGACGAAAATATCGATTTTACTAAAGACTGTGTGTTGTTCAGTGACGAAGCTGTGTTTTATATTAATAGTAAAGTGAACAGACAAAATCTTCGATATTGGTCAAGGCAATCCACATTTGATGAGTCCATCCAAACAGCAGGACTGCCAAAACAAGGTGATGGTGTCGTGTGATTTGTGGGAAGTTCATGTGCTAAGACCTTTCTTTGATGAACATGTAACGGGTGAGACTTATCTGAACATGCTGAGAGACGAATTGATGCCTCAGACTGTGGGTTTGTGAGGGACTTCCAGACTGGTTTCAGCTGGATGGGGACCCTGCCCATTTTCCTGCAGCTCTTAGAGATTCATTAAATGACAATAATTCCCACTGGATTGGGGGAAGAGGTCATGTAGAGTGGTCCCCTTGATTTATTTTTCTGGGATATGCTGAAAGAGTGTTTACTGGATGAAGAACGCCCTAACAGTCAGTGTGCTAAAATTGATGGCACTTCACACCTATTTCATCCAGTTAACTTTAATCTTGCAAAGCGCATCAAATTATTGATTGAAAATAACGGACATCATGTTGAAAATTTTATTTAACATTAAAGTGACTAACATAAAATTTATTATTATTTATTGCAATTCCCTATGTACTCAGACTTTATGAACACCCTGTAGAGACAGCATAGCTGATTATTTCGGCAGGGGACTACCGACGACTTGTTAAGTCCATGGCATGTCAAGTTGCTCCACTATGACGGACAAAAGGAGGACCGACAGTATGTTAGGTGGTCTCCAATGACTTTTGCCACCTTGGTATATATGACTGGTAGACATGGAGCTATTGTATTGGCGTACTCTGAAAGGAACGCAATTTGTACACAATCTGGATAGAAAACTTGTGATGATCGTTCGAAGAAAGAAAACCACAGTTATCTTTACATCATTCAAGTTTCCAGTTATAATTATTCCGTTTGTTATAACGCGATTTCCGAAGAAACAATACCCATTAAGAAATCTGATTTTTTTTTGTCAGTGCTGAGTGCACCTTATGAAGTATTGTAGTTAAAAAAATTCTAATTTTGCGCAGTTTAGATGCAGCCATCAATGTTTTTAACATGCACTAACTGAAGAATGAAATATTTACTACGTCAAGTGAAGATGGCCAACGTCCACAGCCGAAAGTGGATTTTGCTGCATTTCTTAAAATAATACAGCGTGAGATTGCCTACTCTCTCTTTAGGAAGAAATATTGATTTAAGTGACGGTGACAGTGCGCAGAATGAAAGGAATTGCCGTTCTTTCCTTGAATGAATTATTCCTGCCTATACATAAACAACGTTTGCAGCAGCATGGACTATCAGCTCGGAGACCATGGCTGCGATTACCCTTGACGCTGCATCACACACAGGAGCGCCTGCGATAGTGTACTCAACAACGAATCTGGGTGCACGAATGGCAAAACGTCATTTTTTCGGATGAATCCAGGATCTGTTTATACCATCACGATGGTCGCATCCATGTTTGGCGACATCGCGGTGAACGTACATTGGAAGCGTGCATTCGTCATCGCCATACTGGCGTACGACACGGCGTGATGGTATGGCGTGCCATTGGTTACACGTCTCGGCCACCTCTTGTTCGCACTGACGGCAATTCGAACAGTGGACGTTACATTTTAGGTGTGTTACGACCCGTGGCTCCACCCTTCATTCGATCCCTGTGAAACCGTACATTTCAGCAGGACCTCATGTCCAGGTCCTGTACGGGCCTTTCTGGATACAGAAAATGTTCGACTGCTGCCCTGGCCAGCACATTCTCCAGATCTCTCACCAATTGAAAACGTCTGGTCAATGGTGGCCGAGCAACTGGCTCGTCACAATACGCCAGTCACTACTCTTGATGAACTGTGGTATCGTGTTGAAGCTGCATGGGCAGCTGTACCTGTACACGCCATCCAAGCTCTGTTCGACTCAATGCCCAGGCGCATCAAGGTCGTTATTACGGCCAGAGGTGGTTGGTCTGGGTACTGATTTCTCAGGGTCTATGCACCCAAATTGCGTGAAAATGTAACCACACGTCAGTTGTAGTATAATATATTTGTCCAATCAATACCCGTTTATCATCTGCATTTCTTCTTGGTGTAGCAATTTTAATGGCCAGTTGTGTATTTAAAAAAACAATACTTTTAAAAACGCTAATACAACAACTACTTTCTACCACTACAGAACTACACAATGAACCCATTAACCATTTACTCAGCTACTAACATTACTGTTAGCACTATAGATTCCGTTCTGTTCGGCTATCAGGATGCACCTGAACTGTGAATGACTGACTGCGCCAGTGTCTCCGCCCCTCTACACCGCGATCAGCAGTCGCTGTATGCCGGACTCCGCGTGCACAGGACGGCACGTCACCAGCGCTCCCACTAACAAGCGACGCCAGCCGTTCAGCGGTCGCCGACCTCAGTTGCCTTCTCTCCATCTGCAGTGCATGTCGTCTAGCCAGGACGGTAGCATGCTCACCTGTGGTTGAATACCTCGCGAAGTCTTCCTTGGCCTTCCTGGATACTGCAGCTACAGTAGCGTCCAAGATTCGATAGTTTTACCGATGCTTTAGTGCTGCTTTCGGATTCAGCGTCCCCAATGCCTGGCGACCATTACCCGCCGCGTCTTCGTAGAGCGTATAGTCCCGCAATGTGCGCTCTTGGAGTGCCCACATTGCCGCTAACTACCATTCGTATGTCTTGATTCCGTGCAGACGCGTAGCATATGGGCTATGATCGGACAGGTAATGTATAGTGCTTCCGATGGGTTAAGAAATTTCATTTTTAATCTCGGCATAATGTTAGGGAGAAATTCGTATGCTCTCCTGCCTGAGGTTGAAGTGTCCCGTCGTTTTGCCACGTTTGTAATGTGTGATGTTGTATTAACTCTCTCGTACTGGTCTGAGTTCCAATTATCTTTCTTACTTCCATTTGAGTGCCTATCTTTAACCAATAAAGCGCTACACTCTTCCTCATTCCGTAGTGCAACGGGCATCATATCCTGTAAAGTTAATTTGTCGGAGATTCTCAACAGCACTGGAAACAACGTTCTCTGTTGACTCGCCTATGGCGTCTGCCGAATTGAAACAGCTATGTCGTTACCGTATCTGTTTCAACAATAGTCTCCCATGAAACTTCCTGACAGATTAAAACTGTGTGCCGGACCGAGACTCGGACTCCGGACCTTTGCCTTTCGCGGGCAAGCGCTCTACCAACTGAGCTACCCCAGCACGACTCACGCCCCGTACTCACAGCTTTACTTCTGCCAGTACCTCGTCTCCTACCTTCCAGACTTCACAGAAGCTCTCCTGCGAACCTTGCAGAACTGGCACTCCTGAAAGAAAGGATATTACGGAGACATGGCTTAGCCGCAGCCTGGGAAAGGTTTTCAGAATGAGATTTTCACTCTGCAGCGGAGTGTGTGATGATATGAAACTTCCTGGCAGATTAAAACTGTGTCCCGGGCCGAGGCTCGAACTCTGTAAAGTTTGGAAGGTAGTTGAAGAGGTACTGGCAGAAGTAAAGCTGTGAGGACGGGGCGTGGGTCGTGCTAGGGTAGCTCAGTTGGTAGAGCGCTTGCTTGCGAAAGGTAAAGGTCCCGAGTTCGAGTCTCGGTCCGGCACACAGTTTTAATATGCCAGGAAGTTTCATATCAGCGCACACTCCGCTGCAGAGTGAAAATCTCATTCTGAATAGTCTCCCAGTCTCTCGCTGACCTCTGGTACTGTATGTATCTAGTTTCCGGATTCTTCTCGGGTACTAAACGTAACAGATTAATTTTGTTTGGACATGGGTGATTAGCATCTTGTCAGTCATGTTTTACATTCCACGCAAGATACACACTTATACATACATTCACATAAATATATAATACATTGCAAAATTATGTGGGTTCTGTCATAGACTATTTACTCCTACAGTTCATGTGTTTCATGCATTTCTGAATATTCGTGTATATTTTAGATGCAATTAAGAGCACGCTCTAGGAACTTACTACGTAGGCCCTAATCTGTGAGCCGGCCGGAGTCGCCGAGCGGTTCTAGGCGCTACAGTCTGGAACCGCGCGACCGCTGCGGTCGAAGGTCGAATACTGCCTCGGGCATGGATGTGTGTGATGTCCTTAGGTTAGTTAGGTTTAAGTAGTTCTAAGTTCTAGGGGACTGATGACCTCAGAAGTTAAGTCCCACAGTGCTCAGAGTCATTTGAACAACTTTTTGAACCTAATGTGTGATTTCACGGATTTTATGTGGCGGAGCCAAATTTTCTTTACTGTATGTCTTCTCCTCGGTATCTCGTATCCTTTGGTTTGGTTTGCTTATGTTCATCAGCTGGACACGAGCGCAGGGGTGAGCTCACGCGGTACGCTTTGCGTGACTAGTGACTTGTGCGACCCACCGCCCTACTGCCGACAGAGGGCCCGGTGTCCTCAGCGAGTGTCGGTCCATTCGAGCTATCAAAGGCCGCGCGTGTTGCGCTCTGCGCTCCACTTCGGGCCGGGCCAGAGCGGGGCGCTACCGCTGGTGTGTACGCGGGGCCCGCCACGGGCGGGGTGTCGGTATGGAGGCGTTCTTTGATGTGTGCGGGCAGCCGCCACGGCTCACCGGCCTCGGACGCCGAGGAGGCTGTCCTGGCGCCGCTGAACCGGAACAGCCGCGGCCTTTGCAGTCAACAAACACTTGCCACAGGCCACGCTGCAGACGCAAATAACGCCACTAACACGGGCCCACTTCTCTGGCATTCCGCACAGGATTCAACTCCCAGCCAGCTGTCCCTTACCGAATTTAGCAAGTCTCTCTCTCTCTCTCTCTCTCTCTCTCTCTCTCTCTCTCTCTCTCTCTCTAAGTAATACAGCAAGAGTTTCTTGTTAAAATTTATCTTTCTCATAAGCAACCAAAAAAAAGTCAAATGTGTGTGAAATCTTATGGGACTTAACTGCTAAGGTCATCAGTCCCTAAGCTTACACACTACTTAACCGAAATTATCCTAAGGACAAACACACACACCCATGCCCGAGGGAGGACTCGAACCTCCGCCGGGATCAGCCGCACGGTCCATGACTGCAGCGCCCCAGACCGCTCGGCTAATCCCGCGCGGCCGTAAGCAACATTTATCAAAGTTTGTGAACAGCAAACAGTTGAAATCTTGTGCCATTACAATTTCTGAGTAGCTATTTTCTCATTACGAATGATAAAAAAGGCGACACTGGTGTAATATTCTACAATATTTATTGTTTATTATACAAATTTAGCTATTTTGACAAACGACTCTCGTATAGTTTCTATAACATTTATTATCTATTTTACAGACCGTTTTTCGGCTGTTATGCCATTATGAAGAACAAAGGTAACTCTGCGTGACTGTGAATTACTTTTAGGATCAAAAATTTTGAACTGCTCCATTTACAGATTAACACAGTTGGTTTCCAAAGATGACAGTTTTTAACATTTGATTAATCACTAAAAAGACAGCAATTCTTTCAGTGAAAAGGCCATGTAAAATTATTTATCTTAGATGACATATATGACACATTAAATAATTAACTACATAACAAAATACAAACATTTTTCTGAGAAGAAAATAAATTGAACAGTTAATTTGGTGTTACCCAAGGGAGTGACTGACCAGTATAATCCCGTCCTCAACTTGTCAAATGTTAGAAACAGGTAAGGTACGTAAGTGAGATTAAGCAGGTAACTGAAGCAGCTCTGATTCTACAAAGCATTTTTTTAAATAGCGCAAATGAAATTATAGTACATCAAATGAAGGAAACGCAACTCGCCCTTTTTTCACGTGCTATCTTGCGAACCATGGATCAAGGGTATCAGACGGATGCCATATTACTTGACTTCCGGAAAGCGTTTGACTCGGTGCCCCACTGCAGACTCCTAACTAAGTTACGAGCATATGGGATTGGTTCCCAAGTATGTGAGTGGCTCGAAGACTTCTTAAGTAATAGAACCCAGTACGTTGTCCTCGATGGTGAGTGTTCATCGGAGGTGAAGGTATCATCTGTAATGCCCCAGGGGAGTGTGGTAGGTCCACTGTTGTTTTCTATCTACATAAATGACCTTTTGGATAGGGTGGATAGCAATGTGAGGCTGTTTGCTGATGATGCTTTGGTGTACGGCAAGGTGCCGTCGTTGAGTGACTGTGGGAGGATACAAGATGACTTTGACAGGATTTCTGATTGGTGTAAAGAATGGCAGCTAATTCTAAATATAGATAAATGTAAATTAATGCAGATGAATAGGAAAAAGAATCCCGTAATGTTTGAATTCTCCATTAGCAGTGTAGCGCTTGACACAGTCACGTCGATTAAATATTTGGGCGTAACATTGTAGAGCGATATGAAGTGGGACAAGCACGTAATGGCAGTTGTGGGGAAGGCGGATAGTCGTCTTCGGTTCATTGGTAGAATTTTGGGAAGATGTGGTTCATCTGTAAAGGAGACCGCTTATAAAACACTAATACGACCTATTCTTGAGTACTGCTCGAGCGTTTGGGATCCGTATCAGGTCGGATTGAGGGAGGACATAGAAGCAATTCAGAGGCGGGCTGCTAGATTTGTTACTGGTAGGTTTGATCATCACGCGAGTGTTACGGAAATGCTTCAGGAACTCGGGTGGGAGTCTCTGGAGGAAAGGAGGCGTTCTTTTCATGAATCGCTACTGGGGAAATTTAGAGAACAAGCATTTGAGGCTGACTGCAGTACAATTTTAGTGCCGCCAACTTATATTTCGCGGAAAGACAACAAATATAAGAGAGATTAGGGCTCGTACAGAGGCATATAGGTAGTCATTCTTCCCTCGTTCTGTTTGGGAGTGGAACAGGGAGAGAAGATGCTAGTTGTGGTACGAGGTACCATCCGCCACGCACCTTATGGTGGATTTCGGAGTATGTATGTAGATGTAGATGGGGCATGCGAGTACGAAGAGCAATTTACAGCATGGTCTGGATGGCGTTATAAGTAGTATTTGCAGTTACGAGCGACGATTCGACAAGCGTATCTGATCATTTAATACTAAGCTTAGGTAAATGGAGGATAATAAATTACCTTGAAATAATCGAAATTAATAACCATATATCCATTTTCCAAGCTTAGCACTGAATGGTCAGACACATTTATCTTACTTGCCACTTCGAACTGCAGATGTTATTCGTGATTCAATCCAGACCGTTTTGCAAATTACTTTTCCAACTTTTCCTACTCGCATGCCTCATTTTATCCTTTGTTTTAGTTACTGTAGCTTGAACTGTCCTGTTACAAAAATTTGCTTTCTATAATCACAGCTGTGTCACTCACCTGCTTATTCTCACAAGTGTACCCTACCTATTTATAACATTAGACTTGTTGAAGACAAGATCACGTACTTGAGACTATCTCTTGGAAGATGTCAAAAAAGTTAATCGTTCAAATTATTTTCTTCTAAGAACAATTACTTTAATTTGTTATACAGCTCATTATTTAATGCATCTGATTTCAACAATTTTACATCGCATTTTCACTGAAATAATACCATTTGCTTTAATGCTAAATCGAATATAATAACAGTTTCTCCGGAGTCTTGCAGCTCATGCAAATCATGAACGAAACTTCCATTTGATATGCATACTTATATCGACAAAAATGATATGCCACAGTACTAGTGATTGCCAGTAACTAGCTAATGCCACCTCGCTATTCTCTTACTTTTAATTTATATTTCCATGCAATGGAGACATCCTGGGCGATGAGAAGGGACAAAGACCTGCTAGATGCCATACAAAGAGAGCACGCCTCAGTCCACATTCTCGGAAGGCCACAAAGGGAGGTCACTGGAAAGAAACCTGTACTATGCGCAACAGCGGTGCGTTATCAGGCCACTGCACACACACACACACACACACACACACACACACACACACACACACACACACAGATACCATCTCCCATGCAGAAAACGCCTGGCAAAAACACTTTATGAGCAAGAAATAGACTGAGAAGGCTCGTCTTTTTAGTAGGCAGGCACCTTCGTACTCAGGATGTAGAAAGCTGGACTTTCCCGTAGAAAAGTACAGAAAGCTGTAGATAAACATCTAAATGACAGACAGAGGCTGCTCTGTCCTGGGCTTTGGAAAAGTGCGAAACCACCAAACACTTTGTGTTTACAAAAAGGAAAAAGAGTTTATCCAGTAGGTGATGAGGCACAGCACCTCACTGGCTGTACAAAGAGTGAGTGAGTGTATGAGTGTGTGTGTGTGTGTGTGTGTGTGTGTGAGAGAGAGAGAGAGAGAGAGAGAGAGAGAGAGAGAGAGAGAGAGAGAGAGAGCGCTAGCTTTTATCGGTAGATAATGGCAGGACAGAAGTCGGGGGGGTTGATCAGTCAAAGGAGGGGGATAAAAGTTTTGTAAGGAGCAACTATCAGTCGGCACTCGGAAGATCCGGAGCCGAGCCAACCATAATTCAGTGAGAGTTGAAAAGCGCGGCAAGGCAATATTTCGTCTTAACTGACATTCGTTCAAGATTAAGATCTGGAGCTTCCGCCGTCACACCTACTTGCTAAGAACAGCCGCGAAGCCACCTGAACTGATCCACTGGGGACTTCGAAAGATTTTTGGATCATTTTAACTTAGCTGCTGGTGAGGGTTGGTTCCACCAATGATCGATTCTACAGCCACTACAGCCACCACCTGCAATATTAGCGTGAAATCGTGTAGAAAAACCGCGAGACGAGGTGTAGGGAAATTAGTTTCACTTATTCGTAATCTGATTACTTCAAGCGTCGCTCTGAAGTCTTATTTTTACCGTACTCAACAGTTCGCTTTCAAATTCATCCAAGGTGTGACGTTTTACCTCCTGTAGTACTATCTATTTCCAATAACCGTACAACAATCACTAGGCATTTCGCACTGTAAGTCATTTTCTTGTGCGATTATTGCCATCTTTCCCCCCGTCCACTTGCGTCAGAAACCAACTGTGATACTCTGTAAATCCATTAGTATAAAATCTTTGAGCCTACATTAAATTTTACAGCCGCACAAATTTTCCTTTGTACCTGACGATGGTGTAACAGACAAAAACATGTTTCTAAAATAATATATACTACACGATATTACACCAGCGTCATGTGTGTTTTCATTCATTATCTGCAAAATATTCAACGAGATACCAGTCAATCAGTGCACATATTTTCTGATGCGATCGATCTCTAGTTTCGATGACTCTACTATCCTAATTGAAGTCAGTACCTCAAGATTGGCGGGAGCATTATTCGTGTCGGTGATAAGTGGACTATGCATGAATGGACTCGTCGCAAAGGCCACATGAAGAGGACGTCGAATATTCTGTTAAACCGGAAAATATCAGTAGATCTGTGGTCTGATTTCATAACCAAGTTGGTCGGAAGTGTGTAACAATAGCTCGGCTAGGGTGCCAAGAGAGTGTACAAGTAAACTTGGGGGGGGGGGGGGGGGGAGGGGGGGGGTGTTTGGAACAACAGTGGCATATTTTTTCAGTCATAGGTCTACTGACTGTCTTCATGTGGCCCGCCACAAATTCCTCTCCTTCGCCAACGAGTGCTCTCCTAGTTCTTAAGGTGAACTTTTTTCCCTGGTTTGGTCCACACTATATCCCGGAAATATGGAAAGCAAGAGCTTTCAGTAGAAGATGCCAACTCTTAGAAGTATCAGAACGATTTTCACATGTAGCTTTCGACTGTTATTTACGGAGCAGGGTCTATTATCTCATACTAGTAGGTGTACCAAATGTTCAAATCTGTTGAATTCCTAAGGGACTAAACTGCTGATGTCATTGGTCCCTAGACTTACACACTACTTAAACTAACTTATGCTAAGAACAACATACACACACACGCCCATGTCTGGGGGAGGACTCGAACCACTGGCGGGAGGAAGCGCGGGTGTACCCTTCTCCTTCGTGCCGGAAAGTTTGCAACATCATGAAGGACCACCCTGTACGGTACATGACATTGGCAATATAACACGATGTATCTTGTATATAAAACACTATGGTGTACTTACGATTTGATGCAAACTCAACCAGAAGGTAGATGTACGGAGACAGCACGCTGTTGTTACTGTTATTTTAATGTCTCTGGCAAAACGTCAAACTCTGTTCAGCATTTGGTTGCAAATCCAATTCTTGGCAAAAGATTGCCACATCAGACGTTACTTACGGCTAACGGACATCCCGAACAGTCAGTCTGTGGTCGATATCGACGGCTTTCCTTCACGACCAGCACCAACGACATATGTGCGGCCTCGGTCAAATCAGTGGCACCATTTCACTACCGCTGGACGGGACGTTGAATTTCGTCCATATACCGCCAGTACTTAATCGTGAATCTGTGTGCAATTTAGATATTTAGCCCACAAATATTGTACTGCTCCGCATACTTCAGCTTTCGAGTAAAATTCCATGTGATATGCGATTTCACTAACACACTTTAATGCTCCTGTTATCCGTAGTGCAGCAGAACTGCGTCTGCAGGAAACACGTGGTATGGAAATGTGAACTCTTGTGGCGCAATGGTTTTAGCGCGGAACTACATGCCTAGCTCACTTTATGAAGTCCCTACGAACATAATATAGCCGAACAGCAATGTACAACACGATAAATCAAGAGTTAACTTCGTTAGTAGTACAAGGGAAGGGAAACCGAGACTTTAGTTACCTCCGAAGGCTCGTGAAGATTTCTTTTTACGTCTTAATCAAATCATTCAGCCTGTTAGTATTATTTGCCGTGGTTCGCGACTCATTGGGTAGTGTTTTTGCACGATGATTTCTTGTACCCCGATGTGCTGGCGTTAGCTCCAACGGAGGGACACCGACTTACCATATTGGCGAGCACAACGTACCCTCACGCTTAGCACTATGCTAGTCAGTCCCTGGACTCCTTCCAAATCCACCGTCAGCCACTACGGAACCAGACATCGATGAAGAGCTGATTCCCGAGCTAAACGATGCGCCAAGTACCGAGGCTGGTCCAGAACCGCACCCCCGAGAGCCAGCTGGCGCCTGACAGTCCGTCGTTGCAGGACGACGCGGCGCACATCAGCATACACACTATGTGATCAAAAGTATCCGGACACCTGGCTGAAAGTTACTTACAAGTTCGTGGCGCCCTGCATCGGTAATGCAGAATTCAATATAGTGTTGCCCCAACCTTTTTTTATGACAGTTTCCACTCTCGCAGGCACAAGTTCAATCAGGTGCAGGAAGGTTTCTTGGGGAATGGCAGCCCATTCTTCACTGAGTGCTGCACTGAGGAGAGGTATCGCTGTCGGTCGGTGAGGCCTGGCACGAAATCAGCTATCCAAAACGTCCCAAAGGTGTTCTGTGGAATTCATATCAGGACTCTGTCCAGCACAGTCCATTACAGGAATGTTATTGTCGTGTAACCACTCCGCCACAGGCCGTGCATTATGAACAGGTGCTGGATCGTGTTGGAAGATGCAATCGCCATCTCCGAATTGCTCTTCAACAGTGGAAAGCAAGAAGGTGCTTAAAACATCAATGTAGGCCTGTGCTGTGATAGTGCCACGAAAAAAACGAGGAGTGCAAGCCCCCCCCCCCCCCTCCATTAAAAACAAGACCCCACCGTAACACCACCGCCTCCAATTTTTACTGTTGGCACTACACACGCTAGCCGATGACGTTCACCAGGCATTCGCCGTACCCACACCGTACCATCGGTTTGCTACATTGTGTACAGTGATTCATCACTCCACACAACGTTTTTCCACTATTCAATCGTCCAATGATTACGCTCCTTACACCAAGCAAGGCGTCGTTTGGCATTTACCGACGTGGGTGGTGTGTGGTTTATTAGCAGCCGCTCGACCGTGCAGTCCAAGTTTTCTCACCTCTCGCCTAACTATCATAGTACTTGCAGTGGATCCTGCTGCAGTTTGGAATTCCTGTGTGATGGTCTTGATAGATGTCTGCCTATTACACATTACAACCCTCTTCAACTGTCGGCAGTCTCTGTCAGTTAACAGACGAGGTCGGCCTGTACGCTTTTGTGGTGTACGTGTCCCTTCACGTTTCCACTTCACTATCACATCGGAAACAGTGGACCTAGCGATGTTTGTGAGTGTGGAAAACTCGCGTACACACGTACGACACAAGTGACACCCAATCACCTGACCACGTTCGAAGTCCGTGAGTTCCGCGGAGCGTCCCATTCTGCTCTCGCACGATGTCTAATGACTACTGAGGTCGCTGATATGGAGGATTTTGCAGAAGGTGCCAGCACAATGCACATAATACGAAGAACGTATGTTTTTGGGGGTGTCCAGATACTTTTGATCACATAGTGTATACCGCTGAACCGCACGTGCTGCACGCCCCCAAACCTACATGCCATTGAAGCTTTGAAGTATTCATTAACCCACACCAAATGAAACCAGTTGATCAAGTTGTAGACAAGACCTCAGATGTAGGTAAATTTATAATTAAATGGATATTGGTATAAAAATTGTGTGTGACCTCCAATTGTCAGTTTTAGAAGCCTACCGCAATTTTATATAATTATAAATGTGCCAGAACACGCCGGGACCGCTGGTAGCATGCATGGACTGCCGGATGGAAGGGCTGTGGTCACGAGGTGCACGACCTCGTCGTAAACCCAATCCAACAAGCTTTAAGAAATTAGAATTCGACTGCATTTTATAACGCTTGTTTTACGTTTGTTGACTTTCAGCCCATACTCTCTTTTCAAGACGCTATCAATTTCGTTGAACTAGTCTTCAAAGTCAATTCCCCTCTCTGACGATACAGTGTCATCTGGAAACCTGAATGTTTTTATTTCTTCTCCCTGAACTTTGATTCCGTCTCCAAATTTTTCCTTACTTTCCTTCACAGCCTGCTCAATGTACAGATTCAACAACAATGGACATAGGCTACAATAGTATCTCACTCCCTTCTCGACCACTCTTTCACTTTCATATCCTTTGACTCTTACAACTGCAGTCTGGTTTCTATACAAGTGGCAGATAACATTCCGCTCCCTGTATTTGATCTCTGTTACCTTCAACAGTTCGAGAGAGTAGTCCAGTCAACGCTATCAAAAACTTTCTCCGCATTTATAAACCCCATAAAGGTAGTCTTGCCTTTCAACATATCTTCTAGTATAAGTCGTTGGGCCAGTATTACCTCGCGTATTCCTACTGGTACCTGGTAGTCAAGGGAAGGCAGGATTCGGTTACGACTGTGGTCGGGGCCGTAATTAGTTACCATTGGTTGCCTTTTACAGTTACACACAATTTATTTTAAACTAGTAATTCCAGACTCAACAATTAATAAAAATCCTCCATGTTATTAATGAAGGAATAAACGGCTGTGTGAATAATAGTGTTTTCATTGAGTTACAATTTAGAAAATCACCATTAAATACAGATACAGCAGATAATGTTTTAGAAGCAAGCCACTGTCATCTGGGCTGAAGGCCTTACACGCCAGGATGCAATAAATTAAGAATTGTTTGAAACTCGCTGCAACTAACAAATTACAAGTATTGAAATATTAAAAGCGAGTGGCCAAAAACACACCAGAAGTCATCAGACGCCAGGAATGGCAGTAAATAAGGTTTTAAGGCTTACTGCTAAAATACAAACACCAAATTTAGAATTTTAAAGCAAATGACCACAATCACGGCTGTAGGGCTTACACGCCAGGAACGGCAATACTATAAAAAATTTAGAAACCTGCTGTAAAACAGCAAATACAAAAGTAAAGGTTAATTAAAGAAACAAGCAACTTATCACCAAACGGGTGAAATAAGATGATGATAAACTTTGTAACACAACCCTTAACATCCACTGAACACACAGTTTGTAGTAATAGACGGCAAATCATCGAGTAAAACTGAAGTGATATCAGGTGCTCCCCAGGGAAGCGTCCTGGGACCTCTGCTGTTCCTGATCTATATAAATGACCCGGATGACAATCTGAGCAGTTCTCTTAGGTTACTCGCAGATGATGCTCTAATTTACCGTCTAGTAAGGTCATCCGAAGACCAGTATCAGTTGCAAAGCGATTTAGAAAAGATTGCTGTATGGTGTGGCAGGTGGCAGTTGACGCTAAATAACGTAAAGTGTGAGGTGATCCACATGAGTTCCAAAAGAAATCCGTTGGAATTCGATTACTCGATAAATAGTACAGTTCTCAAGGCTGTCAATTCAACTAAGTACTGGGTGTTAAAATTACGAACAACTTCAGTTGGAAAGACCACATAGACAATTTTGTGGGGAAGGCGAGCCTAAGGTTGCGTTTCATTGGCAGGACACTTAGAAGATGCAACAAGTCCACCAAAGAGACAGCTTACACTACACTCGTTCGTCCTCTGTTGGAATATTGCTGCGCGGTGTGGGATCCTTACCAGGTGGGATTGACGGAGGACATCAAAAGGGTGCAAAAACGGCAGCTCGTTTTGTATTATCACGTAGTAGGGGAGAGAGTGTGGCAGATATGATACGCGAGTTGGGATGGAAGTCATTAAGGCAAAGACGTTTTTCGTCGCGACGAGATCTATTTACGAAATTTCAGTCACCAACTTTCTCTTCCGAATGCGAAAATATTTTGTTGAGCCCAACCTACATAGGTAGGAATGATCATCAAAATAAAATAAGAGAAATCAGAGCTCGAACAGAAAGGTTTAGGTGTTTTCTTTTTTTTTTGTTGGGGTTTAAGGGCGCTCAACTACTGAGGTCATTAGCACCAAGTCACAATTGTTAGATTACATAGAATCTAGTAAAACTCAAGGGGAGAGGGGGGGGGGACCAGAAAGTCCTTACAAAGATGCAGATAAAATAAGTAAAAGAGTTAGATGTCTTTGGACAAGCCAGTCAAAGTTATAAAAAGAACACGAGCAGCTGCTCGAGCGTCATCAGCTAAGATATCCGGTAAAGTAGATGGCAGGGACAGGACAATACGAGATTGACTAAAGCGGGGACACGACAATAAAACATGGCGCACTGTTAATGCATTACCACAAGGGCACTGCGGGGCTGGGTCACCGGAGAGCAGGTAGCGGTGGCTAAACCGGCAATGCCCAACCCGCAACCTGGTCAGAAGGACCTCTTCTAGCCGAGATGGTCGGGAGGAGGTTGTCCAAGCGGTTGGGAACGGTTTTACTGCCCGGACCTTGTTTCCTTGAAGGGATGTCCAAGTATCCCACCACAACGACACAAGCCTCTTACAAACAACCCCACTAGCGTCAGATGACGGGACACAATGGGAGGCTGGCCGAGGCAGGAGGACTGCAGCCTTGGCTGCAGCATCAGCAGCCTCATTCCCAGGCACTCCTACATGTCCGGGAACTCACAGAAAGCTGACAGGAGAGCCATCATCAGCGAAAGAATGGAGGGACTGCTGGATCCGTTGCACCAAGGGATGGACCGGATAGGGAGCTCCAAGGCTCTGAAGAGCACTGAGTGAATCAGAGCAGAGTACATACGATGAATGGCGGTGGCGGCGGGCATACTGAACGGCCTGATGGAGAGCAAAAAGCTCGGCCGTAAAGCTGGAACATTGGTCGAGGAGCCAGTATTTAAAGGTGACGGCCCCGACGACAAGAGCACAGCCGATACCATCGTCAGTTTTGGAGACATCGGTGTAAATAAAAGTGTGACTGGCAAGTCGCGCACGAAGTTCGACAAACCATGAGCAATACACTGCAGCCGGAGTACCCTCCTTCGGGAGCGAGCTGAGGTCGAGATAAATATGAACCGGAGCCTGGAGCCAAGGTGGTGTCGGGCTTTCACCCTCTCTGAAGGTGGTAGGGAGGGCAAAATCCAATTGTCGAAGCAGGCGACGGAAGCGGACTCCAGGGGGCAGCAGGGCAGACACATACAACCCGTACTGACGGTCGAGAGAATCGGTGAAGAAGGACTGATACGAGGGGTGGTCGGGCATTGACAACAGCCGGCAGGCATACCGACGCAGCAGTACGTCGCGCCGGTAGGTCAATGGTAATTCGGCAGCTTCAGCATAAAGACTCTCGACGGGACTAGTGTAGAAGGCTCCGGTCGCAAGACGTAACCCCCGATGGTGGATGGAGTTGAGACGGCGTAAGAGGGATGGCCGAGCAGACGAGTAGACGAAGCTCCCATAATCCAGCTTCGATCGGACTATGGACCGATACAAGCGAAGCAGGACAGTGCGATCCGCTGCCCAAGATGAACCACTAAGAACTATGAGGACATTAAGGGAACGTGTAAAACGGGCCGCCAAATAAGAGACGTGCGGAGACCAACAAAGTTTCCTGTCCAATGTGAGCCCTAGAAACTTAGTTGTTTCCACGAATGGGAGAACAACGGGACCGAGATGTAAGGATGGCGGAAGGAACGCTTTATATCGCCAAAAGTTGATACAAACCGTCTTCTCTTCAGAGAACCGGAAGCCATTTGCCACGCTCCATGAGTATAGGCTGTCTAGACAACGCTGAAGGCAGCGCTCCAGGAGGCATGTTCTCTGGGCACTGCAGTAGATCGCGAAGTCATCGACAAAAAGAGAGCCTGAGACGTTAGGTGGAATGCAATCCATAATTGGATTGATCGCGATGGCAAAAAGGGCTATGCTCAAGACAGAACCCTGAGGCACTCCGTTCTCCTGGAGGAAGACGTCGGACAATACGGAACCCACACGTACCCTAAACTTTCGATCTGTTAAAAAGGAATCAATAAAAAGGGGCAGGCGACCGCGTAGACCCCACCTGTGCATAGTGCGCAGGATACCTCCTCTCCAACAGGTATCATAAGCCTTCTCCAAATCGAAGAACATGGCTACCGTTTGGCGCTTTCGCAAAAAGTTGTTCGTGATGAATGTCGACAAGGTCACAAGGTGGTCAACAGCGGAGCGGCGGCGACGAAAGCCGCATTGGACATTGGTAAGTAGCCGTCGAGATTCAAGAATCCAGACTAACCGAGCGTTAACCATGCGATCCATCACCTTACAGAGACAGCTTGTAAGAGAAATGGGGCGGTAACTAGAAGGAAGGTGTCTATCCTTCCCGGGTTTGGGTATAGGAACAACGACGGCGTCACGCCAACGCATGGGGACCTGACCTTCGGTCCAGACGCGATTGTAGGTACGAAGAAGGAAGCTTTTGCCCGCCGGAGAAAGGTGTGCCAGCATCTGAACGTGAATAGCATCTGGCCCCGGAGCAGAGGACCGGGACAGTGCAAGCACACGTTCGAGTTCCTGCATAGTAAAGGGGGCATTATAAGTTTCCAGATTCAGCGAGTGGAAGGAAGGTCGCCGAGCCTCTTCTGCCTCTTTCCTGGGAAGGAAGACAGGGTGGTAATGGGCGGAGCTTGAAACCTCGGCGAAAAAGCGGCCGAAGGCGTTGGAGACAGCCACAGGATCAACAGGGACCTCATTACCTGAGGTCAGGCCAGGTACCGAGGAGTGGGCCTTAATGCCCGACAGCCGGCGCAGGCCACCCCAAACGACAGAAGAGGGAGTAAAACTGTTAAAGCAGCTGGTGAAAGAGGCCCAACAATCTTTTTTGCTGTCTTTGATGACTCTATGGCATTGCGCTCGGAGTCGTTTGTATCCAATACAATTCGCCAACGTAGGATGGCGGCGAAAGGTGCGTAAAGCACGTCGTCGAGCACGGATAGCGTCTCTACAAGCCTCGTTCCACCAGGAGACGGAAACGCGACGTGAAGAAGAGGTAGTACGAGGAATGGAACGTGTTCGGCAGCATTGATGATAACAGCCGTGAGGTATTCGACCTGACTGTCACAACTGAGAAAATCGTGGTCCGGAAAGGTCGCCAGGGAGGAGTAAAGTCCCCAGTCAGCTTTTGGTATGTTCCAACTCGAAGGACGTGGGGATGGGGTGTGGTGCAGGAGACGAACGACACAGGGGAAGTGGTCGCTCGAATAGGCGTCAGAAAGGACATACCACTCGAACCGATGGGCAAGAGTGGTAGAACAGATCGAAAGGTCCAAGTGGGAGTAGGTATGAGCAGAGTCCGACAGGAAAGTCGGGGCGCCAGTATTGAGGCAGACAAGATTGAGATGGTTGAAGACATCCGCCAAAAGGGAGCCTCTTTGACAGGATGCAGGAGAGCCCCGAAGCTGAACAATCAGGTGCATCATGTCAGCCCGACTAACTGCGGATGATGATGGAGTGTATACGGTACAAACTGAAAAAGTAAAGGCAGAAAGAGTAATACGGACAGCTATTGCTTGGAGTGGGGTGGTCAGTGGGATGGGATGGTAATAGACATCGTCCCGAACGAGCAACATGACCCCACCATGAGCTGGAATACCATCCACAGGGGTGAGGTCATACCGCTCCGAGGTATAGTGGGTAAAGGCAATACGGTCGGTTGGGCGCAACTTGGTTTCCTGGAGACCAAGGACGATGGGACAGTGCAGGCGAAGGAGCAGTTGTAATTCCTCCCGATTAGATCGAATACCTCTTATGTTTCAATGTAACAAGGCCATCGCTAGTCAGAAAAAAGGGGGGAACGAGACGGGGGAAGAGCTGGTCACCTCGACGGCCGCGGAGGGCCAGGTTTCGAGGGAACAACGCTACAACCGGCGGGAGGCGGATCCTGTTCCATCGAGTCGTCGCCAGCTGCGGCCGCTGTCCCGGGTTGCGTAGGAGGGGCAGCATCATTCGCCGATGAGAGGCCAGCTGAGTGCCTGGCAGCAGAGCGTCCCGGCGAAACTGAGGACGGCCGGGAGCAGCGACTCACGGATGGAGCGTCAGACGAAACGCGCCGGGGTGGAGAGGAGGATAGAGACTTCTTCTTGGAGGCCTTCTTGGAAGTCCGAGGAGGCACAGGGATGGTGGGCTGGACCTGAAGAAGGTCCTCACGCGCGGGGCCCTTTTTGGAACGCCGGACCTCGGAAGCCGGGGTCCGGAACGTTTCCCCGATGGACGCCTGAGAAGAGGATCGCTTCTCATGCGGTGGGGGGGGGTGGGAGGAGGAGGAAGGGTCGCCCCTGGGGCAGAGGGGGCGGGGGCCGCGGATTTGGAAGGGAGGGATTTGGGAGGTGGAGGCATAGACCCCGGATGGGGGGAGGAGTTGGAGGGGGGACAGGATAGGGGTGAGGATACTGTGGAAGGAGGGGACACGACTGAGGCAAACGAAGGTGGTCATACTTCTTCCTGGCCTCAGAATAAGAGAGACGATCCAAAGTTTTGAGTTCTTGAATCAGTCTAAAGACCTAGGCGAGTGGATGCCAGGACAATTAACGTACCGAGGTGGTGGGGTGCATGTATGTTCCTCACGAAGAGGACATCCACAATCGCCACAAAGGGGCTCAGCCTCACACCGTGACGACATGTGCCCAAAGCGCAAATACCGAAAGCAGCGCATAGGAGGCGGGACGTATAGTCGCACGTCGCACTGGTAGCACCTCACCTTTACCTTCTCCGGGAGAACGTCCCCCTCGAAGGCGAGGATAAAGGCCCTGGTGTCGATGCGACGGTCTTTGGGGCCGCGCTGGACTCGCCGGACGAAATGCACGCCTTGGCGCTCCAGATTAGCCCTGAGCTCATCAGATTGCAGCAGGAGGTCCCGATGAAAAATAACTCCCTGCGTCCTATTCAGTGCCAGATGCGGGACAGTGGATACTGGGATGTCCCCTAGTCAGTCGCACGCCTGGAGCGCCGCCAACTGTGTGGCGGAGGTGGTCTTTATAAGAACGGACCCCGAACGCATTTTACTGAGAGCCTCGATTTCCCCGAAGATGTCCTCGATGTGCTGAACAAAGAACATGGGCTTGGAGGTGGCGAACGTCCCCCCATCGGTCAGAGAACAGACCAAATAGCAGGGGAAGTACTTCGACCCTAGCCGGCGGGCCTGTCCTTCCTCCCAGGGAGTGGCCAAGGGGGAAAGGGCAGGAGAACCAGAACCAGAGACAGTACCTTTCTTTTTAAAAGACTCGGCCGCAGAGCGACCCGATACATGTTTACGTTTCATCTGCGAAACGTCCGCCCCGATACCACCCACTCCGACCAGGGGCTCTCCCCACGGGCGCCACCCAGCCTCAGCAAGGGCCACCTGGCAGGATGATCGTTGCCGGGAGTCCTGATGCCCCAAGGAGATGGGCATCTACTCCTTGGCCGACGTGGGGAGGGTGCAGCTCAGGTATTGGCAGTATGATCCCTGTGTTGTCAGGGGGCTACAACCTAGAGGGTACATGACAACCCCACCACAACGGGCTGGCTACCGTGCTGGATTTCGGGTGCAATGGAAAGTCCATCATGATCGTAGGTGTAGATGGGGACGCACTATGTGCGTAACTTGTACAACCCATCAGGCGTTTAGGCCCAATTTGAGGAATAGTGGGTATGGTTACAATGCCGTTACAATGCTGAGTGCCAAGGTCTTAGTGCACGGAGGACCAGTGATACACCACGTAAGGCGTCCTTCCCCAAAAGGCTCGTACTTCTGTAGAATTTTGAAAAATGGAGGTCAAACCCCAAGGGGGACCATCACATGGAAGGCCGAAACGGTTGAAACTCCTTTTAGTCGCCTCTTACGACAGGCAGGAATACCTCGGGCCTATTCTTACCCCGGACCCGCAAGGGGGGGGGGGGGGGGGGTTTAGGTGTTCGTTTTTCCCGCGCGCTGTTCGGGTGTGGAATGGTAGGGAGATAGCATGATTGTGGTTCGATGAACCCTCTGCCAAGCACTTCAATATGAATTGCAGAGTAATCACGTAGATGTAGAAGATGGTAAATCAGACTAGTGGCAGTGTAACGATTGACTAATGTTGCGAAACCGATTGGCGCCAGTCAACACGAGAAGACGACAAACATCTACATCTACATTTATACTCCGCAAGCCACCAACGGTCTGTGACAGAGGGCACTTTACGTGCCACTGTCATTATCTCCCTTTCCTGTTCCAGTCGCGTATGGTTCGCGGGAAGAACGACTGCCGGAAAGCCTCCGTGCGCGCTCGAATCTCTCTAATTTTACATTCGTGATCTCCTCGGGAGGTATAAGTAGGGGCAAGCAATATATTCGATACCTCATCCAGAAACACACCTTCTCGAAACCTGGACAGCAAGCTACACCGCGATGCAGAGCGCCTCTCTTGCAGAGTCTGCCACTTGAGGTTGCTTAACATCTCCGTAACGCTATCACGCTTTCCAAATAACCCTGTGACGAAACGCGCCGCTCTTCTTTGGATCTTCTCCATCTCCTCCGTCAACCCGACCTGGTACGGATCCCACACTGATGAGCAATACTCAAGTATACGTCGGACGAGTGTTTTGTAGACCACCTCCTTTGTTGATGGACTACATTTTCTAAGGACTCTCCCAATAAATCTCAACCTTACCAACAATTAATTTTATATGATCATTCCACTTCAAATCGTTCCGCACGCATACTCCCAAATATTTTACAGAAGTAACTGCTACCAGTGTTTGTTCCGCTATCATATAATCATACCATAAAGGATCCTTCTTTCTATGTATTCGAAATACATTACCTTTGTCTATGTTAAGGGTCAGTTGCCACTCCCTGCACAAAGTGCCTATCCGCTGCAGATATTCCTGCATTTCGCTGCAATTTTGTAATGCTGCTACTTCTCTGTATACTACAGCATCATCCGCGAAAAGCCGCAACCCTGCCAACTAAACGATACCGTCTGGCCTCCAACAGAGGGCGGAAACCTACAAACAGCACCAACGCGAGCCGCAGCACGGCTCACCTACGTTTCTTCAGAACCGAAGCTGACCGTCACCAAGGTCGACTTGTACCAATATCTCCACGTCTCTGTAAGGAATTCATGACAGAGCTTGCGATTACGACTTACCAAACAGATGGTTTCGAGGTGTTCACACCTGTCAGCAGATACTTTCCTCGGCATTTAAAGTTTTACATTCGTAGCAAATTTTAGGAGTATTTTATCTGTTTATTACCTTGCATGTTAGGTGGAATAGTTTTATCATGGCATTTTCTCTCAAAGATCGCAATATTTGTGAGAGAATGTTGTCCGCTCCAGAGGCCGTATTTCCACTAGGTCTTTTAGTGATTACTCTCGCTTTAACCTAACCCTATTACATCTTTCCCTACTTTCTATTCCTTTCCCATTACAATGTCTTCAGTTTCGTTTTGTTTAGCCCCTCCACAAACCCCTTCCACTTTTCAGTTTTATCTTTCTCGTTTTGTGGGTACCTGAGTCATATTCATTCTTATGTGCCATTAAATGGCATTCATATTTTCCAGCCTCGAAGTAACACAAAAATTAAGATTTTTCCGACAGTCTTTAGTTAATGCTGTATCCGACAGTTTTTAGTTAACGCTCTATCGACATTATGCCGAATGATTCTTCTTAAGAGAACTGATTTCTTTCTTAGTATATGTATTCTATTTATTTAACGTATGGCGTAGTACATCACGAGAATTAATTATATAGGGTGAATCACCTAAAACTTGCACCGCAGATACTGCGGAAAGGGCAAGTGCTATTGATGTGTGGTTTTCGCAGAATGGACTCTTGTCAGAGGACTTGCACTGTTAACCAGTCACAGACTGTAACAAAACTTATTGTTAGAATGTGTATTCTTTGTTCAGTCATACACGTTTTTAAATGGAACAATGTCTACTGACATTAACAAATTAAAAGTAGGGTAAATTAGAACGTCAGTGGTGTTTGTTGCAGGATTCTAGTACGAGTCGTTTTCAAGGTATCGTATTCTGGAAAGTTCCCATACCGACCCTTTTACATCGTGGTAGAACACAGTGAAAACTTAAGCACATACACTAATTATGTGCATTTTGATCAGTGACGAGACAACTGGCCATCACAGGCTGTGTTCAAAATGACCACCGGGAGCGACAATAAGGCTTCCGGTCTCGTGTGGAACGACTGCTGCGCACTTGCTAGTATTTCAGTGGAGATGTCCGAGTATGCTGTAGTAATGCGTCTTCGTAAATCATCTGGTGTAGTTTGTATGTACCGGTGGACGAAGTCTTTCAGCCTTCCCCAACAGAAAAAAAGTCCACAGGCGTTAAATCCGGGCAACAGGCTGGCTAAGGTACAGGTCCTCTGCGTCCAATCCAACGATTTGGAAACAATTAGTGAAGACACGCTGTAGTACTTCGCGCACTATGGGCTGGACAGCCGTCATGTTGGTACCACAGATTCCTCCAAGTCCGCAGAAGAACTACTATCACCCGCAGAAGAACTTCTATCACCCATGGAAGATGGTCTGGCGGGAGGCCGTCATTCCTGTGAATGTTCAGTGTTTCGACTGTGACACGCGGGCAAAGAGCGGATGGTTCACTATCCCACACTACACGTGTACATGGACGCTGTCGTTCCACCTGATGAAGCCAACGGGTATTGTCAACAGACAATTACTGCATGTTTCTGCGGTTTATCTGTCCACGACAGATAAATGTCTCTTCATCACAAAACAAATCTCATGATACATCTTGAGAATCCTGTATTAATCCCCATTTACAGAAGTTAACACGGTTCTCATAACCGTTTCCATGCAGCTCTTGATGGAGATACATGTGATATGGATGGAACCCGTGTTGATCGAGAATGAGTAGGACACTTGCCTGATCCAAGCCACATCCTCGAGCTAACGTGCGGATTAACTGCAACAGCAGCAAGAGGTTCAAATGGCTCTGAGCACTATGGGATTTAACTTCTATGGTCATCAATCCCCTAGAACTTTGAACTACTTAAACCTAACTAACCTAAGGACACCACACACATCCATGCCCGAGGCAGGATTCGAACCTGCGACCGTAGCGGTCGCGCGGTTCCAGACTGAAGCGCCTAGAACCGCACGGCCACACCGGCCGGCCAGCAGCAAGAGCATCGGTGTCCCCCTCTTCTGTCGTTGTTTCCTTCTGTTGCTTTGTTTAGGTGTTGCACTATCACTTGTTGAAGAGGTTGATGAATAACTGCCGAGATAGTTGACCTCTAGTAGGATATCTTGCAGCATACATCATACAAGAACGAACTGCATTCTTTCTACACCCTCCACGCACCATGAGCGTGCCGGCTTTTTCTGCATTAGTAAATCTCTTCGTCCACTCACTACCTGCTGCTTTGACTGTCACATGTTGACTGACCAGTAAGTCGCAGCCCACGCAAGGGACACAGAAGTACACTGTAAGCAAACATAACAAAATCGTACCTAGGAACTACACAGGCTGAATGGCATAAGTGTGTTTCGGAATGGAAACGTTTCAAAATACGATATCTCGTAAAGGATTCGCTCTGGGATCGTGCAATAAACACCGCTGACATTCTGATTTACATTAGTTTTAGCTTGTTAACGCCAATAGGCATTTCTTCATTAAAAAAAGAGGTCCTTTGTAAAAAATATACAATTTCTAAGTATTATTACAATCTCTTTATTGGCTAGCAATACAATCCGCTGACTACTAATTCATTCTGTGAAAAACACAGATCAATAGTACTCTCCATGTCTGCAATATTTACAGGGTACGTTTTAGGTGATTCACTCTATTTCAAGAGTGCACAAGACAAACCTTAAAATGTATATAAAACATACAGGCAAGATGTACATACGTAGAGGAACAGATATAAAAATACATGCACATATCAACGCACAGAACCTTCCGGAAACCTAACTACAGCCGGCTGTACAGGGTGTTTCAAAAATAACCGGTATATTTGAAACGGCAATAAAAACTAAACGAGCAGCGATAGAAATACACCGTTTGTTGCAATATGCTTGGGACAACAGTACATTTTCAGGCGGACAAACTTTCGAAATTACAGTAGTTACAATTTTCAACAACAGATGGCGCTGCAAGTGATGTGAAAGATATAGAAGACAACGCAGTCTGTGGGTGCGCCATTCTGTACGTCGTCTTTCTGCTGTAAGCGTGTGCTGTTCACAACGTGCAAGTGTGCTGTAGACAACATGGTTTATTCCTTAGAACAGAGGATTTTTCTGGTGTTGGAATTCCACCGCCTAGAACACAGTGTTGTTGCAACAAGACGAAGTTTTCAACGGAGGTTTAATGTAACCAAAGGACCGAAAAGCGATACAATAAAGGATCTGTTTGAAAAATTTCAACGGACTGGGAATGTGACGGATGAACGTGCTGGAAAGGTAGGGCGACCGCGTACGGCAACCACAGAGGGCAACGCACAGCTAGTGCAGCAGGTGATCCAACAGCGGCCTCGGGTTTCCGTTCGCCGTGTTGCAGCTGCGGTCCAAATGACGCCAACGTCCACGTATCGTCTCATGCGCCAGAGTTTACACCTTTATCCATACAAAATTCAAACGCGGCAACCCCTCAGCGCCGCTACCATTGCTGCACGAGAGACATTCGCTAACGATATAGTGCACAGGATTGATGACGGCGATATGCATGTGGGCAGCATTTGGTTTACTGACGAAGCTTATTTTTACCTGGACGGCTTCGTCAATAAACAGAACTGGCGCATATGGGGAACCGAAAAGCCCCATGTTGCAGTCCCATCGTCCCTGCATCCTCAAAAAGTACTGGTCTGGGCCGCCATTTCTTCCAAAGGAATCATTGGCCCATTTTTCAGATCCGAAACGATTACTGCATCACGCTATCTGGACATTCTTCGTGAATTTGTGGCGGTACAAACTGCCTTAGACGACACTGCGAACACCTCGTGGTTTATGCAAGATGGTGCCCAGCCACATCGCACGGCCGACATCTTTAATTTCCTGAATGGATATTTCGATGATCGTGTGATTGCTTTGGGCTTTCCGAAACATACAGGAGGCGGCGTGGATTGGCCTCCCTATTCGCCAGACATGAACCCCTGTGACTTCTTTCTGTGGGGACACTTGAAAGACCAGAAACAATTGAACAGCTGAAGCAGTACATCTCATCTGCATGTGAAGCCATTCCGCCAGACACGTTGTCAAAGGTTTCGGGTAATTTCATTCAGATACTACGCCATATTATTGCTACGCATGGTGGATATGTGGAAAATATCGTACTATAGAGTTTCCCAGACCGCAGCGCCATCTGTTGTTGAAAATTGTAACGACTGTAATTTCGAAAGTTTGTCTGCCTGAAAATGTACTGTTGTCCCAAGCATATTGCAACAAATGGTGTATTTCTATCGCTGCTCGTTTAGTTTTTATTGCCGTTTCAAATATACCGGTCATTTTTGAAACACCCTGTATGTATTGCTGATATTTATCTACGGCCATTTTGGCAGCATGCAGAAATTCGGAAGAGGTCAGCAGCAAAAGCTGTCAATGGACAATCTGTAACTGTGGCACTTAGGTGAATCTCTTGTTTCCCCTTCAACACAACGAGTCAAAGTAGTTGATCGTTGGAAAGAGGAGTGGACCAAATAGATACATCTGCCTGTCGTGATACGCCTTGCCCAACTACACCTCCGAATTTCGACAAGCCTTGCAAAATCTGGTCTCCCCTAAATACAGTGGAAATATAATCTGAACTCAACAAGCTTTATTGCTCACGGAACACAAAGATTTGTCAGAACAGAGACAGACTTGAATGCAAGCTATGAGGAGTGTATCTGTTTAGGGAAAAAATTGTCAGAAAGGTAACAGACTTGACAACTTTTTAGGCTGGTTGTTTGGGCGACACACACACACGTGGCTGAACAATGGACTTGACTGGTGACAGGCTCCACGCGACTAGCCTCGACCGGGGAGGACGCCAATGCCAGCCGCTGTAGCGGCCGCTAATGGCACGCTCTAATGGTTCTTGGCAACCGGCTTGTCGGGCTAACTCGAGGACGCGCGTCTTCCCAGGGGGGAGAGAGAGAGAGAGAGAGAGAGAGAGAGAGAGAGAGAGAGAGAGAGAGAGAGAGAGACAGCCGTCTGGCTGCAGGGCTGGCCAAGCAGGGCTGGCGGAGGCTGCAAAGATCAGGCATAGCGCAATCCCTTCTGCTGTCTGGAAAGATTCATCTCTTATCACGAAGCTGTACCTTCCACATGAGGGGGTGCATTTTAATTCAGGAATAGGACTACGAAATTTTCATTTTCAGAACAACCACCCGATTTTACAGCAGTATGACGTTTGCTTGGAAACACACACAACCTTGGGATACCTTTTACAATTATATTTAGGATCAAAGCTTCTGTTCGCTTTTCACCCACCATGGGGGACAGATCAAATATCCACACGACAGTGAGAATCGTCACATAGTTACGTGACCATCTAAATCTACATACATATTCCGCAAGTACCATCGGTGGATGGCGGAGAATACCTCGTACAACTACTAGTACTTTCCTGTTCCAGTCGCAGATGGAGCGACTCTAGTACCGTAGCAAGCTTTGCTAGATTTCTCGGTTGAGGATCTATGGCGCGAACAGCTCGACCGAGGTGGTCTCTCAAAGTCTCGATTGAGTTTATACCCGGTGAGTTTGGTGGCCATGGAAGTACGGTAAACTCATCGTGGTGCTCTTCGAACTACACACGTGCACTACGTGCCACGTAACACGTTGCACTGTCCTGCTGGTAGGTACCATCGTACTACGTGTAGGGCTAGACATGGTCCCCAAAAATAGATGCATACTAGTGCTGATCCATTGTGCCTTCCAGAATGACGAGATCACGCAAGGAATGCTACGAGAACATTCCACAGACCATAAGGCTCCTCCTCCGGCCTATATCTTTCCAACGATTGTTGCAGTGTCATCTGTCCGATGGAACATGAAACGCGATGTATCTGGAAAGACCACCTGTCGACTTCCAGCTGCGGTGTTCGCGTGCAAAATTTAAGCCTCCGCCTGTTGCAGAGGCCCACACGCAGCTACGTTCGCTGAATTATCGTCGAGGAGACGCTGCTGGTAGCCCATTGCTTCATCTGGACGGTCAGCTGCTCAACAGTTGCACGTCCATTCGCACGTACACATCTCCGTAGCCATCGTTCACCCCTCGTTCGTGGCCTGTGGTGCACAGAAGTTACCTCGGCGCCGACTGTGGATAGCACCATTTTGCCATGCACGGTGTACTTCGACCACGGCGACAAGTGAACAGCTTGCAAACGTATCCGTTCCACCCTCGGACCGAAAGGTGCCTCTTTGAACGTCACATAAATCGCTCCGTTCCCGCATTGCGACGACGACTAACAGTGCTGCCATCCGCCTTCTGAGTGGTTACTGCATGTTGACATCGAACATATAGGTGACGGTCACATAATTCTGACCGAATCGTGAATTTGTTCTCGTCCAAATAGGGTCAGTCCAAAAGTTTTGTATGAAGCTGTTATGTTCCCAGGTTTTGATGACGTAATGACGATATTCTCGTATTTTACCGCGACCTCATCGATCGTTTTTGAATCCTCGCTCCAAAATGTTGCTTTGCCTTTCCTCTTCAGACGTTTTATGAAAATATAATAAATAAAATATAAGCACCATATTGGTTTATTTGCGGTGAAAGTGAAGTAAAAATTGACAATGTTAGCACATAGGTACTCGATCCCACCCTCCTCGGACTACCGTTCTGTAATCTTTCAGTTGCGCCAAACGCTGCCTATAAACTACGCTATCGTAAATGACTTCTCCCAAGCTGGACCCGCCCCGAGAAGGTCATATGGTGATCTCGCTCGTGTCACATTGATTTCTGACGAGGTCCTGCATACACCAAAAACTTGGAAGAAATCTTTGTTGATGAATGAGCGCGGTCAGCTTGTCAGTGTCTTAAGCAGGGGCATCGCATTCACCGTAGCACCAACTGTCTACTAGCTACTGCAACAACTTGTGATACGCGAATAGTGTAGTTGATGACTTGTGTTAATAATGCGAAAGTGGTTTTGTGCTTAATATCGTTTTGTCCTGTCACTTGCGCCATAGACGTTCTAGATAAGTAATGACCATCATAATGAACAGAGACCCGAGTTGCTACAGGACAAAAAAGCCCTCAGTAGCTACCAGTTCGTCATTAACGTTTATACAAAATCGTCGTGTGACTTTCTTACAAATAGACTCTCAACTCACACCAGCATAAAGATAGGGCGTTACAAGAAAACTACCTCAAAATGGTAGCGAGCTGGCTTAAGGTAGAGTGGCAAATGTTTCTTTTAAAAATAGCGTCACTGTCACCACGTACGCTTCTCTGAAGGATTACCACAGTTCAGTTCACTCGGTTTCAAATAACACTTGAGTTTATACTGTATATCGCGCATAATATCACGTAAAGAAATGAATTTGGTCTAAGTTCAAAAAATGGTTCAAATGACTCTGAGAACCATGGGAACATCTGAGGTCATCAGTCCCCTGGCGTAAGTTGCTTAATGTTAAGGAAATTGCGTCACATCAGTGTGCAAGCTACGTGAATGCGACGTGCGATTGCACTTCAGACAAAAATCATCTTTCACTGCAGATTTGGTTTTCTAGGATTATAGATTCAGTTTCCTAGCTCTAGGAAGCTAATATTCACTTTGTGTCTTTTGTCACTAACCCATGCTTATTGTCATAGAGCATCACTTCGCCAAAAATGTCTTTTGTTTGTTTGTTTTGGTTTTAGGGCGCAAAACTGCTATGGTCATTAGCGCCCGGTCCGTGACATAGGAAACAGTAAAAAACCGAAATTGAAAACCAGCAGCAATGGGAACGAAAGTCATAAAATTGGAGAAACGAAAAGCAGAAGGAAGGCTTAAAAATCCACTACAGAAAGGGGTTCGTTGTCCCCAAAAAAGAACTTCAAATGACTGACGTCATTTCACTGGCACTAATAAACTTGAGAACGCGGTCGGCTGAGCGCGTGTCATCTGCTAAAATCGACGATATATCAGGCGATAGCTGTAGACGGTAGCGTAACGAATTAAAATAGGGGCACTCAATTAAAAGGTGTCTTACCGTCCACAGCTGAGAGCAGTGGGGACAGAGTGGGGGAGGATCGCCGCTTAAAAGATGTCGATGGCTAGAAAGACAGTGCCCTATCCGGAGTCTAGTTAAAATTACCTCCTCCCGATGACGCGTTCGGGAGGAAGAGGTCCAAGCACAAGGAAGAGCTTTCACGTCCCGCAATTTATTATGGGGAAGTGTCGACCAATGTGCGTGCCATAATTGAAGAACACGACGACATAAAACGCTCCGTAGATCGGCGAAGGGAATCGATTGAATAGCTGGCCGAGGAAGAGAGACTGCAGCCTTGGCTGCAATATCGGCCGCCTCATTTCCACATATACCAACGTGTCCCGGGAGCCAGAGGAACGCCACCGAGACGCCCCCCAGGTGGAGCAAGCGCAGACAGTCCTGAATACGGTGGACCAGAGGGTGCACAGGATAAAGAGCGCGGAGACTGAGGAGAGAGCTGAGAGAATCTGAGCAGATAACGTACTGTATCCGCTGATGGCGGCGGATGTAGTGGACAGCCTGGAGAACAGCGTAAAGCTCCGCAGTATAAACCGAACACTGGTCGCGAAGCCGAAAGTGATTTGGGGTGTCGCCAACAATATAGGCACGCCCTACACCTAACGATGTTTTCGAGCCGTCGGTGTAAAGAAATGTGGCGTCAGTCATTTGTGCATGTAGAGCAGCAAATGCCCGACGATAAACAAGTGGAGGTGTACCATCCTTGGGAAATCGACAAAGGTCACGGAGCAGGCAGATCCGGGGACGGAGCCAAGGCGGTGCTGTACCCCAAGTTGTCAAGAAGGTTTCAGGAAAGCGGAAGGAAAGAGAATGGAGCAGTTGACGGAAGCGGACTCCCGGTGGTAGTAGGGAGGAGGGGCGGCCTGCATACCCTACATCAAAGGAGGCGTCGAAAAAAAGGTCATGGGCTGGATTAGCAGGCATGGAAGACAGATGGCTAGCATAACGACTAAGAAGGACTGCTCGCCGCTTGGACTGCGGAGGTTCAGCAGTCTCAGCATAAAGGCTTTCCACAGGGCTGGTGTAAAAAGCTCCAGACACTAAACGTAATCCACGGTGGTGGATAGAGTCGAGACGCCGAAGAATAGACGGCCGAGCAGAGGAGTAGACTATGCTTCCATAATCCAACTTCGAGCGCACTAAGGCGCGATAGAGGCGGAGAAGGACCACTCGGTCCGCTCCCCAGGAGGTACCATTCAGGACACGGAGGGTGTTAAGGGATCGCAGACAGCGAGCCGAAAGATAGGAAACGTGGGAGGACCAGCACAGTTTTCTGTCAAACATAAGACCCAAGAATTTAGCGACGTCTGAAAACGGAAGGTTGACAGGACCTAGATGTAAGGAGGGCGGAAAAAACTCCTTACGTCGCCAAAAATTAACACAAACGGTCTTACTGGGAGAAAAACGGAAGCCGGTTTCGATGCTCCAAGAGTGGAGGCGATCGAGACATCCTTGAAGACGTCGTTCAAGAAGGCTGGTCCGTTGAGAGCTGTAGTAGATCGCAAAATCGTCCACAAAGAGGGAGCCCGAGACATCAGGAAGGAGACAATCCATAATTGGATTGATGGCAATGGCAAACAGTACAACACCCAGCACGGAGCCCTGGGGTACCCCGTTTTCTTGGGAGAAAGTACGGGAGAGAGTAGTGTTCACCCGCACCCTAAATGTTCGCTCTGCCATAAATTCGCGAAGAAAAAGGGGCAGCCGACCTCGAAAGCCCCAAGAGAACAGTGTACGGAGGATGCCTGTCCTCCAACAGGTATCGTATGCTCTCTCCAGATCAAAAAATAGTGCTACTGTTTGGCGTTTCCGGAGAAAATTGTTCATGATATAAGCGGAGAGAGCAACAAGATGGTCAACTGCAGAACGATGCTTTCGGAATCCGCATTGGGCAGGTGTTAAAAGACTGCGGGACTCCAGCCACCACGCTAAACAGTAAGTCACCATACGCTCCAAAACCTTACAGACACTACTCGTGAGAGAAATGGGGCGATAGCTAGAGGGGAGATGTTTGTCCTTTCCAGGTTTCGGAACAGGAACGACGATAGCTTCCCGCCATCGTCTGGGAAAAGTACTGTCGGTCCAAATTCGATTATAAAGGCGAAGCAGGTAACGCAGACTATGGGTTGATAAATGCAGCAACATTTGGACGTGGATACCATCCGGTCTTGGGGCGGAGGTGCGAGAAGAAGAGAGTGCATGTTGGAGTTCCCGCATGTAGAAAACAGTATTGTAGTTTTCGCGATTTTGAGAGGAGAAAGCAAGAGGTCGCACTTCCGCTGCACGTTTCTTCGGGAGAAACGCTGGCGGGTAATTTGAAGACCTCGAAATCTCAGCAAAGTGCTGACCCAGCGAGTTAGAAATTGCGACGGGGTCCACTAACGTGTCATGCGCAACAGTGAGCCCAGAGACCAGGGAGAAACTAGGCGCGCCTGAGAACCGTCGAAGCCGACTCCAAACTTCCGAGGAGGGAGTGAAGGTGTTAAATGAGCTAATAAAGAATTTCCAGCTTGCCTTCTTGCTATCGCGGATGACACGACGGCATCGCGCTCGGAACTGCTTATAGCGGATACAGTTGGCCAAAGTAGGATGGTGGCGGAAAACGCGGAGAGCACGTCGCCGCTCACGTATTGCATCACGGCAAGCCTCGTTCCACCAAGGAACTGGGGGCGCCGGGGCAATTCGGAGGTGCGTGGTATTGAATGTTCCGCAGCTGTAAGAATAACGTCGGTAATGTGTGACCTCATCGTCGACGCTGGGAAAGTGGCGGTCATCGAATGTCGCTAGAGACGAAAAAAGTGTCCAATCGGCTTGGGCAAACTTCCAGCGTCGCGGGCGCATGTAGGACAGTTGAGGCTGCAGTCTAAGGACACATGGAAAGTGGTCACTCGAGTGTGTATCATCAAGGGCGAACCATTCGAAGCGCCGAGCTAGCGGAACAGTACCGTCCGCAAGGTCCAAATGAGATAAATTTGTCGTGGAGGCAGACAAAAATGTAGGGACCCCAGTGTTGAGGCAAACTAGATCTGCTTGGTGGAAGACGTCTAGCAATAGTGAGCCACGTGGACAAGGATGTGGAGATCCCCAAAGCGGGTGGTGGCCATTGAAGTCCCCAACCAGCAAATATGGGGGTGGAAGCTGACCAAGAAGATGAAGGAGATCGGCTCGTGCCATTGGTGTGGAATGTATACAGTACAAAGAGAGAACGTGTATCCGGAAAGGGAAAGACGGATGGCGATAGCTTGGAAGGAAGTGTTTAAATGGATTGGGTGATAATGGAGAGTTTCATGGACAAGAATCGTGAGTCCTCCATGTGCTGGAGTGCCTTCAACAGAGGGGAGATCATATCGGACGGACTGAAAATGAGGGAGAACAAAGCGGTCATGGGGACGCAGCTTTGTTTCCTGAAGACAAAAGATGACCGGCGAGTAGGATCGTAAGAGGATCGACAATTCATCCCGATTGGCTCGAATACCGCGGATATTCCAGTGGATAATGAGGGTGAACAGAAAATGGAGGAGTGTGACCAAGGTCGCTGCTCTGAGCTTGCGACCGACAGCATGGAATGGCATTCAGTCGAAGGCAGAAGATCCTGATCCATAGGTTGGTCAGGAGCAGCTCCTGCCACCAGCGATCGGCCGGTTGATCGGCCGCCAGCAGTGCGCCTCGGCGACACAGAAGACGGCCGAGGTCGATTTCCGCCAGGTGGTGCTGTAGATGGGACACGCCTTGGCGGAGAAGGAAAGGAACTGGGTTTCTTTGTAGCCTTCTTGGAAGTATGATGTTTAGAGGAAGGAGGAACCGATAGTTGGGAAGTTGCTGTACGTAAAAACTCTTCACGAGTATGCTCTTTTTTCGAAGTCTTGGTGTCTGACTTTTGAGCTCGAGATTTAGCAGAACTCGACGAAGGGTGAGCCAGAGAGTGGGCAGGCGGAAGTGGTGAGGTTGAACGAGCGATCTTTGCGCTGGCCGATCTGACGACCGTGGCACTAAAGGTGAGGTCGCAAGTCTGCGTGGCCGTCTCCTTTGTTGGCCGAGGAGAAGCAAGGACAGTGCTGTATTTTCCTTTCTGAGGCACGGTGGGCTGTCGACTGGCGAATAATTTTCGAGCAGCAAAGGTCGACACCTTTTCCTTTAATTTCCTGGATGAGCTCTTCGTCCTTAAAAACGGGACAATCTCGAGAGGAAGCAGCGTGGTCACCCATACAGTTGATGCACCGAGGAGATGGAGGTGGACAAGCACCCTCATGGGCATCCTTGCCACACGTAACACATTTGGCCTGATTGGAACAGAACTGGCTGGTGTGATTGAACCGCTGACACCGATAGCAACGCGTAGGGTTTGGGACGTAAGGGCGAACGGAAATTATCTCATAGCCTGCTTTGATTTTCGATGGGAGTTGAAATTTGTCAAATGTCAAGAAGACAGTGCGGGTTGGAATGATGTTCGTGTCAACCCTTTTCATAACCCTATGAACAGCCGTTACGCCCTGGTCAGACAGGTAGTGCTGAATTTCTTCGTCAGACAATCCATCGAGGGAGCGTGTATAAATGACTCCACGCGAGGAATTTAAAGTACGGTGCGGTTCCACCCGGACAGGAAAGGTGTGTAGTAGTGAGGTACGCAGCAATTTTTGTGCCTGGAGGGCACTGACTGTTTCTAACAACAGGGTGCCATTCCGTAATCTGGAACAAGACTTTACAGGACCTGCAATTGCGTCGACACCTTTCTGAATAATGAAAGGGTTGACCGTGGAGAAGTCGTGACCTTCGTCAGACCGAGAAACAACAAGGAACTGTGGCAACGATGGAGGAACTGACTGTGGCTGAGACTCAGTGAACTTACGTTTGTGAGCAGACATAGTGGAAGGTGAGGAAACCATTGCGGAAGAATCCCCCATGATTACCGGCGTCTCCGATGGCGCGCTCCTCCCTTGTGGGGGCCCTCTCTGAGGGCACTCCCGCCTTAGGTGATTGTTCACACCTCAGGTTACACCTCCTGACAAACGGACGGAGGGACCAATCGGCACTTTCGGAAGGTATCAGCTCGGGTAATCACCCCTCCCTGGGCCTGGCCGTTACCAGGGGGAACGTACGTGTCCTACCTGTCTACCCGGGGCGGGGAATTACGCGTTACCCCGTCACCGGCTACGCATGGAAGTGCGTGGGTCGGCCTTCAGACACGCACAGGGAGGAAAAAAGAGAAAAGGAAAGGAAGGAAGAGGGGTCTCAAACGCGGCAGCGGAGAAAAGGGTAAAGAGAAGAGGGAAGGAAAAGAGAAGGACAGAGGAAGGACGAAGACTTGCAAGTATAGAAAGCAAGGAATTTGTAACAGTTTCGAGCGTCCGTCTCCGGACGTAGGCACAAACCATACTCCCAGAGGAGGAGAAAGGGAAAGGAAGAGCCAGAGGTGAGGGGGGGGGGCGAAGATGGGGGACGGGGAGGGATGCGGAAAGGGAAGGGAAGGTATGCAGCCCGGAAAGGAAGGAGGGCCACATTAGCTCGAGGTCCCGTGCTCGCTACGCACGTATCCACAGAAGAGTTGTGGACCCCCTGGGGGTAAAAATGCCTTTTAGTGCATGCACATACGTCGTTTGTGGTATCTAGGACTTCTTATATGCACTCACTGTAAGCTACGGTACACTTCAATTGAGAGAGAGAGAGAGAGAGAGAGAGAGAGAGAGAGAGAGAGAGAGAGAGAGCGGTACTGACTTCTGCTCCGACGACAGTGAGATCCCACTTGCCTTTGGTTCCTAGATCATATTGACCAGAAGAACATTCATACCCCCTTCTCCAAAACATGGTGCCATTTCCGTCTCGTCCGATCATACAGTAAACATCTCTTGTATGAGTAACAGAGTTCGATATTATATTTAAAAAGGATAGAGGCAGAGCAACATGCTGTATCGAGGTTAACAAGGCGATATAAACATTGAGGCTTAGCTAGGCATCCAAATTTCGAACCGAGAAATCAGAAAAATGTCCATTCTGTGCATATGAGTTAACAAAAATCATTCTATGCCAAAAAAACTGTAGTGTTGGCAGAAGCGCCAACACTGTGTTGCTAGAGGAGGCCGAAACACGCGTTTAATTACACGCTGACTGGCGTTACGTCTGGAACAGGTCAGAGAAATAAGACTAGCAAAACAGGAGGTAACTGGTAGAATACTTAACTTTAATCCACAATTTTAGAACATCTCTCGTTACGGTACATGCTTCATAATATTAATTATCAATTGACTACGGCGCCTTGCTAGGTCGTAGCAAATGTAGCTGAAGGCTATGCTAACTATCGTCTCGGCAAATGAGAGCGTATTTGTCAGTGAATCTTTTCTATGAACGTCGGCTGTACAACTGGGGCGAATGCTAGTACGTCTCTCTAGACCTGCCGTGTGGTGGCGCTCGGTCTGCGATCACTGACAGTGGCGACACGCGGGTCCGACGTATACTAATGGACCGCGGCCGATTTAAAGGCTACCGCCTAGCAAGTGTGGTGTCTGGCGGTGACACCACAAATACAATTCTTATGCAGCACGAACTACTTAATGTGATAGTTGTCGATGAAGACGAGAAACTTCCATTTGGCAGTATCGTTGAATTAATGTCATTCAGTAAGTTAGTATCCCAGCATTAATGTGAGGTCAGTTACATGTGCTGTACAGAAAAATACTACAACCGAGCAGACCAACCGTCGTCATTCTAATAGTGGACCCATCATTTCGTCTCGTTACCAGAGTCTTAGTTCTCGACATAATGAGCCGCGCCAGCACGTCGCTGGATACCGATATCGAAGAACCTTGGCGCAAGTGGACTGTGGGACTGTTTTTGTCTATGGCCTAGGCGGAAGTTCAACAAATGGTTCAAATGGCTCTGAGCACCATGGGACTTAACTGCTGAGGTCATCAGTCCCCTAGAACTTAGACCTACTTAAACCTAAGTACATCATGAACATCCATGCCCGAGGCAGGATTCGAACCTGCGACCGTAGCGGTCGCGCGGTTCCAGACTGAAGCGCCTAGAACCGCTCGGCCACTCCGGCCGGCCGGAAGTGCAACAGCGTCGACTGGTGCGGGGGTTCAGGCTGGAGTCGGCCTGTGAACGAGGAGGGGACCAGGTGGTCCGCTGGGGTGCCTCGGGTAGCGGCCAGTTGTGAACCGGAGTTGTGGCGCGAGCCCGCCGTCTGCAGGCTATTTGTCTCGGTGGCGTGCATACAGTAAAGCATCCGTGTGGATCTCGGGGCGTAACCAGCATTGAACTCTGGATGTCTGCCTGCCATTACTTCGGTACCACGAGGCAAATACGACGCCGGGATGGACGCTACAGACTCAACAGTGATGGGTGTAAGCTGTCGGCTTGCCACTTTGCCGCTGCTGTGTGTGGGGTACGGCGCCGTGGTACACGATAGCCTGTCACGTGTCTGTTGGTGTGGATGATAAAAGACGGCATCGGATTAGGGCGTTGCTCTGCTGCGACTACGTGACGTCAATCATGCGTGGTCCTCACGGCGTTGTGGTTTCTTTTATGTTTTCGGTGTCACGTTTGTCTAGCTTCTTTAAGTGCGTTATTATTGCCTGTCGTGCCTGGGGTACTGCTTACCTGAAAAACATAGGACTTTTGTGGAAGTGAGTGACCTTTCCTTGACAGCCCCTGTTGGTTTAAATTAGTGTTTAGCTTGCCTTGTCGTTTATGTGACTTGTGTGTAACTATGCGCTATGATGTAACATCCCTGTAAATGGGAGGGTTAGTCATTATTTACGATAATTTACGTAATTGTAATCTACATCTGCATTTACATCTACAAAGTTACTCCACAAGTCACCACACGGTGCGTGGCGAAGGATATCCTGCACCACTACTAGTTGTTCCTTCCATGTTCCACTTGCAAATAGACCGAGGAAAAAACGACTATCTATATGCTATACGAGCCCTAGTTTCTCGTCTCTTATCTCGTGGTCCTCATGCGAAATGTTGGCGGCAGCAGAATCGTTTGGCAGTCAGCTCTAAATGCCGGTTATTTAAATTTTATCATAGTGTTTCTGGGTAAAGTCGCCTTCCCTCCACAGATTCCTATTTGAATTTCCGAAGCATATCCATAACACTTCTGTGTTTGTTCGAACCTACCGGTAACAAATCTACCAGCCCTACTCTGAATTGCTTCGATATCGTCCTTCAATGTGACCTCGTACGCATCCCAAACACTCAAATAGTACTCAAGAATAGGTCGCACCAGCTTCACATATGGGGTCTCCGTTAGAGATGGTCCACACTTTTCTAAAATTCTCCCAATAAACAAAAGACGACCATTCACCTTCCCTACCACAGTTCTCACAAGTTCATTTCACTTCATATCGCTTTGCAGCGGTACGCCCAGATAGTTAAACAACTCGACTGTGTCAAACAGGACACAACTAATGCTGTACCTGAACACTACAGGTTTGATCTTCCAACTCATCGATATTAACTTACATTTTTCTACATTTAGAGCTACAACACCACCAACTAGAAATTTTGTCTTAGTTGTCTTGTATTTTCCCACATTCAGTCAACTTCGACACCTTTGCGTACACCACGGCATCATCAGCAAACAACCGCCATGTCCGCCAAAAAACAGCGACCCTATAAAACTTCCCTGCGGCGCTCCAGATGATACCCTTGTCTCTGAACACTCGCCGTCAAGGACAACATACTGAGTTCTGTTACTTAAGGACTCCTCGAGGCACTCAAATCTCGGTGAACTTATTCCATATGCTCGTACCTTTGATAACAGCCTGCAAAGGGGTATCGTGTCAAATGCTTTCCTCAAACCTAGAAATATGGAATCTGCCTGTTGCCATTCATCCATTATTCGCAGTATGTCATGTGAGAAAAGGGCAAGCCGAGTTTCGCACGAGCGATGCTTTCTAAAACCACGCTGATTCGTGGACATAAACTTCTCAGTTTCAAGATAGTTTATTACATTCGAACTGAGATTATGTTCAAGGATTCTGAAGCAAACCAAAGTTAGAGATATTGGTCTTTAATTTGGGGGTCCGTTCTTTTACCCTTCTTATATACTGAGTCACCTGCGCTTTTTTCCAATCGCTTCGGAATTTTCACTGGGACAGAGGGTCACGACAAATATAAGTTAGGTAAGGGGCCCGTGCCGTAGAGTACTCTTCGTAAAAACGAACTGGGATTCGATCTGGACCTGACGATTTATTTGCTTTCAAATCTTTCTGTTGTTTCTCTACGCCATTGATGCTGATTACTATGTTCTCCACATGGGAGTCTGTCCGACGCTCAAACGACGGTATGTTCGTACGATTCTCCTGTGTGAACGATTTCTTGAACCTGACGGCCCCTCCCGCCGGAGGTTCGAGTGCTCCCTCGCGTATGCGTGTATGTGTTGTTCTTAACGTAAGTTAGTTTAAGTTGGTTTAAGTAGTGTTTAAGTCTAGAGACCGATTACCTCAGCAGTTTGATCCCTTGGGAATTCGCACACATTTGAACCTGAAATTTAAAACTTCAACTTTCCTTTTGCTATCTTCTACTATCACACCAAATTGGTCAACAAGATACTGAAAGGACGGGTAAGACCCGCTTAGCGGTTTTACGTAAGAGCGGAATTTCTCGGGTTCTCTTCCCACAGACGCTCGAACCTCTGTTCACCTTCGCATGTCGTCATTTGCGCAACAGCCTCTGCTTCCTCAGCATCCTCCGATTTCCGTTATTAAACAGTGGTGGGTCTTTCCCATCCTTTATCCACGTACTAGGCACATAGCCTAACTCTCCAGACCGCGATTTACAATCTACTGGAACTTTGTCCGTAACTGCTCTAAGTCCATCTTACTGGAACTGAGTGTGTAAGTGACATGCTAAGAATTGCTTATCTGCTTTATCTAGCAGAAACTCTCCTAGCCTTCTTGACTGATTTATTAACTTTCGTAATCATAGATGCTATAATGACATCATGATCGCTAATCCCCGTTTCTATACTGATACTGTCACTAAGGTCTGGCCTATTTGTCACTACAAAATCTAAGATATTTCCACTGCATGTGGGGGTGCAGAGTTAGCAGCTCAAGACAGTTTTCAGAAAACGTGTTCAAAAGAATTTCGCGTGACTGTGTCTGTACCCCATGCAGTGAAACCATAGACATCCCGGTCAATACTCGGCAGGTTGAAGTCGCCTCCAACTAGTATTGCACGATGTGAGTATTTACGCGCTATTGATCGTAGACTTTCTTTGAATGGCTCTGTATAACTGTCACAAAGGAATCGGGTGACCGGCAAAAAAAGTATCTAACAATTAACTTTGTTTCACCTACACCTGTTACATGCGACCAGATAACTTCACTAAAACAGAAACAAAATATACAATTAATTCAGAACTATTTCAATAGTGGTACTTTCCTATAGCGAAACAACCTCTTGTCCAAGCAAGTAGTACTCCAGCAACATTAATAATTTACCTATAATTATCAGTAACTTCCTACTGTAATGAACAGATAGTGTTATTGAGAGACTATTGTTACCTAACTTATTAATAATCCTCCTGTGTAGTTGGAGTTAAATCACTGGTACATTACTTGCTAAATTGTGCTACTATCTTGTATCGTATCAGCAAACAGAAGTTCAGTATCAAGTAAAGGCAATCCTAATAGTTAACTTTCTCTATGAACCATGTTAGTACAGGGTACAACTTTGCCTAATTTGGCTGGAAACCGTTTCCTTTACCTAATTACGGTTTACTTGATTACTTACAGAACCTTTGTTCGAGACCCGTTTGTCTTGCTACTATTTCCTTTCACTAGAAATCTTTAGAGAAACGAAACTGGTCTGATATCATTCCACTACGCACGCTCACGGTCAAAGTAGTATCCTTTCATTAGAGTAACATTATCGGCATATTACTAATTTAATAATAGCCGGTGTTGTTATTACAGTACAGTCATATTTCGTTTGAGAGGTTGAATTGTGAATCTTCCTACCATTCAACTACCGTTAAATATTTATTGCGCTGGTGGCGCTGAGGCTGTCTATTCGATGGTTCGAAATACGTGAAGCTATTGATGTTAGGTAGCTACCTTTCGATATGTAAAATTTGGTGCGCCAGTTGCGACAGGGCAATGTGAAGACTTCGATGTATGTTAAGATAACTGATTTCCATGCGAGGTTCTCTCTTTTTTTGAAGACAATAGTTTTGGATATTTATTTTTAAGAATTTCTTGTCTGCTTGTATGTGTGTCACCCCTTGATTCTATAAAGTTTGGTGCGCCAGTTGCGCCAAGGTTAATCTAACTGATGAACGTGAGTTACGCGTGTTTTTATTCTGTAACACTCTTATATGAATATTTACGTTAAAAAAATTAATTATTGCTTGTAAATGATTTTCGGGATTCGTAAGTAGTTGCAGTAACTAAATTTACATATTTTACATTGATCAGTTTTGTCATCACCTTTGCTGCATCATTAATAGCATGCACGTCTGAGTTTTGTCATGTTTCCTGTATAATGTGCCTGAGACATTACAGCCTCACGTATTTTGCTACCACTTGCAAGGTCAAATATTCAATTTCTTACGGTTAAATGCCATTAAGTTTATTTCGACTGGAAGTAGAGTTGTTAACTTTTTTCTTACGGTCAAACGTGATGAAGTTTACTTTTAGGTCAATTTGTTGTGATCAGTCAGGGTGAAGTCGCTCTTATTGTTGTGTGTAATATTTACATTCGGTCTTTCGTTGATAAACTGCGAGCTGAAATTTGTGTACTGAAACCACCAGCACGTTCTACTCCTCCACTCCCACGTTCTCTGCATTTCACGTGCTTCAAAAACATGGTATGAAATGTGAAAAATCGTGGAAGGAAATATATCTTTTAGTTCTACTCCAAATACGCTTCTTTCCGGGCTGCAGCATCGCCTTCGTTAGATACATTTTACTGTTTTCCACAAAGTTATGAAACACACACTTTTGACAAAGTATTAGTGATATTAACGTAATAATTATGTTCTTTGATGTAACTTTTTTATCCTCATCATTCCGTGTTATTATCGTCACTAACCGCTATGAAATGTGTAATTCTGACTATAAAGAAAATGTCTAAGAATGTGTGGTTAGCTGACAGAGGACGCTACTGTAAATAACGGTAGGATCATAAACATAATTCTAGGAACAAAATCCCTCCACAAAATAACGCTAATGCTAAACAGAAAAGACCAAGAATGGTGCCACAGAAGTATCTGACCACCTAATTGTAAATTAAAACTGCTGACAGAGAGTGAAACCAGTTTTCTGCTTCACATCTGTTTCTACGCCAGACACATACACTCCTGGAAATGGAAAAAAGAACACATTGACACCGGTGTGTCAGACCCACCATACTTGCTCGGACACTGCGAGAGGGCTGTACAAGCAATGATCACACGCACGGCACAGCGGACACACCAGGAACCGCGGTATTGGCCGTCGAATGGCGTTAGCTGCGCAGCATTTGTGCACCGCCGCCGTCAGTGTCAGCCAGTTTGCCGTGGCATACGGAGCTCCATCGCAGTCTTTAACACTGGTAGCATGCCGCGACAGCGTGGACGTGAACCGTATGTGCAGTTGACGGACTTTGAGCGAGGGCGTATAGTGGGCATGCGGGAGGCCGGGTGGACGTACCGCCGAATTGCTCAACACGTGGGGCGTGAGGTCTCCACAGTACATCGATGTTGTCGCCAGTGGTCGGCGGAAGGTGCACGTGCCCGTCGACCTGGGACCGGACCGCAGCGACGCACGGATGCACGCCAAGACCGTAGGATCCTACGCGGTGCCGTAGGGGACCGCACCGCCACTTCCCAGCAAATTAGGGACACTGTTGCTCCTGGGGTATCGGCGAGGACCATTCGCAACCGTCTCCATGAAGCTGGGCTACGGTCCCGCACACCGTTAGGCCGTCTTCCGCTCACGCCCCAACATCGTGCAGCCCGCCTCCAGTGGTGTCGCGACAGGCGTGAATGGAGGGACGAATGGAGACGTGTCGTCTTCAGCGATGAGAGTCGCTTCTGCCTTGGTGCCAATGACGGTCGTATGCGTGTTTGGCGCCGTGCAGGTGAGCGCCACAATCAGGACTGCATACGACCGAGGCACACAGGGCCAACACCCGGCATTATGGTGTGGGGAGCGATCTCCTACACTGGCCGTACACCACTGGTGATCGTCGAGGGGACACTGAATAGTGCACGGTACATCCAAACCGTCATCGAACCCATCGTTCTACCATTCCTAGATCGGCAAGGGAACTTGCTGTTCCAACAGGACAATGCACGTCCGCATGTATCCCGTGCCACCCAACGTGCTCTAGAAGGTGTAAGTCAACTACCCTGGCCAGCAAGATCTCCGGATCTGTCCCCCATTGAGCATGTTTGGGACTGGATGAAGCGTCGTCTCACGCGGTCTGCACGTCCAGCACGAACGCTGGTCCAACTGAGGCGCCAGGTGGAAATGGCATGGCAAGCCGTTCCACAGGACTACATCCAGCACCTCTACGATCGTCTCCATGGGAGAATAGCAGCCTGCATTGCTGCGAAAGGTGGATATACACCGTACTAGTGCCGACATTGTGCATGCTCTGTTGCCTGTGTCTATGTGCCTGTGGTTCTGTCAGTGTGATCATGTGATGTATCTGACCCCAGGAATGTGTCAAAGTTTCCCCTTCCTGGGACAATGAATTCACGGTGTTCTTATTTCAATTTCCAGGAGTGTATTTCACAATACAGAGGGCGAACACCGGCGAACTTTCAGAGGTTGTTCAGTGATATCTTCTGCATATTTTGATGTAAGAGACCCACAAGTCCGACGTCTCTTTACACGGTTATTGCATTTCGTTTAGTTTCTGGCCCCTATCAGCTTTTTACCTGGATTTCCCTGAAAATAGAACGCAGTGCAAATGGTGATGCTATGCTCTGTGTGTTTTGCTTGGAGACAAAACTGTTCGTTTCACTCAGAGTACTTGCTACTGAACGAAAGCAATGCCCATTTACACTTCACCCTCAAGCATTTAGTACGGCTCGGTTCTGTCTCGTTTTTGCTTTTCCGGCAGTGATGCACAGCAATACGGAGAGATTTACTGAAGACGGGTTGACCGATAGGTACCTGTCGTGCTCCGTTCAACGAATGCAATGCATGAGCGGCTCGACGAAGCTACGTTGCACTGTTCACGCACTGACGGCAAAACACATCACAGTACTCTGGCATCTACAATAGTTGTATCATTGCTCTGTGCTACACGTTTTGGTGATGGCATATTACAGGTTTCTATGATATTTTCACAGAAACATTGGTATAGCGATAAGAAACCGAGTAAATCGTAATTACAATATTATTCTGTACAGATCCGCTGCGGACAGGGGGTTCCTTACACCAAAATAATAGAAGATACCGCTGAACAACGTCTAGAACTTTGTCGAAGTTGTGGTTCACCGTGTATAATACCCGCGTGCAGTTAGAGTGAGTTTATTGAATTTTGTTGTGGGCACAGATTAAAGAAAAAATGAAATGATGGAAATCGCTAGTATGAATCCCATATCTTGATTGAAAAATGTGTAATGTTTGTACATCACCTTCCATTTTCTACACTTCACCGGGCTGTAAATACGTGCTAGAATAGAAAAAAAATCTAAGTGGTAGATTTGCAATAAAAAAGGAAACACAAATAAATGTAACACTGCGCAGGGGTGCAAATTACACTGGCTGTTTCTTCTGTACGATGTATTTCTATTTGTTCCCACGTAAAATATTGACTTTCGTTGATAGAAACTAACAGATGTTAACGCTGAAACGCCGTACGTCATGTAACTGAGTTTCTTAACTTTTAATGTCTATGTCTCTACAAAAGCTCCTAAGAACCTACTGTCCGTTGGCTCTGTGTGCACACTTTGCGTAAGGACTTACAAGCCGCTTCTAAAGGAATGAGGCAACGCACTGCATTTTTTTCCGTGGTGATACACAAGCAGATTGGGAATATCAATGTGTGACACTTGTTCACGGTGTCCGCCGCTATATACGTGCAGATGCCTGAGGAACGTAACTGTATGTGTGTGTGTGTGTGTGCGTGTGTGTGTGTGTGTGTGTGTGTGTGGGCCCTTACCTGTGTGACAATCCAAGAGAGGAACCAGCCTGCTCTACGCCGCCCCTGCAAGAAACTCATCCGTAAGGAAACGGCAAGGAGGTAAATGAAAGAAAACAGCACTCAGACTTTGATTCGCCACTTCATGCAACCGCACGGCTTCAAAGGAATAAAAAAAGACGCAAATGCGCAATAGTGCCTCGCTGGCGGCGTGTGGGTCTCAAACGAAACGCTAACGAGTTTACAGGAAAGCCCACGGAGGACGACAAATTACAGACGCCGGCGTGGCCGGCTGAGGTTGCGGGGTGGATGGCGGATGGAGGCGGGAGGGCGGCAGGATGAGCCGAAACAGACCTCGCCCTCTGCGTCTTCCTCAACTCGTCACAGGCATGCAGTCTGAAGACTAGATGCAGGGCAACATTTCAATTACCGCTGTGTTATGAGAAAATCGTCGTTTCGAAGCAATCACTCTCGTATAGCAGCCGCAGGCCTTTCGCTTAAGCTATTCGTAGAGTGGTTCCCTTGCCAACATATCTGGCGAGAGCCATACCGACCTACAAATTCCTGCGTCCCAAATAAGTTACGCAACACACACACACACACACACACACACACACACACACACACACACAGAGAGAGAGAGAGAGAGAGAGAGAGCGCTGATAGAGCAAAAGGCTGTGCACTGTGCAAAGAGGGGTCAAGCAAAAGGCTACTAAAGTCATTGTCAAATCGAGCTGTGAATAATACATCGCTCAAATCTGACTCAAATTAGTTTCCTAGACTACTGCATCCAGACTCTCATCCTAACGTATTTTTATCTGCTAATCGAGATCTGTGGTTTCGTAATAACTCATTTGACTTCACTCAAACGTAAATAAATATGTAGAGATGAAATAAAATTAAGTTAGAGGCATTTTTTTATTAGAGGTATCATTAAATTATTTTTTTTCAGTTAATTCGTAATGTATCGATTTAGCAACGGTCGTAGGTAAAACTTCAGCCCTGTGACTAACACGTTACCCACAAAGTGATTCAAGTATTTAAAAAGGAAATCCGTGATCGGAATGCGTATCGATTAACATATTAAATATCATTTCAGAAATGATCCGCAATATAAGTGTTTCCTGCAATTGAGATTTAGTATGAGGCAACTTGAAACAGTGTGTAATACGTTTTGCGATACTTTCTCTTCAATGCAATATAATTACATTACAATACCAATTCTTTAAACTAGCCAACAGAGGAATGTTTGTACTGTTCCGTCGTTATCTTAGGTAAATAGTAACATACCCCAAACTGATAACTCTGTTTACGACCGCCAGTAATAAAGCTGGAACAAGTGCCTAATTATATTTGTGCTTTCTTATGGGTTACAATGGAGTTGTGTGTGAAGAATTTGGATAAATATCTTGTTGTGATTCTTATGTTTTTGTGGCAAAGTGACTGATATCATTAAGTTCCTCCGCGCACCATTTGAAATGCAGTCAGGTACTGCAATTGCTAAGGAAAAGATTTATCCACCAAATGTGTGCTGTTTTCTTTTTAATATACACTGTACTCTTGCAATTACACACAAGGGAGATAATAAAGACTTCATCGCCACCAAGCATTACTTTTAATAGACATGGTGACCAATAAAAGAGTAGATAGACTTCTGAGAGCGAGGAGGAGACGCAAATTCGATGTTTTCGTTAAACAGTTTAGCTGACATGCATGATTTGAAAAATTGTAAGATTTCTGCTTCCAAATTACGAGTTTTAATGAGGTAATACTATCTCGATAGTGTCCACAGTGAAAACGATAAATTTTCGGACGATCGATATCGCTTATACTGTGTGTGAAAGATTCATTTTTTTAACAAAAACTTTCCAACTTACGTTTAGTTTTAGAAGTTCACTCTGTCTCTTCAAAAGTTGCAAAACCATGTCTCTATCGTTCATCAACCTTTCTCTACCAAAATCATTTTTGTAAAATTTTACAATTTTATCGGCGTCTGTAGGATGTCCAAAATCATTTACTATGACGATTAAAAAAAAAATTCACGGAATAATTGTCAAATAATCTCGCGAGTGACGCAATCAGTTCGTCGAAAACTACAAAACATGATTTTCTGAAAAATTCCTCAGGAGTTTTGAATTTGACGTATTCGAGTACTTTGACCGAGACGTTTTCAAGTTTTGTGCTGACGTGGATGTTTAGGTACGTCGAGATCAAGATCAACAACTGATTTAAGACTATTACGCCGAACTTCGTCAAATTTAAAATCAGGAAAAGCACTTAAAACATAAGTAACCGCATCTATTTTTTCGTACGATTCGATGACAATTTCAATGCTATAAAAAATTAGATAAGCATTGTTAAATTAAAACTGCACTCGAACCTTTGTAAACGATCATTAAATACTGATGTTTAGGCCGATACCATACTGTCAGTCCCTGTTAATAGAATGGTCAACAAAAATCAGTTTTTCATAATTTCTCCTTAGAGTTTTCAGAGATTTTATTCGTACTGCTGTAGATACTGTTGTTTTCGCTAACTGAACGAGGCGTTAAGACTGACGACTTACTGAAGCTATCAGCGAACTGGTTCCCAATCAGCTGGAATATTTGTCTCATCAGCTAAAACCGTGTTGTGCTAGACGTGGCCAGTAAAGGACTTCGTTTCGTCCTGCAGTTGTTTCTAATAGCCAAAAGGAACATTTACAGGAACAACAGGGGAATTACACAGATCAGAAATTAGATCTGATATAAATCTGAACATATTGTTTATAAACGCTTTGAAATGCGAGGCAACCTGCTACAATATAAGAATGAGCACTCCACCGATAACTAAATCGAAGGTGGCACGAAGATGTCTTGCTGGATATCAAGCCCAATGAAACAAATAACTGAAACACAATTGATCTTTTGAGTAACTCGGGCCGGCCGGTGTGGCCGTGCGGTTCTAGGCGATTCAGTCTGGAACCGCGTGACCGCTACGGTCGCAGGTTCGAGTCCTGCCTCGGGCATGGATGTTTGTCATGTCCTTAGGTTAGTTAGGTTTAAGTAGTTCTAAGTTCTAGGGGACTGATGACCTCAGCAGTTAAGTCCAATAGTGCGGTCACTTGCTCAACAGTTGCACGTCTATTCAGCAGCACGTATCCCCGCGCCACCGTTCTCCCCTGTCACCGATGACCCGTGGCGCACCACAGCTGCCTAGGCACCTGTTTTGGATAGCGCCGTTTTGCCTCGAAGCCGGCACGCGATCAGTTTACAGACTGCATGGGGGCTTAATTAAAAGAATAAATACAATAATTTTAGTAGCTGTGTGACTGGTTACGAAGTCTCGTAACCGGTTGGCCCTGACTAGTATTAGCACGCGATCTGACTGCACAAAATAAAAATAAAGAATGACAAGGAATTTCCATTAGCACAATTGATTAATCAAGTCCCCTGCAACTATAAAAGCTACGAAACAACAAAGCACAAGTGTAACTGTTCTGTGTGTGGTAGTGTGACTCAACGTACATGTATCTGGCTCGGTTCTTTCTCAATACGACAAATATTTTAAACACCATTTACAATGAACTAATTGAAAAACCAGAAATACTATAATTACACATAGAAACCAGAATTACAAGTCTAATAAATTAACACGAGCCAGATGCCTTGTTGACTCTGCCTGTGAGCAAGAGGCATTGTCATTAAAAAAAACTGTAATACCTTTTTACCTCATTATACAGGGTGTTCCAAAAAGTACGGCCAAACTTTCAGGAAACATTCCTCACACACAAAGAAAGAAAATATGTTATGTGGAAATGTGTCCGGAAACGCTTACTTTCCATGTTAGAGCTAATTTTGTTACATATCTTCAACTCACATTAATCATGGAATGGAAACACACAGCAACAGAACGTACCAGCGTGACTTCAAACACTTTGTTACAGGAAATGTTCAAAATGTCCTCCGTTAGCGAGGACACATGCATCCACCCTCCGTCGCATGGTATCCCTGATGCGCTGATGCAGCCCTGGAGAATGGCGTTTTGTATCATAGCCGTCCACAATACGAGCACGAAGAGTCTCTACATTTGGTACCGGGGTTGCGTAGAAAAGAGCTTTCAAATGCCCCCATAAATGAAAGTCAACAAGGTTGAGGTCGGGAGAGCGTGGAGGCCATGGAAGTGGTCCGCCTCTACCAATCCATCGGTCACCGAATCTGTTGTTGAGAAGCGTACGAACACTTCGACTGAAATGTGCAGGAGCTCCATCGTGCATGAACCACATGTTGTGTCGTACTTGTAAAGGCACATATTCTAGCAGCACAGGTAGAGTATCAGGTATGAAATCATGGCGGTGAATCGAGGAAGAAATGAGCTCTAACATGGAAATAAAGCGTTTCCGGATACATGTCCACATAACATCTTTTCTTTATTTGTGTGTGAGGAATGTTTCCTGAAAGTTTGGCCGTACCTTTTTGTAACACCCTGTATATTGACGAAAATTTTCCATTACACCAGCATCATAAATCAAAAGCCCATCTCCTTTCTCAAATACACTGTGACAATTGCAACTTCTTCCATTTATACATTACACTAACCGAACAGCATCTACTCTCTCGCCCAACAGAACAACTACTGCCCTCGACATCCTCTCAACTACTACTGCACCAATGGAGGCGGCGGAATAATAAACTTTGACGCAGTCTCTGGCGCTGTGACTCAATATAGCCACCTTTGAAGACTTAGCAGTTTCCGAAATACAGGGTGATCAAAAAGTCAGTATAAATTTGAAAACTTAATAAACCACGGAATAATGTAGAGAGAGAAGAGGTAAAAATTGACACACATGCTTGGAAAGACATGGGGTTTTATTAGAACAAAAAAATGTTCACAAAATGTCCGACAGATGGCGCTGGACAGCAAAACTGCTACCGTGACGGGTGAGACTTACGCCGGTATGTTACAGAATCGCATCATCCCCAGCCTGGCTGATGAATACCTGCTGGACCGTACGATGTTTATGCAGGATGGCGCTCCACCCCATATTGCTAGACGCGTGAAAGATCTCTTGCGCGCGTCGTTTGGTGGTGATCGTTTGTTGAGTCGCCACTTTCGTTGTGCTTGGCCTCCCAGGTCCCCAGACCTCAGTCCGTGCGATTATTGGCTTTGGGGTTACCTGAACTCGCAAGTGTATCGTGATCGACCGACATCTCTAGGGATGCTGAAAGACAACATCCGACGCCAATTCCTCACCATAACTCCGAACACGCTTTACAGTGCTATTCACAACATTATTCCTCGACTACAGCTATTGTTGAGGAATGATGGTGGGCATATTGAGCATTTCCTGTAAAGAACACCGTATTTGCTTTGTCTTACTTTGTTATGCTAATTATTGCTATTCTGATCAGATGCAGCGCCATCTGTCGGACATTTTTGAACTTTTGTATTTTTTTGGTTCTAATAAAACCCCATGTCATTCCAAGCATGTGTGTCAATTTGTACCTTTCTATCTACATTATTCCGTGATTTATTCAGTTTTCAAATTTATACTGACTTTTTGATCACCCGGTACCTCCACTCTTGATCCGAAAGCTAGTGATCCTGCCCCTTTGAACGTCAAATAAATCGCCCCTTTTCTGCGTTACAACGACGTCCCCCGACACGCTTTATATACTCTCTACTGCTGGTGTTGCCACCTGTCGCCAATGAGAGGTTACTGCAAGTTTTCGTAGAACATAGGCAATGGTCACATGTGACTGAACGATGTGTCTCTTCATGGTTACGATGTGTGTTTTTATACAGCGTCTCTTTCTTCAGAAGACAATGTCCTTCAGACACGCATGCATGTTCGTTGTGAGCGTGAAATCCGGGTTACATTCCCGGTCTGGCCCAAATTTTCATGCATCGCAAACATTTGACATCAGTGTAGTCGCATAATGAAAATCTGCTTCGTAATATCAACTCCCGCTCATAAATTAAGTATTCTGTATTATCTTTGTTGAGTTGAAGTCATCGATTACGCTTCGTTCGATTGTTCAAAACAGAAGGCACCAAATATTTCTTTGCAGCTGACACTAAAAACCAGAACTTATTTTAAGTTATGAAAGAAGTGTGTAAAAACATTAAGGCAAAAATGTAAAATAACTAGCGAACCCGGCAATACTAGGCAATTGCTTAATATGTATGGTAATTTGATATACTTTGTAATCTCTTTCTCCCCCTCCCTCTCTGTACGTCTCCCCTTCCTCCCTCCTTACCCCGTCAGCCCCCCCCCCCCCCTCTGCCCATCACCTCCCATCCCTATCGTTCTCCACCTCCTCCTCATGCCTCTCTGCCTATCTCTTCCCCCTCACTCTCTACATCCATTTCCTCCCTCAGTTCCTGTCGATCTCCTCTTTCCTCTCTATCTGATCTTGAACCTTGTTGATAGTTATTGCGAATGAATCCTTGATTCGGAATTGGAGTCGCTTAAAATGAATGAGTAAATCGGTTGCGATCGTTGGTATACGGGGTTTGATATTCTCCAGCTGCTGCGTCTGTAAGCATAGTAGCTTCATTGACGGTATTCGCATGGTTTTAATTTCCAAACAGATTGGATTCAAAGTATCGGACGATTCCGATTCCGCAGTAGTGTTCTAATGAAAAGCCGATAAGCCATAAATACAGCTTTCCGGTCTTCAGTCAAAAACGACCGTTTGAGAGCTAGTGTCTAATGGTTTAAATGCCTCTCAATTTTATGTAAAAATCTGAAGTAAGTCGGTCAATACTTTCGGAGATTTTGGTAACAACGTTAAAAGAGGATATCTGTTGTATAGCAGTACTGGTAAGAGTGACTCGGAGATTCTTATTATGCATCTTTCGTTTATATTTCAGGTAAGTAATGTATTTCGAAACTCAATGACATAAGGTAACATACTGCTTATTAAAATCACTACATTACTTTTTGTAAACAACAGAAACTGAAGTGTAATTCGTGTGTAAAAGTTATAAAAGTGCACACTTTTATTTACAGTGTAGCTCTTAACTTTGCGTAAATAAAAGTAATATTTACACTATTCACAATTACTCGAAATTTATAAACAAAGAGAAACGCAGACATTTCATAACACACGTAGGATTTTCACTGCCAGCTGCTTCGACATGATCACCACCAAGAGCTTCATGGTATACTCTTCTTAAACACGGTGCAGGAATCTCTAGATGATTCCGCTGCTTAACAGTTTCCTCTATGCTTCCCTCGTTTTTCCTTTTGCTTCTCACCACGAATCTCTCTATGTCCGTTTTAAGGGCATCTCAGTAAAAGGGAAAGTTTAAATGAAGCACTGTTCCACCTGTTGTAGAGTCTCTCTCACTTTCGTGTAATATTCTTGACGAACTGGAATAAATCTGACTTTGTATAAAACTTTAATCTCGTGTGGCACTGTTGACTGGCATATAGCACGGGATGCGTCTAGCCGCCTGTCAGAAAGTGTGTTCTCCCTTCACGCACATTGGCCCCTTTCCTTGCAGATATTTGAGAGCTGTGTCGTGGGAAGCTGTACAGTGTAGGTTAGTGTAATGGGTGTGCGTATAGTGTAATGTATGTGTTGTTGATGATGATGATGATGATGATGATGATGATGATGATGATGATGATGATGGCAGGGAAAGGGAGAAACCAGTGCTGACACAAAGCCTACTCCTCTGAAATGGCACCAACGGGGTCACCGTGCTTAACGTCCCCACCCGACAGACGGGGCACCATCAGCGGTGTTTGGACGCTGGGTATGTTGACAGGAACTTCACCCATCACCTCTCTTCTCCTTGCGGGCCAAATAATGGTGCTGAACGTTTGATCCACCACCAGGATTCGAACCGGCTTACCTCCGAGTCGAGCGCCACAGGACAGGCGTACATTAGTGACCCCGGCCACGAACGAGTCTCATTTCAGTCAGTAATACCACAACACGAGAATTGAAGAAAAGACCAATCTTTATTCCATTCTTATGCTATAAATGCACCACAAAATGGACTAGTCGGGGCTAAAGACGAACACTGGCGAAAATATTTTTTCCTCGATGCTTTTTATACCAGTAAATCAATCCATTTTTTAACGAATCTAAATACTGCGTATAGAACAGCTTCAAACGGCGGATTAGTTTACAGATAAGTGCGCTTTACATATTAGTAGTTGTAGTAGCAGTAGTAGTAGTAGTAGTAGTAGAAGTAAAGCCATCCTGTTAAACGAAAGTAGTATCTGGAGTTCCCCAAGGAAGCGTTACAGGCCCTCTATTGTTCTTGATCTATATTGACGATATAGGAGACAATCTGAGTAGTAGTCTTAGATTGTTTGTAGATGATGCTGTCATTTACCGTAATGTAAAGTCATCACATGACCAAAACTAATTGGCAAATGATTTAGATAAGACATCTGTATGCTGCGAAAAGTTGCAACTGACTCTGAATAAAGAAAAGTGTGTGTTATTCACGTGAGTAATAAAAGAAATCCGCTAAATTTTGATTATGCGATAAGGCACACAAATCTGAAGGCTGTAAATTCAACTAAATACTTAGAGATTACAATTACAAATAACCTATATCGGAAATATCACATAGGTAATGTTGTGGATAGAGCAAACCAAAGACTGAGATTCATTGGCAGAACACTTAGAAGGTGCAACAGGTCTACTAAAGAGACTTCTTATACCACGCTCGTCCGCCCTATTCTGTAGTATTGCTGTGCGGTGTGGGATCCGCATCAGGTGGGACTGACGGATGACATCATCAAGAAAGTACAAAGAAGGGCAGCTCCTTTTGTATTATTGCGAAATAGGGGAGATAGTGCCACAGACATGATACGTAAATTGGAGTGGCAATCATTAGAAGAAATGCGATTTTCGTTGCGAAGGGATCTCCTCATGAGATTTCAATCACCAGTTTTCTCCTCCGATTGCGGAAACATTCTGTTGGCACCCACCTACGTAGGAAGAAATGATTATCACGATAAAATAAGAGAAATCAGGGCTCGCATAGAAAAATTTAAGTGCTCGGTTTTTTCCCGCGCGCCGTTCGAGAGCGTAACGGTAGAGAGACAGCTTGTAGGTGGTTCATTGAACCCTCTACCAGGCACTTTATTGTGAATAGTAGAGTAATCACGTTGATGTGTAGATGTACATTTTACGTCAGCCATGCAAGCGAGAGGCAGTTTAGAAAAGTTTGAAAGTATATTTAAAGTTCGTTGGAAGTCGGTAAGCGCTCTCATCATCAGATACTGTGTGAGTGTAGTCTGCGTAATCTGCGCTCAGTTTTAACCAGATATAATTCTTCACGCATCTCAATGTTTATGGCATCATATCTCAACTGTCTCGTACAATGACATAATTTTGAAGGTACATTCAGTGTACTACGTGGAAACCATCTGCGACAAAAGTGTTAGTAGTAAAGTAATCAATCGAAATTTCTGATGCTTGGCACACCGACGAATAAGAAGTTGTTCGCATGTTCATAACACGGGAAGCGAGACAGGCCGTGCAATATATGGCACGGAAGTACCCCAGTGGTGTGAGGAACTGTGAGTAAGCAGCGAGAGTGAACCCTCTTCGACGATTCTTAACGACGGGAACCCGTCAACAGTTAGGCGAGAAACTAAGAAGTTTCTTTATCAAATCTGAACTATTAAAAGCCAAGTTGAGGATAATAAATGTTAAGGGTAGCATAAGTGTCATTAAAGCTCTGCTACCGTCGTACTACTGTTCTGCGAACTATTTAGATCAGGAAAAAAGTGAAAATTATTAATTTGACGACAAATTACGAATACACCCGAAATTATACGAAGTGTTCAAAGGATTTACGGTACGCGACAAGCTCGTCAGTCGGCGTTAGGGTTGCAATCCAAACCTGAGCTCTGGGCAAGCAGTGCTCTCGATCTTTCATAATTATGAAGTTATCTGTGTTTAAATGTGGGTTGGTTGATTGGTTTTGGGGAAGGAGACCAGACAGCGTGGTCATCGGTCTCATCGGATTAGGGAAGGATTGGGAAGGAAGTCGGCCGTGCCCTTTCAGAGGAACCATCCCGGCATTTGCCTGGAGTGATTTAGGGAAATCACGGAAAACCTAAATCAGGATGGCCGGACGCGGGATTGAACCGTCGTCCTCCCGAATGCGAGTCCAGTGTCTAACTACTGCGCCACCCCGCTCGGTTTAAATGTGGGATTATTACCTTTTTTTTAAGATGTTTGTCAATAAATGCACCATAAAGCCATCCAGAATTCCATGAAAAGTAGATTACCTACCCGTATTTCAAATGGTTCAAATGGCTCTGAGCACTATGGGACTTAACATCTATGGTCATCAGTCCCCTAGAACTTAGAACTACTTAAACCTAACTAACCTAAGGACAGCACACAACACCCAGTCATCACGAGGCAGAGAAAATCCCTGACCCCGCCGGGAATCGAACCCGGGAACCCGGGCGTGGGAAGCGAGAACGCTACCTCACGACCATGAGCTGCGGACACCCGTATTTCCACTTTCAGCGACATAGGTAGACTTTTCGCATCTCCCAACGAATCCGATAGTGCTAGCTGCAGGAAATGCTTCAAGGAAGAGAATGTCACAGCAGAGGTAGGGAGGATACCAATTCGCTAAGTTAAACCAGGAAAGGGTTAATTTAAATTTTGCTGTCTAGTGGGAACGAACGGTCAGTTTTAGTGTACATCGCCTATATCACCTTCCACAGACTTGTGGCTGGAATTGGAAACTATCGTGGGGGTTTAGTAATACGGGAGGGGAGCGGGGGGATATTCAATATCCAGCACAAGTATGATTGAATAATCTTGACAAGCTGCTTAACTTTTCGCATTATTCATATAAGAAACTTTTTGTTTTCGTAAATAATAATTTTTATATCTTGGTTGCGGAATAGCTGTGGCGAAACGGAGTCAGGCCAGGAGACGCTGATCGAGGAACAGGCTTTAAACTGCACCTCCACTGAATAGTTCCTGTTACTGACTCAGTGGAAACACTGTTTTCAAGATGCTTCGTTATTAAGAAAACAAGAATGAGAACGAAGTCTTTCGCGACGGCACTTTCACGTAAAACATTCTCTGTTTTCTTGCCGCTTCAATTCGGGATAAAATTTCAAGCTTTCGACGATAGCCTGCATCGTCATTGTCAGGAGCAACTGACTGTCTTCCCTGCTGCTGTGGTGGCCTTATATAGCCCGTGGACGGTTTGTGATTGGTCGGCGATTACATACTGCTGCGGTGTCAATGTGTGCGCTGGTGGCGCAACAGCTTCCGTTAGAACGTAAATCTTGGATGGAATGTCTCTACTGCTTCTCTGCTAAGAGCGCTCGTTTCCATGCACCGCTCGGATAGTATCCGCTGTCACTGTTAAAGTTCTTATCGCTCATTCTTATTTCAACAGCCTCCTTAAAAACAGAATCCCAGTATGTGGAGGCATGGGACATAATTATTGTTTCATCTCATAGTATTTTATGTTTGTTGGTGAGGCTGTGCTCCGCAGTTGCCGATTTCTCCAGTTCTCTATTTTTAATAGGTCGTTGGTGTCCTGCGCAGCCGTCGAAACCGGTACGAATACTCTGACCTATATAATCGCTTCCACACTCACAGGGGATATTATAAATTCCAGGAACCCTGAGGCTGAGACTGTCCTTAACAGGGCGATTCACCTCATTAATTTTCTTAGGACGACGAAAAATCGGTCTTGTACCCCGTGTACCCAGGACTCTTCCTATTTTGCTGGATATAACGTCTCAAAAAGGAGAAACCTCAATCGGTGTTTCATCCTGTGAGTGTGCAGCATTTTCACGTTTCCGTAACTTGGAGAACACTGCCTTTATATCGCGTGCACCATAGCCATTCTTTCGGAACACATACTTCAGATGGTTAAATTCGGACTTCAAGTGGTCCTCGTCAGAAACAGTTTTTGCTCTGTATACCAACGTGTTCGAAACGGCTCTCTTCTGAACAGGGTGATGGAAACTCTGTGCATTAATGTATAAATCGGTAAGAGTCGGCTTACGATACACAGAGTGGCCGAGAAGCACGTCCGCTGTCGTTATACTAAAACGTCTAAGAACGACAATTGATAGAAATTATTATAATAAAGATGCCCACATTCAAGAATGCCGAACGTCTCTGAGGTAAAACTGCCCTAAAACTGAAAAAAGGCAGTTGAAAGCTTCAAGAAAGTAAAGAATACGTTATTTGACCAATGGTGCGTAAAACGTACGAAATACTTGACAAGGCATACTAGACCGAAGTGTTCAATGCATTTTACTTATAACATGCGGGAAAGTATCCTACATGACGTGAGATATGTTTGCTTTAATTACCAAAAGCAAATACTCAATGTCTTTGGCAAGTCAGAAACGAAACAAAAATCAAATGGGAGGTGGACCTGCATCATGAAAGTCGAAGACGAGTGCATGTCTGGCAAAGCCTCTGAACCTATTTCTCTTAGACGCAAAAGCGGTTCCTGTGATTGCTTACCTAGCAGAGGTTGCAACAATACATACTATTTACTAAGGAAGCCTTTTCAGCTAACTGTATGAGGAAATATAGAAGTAAATTACTGGATAGCAAAAGAAAATAATGTATTTCATAATGACACACTACCTACTTGTAAACGTGCTTTGGTAATTACAAAATCGAGGAATTGTGCTACGAATCGTTTGAACACCCGCTTTATTGATCAGATTTTACACCTTCTGACTCCCACCTACTTGCACATCTGAAGAAACTTCTTGCTGGAGAACATTTTCTACATAGTGAAGAGATTATGATATAGTCTGTCGGTAAACTGAAGAGCGAGCGAGCGAGTCCCCACTCTGCCAACCCAGCTACGTCACAAGGCGCTTCTACGGGCTGTTTCACAACGTAGTACCGGCCCTGCGGCGCGCGATTTAAATCTGTGGCGACGCCGTGTACAGATGTCTCGGCTGCGTTTATTTTTAGACAAATGCATTACGACCATAAGGAATGCAAAAAAAACTATAGCTTCTTTCGAAACACATCAGTAGAGTAAATAATACTAGTATAAGAACGGAAGTCAGGATTCTACTACAAACATAGAGCTGAATGCCTGTTCACGTGAATATATGTTCCTCTATTGCTATTCGTAAAACGAACCGCACATAGTGCAATCAATCTGTAGAATTTAAGGCTTGTTCTTACTTTGTGTTTCTACTGAAGGGTAGAAGTTTTCTTTGAAAGACTGTATTGAAACTTAACAATTTTTGCAACATGAAGAGTGTTTAAAAAGTAAGCAAAAATTTATAATTTTGTGTGTTAGTCCGATTTGCATTACTTTTTTCGTCACTGTCTTCGTAAACATGTCTCAAAAGTATGTGTACAATGTTATGCATATTGACTATTTACTCTGTTGTCAGTTGTCAAAAAGTTTACATGTGTTTTGGTAGCATCAACGATTATTTGTTTTGTATAAAAAATAGATTAGAGAATCTGTATTAAATTTTGTTGCAAGAATGGAATAAAATGTACGAAATTTTTAGAAATGTTAAATATTGCTTTTGGTGAGCCTGTTATGAGTAAACGAAGAGCATGCAAGTGGTATAAACATTTCAAAGTGGGTCTTAAAGGGCAGCAGTTTTACAAGTATGGATGAGATTAAAAATGCGCAGTTAGAAGACCTATAAGCTATCCCGAAGAAATAGTTCCTAAAGTGTTTCGGGAATTGGAAAAAGCACTAGCGTAAGTGTATAGTACGTAATGGGGAATATTTTGAAGAGTATAACATTGCTGTAGACTAACAAAGTTCTTACAAAAAAATAGAAGTATGGAAGCGCATCTCGTATGTCAAGCTTTCTGCTTAGAAGTCCACAATCGGGGTATGTGTTTCGAAGGAAATTTCAGCAGCGTTTAGAATAGCTATTGCGCACATGTTTTAAGCAATATGTCTTAGAATCGGGTGAATAGTGACCGAGATAGAGATTTAGTGTTCCATCAGCATCAAAGGCTTTACGTGATTTTGAAACTGTCTATAACGAGGGTTTCCTCACAAAATTATTTGTTTTCTTTCGTGGCAACTCTAGTAAACCATGTGACTTATTTCCGCGTTCCTTCTTTATGCATCCTATTGGTCGAGGCTGACGTTTGCGTAAATTGCAGCCGTTTGGTTGGGAGTGGTAATATTAGCCAACAGTTCTTTTTGCGTCGCCTCTTTAACATACGCTGTACTAACATTAGAGACGATCGAACGCTCGTTACTCCGCAAATACCTCCTCTTCTTCGTCTTCTGCACATTTTCTTGCAATGCTAGACGATTATCCATCACTTCCGGATATCGAAGTATATCAGTAAGTATACAAAGTTAACTGACACGGGCAACTAAGATCCCACGAACAGAAACGACGTGTATCACTGCACGCCGATCTACACCGCTAGACAGGTAACGGGCAACAGATTTGGATGCCCCTGTAGTCCGGTGGCAGCGTTCTTCCGGGAAAGGCCACCTCCTCCACCAAAAGCGCTGCTCGCTCTTGAGTTTACAGACGTCGATTCTTATTTTGCACATTTTCCGAAATCTCAGTTCAGATATGTAAATTACGCAATGGAAAAGAACGTTCTTCAATGCTGAAAAAATTTGAAAAATAAGAACTGAGAACGATCACTCATTCAATGAATCGCGAGAGATAGTCTCCTCGTTTATTGTTCCAGGCTAAACGCTCCGATATTTGGCAGAAGTTCGCTGCGCCGGAGCAGCTGGGACCCCGACACAATATTGCCGTATCTGCCGGTGATAATGCCTAATTGGGGAACTGGCTGTCCAATATCGCCCTGCTAGATTACGTTGTTTCCCACCGAGAAGAAACTTCTGCCATTCCGATACTGCTACAACTCCCGTCCCCAGTGGAAATCCCTGTTTGTTCCAGGCTTCCCAATTACTTTGCCCGTGGATGCTAGTCCCAATGTTTGCGTAGGAAAATTATCTGCGAGTAACTTAACACGTAGACTTAATTGGCTTCTTTGACCATTCAGGTGCTTACCCAGGTATTTATTCTGTTGCCGTGTTTTCATAGTATATATTCACATTCCATCCTAGTGAAACGTTATTTTTAAATTAGAAGGTGCCACACTAATTAACGTATGTTGTTGTTGTGGTCTTCAGTCCTGAGACTGGTTTGATGCAGCTCTCCATGCTAATACAGTAAAGCTGCATGCCCTCGGGAAAAATTACGGCTGTAGTTTCCCCTTGCTTTCAGCCGTTTGCAGTACCAGCACAGCAAGGCCGTTTTGGTTATTGTTACAAGGCCAGATCAGTCAATCATCCAGACTGTTGCCCTTGCAACTACTGAAAAGGCTGCTGCCCCTCTTCAGGAACCACACGTTTGTCTGGCCTCTCAACAGATACCTCTCCGTTGTGGTTGCACCTACGGTACGGCTATCTGTATCGCTGAGGCACGCAAGCCTCCCCACCTACGGCAAGGTCCATGGTTCATGGGGGGGGGGGGGGGGGGGGGGTAATTAACATAATTCATTTTAAAAGCTGTCTAAAAGTTGTGAGCACATAAAATGCAATCTTTTTGTTTTATCTTTCCCTCTTCTTATTTTTTACTTTCCTTTATACACTTCATGAGTACGCCAACTGTAACTTTCAAGGAAGAGTTCAACGTCGATCACAGTCCAAGTCATTACAGATCGAGGAAAAGTTTGGCTTGAACAAAAATGAATTAGAAAGTCACCTGTTGCCTATGCAAAAATAATCACTCTCACGTTAACTGTAAGTGGTTTATGAGAAACACACAAAAATCTAAACCTGAAGAGCCAAACGGAGATTTGAACCATCGTCTTTTTGTACCACAGGCGTGAGCCTTGTCTTCTGGTTAGCACAGCAAGATCCGAGAAATGTGATACCATTATCTGGTAGGTTCGCGGTTGGGGGATGCCATCTACTTGAATGAAGGAAGGAAGGATGGACGGAAATAAGTAAAGGTTTAATTAGCGTCGACGCTTATGTCATTAAGGGCGACACAAGCCAGAAATGGGCACAGCTATGAAAACAATTCATTATTCGCCTTAAAAAGTAAAAAAACCTGAAAGGTCACTCTGGATGGACATATGAAGATTTGAGACAACGTTCTCCAGAATGCGAACCCCGTGTCTTTCCACTACGCCATCCCCGTCGACCCCTTAATTAGAGAGGAGGTGAGGGGAGGAGGGAAGGGTTGTGTGACCTACATCCATTGCAACCGCTTTCTGAAGTGAACCCTGTGTCTCCCTCTACAGTTATTACGCCCAACACATCTCCCCATTACCAAACCGACGAGTCACTGATGCTTCAGGACATGTTCTGTCAACTGAACCCTAGTTTTTTCTCTAATTATGGCACAAATTTCTTGTCTCATCAGTTGGATACAGCAGTTCCTCGCCAGTTATTCGTTACACCAATATGATATTAAGCGTTCTTCTACAGTATCATATCTCAAAAGCTTCTATCCTCCTCTTATATAAACTGCTTATCGTCCACGTTTCGCTTCCGTACAAGGCCCCACACAACACAAATCCTTCAGAAAAAATTCCCAATATTTAAATTTATATTCGATGATAGCAAATTTCTCTTTCTCAGCAATGCTTTCTTGCCAGTGTCAGACTGCATTTTATATTCTCTCTGCTTCGACCATCATCAGTTACTTTGCTGCGCAAATATCATAACATATCTACCACATTTAGTGTCATTTACTAAAATAATTCCATCAGCACCACCTTATTTAATTCGACTGTTGTTGTCCTTGTTTTAATTATTTTCAAGACACTATTCAATGCGTTCAATTGGCCTTGCTAGCCATTTGCTTTCTCTTGACAGAAGTGCAAAGTCGTCGCCAAACCACAAAGTTTTGATTTGTCGCCTCTGAACTTGAGTTCCCTTTCAAAATTTGTCTTTCGTTTCCTTTTCTCCTTGTACAACGTACAATGACATCGGAGAGACGTTACAACCTTATCTCGCCCCCTTCTCTAGTTCAAGGGGAGACCATATGGGTAATTACGAGACAGAAACACTTATATAAAACTTTTTTCTAGTTTTGCAGAGATTGCGGGGACGCAGTGCTTGCTGACTCAATGCTACTAATGCGAGCTGAAGTCTGTAACAGTGATTCAGAGGTTTGAATCCACTAAGACTACGTTTTGTAGCTAGCTGACTGTGGTAGGACCCGCTATTTATAACGACGACAAATTTCCTTTATGTCTCTCTTAATCAAAACCACCTTGCATTCTTTATCAGCGTTATCGTAAAACTGATACTTATTGCACTACAGACGAGAGAAATGTGGATTAAATGCAAACAGTTACCAGATAATAGTCCACAGGCACAGAAATAATTTCCCTGTATGAGCGTATTCGACAAACGACTGCAGTGTTTAACGATATATTCTGTATCATGTTATCACCTACACAAAAGGCGCTGAAGTTCATCGACTGCATTTTGTCTATGGGCAGTAGCTAATTGCCGACTAACTTCGTTCATGCTTTAAATTGATAATGCGTGGCGTCTTAGACAGACATGACACATCGTTGAACGGCGAAAACCCATTTATTACTGGGGATAAATTTCCAACATCGTTTCTACGTCTATATAGGCAGACCAACTACAAGCTACCGTACAGTTCACGGACGGAGGTACATATGTAGTTCCATGTAATCTACAATCTACTGCCATCTTGCTGATTGCTGTTGTGAACTCGCATATGGAGACTTCCAGTGAACCTAGCCGTCACTGGTTTTCAAAGAGGTTCGTTTGTCTTCAGATAAATATAGCACCGGTCAAGTTCTTTAGATTTACATCGATACGCCGCCCGTGCCATTTTTCAAGACACACCAAAACGCATACATTCCTCTTTAGTTACCAAGATCCTCTAATCTCACTTCTGTAACTTTTTATTTCTCAATTTGGAAGAAGCGCGAAAACGGCAGAGAGGAAATAAACACAAAAAACAAAGTGGCGGCTCGCGTTATGAAGGGTGCTACTCACAGAGCAGACGTTTTCGGACTATAATGCTGCGAAGAGAGTTTCAACGACACTGGAGTCAGTGGTGGTATTTTTAAAAGTATGAATTAAGGTGAAGTAATTTACTCGGTTGTTTTTGTACCAAAAACGCTTCAGTAATAATTCTGTGGCATTGATCAATTTTACAGGACTGTTATATGCACAAGATGCCATGCGCTAACTCTAGATCCAGGGGAAACTGGAAACACATTCATTTTAACTGTTTGACCTGTAACTTGTCGTACCACCACTTCCTGAGATATTTACCGTTCATCCTGACTCAGTTTTGTACATGCGTGGCCTACATAGATATTAATGGTATGTTGTCTCGGAACATTACGTCAAACAACACAAACTGATTTGTGTGTGAAATTTTCAGCGCTGTCAGGGCCAACACACAACAAACAAGTTTGTCTAGAAGGTTCAGTTTGTACATCCCTGACTTACATTGTACGCAGCTTGGCTCACACGCGCGCTTGTGACCCTGCCAATGATTGTCTTAGGGCAGAGCTGGCCAGAGAGAGTGAGACAGAGAGGGAGATATATCTGTGTGCCTTTCGTTCAAAAGTGGACTCCTCTTCACAGCGAAAAATGAATTCGCTGCATTAATACACAAACCATAGTGCGTACACGTGCATCACAATAACAAACGGTTTTATAGCTACATTCTTAAACGACAAATTCCATTGCAGCCATCAGTCAGAGAACAAGGTTTGGTACGCCCTCTGTTCCCTTCACCGTTTTCGTATTGCTTTTTTACTTTAGATGGCGGCAGCCACATAAAATTGCAGACGACACTTGCGGCCCGCAGCTTATTTCTCTGTGTGACAATTTTCGTAGCAGAGGTTGAGCTAACAGCAAAAGTGTACAGAAATTAGGTGAGGCCATCACGATTCTGCAATGGAACTAAAGGACCCATGTTTAACAAATGAAGAATTTAACAAGGGAGCGCTTGAATGTAAAAAAATGTTCAAATGTGTGAATTCCTAAGGGACCGAACTAGTGAGGTCTCGGTCCCTAGACTGACACACTACTTTAACTTAAATAACTTATGCTAAGAACAACACACACGCCCGTGCCCGAGGGAGGACTCGAACCTCCGGTGGAAGGGGCCGCGCAGTCCATGGCATGACACGCGCGGCTTTGAATGTATACCAGAACGGATATGCACATCAGCTGCTGTCACAATCATACTGTGCACATGGATAATGGCAAACCGACAGTACCGCTTTGCTCCTTGCGCAACTTGTTACTTTATACTTCTGATACAGGTACAGGAGTTGGGCAAAAGCGTGGCAACACAGCGAGAAAGGGATGCTTGAACATAAATGCAGATGCGAGCCAAGCCTGCAGGTTGCGCTGCAATATTTCACCGCGATGATAGCACCTGTGCACTGTCCTCAACATTTTGAGAGGGTCAGTCGTGGTCGTAACAGTTATCCGTGTAGTTGTGAGTGCCTGAAGATGGTTGCCGGAGCATCGCATCATTTGGAACGGCGCCATCCAAGTGAACACCGAAATAAATTTCAAAATGACCACACAGAGAAAACTTAAAACTACCCGTCAGCTGAATGTATGGGGAGAAGTTGTACAATAAAATGAAGAAACTAGACACATTTCGGATTAGGAAATAAGTGCCTCCTGGTCTCCTACGCCTTTCCTGCTGAGATGCCGAGACAACCGCAACGTACCACCTTTTGTAAAGGCAGGTCATCTTACCGTATCCCCAGCCGCCAACAGGCTCACTAGACGAGACAGCCTGTACGTGGTCAGAGTGTGGATCTGCTACACACGAGGCAGACTCGACCAGACAGCAAGGGAATTCCTCGTACTTCACATGGAAATGTCATAAATACTCTTTCTGATACGGGGGAGTGGACAGACGCAGTTACCTGATCACGAGCCAACAGTCGGCAACGTGCAGATAATCCATGAAATACCTACGTCTTGCGTCGAACCCAGTGGGACAAGAACCGCAGAAAACTACTGTGAGCCGTTCAGAGGAAACTTTACCTGTACTCGGTAAGGGACGATATTTCGCACCGATGCCGACAAACACTTCTGTTGGTCAATTTTATCAGTGAAATGAAATAAGTTGCCGTCGTTTCTCCACGGGACGTAGCAGGGCAAATACGACGTGCAAAATGTCGTACACAGGGGCCATTCCAACGAAGCGCAACTTCTCCCAGGAGGGAAGTGGTGTATCCCCTGACGACACAGCAACCAACTATACAATTGTGTACCGCGAATTGCCGCAGATTCGGCTCGCTCTGGAGTCTAGATGAAAACAATCTCCAGTGGCCATCACAATACCCGTGTGGCGCCAGCCTCGCCGCCGGAGGCGTATGTTTAGCTGCAAACTACGCTGCTGTCGTGTGCCTCCGCCTGTATCCTCCCGCCGGAATAGTATTTAGGTCACCGCCTGTCCGAGTCATTTCACACAATAGATCGATTGCGAAAATTCTGGTAATCGCAGAAGCAGTTAATTCACTCGTCTTTGATGGACTGTAATGGAACAAGCGCGTTTAAACCGTTAACGTGGACCACTGACAGCATAGTCTCCAAAATCCCGCATGTTTTAGTCCGTCCTAGACAGTCACGCCATAGATGACGCCTGCATTCGGAAGACGCATCTACCGGCAACTGGTCGATTTAAGGTGCGCAACTACTCTGTCTACAGAGTGCACCAGCAGGTGGAGGAATCGCCGTCCTTGTGAGGCGGAAGACTTGCCACCGAACAATCGATAAGCCAAATTTTGCCATGGTCTAGGAGGCCGAAAAAAAACTAAAATCGGCAACAATACTATTAAGATAGTGTCGGCATACAAAGACCTACAAAGGAATTGCGTCCAAGAGTATCTTCAAAATATGTTCGGCATCGGCGAAATAGCTATAATAGCAGGAATTTTTAATTCCAAAAGTGTGGACTGAGGGTGCAACATTGCAAATGACAGCAGTTGGAGATTGAGCGGTGTATCGTGAATAATTCCCAAATGAGGATTTAATTGCTCCCTACAAGCCTAATCACATCTGCTACAACTCTAACTGCGTCCCAGACATCCTAGATGTCTTCCCGTGCAAGGGCCTGCCTTGGAAGGCTGCGCTAACAGTTCATCACGAGCTGAACTCAGACCACAGTCCGGTTGTACTGAAATGTACCAATGTAGAAGACATAATCCGGAGCATGGCAAAAATAACATACCAGACTAAATGGGAACAATATACTGCGCCAGTAAGACATGACTTGGAGAACATGCCGAGAATACGGAACGAAAGAGAGGTTGACCTTGCAGTCGTATATTTTGCAACCGTCCTCCAGACCTGTGCTAGAGTGGCAAGCAACAGGCTGACCATCGAGCCAGGTGCTAGGGACCTGCCCCCTGATATCTGGGACCCGACAGTCACTAAGCGGTGCGTGAAGAAAGACTGGCAGTACTACAGCGGTCCTTGCTTAGGCGGCTTGAATCCCAGGTAAAAACAAAGACTGATAGACAGAAGCCTCTGCTTGGAAGAACGATCAGGAATGCTGAACAAGACATGAACCAGTAAGGATGATCATGAAAATTCAGAAAAGCTACTCCACGAGGAAAAGGCAGATGTGCTGGCGACATCACTATAGTCAGAATTTCGTACTCACTCATCGAAGATGACAAGATTGAACGGCAGGAAGAAACAACAGGCGGACGAGTGGCTCAATTGAGGCAAGAGAGGGAAGACAGAAAATTTACGCCCGTTACCGATCGCCTTGTGTGCGCCTATTTCAGACGTTTAGGGAAAATAACCCCCGGTTCTGATAAGATCTGGTCCCATACCTGAAGGACGTGCCTCCGATCAAAATAACTCACGTCACCACACTGTACATTCAGTACCTTTCCCTAACCTACTTTCCACGTGTCTGGAAAACCACTCACGTCATGACCTTACCTAAACTCAATAAGGACCTCATTTCTTCGCAAAGCTATCGGTCCACTTCACTTCTGTGCTTTCTAGGAAAGTACTAGAGTGTCTTATCGTCAAAGGCCTAACCAAATTCCTACAAGACAACAACAATCACCCCCTAGTCTTTGGGATTGTCCCGAACACAGCACCAACGACAATTCCCTGCGTCTGGTGGAACACACATGCAGGCCGAGAGACAGGAAACACACCACGAGAGCGGTCTTTCTCGTCATCGAGAAAGCATTCGGCAAAGACTGGCGTGATGGTTTAATTTAGATATTACTCCAATTAGACGTTCCAGGAGACATGATCAGCGTGACTGACTCGATTCTGGCGGGAAGGTAGTATTCTTTCAGGTGCGTCAAGCACAAGAGCACTGTCAGAGACGTCGTGAAAGGGGTTCCACAGGGCTCAGTTCTGGGCTCCGCATTACCCTCGCTATACAACAACGACGTGCCAAAACCAACAGGGGGGGGGGGGGGGGGGGGGTGGAGGTGTGAGATAGGGCTTTATGCCGATGAAACGGCGGTTTACAAAAGCAGCAACATCCACTTCATAGCACGAAAGCTACAGTACCACCTGTAAAAATCGTAAAATTGTGCTATGTATGGAAAATTAAGATGAATCCCGAGAAATCTGTAGCTGTTACGTTTACGAGAAAGTTGACACGCCAAATAGACAGATCTCTGCTGCTCTCAAAGGAACAGCATAGAGCAATTCTGCTACTTATCTCGGCCTTGCCCTGGATAAATGCTTAACGTTCGCGAATAAGACAGATTACAGGACAGAGGTTGCACTGCTTTTATCCAACTTTACCCGCTCCTCAAGGGTGGGGCTTAACATAGAGACGGAGCTACGATTATGCAGGAAGAATATACAGGTCTGTTATCCTCCGACTATTTTATAAGGATCTGAAGTTTGACTAGAATTCTCCACGTCAACGCCGTAGATTTTCGCAGCAAAACGAGCCAGAAAAACTCTGAGAAGTTTCCCATATCGATCCACCATCTTATTCATCAGTTAGGTACACAACACCCAGACGCTGCAGATAAGAGACCAGTCTCCACACTAATCAGGCAATTTAGAGTATATCGGTTACAGTCATACACAGAAACATCATTTATCTAAACACACGAAAACCATTTCTCAAAATACCATTCAGTCATACTGTAAGTCGCACGGACGAACTTTGTGGTGCTTCAGCGAAATGTAGTTGGAGATAAGCGGAAATGTTCAGTTCACACTTCGGGCTTTGCGTTGACTGCGCCTAGTGGTCCTCAGTCGGAGTTCATTTACGAATCGCAGTCTACGCTCTATGCTTTACACCGTCCGCACCTAGTGACACTTCAATAACAGTTCTTTCGCCGAGCGCACTCTACGCTCCGAGCTCCAGGCCGGCCGCGCATAGCGGTCCAGCTATCGCAGTCCTCTGTCAGCTGGGCACCACGCTGCAGTATCCACACACAAGGCCACTGTCGAGCGCACCCTCAGCCCACCACTTCGAGGAACATCTCCGAGCTCATCGTCTCACGGGACACCGTCACCAAGGACTTCGTCCATATGTGAACGTTCCAGTGCTGTATCAGTGATTACCTGCTAGAGCATTCCAGTGCTTCGGTGATGAGACGGAATCGAGTAGCGTAAACTGAAGTTCCAAAGTTGTTTTTGGATCCCGGGGTACATCAATCGTAGTGTTATTCCATTCAGTGACGAATCGAAGTGAGCAAAGTTTAGTCACAGTCTGCAACCCCAAAGATCACAGATTCAACGTTGTCGTTCCCACTACGATAGCGACGAGAATACTTTCCTTACTAATTACGTCCCAACGTGATTAGCATCCCGAATGTCACACTTTCTGCTAGCCGAGGGTAACGTTCCACTCCCCGTGTACCGCTTTGGACTGTGGCCGATGTTTCTTCGCCGCACACGTGTGTTCTCAACGGCCGCTGACTTTTCAGTACGGCACAACAGTTCTCGTACTTCTTGGTGCACCACCTGCTTCTCTCACAGCACCAACAACGAAACTCCGAGCTGAGCTTACAGGAATGACCCCACCTGGCAGCAGCTCCTACTCCGGCATCCACGACGCAGCCACTACTCTTACATGAATGTAATAAAGAGATGGAGCGAAGGCCGAGCTTCCTCACGTGGCTGGAAGCGTACTTCATGGCCTCTACAATTCTCGATGCCACTGGACACTAGCTTATCCTGGCGCTCATACCTTTCTATACTTTCCAGTTTCTTAATCGAGGTGCAGACATTTCTACGCTGTCGTATGTCCACACACGTGACTATCGCAATTCATATAATCACAGTTGTCTGTTCTAGTGCACAATCACCATTCCCGGCGCCTCCACCAACACCCCACCTTCCTATTTTTCACGTTCTCAGTGTTCATCCATACAACATACGTTCTGCGACTTCCTCCACGCCGCTCCTCGAGAGCCTACCGTCCTTTATTGCTATCACCACATTCAAAGCCTCCAGCGCTTACATCTCACAGCCCTCCTCGTCGTCCTCCTCCTCCCCCTCCTCCACCCCCCCTCCTCCCCCTCCTCCACCCCCATCTCCTCCAGGAGCAACAGCTTTCCAACTCCCATTAACCCACGCTCTCACGTTACTTCATTAACCTTCTTCGTTCCTCCAGCATCCTGCAGGCCAGTCTCGCAAGCTTCATTCCCAGCTCTACAGTTTAAAAGCAGAGTTGCAGGACCTAATGGCATTTTCTAGGAGGATTGTTGCAACCGTCACCAAATGCAACACGTCATAAAACAGAAAGAGTCTTGGCCACAACCTCCAGGTGCAGAGGATAAACATGTATTGATATTTACTCAGTATGTCGGTAACACATTGGTGAAAATGGAAGAGGTCCCCCGTAAACGCAACAAAGTGTGTTCCACCCAATGCCAAAAACATAGCCTTGTTAAGGACGACCTAGGACTCCAAAATCAAAGAGCATATCGCATCCAATGCTAAAGTGGAAGATTGTGAATAGGCCAGACGAGTCAGACAACGCAGGGCAAATGCGCGGAGTAAGGCAACACGCAGGTAAAGAACACACGATACATCGGCTGTCGCAGAGCAGTGCATCTACAAAGGTTATAGTATGAATTACAACGACACAATGTTGTTAAAATAGGCCAACAGATTATAGGACTACGTTTTAAACGGATCTTTCGGAATCTGATTACACAATGAACCAGTAAATGAACAGAGCGGTTCCAATCATGTAAGGCACGGAAACATCCACGGGTGACCTCAAAGCACAGAGGAAGTTTGCAAGAAGACACATTGACACTATGCCAAGTGAAGAGCTGGGACCACACAACATAGACGCGCATTCACTCGAGCAACTGAAGCGTGGCGCCTTATATCGCTCCTGTCTACAGCCTGTGTATCAGGAGAATGATCCAGGAATGCACAGTGACAGATGGTCTGAAGTGGGTTCAGTCGAGTATGTAGTTCTAATTTTCAAGTGCTAGAGGACGGTAGCGGACAGGGACATTCAAGAAACAGGTCAAGAGAATGTTTTTGTGAATTGTTATGTTTATTTCTTGAAGGTTTTTTTTATTTATGTTTTTGTGCTGTTTTGTGTATGCTTTTAGTAGTGTGAATGATGCGTGACTGTGGTATAAAGTAAATATGTAGATCATTGTTCTACTGATGAACCCTGTACGAGCTGGCGTGAGAAAGTTTTAATAAAATGTGAATGCAGACAATGGAGAAATTTTGTATTATAATATGTCAAGTTAGTTTATGGTATAAGGAAAGCAATTCGAGTGCAAATGAAGATTGTTCATAACAAATTATAGACAAAATATCAGAATGTTAAATATTTATTTCGGAAAAAAGTACAGTTCGAAAGTGTGTTATTTGTTGATTGTTTAGTCATGAAAAGCGCGGACTAACGGGAATGAATGATTTTTTTATTGGCCTTTAAGAAAATTGAGCAATCAGAATGGAGTATTCATCGCGCGTCTTTTCTCTTTGAGATATAGACTGCTTACAGCAGTCTAAAATGATTGGAGCCCAGTCTTCCAATGGTCGTGTGTTGTTGAGCTTCGAAGGAAGCTATAATTTGCCTAGTATGGCGAGCGTTTTCATTGAAGAACAATCCGTGCTTAGTAGCTGTTCAGATTTCGGGAAATAAGTTACCATAAACTTGAGAACGTGAATGAAAGGGTTTGTGCATGACTGTTAAGATTAGCACGGGCTTGGCAGTGAACGTGTACGTTATCAAGGTTCAGAATATACCGAAATTTTGCCAGTATTGCCACCTTTCATCCAAAAATTAAGACCCTATCCCGACTCTTGGAATAGTTACGTTGCATGCAGCCTGGTGCGCGTTGCAGTACGGTAGGTCTCTGTTCGGCCTTCCCCACTGGTGATCTGGTGCAACGAGTTCACAGGTAGGTGCAGGTAATGGACATGGGCTCAGTGGCGTCGGCGCACAGGCCGGGGGCCGCGGTTCGGGTCCCGCTGGCTCTCTTCCCATGCCACCTCGGCAAAGGAACCATGTCCGTTACAGCGGGCCTGAGATGGACAGCAGGAGGGAGGGGAGATATATACCAAACGAGGCCCAGCTGAATACAAGCAGTCATCAGGACCAACTACAGATAGCAACAAGTAAGTCTGCCGAAAAATTGCACCATTTGGACGACGCCAGCCGTTATGCCCGAGATTCCATAATGAGAAAGAGACTGCATTATTTCTTAGGCCTCAGATGTTTCATAATACACAGGTCAACTACCCGTTGTAACGAGACACTGTAACGTGCGCCCTAAGTTTGCCGTGACTGAGAAAACGGTGCAAATGGCTCAAAGCACTATAGGACTTAGCATCTGAGGTCATCAGTCCCCTAGACTTAGAGCTACTTAAATCTAGCTAACTTAAGGACATCACACAAACCATCCCCGAGGCAGGATTCGAACCTACAACCGTAGCATCAGTGCGGTTGTGGACTGAAGCGCCTAGAACCGCTCGGTAACAGCGGCCGGCACCGTTACTCATCCAATCACTACAAAAACCGAGATAACATTTGAATACCGCTATCATGGCGTATTCAAGAACGGTTTTTGTTTACGAGTATACAACAGGAGCAGAATACTGTTAGAATATTTTCAGCTACGTGACTATACGTTGACTTGCTACCTGACACACTCATTTGTTGCCCATTAGCTCCAACCAACAGACAAGCATTATCACCGACACTCAGGTCAAAATTAATGAACCGTACACGGTATCGTATAGGAGCAGCGCCACCTAGAGTTGAATATTAGCTAGCACATATTCCGGTAGCATAGGCTGCGCGATTCCACGAGAGAGAAAATACAGGTTTATTGTGTGCCTATAGTCCACTAACACGATATAATACGTACGGCTACGAGCTACTGTTAGGGAAGTTATGGATTACAAATGCACACACTGTTCATGTAGTTGAAAAGCTCGCGCTAGGACCAGGCGCATTCTCATACATACTCCCCTACGAAAGCTAGACAGTATCGTCAGTTAAGGATTTTAAAAACTGTATCTCTGCACTTATTGTATAATCGTGGTGTAGTGGTTCAAATGGCTCTGAGCACTACGGATCTTAACATCTGAGGTCATTAGTCCCGTAGAACTTAGAACTACTTAAACCTAACTGACATAAGGACATCAGACTCATCCATTCCCGAGGCAGGATTCGAACCTGAGACCGCAGCAGTCGTGCGGTTCCGGACTGAAGCGTCTGGAACCGCTCTGCCACAACGGCCAGGAATTGTGGTGTTGAAGCATTCCAATGATTTCGGGTATCACTGTCTGTCGAGAAGTAAATACTTAAGCAAACGGAGTGTGGCTATCATTTATTTGTCAAATTGATGTAGATCTTAGAGTAAACAATCGATTTTAGTCCCTGGTGTAATCTCAGGATGGAATAGGAAGATAATTACGCTAATAGATGTATCACTGTAATTCTTCAGAGTAAGCAAAAGAATCTTCCAGTGTCTGAAGTCATGAATAAGATTATCGTACCTCTTCAAGTCGATAAGCTGCGAAGGCATGGAGTCTGGACATACTATACAAGTAAACTGGAACATACTCCAGATCGCGATGTGAGTACAATGTGGGGTAACAAATAAGTGAAACAATAAGTAAGTGAAACCCAACAGTTCGTCCAAATTTCAACGGGAAAGGCATTGCACGCACGTTTGATAGCAGCCGTGCCACTGATAGATATCTTTCCCTCCGACGTTTTTGAGTACCGGAGACTAAACTACTTCACCTCCGCGAAAGCAGTCACGGAGCAGCTCGTGAGACTTCCAGACCCAGGCGACCACCAGAAAGGCAGCTTCTTATGATTAGGAGCACGTCATGGGCCGCTGACATCAGCTGCGAGGGTGAGGAAGAAGTGGTGGAGACAGCAGCCGCTTCTCACGACTGTTCCTCGCCGTCGTCCAAATGAGAGTACGGTGTAGGGGACGGATAACAAACAAAACTCATATCCGTTGCATTCATAGTAAAACGTCGGCTCGCTCCGCCTTGCTATTTTTCCGGCATAAGAAATTGTTTTTCTCGGGAGTGCAGTCCGTCGTTCTTTACTCCTACGCACGATATTTCAACTGCGCACTCGCTAGGCATCGACAGCTGAGCCGCCGAAGGCTGATACCGGCTACGCACGTCAAACAGTTTATTTGCGCGCTGTATTCTGGCGTTTATGCATGAGTCAGAAGACCGACCACACTGCCAGCAAGAGAAAATGAACTGAGCTGTCTGGTGGTTTGCTCCTAGCCACGGCCCTCGGCGTTCTCTGTTTTCGCTCAGAGCAGTTCGTCGAAACAATAGCGTTTCATGCGTTACGCAGATAGTACCCAATGTCCTGGATAATGAGATTTTCCGCGAAGTGGAAATTTATAAACAGACGAATCACTTTGTGCGTTGTCGTGTGATACCAACATTGCGGCGCTGGAATGATCCGTGCTGGCTTTTAGTAGAGTTGAAGTCTTCCGGATCAGTAACTCATTTGTGGTTGAGCGTTGCTGGCTCCATCTTGTGGCCCCAGATTCGATTCCCCATCGGCTATGCGATTTTCTCCGCTCGGAAATGTGCGTGTGGAGTAGTACTCCCGGCCAAAATGCCCTAAGCAAATATTTCATTTAAACTCCTGTCGGCAGCCAGTAAAACTACTGGCGGCCTAGGCAGATACATTTGGTCGGCTGTCTATAACGAAGAATTTCGTGCCGTGAGTCTCCGACCAATGTAGACCAGTTACATGTTAAGAAAGTTTTTATTTATTCTTCACTCTATAAGCATTGGACAAAACTATGCAAACACCGCCTTCCAGTGGTGCCAGATGTTAAGCTCGGCATTCTGCCTTGCGACGAAAGGGAGAGCTGCGACCCAACCAGATGCGAAAGCGAAGGGTGCGTGGCACAGGGGGAGCCGTGTCGTGGGACCGAACACCAGTCTCTTTCTGTTCGCAGGGCACAGACTAGCAGGTGCTCCGCACGCCGGCGATCTCGTTTGTCGGCGTGGGATCGCGGCGCGAGTCGGCAAGGGTGCTTCGCCGCGCCCCTGGGTAAGCGGGGCGTGTTCTGCCAAACCCAGGAGGTGGTGACATCGCCTGGGCCAGGTTAGATGGGTCCAGGCCGCTGACCGACTGGGTGACCGGCCCGCCACCTGAGTAGGAGTGGGTCCTTGGCCGAGAGGTGGAAGCTCGTGCAAGTAGGCGGCGAAGGGCGAGAGGTGCATCCGCCTCTCCGGAGTGCGGGGCGCAGTTGCCGAGGTGCGTCGCGTGACATCGTCGATGACGGAGCCACCGAGGGGGTCAGTGCACTGGAGACGATGCGCTGAACCCAGCAGCTCGAGAGTGCCCTTGACCTAGGGAGGGGCGAGGTCGGTGGGCGAGCTGCAGAATTCCACCCACCCCCCACCCACCCATGCCAGAGGAGCCGGTCCGGGGCAAGAGACGGGCTCCCACCTTTTTATATCACTGGTGTAAAAATGGCTACACCAAAAACGAGTCGCCTTCACGGGCTTCTTCGATGCCTGAACCCACTCCTCAGGACGAGCTGGGACAGGCAGCCGATGAAAATGTCTTGCAAAGTCACTCGAGCATCACGCTGCTCTTGGAGCAGAATATTAAAAATGGTAAGATCAGTCAAGCGGCATTAACAACTATCAAGAACGAGCTGGCGGCTTAGGCCATCGCCAATGCCAAACTCGAGGGCCGCGTGGAAGAACTCGAAAAAGAAAACGAAGGACTGAGAAAGCAACTAAGCAAGACCTGGGCGGGAGTGGTCGCACAAGCGCCACCCAAACCACAAACAACAAAAGACACTATTGCACGAGTAACAAAACGGTCCGACACAACGGTCTTTCTAAGGACCCTGCCTGGCCAAGATACTAGTGTCAAAAAGATCCAGGAACTGCTAACAACTACGATTAATCCCGTTAAGGACAAAATCAAAATAAAGTTAAACCAAGTAAAAATTCAGTAATTGTTGAGGTTGATTCAGAAGAGGATAGAGAGAAACTATTAAACAACACCAAACTAAACTCGGTGGTCAAATGTGAGCCATCAAGAAAATGAAACCCCGTAGTAATCTTATACGGTGTCCCAACTATCATGACCAACGAGAAACTATACGAAATCATAACAGCTCAGAACTTTGAGGACTTAAAAGATGAGGAATTTAAAGAAATCTTCAAGTTGGGATTCAAAACGGGGCCTCGCGAGCGTGATGTGGTCCATCACGTTGCCGAGATCTCCGCTCACATGTGGAAAAGAATCACTGCAATGGGCGAACTATATATTGGTTTCCACGCGGTCAACACTAGAGACTATCTTGTGGTACCGCCGGCCGTGGTTGGCCGTGCGGTTCTAGGCACTTCAGTCCGGAACCGCGTAACTGCTACGGTCGCAGGTTCGAATCCTGCCTCGGGCATGGATGTGTGTGATGTCCTTAGGTTAGTTAGGTTTAAGTAGTTCTAAGTTCTAGGGGACTGATGACCTCAGAAGTTAAGCCCCATAGTGCTCAGAGCCATTTCCATTTCTTGTGGTACCACGTTGCCACAATTGTGGAGACCTTGACCACGTTCTGAGGCACTGTACCAGGGGTTCGGCCTGCTCAAAATGTGGTTAAGATGGTCATGTCAGGAAAGATAGTAAGGCTGCAGCAGTCTGCATCCCCTGCAAAAGACGGGGCAAGAAACCTTGCGGAACCACCAGACGCAACTGCCCCACCTACAGATTATTAGAACAAAGATTAATATCAAGATTAGATTATGGCTGATTGAGCTAAGGCTAAGAGGATGCCTAAAAGAAAATCCCCGAGCAAAAGGAGGGGGGATGCCATGAGGGCAAGTGCTTTCAAGCAATTCTTGAGGTCACTTACGGGCGCCACCATGGAAACCACCGGCACTAGCACTCAAACTGACTCACAATGGACAGATCTCCCTTTCACAGCTACAACTCCCTCCTCCCCAAGCCGGGAGACGAGGCCGACTAAAGATCAACGGCAACGGCATCCTGTAACAAAGGCTTTGGCAATCTCAAAGACAGAAGAGAATAGAACTCAGCAGAAACCAGTTCAAGAAAACACAGTAACCAGTTCTAGTGAAAAACTCACTCTGTTGTCAGATTGCCACCAGTTGACCCAATCAGAGTCTATTCCAACATTGAATTCACTATGCAATTAGCGAGACTAGAGCAGCTGACTACCCTGACCACTGCCTTGAGACACGTGGTCCGGGTGGGACATGAAAATGGTAGGGAAGTCACCTTCTCGGTAATGGAGGCTGTGGAGAGGATACAGCTCAATTCAGTGAATCTCCCCGCCGACTTTGGAGCCCTGCGAGACTTATTTTAAAAAGTCTTTGAAAGACGAGGAGAAAAATTCGACCTTGACGACATTTATGAACAAGCAGTTTTGGCAAATGGACGTATTACGTTCGACTGGAGCAAGACCTGGCCAAATGACAGAATTCATACGTACTTTCCATAAATGACGAAAATTACCATTGGCTATCTCAACACTCACAACAGCAGACTGGTGATGCAGGAGCTACGTAAGGAAGTGGAAGAGAGGAGACTAGATGTGCTCTGACTGCAGGAGCCGTACTCCCAAACTGGGAAAATAGCTTTCGCAGCTGCGACTTGGCAAATTGTAAGTAGAGGAGAGGACCCAAGAGCGGCAATTATAATAACCAATATACTCCTGAGGGCTACAACACTGTCACAATTCACAAGCAGCCACTGCAACGTCGTGGAGCTGCAGTCTCCAACGGGAGCGATCATCATCATCAACATGTACTTTCAGTATGGAGACGGTATCGAGAGACATCTGGCACATCTAACCACAGTGGTCACGGCGTTGCAGGGGCGGAGAGTAATAATAAATGCTGATATCAATGCTAAATCGGCCCTATGGTACAGCAGCACCAGGGACCCAAATGGAGAGAAGGCAGAAGAGGTCATCATGGCCTTGCAACTAGTGGTGGCTAACAAGCCGGGCAACCCTCCGACCTATGTGGCGGGAGGTGGTCAAGAAACAAATATTGATGTGACCCTGGTCACGCCTAATGCAGTCAACCTCATTCAGCAATGTAGGGTAGAAGAGAACGCCACCACTAGCGACCACAATCTCATTACCTTCACCATAGGAGAAAAGGAGAGCCGCTGGGCCATGGAGTGGGAGGTGCAATGCAACTACAAAAGGACCGACTGGGAACGACTAGCAAGGGAGTGCGACATTCCTGCACTGCCAGAAGGTGACAGACACCAGGACATCGACGTGGACAAAAGAGCCGAGGAACTGGTGAACGTGATAACTCGAGTGGTGAAAGCTGCTGTACCTACTAGGAGGAAGGCCATGGCGGCCTCTCCGCCACCATGGTCAGCCAAACTGGAGGAGAAGCGCCGGTCAGTCATAAGGCTCAGGAGGCACGACCAGCGCAGTGTCGTCTGGCTGGAAAGACAAAGGTGGTTGCAGCTGTACCGGGAAGCTAAGGACTGGTTTCAAAAAAGAACTGCACAAAGTAAGATCCAAAAGCTGGGAACACTTTGTCCTAAATCAACTGGCCTTGGACCCATGGGGTGTCCCCTATAAGCTAGTCCGTGAAAAAATCCGCTCTCCTATGGAGCTGTCGACCGTCAGGCACGGGGGCGGGATGACGGAGTCTTGGCAGGAGACTGCTGAGGTCCTCGTCCACTCCCTGTTGCCTGACGACACTGCGGATGGGGAGACCGACGAACAACAGCAGCTGCGCAATGACAACAACAATGAATATGAAAATGCAACGGCAGTCTACCCCTTCTTTGAAGAGGAGGTGGCTGCCCATATAAAATCTCTAAAGGGAGGGAAAGCTCCCGGGTCGGACGGCTTTGTGGCTGAGGTGGTGCAATTCGTGACCCCCCAGATGGTTGCGCCACTAATTCACCTTTATAACGAATGCCTTAGGCAGAGAAAGTTCCCACGAATTTGGACAACAGCAAATGTGATAATTAAGTTGGGACCCGACAAAGACCCAGCAGAAACGAAATCTTATAAACCAATCTGCCTGCTCGACCCGCTTGGGAAGATCCTAGAAAGACTACTTACTTACAGACTGGCTGCACACCGAGTGCTGTGCGGGATGAGCAGCAGGCAGTTCGGCTTCAGGCCTGGGAGGTCGGCATCTGATGCAATCGCCCTGGCAGCCGAGGTCTGTGGTTCTACCTCGTACAAGTACGTTGTAGGCATAGTAGACATAAGTGGCGCCTCTGACAACCGGTGGTGGCCTTCGCTCTTCTCCTGTTTACGGGAGGAGTGTCCAGGGCCGCTATATGGGTTCTGAGGAGCTATTGAGAGGATCGGGAGGTCTGGCTATCATCCCCTAGCACAAGAGTGAGAAAAACTATTACTAAAGGATGTCCCCAGGGCTCCGTCCTAGGTCCCCTGTTCTGGGACATCCATATGGAACCTTTACTAGAGAAATTACAGCAAAGTGATGTAGTGATAGAGGGAATAGCCTACGCAGATGACCACCTCCTACTGGTCGGCGGCCGTAGTCGAGAAGATATAGAGCCCAAGATAGAAAGTGCAATAGAAATACCACAACTTTGGTGCCGTAGTACAAAGATGAAAATTTCACCAGGAAAGTCCACCTACCTTCTTCTGAAAGGACAGTTAATTCGTAATCCAACAGTCAAGATTGAGGGCTCACCAGTTCTCCGGCGACGAGAGACTCGATACCTCGGAATCATCATTGATGAAAGGTGGTCTTTCGGAAAGCACATTGACACCGTAACTCAAAGAGCCCTTCAAGTACTCAATAACCTCATTTCCATTGGACACAGAAGATTTGATCTCCCACCACATCTCATCAAATTATACCACAATAGTATACTCACATCAATAGTGCGTTACGGCTCGGGAGTCTGGGCACACAGACTCACGAGGGTGGTGCCTGCGATGACAGTGAGAACAGTCCAGAGGAACATGATAGTGAGATCAGTCGGGGCATACAGGACTATGCCGGGAGCAGCCCTGTCAGTCATAAAGGGGCTCCGCCCCCTGGACATCAAAATTCGGGAACAGGCCGCTTGGTACTGGGCAAAGAAGGGGAACATAGAGAAAACAGAAGAGATTTTAGGCAGCAGGGCTGGGAATTGGGTTGAGATCAGATTCAGAGGAGACCAGTTATGGCAAAAACCCTGGGAAGCTGAAGAAACCGGAAGTAGAACTTTTGATCTTCTTCCGGATATTAGGGAACGGATAGGAATGACATACTTCGAACCAAACCGGGGACTATTTCACTTTCTCACTGGTCATGGACCCTACCCGATATATTTATGTCGATTCGGGAAAAAGGCTACACCCGCGTGTGACTGTGGTGATTCGGAGGGTACTCCTGACCGTGTCGTTTACGAGTGCCCCTTTTCAATGATGTAGCTTCAATGTTACGTGACCACGACACATACAGCTTACTTAGACAACACGACACCTTTCAGACCATTAACAAACTGGCAAACGTGGTATCGCAAAAAGTTTTAAAGTAATATCTGAGAGACTTAAATTAGCAAGAATGTGAGAATTATTTAAACACCTATAGAGTCTGGTACCGTATTCCCATACCAGGCCGACTTCTACAGTCTGGAAATCCGCCGCGTTCGGGGGAGTGGGGTGCAACTTTACCGATCATGTACAATGCACCGAACTTGACTTTAGGATAGGTTTAGTTGCAGGACTTAGTTTAAGGTACTATTTCTAGGAACCTGCAGTGACTAACATCTTGGCCTGCCCAGGGTCAGGGGGCAAGCTTATTGGGTTCAGCTCAATGAGCAAGGCTCTATAAGTAGGTTTATACTTTTGACTGACACATATACTTTTGACTGACATATGTAACGCTGTAAGCATTAGTAACTAGTCAATAGATAGGTTAATTAATTCACATACAATCAAATCAACTAACTTTGCCATTGCAATTATCCTGTAGCTCGCTTACTAACTAGTTACTTAAATATAACTTTAGATTAGCTGCAATTGTAACCATTGTATCATCATCTGGGCCCACCAATCATAAAAGGTAGTGGGTTAAAATTGTATAATTATTAAGATTTGGAAATAAATATTCTTATAAAAAAACAAAAAACGAAAACAGGTTGCGCTGCACCTGTACAACGTTCTCAGTGCCTTGGAAGTGTCAGTCGTGGTCCGAACATGCTATGTAGTTGTGCGTGCATTATGTCCAAGTTCAGTCCATTTTCGTTGCTTTATGGTGAGGTGCTTTTTTAACCAAAGCAACCGAAGTGACTCTTGTTTCAAGAGGCACCATGTCGAAGAGTTTACAGCAAATAGGGAAAGTGGAAGAAGCCACTGGCTAAGTCACAACGCGGACGACAGTTTGTGTTGAATGATCGTGACGTACGTTCACCGAAGAGTAGTTGGACGAAAAGTAAAGGGACAACAGCTGCAAGAGTCCTGTAGAACAGCAGGAATTCCGAAACATACATAAGTGATGCCAATGCTCTGAACGGGAGAACGTGGTGTCGAAACCATAAAACCTCGACTATGGAGCAAGGTTTATGTCCCAAGAGTTAAACATGGGTGGGGTTTGGCGTTGGTTTGAGCAGACATATCGTGGTACTCCACAGACCTCATGGTTTCTCTGCAAGGAGGCGTTACAGCCAAGGATTACGTGATCATTTTGGTTCAACGGTTCCATCCCACGGTACTGTGTTGCAAGATGACGGAGCCCCTATTCACATGGTGCACTGGTTTTGTGAGCTCAAGAATGAATTGCATCATCACCTTGTAACGCCGGAAATGTATATCCTCCTATTTCCATCTATTGTACTATAAATTTTTTCCTTATTTTGTTACCTGAAGATATGACATTTCTGTGTCTCTATATATTGTAATTGTTTTACGATTTGTATATACATATTTATGCATTATGTCGATGTATAATTGGTTTGTTTTGTAAATACTATTTGTATTTTTACGCTGGGTCTTGCCTAGGAAAAACTATGCTATCGAATGATTACATCGATAGGTCGTGTGGAGAACCAAAGTGTTTAGGATCTTTGGTAGTGCTAACTCTGCCGCGTGGAGCGCGGGCAAAGCAGAGTCTGGCTGGAGTAGGGCGGTGGAGCAGGTGTGTTGTGTGACGCTCCCGCGAGTTGCCGAGCTTTCGGGGTTTGGCAGCATGTAATTGCGCTCGACTTGCTATGATAGTTTCTGACACGGTGTCGCGGACGGGAAGCATTAGCTGGCGCACATCAAGAGCCCGTTTCGCCTGGTGACCGTGTCGAGAAGAAGGCGCGCCAACATCCAGCTTCTGCAACAGCGACGGCCGACAATGAGTGACTGTCGCCACCTCCTCGATCGACGACTTCAAACCTTCAATCAACCAACAAGGAAGACTGAAAGCAGGTAAAGTTTTAGAACTGTATGGCAGACCTCAGCTTTCCAAACTGTTGCATCACAAAAATACAGCAACTTAGCATGAACCTTTGTTGCTCATTGTCCCAATTGCATTACCAAGCAGGGCCCCTTCCTTTTCCGGAATGAACCCGAGTGTCGTTGAAATTCAAACGCCAGCATTAAAGTAATATCATTCCATTTCACTGCTTTAATTTAAAAGTTTAGTTAAAGAATTCATAGCTAGTTACAATATTTAGATTACAAAAGCACAAATTAAGAGTGCGAGTTTTGTTACCGTATTTTAGCTTACCTGTGACTGCAGCTCAGCTTGGTACGTACTGAATTTTACTACTGTTAATTGTTCAGAATCATTTAATTGAAGTTCAAAGTTAAATCTCTTATTTCCAAATTGCGTAGATTCAAGTTGCTTTTGAGATGATTGTTGAGGTAGCCCAAGACTAACCTTATTTTATTTAATTTCATAGTGCTTCAGAAACAAGGTTCACTATTAATTTCAGTCACTAAATTAACTTTCAATTTTCCGGTTTTATTAATTCTTTTGCTAAATTAAGTCAGAGTGCAGCGAAATTTATTACTTCTGACAAACATTCAGTTTTCACACAACACGTGTCAACCTTCAGTTGCCACGCTTTTAGTGCTAATTATATGTGCATTAACCTATTTTTTTCATTTATTATAGTAGTTGTCCATAGGACTGGGGACCGTAATTTTCCCCAAATCTCAAATATCTAATTAACGCCAGTTAATTGTTAACACCAGTTAATTGTTAACGTAACGACCGCACATTTACTTTCTTTATTAACTTTACCCTTTTTCAAAATTGATTTCCACCAATTTAATTTGCATTTATCCTTTCATTTAGATGTAATCCTTCGTCCCTCTTTAGCGACAGATTAACTTCGGTGACGATTGCTTTTCCCAAATTTCCATTAGGTACACGCGGTTTAATTTTTCACTGTCAATGAGGTCGATAAGTGAGGGTGGGGGAGGGGGGGAGGTTACAAGCTCTGGCCACCACAGTCCCCTACCTCCACATTACTGAGCCTTTGTGGCCCATTTTAGACGAAAGATTGCGTGATCGCTACGCACCTCCATCATCACTACCTGAAATTGTCACTAATTTGCTGGAAGAGTGGTGTATGCTTTACTTGAAAAACCACACAAGACCTGTATTTAACCATTCCGAGACGACTGTAAAACAGTTCTGAACGCCAGAGCTTTTCCTACTCCGTATTAAACAAGGTAGTGCCACATGTTTTGTGGTGTTTCCATATTTTTCTCCAACCACCTGCAAACATAGATGGATTATTTGGAGTGTAGGTTTGTTGATCGCCTATCGATGTCAACACCCACCTTTATAATCATTTTCCCATTCTAACCAACATCAACTTCATGAATAAAATAACTGCCATCGCTTTTGAAATCGTGATATCACTTTTTGTAGTATAAATCCAGGATTCCCTTCTGAGTATGACGTAAAAATTACTGCAGAGACTAATGTGTAACAGAGTACATATCGAAATACCTGGAAAGATTTCTGTTGAATAGTAGCTGTGGGGATCAAGTACTTTCATTGCCACCCTCTCCGGTGTCAATCTGCTTTTTTTTTCTTTCTTTCTAAAGTATCATCTCTTCTCAGATATCAAGCTGTCTCTATACCACATTTCACCGAGATAAATGCAGTGGTTTAGTCGCGAAAACTTGACAGGTTTTTCGCTGTTATAACTATGGCTGAAACTTTAAAACACGATATCCTTTTTTCCCCAAGATCCAATTTTGATGAAACAAGGTCTGTACGTTGCCCCACGCTACGCTCTAGTTACCTGGAAAACCCCCTGAAAATTCGTCTAGTAGTTCTGGAAATTACCGTATTCAAACAGTCATACACGTCCGTTTTACAATTATTACTAGAACAGACACACACTTTCTGAATATTTGTAAATTATGTACATTTTACTATACGTTGTATTTGTATTACTACAGTGATGCATAACTGCCATACTACTACTACTACTGCTGCTGCTGCTGCTAATAATAATAATAATAATAATAATAACAACAATAAGTCTCAACGTAAAGGTCCCAGTAAATATAGCAGAGACCAAATACGGTGGACACTTTGGTAACATTTGTGGGTGGGAGGGGGGGGTATTGTTGTTGGGGGGAGAGGGAGAGAGGGGGAGAGAGAGAGAGAGAGAGAATTTATATTAGGGCTATGAACTGCCACTTAACTCTCACCCACCAACCGTATCTCTACTTTTCTACTTTCCATCATAAGCTGACAAATAGTAATTCTGATCCCAACGTCGTCATGCTCCTCAAACTACAGCAGCACTATTCTGCCCTTGCCACACGCGCATATATCTTGCTAGAAGATACCATCGCCGTTGAGTAAGACGTCAAGTATGAAGTGATGCAGGGTATCCGCAACAATGTTCTAGTAATTCACAACTGTCGTGAAGCCTTAGATTACAATCGTAGGTCCCATGGAAGCCTAAGTAAATGTCACCCATAGCATCGCACTGCCCCCATCGCTGCATTTTTCGAGCAGCTCTTCACCTTAATGACGGCGCATCCCGACAAGAACCTCGATATGGTGTAATACGAAACAACATTCATCCGACCACCCCACGACCCGATACGATGATTCCATTCACCGAAGTCTTAACAGACGACTTTGGTGAGTCGCCATGGGGGCACACAGGGATCGTCTGGTGCAGAGCCCCATTTTGGTTCTGTGAAGAGGCATGGGCGACGAACACACTGTCGCCTACTCCTGATTCCACTGTCCAACTATATTCCATACATGCCGATGTTTTGTTATGTTTTGCTTTACGGCGCAAGAAACAACTGGGGTCATAGGCGCCCAAGTCAAAATAATGGAACACGAAGGCAGAGACGAGTTAAAAAACGACTACACGTCAGTTTCAATTGCCGTAAGAGAAGACAGCTAAAAACAGGCATTGGAAAAGGGCTAAAAAAAGACAACATACAGAAACGGAGGTCCAAAATTACAAATTAAATGGCCTTCGCCGTATTGCTTTGGCAGATAAAAAGTAAAACGCGGTCGGCGGCCCGCGCATCATTTGCTAAAACGGCTGATAACACAGACGGCAAACCCAAGTTGTGACATAAACGGTCAAAAAATATGCATTCCGTCAGGAAGTGGCGGACAGTTAAAACTTCGGCGCAATTTGTACAAAGTGGTGGGATAGCGCCACTTATCAAATGACGATGGCTAAAAAGGCAGTGCCCAATACTCAGCCTAGTTTAAATGACCTCCTCCCAGCCGAGAGGAGGTCGTCCAGGCCGCTGGGAGAAGCTTAATGAACCGGAGCTTATTCCCGTGAAAGGAGGACCTTTGGCGATGCCAAAGGGACACCACCTCCCGACAGACGGCAACAAAGAGATCATAGGAGGGAATATAGGAACTAGCGGGCTCAGGTAAGAGGACTGCAGCCTTGGCAGCAGCATCAGTAGCCTCGTTTCCTGGCAGACCGACACGACCAGGAACTCACATAAACGTCACACTAGCCCCACAAAGAGCGAGCAAGTTACAGTTTTCCTGGACCCGCTCCACTAAGGGATGGGCGGTGGTTAGCGCACATAGACTTTGAAGGGCGCTGAGTGAGTCGGAGCAGATGACACAATTGGAAAGGCTGTGTCATAGGATGTACTCCGTGGCCAGATACAGTGCTAAGAGCTCAGCTGTAAACACTGAGCAATGTACCGGAAGCCAATATCGAAAGACATGGGTGCCAATGACGGTCTGAGAGCCATCAGTGTATACAAAGGTACCATCGCCAATTTCCATGCCAAGGTCGTGAAAGTGAAGGCGATAGAGAGGGGCTGGAGTAGTGTCCTTAGGAAGCGATTGACGACCAACGTTAACATGGGTCACTTCACGAAGCCAAGGTGGTGAAGGGTTCACACCCACTGGGGAAGCTGCAGAGAACGTGAAGTTAAGCCGCCGTAGCAAGTGGCGAAAGCGGACTCCAGGAGGTAACAGAGAAGAGGGACGAGCCCCGTAGTGACGATCAAAGGAATCATCAAAGAAGGAGGCATAGGAGGGGTGGCCACGCGTGGCAGACAAACTGCATGCATACCTGCTGAGGAGGAAGTCACGGCGGTAGGACAGTGGTAGTTGAGCAGCTTCAGCATACAGACTCTCAACTGGGCTGGTGTAAAAGGCACCAGTGGCCAAACAGATGCCTTGATGGTGGAAAGTGTTGAGATGGCATAAGAGGGATTGGCGCGCAGACTCATAAACAAAGCACCCATAGTCGAGTTTCGAACGGACAAGGGACCGGTACAAACAGAAGAGGATGGTTCGATCGGCACACCAAGTAGTACAATGGAGGACACACAGGACATTAAGGAACCGCGTACAGCAGGCTGCCAGGTAAGACACATGGGAGGATCAAGAGTGTTTCCTATCGAGTATGAGCCCCAGGAATTTAGTAGTTTCAATTATCGAAAGGGCAACAGGTCCAAGATGTAAAGATGGTGGGAGAAACCAATTGTGTCGCCAGATATTCATACAGACGGTTTTGTCAGGGAAAAAGCGAAAGCCTTTGTCGATGCTCCAGGGGTAAAGACGATCAAGACAGCACTGAAGACGTCGCTCAGTGAGACAGGTCTGTGGAGAACTGCAATAGATGGCAAAATCATTGACAAAAAGGGAGCTGGAGATGCCCGGCGGGAGACAGGCCATTATAGGGTTAACGGCAATAGCAAGGAGAACCCTGAAGCACGCTGTTTTCCTGGATAAAGGTGTCTGACAAGGCAGAACCCACACACACACCTTGAAAACAGGATCTGGTAAAAATGCCTGAAGGAAACAGGGCAGGCGGCCACGGAAGCCCCACGTGTAAGGAGTATAGAGGACACCAGTTCTCCAGCAGGTGTCGTAGGCCTTCTCCTAATCGGAAAACACGGCCACAGTCTAGGATTTCCGCAGAAAACCATTCATGACATGGGTGGACAAAGTAAAGAGATTATCAGTTGCAGAACGCCGCGCTCCAAATCCTCACTGTGCATTCGTCAGTAAATTGCGAGACTCGAGCCACCGTATCAGCCGGGCATGAACCATACGTTCAATCACCTTGTAAAGGCAGCTCGTAAGAGAGATGGGGTGGTAGCTAGAAGGATGGTTTTTGCCCTTACTGGTCGTAGGTACGAGTATGACGGTGGCTTCACGCCAATGTCCAGGAAATACGTCCTCTGCCCAGATGCAGTTGTACGTGTTAAGCAAAAAGTGCTTGCCCGCAAGAGAAAGGTGCTGCAACATCTGACAACATCTGAACGTGGACGGCGTCTGGCCCTGTGCCGGAGGATCAGGATGAACTGAGAGCATGATCGAGCTTCCTCAAAGTGAAGACGGCTTTGTAGCACACGATTCAGAGAAGAGAACGGTATCGACCGAGCCTCCTCCGCTCATTTCCGATGGAGGAGGGTAGGGTGATAGTGGGAAGAGCTTGAAACTTCCACAAAATGGTGGCCCAAGGTGTTCAAGATAGCAATAGGGCCCACGATAACATCGTCTGATACTGTCAAACCGGAAATTGGGGAATGGATCTTGGTCCCAGAGAGCCGTCGGAGATTGGCCCACACGACAGAAGAAGGGGTGGAACTGTTAAAAGAAATAGAGAATTAAATGCAGCTAGTTCGTTTGCTATCCCGAAGAACGCGACGACATTTTGCACGCATCTGTTCATAATGAATGCAGTTTACCATCGTAGGATGACAGTTAAATATGCGGAGAGCACGTCGCCGTGCGCGAATTGCATCGCGGCATGCCTCAGTCCACCAATGGACTGGGACACGATGTGGTAAAGAGGAAGGGCGAGGAATGGAACGTTCTGCAGCAGTAAGGATAACGTTTGTGAGATATTCCACCTGGTCGTCACAACTGGCAAAATCTTGTGATCCGAAGGTCGCCAAGGAGTAGTAAAGCCGCCCATCAGCCTTAGTAAGTTGCCATTTGGGTGTGCATCCGGATGGGGTAGGAGTCAGCAAATGGAGAGCACAGGGGAAATGGTCGCTTGAGTAGGTGTTAGAAAGAACGGACCACTAAAGACAATGGGCAAGCTGGGCACTACAGAGGGATGGGTCCAAAATGAAATAGGTGTGCGAGGAGTCGGAAAGGAAAGTAGGTGCTCCAGTATTAAGGCAGAAGAGGTTAAGTTGGTTAAGAGGGTCAGCCAAGAGGGCACCTCTCTAACAGGTCTTGGGAGAACCCCATAGGGGATGATGGACATTAAAGCCACCGAGTAGCAAAAATGGGGGAGGTAGTTGCCCAATAAGGTGAAGGGAGTCTGCCCTGGTGACATTGAATGACGGAGGGACATATGTGTTACAGGGGGGGAAAGGCAGGTGTGGAAGGAAAGTTCGCACTGCAACAGCTTGAAGATGGGTAGACAGGGATATCGACTGACTTTGTCATCCCGTATGAGCAGCATGACACCCCCATGAGATTGAATTCCGACCTCAGATGGAAGGTCAAAACGAACCAGCAAGAAATGGGAAAGCACAAAGCGGTCGTGGGGACACAATTTCGTTTCCTGAAAGCAGAGTACAGGGGAATGGTGTGATGCTAAAAGCAGCTGTAAATCCTCTTTGTAGCGTTGAAGGCCTCGAAAGTTCCATTGGAGGACAGACATGATGAGGAAGAGAGGCGAGAGTTTGATGGCTTGTTGCACAGCTGGACGGGGGGATGATAATGCTACCTGACATTGGGCGATGTCACCTCGGCGGCTGCTGAGTGACAGCCTCTGAAAAGTCGCTACTACGGGGCACAGAAGCAGGAGGATCCTGCTCCAGGGGGTCCACAGAAGCATCGGCTTGCTTGTGCGTTCGGTCTGTAGAGTCCAACGCTGAAAAACGGTTGTTGGTGCGCACTGGCGACACAGACGCCGGCCGGGCTAAGGTATCACGTGGCAACAGCGTCGAAGAGCATCTTCAAGTCGGCGAAGGAGAAGACCGTTTGCCTTTGGTGGACTACATCTCTGGTTAGAGGAAGACTCGGGTGGTGTTTGGCTGCAGGGATGGAGGAAGTCTTCCTAGGAGTACTCTTGTCCTTTCTGGCCAACCGATTGTGTAGCTGGTGGCTTCGCCCCTTGAGGCAAGAGTTTGATGGCTTGTTGCACAGCTGGATAAGGAGATGACGATGTTAACTGGACACTGGGCGATTTCACAACCTCAGAGCTGAACTGGAGGTCGTACGTCTGTGTGGCCATGTCCTTCATGAAACGAGGGGTAACAAGAACTGTAAGTACCAGACTGGAGAACGCAGGATTTGCGACCTGCCAATAACTTGCGAGCGACAGGGTAAGGATCTTTTTCCTTTACCCAGATCTCTTTGACAACTCACTGGTCAGCATGCATGGGATAATCCCGAGAGGCGGCGGCATGGCCGCCATTGCAATTGATACAGAGGGGAGGAGGAGGCAGACAATCGCCCTCGTGTGCATCCCTACCACAGGTGACATTTGGCTGGATGTCGACAAGACATACTAGTGTGGTTGAAATGATGAAACTGGTAGCAGCGCACTGGGCTTTGAATGTACGGCCAGGCTGTGATCTTGGACAGAAAGGCTACAAAAAGAGTGCGGATGGACACTAAGGAGGCATCTACCTTCTTCATTACACGATGGATGGCAATGACACCCTGATCAGAGAGGCAAGATTGGATATCGGTCTCGATTAGACTGTCGAGCAGCTTAGTGTAAAAATCACCATGGGAAGAATTCAAAGTTCTATGGGCCTCGACACAATTAGGGTAGCCGTGGAGAAGTGATACGGCAGGCAGTTGTTGTGCTTGAGAATCAGAAGCTGTCTGCAAAAGCGAAGTGCCATTCCGTAAACTAGAGCAGGATTTCACATGGCTGGCAATTGCATCAACACCTTTCTCAATAATAAACGGATTTACCATGGCAAAGGACTGACCGTCTTCAGTACATGAAACCACGAGGAACCATGGTGCACGAGGAAGAGTCTTTGAATCATCATCCTCATTATGTTTACGTTTCGTAGATGCTGGTTGCGAAGATGATTGACTCATTGCGAGAAAATCCCCCACGGTTGCCAGCGTCTCCGACGGCATGCCCCTTCCAACTGGGGGCCCCCTTCACAAGGGGGCGCACCCGCCTTAGGTGATTGTTCACGCCTCAGATAACACCTCCCGGACACCTGACACAGGTAACAATAGACAATTTGGGAAGGTTGTAGCTCAGGCAATTACCCCTCCCTGGGCCTGGCCTGTACCAGTGAGTACATGCAGAGACGATGCTGAGGGCAGACGAAACTAGGAGAGATATTGTTACATGAAGTAAACCGTAAGGGGAGAGCACTGCGAAAATGCAGCGCCCCCAGACGCGGTCCCAGGGCGCTAGTTACTCTTCAAGGAATTAACATGCAACTTCATATGTCGTCTGGACGCTCTGGTAGGTTGTCACCGTAGAACTTTGTAACCACATACTAGCGTATAAAGCCAGCTGATACTAGTCCTGAGAACAGCGACGTCAGTAGGCTGACAAGGATTAGAAAGAGAGCGAAAACACCAAAAACGGTTGACCTAGCAGTCCCTACTCCGGGGATCCCGACGTGCGGGGCTAAATGACATGTAACAATAATCTTGCAAGCCTTATTTGGCAGAACAGTTACGTTTATCTTTCAGCTGAACAATGTTGGTACCAAATATGGACTTACTTAGTGCAACTGCATTAACATCCTCGCCTTAGGAGCAGTAGAGGGGACCTTATTAAGCCGTGATTGGGAGGCGCCTGCAAGAGACCTGCGGGATTGGCTGGGTGGCTTTAAGTGGGAAAAACAGTGCCCCCACGCGACACTTCAAAAACCCTAGATTCCGCATTTTGGCAGAGTTCTCAGTCAGACGATCTGGGCGCCGAATCCGCGTCCGTAGACTCCAGCCTCGGTCCAGCTCCGCGTAAGTCTGCTCCCTCACTTGCAGTGCCTCAGTGAACAGTGCATCATTCAGTATATTTTGTTTTGCAACTTAATTGTTGCCTTAAGATGCTTCTATGCTGCTAGCGTTTGCTATTGTGGTTAGCATCCACTCCTGGGACTTCTTCACTGGCTTCTGTTGTAACAGTGTTATACATGCTTTTTCTAACCCTAGAACCAGCCTCCATCGTATTAGTTAGTCCTGTATGAAATAAACAACTATTTCAAACCCCTGTTTGTCCAAAAGTCTCCACAACGAGTTCCCTACCAAGTCTCACCACCAGCATTTCTAGTAAATGCAGTGTTGGCTCAGATAGAAGAAAACAATCAAACGCCTTCACTGTGAATTGTCCTTCTGCCTTCTGCTCTGTACTACTCGGGAGCGCAGACTGACCAGTAACCCCTTTTCTCCTTCTCCCACCTATGTCAGGACACGACACATCGATGAAAGATGCCTTGTGTGTCGGTGGAAGAGACCAATCCAGCTGCATTCCTTCCATACTTTGGAGCAACTACTTGCAACATAGGACGCCTGCTAAACAGGCATCGACTGAGACCAGCGATCGAGCGTGCTTTCTGGGTAAGATGTATGTTACGCCCGGTTAAAGACAGCATAGATCTAGTTTCTGGCGTGTATGGTCTCCCCTCTGATGTGGTACCTTTTGCATAGGTCAATCTGTTGGCACTGCTGCCGAAAGAGCATTCACGACACATCGGAAATGGGAACTTGAGAATTCGGCCGCAGCTGAACAATACCTAGAAAAAGAGCATAAAATACAGTTTGAAGAGGTGAGAGTTCTGGCTCCAACACCATCACACTAGGATTTTTTTTATAAAAGAAGCGGCCGAAACCAGAACAAACGGCAACAATTTTAACAGAGACCAGGAGTACACGGGAGGGCATGTGGACGGGCTTTGGACATTGAGCTAAAGCAAAAACGTAGGCTCGACGGTAGTTTCAAACATGGCACCGGCCCCTCACGCCAACTGACGTCACTCGGTCCCACTGTGAACCCCACGAGAAAGACACGCCACGGCGCGTTCGACACAGCTCGTGACACTACATGTCTCACGAGTGCCAGCAGCCGTCTCCGGCGGGGAGCAAGTAACTGTTTCAGTCGGGCAAGTAACTGTTTCAGTCGAGTTTAACAAGTCCTGACTGTGCGTTTAAATGCATGCAAGCTCTCAATGGCACACGACGAAGTTACGACAATTACTGAGTACCTCTTCAATCACATATTGATTTCCCGACGGCCCTGCACGGAGACGAGCGTCCGAAGTCTGGCGGACAAGCCGATTAATGTGACGTCGCAAGTTCGTTGCAGGGTCTGTAGTATTTCTCGTGGGCCCCGGTAAGGCAGTGGGACGGATCTGCTTGGAGCTGCCCAACTGGTCTTCCGCCCAATCGTCATTCTGGCCCTCTCTGGAAGGTTCCAGACGCTGCCACTAATTTTGTATAAACACAACGCCGTGCCAGCTCCGGCAGTCAGTGATTTCAACTCCTTATGACGATGGCACAGCTATTGAAAGCTCCAATGTTTTATTCGAAGTGACGCGGCTTGTAAACCGAAAGGATTTTATTAAAACATTCAGAATAACTATACGTCTTTCTCACGGAGGATCCATGCTAATTTCGACGTCTACGATGGTCGTATATCCTAATAGTTTCTATAACCATTATACCAAACATACGTTTGTTAGGAAATATTGTTCCATCCATTTGGTCTGGAAGTATACAGTCTCGTTTACGATGAAACAGAGTGGAACAAGGATGCCGTCTTGGCAGGCAGCTGCTGAAGGCACTACAGTAGCTCTGAATTCAATACTTAATATACGTATCAGTCCATAGTAGGCTACAAGCCTTTTCAAATATTCATACTGTTTCACAAAGCTATATCTTCTACATGAGGGACATCAGAAACGAGAGAAATTTTGTTTACGCATCGATACTAAGAATTTAACACGGCTGCGGTCCTAAGTTGGTGGTTCATGTTGTTGCCTGTAGTGGTCTTCGTGGTGGAGCTCATTCGCTCCTTCGTTATCCGATGTGCGTCGAGTAAAATTGGCGGCAACACAGCTACCAAGGGCGTTTTGTGTTCCCTGTGACAACAGGTACAAGCTCGATGTAGCCGTACGGTGTGATTTTCGAAGAAAGTACGGCCTCAGCGGTGGATTGCCAGTAAGAAGCGTAAGGAACGATGTTACCAGTAACTACTAAGGTCGCCTGATGTCAAGGTGTGAGAGAAACTACATCTATGTATCTCCTCTTCCAAAAACCTTGGGTGAATTGTGCATCTGCATAGTATCAGCAGCGAATGCAGTAAACCCAGATATGCTCGCAGAAAATGTGGAGAAGTTTGACTATCGTCTGGACGTTTGTCGTGCGTCTCGTGGTAGCTTAATGAACATCTACGAAAGGTAACTGAAAACTTTGACGTAAAAGCAGTTGTAAAAAGTACCTCACGCTTGTTGGTTCCTGGCTGCAGAAAATAGATCCTTATAAATTTATGTAATTTTTAATGAAAACTTTGTGGTCTTTTGCGTAGATGTTTCCCTATTCATTCATATAGAAGACAGACTCTTGAAATCGAATGAATCTGTTTGGAACACGCTGTATGTGGCCAACGTATAGAGACTGATCAGTATATAACATACCATCCCATCCTATTTTCAGAGTTTTTCCTAGTGTCTTTTGGGATCTAGTATTACGGTATACAACTTACACGCAAATGATTAACGGAATGAATGTGAGAATGTAGCGACGTTTGAAAGTCGACGACATCAGGGACTGAGCACTAGCATAACTCGATAATGATATGTCAGATGTTTGGCCATGTTCTCGTTGGTAAAACATGTTCTCCGTAACTGATACTGTCAATCCACAGATCACTGAAGCCTACCTGCCAGTAAAAGAATTTATTGACTGCTTTACCTTATGTCCAGACCATTATCTCAAGTGCATCACCGAACGGTACAAATGGATGCTCAAACAACGCACGTCTTCCGAGGAAAGTCTCCCCCCCCCCCCCCTTCGGAACACCGTCCCGACCGCTCAGCCACGTTTAGCAGGTATCGGCAAATAACAACGTCTGTCTGCCGTTTAAAAATAGCGCCGCGACACAACCACATGCCCAGCAGACAGTGGCGTCACAGGACCGAGTCCACAGAGCGACGCAGCCGGCGTCAAGGTAGGCCGCTGCCCGCCGGATTCACCTCCAGGAATACTCCGTCCGTCACGTTGCAAACTGACGATCCAACACTCCCGGTAACTTGTTCCATGTTATCGTTACACTGTCTCCGAGCGATGAGGCGTTTGCATCTCATTATCAATAACGTGTATCAGCTGGCAAGTTGTTTTCTGACAGCGACGAGAATCAGTTGTACTAATGTCGCCGTAGTTGCTTGGTTGGTTCGTTCGCTTTCCATTGATTCAATTTATGATTTGGGTACATTTTAGATAAATCGTGTTCAGGATAGATAATACATTGTTTCTGGATAACGAAGCAAGCGTTCTACATATCACGTAATCGTTTGCTGCCTAATGCTGGCCATTCGCATGTAAGCAAATTAAAAAAACTTATTCATAAAGAGAAATTGATGTTTCCAACACCTTCACTGAGACACAGAGCGCATGCGCAGATGATGAATCATTTATGTACTAGCAACTAAGTGTATTAATGCGACACGAAAGGGTTCGTTCAATCTTCTACGACTGAAACATTTACAGTGTCTGCGATCAACGAATGGCTAGAGCTTAGAATAGACTTGAATCATTGGTCGTAATGCGTGTACACAAACTCATAGTAATTTTTTTTATTGATTTGTGTTGTAAAGTGTGAGTGTGATGTAGTCAAGTATTTTTCCAGGTGCATATGTCGTACTAAATGTATTTAATAGCATTCCTCGATTTATTTATCAGTGAAACCTGCTACAATCGACTTCCACGTCACGTAGCCCCTTCTAATACCAACAAGGGGATGCCAAGAAGCTGGCATAACAGATTTACTACGAACGCTGTACACGTTTAGTAGGCCATTAAAACAACAATGTGCAAATAGTAAGGTGTACTACTTTGACAATTCCGAGAAAATCGCAGCGGAAGTTTTACGCATCTGTTGTTTGGCTCATCTATCTGTGCGTAGGTCCCATAGTTCCGAGTTCGTGGTGGTCAACTAGTTAGCGTCTGAGCTTCGTAAGACGAACGTGGGTGAGGCGACGGGTTGACTCACGTACACAATTTAAATTTTTAATCTATTTTTTCATCGTTGGTCATATTTAATTTATATGACATTTGAGAGGAAATACAATTCAAAAACCAATATTTGCATCAAGTATTAGTGAATTTCATTTTATTTGACTATTTACCATTGTAAATTTATTTTAATTATTGGAACAAACATATTTATAACTATCGACAAGTAAACGAAGAAACGCACAAAGTCTTCCCGAAAATGTATGCCTGTCGTGATTTGCGAAATCCCTTACACGTGCGATCTGGTAAGGTAGCCGGAAATACTCTGCCTATCGACACTTCGATCTGCAAACACAAAGGCAGGCCTCATTTAGCAGTTAACCTGTGTAACGATGAGACGTTGCTAATGTGGTAAAAACGAATAATGTTGGTGCAGTTTTTTAAATATCACAGAATTGACACTCGTACTACAAAAATCAAGTTGGAGGGGCAGTCGAACAGTCGCTTCATACACGTTTCGTCTTACGAAACTTCAACACTAAACTCTTGACCACCATGAACACGAACGTCCGGTACCAACACATAGATTAATTAGCCACATAATAGGACCGTAGAACTTCTCTTGCGATTTTCTCGGAATTGCCAGAATAGTGCACCTTCCTGCTTGCACATTATTTTGTTTTAATGGCCTTTTAAAGGTGTACAGCGTTCGAAGGAGATCCGTAATCCCAATGTCGTGGCCTTCCCTTGTAAATCTGTATAGTTGTGTCTTCATGTGTTAGGAAATATTTTGGAAATTTGTGGTAAGGACTATGGGACCAAACTGCTGAGGTCATCGGTCCGTGGGCTTACGCACTACTTAATCTAGCTTAAACTAACTTATGCTAAGGACAGCGCACACACACACACACACACACACACACACACACACACACACACGCCCGAAGGACGACTCGAACCTCAGACGGGGGGAGCCGCGCGAACTGTGACAAGACGCCTCGGAGCACGCGGCTAAGGAAATATTAAGCGATAAACAACTGCGAAGGGACATATTATTTCAAGGAAAACTTGAAATAAAGATATCGTTTTTAGAAGTCATGCACTCTGCGGAGAACAGAGACTTCAAAAAATAAAATAAAGAGGAAGCTAGAAGACGCTGCAGTTAATCCAAGAGAGTTATAAGCAAAGTCGAGTTGTCCGAGCAACTATCTTACGTAATGAATTTGCGCAGGTTACTAGCAGGCATTGGAAACATGACGTTTTAGGAGAAACCGTGCATGAACCGTGTTCGTTCTCTGAAGGTCGTTTGAGTCTGACGCACAGTGATATAAATAGATTTTGAGTCAATGATAATCTGTTATATTTTATTTCAATTCCATCACAATTTCTGGTTACTACCTCACAGAAAGTAAAGAAAGACAAGTATTTGAACATTCCACCCGTCATTCAACTGCAACTTGGTTGCACTTTAACGCTACCAATTACAAATATTATTAATAGTTTTAATTTTCAAGCTCCTCAGTTTTTTATGAAGATATACCTATTTATTCATTATTTAGGATTAGTGCGATCAAAAATTTCATCTAAAAATCATAACATTTCAGACCACATGCTGATGCTACCATCATTTTTTATTTTGGTGCACATTTCGCTGTTAAAAATACGAAATCATTTATGCAGACTTCTAACCGGAAATTACAATGGTTTTCGTATTCTTGGTATGAAGTACGAAACACTGAGGGTTTTCAAGTGTTTGTAAGAATGGAACCATGAACTGAACGAGAAATTATTTGGAGAATTGAGTTTTGTGTAAGTACGGATGCAAGATACAGAAAAAAAGCATTTGCATTAGTTTGACCTCGTACTTCAAAGAAAAAAAAAACGTACTAAGCAAACGACATGAGAACACAGAGTTAATTTCGAACACTCCCAGTCACGACTGTAGTATACAGAATGGCAGATATTCACGACCGAACACTGCAATGGCGAGGCCAGGCAGACTAAACTGTGACACGACAAATACAGAAACAAAAAAAAAGGCTCTGAGCACTATGGGACTGAACATCTGAGGTCATCAGTCCCCTAGAACTTAGAACTTCTTAAACCTAACTAACCTAAGGACATCACACACACATCCATGCCCGAGGCAGGATTCGAAGCTGTCACCGTAGCGGTCACGCGGTTCCAGACTGAAGCGCCTAGAACCGCACGGCCACACCGGCCGGCAAACACAGAAACATTTTCCACTGTTTATAGTATGTCCAGCTTATCTAAACCGATGTGCTGCCGTGTACTGTGTTTTTCTAATGTAACATGAATCTGTGAGCGGTGTATCTATGGACACGGCCTTTTGCATAAGGTGCTTTACATTTTTAAATATTTTATTGATGACAAACCTTTTTATGCTCTTGAAAACTTGGCATGAGTTTCAACAGAAAATGAACAGGTTTCACGGCAGTAAGATTTTCAAGACCTGAAGATGACAGCAAAGTCTGTCGAAATCGGCTGTCTTAAGCAAATAAATTATTTCCCGCAATGTGGGCTGTTGAATGATTTTTAGTAAGTAATACAGATCTCGCCTTCAGTACTCTCAAAATGAAATTCGATCACTGTCCGAAAATATGACACTATTTCACGTATCTGAAACCGACCGTGTGTGCAGAAGGCTTGCGTATAGCAGTTCTGATTACTGTGTGCGTTTGTTAAACAATATTCGGGTCCTAGGGAGGCAGATAACACTGTGCAATATATGGATGATATTACACGTGGGTAAGTCATTGATAAATTAAAGATCACCTATAGTCAGCACATGAAGGGACGAGTTTTATTTCACCAGCAATCTCATTTCACAAATATTGTGAAGATGTCAGGATGGAGGAAGCGTTAAATTGCAATATTGACTGGGTACACCATGTTCTACAACCCAAAACGTTATTTTACCTCGAATTCCCGTAGACTTAACAGGGCTGACCATCCGCTTTAGCCACAGACCATGCGGCAGCTTCAAAGCACACTTCACTCGCACACTGTACCGTCTGCTTCTGAAAGAACTCTGTATTATTGGCGAGCCGCATGATGTCTTCGACTCGCACAGGAGCACAACGTCAAGATGTGAATGTGCTGTTCTGCCCACCGGCAGTGGATCCTGAACACTAATGACTTGTTTTATCCTACGGAGTTCATCCGGTATGCCCCTCGGACAAATTGCAGCCCTGCCGAAATCGTTGTTAAGCGCAGAGACAGCTATACAGTGCTATCTGGTGGCGGCATCGCTACAGCATCAGGCCCGTCAGCGCACTAGTTTTCTATGGGCACCATGACTGCTTCGAACCAAAGGTACGACTTCTAGAAAAAGCATGTCCGCCTTTTTCGTGGTGTATATGGACCTGGGTCACATCTGATGGCTGACATTGTCCCATTATACGTATGTGAGTAACTGCAGCATAAGCAACATTACGTCACTACGCAACGAGAGTAGCCCACTCGCATCCCGAACATAACTTGACATGTATGGGACGCACTGGACTTGCTGGCCTTCGGAAAACTTGTCCACAAACCGAGGGTGTTACTGTAGTCTGTGCTGGTTGAGCCGATCTGAGACAAGGAGAGCGTTGTGCATCCTGTAATGCAATGCGAAACCATCTCATCCCGCACTGAAGTTCTGAATTCCGCCAACGGAGGGATTTCATAGACAGTATCACCTACGGCCCACGATCCGTTTTGCGGAATGTGTCTTATTGGTGTCATTGCATCACTTCCAGCAAGCACAAACTTCAGTTCACTGATTATCGCCAGGCCCCATGAATTCTAAAATTCCTTGCATGTACGTACTTCTGGTAGTACATTCCCTCTTAAATTTGTTGCTTTTAAATATTACGATTACCGTAATCGACGTTTTATTTCATCCGCAAAAAACAACCGAAGCCGAAGGCGCGTTAAATTGCTTTGCAGGGAGAAATACTTTAAGATAATAGTTGTTAGCACATATGCCTTCGCGGTTGAAGTTTTGAGGTTTAGACAAGAGTCGTGTTGTAACATATACACTCCTGGAAATTGAAATAAGAACACCGTGAATTCATTGTCCCAGGAAGGGGAAACTTTATTGACACATTCCTGGGGTCAGATACATCACATGATCACACTGACAGAACCACAGGCACATAGACACAGTCAACAGAGCATGCACAATGTCGGCACTAGTACAGTGTATATCCACCTTTCGCAGCAATGCAGGCTGCTATTCTCCCATGGAGACGATCGTAGAGATGCTGGATGTAGTCCTGTGGAACGGCTTGCCATGCCATTTCCACCTGGCGCCTCAGTTGGACCAGCGTTCGTGCTGGACGTGCAGACCGCGTGAGACGACGCTTCATCCAGTCCCAAACATGCTCAATGGGGGACAGATCCGGAGATCTTGCTGGCCAGGGTAGTTGACTTACACCTTCTAGAGCACGTTGGGTGGCACGGGATACATGCGGACGTGCATTGTCCTGTTGGAACAGCAAGTTCCCTTGCCGGTCTAGGAATGGTAGAACGATGGGTTCGATGACGGTTTGGATGTACCGTGCACTATTCAGTGTCCCCTCGACGATCACCAGTGGTGTACGGCCAGTGTAGGAGATCGCTCCCCACACCATGATGCCGGGTGTTGGCCCTGTGTGCCTCGGTCGTATGCAGTCCTGATTGTGGCGCTCACCTGCACGGCGCCAAACACGCATACGACCATCATTGGCACCAAGGCAGAAGCGACTCTCATCGCTGAAGACGACACGTCTCCATTCGTCCCTCCATTCACGCCTGTCGCGACACCACTGGAGGCGGGCTGCACGATGTTGGGGCGTGAGCGGAAGACGGCCTAACGGTGTGCGGGACCGTAGCCCAGCTTCATGGAGACGGTTGCGAATGGTCCTCGCCGATACCCCAGTAGCAACAGTGTCCCTAATTTGCTGGGAAGTGGCGGTGCGGTCCCCTACGGCACTGCGTAGGATCCTACGGTCTTGGCGTGCATCCGTGCGTCGCTGCGGTCCGGTCCCAGGTCGACGGGCACGTGCACCTTCCGCCGACCACTGGCGACAACATCGATGTACTGTGGAGACCTCACGCCCCACGTGTTGGGCAATTCGGCGGTACGTCCACCCGGCCTCCCGCATGCCCACTATACGCCCTCGCTCGAAGTCCGTCAACTGCACATACGGTTCACGTCCACGCTGTCGCGGCATGCTACCAGTGTTAAAGACTGCGATGGAGCTCCGTATGCCACGGCAAACTGGCTGGCACTGACGGCGGCGGTGCACAAATGCTGCGCAGCTAGCGCCATTCGACGGCCAACACCGCGGTTCCTGGTGTGTCCGCTGTGCCGTGCGTGTGATCATTGCTTGTACAGCCCTCTCGCAGTGTCCGGAGCAAGTATGGTGGGTCTGACACACCGGTGTCAATGTGTTCTTTTTTCCATTTCCAGGAGTGTACATTAAAGCAACCTGAATACGATGAATATCGTCACGGGAAATCCACTTCCGCATTTCGTATCTTTCATGAAGCAATATGAGCAATAAGCAGAATTGTTTACTGAATAAATCCAGTGGTCTCTTCGTAACAAGTATGAATACGGTGTTCAACTGTTACGGGCAAGGCAGTGACACGGTGTAATTCATACTGCACCCTAAGATTGCTACCGTGTAAATGCTAGACAGAATAAAGTTTTAACTGAAACTTATCTAAACTGCGTTATATGAATCCTTGTATATTACAGTTAAGTAATTGCATACCCTGACTTTATAATAGAGAACTTCAATAAACAAATAATACGGAATACGGCCACGCAGCATTCAGCGGTTGTCGAGGGTAACAGACTTATGGAAGTATCTGCTCCAGGCAACATGGTAGAATTATGGCGATTGTGTTTCGACGTAGGGAGGTATAATATGTCCATCTGGTGCGATAGTGTGACGGACTGCTCCTGTGTGTTGGCGCAAAGCGTACATTTGACGCTGCTGTTTGGTAGGAAATACCGCATAAAAAACAAAAAATTGTTTATCCGTCAACCAGACACTACTGTTAAAATACACTATGTGATCAAAAGCATCCGAACACCCTCAAAAATATACATTGTGCTGTCACCTGCTGCCAGGTATTCCAAATCAGCGACCTCAGTAGTCATTAGACATCGTTAGAGCAGAATGGGGCGCTCCGCGGAACTCGTGGACTTTGAACGTGGTCAGATGATTGGGTGTCACTTGTACGCGAGATTTCTACACTCCTAAACATCCCTCGGTCCACTGTTTCCGATGTGATAGTGAAATGGAAACGTGAAGAGAGACGTAGAGCACAAAAGCGTACAGGCCGACCTCGTCTGTTGACTGACAGAGACCGCCGACAGTTAAAGATGGCCGTAACGTGTAATTAGGCACACAACTATCTAGACACAGAGGAATTGCAAATTTCATCAGGATCCACTGCATGACAGATTGGTAGGAGGTGAGAAAACTTGGATTTCATGGTCGAGCGGCTGCTCATAAGCCACACATCAAGCCGGTAAATGCCAAACGACGCCTCGCTTGGTGTAAGGAGCGTAAACATTGGATTATTGAACAGTGGAGAAACGTCGTGTGAGTGACGAATCAGAGTACAAAATATGGGGAACCGATGGCAGGGTGTGGGTATGGCGAATGCCCGGTGAACTTCATCCGCCAGCGCGTGTAGCGCAAAAAGTAAAATTCGGAGGCGGTGATGTTATGGTGTGGTCGTGTTTTTCATGGAGGGGGCTTGCGCCCCTTGCCGTTTTGCGTGACACTGTCGCAGCACGGGCCTACATTGATGCTTTAAGCACCTTCTTGCTTCCCACTGTTTAAGAGAAATTCGGGGATGGCGATTGCATCTTTCAACACGATCGAGCACCTGTTCATAATGTACGGCCTGTGGCAGAGTGGTTACACGACAATAACATCCCTGTAATGGACTGTCCTGCACAGAGTCCTGACCTGAATCCTATAGAACACCTTCGAGATGTTATGGAACGCCGAATTCGTGCCAGGCCTCACCGACCGACATCGTTACTTCTCCTCAATGCAGCACTCCGTGAAGAATGTGCTTCCATTCCCCAAGAAACCTTCCAGCGCCAGATTGGACGTATGCCTGCGAGAGTGTAAGCTGTCATCAAGGCCAAGGGTGGACTAACTCCATATTGAATTCCAGCATTACCTTTGCAGGGTGCCACGAACTTACAAGTCATTTTCAGCCAGGTGTCCGGATACTTTTGATCACATAGTGCATGACGTTAGACACAAAGAGAAACCAAAACCCCACGAACGCCATGAAAAAAAAATGTACGTTTTCAAGAGCTGGTAATATTCTCGCTTAGTTACCAGCTACGAATTAAGTCTACACCCGTTCCTGCTCACGACACGTGGGTTAATGGTTTTGACAAATAACACTGTTGGGAAGATATAACTTTTTTCACATCAAAGGGAGAAAATTCGACTGGCAATTCTGGGCTAAGGGCGAGCATGCAATTCTTACGCGGGGTCAAATTCTGCTAGGTCAGCCAGAGTTCGTTGTACCTCCATAGCTTCCAGAACATGTGTTGAGTACGTATTTGTGTCGTCGCCGCCGCCTGCCCACTCCATCCCATCCATCCCAACCCCTTCCCCACCAAAACTCGCAAGGCTGAATTCCGTCCGAAAGCCGGCATCGGCGGGTCCCTCGAGCGCCTCTATGCAGAATCTCCAGCCCCTTTTATTCAAATCGCCGCCGCTTGGCGCCTCCCTTCTCACAAGTCCAGACATTGCAGCAGCCCGGCTGGCTCGCGCGAATCTGTTAGTGCCGGCTCTAAATAAGCAAGAGGCGCACTCCGCGAAATAGGGCGCCTGTGCGCTGATGAGAGGCGGGTAGGAACGGAGAGGAGGAGCCTGGCGATGGGGCAGAGGATGCAGGCTGCGAGGGCCGAGTCCCGTGAGAAATCGAAACGTTGCCTGCCTGCCCCCCCTCTTCTCTCTCTCTCTCTCTCTCTCTCTCTCTCTCTCTCTCTCTCTCTCTCTCTCTCTCATGTGCCCGCCTAAGATGTGAGGAAGCTTCCAGACCAGAATTCGGCGAGAAACAAGGTAACCGAGATGTCGAACCACTTGCGTTATAGTGTTAGGTGGAATTTGTTTGGCCTAACTTTCGTTTACCATTTCACATTCCACGACCTGCGTTGCCGTAATAAAATAGATGCTAGCGAATTCCATTAAAAACTATGGTCGTTTGTCTGACTGCATCCTTTCCCACCTTGCAAACAAATACTATGTAATTTCTCTTGGACGACCATTTACGTGTATGTAACAGCCATAAACGCATGTCTCGGCCCTTCACCTGGAAGTAGCTCATTCGAAATCTTAATTTGTGCGTACGGGGGAGGGGGCGAAAAATTATACTGAGAACCTGAAACGATCTGTTTGGAATCTCTCAGAACGCGGACACCTTTCCAGTTCCAAAAGACAGTCAGTGGTTTGACTCCTGTCACATTAAGTATGTAGTACAACCTTCGATATAATTAAATTTTTCCCGAGACATTTGAGTCTTATCTACGATAAGGATGAAAGCTGAGGAAATGAATTAAAATTTGCTCCACAGCCGGGACTCGAACCTGGGTCTCCGCACTTACTAGGCAGAAATGCTGACCATTGCACCAATGCAGCACTACGGTCAGTACTGTTTCATGGACTATTCAAGTCCAGTGCCCTCCCCAACACAAACGTCTGTTCATATCTCCTCTTATTTTACCCCTAAATTGCTGAAGACATGAACTGAAGTTAGTGCTGGAAAGGGCTCTGGACTTTTAGTCCGTGCAGCAATATTGACCGTAGTGCTGCAGTGGTGTAGTGGTCCGCATTTCTGCCTAGTAAGCGAGCAGACCCAGGTTCGAGTCCCAGCTGTGGCACAAATTTTAATTAATTTCTTCAGCTTCCAATCTTCCATATGTTTATTTGTAGCTCAAACTATCTCGCCACTAGCTCCCTATGCCTGCATACCTACTGTTTCTTAAGAATTCGTATCTATGGCTTTTCGACCTTGCGACCATCTTATTCAGGTAACATTAAGGGAGTGAGAAGAAAGGAAAAATAGAACTTAACTATCCATTAACAACGCTGTCATTACATGACATGTCTGTACTCTGCAAGCCTCTATACAATGTGTGGCAGAAGGTGAACTTCATACAGAAATCATTTTACTACTGTAGTCAGTATCCAGTATTGGAGGGTGAAGTAATAAATTTCGCAGCCTAAGATAGTACCGACTCATGTTGTGCTACTATCTGTGGGGGGGAGGGGGCGGGGGAGGGGGGAGGGGAGAGGGTGTAGGGGAGAGGGGAGAGGGTGTAGAGGAGAGGGGAGAGGGCGTAGGGGAGAGAGGAGAGGGCGTAGGGGAGAGGGGAGAGGGCGTAGGGGAGAGGGGAGAGGGCGTAGGGGAGAGGGGAGAGGGCGTAGGGGAGAGGGGAGAGGGCGTAGGGGAGAGGGGAGAGGGCGTAGGGGAGAGGGGAGAGGGCGTAGGGGAGAGAGGAGAGGGTGTAGGGGAGAGGGGAGAGGGGGAGGGGAGAGGGGGGAGGGGAGGGGAGAGGGGGAGGGGAGAGGGGGAGGGGAGAGGGGGAGGGGAGAGGGGGAGGGGAGAGGGGGAGGGGAGAGGGGGGAGGGGAGAGGGGGGAGGGGAGAGGGGGGAGGGGAGAGGGGGGAGGGGAGAGGGGGGAGGGGGGTTGTAGAGGAGTGGAGCTCCACAGATATGGCTGATAGGTGCGCCTTCTCAAACGATGAAAATGTCATACATTGCCAAAAACAGCTGCTTTGTGGAAAATATTACCAGTTCACAAACTCATCATTAACAACAGTAGCCTTTCGGTGAGAACAGATATGATTCAGAACTGAGCCAACCAAGGAAATTCTACCTTTGGCGACGCTCGGACTCTTAGGAGGTGCGGGATCGACTGTCCCAGCACATCTGGCGTAGAGGGGCAGGTCTTGGCTCAAATGGCTCTGAGCACTATGGGACTTAACATCTGAGGTCATCAGTCTCCTAGAACGTAGAACTACTTAAACCTAAGGACATCACACACATCCATGCCCGAGGCAGGATTCGAACCTGCGACTGTAGCGGTCGCGTGGTTCCAGACTGAAGCGTCTAGAACCGCTCGGCCACACCGGCCGGCGGGCAGGTCTTCACTCCCTACCGAACGTTCCCAAAAAAGCTACTATCACGCTGATGAGCTAAAACATTATGACCACCAGCTTAATAGCTTGTCTGTCCGTCTTAGGAACGAAATACATCACTGATTCTGCGTATCAGTGATCCGACAGTTTGTTGACAATTTTGTGGAGGTAAGTGACATTAGATGTCTTCGCACAGGTCATGTAATTCGCGTAAATAACGTGCCGCTGATTTGCGTACGCGGCAATGCCGCCCCCCGATAGCAACCCATATGGGTGACATAGGATTTACATACATAACTAATGAGGAGGTATTGAATAGAATTGGGGAGAAGAGGAGCTTGTGGCACTACTTGACAAGAAGAAGGGACCGGTTGGTAGGACATGTTCTGAGGCATCAAGGGATCACAAATTTAGCATTGGAGGGCAGCGTGGAGGGTAAAAATCGTAGAGGGAGACCAAGAGATGAATACACTAAGCAGATTCAGAAGGATGTAGGTTGCAGTAAGTACTGGGAGATGAAGCTTGCATAGGATAGAGTAGCATGGAGAGCTGCATCAAACCAGTCTCAGGACTGAAGACGACAAAAACAACAGGATTTACATCAGGGGAATTTGGTCGTTGAGACATCAACTTCAGTTCACCATATTGCTCACACCACTGTAGCACGGTTTTGGCTCCGAGATTCGGACAATTATAGTGCTCAAAGATAGCACCGCCGTCAGGGAAGGCATTAAGCATGAAAAGATGCAAGTTATTCGCAGCTGTCAGCGTATCTTCGATTACTACCAAGAGTGTCAAGCAAGCGCAGGAGAATGTCCCCCATAGCATAATACTGCCCCCACCAGCCTGCACGTTTCGAGCCGCCTTCCACCACGATGACTCCCGTGCCCACTGCAGTCGTTACTGACGATGACGACGTGTCAGTATGTGAACGTGTAAGGGTGGTCCGTTGCGTAACCCGATGTTCAACACTGTGTGAAGTGCGGTATGTTCCACAACACTTGTACGTACACCAGCATTGCGCTCTTTCAAAACAGATACCTCGGATCATCATCTACCCTACTTTGTACAGAGCAGATAAGCCTACAAACCCCACGTTCTGTGAAAAGTCGTGGACGTCTAACCATTTAGCCCCTAGTGATAGTTTCACCGACCTCCAACCTCTTTTCGTAGATGCTCACCACGGTAGCACGTCAATATTCGACCAGCTTCGTCGTTTTCGAAGTACTCGACCACAGGCTCTGCACAGTAATAATCTGCCATTTGTCAAAGTCGCTTGTCTCAATGAGTATCCTCATTTGCCGACCCCCTACCTTCGCTAGAGTGATCCCTGTCCGTGTCTACTCGGCTTACATAGTTCTTTTTTACCGCGTCACGTGTCCGCAGCGCCACCAGATGGCATCCAACGCCGCGGTGTGCAGCGATCATAATGTTTTAGCTCTTCCGTGTGTATGTCCATGGTTCACCATCATATTAAGCACTTCTGTAAGCAAAAGCTTCTTTGTGTCATATGCTGAAAGCATACATTCTTATAAAACGAAGCCTCTGACAATCATGCAGCCTATTACTACCACCACCACCATTCACAATAGCGTGGGCAGGTCCCCAGATAGTGGAAAAATACTCCACAGCTCGTCTAACGAATTGTGTAACCAACCTCACTTGTGCGCCAGTTACACTTCCTTAACGTTTTTCCAAAAGAAATCTGAACCGGCTACCTAGTTTCTGACTGGTTCCTTTGACTAATAAGAGCTCGCATAGTCGAACAATATTAGATAATTTTGTCTATGTAAGTCACTGCAACGGTTTTTTTGATTCAAATTCAACTATCAGTCTTTGGTCCAGGCATTTGTCATCATCAAATCTATCGACAGCCATAAACATTACAAAAATGTATGTATGTATGTATGTATGTATGTATCTCCTCCTAAACCAATGGACCGATTACAACCAAACTTTCTACACATGTCAGTTGCTGTGTGGAAAGAAACCACCTACCTATCAAAGGGATGGGGATGTTTGTGGAAAACAATTGTAGCCCATGATGCATCGATACCCAAGCTTCATTAACCCAGTATTGGAGACTGAGAGCACATAGTAACTTGCACTAAGCTTTACACATAATATGAAACCTTTAAGAACCTTTTCCTCTTTTACTAAAATTCTGCTGTTGATGCAGTGAAACTCCAACACCAGACATAACGTTTTAATTTAATACTTCTTTATTGTTAACTGTATTTGTGATACATTTAGCAGGCAGTATTCATATATACCACTGACTGTATCTGCAAAATCTTATCTTTTCACGACACGTACTTCGGCATATATGACGTCATGAACACTGAGATAAGTGAAAAACTGCCGCATTGTGCAATACGTTTGAATTTATTACTTCTTTGCCAGTAATTATTTTCGCGGACAGTATCTATATACAACGCTGAAAGTACACCTAACAGCTAAAAACCTGGTCACTCTAGATACTACAGAAGAATCGGGCCGTTTAGCAGTAACAGCAGAAAAATTGGGCCAGGGTTTGTTGTCTGACAGAGGGAGCTCGTCATTGATTAAGGAAATGCAAGATATCCGACGCTCGCTGTAACCACCTATGCTCCAGGTGCTAAGGATTACAACACAGATTATGCACCTGACAACATTCGAATCGCAGAAACAACAGTTGGATAGCAACACATTTGAGGCGCAGACGCTGTAAAGCTTTTAAGAATGAGCTAATATGCCCTTAATGTCTATCATTTAGGCTTAACCACGTATAGAGAACAATTTTAACTACTTTTCTTTCTAAAATCGCTTATCTTCGTCTTTTCCTTCTTGGAATAAGGGGGAAGACAAGCGAGAAGATTAGATGATCTGCAATAATGAGGTGAACCATTATGGCAACAGTCGTACGGACACAGAGCAGTGGAAGAAATCTTAGGGGGCCTTCAGACAGCATGAGACACTAATTGCTAGTAACATAATAAATCAACAAAGACAAACAAATGAACACACCACTGAATGTCACAACTCATGTCCTAGGTTAATCTCGAACCATTATCCTGGTTAACTGTAATATGCACGCGTTGTTGATTGAGGATAGATGATTGTAACTGAGCTAACGTCAAAGAGGTTTATGACATATGCCAAACATGGCATATTGATATTTTTGTTCATATTTCTGACAGGCTTACGATGTCCAACGTGTCGACGACACGGCCTGTCCTCCAGCGGGAGCCTAGCTGCAGCTGCATAGGATTCAGCAAACACATGCAGTTGTCAACTCGCCGCTTAATATTGTAGCTACCTTACCCTCCCCTTTAAACATTATTCCACCACTCAACATTCACTCTGCACTCGTCACATAATTGAGTAATTAAACCCAGATTCTGGTATCAACTCAACCTATTTATTGTTCAACACTCATTAACATAGACTTTCGCACCCAAATAGCAAATATCACACCAACTTTGTACAATATTCATTTACGACTATCCTTGCGTATCCTTAGTCTGTTAGAACATCTACACCCCTCACCAAAACAAGGCATAAGCGCTGAAGCTGCAAAGTCAGAAATGCCCTCTAAACTTGACCACAGACATTTTACGAAACCGCACGAAAACATAGTATAGTATTATATGCAAATATTCATACTGGGGGTAGCCAGTGGCAATGTTTCACACTGTGTAGGTAAAGCGACTTCTTATCCATACGTGTCACGTATCTGGAACATTTATGAGTTTTTTGATACCCTGCATACACACTACATCAATTAAATGGAAGTATTACTGGACTCGAGCTCCGGATCCAGTATTCAGAATGATTTTCGTGTCCTTTTGTTTAAACATTCCACACTGGACACACACGTGTTACTATTCATATTCTCAAAACTGGCATTCGACAGTTAGGCTAAACAGCCATTCACTGTGTCTTATCGTTCTCATTATTACTTAGCAAGTACGTAAAAGTACAACATGGACATTGTTCGAAAATCACCGCACTCTGGGTGAATACAGAGTATCCGTCGGGTATCTAGCATTTTCTGAATCAATGGCCCTCACTCCCTCTGCTTTCACGTCCTGGCCCTGTTTTTCTGCTAGTATTTCCAAATTTCCAAACAGTTCGATTTTTTTCGTTTTGTCTACAGCGACCGCCGCCGCCCCCCCCCCCCCCCTTTTTCCGCTGAGTTGAACTATAGCATCGTACGACATATAGTCAGGTGATATGACGTCATAAACATTGAGCTTCGCAAAAACGAAATTGCAGGCTGAAATGCGCTGGAGATACAGATGAACCATATGTATAAATGTGTGTGAAATATGGCGAATATATGCGAAATGCGTGTGACATGTGCGTAAGCGAGCAAAGCCACGGGTAAAAAGGTCCTCCTAAATGCCTGGATCGGTACCAGACAAACTTGGTACACATACTGCTTACTATATAGAAAGAAATACTTAAAGGGTAAGAACCTGTAACCTCCTGTTGCGGCATGGGTGACAGCATGGAGAGGAAAGTGCGTAGGAAGAGGCGGACAGACAAAGAGAGGGAATGAGGAATTGGACACAGGAGGGAGGAGGTGATGGACAGAAAGAGGGGGAGAGGGAAATGGACAGAAAGGGAAGAGAGAACATGAACAGATAGAGGGAAGATCGGGAGACGGACAGAGAGGTAAGAGGGGATGGACTAATAGGAGATAGGAACAAATACGTACCGGGCAACGCCGGGTACTCATCTAGTGCTAAAATTTCCTTGCGTCGTCCACTGCTTATACAAAACTTCTTCAGAGCGCTACTGATTGCGCTAGGTCGTGACGATCCTACAACACTAACTTCAAGTAAGCAGGACACTAGTTGACTTATCACGATGCAGCCACGTCCTGAATTGCTTTTATTAATTAGCCTTCAGTCCAGTCACATATCGGTTCCAATATTCATTGACAACTGTATGAAAAACTTTCTTAAAGTCAGTAAACAAAACTTCAACCTGAATTCCGGCATCTACTTCTTTCTGATTGTAATGGCCGAACAGAGCAAGCAGGCTTTCATGTGATCGGCGCTAGAGCAAACCATGTTAATTCCTATAGAGTAGTTTTTCAGTCTCCGTAAACATTACATGTGAGTATAATATATGTTCCAATAATCAAAAATACACTGATCTTGTATCTAGTTTTCCGTATTTATCCTGCCACCCATATGTTGTATCTAGTTTTCCGTATTTATCCTGCCACCCATCTTGTAGAATCGATGGACTTTTTTCTTAAAGTCACGTGACGACGGAGCAAAGGCTCGAATTGTGGAGTAACGACTGACAAATCGTGTCAGTTTTAAAAGAAACATATTTACATTTACCTTAAGCATATAGGGAAACCATGGAAAATCTAGTACTGGACGTCCGAACGAGGATATGGACCACACCCTTCTCGAATAAGAGTCCAGATGGTGTTAGCAATGTTTCAAGAGAACTAAGGCTACTAAAATGTCTCATTATTAACATCTCTTTTGCTATTCTTATTGTTAGTATTGTAATTATACCTAACTTCGTAATAATACTCTAATGATTAAGTGCATTTAACCGTATCATCGGTAAATTAATAAAACGAGAGGTTTGAGAAAACTGGTTTTGCAAAATCTGGAATGTAACAATAAATAAGTCCTGCTTCAGCTTCTAATGGACGGTGGCAGAGATGTGTGGGAGCGCCAGTGGACATCCGTTTGTCGGGTAGGGTGTTCGTCTTAGCAGCCACCTTGTTACTCGAGAGGAAGATGCTAAGTGCAACGTCTAGTTTTCATCTAGTCACCTTCCCCGCATTACTCATGCAACACAAACACTATTTTATGCTCCACATGCACGCCTCATTTATATAGCACAGATACACAGTCAAGAGAATTTCCAAGAAACAATGTATGTACTTGATGATGTAAGTCGTGCTCATACTGCCTGCTCATATGCGCTCATGTAATGGGGCTCTGGTTCCGACTTTCGGAGCCGCCCATACGTACTTGGTCATTTTAATTCCATTGCATGGTGCACATACTCTGTATTATCAAAGTTGGACAGTCCTTTGACCTGGGTTAAACAGACAACTTGTACAGCCCCAGGTGAACTATACTCCTGTAAAATGCTCCTAAACTGGTCTGTAAAATCAACGTATTTATTAGCTGCAGTACGATATTTTTTCATCTCATACTGTAAAGATTACGAACACATAGACAATACACTAAACGCTCTAAATTCTGTCACTCATTGCGGGCCTTAAATATAGAGTATTCAAAACTGCAAAACATTGAGACTTTTGTCTGCTGCAACAACTGAACGCTGTAAATGATGGAGTTCTGCTATTCTTGAACGGACAGACATATCTCAGAAAACAAAACTATATCAACGACGATGACAGCTTTCCTGCCAAACAGGAATGCAACTGAAGAGAATACTATAGAAAACGTCAGTGCATTTATTTCTCCGTAATAGCGTGCTACAAGGATGCGGAACAAATTTTAACCCAGCTGTCATTGGAGACTTCCGTCCAACACTATCATTACGCGTCGGTTTTTTCCGCCGTTCTGTGGCACTCTGCCAACTTTCCACGGAATAATAATACGAACTTTGTCCACCCGGAACCGATTAAAGTTCTGAAAAGTACTGACTAGAACCAAACCAATGGACAATAATTTGACAGGTGAGAGCACCAGTACACAGACATATTCGCTGGAAATATTGAATGTCGATAACATTATTGCGTGCTTGTAATTACATTCCCAGCAAAAGTGCTATGAATACATTAGTATTTAATCAACAGGAAATCATGTATTGAACATCGCAGCACTGTTGCAATGTCAAGCGTCACAAAAACAATTACGTTCAGTTTTAGACACTGTGACTGAAATCTCATTTTGCAACATTAATCATTCACACATTTCATTAACGAATATTATGAGCATGCTTATTTGAAACAGGTAAAACGGAGTAGTTGCACGCCATTTTGGCTGTCAACCTTTAGGAGTTACAAATTTCATTGCCTCGTAGCAGACTGTTAGTAGCATTCTGGAAGACATAGAGAAGAGTGCGGTAGGATGGTGAATGGGATGAGCAACGGGGATTAGGGAAGACAAAGGAGGATGGTAGAACAGAGTGGGAGATGTGTTGAAGCTGGCAGCATCTATTAATCACGTACCACAAAAACCACGACTAAGACAAGTAATTTGCTGTTTTATTTTTTCAGTAAATATACTGGAACCAATTGACGTTCCCACTTTTGGTTTGACAAGTGTTAACTAGAGCTCCACCACCAATAGCGGAAAGCAAATATTGCAACTGATAGCAGTGTATAATGCAATACAGAAGTAATTAGAAAGTTTCCTGAAGACAAAATCGTACCGCCTCATCTCGTGCGGACAGTTTTCATAAAATTTGCACACTCTCATGCTTGCTGGCTTTGTTATTATTATTATTATTATTATTTCCTTCACTTTCTCAGACGTTAAGTCCAGTTAAAAATGGAGTGACACGGACCTTGATCAAGCGTCACTTCCTTTTAACTGTACGGTATGTGTTATATTGCATTTAGGAACTTTCGGGTAATTGAACATGTATCAATAATTACGGATTTCTGTAGCTGTATATATTTGTTTGGATGTAGCTGTATTGCATTGATGTACTGGTGGATATTGTGTGGTATGACTCCTGTAGTTGATAGTATAATTGGTATGATGTCAACTTTATCCTGATGCCACATGTCCTTGACTTCCTCAGCCAGTTGGATGTATTTTTCAATTTTTTCTCCTGTTTTCTTTTGTATATTTGTTGTATTGGGTATAGATATTTCGATTAGTTGTGTTAATTTCTTCTTTTTATTGATGAGTATGATGTCAGGTTTGTTATGTGGCGTTGTTTTATCTGTTATAATGGTTCTGTTCCAGTATAATTTGTATTCATCATTCTCCAGTACATTTTGTGGAGTATACTTGTATGTAGGAACGTGTTGTTTTAAAAGTTTATGTTGTAAGGCAAGCTGTTGATGTATTATTTTTGCGACATTGTCATGTCTTCTGGGGTATTCTGTATTTGCTAGTATTGTACATCCGCTTGTGATGTGATCTACTGTTTCTATTTGTTGTTTACAAAGTCTGCATTTATCCGTTGTGGTATTGGGATCTTTAATAATATGCTTGCTGTAATACCTGGTGTTTATTGTTTGATCCTGTATTGCAATCATGAATCCTTCTGTCTCACTGTATATATTACCTTTTCTTAGCCATGTGTTGGATGCGTCTTGATCGATGTGTGGCTGTGTTAGATGATACGGGTGCTTGCCATGTAGTGTTTTCTTTTTCCAATTTACTTTCTTCATGTCTGTTGATGTTATGTGATCTAAAGGGTTGTAGAAGTGGTTATGAAATTGCAGTGGTGTAGCCGATGTATTTATATGAGTGATTGCTTTGTGTATTTTGCTAGTTTCTGCTCGTTCTAGAAAGAATTTTCTTAAATTGTCTACCTGTCCACAATGTAGGTTTTTTATGTCGATAAATCCCCTTCCTCCTTCCTTTCTGCTTAATGTGAATCTTTCTGTTGCTGAATGTATGTGATGTATTCTATATTTGTGGCATTGTGATCGTGTAAGTGTATTGAGTGCTTCTAGGTCTGTGTTACTCCATTTCACTACTCCAAATGAGTAGGTCAATATTGGTATGGCATAGGTATTTATAGCTTTTGTCTTGTTTCTTGCTGTCAATTCTGTTTTCAGTATTTTTGTTAGTCTTTGTCTATATTTTTCTTTTAGTTCTTCTTTGATATTTGTATTATCTATTCCTATTTTTTGCCTGTATCCTAGATATTTATAGGCATCCGTTTTTTCCATCGCTTCTATGCAGTCGCTGTGGTTATCCAATATGTAATCTTCTTGTTTAGTATGTTTTCCCTTGACTATGCTATTTTTCTTACATTTGTCTGTTCCAAAAGCCATACTTATATCATTGCTGAATCCTTCTGTTATCTTTAGTAATTGGTTGAGTTGTTGATTTGTTGCTGCCAGTTATTTATAGCACACAGGAACTGTAACTTTGTAATAAACACTACACTACTAGAGGGAATAAACATTACTATAGCAGTTATTATTATTATTATTATTATTATTATTATTATTATTATTATTACGTGTCTTGCATTACCAGTGCGGTGGTTCCCAGCTTGCAGATAATTACACCCTCAGCGATAAAAGGAAATTTTTGGGGGTAAAAACAAAAAGGGTTCGATTGCGTTTCGGTAATGAAGCTAATTTTTTAAAAGTAATTATTATTTGATGAAGTCTTCTCGGGTTATCCGCCGACGTTTCAACAAGTTTCCTACTTATCTTCGGCGAAGATGAAATGTAGCAAACTTGTTGAAACGTTGCCTCAGAACGACGCCTTGACGGCTGATAACCGGAGAAGACTTCATCATCGAGATTCGCCGAGGAAGTCCAAATTCACACAATAATTACTAATTTCGTAAGTCCGTAACACTGATTAGGGAAGTACCAATAATTACATTGTTTTTCAAACACTAGCACTAATGCGTGTTGCAAAGTGGTGTAGGTTACAGCTTGTAAACATCTTCCTCACATGATCCATCCACTACACAAATACTTTGTACCATGAATCTTTGACAGCAAAATTGAGAAATACTCATCAGATAAACTTAAATATCTCATCAACATGCCTTATCCCAGTTGTAGGTAATTTCACATTGGACCAGAACTTGCTTCGTAATTCACTTCGAAGCAGAAAGATGAACTGACAGCACACAGGAACTGTAACTTTGTAATAAACACTACACTACTAGAGGGAATAAACATTACTATAGTGATTAGTAACAGTGGCCACACGCAAAGCATTGACAGCTTGAAGTCTTCCAGTTCTAGCCAATTGAGAAGAAAAGAGTGTAGCAATCAAGTGATTTACAAACAGCAAGTGTAGTGCACACATTTTAACTTGGTTGCTTTTAAATAGAGATGTAGGATATGGGTCAAGCAACTCTCGCTCGGCAGAGGAATGGTGCAGAGAAAGAATGTTTTGTAGAAAGTGTCAACCTTCGAATGTGCGTAGCCAGTTTTCTTTTTTAAGGAGGAGCTATAATTAGCAGTGTCGATGCACTGAGAATAGCTTCATTAGTCTATAAAAAGATTGTTAGAAATAAGCAGTGTTAACTGTCTGATTCATTCTTCATACTTTAATAAAACGCGTACAAAAATTAAACCTCGCTTATCTTTCGTCATTTTAGAAATTAAAGTATTCAAAGGAAATTAGATTTTATTCTAAACTTCAGTTCGGCGCTAATATTGATGGTGATGGGAGGGGGGTGGGGATACTAGCTAATATCTGATTGCATTCAGGGGTATTGGTCCCAGCAAGGTTGGCAACCACCATCCTATAGTACGAGGGCAGTTCAATAAGTAATGCAACACATTTTTTTCTCGGCCAATTTTGGTTGAAAAAACCGGAAATTTCTTGTGGAATATTTTCAAACATTCCCACTTCGTCTCGTATAGTTTCATTGACTTCCGACAGGTGACAGCGCTGTACGGAGCTGTTAAAATGGCGTCTGTAACGGATGTGCGTTGCAAACAACGGGCAGTGATCGAGTTTCTTTTGGCGGAAAACCAGGGCATCTCAGATATTCATAGGCGCTTGCAGAATGTCTACGGTGATCTGGCAGTGGACAAAAGCACGGTGAGTCGTTGGGCAAAGCGTGTGTCATCATCGCCGCAAGGTCAAGCAAGACTGTCTGATCTCCCGCGTGCGGGCCGGCCGTGCACAGCTGTGACTCCTGCAATGGCGGAGCGTGCGAACACACTCGTTCGAGATGATCGACGGATCACCATCAAACAACTCAGTGCTCAACTTGACATCTCTGTTGGAAGTGCTGTCACAATTGTGCACCAGTTGGGATATTCAAAGGTTTGTTCCCGCTGGGTCCCTCGTTGTCTAACCGAACACCATAAAGAGCAAAGGAGAACCATCTGTGCGGAATTGCTTGCTCGTCATGTGGCTGAGGGTGACAATTTCTTGTCAAAGATTGTTACAGGCGATGAAACATGGGTTCATCACTTCGAACCTGAAACAAAACGGCAATCAATGGAGTGGCGCCACACCCACTCCCCTACCAAGAAAAAGTTTAAAGCCATACCCTCAGCCGGTAAAGTCATGGTTACAGTCTTCTGGGACGCTGAAGGGGTTATTCTGTTCGATGTCCTTCCCCATGGTCAAACGATCAACTCTGAAGTGTATTGTGCTACTCTTCAGAAATTGAAGAAACGACTTCAGCGTATTCGTAGGCACAAAAATCTGAACGAACTTCTCCTTCTTCATGACAACACAAGACCTCACACAAGTCTTCGCACCCGAGAGGAGCTCACAAAACTTCAGTGGACTGTTCTTCCTCATGCACCCTACAGCCCCGATCTCGCACCGTCGGATTTCCATATGTTTGTCCCAATGAAGGACGCAATCCGTGGGAGGCACTACGCGGATGATGAAGAAGTTATTGATGCAGTACGACGTTGGCTCCGACATCGACCAGTGGAATGGTACCGTGCGGGCATACAGGCCCTCATTTCAAGGTGGCGTAAGGCCGTAGCACTGAATGGAAATTACGTTGAAAAATAGTGTTGTGTAGCTAAAAGATTGGGGAATAACCTGGTGTATTTCAATGCTGAATAAAACAACCCCTGTTTCAGAAAAAAAATGTGTTGCATTACTTATTGAACTGCCCTCGTAATTACTCAGTCCATTCGACTGCGAGAAGCTAATGAAAAAGTACTCTATAAACGAAGATGAAATAGCGTATGCATTAGCAGAAACTAATACCATGGGTTACCGAGTGTCCTTGCTAACAAACATCAAGTGTTGTTCTTATTATGTGCAGCTTCAGTCGGGCTAAACAAAGACTGTCCATGGATCATTTCGTATGGCTTCTAGTGTCACCATTATATGTCATTTTGCTTCTCGTAACAAGAACAACATAGTTTAAATTATGTTATCCACCCAATCAGCGGAGCCACATCAAATTAGCATGCTGCGCTATTCAGTTAAACGACATATCTCGATGGTGATAATACGTTGACACGAAGAATACGGTGATGTTCACATCAGCAGCAGAGCACACTCGTACCGAGTGACAGTGCAGCTACAATTCTGCTGATTGTACTCTGCATTTCACTAATACCATCAACAGGCTTTTCAAACAAACACTTGGACATCGTCTGTTGACGCATCAGAGAAATGAGGCCTAACAACTCTTAGTAGGTAATTCCAGACACGGAATTACTTAATGCATTGGCGTTTCCTGTCACACTCGAAGCTACATAGTGTTTTGCTTACCAAGGCATACTTAGGATTTTCATTATAATCAAAGCTGTATAGTTGTACCAGAAAATGTTCTGCGAGCGAAATTTTCATATTTTTATAGATGGCCACGAAAGAGTCTTTTAGATTAAAAAATTCGACTTAGTCCTCTTTCCAAAAGTAGAACGTTTTTCCAGGAGAAAGATTCCATACCTAGAGAAAGGTGCAAGGAATTTTGCAAAATACTCGCTGGCGGTTGCCGTAAGTTCTTTCCACCCACAAAATTATTTCTTTAGGGGTGGGGACATGTGGAAGTAGGTAGAGGAGATGACAAATCTGGTGAATAAGGTAGATATGCCAATGATTTTGGAACACTGTTTCGTCATTGTTAAAGAACTTGGGTAAGAAGATGCGTAGCCTATAATGTTTTTTCTTCTTTTGCAGTCCTGGCCTCTTCTGACATCACCGAGTTGGTCCGAAGAAAACTGAGTAACGCTCCCAGTTTTTCGTTTACTCTTTGTAAGAAAATCTGTAGAAAAATTAATTTCGCATCCAAGAAAACACGTTGGAGAGGAATACGGAAAAGGAATACAACAGAAGACGTGCTCGTGACACTTGTCCGCGAAAGACAAAGGTCTCGCGTTCGAGTCTCGCTCCGGCACACAGTTTTAATCTGCAAGGAAGTTTCAGCGAATGGTTATTTACAATTTCTAAAGAAATTAGACTGTAGTTGTAAGACTCAAAGGTCATGAAAGGGGAAGCTATGTGCAGTAGGCAGTGAGACACTGAGGCAGCCTATATCAAAAGTTATTCAGTCCGCACAATGAACAAGCTTAGAAGGAAACCAGCGGGGAAATCTGGAAATCCAATTAAAGTTCAAGGAGAACAAATAAAAACTTTGAGGTTTGCCGATGCCATTATAATTGTCAGAAACAGTGAAGGACTTGGAAAATCATTTGAACGGAATGAAAAGTGCCTAGAAAAAAGGACAAGATGAACATCACCAAAAGCAAGACAAGGTTAGTGGAATTTAATCGAATCATATCAAGCTATGCTGAGGCAATTAGATTCGGAAATGAGACACTAAAAGAAGTAGGTGAATTTTGCTATTTGGGCAGCAAAAGAACTGATGAGACCCGAAATAGAGAGAAAGGCATATCGAATAATAAATGAAGTACTGAATCAAATAGAAATGCAGAAAAAAAAGAATTATATGGCACAATTTGACTAAAAGAAGATATCATTTGATAGAACATATCTTGAGGCATCAAGAAATTATCAGTTTGGGAACGGGAGGAAGTGTGTGTGGGGGGGGGGAGGGGGGGGAGGGGGGGAGGGGGGGGGAGGGGGAGGGGGAGTAAGGATTAAGGCTTGAATATAGCAATCAGGTTCAAATGGCTGTAGGTTGCAGTAGTTATACAGAGATAAAGAGGCTTGCGCAGGATAGAGTAGCACGGACAACTCAACCAAAACCAGTAGTCGGACTGACGGCCAGGACTGTAACTGACTGCCTGTATGATTAGCTTTGAAGTTAAAAGAAATTTATGGAAGACATAATCCGTTTTTCTGGTACAGTCACGGCGATGAGAAGAAATAACGATACCTCACGTTTTGGTGACTACTGAACGTTGTCCATGTACCACTACATCCTCCTCCTCCTCCTCCTCCTCCTCCTCTTCCACCTCCTCCCCCCCTCTCTCTCTCTCTCTCTCTCTCTCTCTCTCTCTCTCTCTCTCTCTCTCTCTCTCCACTTGGTATCGTTTACATTGCAGTAACATAGTTCTCGCGTCCATTTAAATGCCGTGTAAAGCGTTATTAAAAAATACTCGCGCTTCGATCTTTTATGCAGATTAAAATGTACGGACTGTTGATGCGGCGCACAACCATTTGCTTTTAATTTTGAAACCGGTTTTAATCTGCGCGTTTTCAGCACGCTACAAAATCCCTTTGACGGACCCACATGTTTCACGCGTTCTTGCAGTCTACCGGTAGCAATTTCCAGCTAGCTCCCCAGCTCGGAATGCTGTTCCTTATCCGAGAATTGTGGAAACATCTCTGGCCTCGTGGTAGCCAGCGGCAGTCCATTACACTGTGGCGATCAGACCCCACTGGAAGCAGTTGCAAAACATCATCAACCTTGTCAGCACAAAAATTACAATAATACCACATGGTGACAGAGCAGCTCACGTATGCTCGACAAATTCCACTTTCCCCAGCAACTGGATACATCGACGCAAGAACAGAGGAGTGGGTGGTACCTCTAACATCATCTTGTCCACGTGCGTCACCTGTTCATTACAACTTATCCCGTGGTCACTTATTTGACAGCAATAAATTTGGGAACAAAAAATGAAACTTGATACGATCCAGAAGAGGAAAAAAATTACTGAACTCATTACGCTGTGAATAAAAGAAAACGGAGAGAACTCCCTTGCGTGAGAGGAGAACAACATAGTTTTTGGATCGAAGAAAATAAACACGGCAGCAGAAAGTCATAAAGAAGAAAACTGAACACAATAAAAATTTACCAAATACAAGCCACTTGTATGTACTTCATATGAGTAACCCAACAGACAGCCATATTATTGCTAATTTAATTAAATGTACTCTAAATTTTAAGTAAATTCCACTATTGATAGGAAACAGACAGTTCCTGTTGCGGAAATATATTCGTGCATTGATCACTAACTGTTTCGATTTCAATCGAATCATCCACCGTGAAATAGCCTCTTGTTGCAAATGAAAATCACATCTATCAGGGGAAAATCTTTCAAGAAAACGCCCATCTACACACATCAAAAAAAGTTTACCATCACCTCGGTTCCGGAACCTGCACAGAAAATTGGAATAGGGATCAACATGAACATCATTTCCGCTCTTTTTATTGCTCTTGAAGACAACACATTGCCTGTTGTACCACCAGACAGACTTCCAGAGGTGTTGGGCCAGACTGCTGTACACACCGGTACCTCTAATACTCTGTAGCACGTCCTCTTGCATTGATGCATGCGTGTATATTTATCGTGGCAACTATCCACAAGTTCATCAAGGCACAATTGCCCCAGATTGTCCAACGCCTCAACGGCGATTCGGCGTAGATCCCTCAGAGTGGTTGGTGGGTCACGTCGTCCATGAACAGCCAATTTCAATCTAACCCAGGCATGTTCGATTGGGCCCATGTCTGGAGAACGGAAATTGACGGAGATCCGAAATGTGAAATAATTTGGGTCAAGGTCACGGTTAAAGCAGGCTCAGACATGGTAATTGGATGTTTCTATAGGCCCCCTGGCTCAGCAGCTGTTGTGGCTGAGCACCTGAAGGATAATTTGGAAAATATTTCGAGTAGATCTCCCCACAATGTTATAGTTCTGGGTGGAGATTTTAATTCGCCGGATATAGACTGCGAGACTCAAACGTTCATAACGGGTGGCAGGGACAAAGAATCCAGTGAAATTTTTTGAAGTGTTTTATCTGAAAACTACCTCGAGCAGTTAAACAGAGAACCGACTCGTGGCGATAACATATTAGACCTTCTGGTGACAAACAGACCCGAACTATTTGAAACAGTTAACGCAGAACAGGGAATCAGCGATCATAAACCGGTTACTGCATCGATGATTTCAGCTGTAAATAGAAATATTAAAAAAGGTAGGAAGATTTTTCTGTTTAGCAAAAGTGACAAAAAGCAGATTACAGAGTACCAGAAGGCTCAACACAAAAGTTTTGTCTCAAGTACAGAAGGTGTTGAGGATCAGTGGACAAAGTTCAAAACCATCGTACAATATGCATTAGATGAGTATGTGCCAAGCAAGATCGTAAGAGATGGAAAAGAGCCACCGTGGCACAACAACCGAGTTAGGAAACCGCTGCGGAAGCAAAGGGAACTTCACAGCAAACATAAACATAGCCAAAGCCTTGCAGACAAACAAAAATTACGCGAAGCGAAATGTAGTGTGAGGAGGGCTATGCGAGAGGCGTTCAATGAATTGGAAAGTAAAGTTCTATGTACTGACTTGGCAGAAAATCCTAAGAAATTTTGGTCTTATGTCAAAGCGGTAGGTGGATCAAAACAAAATGTCCAGACACACTGTGACCAAAATGGTACTGAAACAGAGGATGACAGACTAAAGGCCGAAATACTAAATGTCTTTTTCCAAGGGTGTTTCACAGAGGAAGACTGCACTGTAGTTCCTTCTCTAGATTGCCACACAGATGACAAAATGGTAGATATCGAAATAGACGACAGAGGGATAGAGAAACAAGTAAAATCCTTCAAAAGAGGAAAGGCCGCTGGACCTGATGGGATACCAGTTCGATTTTACATAAAGTACGCGAAGGAACTTGCCCCCCTTCTTGCAGCGGTGTACCGTAGGTCTCTAGAAGAGCGTAGCGTTCCAAAGGATTGGAAAAGGGCACAGGTCATCCCTGTTTTCAAGAAGGGACGTCGAACAGATGTGCAGAACTATAGACCTATATCTCTAACGTCGATCAGTAGTAGAATTTTGGAACACGTATTATGTTCGAGTATAATGACTTTTCTGGAGACTAGGAATCTATTCTGTAGGAATCAGCATGGGTTTCGAAAAAGACGGTCGTGTGAAACCCAGCTCGCGCTATTCGTCCACGAGACTCAGAGGGCCATAGACACGGGTTCACAGGTAGATGCCGCGTTTCTCGACTTCCGCAAGGCGTTCGATACAGTTCCCCACAGTCGTTTAATGAACATAGTAAGAGCATATGGACTATCAGACCAACTGTGTGGTTGGATTGAAGAATTCTTAGATAACAGAACGCAGCATGTCATTCTCAATGGAGAGAAGTCTTCCGAAGTAAGACTGACTTCAGGTGTGCCGTTGGGGAGTGTCATAGGACCGTTGCTATTGACAATATACATAAATGACCTTGTGGATGACATCGGAAGTTCACTGAAGCTTTTTGCAGATGATGCTGTGGTGTATCGAGAGGTTGTAACAATGGAAAATTGTACTGAAATGCAGGAGGATTTGCAGCGAATTGACGCATGGTGCAGGGAATGGCAATTGAATCTCAATGTAGACAAGTGTAATGTGCTGCGAATACATAGAAAGAAAGATCCCTTATCATTTAGCTACAAAATAGCAGGTCAGCAACTGGAAGCAGTTAATTCCATAAATTATCTGGGAGTACGCATTAGGAGTGATTTAAAATGGAATGATCATATAAAGTTGATCGTCGGTAAAGCATATGCCAGACTGAGATTCATTGGAAGAATCCTAAGGAAATGCAATCCGAAAAAAAGGAAGTAGGTTACAGTACACTCGTTCGCCCACTGCTTGAATACTGCTCAGCGGTGTGGGATCCGTACCAGATAGGGTTGATAGAAGAGATAGAGAAGATCCAACGGAGAGCAGCGCGCTTCGTTACAGGATCATTTAGTAATCGCGAAAGCGTTACGGAGATGATAGATAAACTCCAGTGGAAGACTCTGCAGGAGAGACGCTCAGTAGCTCGGTACGGGCTTTTGTTGAAGTTTCGAGAACATACCTTCACCGAAGAGTCAAGCAGTATATTGCTCCCTCCTACACAAATCTCGCGAAGAGACCTTGAGGATAAAAAAAGAGAGATTAGAGCCCACACAGAAGCATACCGACAATCCTTCTTTCCACGAACAATACGAGACTGGAATAGAAGGGAGACCCGATAGAGGTACTCAGGGTACCCTCCGCCACACGCCGTCATGTGGCTTGCGGAGTATGGATGTAGATGTAGATGCTGGTCACTCTAGTCGAGCGATGTCGTTATCCTGAAGGAAGTCATTCACAAGATGTGCACGATGGAGGCGCGAATTTCCGTCTATGAAGAGGAATGCCTCGCCAATACGCAGCTGATATGGTTGCACTATCGGTCGCAGGATGGCATTCAAGAATCGTACATCCGTTTCAGCGTCTTCCATGACCACCAGTGGCGTACGTCGGCCCCACATAATGCCACCCCAAAACATCAAGGAACCTCCACCTTGCTGCAACCGCTGGGCAGTGTGTCTAAGGCGTTCACCCTAATCGGATTGCCTCAAAACACGTCTCCGACGATTGTCTGGTTGAAGGCATATGCGACGCTCATCGGTGAAGAAAACCTGATGCCAACCCTTAGCGCTCCATTCGGCACGTCGTTGGGCCCATCTGTACCGTACTGCATGGTGTCGCGGTTGCAAAGACTGACCTCGTCATGGACGTCGAGAGTGAAGTTGTGCATCAAGCAGCCTATTGCGCACAATTTGAATCGTAACATGTGGCTGCACGAAAAGCACTATTCACCATGGTGAAGCCATAATCCGTAAGTAGCGGTCATCCACTGCAATAGTAGCCTATCTCTTTCATGTCCGAACAACATCACTTTGATTCACTCGGGGACGCCTGGACACTTCCCTTGTTGAGAGACCTTCCTGGCACAAAGTAACACTGTGGACGCGATCGAATCACGGTATTGACCGCCTAGGCATGGTTGAACTAAAGATGACACGAGCCGTGTACCTCCTTCCTGGTGGAATGACTGGAACTGATGGACTGTCCGACACCTCCGTCTGATAGGCGTTGCTCATGCATGGTTGTTTACATATTTGGGCGGGTTTAGTGACATATCTGAACAGTCAAAGGGACTGTGTGTGTGTGTGTGTGTGTGTGTGTGTGTGTGTGTGTGTGTGTGTGTGTGTGTGTGTGTGTAATACAATACCCACAGTCAACGTCTATCTTCAGGAGTTCTGGGAACTGTGTGAATCAAAACTTTTTTGTGTGTGTTGCAAAAAATTTCTTTCTCATGTTCAAAGATGTACAAATAATAGATTAAACATCAAGCACGACAACCTATTCGCTTCCACAATGATTCAACTGGATTGATGATTGGAGAAGTGTGGAGGCCTGGAAATGCTATAAAATGTTGATCGTGTACTTTCAGTTATATGAACATACTTTTTAGCCACACTGCAAGATGTGTAATTCTTTGAGTACCACTGAACACAATTTCGAGGACATATTTGTGACCGGGACGATGAAGTGCGCTTTCTACATTGATTGATGATTATAAAAATTTCTGCGTACGTGTTTTCCAGGCAATAACGCCAATAGCACCATCTCCAATCGTTCCAGCAGACTGTGTACCATTTATTATTAGACTTTTCTCGTGGATATGCCAACGTACATGAACTTTATGAAGCAGAAACATAACTCATCGGAGAAAGTTGCTAGTCATAATTCAGTAGCACTCTATTTTCTGAACCGTGGAAAACAGCGACTAGAAGAATGGAGAAGATGATAGGAAACGTGTTAAAACATCAGAGAAAAACCTCCATGGTACTAAGGGGTGTCACGCTTAAATATCTGGGATGCAACATGAGCTATGATGAGGTTATGCAGGGCGTCCCAAGCGGTATGTTAAATATTCAGGAATATGACAGGAACAATCAGTCGAAGCAAAAAAGTGTAGTAAACTTGGTCTCTAAATGCATACTTTAAGAGATTTGAGCACTTGTTTGGTGTAAGAGTTGCGTTTCACCAAAGTGACGATGAAAATATGCTCATAGCTCTTAAGGTATGCATTTTGGAGTCCATCTCTACTACACTTTTTTGCATCGACCGTTCGTTCATGTCGAGTTTCTGAAAACTGCACTACACTGTACATGGAAAACCGCACTAATTTCAAGCAATACGTTGGAACGATTAGCAGAAATCCAAATAAATGAATAAATAATTTTTTTTAAATGATACCATTTACTGCTGTTTCCAAACGAGAGTTACATACACAAAGCAAAGTTGAGATTCTCGAGGGGAGTGAACGGCTGCACAACAAGATTGTCAGTAAAAATTGATAACATTCGAAATAAATACACATGCCAATAACGAGGAAAGTGCTGTATATAGAGATAGGTGGAAAGAACAAGGGAGTAAAACGACAAATCGAAGCCAACCGAAGGAAATCCTGAACTACTACCCGAAAGGAAGAAGTGACATAGGTCGGCCAAGGATGCGACAGACGTAAGATTTGTGAATACATAACATCCAGATGGCTTGTCTCTGAATGTGAGATGACTACAACGTACGAGGCAGCTGTTCAATATAAAAAAAATGGATGGGGCACCTAACAGAAGACGTTGGGAGTATGCACTACTTTGAGATGAAGACAGAGTAAACCCCGGCGAGCCATATCAAGGAAGACTTATGAACCACACCACCCCCCTTTCCCCGAACACGAAAAACAAGTGGTGACACTCGTTTCCTTTCTCTAGAACAATAACTATGTTCAATTCAATTACTCCTGAGTATACCTTCACCGCAGCGGCATGAGAACAATACACAAAGTTCGCCAGTTTATGAACGATGCCTCCCAGTACCCCCTTTGGCTTGAAAGCCATCCGTGATCCCTATTTGCAACTTTAATAGTTTTCTGTACTGATGACTGGGAAAGAAATGTGTACTGATGAGGAACCCCTTGAGTGTAAAGTCGCAAGTTCAATCTTTATTAAAGCTCACTTGGAAGTGTTGTGTTAATAATTATAACTTAACACTTGCATCTGGAGGGCGACAGAGAATGGGTGTCGGGGAGATCAACTTTCTGTGGGATGTATGCATTACGCTTCACAAAATGGACATCGTCGACAGTCAAAAAATGTTCAAAATAAACCATTAACTTGCACCATGAACTCCGAATGAAAAATGGCGTCCCACAGTGATCACGAATGTTTGCCCCTCAAAAATCGAAAGCGAACTGCTTGAGAGTTACAAACCGTGCAGGACGTCCAGCTAGGTATCTACTTTTAAGCAATTCATACAGAATAATACTGGTGTCACGGGATGATGACAACTGATGGAATGTGATGGATGGCAACCAAATGCGAAACTGCCTGTCATGGAGCTTATCGTGAAAATGGCAATCCATTAAGGTGTAGCTGCAGATAGCGCGATAATATGTTTTACAGGCAAGGAAAAAACAGGCATCCAGGGACTGAATTTGTCCAGTGGTTACAGGTGGTATGAATTGCATTGAAACACATTTATCAGGAGGGATAGTTTGCTCTAAAGGTTGCTTGTTTGGTTTAAAAGAGGGAGGAGGGACCAAACTGCTAGGTCATCGGGCCCTCGTTCCGATTAAAATAATTCCATAAGGGTGGGAGTAAAACAACAGAGACATACAAAACACAGCTGGAAGAAGTGAGAAAACCACAAGAATGGCAGAAGCGCAACAAACACTAAAATGGAAAAAATCTGACAAGAAAACCATAGAGAGACGCAAGAAACATGTAGGAGAGATCAAAACAAGGAAGCAAATTACCATAGCTGGCTGGCCATGAGAATAAAAAGGAGAAGCCAGCCAGCCTACAACACATTAAAACCTCCACTTAAAAGCACTAGGGTGGAGAGGACAGAGGGACGAAGGACATACGCTAAAACTTAGATCGAATGACAAAACCCACCCTCACGAATAAAACGTAAAAGTATATCAGCCAATGAGGCGTTGTCAGATAAAATTAGCGGCAACGAGTCCGGTAACCGAAGATTTCGACGCCGGGCAATCAAAGTGGGACAGTGCAGCAGAATATGGGCTACTATCAAGCGGGCACCGCATCGACACTCAGGCAGGTCCTCACGGCGCAGTAGGTAGCCGTGGGTCGCCCAAGCGTGGCCAATGCGGAGGACAACTGATTCGGTGCGGGATGACCGCATGGAAGACCTCCACACATTCGTAGTCTCCTTTATGACAAGCAGAATGTTGTATGTACTGTTAGGTCATTCCGTCTCCCAAAGCCGAAAAACCCTGCGGCGTAATACAGAAAGCAGGTCAGCTTCGGAGATGCCCATCTCCAGAAGCGGTTTCCGCGTAGCCTGTTTGGCAAGCCTGTCCGCAAGTTCGTTACCTGGGATTCCGACGTGTCCTGGGGTCCACACAAACACCAATGAACGTCGGGACTGTTCCAGGACAAATATGGACGCTACCAAAGGAAGGCGAGGGTAGTACTGGTCGATATCTTGTAGGCTGCTCACGGAGTCAGTACGCAGGAGAAATGACTCCCCAGGACATGAGCGGATGTGCTCATGAGCACGAGATATGGCTGTCAGCTCTGCAGTGAAAATACTGCAGCTATCTGGCAAGGAGTATTTTTCAGTATGTCTTCCATAAACATACGCAAAACCTACGTGACGATCATCTATCGAGCCATCAGTGTGAGCCACTTCATGGCCCCAGTACATGTCGAGGATCGAAAGGAAGTGATAGAGGAGAGCCGCAGGGTTAACAGAGTCCCTAGGGCCATGCAAAAGGTCCAGAAGAATCTGCGGCCTAGGTGTACAACATGGATTTGTACGTTAATGGGTCTCGAGGAAAGGTGGTAACGGGAAGGACTCCAGTTCAGACAGAAGGGACCAGACGGGAACTGCAATCGTAAGCGCCGACCTGGGCCGCCGTTGCGGGAGATGAACCGCCGAGGTTGGGAAAAGGAAACGGTGATTCTGATGCGCAGGAGAACTACGGAAGTGTTCAACGTAACTGGCCAGCAGTTGTGCACGCCTAACCTGCAATGGAGGGACTCCGGACTCCACCAGGACACTGGTCACTAGACTCGCTCTAAAAGCTGCCGTCGCTAGGCGAACGACACATTGGTGTACTGGGTCGAGTAAGTGCAATGCTGAGGGCGCTGCCGAACCGTAAACCGGACTCCTATAGTCTAGGCGGGATTGAACAAGGGCCCTGTATAGCTGCAGCAGCGTAGAGCGATCTGCACCCCAGTTGGTGCTGCTAAGGCAATGGAGGGCATTGAAGTTCTGCCAGCACTTCAGCTTAAGCTGATGAAGGTGAGGTAGCCAAGTCAATCGGGCGTCGAAATCCAGTCCTACAAATCGATTTGTCTCCACTACAGTGAGCGGATCGTCATTCAGGGAAAGTTCTGGTTCTGGATTAACGGTGCGACACCGACAGTCATGCATGACACACGACTTCGCGGCTGAAAACTGGAAGCTATGGGCTACAGCCCAAGACTCCACCTTGTGAATGTCTCCCTGAAGGCGCCGCTCAGCAACACCAGTACTGGAGGAGCAGTACGAAATGCTGAAGTCAAATGGTTCAAATGGTCTAAGCACTATGGGAACATCTGAGGTCATCATTCCCCAAGACTTAGAACTACCTAAACCTAACCAACCTAAGGACATAAGACACATCCATGCCCAAGGCAGGATTCGAACCTGTGACCGTAGCAGCCACGTGGTTCCGGACTGCAGCGCCTAGAAGCGCTCGACCACAGCAGCCGGCTGCAGAAGTCATCTGCATACAGAGACTGACGGCCCTACAGCTGCTGCTAGACCGTTAATAGTCACTAAAAATAGAGACTCAATAAGGATCCCTGTGGAACGCCATTTTCCTGAATATGGGGGAACTATGGGAGGCATCGACTTGGACAAGGAAAGTACGGAGCGACAGGAAGTTTTGGATAAAAATCGGAGTGGGGCCCGGAGACATCAATCATACAATGTGGCAAAGATACGATGTCGCCAGGTCGTGTCACATGCTTTACTTAAGTCAAAAAAGATGGCAACCAGATGTTGGAGTCTGGAAAATGCTGTTCGGATGGCAGATTCTGGGGACACAACATTATCAGCGGTAGAGCGACCCTGGCAGAAAACGCCCTGACTTGGAGCCAGTAGGCAACCTGAGTCCAGGACCCAACGCAACCACCGGCACACCATATGTTAGAGCCGATTACAAGGAAAGTTGGTGAGCCTGATGGGCCAATAGATATCCACACCAAGCGGGTTTTGACTTTGAGCACTGTAATGATGGTGTTCTCCCGCCACTACGATGCAAAGACCTCATGGCACCAGATCCGGTTGAAAATGACGAAGAGATGTCGTTGTAGTCAGACAAGAGATGTTTGATGATCTGACGGTGGATCCGATCCTGCCCAGGAGCTGGGTCGCGGCAATGTGCAAGGGCGCTGAGCATATTCCACTGTGTAAACGGGGCGTTATACGGTTTACTGTTGCGTGTGGTGAATGAGAGGACTTTCCTTTCCATCCGCCGTTTGAGGGTGCGAAATGCTGGGGGGTAGTTCTCTGACGCAGAGGCTCGAGCATAGTGCTCAGCAAAGTGCTCGGCAATCGCGTTTTCGTCGGTAGATTACACGCCATTGATGTTAACACCGGGAACACCTGTTGGGGTCTGGTACACGAAAACACGTTTGTATGGTACCCAATGGTCGACACGTATCTCTCCCAACACTCCTTATTCCGTAGTTTGATATGAGGTGCTCCAGGGAAGGGTGCCGCTTATGCCGCTGTAGAGTTCGCCGACGTTCTTCAATTGCTTCAGCGACTTCTGGCGACCACCAAGGGACTGTCTTTCGCCGGGGGCACACAGAAGAACGAGGGATCGCGTTTCCGCCGCAGAAAGATCGTTGTAGTCACCTGCTCAACGACAACATCGATGGCACCATATGGAGGGAGATTCAGCGGTGACAGTAGACGTGAAGGCTCTGTCTTGTGTAAGCCCATCAGGGTAGGTGTCCATCGGCGTGACGCTGGGGCAGTGATAGGAAGATGGGGAAGTGGTTACTACCACACAGGTTCTCATGTGATCTCCAGTGGATAGGTGGGAGAAGGCCAGGACTGCAAACCCAGAGATCAATGACCGAGTATGTGCCATGTGTCACACTCAACTGTGTGAGGGCACCTGTATTTAAGAGGCAGAGGTCGAGTTGTGGCAGTAAATTTTCGACCTCCCTACCTCGGCCATTACGCATGGCGCCACCCCACAAGGGGTTATGCATGTTAAAATCACCCAGAAGTAGGAAATGTTTAGGGAGTTGATCAATCGGTGCAGCCAGTGCGTTCAGGGTTACTGCACCATTTGGGGGAAGATATATGTTGCAGACAGATATTTCCTGCGTCGTCCTTATCGTGACAGCCACAGCTTCAAGAGGGCATTGAATGGGCACAGGTTCACTACATACTGAGTTCAGGACATAGACGCAAACTCCACCTGATACTCTATTATAGTCGCTACGGTTCCTGTAATATCCCCTACAGTTGCGGAGGGCAGGTTTCTGTATTGCTGGGAACCAGGTTTCCTGGAGGGCAATACAGAAAGCAGGTGTAAAGCGTCACAGTTACTGTAGCTCAGCCTGGTGGTGGAAAAAACCACCGCAATTCCACTGGAGGATGACGTGATAGTGAGACTGGGAAAGCATGAAACACTCAATGAGGCAGTCTACGCCTCAGGGTCAGCTGCTGCCACCAGATGAGTACCTCTGCGATCGACATCCATTGTGTTTGAGGTCCCAGCGAGATCTATACTCGTGTTCATAAATTAAGGATAATGCTGATTCATGGTGAAACAACGCTCTGGTGGGCGGTTTGCCGGTTTAAATCACCTTGGCGTATGACCATGCAGTCGTCGCACAGTGGCGCTGGCAGCAGTCCACATACACAGAGGTGTGTTCGTGCATGTCACAGTACGGTGAAGCAGGTAGGTGTGAAGACGTTTTCGGAAGTGCTAATTTTGACTGTGTTGAAAATGGCTCAAAGAACACATATTGATGACGTTATAATGGGTAGAATACTAGTGAGACTGGAGGCTGGTCAAACACAGCAGGTCGTAGCACAGGCCCACTTTGTGGCACAAAGTGTGATCTCAAGATTATGGCAACGATACCAGCAGACAGGAAATGTGTCCAGGTGCTATAATACGGGACGTCCACAGTGTACAACACCAATATCTCACCATCAGTGACCGCAGACAGCCAGGAAGTACTGCAGGTAGCCTTGCTCGAGACCTTACTGCAGCCACTGGAACAGTTGTCTCCAGACACAGTGTCTACAAACGACTGAACAGACATGGTTTATTCGCCTGGAGACCTGAAAGGTGCATTCCACTGACCCCAGATCACAGGAGAGCCCGTAAAGCCTAGTGTCAAGAACACAGTACATGGTCATTGGAACAGTGGTCCCAGGTTATGTTCACGGACAAGTCCAGGTAGAGACTGAACAGTGATTCTCGCCGGGTTTTCATCTGGCGTGAACCAGATACCAACCCCTTTACGTCCTTGAAAGGGACCTGTATGGAGGTCGTGGTTTCATGGTGTGGGGTGGGATTATGATTGGTACACGTACACCCCTGCATATCTCTGACAGAGGAACTGTAACACGTCAGATGTATCGGGGACGTCATTTTGCACCAGTATGTCCGCCTTTGCAGGGGTGCAGTGGGTCCCACCTTCCTCCTGATGGACGATAACCCACAGCCCCACCGAGCTGCCATCGTGTGGGAGTACCTTGAAACACAAGATATCAGGTGAATGGTGTAGCCTTTCTCCAGACATAAACCCCATCGAGCACGTCTGGAATGCTCTCGGTGGACGTATCACTGCACATCTTCAAATTCCTACGACACTTCAGGTACTCCGACCGGCACTGGTGCAAGAATGGGAAGCTATACCCCAGCAGCTGCTCCACCACTGATCCAGAGTATGCCAACCCATTGTACAGCCTGTGTAGGTATGCATGGTGATCACATCCAATATTGATGTAGGGGTACATGCGCAGGAAACAGTGGCGTTTTGTAGCACTTGTGTTTCAGGATGGTTTTCTCAACTTATCACCAATAGCGTGAACGTACAGATCTGTGTCGTGTGTGTTCCCTAAGTGCTTATGCTATTAGCGCCAGTTGTGCGTAGCGTCACGTTGTGTGGCACCACATTCTGCAATTATCCTTAATTTATGAGCATGAGTGTAGATCCTCAGCGGACACCAGAATCTCCACCTCATCCAATGACACACACTTTGTAGCTAGTGGTGGTGTGGGTGTCACTGCAGTGCCTTGGTTCTTGGGGTCTTTTCCTTTTAAGGTTTCTCTCTCTGATCCTTGGGTTTGTCCAGTTGGTAGGGCTTCACTTATTCAGTCTCAGGGACTGAGGAGGACAGTGAAGCCCTACGACCAGTTATCTGCTGTTGCTTCAGCCACTCGTGGGTGTTATCTTTGCCCCTGGTAGGAACCTGGGAAGAGAGTGACCCAAGGGATCTCTTCCTGGCGAGAGGAGCTCGTCTGAGAAGTGGTTGGGGAGGAGGGGGGGATGTGTTGCTCCTGAAGTAGGTTGTGCAGGAGCAAAAGGGAGAGAAGTCGCCCCCACCATCAAGGGGGCAGGTGGAGTCAGACAGATCTGAGAGCCAACTGTACGTGGAGGAACGGAAGATGGTAGAACCACTGTCGTAGCGGTGGCGTGGGTTGACATCATATGCACAGGATGTAGCCTCTCGTATTTTCTCTTAGCCTCAGTGTGGGTCAGTCGGTCCGTCATTTTTCTTTCTTTCTGGAGAATCCGGCTGTCTGGCGAGCAAGGTGAATGGTGCTCTCGGCAGCTGACACACATGGGAGGCGGGACACAGAGAGTATTGGGATGTGAAGGACGTCCACAGTCCCGACAGGTGACGCTGGAAGTACAGCGGGAAGACCGAACTTCCAGCACTTAAAGCACTGCATCGGAGGAAGGATACATGGCATTACATCATAGCGGTACACCTTCACCTTCTCGGGTAATGTGTCACCCTCAAAGGCCAAGATGAAGGCACCAGTGGCAACCTGATTACCCTTCAGACCCTGGTGGACGCGCTGGACGAAATGGACACCTCGACGCTCTAAATTGGCGTGCAGCTCATCGTCATACTGCAAAAGAAGGTCCCTGTGAAATATGATAACCAGGATCACACTTGAGCTCTTATGGGGCGTGATGGAGACAGAAACATCCCCCAGCTCGTCACAGGCGATTAGTGCCTGTGACTGGGCAGAGGATGCTGTTTTTATCAAGATTGACCCTGACCGCATTTTGGACAAGCCTTCCACCTCCCCCAACGTGTCCTCTAAATGCTCCACAAAAAACTGTTTCGTTGACAAGAAAGATTTCCCGTCAAGTCTTGTACATACGAGGTACTGGGGTGAATAAGCTTTACTGCCACCCTTAGCCTGGCGTTCCTCCCATGGTGTGGCCAGGGGAGGGGGGTCGTATTTCTTAGCATTGAAGTTAGACCTTTATCCTTGATCGCTTAGACACTGCTGGTGTTTGACCAAAAGCAAGTCATGACATACTACGCCTCAAGGAGTACCATCTGCCCTGATGCCACGCACTCTGACCAGGTGCCCTCCCCACGGGCGCCACCCAGCCGCAGCAGAGGCCACCTGGCTGGATGGCCATTGCCAGGAGTCCCAATGCCCCAAGGTGATGGGCATCTACTCCTTGGCATACGTGGCGAGTTAACGGCGCAGGCATCAGCAGAGCAATCCCTGTATGGTCAGGGGGCCGCAACCAACAGGGTACATGGCAACACCACAACAGACTGGCTACTGTGCTGGATATCAGGCGCAAACGGGCTAAGAAGTCCATTATAGTCGACAGCGCAGAAAGCGATACTGCACAGAGGATGGAGAAAACGCACCCAGGAGGGTGACCTCGCCCAACAGCTGAAGAATGAGCGGAATTGCAGATCCACGTCGATGAAGGATGCGAGAGTTCTCAGTGCATGATGGACACTACGCACCATGTAAGGCGCCCTTCCCCAATTGGCTCGCACTTCCGGAAAATTTTGAAAAATGGAGGTCAAACCCTTCTAAGGAGCATCATGTAAAGGCTGAAACGTGAAAGACTCTTACGACAGGCAGGAATACCTCGGGCCTATTCAAATCCCCGGACATGCAGGGGGTCCTGCCCCATGTTGTTGGTTGTTTGGTTATCAGTCGCTTTTTCCTCGAACAGACAAGTCTACATTATTACATATCTGAGATGGTCTACCGCGGAAAACCCAGGGGAAGAAAACCCAAAGTCTATCAAAGTTCTACGTAGGAACAAAAAAGATATGGAACAAAAAAGAAGAAAGCGAGACGTAGAAAGAAAGGGATCTAGGAAGCAGCCAAAAGCCCCCTAAAACCGAGTGCAATGAGAGGAGATACATCCCCCACCCCCAGCGCTTACCAGAGTACCCCACACAGACCTTGCCTACGAAATACCAGCAACACAGGCGGAGCAAGAGAAGCATAGACAGACGAAAGACTGACAAGTCGAACAGACGACGCGAGAAGTGGGAGGAAGTGTAAAAGAGCGGGTAGGGTGAGGACCAGGGTGGACCACCAAGCCCACAACAGCCGCAGTCCGGTCTGGGCAGAAGGGGCAACAGAATTTTCTGTTATCCCCTTTTTCCCATCAGGAACCAGTGCTACCGTTATTACAAGGTAGAAATATGTGGGGCATCGAATGTTGTAAACATCATTGGCCTTTTGCGACCGCCTACCCCGCGGTACAGTATCGAGCTGCATGCGGTAAGTCACACACTGTGACTACAGAAGACGACCAAGCTAAATGTAGTTGCGACAGGTGCGTCCAGGCAGCTCTGCCGGCGCAGAGCGGTACACTGTGCTTTGGCTGAGCCTCGGCCAACTGGTGCCTCAGGAAGGCGTTGCCTTCACAGAGGAGCGCTCAAAGCGGGCGCCGCCTAAGCCCGCTCCGGGGAGTCGGGCAACTCCTCCCCTCAAACGCGATTTCACGCGCCTCCGGAGCCTGCTGCCTGCCGCCTCGGCTGCGTCTCATTCGCCGGATTTTCCAGCTACACGACTACCCAATCCGCAAGGCGATTTCGCCTCACGCCCTCCCCGTATAACTTCTTCCCTCAGGGCCCCACCAGCGTCTGCCCCACACAGGTGCGGACGATCTCCCAAGCCTGCCACTTCTGGTCGCCTAAACTTGCGGGCGCAAAGATATCTCGGAATCTGGACGAGGGAGCGTTACTCAAATATTGTATAGTCTCACCCTGCACCCTGCGACTACGACGAACAGAAAATTACACCGAAGCACGCTGCCCAAAGTACTTGGCTGGCTCTTGAAAATGAAAAATTGTTACACGCATTTTCCAAACGTATGTCCTAAATACATTCAGTACTAGCTGAGACGATTTTAATTCCCTTCTGGGTCTCTGAAACAATAGCATTCGTGACTTCGTGAGTTGGTTGCAGAGACCAAACAGCGAGGTCATCGGTCTCACCGGATTGGGGAAGGACGGGGAAGGAAGTCGGCTGTGCCCTTTCAAAGGAACCATCCCGGCATTTGCCTGGAGCGATTTAGGGAAATCACGGAAAACCTAAATCAGGATGGCCGGACGCGGGATTGAACCGTCGTCCTCCCGAATGCGAGTCCAGTGTGCTAACCACTGCGCCACCTCGCTCGGTCAATAGCATTCATCTACTGGCTAGTTATAAACGAACTTTCCCTATTTAATACGTTAGCACGAAGAGAAATAATGCAGAATCAATTCAATTGAAATACTTTTAATGTGCTGCTACGGTACAACGTACCATTACATATCGGTACCGTTACTGCTGCAAAAGTGTCCAGAAAGGTCTGAAAGCGTAAGATTGCATTCTGCACAACAGAACGAACCATGTCCGTAGGTATGCTGCCTACCTCTTTCGAAATGCTGCGCCCACATGTTTGAATGTTCCCCAGGTAAACCCCGTCCTTCAGGTAGCCCCACAACCAGAAATCACTGGGAATGAGATCAGGTGATCGCACCGGCCAAGCATTTGGAAACGATCGCCTGATAATTAGATTGTTCCCAAATGTGTTTCGGAGAAGCAGGTGAACATCACGAGCGATGTGTGGTCGGGCCCCGTCTTGCATGAACACTGTTGAGTTAAATACGTCTCTCTCCTGTGGGGCAGGTATGATATGCTGGCGAAGCATATCGCAGTAACGCTGGCCAGTCACACTGCACTTCTTTGGCCCTTGAGCGCCAACCTGTTCAAAAAAGAATGTTCCAATGATGAATGAAGTCGTGAAGCCACGGTGTCACGTTCACCATACCAGGGAACTTCATGCACAGTGACTGAAGGTTGTGACACCACACTCGGCAATTCTGTGTGTTCACCTCACCCATCAGAGAAAAATTAGCTTCGTCTGTTCATAGGATGGTCCAGGGCCAGCCCTTGTCAACTTCAATCCTTGCGAGAAAGTAGAGAGCGAAGTCAACATGTCGTTGTACTTCCTGTGGTGCAAGCTGCTGTATGATATGGGTCTTGTACGGATATCGTTTGAGAATGGTTCGAAGCACCCTCTGTACAGTGGATCACGGGATGTTCACCTGCCGTGACACAGTACGCGCACTGCATGAAGATCGGAAATTGCGGCCAGCGTTGTCTGACATAGCAACAGCGATTTCATCAACCACGTGTGGTGTAACCGGTCTTCGGCCTCTTCCCAGTGTGACGCCCAGTTCTCAAGTTGATTCCAACTACTACATCATGCTCTGCACAGCAGCATTCCGTAATCCTTTCAGCCGGCAATATTCTCGAAGTGCAGCTGCAGCATTACTGTTGTTTTGGTAATAGAGCTTCATCAATAATGCCCTGCTCCTTTTCTCCAATTTCATGTTGACACGTGAACAAGTGCACTGCGACTGGTCAGGTGTGTGAGACTATGAATCACAATGACTGATCACGGCACCTGGTGGCTATAGTTTGAATTGGACGGTGGCGCTACGACGCATGGAAATTATGCATACCATACTTTGGACATTAATGCTACCAAGTTTAGTACTTGTGCGGTAATTAGTTTCCGTTTATAACATGTTAAAAACGAAAAGTTTAATTATAACCAGCCGGTAGATATTATGTTTCATAAAGCACATATTTTCCTGTAAGTCACACGATGGTTGGAATTTCTTGCCATCTATTTAATTTTCAACAACGCTTACGCAGCACCGCATCTTCGATTTTCTTCTTTCGGTTTTCTCTCAGTCCATGATTCAATGATTCACTTCAAACCAATTCTGCACTCCAAACGTACAGTCTCAGAACTTTCCTCCTCAAATTAAGGCGATTATTCGATCCCAACAGATTTCTTTTGGCCAGGAATGGCCTCTTTGCCTGTATTAGGCTGTTTTTTGTATCGTCCTTGCTTCGTCCCTGAAGTCTTATTTTACTTCCAATGTATGACTTCCTCCAATTCGCCTACTTCATGGTCCCTAGTTTTGATGTTAGTTTATCACTAAGCTCATCTCTGCTACTCATTAGCTTTATCTCTCTCCGGTTTACTGTCAGTCTGTAGCGTGTGTTCATTAGATTCTTCTCTCCATATAACAAGGCGTGCATTTCTTCTTCACTTTCACTGACGACACACGATCAACGAATCATGTCATTGATATCCTTTCACAATGGATTTTTAATCCCACTCTTGAACCTTTCTTTTATTTCCATCATTACTACTTAGACGTACAGATCGAAAGTAGGTACGAAAAACTGCATTCCTTATACTCACTCTTTTTAATCCGAGCATCTCGTTCTTATTCTTCCAATCTTATTGTTCCCGCTTTAATTTTGTACATATTGTACATTACCCGTCTTTCTTTATCCACTTCGTAGAACGCTTTTCCTAGGTTGAAAAAACCTATGTATGTTTCTTGATTCTTCTTTATGTGTTGCTTGATCGAAGGGCAACATCATAATTACACTCTAGTGGTTTTATCTTTCCTAAAGACAAACTGATCATCACGTAAGAGACCCTCAATTTTCATTCCCATTCTTCTTTATATTAGTTTTGTCAGCAGTCTGCCTCAGACGTGAAAATTAACTAACTAAGGAAGAAATTATGATTTAATTTTTCATAGGCAGGGAGTACAAGCTCGTGTCAGAGGAATGGGGAAGGAAATGGCCGTGCCCTTTCAATGGAACCACTTCGGTATTCGATGTGACCGATTTACGATAAGCAGGGAAAACAAAATCTGGATGACCACACTGGCGTCCTCCCGAAACAAGTCCATTGGCTTACCACTAGGCCACTGCGCTCGTTGCGTCAAATGCAAAGAATGTGCAACTGTGCAACTGTGTTATTGTGGAAATTCAAAATCTTGCAGCACAAAGGTCGGGTCTCTCGTGCCGCTTAAATGTACACACTGAAATTGGTCTGACGTTACAGTGCGTAACCAACCTCCTCCATCCCACCGAAGGCGTAAAAGTTGTCACAGTGAGCCTTAAATTACTATTAACGCTTATTCCTCGATTGTACCCACAAACTTATGAGCCATCACTAGCAATCCCGAAGATCACCGTCTGTGATGTACAGTGTATCCAGGGGGTCTTAGAAGCAGTAAAATTTAGAAAGTTTGTGTGGCTTTCCAGTGGTTATTTTAAATTCGTACGCACCATCTCTGAAGGCGGTACGATGGTCTTTCACGAATGATGTCCGCACTAGAACAACGAGACTGACATTGTGACCTGTTGTGAGCTGCCCCCCACCGTCAGACAGTTTTTCTATCGTATGCTGTCTCTCAGTCTTTGAGGCGCTAGTGTAACATTCTTCTCCGAGAGCTCATCATCGCGCCATCTTTAACAGCTTAACAGTCCTTTTGAATTGTTTTCGCTTTGGTAATCCCACGTTTTCGTCACAGTAAGATTATGTTTCAATAGTTTCTTCATGTTACTGACAATCCAGCTGTTCTGGATGTGATGTCTGAAGTGTATGACTCGCGTAGTTTATACTGTATAATGTGAATTCCATTATTTTCATTATACGTTCGAAGTACAATATTGATGATTCTTTACTGATTCTATTGATGTCACACAATCCTCATGAAATCGTATTTTACGCTTGCTGTAACAAATCAGTACCTCTTATTTTGAATTCTCTTCAGTACTTTATCCCATATTTTGCTACCATCAATTGAGGATGTATAGCAGTTAAAGACCATAATACAGTGAAATGTGTCTTACGCTCTGGAAGAATCTCTAATACCTTGACGAAAGCTCGTGTCATCGCTATCCCTAAACCCGGTAAAATTACCCTAAGAATTACAGTCCGATATATCTTCTTTGCCACTTGTTTAAAATCCTGGAGAGAATGATTCAGACTCTGCACTCATATCTCAACAGGCTGGTTTTAGACCTGGTAAAAGCTGCACTTCACAGATCCTCAGTCTCACCCAGTATATCGAAGATAGTTGTGAACCACTTATGATAACCGGTTTGGCGTTAGCTGATCTGCCTACTGCGTATGACGATGTAAACCACAAATTACTCCTGAAAAAATTTTACATCACTAATGACAATTTTAGCCAACTCAATTGCCAACTTCCTTAGCATTAGAAAACTCTTCGTGAATTTTCAAGGACGGCGCAGTAGATGGAGACTACGGAGAAATGGGCTACTTCAGGGCAGTGACCTGGCCCCTCTTTAATACATTTATATAAACCTCTGTCTCTGTACCTAAAAAGTTTTCTGTTTGCGGAAGACCTGACGTTGGCCCCGGTAGAAAAGTACTTCCTTGATGCTGAAAATCCGTCTGAATCATTGGAAGAACTAGGATAGTTGTACAAAAATAACAACTTAGCCCAATCCTAACAAAACTCAAGTCTGTGTTTTCCACTTAAAAAGCATATAGGCCAACCACCACCTAATACAGGTTGAAGAAAAAATGTCGCACTTTAAGGTCGGCATGCGATTCCTCTTCCCCTTTCCGGACAACAGTTTATCGAGCGAAATGAGGTCGGGTGCATTTTGAAAACACATCTATGAAAATGTGATATGACATCGCTGACTCATCGTGCACCGCATCGCCACGTACGGAAGAACGTATTATACCCCCGCACTATAGTACCAACCGTCGTAGCTCACTGAATAAACCGCTGGGACATCAAACTCACATCCATCATGCAGCTATGGTTCAAATCCTTCTTAGGTTCATTCTTTATCTTTTAGGCGTCCATCCCCTAGTCCTCGTCGTTTATAAGCAGGACATCGTTTTATCACATGGCAATAGCCTGACACTTGACAGTGGGGTTCATTAAACTGCATGCCTGTGTCTACTGACCACGCAGCGCACGACCAAACCTGGTCCAGTCATACAGAGCGGCTTCCTGATGGAGTACACAAACGATGAATAGGTAGATAAGCTTTGGTGCTGGGTGTATCCGATATCCAAGATGCTGTTGGTGTTGCTGGTCGTGCGTGTGCTGCACGGTACGCTCAAAGGCGTCGTCCCAATAAGAATATTTTTTGTCACCTGGAGCAACGCCTTCGGGAAATCTGTAACCTTTGTCCACAAGTAATGGACAGAGGTCATCAGAAGCCTAGACTTATCCACGAACGGAGGAAGAGATTCTCAGACCGTTCATCAGACACCTCGGCGAAGTGTCCCTCCTCCGCCTCCTCCCACGCACTTCCCACCAATATTAAATTGGTGATCCGTCGTTTCAAAAATGGCTGAACACTATGGGACTTAACATCTGAGGTCATCAGTCCCCTAGACTCAGAGCTACTTAAATCTAACTAACCTAAGGACATCACACACATCCATGCCCGAGGCAGGATTCGAACCTGCGATCGTAGCGGCTGTGCGGTTCCAGACTGAAGCGCCTACAACCCCTCGGCCACACCGGCCGGCGAAATGTAGGGTTTTGCAGGGATCGAATGAAGGATAGAGCCACGCGTCGTAACACATCTGAAATGTAACGTCCACTGTTCAAAGTGCCTCAGTGCGAACAAGAGGTGACCGAGACGTGTAACCAATGGCACCCCATACCATCACGCCGGGTGATATGCCAGTATGGCGATGACGAATACACGCTTCCAATGTGCGTTCACCGCGATGTCGCCGAACACGAATGCGACCATCATGATGCTGTAAATAGAACCTGGATTCATTCGAAAAAATGACATTTTGCCATTCGTGCACCCAGGTTCGTCGTTGAGTACACCATCAGAGGCGCTCCTGTCTGTGGTGCAGAGTCAAGGGTAACCGCAGCCATGGTCTCCGAGCTGAGAGTCCATGCTGCTGCAAACGTCGTCGAACTGTTCGTGCAGATGGTTGTTGTCTTGCAAACGTCCCGATCTGTTGCCTCAGGGATCGAGACGGGGCTGCACGATCCGTTACAGCCATGCGGATAAGATGCCTGTCATCTCGACTGCTAGTGATACGAGGCCGTTGGGATCCAGCATGGCGTTCCCTATTACCCTCCAGAACCCACCGATTCCATATTCTGCTAACAGTCATTGGATCTCGACCAACGCGAGCAGCAATGTCGCGATACGATAAACCGCAATCGCGATAGGCTACAATCCGACCTTTATCAAAGTCGGAAACGTGATGGTACGCATTTCTCCTCCTTACACGAGGCATCACAACAACATTTCACCGATCAACGCCGGTCAACTGCTGTTTGTGTATGAGAAATCGGTTGGAAACTTTCCTCGTGTCGGCACGTTGTACGTGTCGCCACCGGCGCCAACCTTGTGTGAATGCTCTGAAAAGCTAATCATTTGCAAATCACAGCATCTTCTTCCTGTCGGTTAAATTTCGCGTCTGTAGCACGTCATCATCGTGATGTAGCAATTTTAATGGCCAATAGTGTATTGTAAAACATTTTAATTGGTGTTCGGCGATAGATCTGGGTTAAGTATGATCGGTGCACCGGTACACTTTGGAATGAATGTGCGTTATTATTTAAATGAAGCGTTTCCAGGAAAATGGATTGGTCGTGAAGGTATTATGTTCCGGCTTCCACGTTCCCCGGCTCTTAATGCGTTAGATTTTTATTTGTGGCAACTCGTAAAGGAAGAAATTTATAGCAATCCACCCATGAATGTACATGACCTTAGCTCGCGTGCTTGCCGCTTCGGCAATGGTGGACGCAGGTGTGTTGTATGGGATCCAGCGAAGTATGCTCCAGCTGGTGGTGAACTGTTTGCAAATTCAAGGTGGACGGTTTCATCATCACCTCTATAGTGAACTAAAATGCAAATTCAAGGTGGACGGTTTTATCATCATCTCTATAGTGAACTAAAATCAAATAAAAACAATCTCGATCGCGTGTTCGGATTTTTTATTTGTTAGCATCCGGTTTCGGCCCTTTCCGCAGACTATCTTCATGCTTTTCCCCGCTATTATTACTGCTGATGGCGTCAGTGGTGTCACTGAAGTGGCAACCTTACTTCTACGGATCTCGCTTCATCTGCCTCCATCTGCCGCCATAATGGCGCGTAAAAGCCGGAAGATGGTCTGAGGAAAGGACCGAAACCGGTTGCTAACAAACAAAAAATTTGAAAACGCTACCGAGACTAATTTTGTTTGATTTTTAGCATTTTATACCGACCGCAGTGCTCCAATTACAGAATGCTTTCTAAAATTCTGAAGTGAACGTTGTTCGTATGTGTATGTACTGGCGCTCTGAAGATAAGCCTGGATGTCGAACGTACAGAATGCAACCTGTGCTTAGTATAATATGCAATCTAGTGTTGCCGACCTTTTGAGTTTTTTGTACCTCTGGATTCAGATGATGTTACTGAATCTACTATTATTTTGTATTGGCTTTATTTGTCATGGACGAAAAAAAGTGGACGTTTATGTCTGTAAGAAGTTCGTTTTAGATCTTAATGTTTAAATAAAGGAGGTATACACCTAATGCCGCATTGTAGAGTTGCAAATTAGATACAATTTGATGCCTTAACAGAGAAAAAGTTTAGTGCGAAAGCGATAATAACTTCGGCGAGAATGAATATCCTTCCTCACGGCCTTATCTCGTCTCACTGAGCTAATGTGGCAGCTCCGGCACAGCTCAGAGTCTACGTCACCTGCTCTTGGCCACACCCTACGCGGTTACAGCGTTGCCAGAGAATAGTTTTTTGAATCCCGTTTACGTTAAACCTGTTGGTGGACCTAGGTTTTCTTACACACACTTTTGTCTGGAACTGGTATGAGGAATCGCACGCCGACCGGCAAGTGCAGTACTTTTCCTTCACCCTGTGTTTCACTGAATGGCACTCAACTCTAACGTTCCTTTCTCCCAAAATACCTTGGGGTGATCTTAGACTGCATCTTAATCTTCAAAACGCATCGCTGTAACACCAAAATGAAAATATCCGCAGGAATAATAGCATAAGGAAACTAAAGGGATCTACCCGTGGCGCACAACCTTCCACTACCCGGACTTCTGCTTAGGCGTTACGCTGCGCTATTCTGCAGGCGAATTCGCGGAGCCTGTCTGGCGTAGCTCCTGCCAAGCTATGCAGGTTGGCACCGCTCTGAATGAGACGTTTCGCCGAGATACTGGACGCTTGAGACCATCTGAAGTGGAGCAGCGTCACGCACTAGCAGGCATCGCTCCGCCCGACGCCAGGCAGAAGGGTGTAGAGCTTTGAGCACACCCGCTGTTTGGCCTCTCGTCAACTAGATATGGAAAAGGGTAGTAAACAATGCTCCTCTAGGCTGGAGAAAACTTAAAGAACACAACCTGGTCACAAAGAGAACTGGTGTACCTGATTGTCCCGCAACAGATTGGGAATTGGTGTTGTGTGGTCTTATGTAAAGCTTGAAAAGTGGGGTGCGCTTGTGGGCCCGCAGCCTGTGAGTGTGGGGAGGAGTAGACATCTCCCATGCTCCTCGTCATGTGCCGATGAAGATCTAACGCTTGGCAAACTCTAATCATGTTTGTTACTTCGCCTACTCTGAAATGCACTTACGGCTGTTAAGTCATGTAGAAACACAACTGTATGCTAACTCGAATGCCTTGCACGCACCTCTTGTAAGTTGGAGTGATTTAGTTACTGATATGTCTATTTCCATGTTTAAATTTGTTAGTATCTATGGTCCACGCACACATGTTTGTAACTGTTAAGCTTTTTGTTGCTTCCCTTGTAATTCAGGCCTTTGACATGAATAAAAAGGAAGTTGTATCATGCTAGACGGAATCATTTAACTAATTTCAAATTGTATCATATATAAACAAAGGAAGATGTTGCGTAACATTCTAATACAAGCAAAAGACTTTTCAAAAAGTTACATTTATTCAGTAGATGGTAGAACACACAAGAAACTGGTTTATACATACAGCTGTAAGCCAATTGCATCATCTGAATTAATACTGAAATTCTAAAACATAAGTCATAAATTTTAAAGACATTCAGAATCTACGAGCAGTTTTAGACCCACAAATATTTCTTCTAGATGAAATATTTTACTCATAGTTTCTCAGCCGTTTTAATCCCTGTAAAAATTTCACTTATTTAATTTTACTAAGATGGCGGACAGTGTTGTTAAAATACGCTCAAGTGCGCGCGCGTGCGCCCGCCCGCCCGCCCACACACACACACACACACACACACACACACACACACACACACACACACACACACACACACACACACGAACCACCACCCACCCTCCGTCCACCCGTCCCACCTCAACACCCCACTCCATTCCACCCTCCGACTCCCTGAGTGAGGGCTGAAGTATGTGAGCAAAAACATTTACAGTATACGTTAAGTCTAGAGCAATGTATAAATGTAACGTATCACTTTGATAAAAACCTGTACTATATGCATCTAATACACACAGAACACCATATGGCTGCGTGGAAAGGACATAAAATGAATGTAAGTGCAAAAACAAACATATAGTTGTAAATAGGAGTAAGATTTAAATAAGCAGCGACGAGTAACTACAGATCGTGTTGAAAGGTGCAACTGCCATCCCCGAATTGCTCTTCGACAGTGGGACGCAAGAAGGTGCTTAAAACATCAGTGTTGGCCTATGCTGTGATAGTGCCACCCAAAAAAACAAGGGGTGCAAACCACCTCCATGAAAAACACGACCACACCATAACACCACGGCCTCCAAATTTTACTGTTGGCACTACACATGCTGGCAGATGAAGTTCACCAGGCATTCCCCATATCCACACCCTGCCATCGGATCGCCACATAGTGTACCGTGATTCATCACTGCTCACAACGTTTTTCCACTGTAAATCGTCCAATGATTACGCTACTTACACCCAGCGAGGCGTCGTTTGGCATTTACCACCGTGATGTGTGGCTTATGAGCAACTATTCGTTCATCAAATCCAAGTTTTCTCACCTCCCACCTAACTATTGTAGTACTTGCAATGGACCATGATGCAGTTTGGAATTCCTGTGTGATGGTCTGGATAGATGTCTGCCTTATTACCCATTACGACCCTCTTCAACTGTCGGCGGTCTCTGTCACTCTAAGGACGAGGTCGGCCTGTACGCTTTTGTGCTGTGCGTATCCCTTCACGTTTCTACTTCACTATCACATCGGAACCAGTGGACCTAGGGATGTTTGGGAGTGTGGAAATCTCGCGTACAGACGTATGACACAAGTGACATCCGATCACCTGACCACGTTCGAAGTCCGTGAGCTCCGCGGAGCGCCACATTCTGCTCTCTCACGATGTCTAAGGATTACTGAGGTCGCTGATATGGAGTACTTGGCAGTAGGTGGCAGCACAATGCACCTAATATCAAAAACGAATGTTTTTGGGGGTTCGGATACATTTGATCACATAGTGTGTATGTATCGAACTAGGAATAACCCTCAGGACAGGATACGAAAGGCAAATCCTGGGAAGCCCGAATGTAAAAAATGGTTTAAATGGCTCAGAAATATGGGACTTAACAACTGAGGTCATCAGTCCCCTAGAACTTAGAACTACTTAAACCTAAGTAACCTAAGGACATCACAAACATCCATGCCCGAGGTAGGATTCGAACCTGCGACCGTAGCGGTCTCGCGGTTCCAGACTGAAGCGCCTAGAACGGCTCGGCCACAACGGCCGGCAAGTCCGAATATAAGGAAGATACTGTAAGACAGAGGTAAAATAGAGTGTAAATAGGAGGGGAATCAAAGGGGGTAAGCTGGACGAGCCGCTCTACCCAGAAAGCAGTTGGAGATCCCCGGAGCATGGTATGCTGTGGGAGACGCACTCTTTGCATTCCACCAGCAACACCATATCACCGTTCGCTACCCGAAGGAAACAAAAAATACAGACAAGACGATAAAAGTTTGAGAAATATAAAACTTTAAAAAAGGCAAACGTGAAAGAATAAGAAGAATAAGAAAGATGGGAAGTGTAGCGGATAGGATAGACCGCCCAGGGAAGTCCGTCATGGGACCACTGGGCCACAGCAGGCGATGGGAGCCGGTAAGTCTCTTGGACAGAATTGGGCTCGTTGCTCGAGACGAACTGTAACATATAAAACCCAATAACTTAAGAACGAAATGAAATACCGTTGTGCTCCCAATTTGAAATATTTCGATATCTTATCTGTGTCTCATCCATGGCAATGTATGAGCTGTTATCAACCATATCCCAAGTTTATGCAATACATTTTTACCTTTGGAAACAATTCAAAATTTTGTGCAATATTTTACTTAATCTAGTACAGTGCAGTAAGTATCCGGCCTTTGCAGCGTCTTTTCCCTTCCGTGCTGCGTGTCTAACCTCTTGTTTTTCCATTTCCCCTCCCCTGGGGAACTTGTCTGGGATGTTGTTGGAAATGTGTTCTGTATATTGAGTCGCCGATATCAGAACAGTGTCCCCACTGTCTTTCGTTCTTTATTTCTTAGTTCCCCTTCTTCTATCCTTCCTCCACTTCGGGGTTTGAGGTTCCCCTTTTCCTTCTTCCTTCCTGTGCGCTAATGAAGGCCAGCTCACGCGTCTGACACGTAACAGGTGACTGGGTAACACTTAATTGCCAGCCCCTGGTCGACAGATAGGGTTCGCACGTACCCCTTGGTAAAGGCCAAGGCTGGGGAGGGGTGATTGCCTGAGTTACTACCTTCCTAAATTGTCGGTTTGTCCCTCCGACAGGGGTTTGGGAGGTCTGACCTGATGCGTGAATTATCACCTAAGGCAAGTGCGCCCTCTTCTGAGAGGGGTCCTCACTTGAAAGGAGCGCCATCATACGGTGGCAATCATAGGGAATTTTCTCGCAACTAGCCAATCATCATCATCTCAGTCTACATCTACTAAACGTAAACGGAATCAGTCTAACGATTCAAGGACCCTCTCAACTGCACCACGGTTCCTCGTGGTTTCACATACAGCCAGTCTTTCGCTATGGTGAATCTGTTTACTATTCAGAAAGGTGTTGATGCAATTGCTGGTCCTGTGAAATCCTGCTCTCGTTTACGGAATGACACTTTCATTTTGGAGACTACTACTGATTCTGAAGCACAACAACCGCTTGCAGCTTCGTTCCTCCACGACTATCCTGCTTGTGTTGAGGTCCATCGAATGCTGAATTCTTCCAATGGTGTTAGTAACGCTAAGCTGCTCGATGGTCTGACTGAGGTAGAAATCCAAACTTACGTCTCTGATCAGAGTGTCACTACAGTCCATTGGGTGATGAAAAAAGTAGATGCATCCTTAGTGCCCTCAAGCAAGCTTTTCTCACTATTGATAGAGTGGTTCTTCCATCAAAGATCAAAGCAGGAACTCGATATGCTGCTCCCAGTCTCATTACAACAACACTCGATAGCCCTGACAACACGCAACCAAATGTGTAACCTGTGGCAGGGACGCTCATGAGGGCGATTGTCTGTCTCCTCCTCCCCACTTTATCAACTGCAATGGCGACCACGATTTCTCCTCCCGAGATTGTCCTGTGTATCTCGCTGAATGGGCTGTCCAGGAGATCCGGGTGAAGGAAAAAAGCCTTACCTAGTCACTCGCAAGTTGTTGGCCAGTCGGAATCCCTGGATTCTACCTCCTGGCACCTTCAGTACTGTTCTTGCTTCATTTCGCTCCACTAAGGACATGGCCATGCAGACATGCAACCTCAAATTTAGCACTGCGGTTGTGAAAGCGCCCAGCATCGTGGTAGCGTCCCCATCTCCTCCTCCAACTGTGCAACACGCCACCAAACTTTCACCTCATGGGGCGAAGTCACCTCCTACACAGCCAGCAGCCCAGAAAGGACTGAAGGAATACTCCCGTGAAGACTTGCTATGTCCATTCAACCAACAAACATCTTAGTCCTCCTCTGCCAAACCGGAAAGGCTCCAAGAAGTCAAAGACGAATCGTCTACTCCTTCACCGACTAAGATCCTCTCCGACGGGACCACCACGTGGTACCCTCGCCCAGCCGACCTCTCTGTCACCGGTGTGCACCACCACTGTTTTTCTGCCCTGGACTCCACAGACTGACAGAGGGAGCAGGAGCCTCCTGCCCCTGCTCTATAGCAGCAAGTCTTCGAAGGCTAGCAATCGGCAGCCGCCGAGATGACACCCCTTCATTTTTTCCTTATCATGACTCTCCTCCAATTGAATGTTCACAGTCTTTGATCGAAAAAAAGAGGACTTACAGCTGCTCTTAGAATTGCAGTGTCTGCTTGTAGTGCCTCCAGGAAACAAAATTGAGCCCTCATGACCACTTTGAGCTCTCTTATTTCTTCCCAGTCCGCTTCGACCTCCCCTCCCCCCCCCCCCTCCCCGAGGACGGCATTCCATCTCACTGGGGAGTCATGCTGTTCATATGGGATGACCTTCATGGTCTACCCATCTCCCTGACAACCCGGCTCCAAGCTGTTGGACTCCACATTTTCCTTCCGTACGTGACCTTTTCCCTTTGTACCGTTTACATCCCTCTGTCATATGATGTCACCTGGGCAGACTTCCTCTAGCTTATTGGGCAGCTACCTCACCCCTCATTACTCCTCAGTGGCTTTAGTGCGCACCATATAGTTCGGAGCTTGCCCAGAACCTGTCAGAGAGGTGCCTTCTTGGCAGACCTTCTCAATCACCTTAACTTCATCTGCCTTAACACAGGAGCACCCACGTTCTTTTCAGGCTCCACTCACGCCTATTTCCTTTTAGACCTCTCCATCTGCACTGCCCGGCTTGCCCATCATCTCGAGTGGTCCGCTCTCTCCGACACATACTCGAGCGACCATTTCCTGTGTGCCGTCCGATTGTTGGCTCCTACCCACCTACGAGCACACTAAAATGGCAGGTTATTAAGGCCGACTGGAGACTTTACTCCTCCCTGGCGATCTTCGACGAACAACATTTTCCCAGTTGTGATGATCATGTGAAGTATCTTACAAACTTTATGCTTACGGCCACAGAATGTTCCATTCCTCGCACTACTACTTTACCGCGCCGTGTCGCAGTCCCTTAGTAGACTGAGCCATGCCGCGACGTCATTCGTATGCGGTCCTCTCCGCGTTTTTAACAGCCATCCTACGATGACGAACTGCATTCATTATAAACGGTTGCGGGTACAGTACGTCATTCGTATGCGGTCCTCTCCGCGTATTTAACCGCCATCCTACGATGACAAACTGCATTCATTATAAACGGTTGCGGGCACAGTGTCTTTGCGTTCTTCGGGACACCCAATACGCTGATTTCATTTACTGGTTCGTTTAACAGTTCCACTCCCTCTTCGATCGTGTGGGCCAAACTCCTCCCGCTATCACCCTGCCTTCCTCCATCGGAAACAAGCGGAGGAGGCTCGGACAATGCCCTTCTCTTCTCAGAATAGGGAGCGCTACAATGCCATCTGTACGATGAGAGAGCTAGATCATGCTCTCACTTCATCCCTATCCTCCGCCCTACGGTCAGACGATGTTCACATTCAGATGCAGCACCTTTATCTTGTGGACAAGCACTTTCTCCTTCATACGCACAACCGCATATGGGCAGAGGGCACGTTTCCCAGACGCTGGCGTGACGTCACTGTCATACCAATGCCTAAGCTTGGTAAGGAGAAACACCTCCTCATAGCTACCGCCACATTTCTCTCACCAGCTGTGTTTACAAGGTGTCGGAACATATGATTGATTCCCAGCTGGTATGGTGGATAGAGACTCGCAATTTACTAACCACTGCACAGTGTGGATTTCGAGCGCGCCGTTCTGCAGTTGACCATCTCGTCACTTTGTCCACCCACGCTATGAATGGTTTCCAGCGGAAATCCCAGATTGCGGCCGTGTTTTTCGATTTGGAGAAAGCCTACGACACCTGCTGGAGGACTGGTTACCTCCACAGTCTCTACACATGGAGCTTCCGTGGCCGCCTATCCCATTTCCTTCAGGAATTTTTAAAAGACCAAGTTTTCAAGATATGTGTGGGTTTTTCCTTGTCACACACCTTAATCAGGAAAACAATGTACCTCAGGGTTCCGTCCTGAGCGTCGTCCTCTTCGCTGTCGCCATTAACCCTATAATAGCCTGTCTCCTGTTGGGCATCTCCAGTTCCCTTTTCGTTGACAATTTTGCTATCTATTGGAGTTATCCACAGACCTGTCTCATTGAGCGAGGTCTTCAGGGATGTCTCGATCGTCTTTACTCATGGAGCATCGACAATGGCTTTCGTTTTTCCACAGTCTTTACATTTTGGGCCTGTTGCTCTTCCGTTTGTTGGAACTACGAAATCCCTGGGGTTCATGCTCGATATAAGACTTACCTGGCGGCCCACTGTATTCAGTCCCTCAATGTCCTACGTGTCCTCAGTCTTACTTCCGGGGGAGCAGATCAAACCATCCTTTTCCGTTTGATTGTGTCCCTTGTCCGTTCGAAACTAGACTATGGGTGTTCCGTTTATGCATCTACACGTCCTTCCTCCTTACACCGTCTTAATACCATCCAACATCATGGCATCCGTTTGGCCACTGGCAGCCGGTTGAGAGCCTGTATGCAAAAGCTGCCGAACTACCGCCTCCTACCGCTGTGACTTTCTCCTCAGCAGATATGGATGCCGTTTGTCTACCATGCGTCGCCACCTATCCTGTGCCTTCTCCGTTGCCTTCTTTGATCGCCAGTATGAGGCGCATCCCTCTTCTCTGTTACCTCCTGGAATTCGCTTTCAGTTCTTGCTCCGGCAGCTTAACTTCACGCTACCTGCAACTTTCCGATTGGTGTGAACACTGCACCACCTTGGCTTCGTTGGCGGCCCGTGTTCGCCTTGTCCTTCATTCGCTTCCTAAGGACACAACTCCAGCCTCGCTCTATCACCTTCAGTTTCACGACCTTCACACAGTACTTTGCGACAGTAGCTTTGTGTACACTGATGGCTCTCGGACTGACTGTGGTGCTGGGAGTGCCTTCGTCATTAGCACCAACGTTTTTCGATATCGCTCTCCAGAACACTGCTCAGTGTTTACAGCGGAGCTTCTCGTCCTGTATCAGGTAATGCAGCACATCTAGCGTCACAGGCTTTTCAATTGCGTCAACTATTCAGACTTTCTCAGTGCCCTTCAATACCTTTCTGTGCTGTACACCGTCCATCCCTTCGTGCAACGGGTCCAGGGAAGCTATCACTTGCTCACTCTTGGTGGAGCTAGTGTGACGTTTATGAGGACTCCTGGTCGTGTCAGTCTGACAGCAAACAAGGCCGCCGACGCTGCTGCCAAGGCTGCAGTCCTCGTGCCTCAGCCCGCTAGTTCTTACACCCCCTCTGATTATCTCTGTGTTCCCATCTGTCAGCAGGTGGTGTCACTTTGCGATTACCACTGGTCCTCCATTCATGGGGACAAGCTCCGGGTTATTAAGTCGCTCCCAGCGACTTTGACGATATCCTCTCAGCCCTCTAGCTGCGAAGACATCGTTTTAGCTAGGTTGCGTATCGGGCACTGCCTGTTTAGTCATCGCCATTTGTTAAGTCGTGCTCCTCCACCACTTCGTGATCATTGCCCTCAGCCTTTGACGGTCCGCAATTTCCTGATGGAACGATTTTTTTTTTTACTACTTACATTCTCGTTTGTGTTTGCCATCTAAGTTATCGGCCGTTTTAAAGAACGGCACGCGGGTTGTCGAGCGCGTTTTACTTTTTATCCATCGAAGGACATTTAATCTTTAGTTCAGGACCTCCGTTTCTCTATGGAATATTTTATAGATCTTTCTCCACGTCCCTGTTTTTATCCGTCTTGTGTTCCGTCGATTGGGATTAACGTGTAGTCGTTTTTAACTTCTCTCTTTGTCTTAGACTACTACGGTTTTGACATGGGTGCGTACGGCCGTAGTTGTTTTTGCTACATTAAACAAAAGCCTCCCTCACGACAAATCCAAACAACTCGTCTGCAGAAGTGAAAGGGATATGGGCGATCAAAACATGTGGCAGTGTACAAGATGGAGAAACACTGTACTAAAAGTCACTCATCAGATTGTTTTGTCTTCACATACGTGCACTTGCGAACAGCCAGCCTTTATTCGGTTACTATCTTGTTATTACTTCACAGCAAAGTCTTCTTATTAACCCATACACTCCTTCAATCTAAGCTCGTTCACGTTCGCGCATCTGCAGTTTATTTAAAACTTGTGCAGTTTACGTAGTGTGGAGTAGTTTTCCCTGTAATCCCGACACTATGCACTTTGCAGAGCAGTAGCACAGAATCGCGTGGGCAAATCATGGGGAGCGTGAAGCGCGGCTCGGCTAGGCGCCAGGCCAGACGGACAGGTGAGGTGCACAGGCGACCTCGGTCCGCAGACGTCGGCGGGCGTGGGCGGCGGAGGCGGCAGCGCCGCCCTAATGGCGGCCTCCCACGCCCCCGCACAAAGGGCGGGGCGGCAGACGGCGACGCCGAATAACCTCACTTCGTTAAACCCACGACCCCGTAAATATTTACAGGGCGCGTCGCTACGTTAGTAATTTGGCAAACAGGTTAGCGCACGTGAGGGTTTGTAAAGGCGCCTGCTTCCTCTTCAGTTCGCTAACTTGTTTGTTTCTGTGCCGGTGGTAATGAAACTATCACATTAGGGCCTCCAGAAGCACATTATGTTCGGTTCTGTCTACTGTAACACTTCGTTTCCAAATACTCGAACAAATTGTTTCTTTTCAGATGAATTAAATGTGCCAAAATGGTAATATGAAGAAATTAAATGGGTAGAAAACAGTGTGCACGCAACGGCATGAAATAACGAAAGTTCTAACCGTTCATATATGCTGGACTTGCAACGTAATGAACATGTAATGAACATGTAACGACAATTTAGAATTTGCATCGGTCAAATCTCGAAACCGGAGTGACCTTTCACGATGTGTGTGGTGTGTGTGTGTGTGTGTGTGTGTGTGTGTGTGTGTGTGTGTGACGTATGATTACTGCGATGAGCGCTTACGGTAAGCGCATGATACGTCTCCTGTCTATAAATACCTTGACACCAATGCACTTTTTCATGTTTATTCTAGGCTTGGACCTGTCACATTTACGATGGTACACAGAAATTGCTTCGCCTTTTCATACAACAGGGTCTAAGCCGACGTTTCATTGTACTGAGGCGATTATGGTAAGCGCATGAAAAGTCTCCTGAGTATAAAAAATTTTTCTACGATGCACTTCTCCATGTTGCACAGTGTAGTGTTTGTAACTTGCAAACAACGACAGACTTTAAGAGATTCATGTGTTTGTAAAAAGATCGATGAGTGGAGCAGACAGCAGCTACCTCCGCGTCATACCTTAGCGAAAGATCCGGCCGAGAACCCGAGAAAACTCTGGTCCTATTTCTGAGGCTTCCATCCAGACACTCGTTGACCAGGCTGGTGTGGCGTTAAAAGATGGCGAAACCAACACAAACTTTTAAATTTCGCGTTTCAGAAATCGTTCACGCAGGAGAATCGTACAAACATACCGTCTGACCACACCACACAGTCCCGCATGGACGACGCAACAACAAGCATCCCTAGCATAGAGAAGCAACTGAAAGAGCTGAAAACAATGAAGTCGGCATGTCCGAATTGAATACCAATTCCGTTTGCCAAAGATACTCTGTTGCACTAACCCCTTAGCTTGCATTTATCGCGAATATCTCGCCCAACGCAAAGTCCCAAAGCGACAGGAAAAAAAGTACAGAAAGGTATAAGAACGGCCACGCAAAATTATAGACCAATATCTTTAACAACGGTTCGCTGCAGAATACTAGAACATATTCTGAGTTCGAATGTAATAAATTTCCCCGAGACCGAAAAGCTTTAATTTTAGAAAGCACCGATCATGCGAAACTCAGCTTGCACTTTCCTCACATGATATCCTTCAAACTATGGATGCAGGGCAACAAGCAGGTCTGTATTCCTGGATTTTCGACAAGAGTTTGAAAGAGTGTTCCACCGCAGATACGAGCAAACTGAACACATTGCCTGGTATGTGAGTGGCTCGAAGTATGTTGTACTCCAGAACAGAACCCAGTATGTTGTCCTCCACGGTGAGCGTCAATCAGAGACGATACCCTGGTCAGAGGTGCCCCAGAGCAGTTTGATAAGGACCGCTGTAATTTTCTATACACATGAAACATACATGACCTGGCAGACAGGGTGGTTATTTGATGATGATGCTGTGGTGTGCTGTAAGATGTCGTTTAGTGACTGCAGGGACCTGCAGGATGACTTACGATACACAAAATTTACAGTTGGTGTTGAATAGCAGCTAGCTCTACGCGCAGGGAAATGTTAATTTGTGCGGATGAGTAGGAAAAACAAACCCGTTATGTTTGGACACGGCATGAGCAGCGTCCGGCTTGATACGGCCAGGTTGTTTAAATATCTGGGCGTAACGTCTAAAGCGATATGAAATGGAATGAGCATGTGGGAACTGTGGTAGTGAAGGCAACTTCGGTTTATTGGGAAAATTTTGGGAAAGTGTCGTTCACCTGTCAAGCAGATCGCATATAGGACGCTAGTACGACCTGTTCTTGAGGATTGCTCGAGTGTTGGGGATGTCCACCAGGTTGCGTCAAAAGAAGACGCTGATGCAGCTCTGAGGGGGCTGCCAGATTTGTTACAGGTACGTTCAAACAACATACGTTACAAACATGCTTCGGGGAATAACACGGGAATCCCTAGAGAGAGAGAGAGAGAGAGAGAGAGAGAGAGAGAGAGAGAGAGAGAGAGAGAGAGAGGGGGGGGGGTAGTGCACAGATTGCTTTAGGTCGGGTTCGATCCGTACTATCGTCCCAAGTCCAGTTTCTGCATGGCTCTCTCGTCCAGTTTTAGGAAACCAAACGAACAACATTTTGATGACACCATCTCTGGTGGATCGCTTGAATGCGAGAGCGCAAGGGTATAATTGGCTAATTTCAATGCTAATTCATTCAGGAAAGGCGCACGTATCCAATATTTTCGTAACAATTATTTTCCAGCACAAGCTACCCTGCAACACCTTTACACGCTTTTCAGACTGTTTGTGAGCACTCTGTATCAGCTCGTGAACAATCTTTTAACCCTTTATGAAAATTTTCTGCTTACGTGGCGAGGATCCCTCACCAACGAGCAACAGTCAAAATTCGGACAAAATTTTTGTAAGCAACTTTCTTCATGAATCAGTTCCTAACGCTTAAATTCCTTCCAATGGATACTACGCTAGTATCACCCTTACGAATTTCATAAATTTAGACAACATTGTCTGTTGAGAGCAGCAATTTGGTGCTAACTTTGATTGAAACAACAGTCGAGATTGCAGTAACATTTGTTTTTTATGACCGGTTTTGGCTTCTGATAAAGCCACCGTCGTCTATTTTGGTTCCCTTGTCGTTGGTGCTGGCGGTTCCTCGGTTTTCCACGTGATACCACGATCATGCGGAGATCCGAGGAGCCGCCAGCACCAACGACAAGGGAACCAAAATATCTGATGGTGGCTTTATCAGAAGCCGAAACCGGTCATAATAAACAAATGTTACTGCCATCTCGACTGTTGTCTTAAACTTACACATCTGATATTATTGTCGACAAATGTCATTGGGTATTTGAAGGTTTATTGTGCAGATACCTCGGTGAAATCGAGACGCTTCACACGGTACTTAGAGGCGTAATAAGGACGTGTAGAAAGTGTGTATCTCCTCTCCACTTCAGTCAGTTGGAGAAGCGACATCTCTTTGACCTCCAAGTCATTAAGGAATGTGAAGTATATTCGTTGTATCGTTTTGGATAAGGAGATAGACTGACGGCTTTCTGAAGAAAATATACCAGTGTTCGCCGCCAAGTGATTTACGTACAGAAAGTATGGTTGGAAGCTGATTTGAAACCATCTGATGTTGAGTTAACAGAATGCGACCTGACGAAATCAAAAATACAATGCCAATATATGTTATTGGCTAAGGTTCAACTGTAGTACAATAGACTATGTATCTGTTATTACCGTTGGAAGTAGCAAACGACACACCGGTCGTTCGCATGAATATGAGCTCTTTTACGCAATTTGTCCTTTGTCATTGACTCGAAATGAAGTAGGGAAACAAAGTTACACACCAGTTATAGAGAAATGTTTTGTTTGTTTGACAGTCCTACTGAAATGGAATTTCCAACACAAGTTCTAACACGTGACTAGTAAATTAACAGTAGAGCCAGTAGAGCAATAATTAGTTTATTCTGCCCTGCTGTCACTGGTTCTCGTACGGATGATGCCTCCATGACACGGTGTGTCTCAGGAAAAATTCTCGCATACAATTACACTTAGACTAATTTTTAACAGTCACTAAGTGACCCCGGCGTTAGGAAAGTGCCTCGCGGACTTCCCTACCGGCTGATATCTGCAGTGATAGCTGCACAAGCGTGAAATACATGGCTGTGAAACTCCCTGGCAGATAAAATGTGTGTACCGGACCGAGGCTCGACCTCGTGACCTTTGCCTTTCCGGGGCAAGGGCTCTACCGACTGAGGTGTCTAAGCACGACTCATGGCCCGTCCTCACAGCTTTACTTCCTCCAATACCTCATCCCCTTTATTCCAAATTTCACAGAAACTCTCCTGCGAAACTTGCAGGACTAGCACTCCTGGAAAAAAGAATATTCTGAAGACATGGCTTAGCCACAGCCTGGGGAATGATTCCGGAATGAATGTTCACTCAACAGCGGAGTTTGCTCTGATACGAAACTTCCTGGCAGATTAAAACTGTGTGCCGCACCGAGACTCGAATTCTGCCATGTTCCAAGTTCGAGTCTCAATCCGGCATACAGTTTTAATTTGCCCTGAACCACCGTATCAGCGCATACTCCGCTGCAGAGTAAAAAGTATTCGTATACAGCTGTGCTTCCTATTCGAAACCAAATATTTTGGAAGAGAACGTGTTATGATAAAGCTAGCCACGTCTCCCTAGATGCAATGAATAACCATGTAGGAGTGCGTTTGAGTTGCTGTTGATGTACAGGAGGCAGGTGTCGACAGAATTTAAGTCGTGAGTCTAGTCGTGTGTTGTGCCAGCGTAGCTCAGTCGCTAACAGCATTGGCCCGCCAAAGGCATGCCTCCGGATTCGAGTCCCGCTAAGGCGTAGTTTTAATCTGTCAGAAAGTAAACAAGCGCACAGCCCTCTACAGAGAGAGAGAGAGAGAGAGAGAGAGAGAGAGAGAGAGAGAGATATTCAGTCAGGAATGTTACTTATCCCTGCTGTACTTAATTCAGTAGCACTTTGTTTCACATTATGATACCAAGGTTCTACCAAATATTAACTCATTTCAACCAAGATAAACGTGTTCATCTCTTTGCCTTGATGTAGGGCATGTCCGAGAATCGTCTGTTCGCACGTTAGTATAGAGTAGACGTAAAACAACAGTTGTTCGGTGATCTGTTGTTACGATCCAGAAACTAATTTCTTTGTGATCTACTCGGACAGTTGTTAACTTCAGGGATTCCAAATGATCACGTATTCATCATGAGCTATAAAATCGATCTTCTGTTAAATTAGGTCAGAGACATTTTCATATCAATGGTGGAAATATAAAACGACGCAGTAGTGAGTGTTATGTTGTTTACAGAAGTTGTCCGGTCATGTACATTTCGGCGAAAAATGGCTAAATTATTTTTACTGTCACAGGTAACTTCACATGAAGAATCTAGCCGAAATCTCATTCTTTAAGATTTCAGGAGTGAAATAAAACCAGTAATCCTCTTATTGGAGTACGGACAGTAAGTTTGAAAACTAGTGTGTATCATCTGCCGCTGCCACTGCGCGCGACGTGAAATTTACAGCAATAGACCTCAGCTATGTCCAGAAGAATACGGACGTACATCTGCATTGTTTTAGGCGGTTATTCAGTGACATATATGAAATCCGACAATGTTAGCGACAATCATTCGCTGATCCCAAAATTTGCGTCAGGGAACTGCGATTAAATTATGTAGCATGTATCGAAAGTGACTTTACAACTTTGGAAATTCGTACAAACTTGTTCGCACGACTTACCCTGAAGGAAAATATGTCAGATTTTGACTTTTCAGTACGACCTTCGGTACTGCCTAAACGTCAGCTTTCCACCTAAGGAAATGGGCCGACGTGCACCAATTGCACGGCCCCCAGGCACACTGGACCTGACACCTCTTTACGTGTTCTTTTGGGGAATCATCATCAAGGGGTACTTTGTTTGTTCCGCCCTTACCAGCTTCTCTACCACAGCTCAGAGCTATAATCTGCCTCGGAATCGAACAAGTCACGGCTGATAATATGCAGCGAGTTTGGCAGGAAACTGCAGATGCGATGTGTGATGCATAAAGGATGGGAGTCGGTTTTAACCTACGTAGGTACACGGTAAAAACCTTGATGTATTTTGCTAAAAATGACACTAGAACCATGTCTATATGTTAAATGCCGGCCGAAGTGGCCGAGCGGTTCTAGGTGCTGCAGTCTAGAACCGCGCGACCACTACGGTCGCAGGTTCGAATCCTGCCTCGGGCCTGGATGTGTGTGATGACCTTAGGTTAATTAGGTTTAAGTAGTTCTAGGTTCTAGGGGACTGATGACCTCAGAAGTTAAGTCCCTTAGTGCTCAGAGCCATTTGAACCATTTTGTATGTTAAATGAGTAAATCGACATTTTTCAAAGTTATGAAGTCCTTTTTGATACACCCCATGTTTCCAAGCACTTATCTTTGTTCCCAAACGTAACGTGTCATCCAGAAAGACACCCTGTCATTTAATGAATCGACCATGCGGACGCGAAATAAGGTCTAACCGGTACGGTTAGTGAACCAAAGACGTTCACGCGTCTGCCCTTACGTGTCCTATCGATTTACTACAATCAGGTTAAAATTCCTCGTTGGCTGACGTCTGTCATTTACTGCTACATTGTTGTCACATCGGAAAGGTGGCACGCAAACACGACGGATCACTTCGCACGTCCTGTCACAAACGCGTAGACGAGAGGAGCCGCTCCGAACGGAAGAAGCGAGATTGGGCTTAACGTCCCGTCGACATCGAAGTCATTAGAGACGGAGCACAAGCGCGGAATGTGTCAACGATAAAGAAGGAAGTCGGCCATGCCCTTCCAGAACAACCATTTCGGTATTTGCTTGGAATGCAAGTCCAGTGTGCTAGCCATTGCGCCACCTCGCTCGTTACGGCTACTCCGAGTGGATAGAGCAGAAACAAAGACTTGCATTGCCTGGAGGACGAACATCAAGTACCCAATACATCTGAAGAGACACAGGACACAAAGTGAAGTGTATTTGTATACAACTATTTAGTTAGAATAATACACCGTTCGTCGTAACTGACTTTACATTAAATTTTGCACACAGATAAGCGTAGTATATACATGCCAATGTCGCTGTGATAGCATTGAAATTCGTACATGTTCTGTTCACACATGATTTGAAGTGATCTGTGACTGAATATTTGGGAGACGACCCGTTTTGTAGCCCTGGATTTACACTCGTGTCCTGATCAGACCATAACCTCGTGATGTGCAATGTATCCGAGAAGATGGGGGCCATCAGCCTGCGGCAATACTATTCCTCACGCTTTGTTCACGGTCATTAAAACTGACCTCTACGAATAAAGCTGAGGCAGAAAAGTTTCAGTTACAACGCTAAAAACAATCTGATAATTTCTTTCATTGGTCACGTGGACTTACAGTCGCGCTCGCTACACGAGCTGACACGAACCAACCGATGAGCAGTCCTGGATGGCACTCTGTTACATGTTATAGACGACACATGCAGGCTCCAAACTAAATTAGTGCCGGAACACTTAAAAAATGAAACAGGTTTACTAAACGACTGTCTAAACCACGCTGGTGCGATCCACATCAGGTGAGACTGACAGGGGACATCGAAAAAATTCAAAGGAGGGCAGTTCGTTTTGTATTATCGTGAAAAATATGGGAGAGTGTTACGAACATAAAACGAAGACTTTTTTGCTGCGGCAGGATGTTCTCGTGAAATTTCAGTTACCGGCTTGCGAAAAATTTCTGCTGGCGTCTACTTCTCCTTGGTGTTCTGGGATCAATACCACTCCTCAAAGTGCAATGTCTGGATTACCAGGATGCCGTGGAGACACAAACACAAGTGTAAGATGTAGCAATGTTCTGAACCGCTTATATCCTGCTTGAAGTTTTGTAAAATCACTTAAATTACCAGGCGTTCACCAAACTGAAGTTGCCTGGAGTAGACTCGGCGAAGTCAAACAATGTAATGTCTAAGATGAAAATAAAGACGATATTAATAACGGTGACAGTGGTTAAAATAACGAACCTAGTGGTTGCAAAAAAATTAGATCTATTAACATTGTGATACGAACAGCTCTCACAGCATTCATGTCAAATGGGACAGATGTACCAGCAAAAGCACAGGCAAGAAGGAAGCTGCGTCAATGGTAATACGAAGCGCTTTAGAAACGGAGACACGACTTGTTTGCAGTGAGGTCGTCTTCAACTGCTTCCATAGTTCCTTGGCAATGTAGCTTTTTTATGAACCAGACTAAATTACTTGGTAGTTTGTTCCACAGATCTAAGGCTAAAGTGTAGGAGGCGAAGGTCCTGGAAGATCAGATCTGGTTTTGTAGATATGGAATTACGACAAGCGTATGGTGTGAGAGATGTATTGACGAATTCAATGACGAAGTAACAGATTACGGGTACAGAATGTGTGAAAATAACTGTCCTGTCCACCTTACCTGAGCACAAGAACCGACTGTTACGTTTCTCACGCAATCATTCATGCCTACTCGAGGCATTTGTTGTATTCATCATTTGTACAGCGTTGTACAATAGTAGTCGAGACTCTTGTGGGCTAGTAATTAGTTTTCTTCTTTTTTAATTTGGGCGATTATTTTCTTTTCAAACTTTTTCAACTATACAGCAGCAGATGAAACACCGAATAGAATTCAGACTCAGTTTTCGCGACACAGCAGTGCCAAAACACGCTTTCATTGAGGTCTTTCTTCCCGATATTGGGAGATCATTATCTGTGCAAAACAGAGTTGACGGTAACTCGAAAGATAATTCTTTTTCAACTGTATGTCCCTGGACGTCACTGCTCCCATAATGTGGACTAGATTATAGGTAAGCGGAAGCACATGAACATTTCAATGTGCGAGGAAGTAACCGAGCGCCACAGGTAGCGGAAGCCATTGTTTCCTCCCGCAAGCTCAATACAGGCAACATAAAGCGCCGCGCAGCGACAGCGAATGGATTTTGTTTGCCAGAGCAGATGGGAAGTCCTTTGTTGTCACAAGTCGGCAGCGCAGCCTGGTAGCTGCTTAATCGTCTCTGAATATGAAACCCGCGCAGCGCGGCGCGGCGCGGCCGCAGGGTGATGGACGTCCGCAAGTAGGCCACAGCGCGCATTCAGGCCGGGCTGGCTCGCCTGAAAGGAAAGGCAGCGAGAGGCGCGGGGGAATAAAACAGCGCCGGCACAAGGCAAGTGCGCCCCGGTCCGAGTCTAGGAACCTCCCCAGTGCAGCAGCCTTTTCAAACGGACCTTTTCTGCGGAGGCCGAGACGCGACTTGTTTGCGTCGAGGTCGTCTTCAACTGCTTGCATAGTTCCGTGCACAAATGTAAGTATAAGCGATGAAGTCTCCATCTGAATAAACTCCCTGCTCCACAGTATACAACGAGATACAACCTACGATAAATACGAGGGTAACTACGACAGCTTTCAGACTGGCTGTGTTGTCTTTAGTAAGACAAACGGTTTCATACAGCTCTCAACGTTGCTCTATCCCGTGCAAATTCTTCATCTGTGTAACTGTTGTCACCCCCATCTTTTTTAAGCAAACTGTTGCAGTCAAGCCTTGGTCCTCCTTTACTATCTTAGGCCGGTATTACACTATCAAATTTCTTTGTCAAATATCTTTGTCCAATATCTTTGTCAAAGATATTTGATGGTGTAATAGGCAACTTCGTCAAATGTCGTCCAATACTTGATCAAATCTAGGGCCTCACAGTAGATTTGATCAAAGAAGTCGCTTGTCTTCTGTTCACTGCAATGTGACATGTTACCACATGGAGCGCTAGCATCGCTGCAGCGTTCTGTCGTCTGTAGTGATTTATAAACATTGCCGATAAATACGATTGGTGTGTGCTGACAACTACAAAATTCCAGAATGAGATTTTCACTCTGCAGCGGAGTGTGCGCTGATATGAAACTTCCTGGCAGATTAAAACTGTGTGCCCGACCGAGACTCGAACTCGGGACCTTCGCCTTTCGCGGGCAAGTGCTCTACCATCTGAGCTACCGAAGCACGACTCACGCCCGGTACTCACAGCTTTACTTCTGCCAGTATCTCGTCTCCTACCTTCCAAAACGAGATACTGGCAGAAGTAAAGCTGTGAGTACCGGGCGTGAGTCGTGCTTCGGTAGCTCAGATGGTAGAGCACTTGCCCGCGAAAGGCGAAGGTCCCGAGTTCGAGTCTCGGTCGGGCACACAGTTTTAATCTGCCAGGAAGTTTCAACTACAAAATTATTAAAGATGTATGAAGCTGATGAGGCGCTGTAGAACGTGAGGCCCGCTGAATACAAAAATAGATTAAGAAAATTGGAAACCAAACAGGACCTGACCGGATCTAACCCAACCCAACTCCACCCCACCCCACCCCACCCCACCCAACCCAACCCAACCCTCTCCAAAAATGGCTCTGAGCACTATGGGACTTCTAAGGTCGTCAGTCCCCTAGAACTTAGAACTACTTAAACCTAACTAACCTAAGGACATCACAAACATCCATGCCCGAGGCAGGATTCGAACCTGCGACCGTAGCAGTCGCGCGGTTCCGGACTGAGCGCCTAGAACCGCGAGACCACCGTGGCCGGCCAAACCCTCTCCTGTAGCAAGGAATCGGAGTGTTGCAGTGAGCCTGTCTTCTGCAGATTTAGCAGTACTTGAGTGAATATTGTGCTTTGTGATATGAAGATGCACTTCATTGAGCACATGCAGAAATATATGCTCATCCATTTTTAAGTAACTGATGTACGACTTGACGTCCTCCACTATAAGCTCACGTAACAAGTTCTGTTGAATGCTTTTATCGTGTCGTCATAAAACCCACGGCTTCACCCAGGTATGTTTCCTTTTTTTCCCCCGCTTCTCTTCCGCATGTGCACACAGTGCAATTGTGGTACATGCAACCGCTGCAGTTAATAACAAGTTGTTGTTGTCAGCCATCTTGAACTTTGACGAAAAATATGATGACAGTGTAATACCCCTTCCAGCGCTACGTCAAAGATCTTTGCCAAATATATTTGACAGAATATTTGATCACAGCTTTGATCAAATCTTTGACAAAGAAATTTGATAGTGTAATACCGACCTTATCCACCGTAACTCCTCCCCCCCCCCCCCCTGTTTGCCGCACACAAACCTACCAAATTAACAATTCCATTCCCTTCTTGTCTGTACTGTTATCGTCCATGTTGCCACTTTGGTATGAAGCTCTACGTTCCACACATATATACTAGCTAACGGTAACGTCATACTGTGTTAACGTAATTCTCTTTTTGATAAACGCTTTTCTTGCAACTGCCAGTCTGCATTTTGTATCCTCTTCACGTCTGCCATCGACAGTGATTTTGTTCCCTAAACAGCAAAATTCGTTTGCTAATTTCAAGGCCTCACTTCGTAACCTAGTTCTCTCCGTAACCATAGTAACGACCACGCAGCGCTCGTGCAACAACATCGACTCAGGATCCATGTACTCTCCCTGTTTTGTCGTATGGTATCCATCAGACGGAAAGCGCTACGTACTGTTACATCATGCGATCCCTATAGAATGCAGTCGTCACTGTACCCATAGGAACCACAGGATACAATGGGCGTACCGAGAGTTGAGGACATCTGCCCCCACTCTCCAAGAAAATAAATTGTAAACTGGACTTGCATCGTGCCTTGCTACACCGACAGACATTTCGCTTCAATATAAACGTGATAAAAGGCGCAGCATGTGACTGGACGCTGACTAGTAGCAACTGCACACAGAGCCATTCACCGTGAAATATGGAAAATGTTTCACCATTCATCGTGGAACCAATAAGAAATCCTGCCCCCCTCCTCCTCCTCCTCCTCCTCCCCCTCCTCCCACACCTTGTTCAGGCGGTACGAACTTCAGAAACGAAGACTTATCCTAGTCGTATACGTAGATGCAATTGTACAGAGCGAACATTATTAAACCGAGAAACTACAGGGACTGATTCCTGACTTGAAATGGAGGAGAAAAAGTCCTGTGAACAGGTGTCTGGAAATGGATGGTGTTCGTGCAACATGATAAATTGTCCTAGAACACAGTACGGAGCTGCATCGCATCGACATCACAACAGATGTTCGAAGTGGCCTCAATGGGATCGCATGTGATAGGGATAGCAGCTGTTATCATGCAGGATACACACATTCTTTAGAGTGAAATTAGAATTACATTAATACTTTCAGCTGCTAACGGGCGTTGATATATATCTCAACGGGGATAGGTGAAAATGTGCCGCCCCCCCCCCCACCCACTGGGTCTCGAACCCGGGATCTCCTGCTTATACGGCAGACGCTCTATCCATCTGAGCCACCGAGGGCACAGAGGATAGTGCGACTGCAGGGACTATCTCGCGCATGCCTCCCGCGAGACCCACATTCTCACCTTGTATGTCCACACACTACATTCGTAGTGTCCCACCCCAACACATGCATTACTCGTGGAAGACATTCTTACCAAGTTCCGGGGAATGTGTGTGCATCCGCACAGGAGGAGGAGGTCATGACCGGTGTAGCCACAACTATATACTTATATGGATATAGTGTCTGTTCTTTCGGACATGTCCCCTCGGTGTCGCAGATGGATAGAGCGTCTGCCATGTAAGCAGGAGATCCCGGTCCGAGTCCCAGTCGGGGGGGCACATTTTCACCTGTCCCCGTTGATATATATCAACGCCTGATAGCAGCTGAAGGTATTAAAGTAATTCTAATTTCGTTCTAAACGGCTGCAGTTCATCAATTGTGTGTGTTCTTTCGGACATGTCTATATCCGTGTAAGTATACAGTCGTTCTTTGGCTTACACAATGTTGGCGGGACACTTGTCTAGAGATTGTACTACGGTCCATCTCAATATCGAATACAACCCGGTCCTCCAGATCTGATTTACACACAGTCCGCCGCTTCATTGCACGTTCGTATGTCGGAAAGGACACGTGATCGCACATACTCCCAAAAAAGCTTGAAATCTTGTGCGATGTGGTTGGTCTCTGTGAGGGTACTTGTGTTGGTAAAACCGTGCTGCTTCTCGACCGTTTCCATCTGTTTGGCTCTAGACAAACCGTATCTCGGCTTGTTCCAGCATTAATACCGGACCTTTCTGTTTCTTACAATAATCTGCGTCAATCTCTCAGCCTGCAACACGCAAGGAACACACAGCACGTGGTCACAAAAAGTGAGAGGTGGCAGAGCGCTGCACCTGAATACACACATTTACAAGACGACCGGTTTTTGAGAAGAAAGTCGCATCATTTCCCTTCCGACAGTCGTGCGTCGTTTCACATTCATTTATAGATGTTCATCGCGCAAGATCTACAATGTCGACATACAATTCCTAGTATGGGCTAGTAAATCCAGGTTTCATCCCAACAGAAATGTCCCTGGTGCATCTAGATTTTCCTCCTTGGAAGACTTAACATGTTTATTACATTTCTTCTTCCTCCGTATTACTCGACACCGATGCTTCTTTCCTCACCTAGCGGAGAGGGAGGACCCCTTCGATATGAAGCTTTCTCTCAGCCGAAAACTGTCGTGCAGGAATTTGACCACCTACACCAATGAAATACGTAATGTCGCCTTCATGTCTTTCAGTACCATGCGGCTGTTGTTTAAGGTTATTTTCTTCTCAGTGCCAATGTAATAGCAATTCATTAAAGTGCATTTCACTGAAGTTCAGAACAGCAGCCTTCCTTGCAACGCTGAGAAGTCGAGCGAGGAGCTATTTGCTGAATATTGGTTCTGTTGGTTCAACGCAATTCGTCACGTCACGTCAAAACGTTCCACACTGTGTTTTCAAATGGTGGCATTCACACTAACTGTTAATTAAAAATCACGTCTCCTCACATCACATCACGGATTCCCTAACAGAGTCGGACCGAGGAGACACTTGGCTCATCTAGTGCAGCTCCTTATTTGCGAACTTTGAAAGATAATTAATTCTGACTACATCCAGTCTCGTTATACCAGTGAAGGTTTTGCTTCTGTGCCCTTGAAACGCGATTTTACTGCACTTTTTTTTTGCATGTTGGTTTCTTAACATGTTTATTACGAGTGTTATTCTGTGAAAGAAAAGCAGTATTTAGAATCTATAATGCGTGGACAAAAACTAGCATACACCATCAACAAATAAGAACATAGCCACCCACAACATTTTCTTTATGAAAATTACTTCCGTGTTGAAGCAGTCACCAATATTGAGGGTGAAAAATACAACTTCGCCATTCCTGTCCCTTAAAATATTTTTAAAAAAGCGATGAAGCAAAAGGGCGACGTGTATTTATTGTCTTCTACATGCTATTGTTGTGTTTATATGTATATACTTTCTCAAGGAAGTAAATACTTCCTTACATGAAAATTTCTGAACATCGCCTTTCCTATTCCATACAGTGCGTGAGATTTGTCCTTTATGAGTATTACTTTGGCCACTAATAAATTCAGCTACTACCAGTTCTAGATCACTAACAGACAGTCTATAGTAATATCTTTTGCAAGATGGATGGCACTTAGAAACCACTCTTTCACCGTTCGGTAATGAGCAGCGTGACACGACGACATGGTGGCATTGAGTTCTGTGTGCAAACACTTTTTTATGCGACGTTGACGTAACGTGAAGTTGACGAACAGCACGAATCAACCTTTACTAATGAAAGACGCCTTTGTCGGCAACATTTCTTTGAAGCGAATTAATGGCGTGTGATATAGCTGATATTGCAACTGTGTTATGGACAGCAGAGTAGATGCAAAATTATTTGAGCCGAATATATAGTATCTTGAAAAGATGAACGCCACCAGAAGTAAAATAAGGGAATTTCTGGAGGCAAATGAACATGATGGTTCTTTGTTGAGTCACTTTCTACATCTACATACGCAGTCCTGAAGTCAGCGTACGGTGCATGGCGGAGGGTATCTTTTAGCATCACTAGTCACTTCCTTTCCTGTTCCTCTTGTGGATAAAGCCAGGGAAAAAAGAGTGTCCATGTAGGCTTCCGTCCGAGCCCGAATTTCTCGTATCTTTGCAGTCCTTACGCGCAATGTGCGTTGTCGGCAGTGAAATCGTTCTGCAGTCAGCTTCAAATTCCTATTCTATGAATTTTCTCAATACTGTTCCTAGTAGAGAACGTCGTCTTCCCTCTAGGGATTCTCAATTGAGTTCCTTAAGCAATCCGACCTAGTGATCATCACGAACACTCGATCAGCAATCAAGAATAAGTTGCAGAAACGTTATGTACGCCGTTTCTTTAGTGGATGAACTACATTCCTCCTCTACTACCGTCCTGAAGTGCTCGTTCCATTTTACATCGTTTTGCAACGTTATGTCCTTCCGCTGCATCTTAATGTAATGTTTTGTAGGTAAAACTAGCTGGACTTCCACTGTATGCTGTTGGTCAGCATCCATTTACATCATCCGTCTTTCTTCGTGATTATCGATTATACTGAAAAGCCTGCCAATCTGTTTTTTGAGCTTGCTCCCAAGTTGTTTCGGCTACAGCGTAAGCAGTTACTCACTATTCTTACTGTGTTAGAAGTTATTCATTTGTGTTTGGACTAAAAATATTATTTCCGTTTTGTTCCTCTATAAAGCCAGGCTGAACATTTTCATGTAAGCGTTTCGCGCTACTAGCAATTTTTTTTGCTTATATTGCGTGGCCTTCGATTTTTATCTACAAACGTGAGTTTATTCTTGATATAAATTAACTGCAATACAAAAATTCCATAATTTAACTTTTCACTGACCAGGTGATTGGATAACGATTGTTACCCGCCAACTATTTGTAAGAGTAGGTCGTCTAATCAGCGAGACTCCCCTGTAACAGCAAAGGCCACTTGTGTTCCATGCCACGAACTGCTTGGAAGTGTGTTGTTGCTGTACATTTCCGAATATTCCAATAGTCTCTCTAGTAGACCTGCGTTACAAGAACTACATTTTCTCTCTTCGGTGTCGGCGAACAGTTGTAAGGCACGTCGTGGACCTATCAGAACACATTGGCAGTGCTAGGGTAACTTGCCTAACGTTCGTTTGTTAGTGAATGGCAACTGAACGCCGGTTGCTGGGCACAGTTCGTTTCATTGGACCGCGAGTCGCGTACTACATTTTTATCATAAATCCATACGAAGCGTATGTTCCATATGAACGCTATGTCTCTGTATGATGATTAACTGTATGACTTCTTAATTTTCTAAACAAAGGGATTGACCTAACTAACGGAAAATAATGTAAGATAATTCTTGCTACTGATTTATTTCAAGTAATTGACCAGAAGACGATGTTCGACATACGACGTTTAGCCCGAGTTTGATGCTAAACACAGTAAATCGTACACTGTTTTCTTTTTTTTTTTTTTTTTTTTACACGACCCTTTCGTTCTTGATGAAATAGCGACCGCTCTGGCGCCCTATCCATTACACTGCATGTTTAACATTCGATAACTGTTTTCAATATTTCACAATAAAAGCTGCAGTGAATTGTACTCGATTTGACGATTCGTCGTCGACCCAACGGACAGTAACGAGAGAAATGACACCTCTCAGGACTGAATTGCGCTGCCGGGATGTCAATATTGTCTGGTGGCAATATTGAAAGGAAATGTTAACTAACATTTTAGAAGGCGCACATGTGTTTGTGTGTGTGTGTGTGTGTGTGTGTGTGTGTGTGTGTGTGTGTGTGTGTGTGTGTGTGTGAGTGAGAGAGAGAGAGAGAGAGAGAGAGAGAGAGAGAGAGAGAGAGAGAGACTGCCTCTCCTTACAAACGTCACCTAAATTACTACAACGGCGCTGACCAGGAATAAAATATATTGTGTATTTGTAAATGTGTAATATAGTTTTTAGAATTCAAAATTTTGAAGACCTACTCTTTATTAATACATTTACAGTAAATAGTGAGTGATATCATCTTACGCATAATTTTTTAACTTAAATCACGTTATAATAGGTTGTGCCTGACCTGAAAGGTAACATCTGAAGATGACGCTCGTAATTCAGGAGCTCATCGTGTCCTCAAGTAAATTTATTACGGAAACATAGAAAGGATATCAAACAAACCACGACTCATTTTATGCTGATAGCACAGTTTCTTCTTTGACTCAAGCTATAAAATTATTTTTATTACCTTACAATGACATCTGATCGCTTGATACGTAATTATTCCTTCAGAGTTCGTTATTTTCGTACAAAACGCTCGAACATACGAACGTCAATCGGCTACTTACAAACCTTCATTACGATTCATCTCATATTTGGCCACCAAAAACAATATTTTCTGGAAGTAAAAGTCCCAGAATTAAACAGTGAGAGAATACGATATTGCAGTCCCTGTACTATTCAGAATTACGATGCAAAGTTTCTTCGGACATGCATGGACGTTCGAAGGAACAGGCACTGCGGTCGCTACAGTCGTTACGGGTACATGAAATGTATTCGCACTAGCGAATATGCACAACCATCAGCTGTATAATCGAATGACGACAATGAAAACTTCTGCCGTACTGGTACTCGAACCTGAATTTCACGCTTATCTCACCATTTGGCTATCCGAGCACCACTTACGATGCGACCCAAACTGTCATAAGTCGTCAACCATGCGTCTACAGCATGTACTCATACATCATTGTACAGGGAGTCATTTTAATTGATAGTCGCTTGCCCATTGTCGGCGGATAAATACGATATTGGAGTCCTGTGTTGTCATCTCGTAAAATCTGGTTTTCTACGGTAATCCGCGTCCTTCGGACATACACGCATGGAACTTTGCATCGTAATTCGGAATAACACAGGCACTGCAATATCGTATTTATCCACCGATTTCGGGTAAGAGACTTTCAAATAAAATGTCTCCCCTGTATAGGAGTATACATTATGGCCGTACGAGTACAGGTTTTAAACACCTGGTTGACGACATGTGACAGTTGGGGGTCCGGCTGGGAGTCGTGTTCGGATAGCTAAACCGTAACGCGACAGCTCGCGAGAAGCTCGAAATCTGGGTTCGAGTACCAGTCCTGCACAAATTTTCACTTCATGTAGTGAGAGAATAGGTTACCGTAAGATCGCATCATTCACAATCACGAAAGAGGAGTGCAGTTTTCAACGAAACCCAAGCTATTCAAAGTTAGCGTACGGAAAGACTAGCAGTGCTTGTTCTAGAAGGTAAGTGTAAATTAATATTTTTGATAGAATTTTTATTTCTAACAACCAACACAAAGGAGATTAGTTTCGTAGGCTTTAGACAGACCAAAATCATCATTGAAAATCGGTCACAGCTTTACGTGGATTACGATGGCGTAAGACAGAATCTCAGATATTTTTTATTTTGGAAATTATAACGTTTGAAGACCGTAACACGTGTAATTCGCGCACATTTTTCTTGGACCCAAACAGAGAGTGGCTGTAGAGAGCAGGATACTGTTGGCTCCCTTACGCAAAGCAGCAACAAAATACCCAACAGAGGCACTGGTGCTTCACACCGGGCATCTGCGAAGTTAAAACGGGTAAACAGGAGCGAGCGACCCTTGGAGTTAAGGCATCCTCGGAATTCAAGTCGTTTTACACGTTTGCACGTTCACTAATACGGATTTAAACGAGACGCGCCAATCGGCGATGGACTTTCTTCTACGGCTTTTCAACAAGCGTGTTATCTTAGCGACAGAGCTGTGGGCCCCACCATTCGTTCCGTACACCGGCCGGATTGTTTGCGGTTTTCAGGCGGTTTCCAACGATCGTTTAGTCAAATATCGGCCTGGTTCCGTATCTCCACCTCAGAAAACACGACACACACACAAAAAAAAAAAAAATGGTTCAAATGTCTCTGAGCACTATGGGACTTAACAGCTGAGGTCATCAGTCCCCTAGAACTTAGAACTACTTAAACCTAACTAACGTAAGGACATCACACAACACCCAGTCATCACGAGGCAGAGAAAATCCCTGACCCCGCCGGGAATCGAACCCGGGAACCCGGGCGCGGGAAGCGACACGACACACGAATAGTTAAGACGCTATAATACACACAGCAAATGTCATACTACTCACAGGTAACTGCCGGGCAGGACTCTTCTGCCTTATGTTAAATGAGGACTGGTCCGCGGGAAGGACATCCGACCACAGTGTTAAATAACAAACCATAACTGAGAAAGTAACGTCTTAAGTTTTCTCGACGTGACTGATTAGTGGGTGTTCAGCAGAAGTTGTTGTTATCACTGTCCGCCCCCCTTAGTTTAGTTTACTGGCCAACGCGTCTAACTGCCATGCAGCTGATCCGCGTCCGGTTCCTGGCAAGGTCAGAGATCCTCTCTGCTCGGGGACTGGGCACCGTGCTGTCATTTCATCGTCGTCGACAAGCAGGTTGCCCAGTCCAACGCCAACTGAAAAAAAATTCCTACTCGGCGGTAAAACTTCTTCGGTTGAGACTCTCGGCCATCAATGCAATACGATCATTTAATTTCGTTTTTTGATCTCACTTTTTCGAATGATATTTCGACGAGCGACCCATTCGTCGTCTCCTGGTGCTGAGAAATGTACTCGTTTCCTGGACTCCATGCAGACTGTGACAGTCCTATTACCTTCACCCACTACGCTAATGTTCATGTGTTGTTCCTTTGTTTTTCGCAGTCCGCACTGTTAGAACGGAAGTTAAAAAGCAAGCCCAGATACTTTTCCTCGACTTGTTAGTTAAGACAAGAGCGGACGGATCCGCACGCCGCAGCGTATACAGGAAACCTACGCACACTGACCCGGAACTCCCCTTCAGCCATCCCAGTTCCATACAAAGAAATTCCGTCATGAAGAATTTGGTCCAGAAACCTCGAAAGCTGCCAGTAAGAACAATTAAAACACCGAATGTATAAATCGGGTTCCGAAGCAATGGTTTCTGACATCGAAAAATTGGGCTTGTATTGCAGCCAGAAAAAGAAGAAAGAAATGCCAAGAATTGGGTACGTTCCACATGCTGTCGTGGTCTCCGGAATAATCAGTAAACTACAGAACCAAGGAATCCAATGGATTTCGGTCACGTCAATAAAGATAAAAAGGTCTTCTCTTTAATGCTAAAAACGATCTAGGTTTCCAAATACCGGGTGTGTGTCGCATTCCAAACGAATGTGGGATGGCTTACATAGGATAAAAACTATTAGGGCATTCTAAGAGTGGTACAAGGAAAATCAACAACACCTCCGCTAAACCAATCCAGCAAATCTCCATTCACCGAACACCGCCTGGAATATAATAATGAAAAGAAGTACGATGGGACAGGTATGTGGTGCAAATACCAAGTTTCTAGGCTAGTGTAATTAAGGAGTGTATCGAAAAAGACATAAAACGGAACGGGAGTTTCAATTTCACGAAGGCTTGGAATCTGGCCCTCAGTTGACTGACTAAGTACTAGCCTGCTTTCTCATCCGTAAGAAATGGAAAACGTTGGGTTCTGCAGAATAGCAGTGCGGGTTTCGGAAAAATGATGAGCAATAAATGATCGATATAGGCAGGAGCGGATGGCGGGATTCTTACTCTACAATAGACAGCGTCTCGACCCTGATAATACTTTGCCATATGGTAGGAGTACAGGCGACGAGTACGAAAACCAAATTTCGCAGCACCCGCAGAACATTCGGTCTGTCGTGGAAATGTGGTGCAGAGAAATGGAATCACTAAGTTGGCTCAACACTCAAAAGCACGCCATTAGTAGTAGTTAAACCACAGATAAGTAACCAACAAACTATGTGACTGTTGACCAGCAGCTAGGACAATGATATACAGAAGTTTCGCCAATGTTCAAATGTGTGTGAAATCTTATGGGACTTAACTGCTAAGGTCATCAGTCCCTAAGCTTACACACTACTTAACCTAAATTATCCTAAGGGCAAACACAAACACCCATGTCCGAGGGAGGACTCGAACCTCCGCCGGGACCAGCCACACAGTCCATGACTGCAGCGCCTTAAACCGATCGGCTAATCCCGGGCGTTTCGCCAATGGATGCTACCTAAATGCAATACTGTTTGCTCTAAATCCACACACATACTCTGCAAACCACCACATAGTGCATGCCAGAGGGCACCATGTGTTACTATTATTTCCGTTTCATGTTCCACTCGCAGATGGAGCGAGGTAAAAGCGACTATCTTCATGCCCTGATCTCTATTGCCTTGCTTCGCGATCCTTATGCGAGATTTATGTTGGGAACAATAGGATCGTTCAGCTGTCTATCGCAGATGGCGGTTCTCTAATATGTTCAGAAAGGCATGCAGTTGCCGCAGAACAAACTATCACTCAAAATCTTCAGACTATAAAGAACACCACCTATGATCTTCAGACTATAAAGAAGGAACTAGCATCTGTCATCCGCAGACCACAAAGAAATTGCCACCCAGAGTCTTCCGGCCACTGCCGACTGAGGACTAAAGAGCCGAGGGCTCATTAAACTATCTTCACTTTGATACTAGCTGAAAAACCCGGCGTTGCCCGGGTATTTATTTACGGTTGTGCCCGAGACACTGTGGGCGTGTAATTTATGTCTGACTTATTACAAAGCTTTTGGTTTACAACATTTTAAGTCTAATGATCGAAAAGCTTTTTCGCTTCACCAACACGGGATACAGCCACGTGGAGCTGGCCGTGCGAAAAGCAACTGACACGGTGAATTGTACTGAATAAGCGGGACTCGGGGTATGAAAGCTCACTCGCCTGCGCGACTTGCCGTCAAAATTTCCGCTGCCGTGACGCTACACTGGAGAGAAGTGCCTCGTTCTATTACACAATTTCAGTTGGCTTAAATTTAGCAATAGAATAATCGGGACGCCGTTTCTCAAATACATCATGTGTGATGGAAAGCGAGGAGCGCTAAAAGAGTTTAAAAATTCGACTGGATAATTGGCAGCTACTTTGCTCCATAACTCTGGTAATAGATATATACTCTACATGTTCCCCCCTCAGCATGAGTATGTATGTCCGAGCTAATTTTTGCAGCTTGATAGTTTTGAGGAGTTAATATAGCTCTTTCAAAAAAGCCACGAGTTTTATGAGGAGTTGTTAGCATTTCATCAGCATAATGGAAGACGTTAGGTCCTGAAAGTATGATACGGCACAAATTACAAGGCAAAACTATTTCAACATCTAAAGGTGCCCTCGACAGTTTTTTATAATAAATCAAAAAACACTCTACATTCGAGGCCGCATGTTCACTGTCAAGTACATCCGCGTGACGTATCGCCACAGTCTAGAGCTCTGAACGTGCTCATTCAGACGGACACGAGATGCATCTTTAAATTGCGGTATCTTTTTCCGTAGTCCGGTTTTGATTAAGTTCAAATGGCTCTGAGCACTATGGGACTTAACAGCTATGGTCATCAGTCCCCTAGTAGAACTACTTAAACCTAACTAACCTAAGGACAGCACACAACACCCAGCCTTCACGAGGCAGAGAAAATCCCTGACCCCGCCGGGAATCGAACCCGGGAACCCGGGCGTGGGAAGCGAGAACGCTACCGCACGACCACGAGATGCGGGCTTTTGATTAAGTAAAGCCTACATGTTACCTCAAGTTACGCTGAGGTTGTCTGTGGAAACCATATGAAAATCTAATTGTTTTGGATATCAGCGTCTTCAGTTGTTTTACCGTTTCATTATTAGTACAGATTTTAAGTACGTGCGTGTTGTGAAAATATTGCTAATTACGACGGATACATTTTTCGTTTTTGTTTTCTTGTGCATCTTTTTTCTCTGTACGTATATCTTTGATGGTCTAGGAAACTTTTTTGTTTCGTTCTGTAATATGAAACGTTGCTATGTTGTGGTTTATTTGTATTGCTAAGTGAATCACCGTTTGACTGAGTATGCTGAAATTACAACACGTGTTTCGTTTTGCTTGCAGTGCATATGTGTAAAGCGCTGTGTAAAAGTGAATATAATATGCAGCGCTATTGTATGAACTGAGAGACAAGAGTGATACCGATAGCTGACAGTCGAGCAGTGACATTGAGAGGGTGTGCAGTATCATGGCGTACGGGCCGTTTGTGTTGTGCAGTCGTGTTACACAGAAACACACGAAAAATTTATGGCAGTGTTATTTTTCCGCCATGGTATAAACTGAATTTCGACGCGAACGTTATGAAACGTAAGTTTGGACTGTAAATACTACCAGATGCATTCAGTACTACAAACAGCGGTGACAACACTCACGCGATTGGACTGGGATTGTCACGGTTACAACCGACTTGTTTTCTGTTTAACTGACTCGGACGAACTAGTATGTCCTGACTTTATTACCTCATTGGCAACTTAATGGGCAGCCGCGTACATTAAAACATAGAACGAAATAAAATAGGACACTATGCACACTCATACCAGGCTGTTCACCCGAGATTTATTTCGTCATAAAATACGCCTGGAGAAATTGAAGAATCACATTACAGGAAAGTAGTATCACATGAAAGTTGTGAACGAATAAGTGAGGATTTGCAGAAAATAAATGCGTGGTTTAATGACTGGCAGTTATCTCCCAATATTAGAAAGTGTAACCTACTCCGTATAACAAGGCGAAAATCCCCATTAATGTACCAGTACAAAATAAATGCCCAGTCTTTGGAAGCGGTAATATCTGTCAAGTATCTGGGGGTGACTATTCGAAATGATCTCAAATGGAATGATCAGATTACACAAGTAATTGCATTTATTGGTAGAATCCTGAAGCGATGCAGTCCTTCAACAAAGGAAATTGCTTACAATACGTTAGTTCGTCCAGTATTGAAGTATTGTCCGTCTGTATGGGACCCTTACCAGTTGGGCCTGATTCAAGACATTGAGAAGGCCCAAAGAAGAGCGGCAAGACTCGTGACTGGTACATTTAGCCATCGCGAGAGCATTACAAATCTCATAGAAAGTCTGAAGTGGGACACACTTGCAGATAGACGGCCGGCTAAACGGTAGGGGCTGCTCACTAAATTCCGAAATCTGATCTTCGAGGATGTAGAGCATATATTATTACCACCAACTTTCAAATCGCGCAATGATCACCGTTCAAAGATAAGGGAACTCAGAGCTCGTACTGAGGCCTTCAGACAATCGTTTTTCCCTCCCGCGAGTGAAGCATAAGGGGGGAAATATGACTTTGGCGCAAATTGTGCCCTACGCCACACACCGCCTGGTGGCTAGCGGAGTATATATGTAGATGTAAGAACTCAAAGCATTTCTAACAGTTTCGACCGCAATTTCTTGTTCTCTTGTAACTAACTTTTCTCAGTATGTGCTTTCCTTAAAAATGGAGACAGTTTCCGCACATTATGCTCACAAATCAGTGTAGATTGTTGACTCCACCCTTTGTTCAAATGTGTGTGAAATCTTATGGGACTTAACTGCTAAGGTCATCAGTCCCTAAGCTTACACACTATTTAACCTAAATTATCCTAAGGACAAACACACACACACACACCCAAGCCAGAGGGAGGACTCCAACCTCCGCTGGGACCAGCCGCACAGTCCATGACTGCAGCGCCTTAGATCGCTCGGCAAATTCCACGCGGCACTGCACCCTTTACACTAGTTATTGCTATTTACTTTGTCTTATTTGTGGTGTTGTAGCAGCTGTTGCATGTGTTTCACATATTCCGTTGAGGCGTGTGTTTTCATGTGAAGTGTTTTCATAGGGCACATTCACTTGTTTGTTGTGGTATGTTATCCCGCGAAAGCCGCGGCATCCGCCATTAAATTCTTAGCGCTGACCCATCACGATTAAGATGCTCGCTCGCTATTGGTGCACATACATACATACATACATACATACATACATACAATACATACATACATACATACATGTTCCATACATCGTGAATATGACATTTCGTAATCATGTGGAACGTGTCACTTTAACAGAACTTTTTTTTGCACAAAATACTTAAATAAGTTTTTTTCAGCTACTGCTTCATATCTAAGACTTCATCTGTTGAGTACGAGCAGTCGTCATTCAGAAATTCTTTTAATTTGCTTTTAAATATTGGTTGGCTATCTGACCGGCTTTTAATACTATTTGGCAAATGACCAAAGATTTTTGTGGTAGCATAATTCATCCCTTTCTGTGCCAAGCACGCTACCAGCTTAAAGTTTGATTTCCACAGCTGTCAGCTACGTAAACTATGTTTACATTCAACAAGACGTCATGTTACGACATGCTCAAGACCAAGTGCGAGTTTATTTGGCTCTTACAACAATAAATGGACAAAATTATAGCTTTTGGTATTTGTTGCCAGGCTCTGACGTGCTTGCTTTCGTGAAGTATGGAAAGAGACGGGTTATTTTGAGTATAAAAAATCGAAATTCACTGTTAAAATTACGCAAAGTCTATCTCTGAGAACCGTTTTCCTTCTCAGAGTTCAATGTACAAGAGGTGAATTTGTGAGGTAATCTGGTCGTCTCCAAGGCTACACGCATAATGCTTCCCAGTTGCTTGCAACAGTAACGCTGACCACTCCAAGGTCAACCGTTGCCAAGAACCTAGAGGCTGGTATCCGGCGCGTGGGGATGGCCGTGATGACGGGGGACAGTACGCCCACGCCTTTGCGTGGCTGCCCGCTCGCCTCTTCTCTGCTCTGCTCACCCGTCCTCTGTTAATTGCGTCCCCGTGCTGGCTCAGCCGCGGCTAGCGGCCGGCCTTGTTCCAAGAAAAGGACACACACACACACACACACACACACACACACAGCTGTGCCGCACAATGGCATCGAGAGCACAACGGAGTCTGCGTTCTATCGATAACAGAGCAATATAACTGCCAAACACGAGAACTCAGTAGCAGAAACTGACCTAAAATGACGTAACAGCACGAGACGGCGTAGTGACATTTTTCAAAATCTCAGGTGACAGGATAGTAATCTGACATTTACTCGAATGCTTATAATGGCTGCACGACATTTACCGGCCGTTTCACTTTTCCTGCTTCTCTGCAGTGAAGTGCCAAAGTTAAAAGCTCTTTCACAGACATCAAAATCAATATTCACGTTCAGAAACATTTCATTCATGCACATAAACGTTTGTGCAAACGTTATTTCCCGGTGGGATTTAGTACTGAGCGGAGGATTTTACACTGGTAAGTTTTTCTACCTGCAGTAAGATTTTGCTTGTTGTTCTGTTAATTTTAGAGGTTATGGCCCGAGTTTACATTGCAGAGGATAACATGACATCACTGACTTTTCCACTGCTCCATCACAGACTATATCAAGTGTTCAAAAACAGTATCTCTATTAATAAAAATACATTAACAAAGGATGGAACAACGGAGACCTTAGGACCCTGGAATAGGTCGGTCCTAATCCGTGGTCTAGGCGCCGTCCAAGGGGGGCTATGGGAGGAAAGACACGGGGACGGTACAACGTTTGTTCCCCAATGGTGATGCTATGTTCCAAGGCGAAAGGGACCCTGTTCACCTAACTCGAATCTTCCAGGATTGGTTTTGTGATCACGAGGATGAATCGTTGCGTCTTCCTGGCCTGCACAATCACCAGATCTCAGAACTGAGCTTCGATAGGGTTCTTCGAGGAGAAGTAAAACTCCGTCATCGTTACCTGACTGCCACTATTTTACAGGATGAAATGTGTAAGAGTCCCCGGAAAAGCGTACAGGACCCGTATCTATTCCGAGAAGACGAAGCTGGTTTGAATGCCAACATGTTTTGTACACTGTGATGGACGTGGAAATGTGTCCTGTTTTTTCTTTTTAACGTACTTTCGCCCAACTCCTGTATATGTCCCAGTGATGATGAAATGAATCATATTGTCTTTTCATTCATGAGACATTTTCAGAAAATCACTTCGATCTATTTATGATTACATATATTTGACATTTCTGTATATTACAGATGACAAGCTCTGTCATTATACGCAAATTCTAGTGCTTCACGTGACTTTCACATCGATCCTACTCATTGTGGTACGCTGAGGAATGGTTTTTGCACTAAGAAATTTGACACATGGTACATAGCAATTACGTGGAGCAAATTCACCATTGGTTCTGTGGTTAACTATCGTGCGACACATCCAGCCCAACTGGTAGTGAAAGGGTTAAAGCACCTTTGATATATTAAGTGCTTCAGCCGGTACTAATAGCATGTGATTGCGCCAAGCAGAGCAATAGATTAGCACTGGCTCAATTTAATTCTTGTACCACTGCGAAAATGAGTAAAATAGATACTGGTGACGGTGCATTGAAAAACAGCCGAAATCGTTAAAACTGAACAAAGATCCAGGGCTTGAAGGAATCCCTATCAGATTCTATACGGAATCTGACGTGGACTTAGGTGTTCTCTTAACCAAAATATACCGAAAATTCCTCTAACAAAATTGTGCCCAGTTGTTGGAAGAAAGCACAACTCATGTCCCTCTACAAGCAGGTAGCTGAAGTGACCCAGGAAATAACGTAGATTATGTCGAATATCCTTGACATTCGTCTATTGTTGAAATTTTAGACGTATTCTGAGGTCAAATGTTGTGACGTATCTCTGACGGAAGGGCCTCCACCTTGGCAACCAGCAAAGATCCCGACAACAGATCCTGCGAAGCCCAACTCGCGCTTTTTTCATTTGACACACTGAAAGCCATGGATGAAGGTTGTCGGCAGGTGTCATGTTTCTTTACTTCGAAAGGCGCTTGACACAGTACCACATATACGCTTATTATTGAAAATACGGTCACGTGGGGGACAAGCGAGATTTGCGACCAGTGTGAGAATTTCTTAGTGAGAAGTACACAGCATATTATCTAGGATGGAGAGCCATCGACACATGTAAAAGTAATTTCAGGTATGCCCCAGGGAATTATGTTGGGACTCTTGGTGTTTATGATGTATATGAATGACCTTGCAGACAATACTGAAAGTAATCAGATTTTTGAAGGTGTCGCCGTTTCCTATAATGAAGTACTTCTGAAAAAAGCTGCACACATATTCAGTCAGATCTTCATAAGATTTCAAAGTCATATGAAGATTGGCAACATACTTTAAATGCTCAGAACTGTAAAATTGTGCACCTCTCAAAATATAAAACTTCGTATCCTATGACTAATACCTATGAGTCACAGTTGGAATCGGAGAACTCATCGTATTTGTGCCTGTTGTATCAGGAACTGGAACAATGACAGTCTCAGTTGTAGGTAAAGGAGATGTCAAATTGTGGTTAGTTGGTAAAACATTAGGGAAACACGATCAGTTTACAAAGATGATTACACACTTATCACTCGTGCTACTCATCCCAGAATATTGTTCAAGCTTGAGGTATCCGTGTCATATAATACTGACACGGGATACTAACGCGTACGGAGGACAGCAGGATCACAAGTTTGTTTGACCCGTGGGAAGGCGCCTCAGATATGCTGAAAGAACTGAACTGGCAGATTCTTCAAAACAGACGCATACTGTCCCATGAAACGCTACTCAGAAAGTCTGTAGAACCAACTTTAAGTATTGAATCTAGGAGTGTACTACAACCTTTTACGTATCACCCCTATAGTGATTGCGAAGAAAAGATTAATTCAAGTGCCTACATTCGCATTTAAAAAATCATTCTTCCCGCTCTACAGTGTGTATGGAAGGGGAAGAAACCCTAATAACTGGTACAATGGGAAATAACCTCTGCCACGTAATTCGTAGTGGTCTGCTAATTGTTAAAAACCATTCCAAAGCCAAGATCTCACAACATATTTTTTATTGAAGACAACCGTTTTCTATAGTCTTGGCTGTCATCTTCAGTTCTTTAACATTTTTTGCAGTAGAACATGTTTATTTTACGCTGAACGTCATGCACAAGGTGTCAAGTGGATAAAACTCAGCCATTATAAACGTTCGTCATCTTTAAAGTGTTTAAAAACATACAGCACCTGGTCCAAAAGGCCACGTCCATCACATGTTGCTCACAGATGCTTGTTACATGATACAAATCTGGTACACTTCCTGCTTTAAATGGTGTACAACGTGTAACTCAAACAGAAAAATATTTTGAACGATCTTGGCTTTTGAATGGTTTTTAACAAAACAGATCGCCCTTCAGTACTCTCACAATGAGAAAATTCAGTCGGTCTGCTTATTACAGGTGTAGGTGTAGATATAGATGTAAAGCACTGAAACAGAGAGCTTCAGAAGAGAGAGGAAGTGAGAAAATGTAATAGAGACCAGGTAACCAAAGATGACAGGGTGAACACATTTTTGGAATTTTTGTTGTGTCAAAGAGCATTTCATATATGCTAACGCTACTGTAGAAACACTGCCGTAGTGTGAAACTGCGTTACACAAATTATACGGGCCTATGTCATTTGTGAAATACAAATAAAATTTTAGTACGTCGTTTTGAGCCAGCTTCAGCTAAAGTGACTCCAGCGCCAAGTCTGACTAGTTCACCATTTTGCGGAGGCGCTTCTCCTCGCGAGGGTAAAGAAACATCGACAGAATTGTGCAGTCAGACAATGGAGGGGATACGTCCTTCGAGACAGACTGTGTACCAATGTCCTGGGTTTCCGTACCAAAACTATGCGCCGTGCCTTATGAAGTAAGGCAGTAAGACGTTGCACGTAACGCAGCAACTAGATGGTGAGATTCAGCTTCACAATCACAGCTTCGCTGGCTGTGTGTGGTTAAGAAACTTGGCAGAACGGAGGTTAACTCTCCCTTTCTCATTGTTTCATAATCAATCGTAAGAAACAAAACTGACAACACAATCGGCCACGTCACCAAGTTGTACATTTGACGTTTCATCCACAGATTTGAGGAGCTGTGCGCTAATAGTTCCGAGTTGCGCTCAGGGAACAAATGCTCTTTATTAAGTGTAAATTTCAACATCCGTTCTACACACGTTAACTGATCTGTCAACTTTTTTTTCCTTTTTCCCCAAAATAAGAAGTTGTGCTTGCAGCGATGTCGTGTTACTAACAAATCGAAGGCGTGTTTTCCACAACCTGATTGTTACTGTCAACTTGCCTCTGTCCTCCTTATACCCACTTTTGTACATGTCAAATATAGTCCAAGGTCGGCCGAAACTACTTCGTGTGATACTGTTTTATTCAAATGTTTCACCTTTGCTATTGATATTCACTTACAATAATTTTTTTTTAAATTTCGTAAAATAACATTTTGCATTATCGTTATTTGTGTTATGTTCCTCACATTTAAAGAAGCCAGTACAAGAATTTGAATTTTGATTTCCTTTGAAACATGAACGAGAGGAAGCTGATGATACAAGGTAATATTCAGCATGTGTACTACAGGTAGACGAATACATTAATGACAACGGCAGCCTGAGAACAGCGGTAGGAGCGAGCTGTCTGATCCAAAGTCCCGCAGAGCATCTACGGAATGCTACAGTCGACCACTGGTTAACTTTGCCCTGCAATGAAATCTGTAACAGTTGTCTGCTGCCCTCTAGAACCTGCCAGTGTACACGGAGGTCCAACTGGTTCGATCACAGTTTTATAGTTTCGCAGCAGACATTTTTTAGATTCAGTTCTAACGCGGAAAACGTAAGTGCCTATTCTCATTAGTATTTCACGCACACAATGTCGAAAAAACATCTTCGCAGCATAGTAATTAATTCTAGCCAAGTTGTTTGTACCCTGCCCATAGTAGCGTACTCAGTAAGTACTACGGCGTGTCGTTGCTCCATGGCCTTCCCTGTGTAATGTTCGAAGATAACAACCGCCCCTTATTTGTCCCATACAAGGCCACTACTACTTTCAAGCCATAGGTAGCTGATATGAGCTGTTCCAGCTGACGTTTACTGCTTGTATCTATAATAGCACAACATTCCTTTTCCCTTCGCCAGCAGCTTTCAATGCACGTTGTTAAATTCAGTATAATGAAACGACGTTATCAACATAGTTCCCTACGACACGGCACGCCAAAATTTTACAACACATTCTATCTTCCAGTGGTGCTGTTCCTATATACCCCGTGAGAGACCCTCTAGTGGCTGTATTAAAAAATCATAGGAGAAAACCTAAGTTCATTGCAAACTGGAATTGGATATGGAGGCGTGTTCACATATGCTAATGCTTAGGACGACCGCTCGCGTCGAGCAGTGCACACGGGTTCGATACTAAGCTCGAAACAAGTCTTTTCAAGGTCTTGCAACGTAAGGAGCTTTTTTATGGTAGACGGACAGATATTATTCTCGGTAGTAGAAAATCATTTGCACCTATATAAAATTATTACGTAATTCAGTAAAATGAATCAATACCTAATAGCTCGTACAATCTGGTATTCCTCATAAAAATAGTGTCATGTGCGTCAGTGCAAATCATATTTGACGAAGAAAGAACGTGCACACACGTGACAGGAACGGGAAACCCCTCCAACGTCCGTTCTTCAGCAGATCGGCTGAACAAATAAAAATCGTATAGTAAGTACGTGTTCCCCCACTTGTTCGATTTCCTCTCGTTTACGACCGTGAATCACCACCTCAGTACTTTCGAACAGGATGCGCTACAGGAGTCGCTATTCGACGTGCCAATAACTACTGGCATGCATCCAGACTCGTGGTTCTATGGCAGATACCATCTTCTGAGTACATAGTTTTCCAAAATTTTATAACCACCAAGTTTCTGTAGCAAGCACAAGAAGAGGTACACAGGGAAATGTTTTCTAGAATTCATTAGGCCCGCTGTTAACAGGAGAACGACGTACGAACTGACATCAGAAAAAAGAAAAGGAGTGTGTTTCCGACGAAGATCCTAGTCAGCTGGGATTCACGAAAAAATTTCCTTTCCTGTCAGGCACTCGAAGTGCCGAAACATATAAAAAGAAAGCATCGGTCGACATGATAGGCGTGTAGCCGCAGTGACCCCATGAAAAGAGCATAGGCAGTTGGCGTAGATCATCATGTGAAGAGGAGTCGACGTCGCGACCGATTTTTTCATCGTCACCCGAATCTCAGGCGACATCTATCAACAAACGATGACACTAAAACATTTGGCGATATAAAGCTATGTGATGGGCACTTACTCCTTTAGAAGGGAGCAGGGGGCAAAAACGGTAATAATCTTCACTGTTTTTTCTACAAGACCTACGGATCTTAAACAACACTGCGATTATTAATTTCCGCTACAAACTAAACCTGAAGTCTCGTTATTTAATTACGTCATATGTTGACGATACAATGGCTTGTACGTTGTTACGCATAATGATATATAGAGTCATCAAGGGCACTCCAATGAAGGAAATCAGAGACACAATGCAGAGAGAAGGCAAAAGAGGTACCGTTTAGGTTACTGGAGATAAATGGTAACAGTAGAGCCGTGCAAATTGCAGACGCTCTGGGCAGCTGTCCCAGGCGAGAAGTTTCACTTCAGAGAATTAACTGATAACTCCATCCACCGCCTAGACGCTGTCGTAAGGCGTCGCTGTAGAAGATGGCCACGAAAAGGCACGTCTTAGCAGAGGCAGCGAGCTCGATACTTGTTCCTGAGAACTGCAACGTCAGTGGGTTTACACAGGTTACAGTGCTACTACAAAAGCCCCAGCCGCAGAAGGAATTACGGTAGGGCCAAGTGACGTAAAACACTGTTGTCGCTGGCCGTAATAAGAGTGGCGGTGACATTTAGCTTTCAGCTGAACACTGTTGATACCAAAGTTGGAGTTTGTTAACAGAAAATTCAGAAGCATTCCTACCTAACTAGTAAGAGCAGGGGAGGAATCTAAATGTGATTCGCCAGATGCGCCCTGAAGGTGCAGAACGACTCGCCAGACTAGTCGAAACCTGTCAAGTGCCGCTGGATTGGAAGGGAGAACTGGTGCGCCGCCACGGTCCCTTAAAAACCCATGTTTCTACAGGGTGTCCAGAAAAGGGCTCCCTGATTTCAAAATTAAATACCTCGAAAACAAGGATCGATAGAGAAATGCAGTAAACGGTATGTTTATTGTGAAAGCTGTAAGAAGTTTATACAGCAGTTTGAAATAATAGTTACAAAAGCTGCTAACAGATGGCGCTGTACGCTGTACAGCTCATATCAGCATACATAAGTGAAATAATCGTACGAAAACAATCTTTGCAAACAATCAAATCACAATGTTTTCAAAATGTTCACCATCGACACTACAGAGGTGGCGCAAACGAAGAATGAAATTCGCCATCACATTTCGTAGTGTCTCAACCGAAATGGATTCACATGCCACAGAGATCGCCGATTCAAACTCGTCCAGCGTGGCGGGATGCTTCGCGTAAACCATGTCTTTCACTGTCCCCCACAAAAAAAAGTCACAGGCAGTCCAATCCGGCGAATATGGAGGCCAATCCGTGCCTGCACCAGTAAATTTGGGATATTCCAAAGCAATGACTCGATTCCCGAAGTATTCCTCAAGAAAGTGAAACACTTGTTCGATCTGATGTGGTCGGGCTGCATCTTGCATAAACCATTCAGTACCTGGTCGATCCTCTAACGCTTGCTGTGGGGCGACAAATTGTTCCAAAATTGCAACGTAACGTGCACCAGTGACCGTTTCTCGAATGAAAAACGGGCCAATAATGCCTCTGCTGCATGCTGCAGCCCACACAGCAACTTTAGGAGAATACAGGGGTTTCGCTTCACACCAATATTGCTTTTCGGAACCCCAAAATCGCCAGTTCTGCTTATTCACGTATCCATTCAGGTGGGAGTGTGCTTCATCTGTATACCAGATGCAGCCAACATCAAATCCTTTACTATCAATCATTGTGAGCATCTGATTAGCAAAGGCAACCCTTTGTTGCACAGCTCGTACGGGCATGGCCTGTTGAGTATGAATTTTGAATAGAAACATGTGTAGGCTCTTTCTCACTATTTTCTGCGTGCTGGAACGCTTCAAACCAGTCTAAGACGCAATTCTACGGACGGATGACATTGGATTTCGCTGAATAACTCCAGAAACTGTGGCGATATTTTCAGGCGTAACTGCGGTTTGCTTGCGGCCAACATGCCCCACTAGATCGTCAGTTACGCTGCCTGTTCGTTGAAATTTTGCGAAGAGCGTACGAATGGTTTTCGCATCGGGTCCTTTTGGAACATTAAATCGTGCTTGAAAACTTCGCCTTGTTGCTGTAGGACTCTCTTATAACCTGTGGTACTCTAGCACCAGAAAAACGCGTTGTTCACTGGAGTACATGGTTTTAATCTCTTCCTTCGGTACGCTAACTTCCTTTCACGTTTCAATAGTGGAACTGATCGCTCTGGGCTTCGGATCACTATTTATACTAGGCATTACGTATGGCGATTACAGCGCCATCTGTTAGCAGCTTTTGTAACTATTATTTCAAAGTGCTGTATAAACTTCTTACGGCTTTCACAATAAACATACCGTTTACTGCATTCCTCTATCGATCTTTATTTTCGAGATATTTAATTTGGAAATCAGGGAGTCCTTTTCTGGACACCCTGTACATTCAGAGTGAGTTCTCAGTCAGACCGCTGAGGCGACTACTCCGTGTCGCTCGTGGCCAGCCTCGGTAAGTTCCGACAAGTCTGTTTTCCTCACTTGCTGTGCTGCTCTCAAGTTCGTACTTGAGTGCTGCCAGTGTTCGCTATTTCTGCTAGCACCTGTTCCCGTGGCTTCAGACACTGACTTCTGCTGTGCAACCAACTGCCTCCTTGGCTCTTTTTCTAATGCTTAGAATTAGCCTCCAGTGTAGTAGTTAGTCTGATGGCAAATGAAAAGTGTTAATCAGACTCCTGAATTCCACAAGTTTCCTGCTGCAAGCAATCTACCGAGTTCCAGAATCTGCATCTCTCCTAGACGCCCTGTGGCAGTGCGTGGCGCTGATCCAAGTCATCCGCCTCCCTTCACTGGGAATTTGTCTTCATGCATTTGCTCCTCACCGTTCGGAAATTGCAGACAAACCACAAACGCCGTAACTTCCCTCTATCCTGAGCCAGGACACGACTGCAAGATGTGTAACCCTTATTATTACTGTGCAAATATTAAACTATGCATTCGTTCACTGGTCGTTGAATATATTTGCTACAGCGAGTGCAATATATCAAAGGAACAAACCAGAAGTAAATATCAGAATTATGTCGTTTCCAGTGCCATTCTATATTGGAAGTATGACCTGACATTTCTGCAGTAACTGGTGGTCTGGCACTCAGTATCTATACTTAACTACATAAGAAAAACGAAATATGTCCATTCAAAATAACTAGACGCTATATTACTACAACAATGCAACTAATGTTTTACTCTCTCCCATGTTACATTATCCAGTCCATTGGAAGTCTTCCTGAGAGGAAATGGTTTTTCTCCGAACGGGAGATGACCACCATGTTGGCCGGCCGGAGTGGCCGAGCGGTTCTAGGCGCTACAGCCTGGAACGGCGCGAACGCTACGGTCGCAGGTTCGAATCCTGCCTCGGGCATGGATGTGTGTTATGTCCTTAGGTTAGTTAGGTTTAAGTAGTTCTAAGTTCTAGGGGACTGATGACCACTGCAGTTACGTCCCGTAGTGCTCTGAGCCATTTGAACCATTGTGAACCACCATGTTGTCAAGAACGCCTTCCTGGTATCACATCGGTATCCTAAAACCCCTTAGAGTGGCGCTTTGCCATCATTCACACCACATCCAGATAAATTGACAGTACACTCAAATCCGACCTCAATAGAGACAGTATTTTTTTCGGCTGCAATGAACACTTCACCACCTAAGGTGTCTAATCTGTGTGTACGATGTAACTCGTGCGGCATCACGTATCAATGCCACCCCACAGGCGTCTCATAGTTGGTAACGGAATTGCAAGTTCTGGTCAGATGCCGATAGCAGTCGTGCAGGATTTGGGGGACCCAGAGTCGCACGCCTGCGTAGACACGACTCCAGCGGCTCTGGGCTACGAATGCCCTGACGCCACTTAGTCGTTGCTCTGACACCATCGTTCATGCTTTCGTTCTGAGAGCTTCCCCCTTATTACTGTTGTATGAGCTGGACTCTCTTGCTGCGTTATTTGTAATAAGTTTTCGTGCGCTCGGAGAAAAACAAGTTAAATAAATCTTCTGTTTACAATGTTATTTTGTTCACTGATCATTTCTGCTCCCCTCCACCTTTCCTACGACTGCAGCTGCTTCAACACTCTGTAGCCACCTCTCCTTACCGTTTTGTACGAAGTCGTACACAACGCGTTTCACGACCACTAATCGTAGCACCAGCTGCACCCAATTACGCGAGTCGTCTACGCCATCTGTCCCATTGGAATGTGAAAAATATAACCTACAGTTTATCTCACGGATAATGACAAGGATTAAAGCACTGTGCACAAAATCTTTTTGTTTTCATGTGCATTTGAGGATGGCTCGACAGGACACGTCATGTTAGCGAGGGTACCATACAATAAATACTTCAAACTGTATTTTTGTGTAGAACCATGGGTCAAGTAATGAACAGCGTACAAAACGAAAGTAATTTTTTGCCTGTAGCACGAAATGCGGACCTTGCCACCGGGAGTTGGTGATGTTCCCCCTGATGAATTCTCGGCAATCGTCCACAGTGACGTGTCAGAAATGGTACGGCACCACTAATGCACTGCAATGTACAAGACTCTACACGCTAACATTCAGATTAAGTATACGACTAGGAGAATCAATGCGCGTTACATATTCTTAGGAGGAGAACTATCAATGACTTCCAATGCGAGTTGGGAGCACGGCCTAGTGGCTACTTACGAAAGGTCAGAGACCGGACAGTCCCTTCTCTCGCAGACAAACAAAATGCGTCTCCCTCGCCGCCCTCGGTAACCCAAGTTCTGTACAGCGCGGCGCTCGGCAGCCTCCGCGTTGCCCGCGGTCCCCGGCTGAGTGCCGGGCGGCGACCGGACTGCTGCCCATCAGCGAGTACGGCGCCGCTAACTGACAGCCTGCACAGGCGTACGCACCCAATCAGGCGGTCTGTACTGCATCTTATAACAGCAGCTTGTTTCTTTAAAGGAATCTGTTCTCTTTAATAAATTAACGGCCTAAAGTTTATAACACAAAGTATCACTTGCATAATTTGTCGTTAACAGCGATACGGTCGAAAGAGCACTTTCATAACATAACGAACACGACGAAACAACAATGTAAATTTTTTAGTTGACATTCACGTCGTTTTTACAGTTTCGCAGGCATTGTGCTGTGCCAACATCCGTTTCTCGCATGATGATATGCGTCACAAATATATGCTCCTATAATGTGGCAGATATAGAATACAAGTTGATTATTGAGTTGTTACTGTAAAGAGCAGTTGAACGGAATGGACAGTGCCTTGAAAGAAGGATATAAAATGATCATCAACAAAAGCAAATCGAGGATAATGGAATGTAACCGCATTAAGTCGGGTGATGCTGAGGGAATTAGATTAGAAAATGAGACACTTAAAGTAGTAAAGGAGTTCTGCTATTTGGGGAGCAAAATAACTGATGATGGTCGAAGTAGAGAGGATATAAAATGTAGACTGGCAATGGCAAAGAAAGCGTTTCTGAAGAAGAGAAATTTATTAACATCGAAGATATATTTAAGTGTCAGGAAGTCGTTTCTGAAAGTATTTGCATGGAGTGTAGCCATGCATGGAAGTGAAACATGGACGATAGATAGTTTGGACAATTAGAGAATAGAAGCTTTCGAAATGTGGTGCTACAGAAGAATGCTGAAGATTAGACGGGTAGATCACATAACTAATGAGGAAGTGTTGAATAGGATTGGGGCGAAGAGAAGTTTGTGGCACAACTTGACTAGAAGAAGGGATCGGTTGGTAGGACATGTTCTGAGGCATCAAGGGATCACCAATTTAGTATTGGAAGGCAGCGTGGAGGGTAAAAATCGTAGAGGGAAACCAAGAGATGAATACACTAAGCAGATTCAGAAGGATGTAGGCTGCAGTAGGTACTGGGAGGTGAAGAAGCTTGCACAGGATAGAGTAGCATGGAGAGCTGCATCAAACCAGTCTCTCTACCGAAGACCACCACCACAACCACCACCACCACCACCACCACCACCACCACCAACAACAACAACAACAACAACAACAACAACAACTGTTAAAGTTAAACGCAGACCGAAGAAAAGAGCTGGAGAAAGGGGTAGCCTTCCTCCTACCTGTTATTTAGCGTCAAGTACGAGCTGTGTCCCGTCTTTGGCTGTGACAACACTTTGTGCTGTGTATTGTTCACTTTCTGTTGTTATAGATGAAGGGAAGGAGAACAACCCGTTGCCATTACATAGCTTATTACTAGCAAACAGAGATCACCGTCTACAGCATTGCAATACGCCTTTACTTTGGCGCGCAAATACTCTACCGTCTTAGCTACCTAGGCATGACTCAGCGACCCGACCTCGTAGCTTTATTTCCTCCGATATTTCTCACACGCATTCCAGACTTCAGCGTTCCGGCATGTAGTTTTACTCTTTCAGATAGTTTCAAATCAGCGCACTATCCACTGCGGAGTGATGATTCATTTCGATAACGATTTTTTAAGCTGTGGCTAAGCCATTTCTTCACTGTATCCTCTTTTCCAGGAGAACTAATCCCGCGGTATACGAGGGCTATCCGAAAAAACACGCGTTTCGGTCTACCGCGGCGGTTGCCGGGGGTGCAGCCGCCGTCTTTGTGTCTTAATGCTCCTAAACTCAGTACGCATCCAGCGGTCGTAGCGTGTGGTTTGGCTCTGCTACTTTGCTTTCTCTGCCGCGTTAAAATATGCGCTGCAGTGTAAAATCCCTCCATTTCTGTAGTGCGTTCTGTGATTAGATGTATGTTGCCAGAAAAGATGCAAACCAACTGAAATTCATTGCGAACTTTGTGATCTGTATGTAAAATGAATAATGAGCGAAAGCCGAGTGAAGTAATGGTGCGTTAATTTCAAAAATAGCCTTACCAATGTTATCGATGAGGGTCACAGTGGTAGAACTAGTCTTGTGCTGACCAACTGGTGATGAAATTGAACGACAAAATTCTTGAAAACTGTCGTTTCACGATTATGGAAAATTGCAACATTTTCCCTAAATTTCACCGAGTTTGGCGCATGAAACTATGGCGGAGAAAATTTGTTATTACAAATTTTGTGCTAGGTTGGATCCCAAAATCCTAACGGAAGACAACAAATAACAGATTGGCTGCAACACTGACATTCCTCGAAGTTTACGAGAAAAATGGTAGCAAACTTATCGATCGTATTGTAACTGGGGACGAGACTTGGATGAAGCATGTCAACTGTCGAACAAAAAGGCCGTCCATGGAATGGAAACACTCAAATTTTCCCAAGAAACCAAAGAAGTGTTTGCAAACGTTGTAAGCAAAACTACTGTGTTTTGGGAATTTAAGGGACTGATTCTCGTTGCTTTCCATGAACTTAGCACAACAGTTGACTCAAAGAGGTTTTGTCAAGCACTGGCAGAGTTAAGGCGGGCGACACAAAATAAGTGTCGAGCAAAACTTAGCGCAGAAGTTTGTTTTTTCCTTTTTCCCTTCACGTCCACACTCGGCCAATCGTGCTGAAAGCTCCTACGGGGTTTTGGATGGGAGGTGTTTGATCATCCACCACACAGCCCTCATTTGGCACCGGGCGACTACAACACCTCTTCCCAGCAACGAAGACATGGCTCGCTGCACAACGCTTTGATACTGACGCCGAAATGCATGCCGGTATAAACCATTGGTTGCAATCGCAGGCGGCAAAGTTCTACGCAGACGGTATTGAAAAACTTGTGCCTCAATTCAATGGAGATTATGTAGAAAACCAGCTTAAGCTTGTACCTTTAAAATGTAAATATAAGTAATAAAATTTGATTTCTCCTTTTAGCTGCCTTTTTTTTATTTCAGAAGGTCTGTTGCTTTTTGGATAGGTCTCGAATACAGGAGAGCTGAAGCGAAGAGAGAAGGAATTACTGGCAGAAACAGAGCTGTGACTGCGGGTCGTGACACGCCTGGATAGCTATCGTTGCCTCCAGAAAACAGAGGTTCCTCATTCGAGTGCCCGTACGGCACACGGGCATATCCGCCAGGAAATTTAAAATCAGCGTACATTCCGCTGCACAGTGATAATGCATTCTGACTTTTAAAATAGTTTTTCTCATTGTAAAAATCAGGAACAGTATACTGACAATCGGTCGGAAAGCGCCAAGGCAGAAAACGCAAGAAGCGTCGCGAACCGTGCAGACACAACATCGTCGACGACAGTCCGTAACTCACAGTGCCCAAGAGAGACTCTCCACACACGGCATCGACTTCGTATTCGGAAGAACAAGTTCCTATAACCCCGTTAGTCTTGCAGGCAACCCCCTACTGAACTAGGCTCGCCGCAACGTGCGGGATGGTGTTTATGAACCCCACAGCTAGAATACGGGTTCCAATGGTTGGCAAGAATAGACTGGTTTCTGGTGCAATTTGGCAGAAATTCAGAGGTGAACTGTTCGCAGGGGACATTTTTCTGCTGGAATGTTGTCTTTAAAAAAATGGATGAACATAGCGTGTTGGCTGTTCCACGTATCATTTGTGATGTGCAATGACGTACAAGGAGTTCCACATAATGCCGTATGAACAATGTCCCATTCAGAGATATCACCGAACTGTACTGCATCCTACTGGAAATAGGAGTCTATCGCCTCTTATGCTATCGACGCTCTGGTTTCCTGTCATCGGCGACCACCAACATGTCTCGCGAATTACGCAGCTGGTCTTTATCAATTATGTGAATGTATAACACCCGAAGTTATCTGTCAGATCTGAAACATGTGATTGGAAAACTTTTCACCTTCGAAGTAGGCTTATACATCCCAAAGGGTGGAGAGACGATTTTCCATAGCATGCCAGATAGAATGTTGTCGGTCTGGCACTGAAATGGCGAGCGTTCAATATGTAATGTCACTCCGTCTACTCGACAGTGAAGCAATGCACGTGTAACGGCGGATACTTAGTCAAGGAATAGTATGCGTCTATTACCGATGTTCTTCGTCGTTGTGCAAGTATGGTAGTTGGTTGGAATAGTTTTGCCCCTCTCTAACCACAAATGGAGAGAAGCTTTATATCTGGGCTTACTACTGTGTGTCTTTGAAACTCATATTGCTGTAACAGGACTAAACAAGACTTAAAATGAAAAGTATCTGGCGCAGTCTATTATGGAGGGTACAGTTATTGAAGCTATTCGTGCTGCAATCCCAGCTAACCAACGGTGAACCTATGGCATACTCATTGTATGGAGGAGTTCGACTGATCAATGCGGCGGTAATATTATTTGGATGATGTTGAAACCGCCTACTAATTTTTTGACGCTGAGAAGTGACCCAGAAATAGCGTGAAGATGTAAGATCCTCCCACCGTAGGAGTACTTATTAAACCATTCGCGATTCAGCCTCACAAACAACACTATATTTCGCATGTTTTTCACTCGCTAGCATTAACATGGGGTAAGCTATAGGGAAAAACGGGTAATATACGGTGTGTACAAGAACAAAGGGGAAACAGTACAACTCTAATACTGTCGCTGGCTGCACTTCAACCGACCGCTCCTCTGCGAGCAAGTCACTAGACCTACCGCAAGATGCCGCTGTAGCTCGAAAAGGTATTAATTATTTATACTGTTTCATTATTTTAAATATGTTTTACAATTCCACACATTTTAGTACATTGTTTGTACAACCTGTGGCGCTAAAGACATAGTTTATTATAGATCGCCGCCGCCGCCGCCGCCGCCGCCGCCGCCGCCGCCGCCACCACCACCACAACAAAAAAAAACAAAAAAACAACAATTTTCAAACGAGCGGAAAACTCGAACTAAGGCCCGGCCATTGTGTAGCACCGTCACGTTGATGCAGCACGCACAGCTAGTGGAGGCAGTAATGGTATACACTCCCGTATTATTACAAGTGTAGCGGTGGTTTGACTAGTGTATGTTACTGGCAAAGAGTCAATTCAGGGAGCTGTATAGAATGCCTAGAAGGTTTTGGGAATGTGTTTCATTTAATTTTAATTTAGCACTTTTCCTACGGCACGTATAAAATGCCTAGATATTTTAAACTTGTCCTTGGAAATGTATAAAATTTCTTTGTATTTTACAAAATGGTAAACTAATACATACAAAATATGTAATTACATTTTAATAATATTTTAAACTACGAATTTGCATATTTAATGAAATCTAAATTAAAACATGAAAATTATTGCAGTTGTATGTGTCTGCAAATTGGCATAATATCATGAACTAGCTATGATTCAATAGTTTTTTTATCTATATGGGAAACAGAGAATAAGATAACCTGAAGATGTCTAAATAAGGCGAAACGTGCCGTTGAAAAATAAAAAATAAAATAAAATTGCAACCAAGACTGTTTTTAACCAATACTGTTAAGCACTGGTTTGCTGTATGCCACAGATGGACTGGAAAAATTTCACCAATATCAATATGCAATAAATAACTGAAAACATATTTTAACTATATTACAGTGAACATATACATCAAGTGGTATACTACTTCCTCGGATGTCCTTGTTTTAAGATGCTAACGTAAGTCGTCTAATACATGTAAATTGTGGCCCTGTGATCTGATATAAACAAATATTAGCCCCTCCAAATAATGAGTAGTGAATTGGTAGAATAAAAAAATTAAACAGGGAATTACAATTAATTCAGTTTAATACACTAAAATGCGCATTAAAGCATCTGACAAACATTGACAATACGAAGCTATCAACTTGGTATCTTTGGATAAAAGGTCGGGGGATTTGGTTCTAATAATTATGTCCCAGTACAAAACAATAATATTCGCAAAGTCGTATCGTGATTACTGAAATGTGAATAGAAGTATTAAAAGATAGACATTGGTATATAAGGATATGCGTTTGCGTATGTGGCCGGAGTTGAAACCACGCTGATCATAAAACTCTGTAATCAAGTCTTCAGAGTGAAGCTTGAAACTTACTGAAACATAGTGAAAGTGGTTTGGCTGTACCTACAGTTCACCTCACTTTCGCGGCTAGACCTCACCGTGTTAATCTGCAGGTGGAGGCCGAAGTGGCAGTATAACCAATCACTGGTTTCGCACCAACAACCCGCGTCTGCGGCTAAGAGTGACTCAGCTCAAAGTATTTCTAAGTCCCCAGCTCATCTGCTCAAGGCGGCGCTCATCTGCTCGCCTGAGGAGGTGCGGAGCAGCTGTCTGCCCAAGGAGTAGTCTGCACGTGTAGATGAAGCGATTTTTTTCCGTCTGCTTCCGAAAAAGAAGACGAGGGTTTTTCCCTCTACGAACATGCAGATATCAAACAGTAACGGAATCACACTATTCAGGCTGGACGACGGGGAAGACGAGTTTAGTGGTTATCATAGGATACGAAATTTGGCACAATTTCACACAAAATAGGCAAAAAGCTAAGGACAAAAAAGGTAACGCCAGCATTCTTTATCCCACAGAATCTCAGCCGAAGACATAGAGAAGACATAGAGAAGGTAGCTTATGGAAACTGCGATGCCACTTGTGTATATTGCATCAGTTGCGCAAATTGTCCTGCGAGGTACATGGGGCAGACTGGCATACGGTTTGATATTAGTTTCCGAGAACACCATAGTCTGAGGAATTCGCATTCTACTATAAGTAGCCACTTACCTGATTCTGGCCACTCCGCAACGTGTGTAGTTAATAATTTAAAAGTCTTACACAGAGAAGTAAAGGGGCAGACAAACATTCTGGAAGAGACTGAAATTATGCAGAGTCTACAGCTATACCCTCAACACACACGTCACAGTCGGGTGGAGTTAAGACATGACAATACTCTCTCGAACTTAGATTAGCTTTCAAGGACATATGTTGCAGTTGTTCGACTGCTTGGTTTTGATCGTGGGTTTATTGTTACATGTTTTTGCGTCTGGTCTATTTGGTTTTAGCAATTTCTTCCCGTGGCTAACAGTGTAACGCTTCACAGCGAGGCGTTTGGGGGGCTGCTGTCCACCGCTTCCTGGTACGGAGTGCGTTTTCCTAACCATGGGCATTTTATCTTTTCTTGTTTCCTTATTTTGCTCTTTTCGCTGTAGGTGAACGCGCTTATCACGTGCCACTTTCTCAGCTGGTCAATACGTACTACGACGCCATGCTTGTTTTGGGTTAACGGTATTTTGAGAAGGTTGAGTCCCTCTCCTTCCCGTATCAGGGCTTAAATCTGTAACTGACGTGTGAGTATTTCATGTTGGTTGTCATGAACATAGACTATTAGGATGGGTATCTTTTCTTTTTTTATCGTAATGTCCATTGTACGATTCGCATCTTGTAGATGCACACCTGAAGATGTGATCTGGTATCACGAAACTCGTCAAGTTCATATGCAGCTGAAAGCGGTTTATTTCTGAAACATCACACTTAAGTGTGTGGCACGACGTTCATCGAACCGCCTTCAGACTATTTCTGTACCTTTCCACTCTGTAACAGCACCCGGTAGAAACAACACTTAACATCTTGCCGAACCATTTACTTTGAAGAAAGCGGTGCCCAAGCGGCTGGAAACGACGCGTGTTAAACGGGGCAGCGTGATGCGCGAGACAGTCGCAATAAAAGCCGCATGCGAATACCTGTCATGTAGCTATACGCTGATTTTTTTCACACGATACTGTTCTTGTTGAAGTAACCATTACTTCAAAATATAAATACACTACTTTCCATTAAAACTGCTACACCAAGAAGAAATGCAGATGATAACGGGTATTCATTGAACAAATATATTACACTAGAACTGAGATGTGATTACATTTTCACGCAATTTGGGTGCATAGATCCTGAGAAATCAGTACCCACAACAACCACCTCTGGCCGTAATAACGGCCTTGATACGCCTGGGCATTGAGTCAAACAGAGCTTGGGTGGCGTGTACAGATACAGCTGCCCATGCAGCTTCAACAAGATACCACAGTTCATCAAGAGTAGTGACTGGCGTATTGTGACGAGCCAGTTGCTTGGCCACCATTGACCAGACGTTTTCAATTGGTGAGAGATCTGTAGAATGTGCTAGCCAGGGCAGCAAGCGAACATTTTCTGTATCCAGAAAGGCCCGTACAGGACCTGCAACATGCGGTCGTGCATTATCCTGCTGAAATGTAGGGTTTCGCAGGGATCGAATGAAGGGTAGAGCCAAGGGTCGTAACACATATGAAATGTAACGTCCACTGTTCAAAGTGCCGTCAATGTGAACAAGAGCTATGGCGATGACGAACACACGCTTCCAATGCGCGTTCACCGCGATGTCGCCAAACACGGATGCGACCATCGTGATGCTGTAAACAGAACCTGGATTCATCCGGAAAAAACCGACGTTTTGCCATTCGTGCACCCAGGTTCGTCGTTAGGTACACCATCGTAGGCGCTCCTGTCTGTGATGCAGCGTCAAGGGTAACCGCAGCCATGTTCACCGAAATGATAGTCCATGCTGCTGCAAACGTCGTCGAACTGTTCGTGCATATGGTTGTTGTCTTTCAAATGTCCCCATCTATTGACGAGGAATCGAGACGTGGCTGCACGATCCGTTACAGCCATGCGGATCAGTTGCCTGTCATCTCGACTACTAGTGATACTAGGCCGTTGGGATCCAGAACGGCGTTCCGTATTACCCTCCTGAACCCACCGATTCCATATTCTGCTAACAGCCATTGGATTTCGAACAACACGAGCAGCAATGTCGCGGTACGATAAACCGCAATCGCGATAGGCTACAATACGACCTTTATCGAAGCCGGAAACGTGGTGGTATGCATTTCTCCTCGTTACACGAGGAGTCACAACAACGGTTCACCAGGCAACGGCGGTCAACTGCTATTTGTGTATGAGAAATCGCTTGGAAACTTTCCTCATGTCAGCACGTTGTAGGTGTCGCCACCGGCGCAAACTTTGTGTGAATGCTCTGAAAAGCTAATCATTTGCGTATCACAGCATCTTCTTCCTTTCGGTTAAATTTCGCGTCTGTAGCACGTCATCTTCGTGGTGTAGCAATTTTAACGGCCATTATTGTATTTACACATAACCAATAATAGATCATCTTGGGCGTTTTCAGGAGTGACTTCTTCAGAAGAAATGTATAAGAGGGTGATCAAAAGGTTTACGTTCGGAGATCGTATAGTCCACAATCGGTGTGCCAATCATGCAAAATTTCCGTGAGCATCTAGGCAATCATCCCATCAACGCACCGGGCTGAAGATACTTGTTTCGTAAAACACCGTGTCCTCCCGTGTGAATCACGCCCTGCCTGCTGCAAATCCTCGACCGATAGCGATCATCGATCCTTCAAGGCCTTTTTCGCCTGGGAAAAGATCAGGACTACTGGGATTGTGTTCGAATGTGTCCCACTTGAGATGGCGTAACTTATGCGTTACGATATTTGCGATACGGGGGGCGTGCGATACCACGAAGCAGCAGCTCTCCTAGGCGCAACATTCCATAACGGTGGTTGTCGACAGACGTGCTGCCCCTTACACATTCTCCGATGGATGTCTACTACTGTTTGCCCTTCGGCAGCCTCGAAAAGAATAACGGCACTTTGGTCCTGTTTGGACGTATTTGGTAATAACGTCGCCATAGTTCTCGTTTTCGCTTTTAGCACACGCACATCGGAAACACGCTAATGCAACACTATCCCTTGTCTACACACAGTGTTAGTATCGGGGTCGCGCTAAGCTGCATATAAGCTGCAGCAACGCCTTCAAACAACCACTTTTTGGTCACCCCTTATAACAATACGACGTCGAATTGTAGATACTGTCAACAAAAAAATCTGATAGGAAAAAAATTACAACTATAAAAACTATTAGTTTAGCATGGTACTGTAGTTTCCAAATCCTTGTAGTTAGTGTACACTGAGGTGACAGTCACGAGATACCGATGTACACGTATAGAGATCGCTAGTATCGCGTACACATGGTATAATAGGGCAGTGCATTCACGGAGCTGTCCTTTGTACGCAGGTGCTTTGGGTGAAAACGATTCCGACGGTAATTGTGGTTGCAGACGGGAATTAACAGACTCTGAAGACGGAATGGTAGTTGGTGCTAGAAGCATGGGACACTTCTTTTCGGAAATCGTAAGGGAGTTCAAATCCATAGTGTCAAGAGTGTGCCGAGGATACCAAAATTCAGGCATTACTTTTCACCACGGACAATGCAGTGGGCGATGGCCTGCAATTAACGTTTAAGAGTGGCGGCGTTTGCGTAGAGTCTTCAGTGAAAACAGATGTCGAGTATTGCTTGAAATAACCGCAGAAATAAATGTGCGACGTACGACGAACGTAGCCGCTAGGACAGTGTGGCGAAATTTGACGTTAATGAGCTATAGCGGCAGACGACCGACACGAATTGCCTTCGCTACCAGCACGACACCATCTGTACAGCTTCTTCTGGGCTCGACGAGTGGAAAACCGTGGCCTGGACAGAGGAGTCCAGATTTCAATTGGTAAGAGCCGATGGTAGGGTCCGAGGGCGGCACAGCCCCCATGAAGCTATGGACCCTAGTTTCCAACAAGGCGCGGTGGCTCTATAATGGTGTGGTCTGTGTTTACATGGAATGGACTGGCTTCTCCTGTGCAATCTGAACTAATCGTTGACCATTTGCAGCCATTCATAAACTTCCTGTTCACGAACAACGATGGAATTTGCGACTGGTCTGAAGAACGTAGTGGCCAATTGGAGAAGATGATTTGACCATCCAGATCGTCCGGCATGAATCCTATCGAACATTTATGGGACACACTCGGGAGATCAGTTCGTGCACAAAATCCTGCACCGGCAACACTTCAGCAATTATGGGAAGGTATAGAGGCAGCATGGGTCAGTATTTCTGCAAGGGCCTTCCAACGAATTGTTGAGTCCATGGCAAGTCGCTTTGCTGCACTATGACGGGAAAAGAAGGTCCGACACGTTGTTAGGGGGTATCCCGCGCCTTCTCTCACCTCAGAGTAAAACCACTTTACACCCCGTCCATTTCCTCGTCGTTCCACTTCGTACTTTGTGATTTCGTGTAAATTTTGCAACATCCTTGTTGGGTGCTTTTTTTTGCGTCGCATCGATATCTTTTGGGAAATGGGCCCACTCTTGACAGATGAGACTCAGATAGAAATAAAATACCACGGCGGTGTTGTAGTCTCACTTGCCACGGGTAGTCTTAAGAAAGTCGCTTGTATAAAAGGGGCTTTAACGGAACGTGCTACTTATTGCGAAGAGGGCAATCAATTCTTCTCTAACCGGCACTACTCTGAGCCATTGTCTTTCGCCTCGTTTTGCACTAGAAGCACCCACGTGCATCTTCACTAATTTATCGTGATTCCTTTGTTGCCTGACGGTTCAGTGCCGCTCACCGTAACTAAAGCTTGAATCACTTGCACATCAATATACCAAGTTATTAAACAATCAGATAGAAAGGCAGATACTTGATTTATCATAAACGACATACTTATTGCTCATCGACACACTGAAGCCAGGTCAACACCAAAACCCTACACCTTCGCTAACGGAGGGCAGTAATGTTCGACGCGAAGAAACGGTACTGAGAAATTTCAGTCTCCCACATTTGGCCGACAGAGGGAGAAGAGCTACTGGCGTGAAATCCCAGACTTGCTGCGGTATCGTGGGTTAAGTCCCACACATCTCTGCACCGTGTAATGGAGTGAGTGCTTGTGTCTGTGTAGATGTTGATCAGTCCCTCGGAAGCATATGCCAAGCTCACTGCATTCTTTCGTGCCTCCGTTAGGCTATAAGTAAAGTAGTGGAACAGTAAAAGTAACTAGAAAAATCTTAAAGCGACAGCGCTGTATTAATTATGCACATAGTCACCATTTTTGAAATCGTTTAATGTGTTGACAAATTCCTGCCGCTTAAAATTCTGCCGGCTGAAGTTGCCGCCAACCAGTGACAGCGTCTGCATGTTCTTCGTCAGACTCCAGCCACGTTCACGTGCATAAGAAGCAGAAAGGCTATAGGGTGAACGTTCAGAACGTCGCACTTGAATTGATGCAACACTTCTCATGCGTGGTCCAGCATTATCGAGCAAAAGCATAGCAGTAGTCAAGAGAAGAAGTCGCTCGTTTTCAATAGCTCTTCTGTGTTTCCTTACTGACTTCATATTTGATTGTCCTCCATGTTCAATAAATCCACAAAGAAGATTCATTTAGTATCCATAAAATCAGTAGCGATAACCATTCTGGTTGACAGTGTTTGGAAATTTATGGTAAGTTCCTATGGGACCAAACTGCTGAGTTCATCGGTCCCTAGGCTTACACACTTGACTATTTCATCTAAGTTTAACTTGCGCTAAGGCCAAAACACACACACACACACACACACACACACACACACACACACACACACACACACACACACACACACACACACACCTTCCACATCCTTAAGATAAAGATACTGTCGAGAAGCTTCTCACACGAAATTTTGGAAGCGAACGCCCACAAAATTTGGGCTACTCTTATTCCTTACTGACCATCTCATAGAAAGCACCCCGATTGATCGGGGGAAAATTGCACTTAGTGTTGAATTATTGTTGAATTATCGTGAAACTCGAGTTTCTACGATTTTTTTCAATAATTGTCTGTATCAGTACCAGATCAGTGCTAAATGAATATACTGGGTGATGAAAAAGTCAGTATAAATTTGAAAACTGAATAAATCACGGAATAATGTAGATAGAGAGGTTCAAATTGACACACATGCTTGGAATGACATGGGGTTTTATTGGATCAAAAAAAAAATACAAACGTTCAAAAATGTCCGACAGATGGCGCTTCACCTGATCAGAATGGCAATGGTTGGTTCAAATGGCCCTGAGAACTATGGGACGTAACTGCAGTGGTCATCAGTCCCCTAGAACTTAGAACTACTTAAACCTAACTAACCTAAGGACATCACACACATCCGTGCCCGAGGCAGGATTCGAACCTGCGACCGTAGCGGTCACGCGGTTCCAGACTGAAGCGCCTAGAACCGCTCGGCCACAACGGCCGGCAGGATAGCAATAATTAGCATAACAAAGTAAGACAAAGCAAAGATGATGTTCTTTACAGAAAATGCTCAATATGTCCACCATCATTCCTCAACAATAGCTGTAGTCGAGGAATAATGTTGTGAACAACACTGTAAAGCATCTCCGGAGTTATGGTGAGGCACTGGCGTCGGATGTTGCCTTTAAGCATCCCTAGAGATGTCGGTCGATCACAATACACTTACAACTTCAGGTAACTCCAAAGCCAATAATCGCACGGACTGAGGTCTGGAGACCTGGGAGGCCAAGCGTGACGAAAGGGGCGGCTGAGCACACGATCACCACCAAACGACGCGCGCAAGAGATCTTTCACGCGTCTAGCAGTACTTTGGTTTTTTTTTTTTGTTCTAATAAAACCCCATGTCATTCCAAGCATGTGTGTCAATTTTTACCTCTCTATCTACATTATTCCGTGGTTTATTAAGTTTTCAAATTTATACTGACTTTTTGATCACCCAGTACATAAACACTTCTACTGAGCATTCATTCTCCCACTCTAAACCAAACGGCATCACTTAGCTCAACACCTTCACTCACCACATACGCTTCGAACAGGGCAAAAACTTCACTATGAGTATCAACAGCTTTTTTCCCACTAAAATCCGTATTACAGAACAGATTTCACATTTGGCACGGTTTCAAGTTCAATGGCTATTTTTAACGACCGCTGTAAGCAGAGGAGTAGCAATGTGGCTCTCTCACTACTACATCTCTAAGCAATTACTACGTTCCTGAGTGTAGGAACTGGTCCACGACCCCCTGCCCCACCCCCTCCGCCTCCCTCTCTACTACTTCCGGTGCTACTTGAAAACTGAAGTAACTTTGCAGATACGCCAACTATTTTGAATGTTAACGAGGCACTATTTCCCATAAACTCGGCATAGTAGCAAGGAGGGGAAATGGAAATGCTACGTCACGAGACGGATGAGATGCAACAAGCAGAGTGCAGTGCACGGGCACCGGCGTACCTGCAGCGGCCAAATCCAGCCACGTCACTCGTCAGCCGGCAGGCTGGCAACGCCGCCATAGGCTATAATTATTTCACTCTAGAGGCGTCGGTGCGCACTAGGCTGCAGGCCTGATCAATCGGCTGCCCGCACACACGGCCGCGTTGCGCGCTGCATAGGCACAGGCGCGGCGCCGCGCGGCGCACACAAGATGCTATTACCGCCGCCGGGATACACCTTTGTTGTCCCGCGATCGAAGCTCCGGCCAGCGCCCTCCCGCTGGACCACAATAACGTGCGCTGCACAAGCGTATTGTTTCCACCCGCGCGGCAGAACCCCCCGAATCGCAACGAGAACGCCGATACAGTGCGTGCAGTTTAATCGCTACAATAGCGCTCCATAAACTGTCAACGAGATTATACTAATTCTCACTGAAATATAATGTTGACCAGGATATATTGTTACAGCCACATGGAGAATTAGTGATTAAATGTTTCTGATAGCATTAGGAAAGTAGGAAAACGGTATTACAATGAAATTTCTCCACTATCAACATTTGCTCTGCGAAGCTTACATCTGTAATTTGTTCCAAAGGAAGCAGGTGCTGACAGTTCTGTAACTGAAGCAACAGTTTAATGAGTTATGGTTGCAAAATACTGGAATGAATTATTAACAGAATAATGTGAAAACTCATAAATGCCATCCTCGGGGAAGATCTACTGGGCTGCGCAGAAATGTAGGGATGGGTCAGCAAGTACTACCTCTACGAGATACCTCAGAAGACTGACAGAAAAACAGTCTAGACTGCAATTATTATATTTTCGGTAACCCGTTTTAGCCATCATAGACTATCGTCAGATCCAAAAATTCGCCGCAGTACTTGTTGATCATTATTGGTGTGTCCAAGACAGCAGATTGCCCTCTTTTAGTAGAATGGAGGAAGGGCAATCTATGTTTATAGTATTGGTAAGTGTAGACATTGATCAAGCTTTGAAGGAAATCAAGGAGAAACTTGGAAAGGAATTACAGTTCTGGGAGAACAAATGTAGTCCTTGGTATTTGCTTATCACACTAATTTATCAATTGAAGACAAAGTCTGTATATGAGTTCAAAATGGCTGTGACCACCATGGGACTTAACATCTGAGGCCATCAGTCTCCTAGAACTTAGAACTACTTAAACCTAACTAACGTAAGGACATCACACACATCCATGCCCGAGGCAGTATTCGAAACTGCGGCAGTAGCGGTCGCGCGGTTCCAGACTGCAGTGCCTAGAACCGCTCGGCCACACCGGCCGGGTGTTTGTGAGTTCGCGATCATTTTATTTTTAGCACATTTATTTTTACAAGTACGTCTTGATCACTTAGATTTCTTTACACTTTATGACCGGTTTCGGCTTATCGCCATCTTCAGATCTGAAGATGGCGATAAGCCAAAACCGGTCACAAAGTGTAAAGAAACAATGTGATAAAGACGGACTTGTGAAAATAAAAGAGCTAAAAACACACTGTAATTCTGAGACGGCAAAGAAATTGGAAGACCAGTTTAAAGAAATGGGTAATGTCTTGAAAAAGAGGGTGCAAGATAAATGTCAACAGTAAAGGGGCGGTAATGCAGTGTACTAAAATTAAATGCTGGTGAGACAATTAGATCACGAAATGAGACTAAAATTATTGGACGTTACTCTATTTGGCAGCTAAGAGAGAATGGCCGAAGTAGGAATGATATAAAATGTCTGTAGCAACAAATGCATTTCTGGAAAAGAGAAACGCGTCAGACAGGATATAAATTTAAGTGATGGCGTCTCGTTTCTGGAGTTATTCGTGTGGAGCGAGTCTTGTACGAAAGTGAAAGTAGTCGCTATACAGTTCATACAGAAGAGAATGAAAATGCAGTACTGAAGAAGAACGCTGAAAATTAGATGGGCAGATTGAGTAACTAATGACAAAGTATTTAAGCGCACCGGGAAGCAAAAACATTTATGGCACTACTAGCCTAAACGAAGGGATGAGGCGTCACGATACTTCCTGAAGCATCAAGAATAGATGTAGTCTGCAGAAGTTATGCAGGGATGAAGAGGCTTGCACAGGATACAACAGTGAAGAGAGCTGATCAAATCACTCTTTGAAGGGCAGACCGCGAGAACAAGGCAATACATTGCAGTACACAGTCTCAGCTTCAATACCTACGAAATACTAATAACTGTTTCAGTATTGATGACAAACAGATACTCGTCGGACTAAAACTCGTACGACGTCCTTGTCGGTTACCTAGCTCCTTGGCCCAAGTACAGGATGTTATGTTGAGGGAGGTCGCAATCGGCTCATACCCGAAGGACGTTCTCAGGGGACGGGCAGTCAACCAGTGGCCCAAACTCGCTGTCCAGCACTCAAGCCCCCTCGCCCCTCTTCCTCCCACCCACGCCCCCCCCCCTCCCCTCCTCATACTTCGCTGTGACGCTGTCGGTCTGGCAGCGATCCTGTCGCGGGAGAGGATTGTGCATCTGAAATGTTGCTCTCTCAAGTCAGGGAGTACACAACGGCTGGCTAAAGGACAGTTATGTTCCTCTTTTCAAATACAGTGCTGGTCTTTAAAACTGCAACGCAATGAATGAGGGATGCAGCAACAAATTGGCATGGAGTACACAACACATCTAAAGTTACAAGTGTCGCCATTTACATTCTGTATACTTAGATCAACAAAATTCTTGCATCACCCCCCCCCCCCAATTTATAAATTCGTCGTACAGAATACAAAAACTGGCACAGAGGCGCGTGTGTATAATCATTTGCAATGTGACATCACCAAATTTAAAAAAAAAAAAGTGTAACGACCAAATCGTCTGTTTCCCCATGGGGAATTTTTCACAGCACACTCGAGCAATGTCAATACGTATTGCTCGTACACAGGCTTGAATCAGTCGTGGCATACCATCGATGTCATTAAGTTGTCCCGTTATCTAATGGCGAGTATGTGTTAAGTTGCGCTGAGTACGTAGTCGTTCCCGTTATCCAAAAAGATCTCGTTTCGGTCGATCCCACAAATGCTCCATTAGATTCATGGACTGGGAACAGGCAGGCCACTCCATTCTGGTCATCTAGCACACCGAAGGAAAGTGCCCACGAGAACAGCACGATGAGCAATCGAGTTGTCATCCACCAAAATGAAATTGTCACCAAAATGTTGGTTCAAAATCTCGTCCCTGTACCATAAAGCAAATGACATTACCCTCAACAACCATGAGAGATGCGGTGTGGATCATGTAATGCCACCCCAGAACATCTCTTCACCACCGCCTTCGTGCAAATGTGTGGGACACTGTTGAAGGTATTCAGTGTTATCAGTGTGTCTCCAAACACGTTGACTATGATTTTTTTTAGTCATCAGTCTCCTAAATGGTTTGAGTTGGCCCACCAATTTTCCATTCGTTACCAACCTCTAGATCAGAGTAGCAGCTGCAACCGATGTCTCAATTCTCTGCTGGATGTATTCCAATCTCTGTCTTCTACAGTTTTTGCCCTCTACACCTCCCTGTAGGATATGGAAGTTATTCTCTGGTGTCTTAACAGGTGTCTCACGAACCTGTCCCTTCTTCTTGTCAATGTTTTCCATATGTTCCTTTCCTCGTAGATTCTCCCGAGAACCTCCTCATGCCACTTTTCAAAGGCTTCGCTTCTCTTTTGTTCCTGCTTCCGCACAATCCATGTTTCATTACCATACAATGATGTGCTCCAATCGTACATTCCCAGAAATTTCTGCCTCAAATTAAGACCTGTGTTTGATACTAGTAGACTTCTCTTGGCCAAGAATGCCGTTTTTGCCAGTCCCAGTATGCTTTTTATGTCCTCCTTGCTCCATTCGTCATGGTTTATTTTGGTACCGACGTAGCAGAATTTCTTAACTTCATCTACTTCGTGATCACACATCCTGATGTCGCTGTTCTCACTTCTGCTACTTCTCATTACTTTCGTCTCTCTTCGATTTACTCTCAGTCCACATTGTGTATTCATCAGACTTCATTCCATTCAACAGAATCTGTAATTCTTCCTCACTTCCACTTCAGATGGCAATGTCATCAGGGAATCTTATTATTTACATCCTTTCACCTCTCATCTTAATCCCCTCTTCTGTTATTCCCCTCACTGCTTCTTCAACGTGTAGATTGAACAGTAGGGGCGAAAGACTACTTCGCTGCCTTACACCCTTTCTAATCCGCGCAATTCGTTCTTGGTCTTATTGTTCCTTAGAGGTTCTCCTATATATTGTATATTACCCGTCTTCTCTTATAGCTTGCCCTGATCCTTCTCAGGATTTCCATTATCTTGCACCATTTTACACTGTCGAACGTTTCCTCCAGGTCGACAAATTCTATGATCGTGTCTTGATTTTTCTTCAGTATTGCTTCCATTATCAACTTTGTCAGAACTGCCCCTCAGATGCCTTTAACTTTCACAAAGCCAACTGACTAAAACAGATACTTAATTGTCTTCGATTATCACGACGCAAACAGGTCGGTATTTCGTTCGTAAATAACACTCGACACTAACACTGCGGCGTTCATTCGCCGTGATTTCTCGCCCATTTGTAATAGAGAACGTGGTGGTGTGTATGACGTAGTGCTCGCCATGGTGGTCGTGAATGGAAACTCGTATCACGCAACTGGCTCCTCACAGTTTTATGAGTTGGATGACGTCCTATAGCCACGTCGAAAGCCGAATTCTATTTTAGAGCACTCAGCTCACCGTTCCCTTGACACAAAAATCGTCGATATCGATCATGCTGTGAGCCCGTCGAACGTGGGTGGCCTGTGAAATGTGAAGTCCTCAGCAGAGCCTATCAGCTGGAACGGATCTGCGCCCACATCATGTCAGCTTGAGTCCGATGTACACGGGTGACAACTTCCCTGAGTGACAAGCCTTCTGCACGCACATAACGATGCGGACCTGATCACTGATCCCAACTGTCCGTATCATGATGGTGCTTTACTTTAAACTGAAATTCCGCAGTCCATTCGAGTGCGGCGCTCTACCCGAGAGTAGTGTTCTGGCTACCGCATTTATCTTTACAATCAAGGGTGACATTCCATTGCTACAGGAAAAGTCACTATAGCAACATGCCTGCATGAGATATTGTGGCGACGCAAACCTGCTGTTGATGTGTGCATAAAGAATGAATATGCGGCGGATTTCTCATTAAGAATTCATACTGCGATGCTGGACGTTTGTGAGAAGGAGGAACGCCAAGTAGCACTTGCTGGCATTCGACAATGGCAGGAATGTAGCCCATCACGACTGTGGTACGTCGTCCCACGACATCGCTTCTAGCGTTGGTCGGGATCCCACGACTGTGTTGCGAGCATCTAGGGCCTGCTTAACGACGTGCAGGGTCTTAACGGATCCAAGCGACCAGCGCCCGACAGGACGAAAAATTTGCTCGCTCAGCGGTGTAGGGTAATACAGCCACGTCAAGTAGCTGGAGTCCGTCTGCCACAAGTCAGGTAGGCACACTGACAATGCCACAACGTCTGGAGCATCGCGACGTAATGGGATAGGGTGCCACTTGGGTCTCAACACAATCACTTCTGCTTCGCACAGCCGGTAATCCAGACAGCAAGCTCTTCATTTCTAACGTCGTAAGGCCGGTGACTGTACCCTATACTATATGATCAAAAGTATCCGGATAACTGGCTGAAAATGACTTCCAATTTCGTGGAGTCCTCCATCGTTAATGCTGGAATTCAGTATGGTGTTGGCCCACCCTTAGCCTTGATGACAGCTTCCGCTCTCGCAGGCATACATTCAATCAGGTGCTGGAAGGTTTCATGGGGAATGGCAGCCCATCCTTCACGGAGTGCTGCACTGAGGAAATATATTGGTGTCTATCGGTGACGCCTGGCACGAAGTTAGCGTTTCAAAACATCCCGAAGGTGTTCTATAGGATTCAAGTTAGGACTCTGTGCAGGCCAGTCCATTACAGGGATGTTACTGTCGTGTAACCACTCCGCCACAGGCCGTGCATTATGAACAGGTGCTCGATCGTGTTGAAAGACTCAATTGCCTCCTCGAACTGCTCTCCAACAGTGGGAAGCAGGAAAACATTAGTGTTGGCCAGTGCTGTGATAGTGCCACGCAAAACGAGGGGTGCAAATCCCCTCCATGAAAAACATGACCACACCACAATACCAGTGCCTCCGAATTTTACTGTTGGCACTACACACGCTGGAAATGACGTTCACCGGGCATTCGCCATATCCGCACCCTGCAATCGGATCGCCACACAGTATACCGTTATTCGTCACTCCACACAATGTTTTTCCACGGTTCTATCGTCTAATGTTTACGCTCCTTACACCACGCGAGGCGTCGTTTGGCATTTACAGGCGTGATGTGTGGCTTATGAGCAGCCGCTCGACCATGAAATCCAAGTTTTCTCACCTCCCCCCTGTCATAGTACTTGCAGTTGATCCTGATACAGTTTGGAATACGTGCGATGGTCTGGATAGATGTCTGCCTATTACACATTACGTCCCTCTTCAACTGTCGGCGGTCTCTGTCAGTCAACAGTCGAGGTCGGCCTGTACGGTTTTGTACTGTAAGTGTCTCTTCATGTTTCCACCTCCTGCCACATCGGAAACAGTTGACCTATGGATGTTTAGGAGTCTGGAAATCTCGCGTGCAGACGTATGACAAGTGACACCCAATCACCTGACCACGTTCGAAGTCCGTGAGTTCCGCGGAGCGCCCCATTCTGCTCTCTCACGATGTCTAGTAACTACTGAGGTGTCTGATATGGAGTACCTGGCAGTAGGTGGCAGCACAATGCACCTAATATGATAAAACGTATGTTTTTGAGGGTGACCGGATACGTCTTCGAGGTCTGTGGCATTTTTCAACAAAATAACGCCTCACATTTTGGTTGTGCTGTCCAGACCCACCTAGAAAGAAGACGATGCTCGACTATTAACATGACCTCCAAGTTCTTCAGATATCTCAACGACTGAAAAAAATCAGTTTGTGCATTGCAGACACACTGACACCACCAATCTGTATCCAATACAGTTGATGAACTCTGGCACAGATTTGAAGCAGCATGTAATGACGTACCCGTATATGTCAATCAAGCTCAGTTCCACGCCACACCCATCCAGGCTGTTGCTGTCAGTGGCGGCAACTCTGTGCCCTGGATTTCACATCGTGCACACCCCTAGATCACCTAAAAATTTCATCATGTATTCTTCTCACCATACTATATGTATATTTTAAATTTCTTTGTCATCGTTCCTGACGTTACGATGATAATGGTCAGCAGCGTTTAAAAAGGAGGGTGTAACGGGTATTAGTGCATATATTTCTGTCAATGACTGAGGACAGTGTACTTAACAACATTAAGATCAGTATTTACATCATCTACAGACTAATAATTATAAACATTACAAGTCATATGTTTTTGGATTGGTTAGTACATCCAACTACGTTTGGCAAGAGCAAACCATTAATGCTCAATTTCCCATGAGCGGCACGTCAGGTGTTGACGCATGGACGCAAAACGGTTACTCTATATCGACAGGAGTAGTCCAATCAGTGGTGCACTTAAAACTGTGCAGAAAACATCAGGCAGTAAAGTATGTGACGTGTTTATGGCAAGATTGTTCGGCACAGAAAAAAAACATACACTGAAGTGGGTACATATTAAGGTACCACCCTGTAAACACTCGCGGCTAATTTACCGCATCAACAAATTCGGGTAAGAAAGCAGGTCCTGACAAATGTGAATAGTATCAGTCTATCAATTTATCTTCGTCACGGTAGCCACTTTGAGAAACAATTTTTTGCAGAAGAATGGAGAAACAGGTAAATGCCGACGTCAGGGAAGTTCAGTTTGTGTTAAGGAGAAGCGTAGGGTCATGGTGGACGTTACTGATCGTACGATTTGTGTCAGTAGATAGGTTGAAGGAAAGCAACTCTACGTTTACAGCATTGTAGGTTTAGCAAAAGCTTTTGACGGTGTTGACTGGAATACACTCTTTGAAATTTTGAAGGTAGCAGGGATAGAATATAGAGAGCGAAAGATTATTTAGAACTTGTACAGAAAGCAGGAAATGAGACATTAAAAGCAGTATATTTATTTGCTATTTGCTCGAAATAGATGGGATATAAAGTGCAGACTGGCAACAGCAAGAAAAGCTTTTCTGAAAAAAGGAATTCATTAACCTTGTCTAGAAATTTTAATGATAGTGAGTCTTTTCTATGTGTCACTGTCTGGAATGTAACCTTGTACAGAACTTAAATATGGGTGATAAATAGTTCAGACATGTAGAGAATAGAAGTTTATGGAATGCGGTGCTAGAGAAGCATGCTGCAGATTACAAGGACAGTCAGTTCATAAGACACATCCTGAGGCAACAAGGAATCGTCAGATTGGTTAACTGAGAGAACTGGGGGAAGGGGGGGCTAAGTTATGGAGGGACATCCACACTTGACTGCAGTAAGTTCAAATGGATGTAGATTGCAGTAGTTACCCAGAAATGAAGAGCCTTTCGCAGAATGGAACACTGTGCAGATAAATATCAAACCAGTCTTCAGGTTGAAGACCACAACGCAAAAACAACAATTACTACTACTACAACAACGAAAATTGAAATACTACTGAATATAAGGAGACACAGGACAGTATACATACAGACATCATATTCAAAATTGACACCAACTACCTCAGCATTTGAAAATAAGAATAAATGTTTGATTTTCGTTGTGCTACACATGGAAACATGTAGCTGGTGCACTAAACTTATTATTTAAAACATAGTTGTCAAGGTTGCAGACTTTCCTTAAAAAATAGTTTGTTATGGATGAAATTAAGGCAATTCTGCTGCTTGCATCACGTATATCGTGTTGGGATTGTAATAATATAAGTGAGACTGGTGCGCGTACTGAGATATACAGGCAGTCCTCTTTCCAACGCCCCTTACTCTGATGCAGTAGTTCGGAACATCGGTAATACTGTTATGAAGATCACCTATACACGCACTATACAGTGGGGTTTGCGCAGTACCCATGGAGTTGAATGTGTCTAGGATAACAGTCAGAAACTTAACTGGCGGTGGTGGTGTGAGGAACGACTAACGCCACCATCTAAATGGTGCGCCCTGGGAAGTTGACTGATAGGGGCCACTGAACTCTACAGCGCTCTGTGCGGCGTCTTTCTCAACTACACGACAGATCTTAATGCTTAGAGACTCAGCTGTAGTTCTTTGCGGAAGAGCAGTTCATATGAACCAATTTTCACGATGATGCCCAGAAGACACTGATGGCGTGAATGAATACGTGAGGGCACTTCGAGTTACTTGATCTCTGGGCCAGTGAAACGCGATTTTACAGAGCTGTACGTCGCGATACATTACGTGTCATTCAAAAGGGCGTCTTGTGAATCGGGCGGGTGCCTGGTTGGTTGGTTTGTTTAAAAGACGGGGGAAGGGACCAAACTGCTAGGTCATCGGACCCTTGTTCTGAATAAAACAGTACCATAACGGTGAGAATAAAACAAGCGAGACTGACAACACAAAACGGTGAGAAAGGTAAAACCACAAGAACGACGGAAGGGAAACAAACACTTAAATGGACAAAACTGGAAAACAAAACACAGAAACGTAAGAAACAGGTAGAAGAAATTAAAACGACAAAACAGATTAGCATGGCTGGCTGACCATGAGAATAAAAAGGAGAAGCCAGCCACTGTGCAACGTATTGAAACCTCCACCCTAAAAGCACTAGGGTGGAAGACACAGAGAGACAAAGGACATGCGCTAAAACTTAGATCAAATGATAAAACCCACCCTCACAAATAAAACGTAAAACTAAATCAGCCGATGAGGCGTTGTCAGATAAAATTAGCGGCAACGAGTCCGGTAACCGAAGATTTCGTCACAGGACATTCAAAGTGGGACAGTGCACCATATGGGCCAATGTCAACCGGGCGCCGCATCGACGCTGAGGAGGGCGTTCACGGCGCAGGAGGTAGCTGTGGGTCGTCCAAGCGTGGCCAATGAGGAGCCGGCAGAGAACCACAGAGTCCCTGCGAGAGGCCCGCATGGAGGACTGCACATATTCGTAGTCTCCTTAATGGCCTCGGACATGAATGTGTGTGATGTCCTTAGGCTAGTTATCTTTGAGTATTTCTAAGTACTAGGGGACTGATGACCTCAGATATTAAGTATCATAGTGTTCAGAGCCATATGAACCATTTGAAACACCACTGAACGACCGGACCGTTCCCGGGCATAGATGGACTGATGGCTGGTCGCTGCCGAAGGATGACGAGGGTAGCACTGGTCGATAGCTTGTAGGTTGCTCAAGGAGTCAGTACACCGAAGAAACGACTGCCCATGACATGAACGGATGTGCTCAAGAGCATGAGATATAGCCACCAGCTCTGCAGTGGAAACATTGCAGCCATCGGGCAAGGAGTGCTGTTCAATATGTCCTCCATGGCCATACGCGAAGCCGACGTGACCATCAGCCATCAAACCGTCCGTGTAAACCACTTCCTGGCATCGGTACATGTTAAAAATCGAGAGGGAGTGGCAGCGCAGAGCCACGGAGTTAACATTTGGACCATGGTCCTTTGGACCATGTGAAAGGTCCAGGTGAAGCCGCGTCCAGGGGTTCACCATGGAGGTATATGCGAATGGAGCTGGAGTGTAGGTGGTAAAGACAAGGACTCCAGATAGAAGATATCGGGCGTGAACTGCAATTGTAAGACCTGACCTGGGCCGCCGATGCGGGAGATGAACCGCCATGGGTGGGAAAAGGAGACGGTAATTCGGAGGCGCTGCAGAACTACGAACGTGTGCAACGTACCTGGCCTGCAGTTGTGCACGCCTAACCTTCAATGGAGGGAGTCCGGCCTCCACCAGGACACTGGTCACCGGACTCGTCCTGAAGGCTCCCGTCACTAGTCGAACGCCTCAGTGGTGCACTGTGTCGAGTAAATGCAACGCTGAGGGCGGCGGAGAAACATAAACCAGACTCCCATAGTCAAGGCGAGATTGAACAAGGGCTCTGTAGAGCTGTAGCAGCTTAGAGCGATCTTCACCTCAGTTGGCGTTGCTCAGTCAGCGGAGGGCATTGAGGTGATGCCAGCATTTCAGCTTAAGCTGACGAAGGTGAGGAAGCCAAGTCAATCGGGCGTCGAAATCCAGTCCTACAAATCGATTTGTCTCCACTACAGTGAGCGTATCGTGATTCAGGGAAAGTTCTGGTTCTGGATTAACGGTGCGACTCCGACAGTCATGCATGACACACGACTTCGCGGCTGAAAACTGGAAGCTTTGGGCCACAGTCAATGACTGCGACTTGTGGACAGCTCCCTGTAGGTACCGCTTAACAGCAACAGTACTGGTGGAGTAGTACGAAGTGCGGAAGTCGTCTGCAGACAGAGAGAGAGTGAGACGGACGGCCGTACAGCTGCTGCTAGAAAGTTAATAGCCACTAAAAATAGATATACACTCAATACAGAGCCCTGCGGGACACCATTCTGCTGGACATGGGGGAACTATGGGAGGCACCAACTTGGACACGGGAAGTACGAAGCGACAGGATATTCTGGACAAAAATCGGGTGCGGGCCTCGGAGACCCCACTCGTATAATGTGACAAGGACATGATGTCGTCGCCAGGTGGTGTCATACGCTTTTCGTAAATCAAAAAAGGACGGTAACAAGGTGTTGCCACCTGGAAAAGGCTGTTCGGATGGCAGACTCGAGGGACACAAGATTATCAGTGGTAGAGCGACCCAGGTGGAAACCACCTGGCACAGAGCCAATAGGTCATGTGAGTCCAGGACCCAAGCCAACTGCCGACACACCGTACGTTAGAGCAGCCTACAAAGAAAGTTAGTGAGGCTAATGGGCCGGTAGTTATCTGCATCAAGTGGGTTTTGACTGGGTTTGAGCACCGGAATGATGGTGCTCTCCCGCCATTGCGATGAAAGACGCCATCGCATCAGATCCGGTTAAAGACTGCGCCGTTTCTCATCTTTGAAAGTGCTATCATTTCTCCGAACTTATCCTCAAGGTGTTCAACGAAAACCTGAGGATTCGTAGGTAGAATGGAGTCCCTATCAGTTCAGCTACAGACTAAAAACCATGGCGAATATGGCTCTCTTCGTTCTGTAGCTCTACGTTCTTCCCATGGTGTAGCGAGGGAGCGAAACGATTTAGGGTCACACCTATCTGCATTGTATTCTGTCTTGCCCTTCTTAAAGACTGCTGGTGCCACACGGTCACCAGCAAGAGATGACTTACTCCGCTTCATTGCGGGTCATCCGCCCTGATGCCACTCACTCCGATCAGGGACTCTCCCAACGGGCGCCACTCGGCCACAGCAAAGGCCAACTGGCATGATGGTCGTTGCCAGAAGTCCTGATGCCCCAGGAAGACAGGCATCTACTCCTTGGCATACGTGGGGAGTTTACAGTTCAGGCATCAGCAGTGCGATCCCTGTGTTGTCACAGGGCTACCATCAAATGGATACATGACTGGTTACCGTGCTCGATATTGGGCGCAGAGAAATTCAGTATTGTCATGGGGGCGAAAGAGGACAGGAGACAACGGAAGAAGATGACATAACCCGAAAAGTGCCGTCACCCAAACAGTTGAATTGCAGATGGAGATTCGAAACCAGGCAAGAGGTTCATATCGAATCTAAGAGCACTATGTATATCTCATGCGTCTTTCTCCATACATCCCGCACTTCTGTAGAATTTTGAAAGTATCAAGTCAAACCATAGAATGGGACCTGAACTCATAGGGCCGAAAAGTGTGAGACTCCTTTTAGTCGCCTCTTACAACAGTTAGGTATACCTCGGGCCTATTCTAACCTGCGGACCTGCAGGGGGAGGCGGGTGCCTGGTAAACGGTATTTGCCGAAATGTCTTGTGACAAGCGCGTAATTCGGTTAACGTGGTATGATAGTCACACTGGGTACAGACCAGCACTTTTGGTGCATTGCAAACTGAATGAAGGCAGTCCTGCAAACCCAAGGCTTGCTTCCGACATTGCGGAAACAGATTGAATGAGACGTTCTCTGCATCAGAATGATAATGCTCCAGTACAATAACTAGGGCCAGCTGCAACGTACTCCCAATAAAATGACATGGGCAGGTCAAAGCAGTAATGTGGCACACCCTAGGGATGAAATACAGAATCGGCTGTCTACCAGGTCAGTGCGAGCAAGAGACAAACCAGTAACGACTATACATCATTCCAGACGGAATTAAGCTTGGCTACGTCAAAATTTAGACAGAAGCCTCTGCCGAGGATTCAACGCAGGGATATTTTTTTAAAAAAAGGAGGCTACACGCACTGTTACTTACATGTTGGATATCTTTGAAAAAAAAATCGTTTCTGGATGTTTTCGATTACACAGTTTAAGTTGAAAACAATCTTGTCAATTTTCTTAAGAGACGTATTCGACTTTCGATCGAAATTAACTAGTCGCAAGCCCAAAATCTTAACCGGAGTTGTTCGTCATTACCTTTCTGTCGTACAGGAGTTTCCTGCTGGAAGCAGCGTCACTTTGTTCACTTGTACTTCGATGAGTTACTGACTGCATATGCAAAGAGAAAAGTCTATTAAGAAAACCAGTTTTCTTCTATGGGGTTATAATGGGTGCAATGAACGAAAAAATCCATAAGAGGAAAATAATTTTCTCTTACTGTGTTGTAGTGCCATAGTAATTAAGATTTTGTGTGTCTTAGATCATTCCTGAGCTAAGGTTCTCCTTGAAAGGTGAATCGATGGATGTAGGAAAGTATTTCAATCGTCATGGGATTAGTTATAACGTAAAATAAAAGACATGTCTGATCTCAATATCTCTTCCATTTGGAGCGATGCTGACTATGAGAGACTGCATTCCGGAAGTACTACCGGAAGGTGCAGCGAAAACAATGCAGAGCCTGGAAAGAAAAAGAAAGGTCTAAAAATGATGGAATGATTCTAGTCACGATAGAAACAGGGAGACAGGGAGTGAGAGCGAAATTTACACTGTATCGCACAGGATGTCTGCGTACAATGGCGACAGCAAATAGTGGAAAGAACGGCCTCAGAGATTTAATTCGGAAGAAATGGAGCATGGAAGATGAATAGGCCCAATAGCCTTTTACCAGTAGTATACAAGATTTTTTACCAACATCCTTATAAACAGGCTGAAAAAAAACTTTATGCTTCAACCAGGGAAAAGCACAAACTGACTTTAGCAGTGGATACAGAATCTTGGACCATCTACAGGTTGTCAACGAAACTACAGAAACGAGCAACAAAAATTAAATACCACTTTATGTGGGATTTATAGAACACGATAAAGCGTTTCGCTCTGAAAATAAAATTTGTGTAGGCAGCACCTGAGTACCATGGGAGAGAATCTGTCTACATCAGATCGTTAAATAATACGTACAGCTACCATATGGTTGCATCACGAAAAGGAAAAATTCAAAACTGAGAAAGCAGTCAAACAAGGGCACTCCATTTTTATCAAAAATAATTTCTGCAGCCTTGGAAGAAATGTTTAATATATTGCACCACTACCAAAACTGAATTCGATTAAATGGATCGTATTGTTGCGCGGCACCTTATTCCTAAACTGTCACAAAACATGTTTCATAATGTCATTGATGCTGCATCACAACTCCACACAATACTCAATACTACTAGCGACTGCTCAGCTAATTACTTCTCCTCTGCTCTTCTTTTTATTACGGTGAGGAACCTTATTTTCTGCAGCTTTGCAAGCCTCCTAGCTGGTTCGAATGACACCCAAGTTTACTTAAAAGGACTACAAGAGTCTAGAAACATGTTCAGAAGAGAGAGGGGTCCTCCAGAGTAAGCAGACAGCGCAGAATTCGCTTCGGCCCATCTGTGCACACCGGGCAGCCCAAGGGGCAACCTGTCTGGCATAAATTTCCATTGCCTGTCGCCTAACGAAATCCTTCAGGATACAAAATGTGTGTGGCCAGGTGCACACGCCAGAATGGGACTAGCGTGGGATCCGCTGTCACTCTGCGGTCTCGCCACGAAAGACTGTTAGTGTAAAATCCTTGCCACAAGCTCTCTGATTGGCTCACAATAATAATTTCTGTAGACTATCTGCTCTTCCAAGTTTGCCTATGTGTACGCCGTTCCATAGGCCAGGATTACAAACCTCTCATGCAGTGGGAGAGAATTTCTGCCTTCTCCCTCCCCCCCCCCCCCCCCCCCACCTAACAGACCATCGTTGGTTGATCATGACAAAATCCGCGAGAAAAGGAGTATTTTAGTTTACAAAATTAGTACTGGGCGGAAGTCACAAGGTCTGCTGCAATTACCGGCGAGTTTTCTACACTGGCAGAAACAGATGCTTTTCAGAGATGAAGTCAGGTGATAGTTGTGGACTATAGAAGAGAGAACACTTCCTGATGGGAGATGGAAGGGCAAAGATCTGCTACCAGGCGGCCATGAGACGACTCCTGCAGTCGTACAGAAGGACGTCTGCATGTCAGTCCTGAATTCTGAAGACGAGCTCAGAATTTCCACCCGTTAACGCCGCCGCCTTCCATATTCACGCTGTATGAGAATAAGAATAAGCCGGCAATGCTATCGGTGAGTCGAGGGGCACGCACTGCTAGTTAACTTCCATCCGTGGCTAATTACACAGTTTTAGCGTTCGCAACCAGTCAGTCGCTTCCATTACACAATTTGGCGTTTCTATTGGTGTTCCCCCCATGAACCATGGGGAGGCTTGCGTGCGTCAGCGATACAGGTCGCCGTACTGTAGGTGCAACCGCAATGGAGAGGTATCTGTTGAGAGGTCAAACAAACGTGTGGTTCCCGAAGAGGGGCACCAGCCTTTTCAGTAGTTGCAGAGGCAACAGTCTGGATGACTGATCTGGCCTTGTAACATTAACAAAAACGGATTTGCTGTGCTGGTACCGCGAACGGCTGAAAGCAAGGGGAAACTACAACCGTAATTTTTCCCGAGGACATGATTAAATGATGATATCATCCGCTTGGGTAAAATATTCCGAAGGCAAAATAATCCCCCATTCGGATCTCCGGGCGGGGACTACTCAGGAGGACGTCGTTATCAGGAGAAAGAAAATTGGCGTTCTACGGATCGGAGCGTGGAATGTCAGATCCCTTAACCGGGTATGTAGGTTAGAAAATGTAAAAAGGGAAATGGAGGGTTTAAATTTAGATATAGTGGGAATTAGTGAAGTTCGGCGGCAGGAGGAACAAGACTTTTGGTCAGATGAATACAGGATTATAAATACAAAATCAAATAGGGGTAATGCAGGAGTCGGTTTAAAAAAATAGGAATGCGGATGAGCTACTATGAACAGCATAGTGAACGCATTATTGTAGCCACGATGGACCCGAAGCCCACAGCTACCAGAGTAGTACAAGTTTATATGCCAACTAGCTCCGCAGACGACGAAGAGATTTATGAAATGTATGATGAGATAAAAGAAATTATTCAGGCAGTGAAGGGAGCTGAAAATTTAAAAGTCATGGAGGACTGGAATTCGACAGTAGGAAAAGGAAGAGAATGAAACGCAGTAGGTGGATACGGACTATGGAAAAGGATTGGTAGAATTTTGCACATAGCTTAATTTAATCATAGCTGGCACTTGGTTTATGAATCGTGAAAGAATGTTGTGTAAGTGTAAGAGACCTGGAGACACCGGAAGGTTCAAGAGTCATTACTTAATGGTTACACAGAGATTTAGTAACTATATTTTAAACTGTAAGACATTTTCAAGGGCAGATGTGTATTCTGACCAAAATTTACTGTTCATGACCTGCAGATTAAAACTGAAGGATATGCAAAATGTAGGATTTTAAGGAAATGGGATCTCGATAAACTGAAAAGAGAGTTTCAGAGGAAGCATTAGAGAACGATTGATAAGAACAGGGCTAAGGAATACAGTAGAAGAAGAATGGGTAGCTTTGAGAGATAGAACAGTGAAGTAGATAAAAAGACGAGGGCTAGTAGAAATCCTTGGGTAACAGAGGAGATACTGAATTTAATCTATGAAAAGGGAAAATATAAAAATTCAATAAATGAAGGAGGCAAAAGGGGGTACAAACGTCTCAAAAATGAGATCTATAGGTAGCACAGAACGGTTAGAGGAATCGCTAGAGGAAAAATTTGAGAATGTAGAGGCATATACCACTATGGGTAAGATAGATACTGCCTACAGGAAAATTAAAGAGACCTTTTGTAGAAATGAGAACCACTAGTATGAATATCAAGAGCTCAGATGGAAACCCAGTTCTAAGCAAAGAAGGGAAAGCAGAAAGGTGGAAGAAGTATATAGATGGTCTATACAAGGGAGATGTAGCCTACTTGAGGGCGATATTATGGAAATGGAAAAGGACATAGAAGATGATGAAATGGGGGATATGATACTGCATGAAGAATTTGACGGAGCACTGTTAGACTAAAGTCGAAACAAGGCCCCAAGAGTAGACAACATTCCACTAGAACTACTGATAGCCTTGGGAGAGCCAGCCATGACAAAACTCTACCATCTGGTGAGCAAGATGTATGAGACAGGCGAAATATCCTCAGGCTTCAAGAAGAATATAATATTTCCAACCCCAAAGAAAGAAGGTGTTGAGAGATGTGAAAATCTCCGAACTGTCAGTTTAATAAGTAACGCCTGCTAAATACTAACACGAATTCTTTACAGACGAATGGAAAAACTGGTAGATGCCGACCTCGGGGAAGATCAGTTTGGATTCCGTAAAAATGTTGGAACACGTGAGACAATACTGACCCTACGACTTATCTTAGAAGAGAGATTAAGGAAAAGTAAACCTGCATTTCTAGCATTTCTAGACTTAGAGAAAGCATTTGAAAATTTTGACTACAATGCTATCTTTCAAATTCTAGAGGTGGCAGGGATAAAATACAGGGATCAAAAGGCTATGTGTAGTTTGTACAAAAACCAGATGGCAGTTACAAGAGTCAAGGGACACGAATAGGAAGCAGTGGTTGAGAAGAGACTGAGACAGACAGAGTTGTAGCCTATCTCCGATGTTACTCAATCTGTATATTGAGCAAGCAGTGAAGGAAACAAAAGAAAAATTGGAGCAGGAATCAAAGTCCAGGGAGAAGAAATAAAAACTTTAAGGTCTGCCGTCGACATTGTAATTCCGTCAGAGGCAGCAAAGGACCTGGAAGAGCTGTTAAACGGAATGGACAGTGTCTTGAAAGGAGGATATAAGATGAACACCTACAAAAATAAAACAAGGATAATGGAATGTAGTCGAATTAAATCGGGTGATGCTGAGGAATTAGATTAGGATTGGTTGGTTGGTTTGGGGAAGGAGACCAGACAGCGTGGTCATCGGTCTCATCGGATTAGGGAAGGATGGGGAAGGAAGTCGGCCGTGCCCTTTCAGAGGATTAGATTAGGAAATGACACACTTAAAGTAGATGAGTTTTGCCATTTGGGGAGCAAAACAACTGATGATGGTCGAAGTAGAGAGGATATAAAATGTAGGCTAGCAGGATATCCTTTCTGAAAGTATTTGTTTGGAGAGTAGCCACGTATGGAAGTGAAACATGGACAATAAACAGTTTATACAAGAAGAGAATAGATAGTTTTGAAATGTGGTGCTGCAGAAAAATGCTCAAGTTTAGATGGGTAGACCAAGTAAATTATGAGGAGGTACTGAATAGAATTGAGGAGAAGAGAAATTTGTTACACAGTCTGACTAGAAGGAGGTATCGGTTAGTGGGACACACTCAGAGGCATCAAGGGCTCGCCAATTTAGTACTGGAGGAAAGAGTGGGAGAAAAACATTAGAGGGAGCCCAAGAGATGAATACAGTTAGCAGATCAAGAAGGATGTAGGTTGGAGCAGTTATTCAGAGATGAAGAGTCTTGCACAGGATAGAGTAGCGTGGACAGCTGCGTCAAACCAGCCTCTGGACTGAAGACCACCACCACCACCACCAACAACAACAACAACAACAACAACAGGTGTTCATACTTATTTTTCAAGGTTCGTTCTTTAAACCACTAACCATACTTGCAGTCACTGGCTGTATCCGCTATTTAGTTCGTGATTGTGTTTATACTGTGTTCATCCACCTGTGCCAATGTTAGATTGCACAATTACAATCCCTTACCCATTTAACAAATGTTCGCGTAATTATTTCAGTAGGCAGTTCATATATTGATGCTTTACGCTAATAAACCAAATTTTTACTCTGATAGTTTGTTTCTGTTGAAAACAGATGACCTCCTTCGTTAATATGCCGATGTGCGATTTGGTACCCGTATTTTAATGTTTGATTGGGCTATCCCTAGAAATTATTCAGGAAGATGTTTCTGTTCCACAACATTGCATTTTTCTTCAATTTGCATCATCCCTGCCCTTCTCTGAAGATCACCAGGGTTTGAAGTCTTGGTGGCATGCTGAACAGCTCAAGCGGCGCATTACATTATCTTCAGCAGCTTAGATTTATAGGTGGTATTGTTTTTCTTGATTCTTACCCAGAAGAATTTCAGCAATAGTTTTAAGAACGCAACAGACCATGTAAGAAAGTAGGCCTTATTATCAATTACAGTGAGATGAGAAGACTGTACAGTCATTACGCTGACAGGACAATAGCAAAGTTTAATAATGAAGTTGTGCAAACAATTGACGAATTTGTGAACTGAAAACAACAATCGAATAGACACTTAATAAATAGGAGGGTAAAAATGGCTTAAGATTGATTTGGAAAACTGAATGTTGCATTCAGAAGTAAATTCCCAATATGTCTTGGACGAAAAATTTAGAACTAGCTTACACTGTAAGTATTAACTTGTGGAATCGAAACATTGACATTTAATGCCACAATACTTGAAAAATTGACGTTAGTCCCACGATAAACAGAAATATACATACATGTTGAGCATAACTAGAAGGGACAGGAAAACAAATCATTTGGTGAAAGACGACAGTTGAAAGCTCTGATAAGGATTATCAGGAAACTGAAAAGGCGATCGATCGGGCTTGCAGTGAAAAGAAATGCAGACGGACGAAGGAGATTCCGTGTTGGACTCTTCGAGATAAGAGAATATCTAGAAGACAATCTAATGGAGGGTAGTTTGTCGACGTAAAGCAACGAAGAGGGAAAACTTGGACACGAAAAGCTGAAGATTGTTATGTATGGAGAAGACTGGGAGCCGCTTGTATCGAGCAGTGATTTATCAATGATGATTGTTCTTCATGAAGATAAAAGGGAACGTGTGTGCTGTAATCGTAAAATAATTTGTCAATGTATAAAGAATTAACTAAGTAATCTCTCTTTCTTCAAGTCAGATTTCAAGTATACAATCTTACACCTCATAACTCGAGACGACGTTAAGTAATTACGACGATTTGCTTCACACGTCCTTCCTCACGAAATTTAATAAAACCAGTCTTAGAAACACTGTTACAGTTTACTCCCACGTGCGATCAACCTGATAAGGAATTTTGCTGACATTCACGGCAAGGTTCATTAGTTTGAAAAGGAGTGCTAGTTGCTTCTACGCGAGCTGTTCGAACTGACATAAAAAGGTAACCACATACAGGTCGCTATCTTCCTTCACGCCGTGACAGTTTTTTGGGAACCAAATAGTTGAATAATATTCGTGAATAAGTCTAAGCATATGGTTTCATTACGTTTCAACGACCTAAGAACGATGATATCGAAATCTAGGTTTTGACAATAAGAGTCACAGCCTCCATTCAAAGTAATCACTTGTAAGATGTTAGCAATTTGAACACAGACTGTATTTTAAAAAGTAGTAAGCTAGCAAACGTACACTCCGTGGTAGGCGGATGTTATGAGGTGCTTTGTTGTAGCTGCCATAAATACTGTAATAGAACTGTAACCAAAGAGGAAAATGTGAACTTTCACTGCCGGAAATGTCGCGCTTCCAGGCTACTATACCGTTATCGGAAGAATTTCTTGTTGGAACTCAGCACTTCGAACCCATGTGTGGAGGATATCTTCAGTACATGAAATACAAAACACTTGCGAATGTGGAGAACCATCAGCTGTGTAATGGAATGACGGCAGTAAAAATTTGTGAGGGTTCTTGCTTTTCCGAAGATCCGATACACACGCCGGTTCGCTACTGATTGATGTGGAATTTCTTTTCCTGCGTGATCCCGCGCAGAGGCGCGACGTCACGTTTTGAACACTCGAGCGCAATTGGCTGTCGTCGGTTAGTGTCGTTCGCTATTGTCATCACTCCACAGTGAAAGACTATTACGCATCTCCTTCAGCATCAGAACTGACGGCGTGTTTAGTGATCTATATCGCTTCTCTGTATAGCCTTTCTTAGTTTCCGCTTGTAACTGCCAGTACCCGAGTGTTCTCAAATCGAATCTGGTGGGCTCCTGGCTCCAAAGTATGTTTCGCACAAGCTGATCTGTTTATCCCCTTCTACAGCTGCCCTTGTGGTCTTTTAGTTTTTCGAACACTCTCTTCGTAGTGACCACGTACACCATAACTACACGGTATCCTGTAAGTTGCTTTTCCATTGTTTTGCGAGCTCCTTGCCGGAAATCAGGTGTTCCTTCATCTTTTGAGTGGGTTTGTAGATTACAACGACATTCCGTTTCACTAAGTTCTTTCCTAAGCAGTCAGTAACGTCTTTAATGAATCTCTGAAAAACCTAGGATTTCGCAGACTCCTTTATATGAGCATGACCTTTTCGTGGCTGTCTTAGCGCTCTGGTTATCTCAGGGGACGAATACCTATTCTTCGTCAATACAATTGTGAGATATTCCAATTTCGCGTCCACGAGCTACAGTTCCCGCATGTTCCTCGCACTGTGCGCTAAAGTTCTTATAACACTTCTCTTTTGTCCCGGTCTGGTAAAATAAATGACATAGTGGTCCATCAATTTGAAATCATTCACGAGTTTTTTTTTTTAATGTGTCATTCATAGTAACTAGAGCAGTTAAAATTAAGGAAGAAAGGAGTGTGCCTGTTTAAAGAAACACTCGAGAGGTTGTATACTGAAAACCGTGCCACCAATGTGAACAATAATAATGCCGATAGGTATACTTGTAGATAACTGTTACGGGCTGATAATTATGAGCGCACTCGTGAAAGACATTATTTCCATTATCATTATTTGTGACAGTAGCAGTTATAGAAGTACTGATAGTATATTAACTTTATTAGTTCAAGAATTATTTCCTCACATTGTCTCTATACACACACAAATCATTTTAATACTATTTGTCAGATAAAAATTGTTATTTGTTAGGTACGTATGATGTAGGAGAGGTACCGTACGCGTGAAACTGTGGTCCAATGTAAGAGGACTGATGGCCGTAAACAGATCACATTAAAGTGAGAGAGAGAGAGTACCACTATTTCACACTACAGTACCTTTCTTGCATCATAGATACCTTACAAATAGCATTTTTAAAATGACAAACCGTATTAAAATGATTTGTATGTGTGTGTATAGAGATAATCTGGGTGAATAATACTATGAACTAATGAAGTTAATATACCATCAGTTTACACGCTAGTCTGGATAAGAATGAAGGCGGCTTTTTTTTTTTTTTTTTTATAGCATGTCCCCAATTTTTATTGGGTCTAATTATAGCATGTTGACGATATTGATTTAGCCGAAAATTTAGTCAGAACGACAACGGAACAGCTCTAATCCGCTCCTTTCTCTTGCGAGTCCAGTTGTCCAGTGCCCAAACTTACAATAATGACTGTTGTTTGGACTAATCTAAAATGTTACTCATGACGTAACCAGCCTTGACGTCTTCTTAGAGAAAGTTTTTTCTTCCTAGAATTAAACTCCAACTAGAATAAAAGACAAGAGCCTTATGAACAGAGATCGAATATAATGAAAAAAATATTATGACTTGCAGCATTCTCTTTGTAATAAACCGTGAAAGACGCTACTCCTCAGGCCAATTGCCTACCACTTGCTTGTCGCAGGCAAAAAATAAAAAAAAAACTAACGCGCTGTTTCATGTCTTTACATCTCTGTCGACACGCCGAATACCACATACGGCACTGCTAATATCAACTGAATTTCGATGTTGACATTCTGTTTATTTTATCCGATCTTCTGTAACAGTAGAATGTAGTCAAATTGGAGGGACATTCCAGCAGTTAGTGAAGGAAAAACAGAAAAGCCAGCAGAAATATTCATCTTTTCTATACCAGTCTGCCCTGCCATGCTCAACTTTCTGTCCAACCTGTGCCACAGTTTCCTGCCTTCAAACGCTGAAAGTTTTCACCTCTAGTCTCTCTAATTTGCAGCAGTGTATAGTCCAGGAAGTCTACGCACTTGTTCAATTAACTGTTTCCACATTTTAGCAAGTTCCCCATACATCTCTATCCTCGCTTACTCCAATCCTTAACACACACCTTTGTCAGCCTACTGAATTCTTTGCATCCCGTTGTGCCTGTGCGTTTTAGACGGCTCCAGTATCTTGTCTGGGTTTTGTGATTGAACACCTTTCAGTTCTAATCTCAGCAGAAGTCGTCCAGACGTAGCATCAGAAGCTTCTTTCTCGATTTGACCTACTTTATGCTGCTGGAAATTTTCACGCCCTGAATCCATCTGCTTCTACGACTGTGTTCCGACCAGCTTGTGAAATCTCTACGCTCAGATTTTCTCCACTACCCGTATTTTGTGAAACCGTCCACATTTTGATTCTTACAGATTTTATTCTCATATTATGTTCCGTTATTTTTACGTTTAACTAGATATTTTTAAACCGATTTCTATCTTACCCAAATCATGTAATATTCTTCCTCGATCTCACTCCACCCTTTTAAATCCTTTTCATCTTTTTCCATTGCATCTTCGGCTTGAAAACCTGTCCCTCAACTTTCGCATCACATATACGACGTCGTGGTTTCCCTTTGTTATCCATACAAACTGTAAATAACTGTTCTAGATCATATTATCCTCACCATTGAAAATCAGTTTACACACCTGATATATTGAAACCTTCCTCAGAATCCATAAACGCAATGAGCGCATAACAGCTCAAGATCCCCACTAACTCGATATAAATGAGAACTATTTGTTGGAGTAACTGATTTGTACGAAACATAAATGTCCATTGTTCAGAACCACGAAAAAAATAAGGGGACGGCAGCAGTAAAAGTCACTGCCGAACCGAATGTCGCACTCGCGAACTCTATCAGCAGCAAAACAACACGAATGGAGCTCCATAAGTAGGGAACTGCAGGGCGAACTGGAATTACAAAACCACCCATCAGCAATGCAAATACCCGTAGCAGGAAAAGATGGTACCGGAACCAAGAGACCTGGTCTATGGAGACATGGAAGAAAATCGTTTGGTCGTATGATTGCAAGGTCTCATTACTACGAAGGATTATGCGACCATTTTGGCTCACCAGCTGCGTCCCACCCCAACGGTGATGCTGTGTTCCAAGTCGTCTTCGTTCACACAGTTTGCATCTTCTAGGATTGGTTCTGTGAGTAAGAAGATGAAGTGTCCCATCTCCCCGAGCCACCAGATCTCACTATCAATGAGCCTTTTCGGTATAGTTTGGAGAGAAGAGTGTGTGGTTGCTATCCGTGTCAATCATAATTATCCGAACTTGCCGTTATTTTGCACAAAGTAAGGAGTAAGATTAGCTTCCGAGACGACTGGAAGCTGTTTTGGATGCCAACGCGTTTCCTACACCGTATTGGCTATGGTAATGTGTTGTATTTCTGATGTCCCCAAAATTTTATCCATACCCTGCATCCCGTAATTTGAGGAAGGAATTTTTGAAACTGTACGTTTGTATCACAAATTTATGTGGAAATAAATTATGGACTGGGGAAACCGGTACACGTCTAAAATAGGATGTTGAAAATTAAGTGTACTGATGCGTTTTTCCACAGAATTGGCAAGGAAAGGAATATCTGGAGAACACTGATTAGAGGATGGGTGAGGATGGGACATGAGATACGGGGGAAAGACTTGCATGGTACTAGAGGGAGAAATGGAGGTCCAGAATTGTTGGGGAAGCCATTTAACTTAGAACGTTGGGTGTAACCGCTGAAGAGGAATTCGTGGCAGGCTGCATCAAAACAAAAGACTGATGACAAATATGGGAAACAGCCAACTATGTACAAAATCAGTGCTGCTCTAGTATTCTCTCTCTTTCGCTAGGTATGAAGGTGTGTTCACGCGAAACAAGTTGCGGCTCTGGTTTTAATCATTTTCATATCATAACCGTTTCAGTACCGCTAAGTTCGTATACTTCGCTTATTTCCTTCATGCTGTAGGAATTACACACGCTAGTGTATGTATGGTGTCACTTTATATCTAAACATCACGGTAGAAACCATTCCCTATCTTCAAGGCAGTATTCTACCACAGCAGAGAGATAGGTCATCACATTACAGAAATGTCTTAAGGCCCGCGTTATTGAACCTATGTTTTAGATTCATGGTGGGCGAATTTCAAAATTGAAATAGGTGTCACGCAAGGAAATGCCACTTAAAAATTATTCTCAGCTGTGCTATTGTGTATTTTCATATCTATTAACGCTTTCAAATCGCGTAACGGGAAAGAGAGAATAAGAGTTAATGGAACACTTGCGGACGATCATGGTTTTGCTCTGCGGCACCATACCCTTCGCCTTTGGTGCACATACGTCAGGACCTTAACACGAAGTTTGAAAGTAATTCTATGAGCAATTAAAATAAAGTAAAATATTGTACATTGAACACACTGAAGGAAAAATTGTACGAAATGAAGAAGACATAAAAACAGTAGATGAGTTTGTCCATAAAGCAGTTTAAGACAATGACTGAAGGAACAGATAAAGAAACAGGACTAAATAGCGCCTGAGTGCTTTTGGTGGACTACATACGTAAGGTTTTGTAAACGGAAGTTTACAATTAATGTGCCTTAGAAATTTAGAATTAGGGCAATGAAACACGAATTTTTACTTTGAAAACCGTTAAAAAGCCAAGACTTACCCAGCTATAAGAGCAAGATGGGATTTGCTGAGACACGGAAACAAAAAAGTGGGCCAGGGAAAAATTAACAAAAGACGTAATTATGATGATGGTTGGTAGATGTGTCAAAGAAATTATTTACTGGGTTTCAGGACGTAACAAAAGACCCAGCCGAGGACCTAACAGAAGAAGAAAACGTTTTATATCCATACAACGCAGCATCAGATATTACTTAAAAAATACCCAACATTCAGCATTTTCAAGCTAATGAGCTCTAGTGTTTTAAAGTTCCCTATGCAACAGCCAGCTCCGAAATTTTCACAATTTACAGCAAATTTCAGTATTCAGTATTGTTTTATCTACTTCTTGAAAGAGACAACACCAGATGGAACGTGATTCCCACCTACACAAATGAGAAATAATGTGGATTTAATAACGTACACTTAAATAGCTGCAAGAGCACAACAGTTTTTGAAGAGTTTGCAGCAAAATTTATATTGAAGGTATTTCCGGTGCGTCTATTAATGGTATCTGTTCGCTAAATGCAATGCCCAGCGGATTACGGCTGTGTTAGCCTTATGACCTGAGAATTTTATATCACTTCGTGCGGATCGAAAACAGACATTTCATCCTGTATTAGTCCTACTTTGAATTAATTATTTGCACCATTTTCGTGTTAATGTGCGTCCGTGTGATTTCTTTCGGGTACATCAGTCTTCCCACAGTAATATAAATATCGCGCCACATTTCACCGTTGCTAAGATGAAAATGCGACAATCTCCGAGCAAAATTAAAAAGTTGACTTTGTATCAAGTTCCACTGAAACGGGAACGTTATAGCAAATGACCTAAATGTTTCGTAAGCGTTGAAAGATGAGTAGCTGTTTTAAAATTCTCATGAAGACGTTAAAAATAATTAGTCAGGATAGCTGATATCGTATAAAAGTGGGATGTGAGGTGATATTCACATTGTCATTGTAACATAACTGACAGATATATTATGGAGAATGCATAACAGACGGAGAAATTGACTGCCAAACAAATAGCTTATTTGTCTTTCTATCACCCCCGGAGAGTGACGTGACAGCAGATAATTAACAATGTGCCACGCCGGAAGAAAGGAGCGGGAGGTACCGTAGACGGTGTTCAGGGCGTATCCATTTTGCACAGATGTAGCAGGTAGCTGACTGGGTATGATGTCAATATTTCCTGGGGGCTACTTGTACGGCTCAGTGCAACATCGGCAACGTGCGCCAGTCAAATGACCCGCGCAGTTATTCCGAAAGCAAACAGAAATCTCTCTCTGTGGAAAGATTACAAGTATTAAGCTGCGAGCTGAAAGAGAAGCGACTAATTACCAGCCAGACAACATATACTGCAAACTGCACAGACCACTTTGTATATTGTCAGGGAATTCACTAGAAAAACGTACGTAATGTTTGGTGCACAGATCGAAGCCTCTTGGTGAATGTGGTCAATGGCAAGACGACTATTTAAGTGAGCTTTTGAAAAGGTAAAAAGTGAATGAAAGATGTATTTATCATTAGATACCTCGCCACTTGCGATGTGAGATGTGCACTTCAAACACTGTACAATTTGCAATTATCGACAGGTACGGCCATCCAGCAAAAAACTTGTATTTATCCGTTAATTCTTGCCGTTCCGCCGTATGCTACACACTATTGTAAACTATTTGTTTTGTCGTAGGTTGTTTTCTCTCGGAACTGAACGTCAGTATTAAACACAAACGGAAACACATATTGGCCGGCCAAAAGCGATGGTGACACTTGGAGACTCACTCACCTAGAGACATGAGCCCGCTGTTGAGCATGGAGAGCTTGATGGTGTTGGGTATGGAGACGAGCGAGTTTGTGGCTGCGGAGGTGTTGTGCTTCTTCTTGCGCGGCTTGTCGGGGGCGGCGGACCGCGAGCGGTGGCGGCGGTGCGCCGACCCCGCCCCCGAGACGGCCACGCTGGAGGCGGCGCCGCCCCCCGCCGTTGTGCTCGTGCGCGCCGACAGCTTGCTGGCTGGCCTCGCGTCTCGTCTCAGGTTGCGACCGCCGGCCGACGGTCCTCGTCTGTCCGCTCTTCGAGTTCGCAAAGGGCAGGCGCGCGCGGCTTCGCCACCTGGAGCACCCTTCGCCCGAACTGGACTGACCAAACGCACCGACCGGAGGCTGGCTCGCTACTGCCGGAGCGCCGAGTTCGCCTGGGCCCGCCTGGCCAGACCGTACCGAGCCGGCCCGAGCGGCAGCGGAAGCGGCCGAACGCGGCCGAGGACCGGCCGTACCGAGCGCTGCTCAAAGGGGCGCGGCAGCGCGGAAAAGCGGCCAGAGGCGGCCGCTGAGGGCGCAAACGCAGCGCGCGGCGAACGCGGACTCGCGCGACAGATCGCCGCGGAAAACGCGTGGAAATCCAGTCAAAACTACCGTATTCTCAAATTTCCAGTTCTCATCATCTTCAGATAATGTCCGGAACCATTCTAAGTCAACTATTAGGAAACAAATTCTCCTAATGCAAGCGGTTCTGCAGATAAAACGACGGAAAAGTACCGCCGAGTCATTATGTCCCAGAAAATCGGCTACTTTTACAGAATCTTGACGCTGATAACGCCTTCCTGTTAGCAATATCGTAATGGCGGTGTTGGTTGTACCGAAGCCTGACTGCCTGCTTGGCCTGATTTCGTGAGCTGAAGAATGGACATGATGTCACAGCTGGGACCGTCTTAGAGCAGCAGTTGCCAAGCGGCCCGAATAAAGTATTCGCATGGTCAGATGTTCGCAGCCGTATTTTACAATAATATTCGCCTGACAACTATCAGCCAAATCCAGAAACGCCAAATAACGTTAAGAGCCTCCTAAGAGTGTAGTTTTCATGCTCAGTAACAATACATAGAGACAGTAATCGATTTGTATATACTATGATCAGCTAGTACATAATGACCATCTACCTAATACCCGGTATTTCCACCTTTAGCACGGGTAAAAGCAGCGACGCGTCGTGTCATGGAAGCACTGAGACCTTGGTAGGTCGCTGGAGGGGGTTGACACCACATCTACACACGCAAGTCGCCTCATTCCTGTAAATTCAGGGGAGGGAAGCGATCAGCTCTGACGCCACGTTCAATCATATCCCAGATGTGTGCGAACGGGTTCAGATCTGGCGTACGGAAGACGGGGCTAGGGGGTGGGGGTGGGGGGGGGGTGTAAAGACATTTCTTTCCCCCAAAAGTCGATAATATTTTTTTTCTTTTGTGCATTACCTTGTCATAGTACGTATGTATCATTTATTTCAACTATTCTTTATTTGTTAATACGTCACATTGTTTCTTCATTCATTTTGCTACTGTTTTATACTTTATATTGTACGAATATGAATGTTCTGGTTTTAAATGCTTTGTAAATCTTTGGTCAGGCTAGGAGAAGTACTGTGTCAGAGAGAGAGAGAGCGAACGACTATCGCTAGAGAGCGTGCGAGTTGTTGTGGTATCGTGGCCGGTTCGCGGGTGGAGAAACGTAGCAAAGTTCGGCGTGAAAGACGGTGATACGCGGAGGAACAATTAATTACAGTGCGTCCGCTGTGTTAATGGGACATCGTTCATTATTAAGTGAACAGTAAAACCTGAAATGTATATCGAGTGTTTGCGGTGACGATTTTACATACTGTGTGAACTTGTGACAATTAGCCGTGAACCAGACACCATTGTCGTGTAAAGACACTAACTGTTAGAATTGCGTAAAAGTGGAACAAACCAAAATGTTAAGTAAAAGAACAGTACTGTGATTTGATCAAGAAACATTTATTATATCATCCAAACTCTCTTAAAGACGACGACGTAAATTGAACTGATGTTTAACGGACTGTTGTAGTGATAAACACATGTGACTGTTTTCCTGTGGCAACACGGTGAAAGAACTGCGCGAAGTATTGGCATTAACCGGCTACATATCGTAAATACTAAAGACAATGCATAATTCCGACCTACCCGCACCGCGTAATTAATAAACTTTTAATAATAAAACGTCGCGCGCGCAACGACAACGCACACACTGGAACTATTGCTATCGAGCCAGTGCGGCCAGCTGATTCGACTACAACGGATAAGTGGACCACCGCCGTAACTGGAATATTAATGAAACAGGAGGATCCATCATTATCTTCACGCCACGAACCACGATTAACTTCACACATCGTCCATGCGGACCACCGCTGACGTCATCGCACTGCCTGCAGCAACAGTTAAGACATTGAAAGAAAATTATTACGCTCTCTCTCATTTCGAAATTAAAGACAATTGCAGTTAAATTATCTGTTCTAAAAATACTGTCACAATATCAAGGTTCAATTTTGTTTAGTTCCAATAAATATTCTTTCCATTATTTCGTCTTGTTGACAGTGTTGAAAACACGCCAGATTAAAGTTCAATTAATAATTTGCTTTAAAAATTCTTCTCAGAAAATTTTGCTGCTCATCATAATTTTATTTTAATGTTTGTGTGTAGCTTCTTTTGGAGGGAGTACATATTTTAGTTTTCGTGCAGTAAAATTTGCTACCATAAAATTACGTATATTACCAGCTGATGCTGTCCGCCATTACTGCTCGAAAACTGACCAATAGTATTTTTTCATCTATTTTCTTATTGGCTGTCAGCTTCAAAACAAAAATACGTATTTCGTGGGCATCTAGCAGATGTGCAATGTCTACGTAAGCCCCTACAATATATATATATATATATATATATATATATATATATATATATATATATATATATATATATATATTACTTTTGCGGGTTCACTGGAATTATATTGACTTTAATTGTTCATTTGGTCCCCGTTAAAGTAATTTATCGCATCTATGTAATAATTTTGTACTGAATTACCTAATTTATTTTTTTATTATGTAAACATTGGCATACCATATTTAGATTAAAATTGACGTCTTATTGGACTCACATAAGATTCTGCACGTTCTGACAAAGACTATGCCAATTTTTTTTTCGTCCATGACCAACAGGGTTAGTCAGATTCCTTGTATAGGTCATGTTTTATTATTTAAAAGGTTTTTTTTCAGAAGTAGAGAACCAGTTTCTTTACAGGGGGAGGCAGCGCCTCAACTTTAATTCGCCCCTGTGTTCCTCGAGCCACTCCATCACACTTTTGGCCTTGTGAAATGGCGAATTATCTTGCTGAAAAATGCCACTGCCGTCGGGAAACACGACCATCGTGAAGGGATGTACGTGGTCTGCAATCAGTGTATGATTCTCTTCGGCCATCATGGTGCCTTGCGCGAGCTCCACTGGACCCACGGATGCTCACGTGAATGTGCCCACGTGAATGGAGCAGCCGCCAGGTTGTCTCCGTCCCGCAGTACATGTGTCAAGGACCTGTTCCCTCCCATCGGCATGATGAAGGTATCAGCATCCATTCGACATCCAACGCTCAGGCGACGGTTTCACGCCATCCCATCGGCATGATGAAGGTATCTGGGCGCATCAGAGATGCAACGCTCTGCAACTGCGCCAGGGTCCATCGCCGATGGTCTCAGTATTGATGAGCTAACATTGGAACATGCACGGGTCGTTGACTGCGGAGGCCCATCGTTGGGAGCGTTAGGTATTGTGTGTTCAGACACACTTGTACTCTGCCCAGCACCAAAGTCCGATGTTAGTTCCACAACAGTTCGCCGGCTGTCCTGTTTTACCAATATGCCCAGGCTACGACATCCGACATCTGTAATGAGGGGTGATCGCCCAATCTCACGACGTCTTGACGTTTCGTTACGTGTTGAATACACTCACCACAGCGCTCCTCGAATACTCGACAAGTCGTACGGTTTCCGCAGTGCTAGTGCCGAGTCTCCGGGGCATCTGCCCTCGGTCAGACTCCGATCGCACGCCTTCCCTATTCTGACTACGGACAGCACGCTCACTGATACCACACGCACCGCACGTGTGTCTGACTAGCCGTCATTCCTCGCCAGGTGAAGCTGCTATTGCCTGGACGGGTTTACATCGATAGTAGGTCTGGCTTATCAGTGTATGAAGAAGAGTGTCCTTCTCTTTGTTTGTGCGTTTATCAACAATGTGGGAAAAATTGCTACTTTCCGTAAAGAAGTGTATTTCTGTCTGGAGTTCCATTGTTTGATTTATTTGTGTGTGTGTGTGTGTGTAATTCATATAAATCGATAGTTCACCGAGCGAGGTGACGCAGTGGTTAGCACACTGGACTCGCATTCGGGAGGACGACGGTTCAAAATCCTCATTTAGGTTTTCCGTGATTTCCCTAGTTGAGTCAGATCTTGACGGAATTTTGCACACTTTACCTCCAAGACAAGAGGATGATCACTGTCTACATAAGATTTCGCAGTCTGACTTGAAACATATACGTGTGTAATACATAAAGGCGAAAGGTTTCTGTTAGAAACCTCTAAAAGTTTTTGCTTGTTTTACTTCAAATTCCTACACGCTCCCCTAATGAATATTTGGGCGGGCATAAGGTATATTTTTTAAATACACGCAATATATCAATAAGGATATATATAAAATATGTAAAGGAGGAACGTTGTTACCAAACATCTCAAAAAACACTTGACCGATTTACATCAAAGTTATTGGCCGATTTTCTTCAAATTTCTGCATCCAGATGAAACAATGAAGAAAATTACTCAAAAATTAAATGCGTAAAAAACGAAATATATCGTGGTAACTCGACTTTAATTCCTATCGCAAGAATAAATTAGAGCGGCAATCCCCATCTTTGAGATAGTACCGTCAGACGCCGCTAGATCGCGGGATGAGCTCGAGAACTTGTCAGAAACGTGATTACAAACTCTTGTTTATTTTACTGGTTGCCGTTGTTATACATGACATACATCCCAGGAAGTACCTCGTGTTTCACACTTATTTTAATACTAAAATACATAGTGGCATATAGGGCCAATCATTTCATGCGGCACATATTAAACATCCCGCGCAGTGTAGCGAAGCCACGGCGGGGTTAGACGTGACAGGAGGAATGTTTTAAAGCACGGGCGTGCGCGACTAGTGGCGATTGGCTGCTAAGGTACTAATTTTGACGAAGATGTAACGTAGATCCGCGAATGCTCATTATAGGGGCGGTCATCTTCAAATGCTGTGCATATCTGTAGCAAAGAAAATGAAATGAATTTAAGGCTATTTTGTACATATTATTTTGAATTGCAAGCAACCGCAGCCAAATGTCCACATCTTTATAAGTAGGCAAAAAACACCGCTCTGCCTCTAAAATAGTTTATTATTGAAACAACGACTGGTTTCACGCCAATTTAGTCGCTTCTCCAGGCGATATAAATAGTGTCCACAACATTATTTTTAGCTGTCGTGAAGCTTCTCCCCGTCTTTCAATGGCGTTTGTAACACCCCAAATAGGGAACCCCTAATGAAAGCCTTTTGGTAGTAAAAGAAATAGCAAAATTAGTTATCCTGACATTGACGGGAGCTACTGACAACAAAATTAACACTATTGCAGGTTTGACTAACAGGAATACTATGTAACTAATAACTTTTATTATAAAGAAAGGACTAAATGAAAGACTATCCGATGATACGAAGCCTGAAACTTTAAATAAATAATTCAAGATATATTCTTTACGAAGGTTAAAGCCCAGACCATAAACAGATCAGAGATAACATTTATCCAAGAAGAGAGATGTAGCCGCAGCGAGGTGTATGTTCTCTGTGACTACGATGTAACACTGCAATGGAGATGTTAATTCAGTCTCCCTTGTAGACGTCGCAATAGTAGTAAGCCTATTGAACGCTACTAGATTGTTTCAAACTGATCTGAAGTTTTAAAAGTTTTCCGGTATAGACTTGACGTACTGGTCAGAATTTCGAACTGAAGTAAAATAACATTTACGGTTTAGCCAGACAACAGAGCAGTTATTATATGTGAAAGAAAAGTATATCGTGTGATCCTGATTGACGCTGGGTCTTAGCCTTCGTGATCTGTGATTGTCTCGAACATCAAAAGACACAGCAATATACCAACCGCCGACATAAACTGTATTATTGAGTAGGAAACAGCTACACGCGATCACGGAGAGCTTACAGTTACGCTGTGTTGTCGGAAGCTGTAGTCAGTGCCAGAATCACTGATGCAAATAGATTCAAGACCCTGAATGACAAATCGGTGTGTTTTCAGTGCAGGTTTAAATAATTACGAAGTTCAATAAACTCCAATATAACCTTAATGCTTCGTATCGGCTACGCCATTTAATGGAAATTTACTGTGTAGTTGTGAAATTAACTATTTCTTGAGAGAACACAGAAGTTAAAGGTGATTTAGTGATTTTATTAACAGTGAACAGCAAGATTGCACCGAAATACGACGCTTTCTGTACGTTGGCAGAAGAATATCTTATCTCTGGAATTACATCGTATTAGTTGTTGAATCAACACCGTAGCGTCGCCTTGACGACGTTATATTAATTAATAAATCAACATCCTCGCAAAACTATGATGTGGCATCGGCTTGAGTGATGGACTTTATAATTCAAGATATCCTATTATCTGCGTTTGGACACTCATCCGCAAACCGGGCATAAGAACTACAGTTATCGAGTTCGCGAAAGCTTTTCAGCCTGTCGTGAACATGCGAAGCATATTTGGTTGTTTCAGATGAAGGGAGTTGTTGCGGTACCGAGTGGTACAGTCCCTGTGGGTTGGAAGTAAAGAAGGCCGACAGACTTCGAACACCAGTATTTCAATTTTAAACAAGGGCTGCTTACACATTCCGGCGTGCTGCTACATCGATACGTTGATATCAGTGTAAGGGAGATAGTGTCTGAAACCAATCAACCAAGCGAGGAGTGTGTTTTTAACAGTTACAGATCGGAGTCGTGGCCATCGACGGACGCTGTTCCATGTCAACCAGACTGGGACAACCATCACCATCGACACGACACAAATAAAACGCCACACGTTTCACGCTCATTTCGGCGCATCGTCAAGTGATATAAATTGTGTCTACAACATTATTTTGCGTTGTCTCCATGTTCGGAGAACTGGCCCCACCACATAGCCACGAACCTGAACGCCAGGTGCCCGGCTGAAAGTAGAGCAACTGCTTGCATGGCCACCCCCATTCAAGCTTCCTATAGGGACCTTTTTCTGTCCCAGATAACTAAACTACGGAGAGCTGCCCTTCCAGTCGCATTTCGCTGCTGTTCCTGGTCCGCTTCACTTCGCTGTTAGCAGTAGTGCGGCAGTCGTCGCCATTTTTTTTAATAAGGCGCCCATCACTTTAAAAGTCACAGTTTGTAGATTCAGTCAACTGTAATCAAAATGTTTCGCGGTAGAACGCTCGTGGCACCGTCGGACGCGATTGAGATGCAAATGCGCTATTTGCACTGCGAGCAACTGACATTACGATTTCACAGATGCTAGGGCGGTAAACGTTATCGAGTTGCCCGTGTCCTCATGGCTAACTACCTTGTTTCGTGTTCTCAGTTCCCAAAATTTGTCTCCGTTTTGTTTCTGTTATCAGTCTCTAAGGGGACTTGATGAGCTATCGTTATTTCTCATTTCGTTCTCAACGTTTTTCACGTGTGTGCATGTCCTATAAGCCGGCAGTTCGCATCATAGTGCAGAATTTTTGGTTGGTTGAATTCCATTCTTTGTGACAAGGCAACCTCGCATGTATATGTTTTTATCGTGGACATATCTGATTTAATTTGAATTCATTGTCTGTTTTCCCCCTGTCCCCTTCAACAATTAAGTCATTTATCCAGACAGTTGAATCGCCTGCTGTAGGTAATGAAGGCCGATGTGTCCCCGATCCAGGGGACAAGGATTAGTACATGAGATTATATTTATTTGCTTATCGGAAACAGCGCACGTGATCTAGGGCGCCGGCCCGGTAGCTCAGCGCGTTTGGTAGAGGGCTAGTTGCCCTCTGTAAGAAAAAGAGCTGGATGAAGTATTCAACGGCCAACTTAAAGGGATGTCTTTTGAGAGGCCTTCTACACCGGACAGCGATCCCCTTCCAAAAGGTTCCCTCACGGAACGCATTGGGAGTGCATTTCTCCAGCACAGTTCGCCGAACTGCGAGAGCCACATATCGCCGGCTACTGTAATGGACATGTGGTAGCTGATTCCGCAATACGGCTATGATTCTCCGAACGCATTACGTCAGCACTTACCTAGCGTCCAAACGTAATTATTTTGCACATGTGATTCTCCTAACGGTCACCAATGTTCCATTGCTTCCAGGCAGTTTTGTGAGTGCAGGTCACATATTTAAAGCCCACTGTACTACTTTAACGAGGCCTCCAGTGCAGGACGCCTGGAGTTGCTTCACGTCCACAACCGCGCGTGGGCCTTATATCTACGGACGATGCGACTCTCATGTACAGTGGTCAGCAACAGCTTGACGGGGACACTGCTTCAGTTCATCGCGCCCCAAGATCTTCGACCGCCGGTCGCCGTCACCCACATAGCCCCGTCGCACACCGACATCCGTGATTTCCTGGTCGAACTGAACTACGTGATCGAGGATCTACCGCAGACGAGGGCGCCGAGCCCGAGAGACTATTACCGCAGCTATCAAGCACGACAACCCCACAACAACGTCGAACAGAAAAAACCGACTATCCGATGGAGCAGGGTGTGGCGAGTGTCCACACCTCATACCTGCCCACGTACGCTCGTTCCATGTGGAACAGGGTGGTGAGCGGCAAATCAACCACAAGCCAGTGCCTTCATTCCATCCATCTTACGGACGAACCTTCGTGCCCGCACTGCAGCTGATTCGGACGCCCAGATACTACACTACTGGCCATTAAAATTGCTACACCAAGAAGAAATGCAGATGATAAACGGGTATTCATTGGACAAATATATTATACTAGAACTGACATGTGATTACATTTTCATGCAGTTTGGGTGCATAGATCCTGAGAAATCAGTACCCAGAACAACCACCTCTGGCCGTAATAAGGCCTTGGTAACCCTGGGCATTGTGTCAAATAGACCTTGGATGGAGTGTACAGTTACAGTTGCCCATGCAGCTTCAACACAATACCACAGTTCATCAAGAGTAGTGACTGGTGTATTGTGATGAGCCAGTTGCTCGGCCACCATTGGCCAGACGTTTTCAATTGGTGAGAGATCCGGAGAATGTGCTGACCAGGGCAGCAGGCCCATACAGGACCTGCAACATGTGGTCGTGCATTATCCTGCAGAAATGTAGGGTTTCGCAGGGATCGAATGAAAGGCAGAGCCACGGGTCGTAACACATCTGAAATGTAATGTCCACCGTTCAAAGTGCCGTCAATGCGAACAAGAGGTGACCGAGACGTGTAACCAATGGCATCCCATACCATCACGCCGGGTGAAACGCCAGTATGGCGATGACAAATACACGCTTCCAATGTGCCTTCACCACGATGTCGCCAAACACGGATGCGACCATCATGATGCTGTAAACAGAACCTGGATTCATCCGAAAAAATGACGTTTTGCCATTCGTGCACCCAGGTTCGTCGTTGAGTACACCGTCGCAGGACCTCCTGTCTGTGATGCAGTGTCAAGGGTAACTGCAGCCATCGTCTCCGAGCTAATAGTCCATGCTGCTGCAAACGTCGTCGAACTGTTCGTGCAGATGGTTGTTGTCTTGCAAACGTCCCCATCTGTTGATTCACGGATCGAGACGTGGCTGCAAGATCCGTTACAGCCATGCGGATAAGATGCCTGTCGTCTCGACTGCTAGTGATACGGTGATTCGACGCCGTTGGGATCCAGCACGGCGTTCCGTATTACCCTCCTGAACCCACCGATTCCACATTCTGCTAACAGTCATTGGATTTCGACCAACGCGAGCAACAATGTCGTGATACGATAAACTGCAATCGCGATAGGCTACAATCCGACCTTGATCAAAGTCGGAAACGTGATGGTACGCATTTCTCCTCCTTACACGAGGCTTCGCAACGACGTTTCACCAGCAACGCCGGTCAACTGCTGTTTGTGTATGAGAAATCGGTGGAAAGTTTCCTCACGTCAGCACGTTGTAGGTGTCGCCACAGGCGCCAACCTCGTGTGAGTGCTCTGAAAAGCTAATCATTTGCATATCACAGCATCTCTTCTGTAGCACGTCATCTTCGTGGTGTAGAAATTTTAGTGGCCAGTAGTGCATTTACTTTCCCACTGCCAGAACGAACACCGTCAACTGGCTGAAAGGCATGGAGCTGCATTTCGTTTTGCAAGTCTTGCCAGAAAGCGCTCTCGATTTGTGGTTCCACCTGACGACGACTCATGTGGCGTTCTGCCGCCATGCGTTGTACTGCACTCTACTGTCGAATTATTTAGGCGCATTATTCGAGGATTCTCCTTCCCATTGAGCGTTCGGAGTATTAAAAGGAACAATTGAAGATTATTCACGGCACAGGATTAATCCTCCGAGGAAACGGTTTAGAGGGAGTCCTCCCTAAGTTAATTTATGCGAAGACGACGCGTATGCTTCTGGTAGCCGTACTAGGATCCGTTTATAAATAATGAAATAAATAAATAAATGAAAAATATGTTTATACTTATAAACAAATAAATGAATTTGTTAAAATAAAACTCACTTGAACCTATAAGACCCATCTCCTCCCTTGGCTTTGTGAAAGCAGGAATGGAACATTGAGGCCAGGCCTCGGAAGACGACGCCTGCCCTCTTTGCCCCCGACCCTCCTCTCGGATTTCTTTAAAAAAATTTAAAAAGGGGGTAGCGTCTTCAGTTACCAATCAGAACATCATCGGTCTCAAATTCGAGACCGTCCACCGCTTAAATTTTGATTAACGATCATCAGTGGCGTCCGAAGATTTCCGACATAAGAACTCACCCTCACTCTACCAACGGCCTTGTAGAAGAGGGTGGAGGAACGGACAGAGGTTTAGGGCACTCTCTTGTCCTTATGGTTGGAAACTGCCCCTAAAGGCGGAAGAATCAGCAGTGATCAACGCTATGAGGATGCAGAAGGCAATGGAAATCACTGCGTTAAAGACACATAACATGTATCCACAGCACATGTGGCCTGTACTTGAAAAAGTGTCATGATGGTCTCTTCATTCACAAGAGATTCCGGAATAGTCTCCCATTCAGACTCCGAAAGGGGACTGCCAAGGGGGAGGTTACCATGAGAAAAGATTGAATACCGAACCGAAGGATAACGTTCCACGAGTCGGTGCGTGGAATGTCAGAAGCTTGAACGTGATTGGGAACCTAGAAAATTTGAAAAGGGAAATGCAAAGGCTCAGTCTAGAAATAGTAAGGGTCAATTAGGTGAAATGGAAATAAGACAAATATTTCCGTGCAGATGAATATAGGGTAATATCACCAACAGCAGAAAGTGGTATAACGAGAGTAGGATTCGTTATGAATAGGAAGATAGGGCAGAGAGTGTGTTACTGTGAACAGTTTAGTGATATGGTTGCTCTTATCAGAATCAACAGGAAACCAACATTGACAACGATAGCTGAAGTATACATGCCGGCGTCGCAAGCTGAAGATGAAGAGGTGACAAAGTATATGGGGATACTGAAAGGGTAGTACAGTACATAAAGGGAGATAAAAATCTAACAGTCGTGGGGGAGTGGAATTGAATTGTAGGGGAAGGAGTATAAGAAAAGGTTACAGAAAGATATGGGCTTCGGACAAGGAATGAGAGAGGAGAAAGATTAACTGAGTTCTGTAATAAATTTCAGCTAGTAACAGCGAATACTCTTCAAGAATCACAAGAGGAGGAGGTATATCTGGAAAAGACCGGGTGATACTGGAAGATTTCAGTTAGATTACATCATGGTCAGACAGAGATTTCGAAATAAGATACTTGATTGTAAGGCGTACCCAGAAGCAAATATACTGTAGAATCAGATCACAATGTGGTAGTGATGAAGAGTAGGCTGAAGTTCAAGAGATTAGTCAGAAATAACCAATACGCAAATAAGTGGGATAAGGAAGTACTAAGGTATGACGAGACACGCTCTTAAGTTCTCTAGGGCTGTAGATACAGCAATGAGGAGTAGCTCTGTAGGCAGTACAGCTGAAGAGGAATGGGCATCTCTAAAAAGGGCAGTCACAGATATTGGAGAGAAGAACTTAGTTATAAAGAAGGTAATTGCCAAGAAACCATGTTTAACAGAAGTACTTCAATTGATCGATGAAAGAAGGAAGTACAAAAATGTTCAGGGAAATTCAAAAATACAAGTCTCTGGGGAATGCAATAAATAGTAAGTGCAGGGTAGCTAAGACGAAATGGCTAAATGAAAAATGTGAGCAAACAGAAAAAGAAAAGACCGTCGGAAAGACTGACACAGAATATAGGAAAGTCAAAACAACCGTCGGTGAAATTAAAAGCAAGGGTGGTAACATGAAAAATGCAACGGGAATTCCACTTTTAAATGCAGAGGAGAGATGGGATGGTTGGAAAGCGTTGAATCCTGCCTAGTCGTCGTCAAATTGTGGGGTGTCTAGGAAATCTGCTTTGTCATATCGCTAGACAACAATTCAAGCAAATCCTATTGATGAGTTTATTACAATAAGACAAATTACAGTACTTACCTTCGTGTTAAACAGATGTTCGCAAGCAAAGGGCGAAAGACAAAATAAGAAATCTCTTCAGTATAATAATTCAAAGTTTGAGCCACATAGAATATACAAGCAAAGTAACGAGTGTGGACGCTTCTGTCCTAGTTGATAGTGTTGACGCTGCTGTAGAACTGGGCCATGGCCATTCGGGCGCGGCGCTAATGTTCTCTTCGCATAGAGGCCGATGCTGTCGCGTTGTCGTCCTGGAGAGGGGTCGGTCAGCTTGCAATAGGATGACGTCTTCTTCACAGCCCTCTTTGCTCTCTCGTTCCCGACTGGAGTGCCGGCGCTTCACTTAACGCCGTAACAGAAAGAGTACGACGAAGGACTCTACCAGTGGGAAGATTTGTCTGATGTGATAGAAGAAGAAGCAGTAGTCGATTTAGAGGAGATAAAGGATCTAGTATTAGACTCAGAATTTAAGAGAGCTTTGGAGGACATAAGAGCAAATGAGGCAGAAGGGACAGATAACATACCATCAGAATTTTTAGAATCACTGGGGGAAGTGGCTTCAAAACGACTATTCACGTTGGTGTGTAGAATGTATGAGTCTGGCGACATGACTTTCGGAAAAATATCAACCTCGGAAGACTGCAAGAGCTGATAGGTGCGAGAATTATCGGCAATCAGCTTAACAGATCATGCATCCAAGTTGCTGACAAGGATAAAATAGATAAGAATGAAAAAGAAAATTGAGGATGAGTTAGGTGACGAACAGTTTGGCTTTAGGAAAGGTAAAGGCACCAGAGAGGCAATTCTGACGCTGTGGTTGGTAAGGGAAGTAAGACTAAAGAAAAATCAAGACAAGTTCACAAGAAATGTCGACCTAGAAAAAGCGTTCGACAATGTAAAATGGCGTAAGATGTTCGAAATTCTGAGAAAAATAGGGGTAAGCTATAGGAAGAGATGGGTAATATACAATATGTACAACAGCCAAGAGGTAATGATAAGAGTGGACGACCAAGAACGAAGTGCTCGGATTAAAAAGGGTGTAAGACAGAGATGTAGTCTTACGCCCCTACTATTCACTCTGTACATCGAAGAAGCAGTGATGGAAATAAAAGAGAAGTTCAGGTGTGGATTTAAAATTCAAGGTGAAAGGATATCAATGATTCGATTCGCTGATGACATTGAAAAAGAATTACATGGTGTGTTGCACGGAATGGATAGTGTATTGAGTACAGGGTACGGACTGAGACTAAATCGAAGAAAGACGAAAGTAATGAGAAGTAGCAGAAATGAGAACAGCGAGAAACTTGACATCACGGTTAATGGTCACGAACTACATGTAGTTAAGGGATTCTGCTACCTAGGCAGCAAAATAACCAGTGGCGGACGGAGCAAGGAAGACATCAAAAGCAGACTAGCACTGGTAAAAACGGGATTCCTGGCCAAGAGAAGTCTACTAGTATCAAACATAGGCCTTAATTTGGGAAGAAATTTCTGAGAACATACGTTTGGAGTACAGCATTGTATGGCGGAGAAACATTGACTGTGGGAAAACCGGAATAGAAGAGAATCGAAGCATTTGAGATGTGGTACTACAGACGAATCTTGGTAATTAGGTTGACTGATACGGTAAGGGATGAGGAGGTTCTACGCAGAACTGGAGAGGAAAGGAATATATAGAAAACACTTATAAAGAGAAGGGACAGGATGACAGGATATCTGATAAGACAAGAGGGTTCAAATGGTTCAAATGGCTTTGAGCACTATGGGACTTAACATCTGATGTCATCAGTCCCCTAGAACTTAGAACTACTTAAACCTAACTAACCTAAGGACATCACACACATCCATTTCCGAGGCAGAATTCTAACCTGCGACCGTAGCGGTCACGCGGTTCCAGACTGAAGCGCCTAGAACCGCATGGCCACACCGGCCGGCAGACAAGAGGGAATGACTTCCATGGTAATAGAGGGAGACCAGATGGGCCGCAGAAATGCTGTGTTCAGGTGATCCCTTGACTCGACTGCAGACCCGAGAAGAATATTATCAATTACTACTGTACGTTCACGCTTACATCTTGTAGTTACTTACATCTTGCAATAGTGATCTAGTAGGCTATAAAGATATCACCAATAAAATATAAATAATGTCATGCGACCAGGGTAAGCTACTGTTTTCTGCAAAGTGCACAGAACGTGGGTTGGATATTCATCAGAAACACTGTGTCTATGTTCCGTACAGCGGACGATGGCCTCTGGCAGGTAGCGGAGTCGTTGACAGCTTTCAAGTGCGAAATGCAATAGGGCTACGCTCAAGCCCCGCCTGAAAGCTATGGGCGTCTAGAACAGCTATGAGACTGAGACTTTGCCAGAGAAACCCTAAGAAAATCGCGTTTCCTAATTGGTCTTGGTAGGTACGTACAGCAGCCCTCGCTAAAACTGTTTAGCTATCAGGAATCTTCTTTGGCCATAAGGACTGTAATATTGTCGACAGCATGGCGTTCAGGTGTTCAGCTGGAAGTAAAATGACGTCGTACGGCATTGTGGGCTTGAATACCCCGAAGGACAGGTTCAGCCGCCCGATTGGAAAGTCTTTTCTGTCTTTCGTCTAAACGGCACCTTTCCTTCGCGAAGTGTGAGACTTGTGTGTAAGTGTGCCTCATAAGTGTAGAATACTGTAAAGGGTGTGTGTAGTGTGGTGTCGTGTCCGTGTTGGATGATAAGAAGAGAAGGGAGAAGGTGAAACACGGTGCCAGTACATCGCCTACTTCACTCGAATAGTACCATGGGGCCTCCGAGCTTCACCTCCCCATCAGATCAGTCGATGACCATCAACTGCGTGACATTCCCTGCTGGCGGTAACACAGGGATTTCCAGTCAGCCCTTCCACCGCCACTAGAGAGTTACTTCGAGGATGTGTTTCTGGTTTGGAGCACGATTTACAAATATCAGTAAGTAAGTTGGCAAGGGAAATTACATTTTACTATCGTTCACATAAAACGTTACACATCGCTAGAGGAGAGGATTGGCTTTTCTCATTTTGGGAGTATTGAAGGGCCATCTGTTTAATTGTTAAAACCATTCAACAGCCAAGATAGCATAAAATATTTCTTTATTTAAGACAACCGGTTTCAACAGACTATGCTGTCATCTTCAGGTCTTAAAACCTTTTTGTTGTTAAAGTTCATTATGCGATGACTCACGCTCATGATGTCAAATGGATAAAAGTAGCACATGATAAAATGTTTGTCATCGCTAAAATATTTTTAAAAAAATAGAGCACCTTGTGCAAAAGACCATGTCCTTTTATAATAAAGGCCTTTTTATAATGTGCTGTTTTAATCCACTTTACATCTTGTGCGTGAGGTCAGCGTAAAATGAATATGTTTTGAAAAAATATTTTAAGACCGAAAATGGTAGCATAGTCCGTTGACGGCGGTTGCCTTAAATAATGAAATATTTTATGCGGTCTTTGCTGTTGAATGATTTTTAACTGCGACAAGAATTTGACGTAGCACTGAAAGACCTAAGCCGAAACAAGGCCCCGGGAGTAGACGACACTCCTTCAGACCTACTGATAGCCTTGGGAGAGCCAGCCACGACAAAACTCTACCATCTGGTGTGCAGGTTATATGACACAGGAGAAACTGGTAACCCGGTGCATGTTCATAACCTGTACTCTGTGGATCTGCAGATGGTAGCTTAACACTGTCGACAGTGGACATAGACGGGATCTAGGCAATACAAAGTTTCATGTCAAGAGCTTTCTATATGTTTTTGAAAGAATTTGTATGGATGTAGCCATGTACGGATAAGAAAGACGGACGAGACACAATTCAGACACGAAGAGAATAGAAGCCTTTGAAACGTCGTGCCACAGAAGAATGCTGGGGATTAAATGTGTAGGTCACGTAACTGATGAGGAGGTTCTGAATAGGATTGGGGAGAAAAGAAATTAATGGCATAAACTGACTATAAGAAGGGCTCTGTTGGTAGGACACATTCTGAGACATCAACGGATCACCAGCCGGCCGCTGTGACAGAGCGGTTCTAGGCGCATCAGTCCAGAACCGCGCTGGCGCTACGGTCGCAGGTACGAATCCTGCCTCGGGCATGGATGTGTGTGATGTCCTTAGCTTAGTTAGATTTAAGTAGCTCTGAGCCTAGGGGACTGATGACCTCAGATGTTAAGTCCCGTAGTGCACAGAGCCATTTTTGAAACGACGGATAACCAATTTAATATTGGAGGGAAGTGCGTGGCAGGGGGCGGAGGACGGCGTTAAAATCGTAAAGGGAGAACAAGAGATGAACACAGTAAGCAGATTGAGAAGGATGTATGTGGCATTAGTTACAGTATTGTCCATTAAAATTGCTACACCAAGAAGAAACGCAGATGATAAACGGGTATTCATTGAACAAATATATTATAACAGAACTGACATGTGATTACATTTTCACGCAATTTGGGTGCATAGATCCTGAGAAATCAGTACACAGAACAACCACCTTTGGCCGTAATAACGGCCTTCATACGCCTGGGCATTGAGTCAAACAGAGCTTGGATGGCGTGTACAGGTACAGCTGCCCATGCAGCTTCAACACGATACCACGGTTCATCAAGAGTAGTGACTAGCGTATTGTGACGAGCCAGTTGCTCGGCCACCATTGACCAGACGTTTTCAGTTGGTGAGAGATCTGGAGAATGTGCTGGCCAGGGCAGCAGTCGAACATTTTCTGTGTCTAGAAAGGCCTGCAACATGCGGCCGTGCATTATCCTGCAGAAATGTAGGGTTTCGCAGGGATCGAATGAAGGGTAGAGCCACGGGTCGTAACACATCTGAAATGTAACGTCCACTGTTCAAAGTGCCACCAATGAGAACAAGAGGTGACCGAGACGTGTAACCAATGGCACCCCATACCATCACGCCGGGTGATACGCCAGTATGGCGATGACGAATAGACGCTTCCAATTTGCGTCGCCAAACACGGATGCGACCATCATGATGCTGTAAACAGAACCTGGATTCATCCGAAAAAAATGACGTTTTGCCATTCGTGCACCCAGGTTCGTCGTTGAGTACACCATCGCAGGCGCTCCTGTCTGTGATGCAGCGTCAAGGGTAACCACAGCCATCGTCTCCGAGCTGATAGTCTATGCTGCTGCAAACATCATCGAACTGTTCAAAATGGTTCAAATGGCTCTGAGCACTATGGGACTTAACATCTGAGGTCATCAGTCCCCTAGAACTTAGAACTACGTAAACCTAACTAACCTAAGGACATCACACGCATTCGTGCCCGAGGCAGGATTCGAACCTGCGACCGCACCAGTCTCGCGGTTCCGGACTGAAGCATCTAGAGCCGCTCGGCCACCAGCGGCCGGCTCGAACTGTTCATGCAGATGGTTGGTGTCTTGCAAACGTCCTTATCTATTGACGCAGGGATCGAGACGTAGCTACACGATCCGTTACAGCCATGCGGATAAGATGCCCGTCATCTCGACTGCTAGTGATACGAGGCCGTTGGGACCTAGCACGGCGTTCCGTATTACCCTCCTGAACCCACCGATTCCATATTCTGCTAACAGCCATTGGATCTCGACCAAAGCGAGCAGTAGTGTCGTGATATGATAAACCGCAATCGCGATAGGCTACAATCTGACCTTTATCAAAGTCTGAAATGTGATGGTACGCATTTCTCCTCTTTACACAAGGCATCACAACAACGTTTCACCAGGCAACGCCGGTTTGTGTATGAGAAATCGGTTGGAAACTTTCCTCATGTCATCACGTTGTAGGTGTCGCCACCGGCGCCAACCTTGTGTGAATGCTCTGAAGAGTTAATCATTTTCATATCACAGCATCTCCTTCCTGTCGGTTAAATTTCGCGTCTGTAGCACGTCATCTTCGTGGTGTAGCACTTTTAATGGCCAGAAGTGTATTCGGAGAAGGGTAGAGGAGGATGGAGAGCAGCATCAAATCAGTCTTCGGACTGAAGACCAAACAACAACACACGGCAACAGTTTAGCTCGACGGCGAACTAAAAGTGGCCGTACTCAGCAGTACGCGATCCTAGCGGTGTGAGGTTGCGATCCCCTTTTTCCCGCGCTGTCGCACAACTGAAATGTGGCCGCTGCCGTGTTGCACACCGCGGTGACAGCGAGCGTCATTTCCAGTATGGGGACGTGTAAGCGCAGACCGCAGCGCCAGCGCCTGCCCGCAGCACGCCGCGGCCCGGCGGCCAGCCGCAACCGGAGGGGCGCGGAGGAGCGCCGGCCGGCCAGCCACGCTGCACGGCTGACAGCTCCCCAGCCACGTCCGCGCCGTGCATGAGTAACAGCTGTGCCGCCCCCTCCGCGAAATTACTGTACTATCGACGAAAGGCGAAAGCAATGAGAAGAAGCAGAAATGAGACCAGGATTGGCAACCACAAAATAGATGATGTTGAGGAATTCTGCTACCTAGGCCGTACCCGAAGACAGGACAGTTGGACAGGTCACACCAGTATTCCAGAAAGGTAGTAGGAGTAATCCGCTAAATTTCAGGCCCATATCTTTAACGTCGATATGCAGCAGGATTTTAGAACATACAGGGTGTAAACGGTATAAGGCGCCAAAATTATACAGATGGTACATCTCGGTGTGCTTGACTAAAAAGTCTAATGACATTTTCTTGTATCGTGTACTTTATTTTTGTATTATTAAAATAATGTTCGTAGGATAGATAGTATACGCACTTCTGTTTACATAGTCAACCGACAGTACACGGCGTACCGAGCTTATTGCCTACAATGACGGGGCGGCCAGAGAAAGGCAACGAGCCGATCAGAGGATTGAAATCATTAGACGTGTACAACGACGTGGTGTGATAATCAGGTGGAACCGAAAAAAGGAATGTAAACGGTTTTTGGGTTGTCAAGAATGTGTAATTCGCTTTACGTGAATTGAATACAACCAGTCTGTTTCTCAACAAGTCGATAACGAAGGTCGTAGTAGTAATGACAAGCTAATATCAAACACAACGTATTTCCATTAGTACAAATTCAATCAATCACCAAGTAGATAGTTGTGCATTAATTACAACCAACTGTTTCACCTTTTTACGGCAATGCCATAACGAATACTAAATTCACATTATTTTCCTTCTGTACAACAACATCGTAACGAAAATAAAACCCATTACTTGGTTTCCTCTTACACCAATACTACAATAAATGTTCGAAATGTCTACCATTCGCTTCTACACATGCTTCATTACGGCGAACCCAGTTTCGTCTCACTCGTTCACACACATGCATATTGGCCTTCATGGTATTGGCAGCATCTAAAATCTTCTGCGACAATTCGTCCACATTATTTACTGGCTCAGCATAAACAAGTTCCTTCATATGGCCCCAAAAGTAAAAATCCAGTGGATTTAAATCAGGGCTGCGTGCTGGCCATCGACGTGGACCCGAACGCCCGATCCATCGTCCTGGAAATCGACTATCCAAAAATCTGCGTACTCTGTGACCAATGTGGGGTGGAGCACCATCGTGGAGGAACCACATGTTATGACGTATGCTTAACGGAATGTCTTTTAACAACGTCGGTAACAATGTTTCCTCTAGAAACGTTCGGTAATAGTTACCAGTCCAACGTGCAGTTAAAACATAGGGCCCAATAATGTAATTATCGAACATACCTGCCCACACATTTACGGAAAATCGTCGCTGAAACTGTGTTGCTAATACGTGGCGAGGATTGTGTACACTCCACGTGTGCATGTTATGGAAATTAGTTATTCCGTCGCGAGGGAAAGACGCTTCATCTGTGACGAGTATTTTGTTGACAAAATCATGCTGCGCACTGTGTAACAAAAACCACTCTGAGAATTCACGTCGTGGAGGGAAATCTTGTTCTTCCAATGCTTGTACGCGTTGAATGTGGTAAGGCCGCAGACGCTCCTCTTGCAAAGTGCGATGAACGACAGTGTGCGATATACCCACGTGGCGGGCGATGCTTCTAGTACTCTGAGAAGGATCCTCCTGGATGCGGTCCAGAGTTCTTTCGTCAGCTTCCAATGTACGATCGGCTCGTTGTGGGCCTCTGCCTTCTGCGCGGGGCAGTAAAGAGTCAGCATCTCTCAATCTAAGGAAATTAAATACGTACTCGTCAGTTGTATTCTGTCATGATGTAACAAAAACGGAAAGCATGTCAGAACAGAAGATGCGTTTCGCATACGGACGAAAATTTACAAAGGTGCAGATAACTACTGTATTTTATTAAGATTTAAATGCATAATAATCGCGTACAAGTAGAGAATTACATTGAGAAAAACCTTGCATATCAGAAAATGTCTTTCGTGCAGGAAGTCGTCGTTGTGGGTTCAAATGGTTCAAATGGCTCTGAGCACTGAGGGACTTATCGGTCGCGCGGTTCCAAACTGAAGCGCCTAGAACCGCACGGCCACACCGGCCGGCGTCGTTGCGGGAAGCGTTCTCGATAAATTCGCACAGCTGCCCTTGCAACACCTTTTGCCTCGCCATAAATTACATGCATATCGCATAGTTCAGCTATAGTAAGTCTCCTTTCCATCCTAACAGTTAACAGAGTTGCAACAACATCTGCACAGGTTACTCGCCTACTGTCGTCGTTCGGTGTGTTACAACGACGCAGTCACTCAGGCCGCAGTTGCCTATGTGTATACGATTTACGCTCGCGATGTCAATACGCGCAGCGGGCAATAACAGGAACCGATTGCTTACGTACGTGCACGGCCAAGTGTCTACTTTTCCAAAACCATTATCCTGAGACGAACTGTTTTTTTCTGGGACAACCTTAGGAAATACGCAAACATGTTACTAGACTTTTTTGTCAAGCATTGCGAGATGTGCCATCTGTATAATTTTGGCGCCTTATACCGTTTACACTCTGTATATTGTGTTCGAACATTATGAATTACCTCCAAGGAAACGGTCTATTGACACACAGTCAACATGGGTTTAGAAAACATCATTCCTGTGCAACACAACTAGCTCTTTATTCACATGAAGTGCTAAGTGCTATTGACAAGGGATTTCAGATCGATTCCGTATTCCTGGATTTCCGGAAGGCTTTTGACACTATATCACACAAGCGGCTCAAAGCGGCTCGTAATAAAATTGCGTGCTTATGTAATATCGTCTCAGTTGTGTGACTGGATTTGCGATTTCCTGTCAGAGAGGTCACAGTTCGTAGTAATTGACGGAAAGTCATCTAGTAAAACAGAAGTTATTTCAGGCGTTCCCCAAGGTAGTGTTATAGGCCCTTTGCTGTTCCTTATCTATATAAACAATTTAGGAGACCATCTCAGCAGCCGACTAATAAAGTCATCAGAAGATCAAAACAAACTGCAAAACGATCTACAAAAGATATCTGAATGGTGCGAAAAGTGGCAGTTGACCTTAAATAACGAAAAGTGTGAGGTCATGGACATGAGTGCTAAAAGCAACTCGTTAACTTCGGTTACACGATAAATCAGTCTAATCTAAAAGCCGTAAATTCAACTAAATACCTAGGTATTACAATTACGAATTACTTAAATTGAAAAGAACACATAGAAAATGTTGTGGTGAAGATTAATCAAAGGCTGCGTTTCATTGGCAGGACACTTAGAAAATGTAACAGACCTACTAAGGAGAGTGCCGGCCGCGGTGGCCAAGCGGTTCTAGGCGCTTCAATCCGGAACCGCGCAACTGCTACGGTCGCAGGTTCGAATCCTGCCTCGGGCATGGATGTGTGTGATGTCCTTAGGTTAGTTAGGTTTAAGTAGTTCTAAGTTCTAGGGGACTGATCACCTTAGATGTTAAGTCCCATAGTGCTCAGACCATTTGAACAATTTTACTAAGGAGACTGCCTGCACTACGCTTGTCCGTCCTCTTTTAGAATACTGCTGCGCGGTGTGGGGTCATTACCAGGTAGGACTGACGGAGTACATCGAAAAAATACAAAGAAAGGCAGCACGTTTTGTATTATCGCGAAATATAAGAAAGTGTGTCACAGAAATGATACAGGATTTGGGCTGAAAATCATTAAAAGAAAGGCGTTTTTCGTTGCGACCGAATCTTCTCACGAAATTCCAATCATCAACTTTCTCCTCCGAATGCGAAAATATTTTGTTGACACTGACCTACATAAGGCGGAACGATGACCACGATAAAATAACGGAAATCAGAGCTCGTACGGAAAGATATAGGTGTTCATTCTTTCCGCGAGCTATGCGAGATTGGAATAATAGAGAATTGTGAAGGTGGTTTGATGAACCCTCTGCCAGGCACTTAAATGTGATTTGCAGAGTATCCATGTAGATGTAGATGTAGAAAATAACGCATGATTGGCGGAGCAAGAACGAGAAAAAAGCTGGTGGAAAAGGCATTCCTGGCCAATAGAAATCTACTGGTATCAAACATAGGTCTTAATCTGAGGAAGAAATTATGAGAATGTACGTTTGGAGCACAGCATTGTTAGGCAGTGAACCATGGACAACATGGACTGTGGGAAAACCGGAACAAAAGAAGATCGAAGTATTTGAGATGTGGTGCTACAGAAAAAATTCGGAAATTAGGTGGATTGATAAGATAAGGAATGAGGAGGCTCTCCACAGAGTCGTAGAGGGAAGAAATATATGGAAAACACTGACAAGAAGATAAGACAGCATGGTACGACATCTTATAAGACATCAGGAAATAATTTCTACGCTCAGAATCGAAACAAAAATGCCTCGGGGGTGGCATATATGGCATCAATGAAACCACCCCTTTCCTTGGGACATTGATTCTCACATATTTCAAGGTCGACAACGACAATTCGCAGTGCGATGAGCAACAGAAGACATTCTTGAGAACCTTTGGCACTGTTGTCACCTCCAAGGCGATTCATACCTCCTTGGCGGATGTTACGTAGCTGCACTCATAACTTACGAGTGCAGTGCGACCGCAGTTTTTGCTCTGGTGTACAGGGCAGAACCACTAGTGACGTTCAAAATCATTCGACGAAATTTGAAAGAGATCCGAAGCTTCTTACACTTTTTCAGTGTTCCTGTCTCAGGCCTTCCTGCGTCCTGATCACAGAGGAGTACGACACTGACATATGTGTGAATAAAACGCAAAAGGGCCCTCTAAGAACCCACAGTTCGGCAAAACCCTCAGTAGCATTCACTCACTTTTGTTGAGTATTTTAAAAACGTGCCTTTATGGCGAAAACCTGCTAAACACACTGGGCGCATGCAGGCAGGCAACTGGTCCAGTAGGTGCATCATATGTTTTTCTACCCGCAGGACCTCGGGATATGTAGCGGGAAGGGTCCTATGGCACCTGCAGCATCCTGCGCCCCTGACCCCAGCCTCCAAATGATCTATTCTCTGCGTCTTCACCGATCAACTTTGTATTGTTCGTACTCCTTTCTATACCTTGAATCCATTTAAATCGCGGTATTTCTGTTTGTCGTTCTACATTCATATATATTCTTGGCTATTCCTTCTTGTCTCATTATCATTAATCGTCCAAACAAGGAACGTTGTCTGTGTTCCATTTCATCCATTATGGTATCTTTGTTGTGTGTTCTTTCTCATACATCCTCCTTTGGTCTATGTTCCAAACGGAAGATCCTTGATTCTCATCCTGGAAAGGTCGTTTCTACAGATCCGGTCTTCTTGCGACTCTTCTTGGTAATCGTACAGATATCCGAACCACAAATGGTAATTGACTCAATAACGGCTTTACATGTATTACGTTTTGTTTTATTGCGGTTTCTGTAGACCATAAAATGCAGTTCAGTTTTGATATTTCTCTGCTTCCTGAGATCAGTCCATTTCTCAAGCCATCTTTACATGTTCCACCTTTATTAATTACGCTCCCTAGGTATTTCAGAATACCGGTGGCTTCGTTATCTGATATTTCAAGATCTACCTATTACGTTCCCGTGGTTAAACATTCTGACTTCTTGATGTTCAGTTTCAGTCCCCATTTTCTGTATTTTTGTAGTAATTTTCTCATTATATAGTAGATATCTTCTTCATCAGTCGTAACTACCACCTGGTTATCCGCGGATAAAAGGGTATACGCACAGTGTCTTCTAACTGAATTCTCATTTTACTGCATTTATTTTTCTGGTTCTGTGAGGCGACTTGCAGACATATTCTGAACAGTGCTTACGATAAACAATAGTTTCCTTCATTTATTTATTTTAAACGATTTAGAGATGACAGAACCTACCCTTATACTTGCGTGCACATGTTTATATACTTTATACATACACTCCTGGAAATGGAAAAAAGAACACATTGACACCGGTGTGTCAGACCCACCATACTTGCTCCGGACACTGCGAGAGGGCTGTACAAGCAATGATCACACGCACGGCACAGCGGACACACCAGGAACCGCGGTGTTGGCCGTCGAATGGCGCTAGCTGCGCAGCATTTGTGCACCGCCGCCGTCAGTGTCAGCCAGTTTGCCGTGGCATACGGAGCTCCATCGCAGTCTTTAACACTGGTAGCATGCCGCGACAGCGTGGACGTGAACCGTATGTGCAGTTGACGGACTTTGAGCGAGGGCGTATAGTGGGCATGTGGGAGGCCGGGTGGACGTACCGCCGAATTGCTCAACACGTGGGGCGTGAGGTCTCCACAGTACATCGATGTTGTCGCCAGTGGTCGGCGGAAGGTGCACGTGCCCGTCGATCTGGGACCGGACCGCAGCGACGCACGGATGCACGCCAAGACCGTAGGATCCTACGCAGTGCCGTAGGGGACCGCACCGCCACTTCCCAGCAAATTAGGGACACTGTTGCTCCTGGGGTATCGGCGAGGACCATTCGCAACCGTCTCCATGAAGCTGGGCTACGGTCCCGCACACCGTTAGGCCGTCTTCCGCTCACGCCCCAACATCGTGCAGCCCGCCTCCAGTGGTGTCGCGACAGGCGTGAATGGAGGGACGAATGGAGACGTGTCGTCTTCAGCGATGAGAGTCGCTTCTGCCTTGGTGCCAATGATGGTCGTATGCGTGTTTGGCGCCGTGCAGGTGAGCGCCACAATCAGGACTGCACACGACCGAGGCACACAGGGCCAACACCCGGCATCATGGTGTGGGGAGCGATCTCCTACACTGGCCGTACACCACTGGTGATCGTCGAGGGGACACTGAATAGTGCACGGTACATCCAAACCGTCATCGAACCCATCGTTCTACCATTCCTAGAGCGGCAAGGGAACTTGCTGTTCCAACAGGACAATGCACGTCCGCATGTATCCCGTGCCACCCAACGTGCTCTAGAAGGTGTAAGTCAACTACCCTGGCCAGCAAGATCTCCGGATCTGTCCCCCATTGAGCATGTTTGGGACTGGATGAAGCGTCGTCTCACGCGGTCTGCACGTCCAGCACGAACGCTGGTCCAACTGAGGCGCCAGGTGGAAATGGCATGGCAAGCCGTTCCACAGGACTACATCCAGCATCTCTACGATCGTCTCCATGGGAGAATAGCAGCCTGCATTGCTGCGAAAGGTGGATATACACTGTACTAGTGCCGACATTGTGCGTGCTCTGTTGCCTGTGTCTATGTGCCTGTGGTTCTGTCAGTGTGATCATGTGATGTATCTGACCCCAGGAATGTGTCAATAAAGTTTCCCCTTCCTGGGACAATGAATTCACGGTGTTCTTATTTCAATTTCCAGGAGTGTATATAGCGATATGCACATATACAGATAGCTGTAGTACCGCGTTTACAAAGAATAAGAGCGAAATGAATTGTCGGAGCTGTCATTTGTACTCAGGTGATTCTTGTGAAAAGTTTTCCGACGTGATTCTGGCCGCTCGACAGTAATTGACGGACCTTGAACGCGGAATATTAGATGGAGCTAGACGCATGGGACATTACATTTCGGAAATCGTTAAGGAATTCAATATTCCAAGATTAATAATGGCGAGAGTGTGCCGAGTGTACCAGATTTCAGGCATTACCTCTCACCATGGACAACACACTGCCGGCCGCTGTGGCCGAGCGGTTCTAGGCGCTGCTGCTACGGTCGCAGGTTCGAATCCTGCCTCGGGCATGGATGTGTGTGATGTCCTTAGGTTAGTTGAGTTTAAGTAGTTCTAAGTGTATGGCACTGATGACATAAGATGTTAAGTCCCATAGTGCTTGGAGCCATATGAATATGACAACACACTGGCCGACGGCCATCTCTTAACGACAGAAAGCAGCGGCGTCTGCGTAAAGTTGTCAGTGCTGAAAGATAAGTAACACAAAATGAAATAATCGCAGATGTCAATGTGGGACGTGCTAAGAATGTATCCGTTAGGACAGTGCGGCGAAATTTGGGTTAATGAGCTTTGGCAGCAGACGACCGACGTGAGTGCCTTTGCTAACAGCGACATCGCTTGCAGCGCCTCTCCTGGGCTCGTGACCATGTCGGTTGGACCCTAGACGATTTGAAAACCGTGGCCTGGTCAGATGAGCCCCGATTTCAGTTGGTAAGAGCTGATGGTAGAGTTCGAGTGTGGCGCAGACCCCACGAAGCCATGCGCCCGAGTTGTCAACAAACCATTCTGAAAACTGTTAGTGGCTCCATAATGGAATGGACTGGGTCCTCTGGTCCCACTGAACCGATCATTGACTGGAAACCGTTGTATAAGGCTACTTGGAAGCCATTTGCAGCCATTCATGGGCTTCAAGTTCCCAAACAACGATGGAATTTTTACAGATGACAATGCGTCATGTCACCGCGCCACAATTGTTTGCGACTGGTTCGAAGAACATTCTGAACAATTCGAGCGAATGAGTTTGCCTATCGAATGTTTATGGTACATAATCGAGAGGTCAACTGGTGCATGAAATCTTGCACCGGTAACACTTTCGCAATTACAGACGCCTATAGAGCCAGCACGGCTCAATATTTCTGCTGGGGAGTTCCAACGACTTGTTGAGTCCATGCCACGCCCAAATGCTGCAGTACGCCGGGCAAAACGGGGTCATCGACTATATTAGGAGGTATCCCATGGCTTCTGCCGCCTCAGTGTATACTTCTTATGTATAACGGGTCAGTGCTATATACTCGTTGTTCCTGTGCATCAAATAGCTTGGACAGTTTGGCTACTGGCATGTTGTCATAAGATTTTTCGAGGTCGGTGAACACCTAATTTGTTTATAAATTCCTTTCAGATCTTTTTTCCGTCAATTGGTGAAAGTAATACATCTATCCTCATACTGTTTGTAATTTCCTCCTGCTGGATTGTAATTCCCTCCTATTGTAGCGCCTGATTTTGTAGCCTTTGAAACCCTCTATTCTAAAGGTGTATATTTTTTATTTTTCTGTTTGTTTTGGCTCTGTGTAGTATTATGTATATCTGTGTTACAGTACATTGAGTGCACCGTTCCCTTAAAAGTGTCGTCTTCTACTCTTGCTACAGAATATATCCCTTGCTAACCACAACAGGTTACGTGTTGAAATTTGAACGCTTCAGGTTGCGGGAATTAGAGTACTCTTTCAGTGGACTATTTTTCGTTTACTAAGGATATTCGTGAAATGGCAATGTTCTTGAAATGCGGCTGGCACGACGTATCAGCAGTATGATGGCATTAGTCGTACAAACATTCGAAACTTGTCAAGTGAAGATCAGTGGGAAACTTGGAAATGGGAGAATCAGTTTTTAAAGAAACGCTGTCTTTATTCGACTGCAGATGGTATACTTCAATGTCCATCATTAGCGGAAGGAGAAGAACAGTCCGACCGACTTTGGCGCTGGCAACGAGACAGTGCGCTGGCAGCCCATGTCATTGCAGCTGCTCTTGAGAAAGGAGCCGGGCGTGGCCCGTGTTCCCGCCATCATGTATTTTACACCCTGTTCTTAACGTATTTCCACCTCACTACGTTAATTTAAATTACTATTGTCACTGAGTTGCTGCTTTGCCCGACCGTGATCGGCGCTAGCAGCGCATATCGATATATCCCCTCTCGTAGTATCTTTGCCCGACTGCTATTACTTCCCGGTCGTTGTCTGTCGGAAGGAAGAGACAGTGCACTGGCAGCCCATATCATTGCAGCTGCTCTTGAGAAAGGAGCCGGGCGTGGCCCGTGTTCCCGCCATCATGTATTTTACACCCTGTTCTTAACGTATTTCCACCTCACTACGTTAATTTAAATTACTATTGTCACTGAGTTGCTGCTTTGCCCGACCGTGATCGGCGCTAGCAGCGCATATCGATATATCCCCTCTCGTAGTATCTTTGCCCGACTGCTATTACTTCCCGGTCGTTGTCTGTCGGAAGGAAGAGACAGTGCACTGGCAGCCCATATCATTGCTGCTGCTCTTGAGAAAGGAGCCGGGCGTGGCCCGTGTTCCCGCCATCATGTATTTTACACCCTGTTCTTAACGTATTTCCACCTCACTACGTTAATTTAAATTACTATTGTCACTGAGTTGCTGCTTTGCCCGACCGTGATCGGCGCTAGCAGCGCATATCGATATATCCCCTCTCGTAGTATCTTTGCCCGACTGCTATTACTTCCCGGTCGTTGTCTGTCGGAAGGAAGAGACAGTGCACTGGCAGCCCATATCATTGCAGCTGCTCTTGAGAAAGGAGCCGGGCGTGGCCCGTGGTCCCGCCATCATGTATTTTACACCCTGTTCTTAACGTATTTCCACCTCACTACGTTAATTTAAATTACTATTGTCACTGAGTTGCTGCTTTGCCCGACCGTGATCGGCGCTAGCAGCGCATATCGATATATCCCCTCTCGTAGTATCTTTGCCCGACTGCTATTACTTCCCGGTCGTTGTCTGTCGGAAGGAAGAGACAGTGCACTGGCAGCCCATATCATTACAGCTGCTCTTGAGAAAGGAGCCGGGCGTGGCCCGTGTTCCCGCCATCATGTATTTTACACCCTGTTCTTAACGTATTTCCACCTCACTACGTTAATTTAAATTACTATTGTCACTGAGTTGCTGCTTTGCCCGACCGTGATCGGCGCTAGCAGCGCATATCGATATATCCCCTCTCGTAGTATCTTTGCCCGACTGCTATTACTTCCCGGTCGTTGTCTGTCGGAAGGAAGAGACAGTGCACTGGCAGCCCATATCATTACAGCTGCTCTTGAGAAAGGAGCCGGGCGTGGCCCGTGTTCCCGCCATCATGTATTTTACACCCTATTCTTAACGTATTTCCACCTCACTTCGTTAATTTAAATTACTATTGTCACTGAGTTGCTGCTTTGCCCGACCGTGATCGGCGCTAGCAGCGCATATCGATATATCCCCTCTCGTAGTATCTTTGCCCGACTGCTATTACTTCCCGGTCGTTGTCTGTCGGAAGGAAGAGACAGTGCACTGGCAGCCCATATCATTGCAGCTGCTCTTGAGAAAGGAGCCGGGCGTGGCCCGTGTTCCCGCCATCATGTATTTTACACCCTGTTCTTAACGTATTTCCACCTCACTACGTTAATTTAAATTACTATTGTCACTGAGTTGCTGCTTTGCCCGACCGTGATCGGCGCTAGCAGCGCATATCGATATATCCCCTCTCGTAGTATCTTTGCCCGACTGCTATTACTTCCCGGTCGTTGTCTGTCGGAAGGAAGAGACAGTGCACTGGCAGCCCATATCATTGCAGCTGCTCTTGAGAAAGGAGCCGGGCGTGGCCCGTGTTCCCGCCATCATGTATTTTACACCCTGTTCTTAACGTATTTCCACCTCACTACGTTAATTTAAATTACTATTGTCACTGAGTTGCTGCTTTGCCCGACCGTGATCGGCGCTAGCAGCGCATATCGATATATCCCCTCTCGTAGTATCTTTGCCCGACTGCTATTACTTCCCGGTCGTTGTCTGTCGGAAGGAAGAGACAGTGCACTGGCAGCCCATATCATTGCAGCTGCTCTTGAGAAAGGAGCCGGGCGTGGCCCGTGTTCCCGCCATCATGTATTTTACACCCTGTTCTTAACATATTTCCACCTCACTACGTTACTTTAAATTACTATTGTCACTGAGTTGCTGCTTTGCCCGACCGTGATCGGCGCTAGCAGCGCATATCGATATATCCCCTCTCGTAGTATCTTTGCCCGACTGCTATTACTTCCCGGTCGTTGTCTGTCGGAAGGAAGAGACAGTGCACTGGCAGCCCATATCATTGCAGCTGCTCTTGAGAAAGGAGCCGGGCGTGGCCCGTGTTGCCGCCATCATGTATTTTACACCCTGTTCTTAACGTATTTCCACCTCACTACGTTAATTTAAATTACTATTGTCACTGAGTTGCTGCTTTGCCCGACCGTGATCGGCGCTAGCAGCGCATATCGATATATCCCCTCTCGTAGTATATTTGCCCGACTGCTATTACTTCCCGTCGTTGTCTGTCGGAAGGAGGAGACAGTGCACTGGCAGCCCATGTCATTGCAGCTGCTCTTGAGAAAGGAGCCGGGCGTGGCCCATGTTCCCGCCATCATGTATTTTACACCCTGTTCTTAACGTATTTCCACCTCACTACGTTAATTTAAATTACTATTGTCACTGAGTTGCTGCTTTGCCCGACCGTGATCGGCGCTAGCAGCGCATATCGATATATCCCCTCTCGTAGTATCTTTGCCCGACTGCTATTACTTCCCGGTCGTTGTCTGTCGGAAGGAAGAGACAGTGCACTGGCAGCCCATATCATTGCAGCTGCTCTTGAGAAAGGAGCCGGGCGTGGCCCGTGTTCCCGCCATCATGTATTTTACACCCTGTTCTTAACGTATTTCCACCTCACTACGTTAATTTAAATTACTATTGTCACTGAGTTGCTGCTTTGCCCGACCGTGATCGGCGCTAGCAGCGCATATCGATATATCCCCTCTCGTAGTATCTTTGCCCGACTGCTATTACTTCCCGGTCGTTGTCTGTCGGAAGGAAGAGACAGTGCACTGGCAGCCCATATCATTGCAGCTGCTCTTGAGAAAGGAGCCGGGCGTGGCCCGTGTTCCCGCCATCATGTATTTTACACCCTGTTCTTAACGTATTTCCACCTCACTACGTTAATTTAAATTACTATTGTCACTGATTTGCTGCTTTGCCCGACCGTGATCGGCGCTAGCAGCGCATATCGATATATCCCCTCTCGTAGTATCTTTGCCCGACTGCTATTACTTCCCGGTCGTTGTCTGTCGGAAGGAAGAGACAGTGCACTGGCAACCCATATCATTGCAGCTGCTCTTGAGAAAGGAGCCGGGCGTGGCCCGTGTTCCCGCCATCATGTATTTTACACCCTGTTCTTAACGTATTTCCACCTCACTACGTTAATTTAAATTACTATTGTCACTGAGTTGCTGCTTTGCCCGACCGTGATCGGCGCTAGCAGCGCATATCGATATATCCCCTCTCGTAGTATCTTTGGCCGACTGCTATTACTTCCCGGTCGTTGTCTGTCGGAAGGAAGAGACAGTGCACTGGCAGCCCATATCATTGCAGCTGCTCTTGAGAAAGGAGCCGGGCGTGGCCCGTGTTCCCGCCATCATGTATTTTACACCCTGTTCTTAACGTATTTCCACCTCACTACGTTAATTTAAATTACTATTGTCACTGAGTTGCTGCTTTGCCCGACCGTGATCGGCGCTAGCAGCGCATATCGATATATTCCCTCTCGTAGTATCTTTGCCCGACTGCTATTACTTCCCGGTCGTTGTCTGTCGAAAGGAAGAGACAGTGCACTGGCAGCCCATATCATTGCAGCTGCTCTTGAGAAAGGAGCCGGGCGTGGCCCGTGTTCCCGCCATCATGTATTTTACACCCTGTTCTTAACGTATTTCCACCTCACTACGTTAATTTAAATTACTATTGTCACTGAGTTGCTGGTTTGGCTGACCGTGATCGGCGCTAGCAGCGCATATCGATATATCCCCTCTCGTAGCATCTTTGCCCGACTGCTATTACTTCCCGGTCGTTGTCTGTCGGAAGGAAGAGACAGTGCACTGGCAGCCCATATCATTGCAGCTGCTCTTGAGAAAGGAGCTGGGCGTGGCCCGTGTTCCCGCCATCATGTATTTTACACCCTGTTCTTAACGTATTTCCACCTCACTACGTTAATTTAAATTACTATTGTCACTGAGTTGCTGCTTTGCCCGACCGTGATCGGCGCTAGCAGCGCATATCGATATATCCCCTCTCGTAGTATCTTTGCCCGACTGCTATTACTTCCCGGTCGTTGTCTGTCGGAAGGAAGAGACAGTGCACTGGCAGCCCATATCATTGCAGCTGCTCTTGAGAAAGGAGCCGGGCGTGGCCCGTGTTCCCGCCATCATGTATTTTACACCCTGTTCTTAACGTATTTCCACCTCACTACGTTAATTTAAATTACTATTGTCACTGAGTTGCTGCTTTGCCCGACCGTGATCGGCGCTAGCAGCGCATATCGATATATCCCCTCTCGTAGTATCTTTGCCCGACTGCTATTACTTCCCGGTCGTTGTCTGTCGGAAGGAAGAGACAGTGCACTGGCAGCCCATATCATTGCAGCTGCTCTTGAGAAAGGAGCCGGGCGTGGCCCGTGTTCCCGCCATCATGTATTTTACACCCTGTTCTTAACGTATTTCCACCTCACTACGTTAATTTAAATTACTATTGTCACTGAGTTGCTGCTTTGCCCGACCGTGATCGGCGCTAGCAGCGCATATCGATATATCCCCTCTCGTAGTATCTTTGCCCGACTGCTATTACTTCCCGGTCGTTGTCTGTCGGAAGGAAGAGACAGTGCACTGGCAGCCCATATCATTGCAGCTGCTCTTGAGAAAGGAGCCGGGCGTGGCCCGTGTTCCCGCCATCATGTATTTTACACCCTGTTCTTAACGTATTTCCACCTCACTACGTTAATTTAAATTACTATTGTCACTGAGTTGCTGCTTTGCCCGACCGTGATCGGCGCTAGCAGCGCATATCGATATATCCCCTCTCGTAGTATCTTTGCCCGACTGCTATTACTTCCCGGTCGTTGTCTGTCGGAAGGAAGAGACAGTGCACTGGCAGCCCATATCATTGCAGCTGCTCTTGAGAAAGGAGCCGGGCGTGGCCCGTGTTCCCGCCATCATGTATTTTACACCCTGTTCTTAACGTATTTCCACCTCACTACGTTAATTTAAATTACTATTGTCACTGAGTTGCTGCTTTGCCCGACCGTGATCGGCGCTAGCAGCGCATATCGATATATCCCCTCTCGTAGTATCTTTGCCCGACTGCTATTACTTCCCGGTCGTTGTCTGTCGGAAGGAAGAGACAGTGCACTGGCAGCCCATATCATTGCAGCTGCTCTTGAGAAAGGAGCCGGGCGTGGCCCGTGTTCCCGCCATCATGTATTTTACACCCTGTTCTTAACGTATTTCCACCTCACTACGTTAATTTAAATTACTATTGTCACTGAGTTGCTGCTTTGCCCGACCGTGATCGGCGCTAGCAGCGCATATCGATATATCCCCTCTCGTAGTATCTTTGCCCGACTGCTATTACTTCCCGGTCGTTGTCTGTCGGAAGGAAGAGACAGTGCACTGGCAGCCCATATCATTGCAGCTGCTCTTGAGAAAGGAGCCGGGCGTGGCCCGTGTTCCCGCCATCATGTATTTTACACCCTGTTCTTAACGTATTTCCACCTCACTTCGTTAATTTAAATTACTATTGTCACTGATTTGCTGCTTTGCCCGACCGTGATCGGCGCTAGCAGCGCATATCGATATATCCCCTCTCGTAGTATCTTTGCCCGACTGCTATTACTTCCCGGTCGTTGTCTGTCGGAAGGAAGAGACAGTGCACTGGCAGCCCATATCATTGCAGCTGCTCTTGAGAAAGGAGCCGGGCGTGGCCCGTGTTCCCGCCATCATGTATTTTACACCCTGTTCTTAACGTATTTCCACCTCACTACGTTAATTTAAATTACTATTGTCACTGAGTTGCTGCTTTGCCCGACCGTGATCGGCGCTAGCAGCGCATATCGATATATCCCCTCTCGTAGTATCTTTGCCCGACTGCTATTACTTCCCGGTCGTTGTCTGTCGGAAGGAAGAGACAGTGCACTGGCAGCCCATATCATTGCAGCTGCTCTTGAGAAAGGAGCCGGGCGTGGCCCGTGTTCCCGCCATCATGTAATTTACACCCTGTTCTTAACGTATTTCCACCTCACTACGTTAATTTAAATTACTATTGTCACTGAGTTGCTGCTTTGCCCGACCGTGATCGGCGCTAGCAGCGCATATCGATATATCCCCTCTCGTAGTATCTTTGCCCGACTGCTATTACTTCCCGGTCGTTGTCTGTCGGAAGGAAGAGACAGTGCACTGGCAGCCCATATCATTGCAGCTGCTCTTGAGAAAGGAGCCGGGCGTGGCCCGTGTTCCCGCCATCATGTATTTTACACCCTGTTCTTAACGTATTTCCACCTCACTACGTTAATTTAAATTACTATTGTCACTGAGTTGCTGCTTTGCCCGACCGTGATCGGCGCTAGCAGCGCATATCGATATATCCCCTCTCGTAGTATCTTTGCCCGACTGCTATTACTTCCCGGTCGTTGTCTGTCGGAAGGAAGAGACAGTGCACTGGCAGCCCATATCATTGCAGCTGCTCTTGAGAAAGGAGCCGGGCGTGGCCCGTGTTCCCGCCATCATGTATTTTACACCCTGTTCTTAACGTATTTCCACCTCACTACGTTAATTTAAATTACTATTGTCACTGAGTTGCTGCTTTGCCCGACCGTGATCGGCGCTAGCAGCGCATATCGATATATCCCCTCTCGTAGTATCTTTGCCCGACTGCTATTACTTCCCGGTCGTTGTCTGTCGGAAGGAAGAGACAGTGCACTGGCAGCCCATATCATTGCACACTGCTCTTGAGAAAGGAGCCGGGCGTGGCCCGTGTTCCCGCCATCATGTATTTTACACCCTGTTCTTAACGTATATCCACCTCACTACGTTAATTTAAATTACTATTGTCACTGAGTTGCTGCTTTGCCCGACCGTGATCGGCGCTAGCAGCGCATATCGATATATCCCCTCTCGTAGTATTTTTGCCCGACTGCTATTACTTCCCGGTCGTTGTCTGTCGGAAGGAAGAGACAGTGCACTGGCAGCCCATATCATTGCAGCTGCTCTTGAGAAAGGAGCCGGGCGTGGCCCGTGTTCCCGCCATCATGTATTTTACACCCTGTTCTTAACGTATTTCCACCTCACTACGTTAATTTAAATTACTATTGTCACTGAGTTGCTGCTTTGCCCGACCGTGATCGGTGCTAGCAGCGCATATCGATATATCCCCTCTCGTAGTATCTTTGCCCGACTGCTATTACTTCCCGGTCGTTGTCTGTCGGAAGGAAGAGACAGTGCACTGGCACCCCATATCATTGCAGCTGCTCTTGAGAAAGGAGCCGGGCGTGGCCCGTGTTCCCGCCATCATGTATTTTACACCCTGTTCTTAACGTATTTCCACCTCACTTCGTTAATTTAAATTACTATTGTCACTGAGTTGCTGCTTTGCCCGACCGTGATCGGCGCTAGCAGCGCATATCGATATATCCCCTCTCGTAGTATCTTTGCCCGACTGCTATTACTTCCCGGTCGTTGTCTGTCGGAAGGAAGAGACAGTGCACTGGCAGCCCATATCATTGCTGCTGCTCTTGAGAAAGGAGCCGGGCGTGGCCCGTGTTCCCGCCATCATGTATTTTACACCCTGTTCTTAACGTATTTCCACCTCACTACGTTAATTTAAATTACTATTGTCACTGAGTTGCTGCTTTGCCCGACCGTGATCGGCGCTAGCAGCGCATATCGATATATCCCCTCTCGTAGTATCTTTGCCCGACTGCTATTACTTCCCGGTCGTTGTCTGTCGGAAGGAAGAGACAGTGCACTGGCAGCCCATATCATTGCAGCTGCTCTTGAGAAAGGAGCCGGGCGTGGCCCGTGTTCCCGCCATCATGTATTTTACACCCTGTTCTTAACGTATTTCCACCTCACTACGTTAATTTAAATTACTATTGTCACTGAGTTGCTGCTTTGCCCGACCGTGATCGGCGCTAGCAGCGCATATCGATATATCCCCTCTCGTAGTATCTTTGCCCGACTGCTATTACTTCCCGGTCGTTGTCTGTCGGAAGGAAGAGACAGTGCACTGGCAGCCCATATCATTGCAGCTGCTCTTGAGAAAGGAGCCGGGCGTGGCCCGTGTTCCCGCCATCATGTATTTTACACCCTGTTCTTAACGTATTTCCACCTCACTACGTTAATTTAAATTACTATTGTCACTGAGTTGCTGCTTTGCCCGACCGTGATCGGCGCTAGCAGCGCATATCGATATATCCCCTCTCGTAGTATCTTTGCCCGACTGCTATTACTTCCCGGTCGTTGTCTGTCGGAAGGAAGAGACAGTGCACTGGCAGCCCATATCATTGCAGCTGCTCTTGAGAAAGGAGCTGGGCGTGGCCCGTGTTCCCGCCATCATGTATTTTACATCCTGTTCTTAACGTATTTCCACCTCACTACGTTAATTTAAATTACTATTGTCACTGAGTTGCTGCTTTGCCCGACCGTGATCGGCGCTAGCAGCGCATATCGATATATCCCCTCTCGTAGTATCTTTGCCCGACTGCTATTACTTCCCGGTCGTTGTCTGTCGGAAGGAAGAGACAGTGCACTGGCAGCCCATATCATTGCAGCTGCTCTCGAGAAAGGAGCCGGGCGTGGCCCGTGTTCCCGCCATCATGTATTTTACACCCTGTTCTTAACGTATTTCCACCTCACTACGTTAATTTAAATTACTATTGTCACTGAGTTGCTGCTTTGCCCGACCGTGATCGGCGCTAGCAGCGCATATCGATATATCCCCTCTCGTAGTATCTTTGCCCGACTGCTATTACTTCCCGGTCGTTGTCTGTCGGAAGGAAGAGACAGTGCACTGGCAGCCCATATCATTGCAGCTGCTCTTGAGAAAGGAGCCGGGCGTGGCCCGTGTTCCCGCCATCATGTATTTTACACCCTGTTCTTAACGTATTTCCACCTCACTACGTTAATTTAAATTACTATTGTCACTGAGTTGCTGCTTTGCCCGATCGTGATCGGCGCTAGCAGCGCATATCGATGTATCCCCTCTCGTAGTGTCTTTGCCCGACTGCTATTACTTCCCGGTCGTTGTCTGTCGGAAGGAAGAGACAGTGCACTGGCAGCCCATATCATTGCAGCTACTCTTGAGAAAGGAGCCGGGCGTGGCCCGTGTTCCCGCCATCATGTATTTTACACCCTGTTCTTAACGTATTTCCACCTCACTACGTTAATTTAAATTACTATTGTCACTGAGTTGCTGCTTTGCCCGACCGTGATCGGCGCTAACAGCGCATATCGATATATCCCCTCTCGTAGTATCTTTGCCCGACTGCTATTACTTCCCGGTCGTTGTCTGTCGGAAGGAAGAGACAGTGCACTGGCAGCCCATATCATTGCAGCTGCTCTTGAGAAAGGAGCCGGGCGTGGCCCGTGTTCCCGCCATCATGTATTTTACACCCTGTTCTTAACGTATTTCCACCTCACTACGTTAATTTAAATTACTATTGTCACTGAGTTGCTCCTTTGCCCGACCGTGATCGGCGCTAGCAGCGCATATCGATATATCCCCTCTCGTAGTATCTTTGCCCGACTGCTATTACTTCCCGGTCGTTGTCTGTCGGAAGGAAGAGACAGTGCACTGGCAGCCCATATCATTGCAGCTGCTCTTGAGAAAGGAGCCGGGCGTGGCCCGTGTTCCCGCCATCATGTATTTTACACCCTGTTCTTAACGTATTTCCACCTCACTACGTTAATTTAAATTACTATTGTCACTGAGTTGCTGCTTTGCCCGACCGTGATCGGCGCTAGCAGCGCATATCGATATATCCCCTCTCGTAGTATCTTTGCCCGACTGCTATTACTTCCCGGTCGTTGTCTGTCGGAAGGAAGAGACAGTGCACTGGCAGCCCATATCATTGCACACTGCTCTTGAGAAAGGAGCCGGGCGTGGCCCGTGTTCCCGCCATCATGTATTTTACACCCTGTTCTTAACGTATTTCCACCTCACTACGTTAATTTAAATTACTATTGTCACTGAGTTGCTGCTTTGCCCGACCGTGATCGGCGCTAGCAGCGCATATCGATATATCCCCTCTCGTAGCATTTTTGCCCGACTGCTATTACTTCCCGGTCGTTGTCTGTCGGAAGGAAGAGACAGTGCACTGGCAGCCCATATCATTGCAGGTGCTCTTGAGAAAGGAGCCGGGCGTGGCCCGTGTTCCCCCCATCATGTATTTTACACCCTGTTCTTAACGTATTTCCACCTCACTACGTTAATTTAAATTACTATTGTCACTGAGTTGCTGCTTTGCCCGACCGTGATCGGCGCTAGCAGCGCATATCGATATATCCCCTCTCGTAGTATCTTTGCCCGACTGCTATTACTTCCCGGTCGTTGTCTGTCGGAAGGAAGAGACAGTGCACTGGCAGCCCATATCATTGCAGCTGCTCTTGAGAAAGGAGCCGGGCGTGGCCCGTGTTCCCGCCATCATGTATTTTACACCCTGTTCTTAACGTATTTCCACCTCACTACGTTAATTTAAATTACTATTGTCACTGAGTTGCTGCTTTGCCCGACCGTGATCGGCGCTAGCAGCGCATATCGATATATCCCCTCTCGTAGTATCTTTGCCCGACTGCTATTACTTCCCGGTCGTTGTCTGTCGGAAGGAAGAGACAGTGCACTGGCAGCCCATATCATTGCAGCTGCTCTTGAGAAAGGAGCCGGGCGTGGCCCGTGTTCCCGCCATCATGTATTTTACACCCTGTTCTTAACGTATTTCCACCTCACTACGTTAATTTAAATTACTATTGTCACTGAGTTGCTGCTTTGCCCGACCGTGATCGGCGCTAGCAGCGCATATCGATATATCCCCTCTCGTAGTATCTTTGCCCGACTGCTATTACTTCCCAGTCGTTGTCTGTCGGAAGGAAGAGACAGTGCACTGGCAGCCCATATCATTGCAGCTGCTCTTGAGAAAGGAGCCGGGCGTGGCCCGTGTTCCCGCCATCATGTATTTTACACCCTGTTCTTAATGTATTTCCACCTCACTACGTTAATTTAAATTACTATTGTCACTGAGTTGCTGCTTTGCCCGACCGTGATCGGCGCTAGCAGCGCATATCGATATATCCCCTCTCGTAGTATCTTTGCCCGACTGCTATTACTTCCCGGTCGTTGTCTGTCGGAAGGAAGAGACAGTGCACTGGCAGCCCATATCATTGCAGCTGCTCTTGAGAAAGGAGCCGGGCGTGGCCCGTGTTCCCGCCATCATGCATTTTACACCCTGTTCTTAACGTATTTCCACCTCACTACGTTAATTTAAATTACTATTGTCACTGAGTTGCTGCTTTGCCCGACCGTGATCGGCGCTAGCAGCGCATATCGATATATCCCCTCTCGTAGTATCTTTGCCCGACTGCTATTACTTCCCGGTCGTCGTCTGTCGGAAGGAAGAGACAGTGCACTGGCAGCCCATATCATTGCAGCTGCTCTTGAGAAAGGAGCCGGGCGTGGCCCGTGTTCCCGCCATCATGTATTTTACACCCTGTTCTTAACGTATTTCCACCTCACTACGTTAATTTAAATTACTATTGTCACTGAGTTGCTGCTTTGCCCGACCGTGATCGGCGCTAGCAGCGCATATCGATATATCCCCTCTCGTAGTATCTTTGCCCGACTGCTATTACTTCCCGGTCGTTGTCTGTCGGAAGGAAGAGACAGTGCACTGGCAGCCCATATCATTGCAGCTGCTCTTGAGAAGGGAGCCGGGCGTGGCCCGTGTTCCCGCCATCATGTATTTTACACCCTGTTCTTAACGTATTTCCACCTCACTACGTTAATTTAAATTACTATTGTCACTGAGTTGCTGCTTTGCCCGACCGTGATCGGCGCTAGCAGCGCATATCGATGTATCCCCTCTCGTAGTATCTTTGCCCGACTGCTATTACTTCCCGGTCGTTGTCTGTCGGAAGGAAGAGACAGTGCACTGGCAGCCGATATCAATGCAGCTGCTCTTGAGAAAGGTGCCGGGCGTGGCCCGTGTTCCCGCCATCATGTATTTTACACCCTGTTCTTAACGTATTTCCACCTCACTACGTTAATTTAAATTACTATTGTCACTGAGTTGCTGCTTTGCCCGACCGTGATCGGCGCTAACAGCGCATATCGATATATCCCCTCTCGTAGTATCTTTGCCCGACTGCTATTACTTCCCGGTCGTTGTCTGTCGGAAGGAAGAGACAGTGCACTGGCAGCCCATATCATTGCAGCTGCTCTTGAGAAAGGAGCCGGGCGTGGCCCGTGTTCCCGCCATCATGTATTTTACACCCTGTTCTTAACGTATTTCCACCTCACTACGTTAATTTAAATTACTATTGTCACTGAGTTGCTGCTTTGCCCGACCGTGATCGGCGCTAGCAGCGCATATCGATATATCCCCTCTCGTAGTATCTTTGCCCGACTGCTATTACTTCCCGGTCGTTGTCTGTCGGAAGGAAGAGACAGTGCACTGGCAGCCCATATCATTGCAGCTGCTCTTGAGAAAGGAGCCGGGCGTGGCCCGTGTTCCCGCCATCATGTATTTTACACCCTGTTCTTAACGTATTTCCACCTCACTACGTTAATTTAAATTACTATTGTCACTGAGTTGCTGCTTTGCCCGACCGTGATCGGCGCTAGCAGCGCATATCGATATATCCCCTCTCGTAGTATCTTTGCCCGACTGCTATTACTTCCCGGTCGTTGTCTGTCGGAAGGAAGAGACAGTGCACTGGCAGCCCATATCATTGCACACTGCTCTTGAGAAAGGAGCCGGGCGTGGCCCGTGTTCCCGCCATCATGTATTTTACACCCTGTTCTTAACGTATTTCCACCTCACTACGTTAATTTAAATTACTATTGTCACTGAGTTGCTGCTTTGCCCGACCGTGATCGGCGCTAGCAGCGCATATCGATATATCCCCTCTCGTAGTATTTTTGCCCGACTGCTATTACTTCCCGGTCGTTGTCTGTCGGAAGGAAGAGACAGTGCACTGGCAGCCCATATCATTGCAGGTGCTCTTGAGAAAGGAGCCGGGCGTGGCCCGTGTTCCCCCCATCATGTATTTTACACCCTGTTCTTAACGTATTTCCACCTCACTACGTTAATTTAAATTACTATTGTCACTGAGTTGCTGCTTTGCCCGACCGTGATCGGCGCTAGCAGCGCATATCGATATATCCCCTCTCGTAGTATCTTTGCCCGACTGCTATTACTTCCCGGTCGTTGTCTGTCGGAAGGAAGAGACAGTGCACTGGCAGCCCATATCATTGCAGCTGCTCTTGAGAAAGGAGCCGGGCGTGGCCCGTGTTCAAGCCATCATGTATTTTACACCCTGTTCTCAACGTATTTCCACCTCACTACGTTAATTTAAAATACTATTGTCACTGAGTTGCTGCTTTGCCCGACCGTGATCGGCGCTAGCAGCGCATTTCGATATATCCCCTCTCGTAGTATCTTTGCCCGACTGCTATTACTTCCCGGTCGTTGTCTGTCGGAAGGAAGAGACAGTGCACTGGCAGCCCATATCATTGCAGCTGCTCTTGAGAAAGGAGCCGGGCGTGGCCCGTGTTCCCGCCATCATGTATTTTACACCCTGTTCTTAACGTATTTCCACCTCACTACGTTAATTTAAATTACTATTGTCACTGAGTTGCTGCTTTGCCCGACCGTGATCGGCGCTAGCAGCGCATATCGATATATCCCCTCTCGTAGTATCTTTGCCCGACTGCTATTACTTCCCGGTCGTTGTCTGTCGAAAGGAAGAGACAGTGCACTGGCAGCCCATATCATTGCAGCTGCTCTTGAGAAAGGAGCCGGGCGTGGCCCGTGTTCCCGCCATCATGTATTTTACACCCTGTTCTTAACGTATTTCCACCTCACTACGTTAATTTAAATTACTATTGTCACTGAGTTGCTGCTTTGCCCGACCGTGATCGGCGCTAGCAGCGCATATAGATATATCCCCTCTCGTAGTATCTTTGCCCAACTGCTATTACTTCCCGGTCATTGTCTGTCGGAAGGAAGAGACAGTGCACTGGCAGCCCATATCATTGCAGCTGCTCTTGAGAAAGGAGCCGGGCGTGGCCCGTGTTCCCGCCATCATGTATTTTACACCCTGTTCTTAACGTATTTCCACCTCACTACGTTAATTTAAATTACTATTGTCACTGAGTTGCTGCTTTGCCCGACCGTGATCGGCGCTAGCAGCGCATATCGATATATCCCCTCTCGTAGTATCTTTGCCCGACTGCTATTACTTCCCGGTCGTTGTCTGTCGGAAGGAAGAGACAGTGCACTGGCAGCCCATATCATTGCAGCTGCTCTTGAGAAAGGAGCCGGGCGTGGCCCGTGTTCCCGCCATCATGTATTTTACACCCTGTTCTTAACGTATTTCCACCTCACTACGTTAATTTAAATTACTATTGTCACTGAGTTGCTGCTTTGCCCGACCGTGATCGGCGCTAGCAGCGCATATCGATATATCCCCTCTCGTAGTATCTTTGCCCGACTGCTATTACTTCCCGGTCGTTGTCTGTCGGAAGGAAGAGACAGTGCACTGGCAGCCCATATCATTGCAGCTGCTCTTGAGAAAGGAGCCGGGCGTGGCCCGTGTTCCCGCCATCATGTATTTTACACCCTGTTCTTAACGTATTTCCACCTCACTACGTTAATTTAAATTACTATTGTCACTGAGTTGCTGCTTTGCCAGACCGTGATCGGCGCTAGCAGCGCATATCGATATATCCCCTCTCGTAGTATCTTTGCCCGACTGCTATTACTTCCCGGTCGTTGTCTGTCGGAAGGAAGAGACAGTGCACTGGCAGCCCATATCATTGCAGCTGCTCTTGAGAAAGGAGCCGGGCGTGGCCCGTGTTCCCGCCATCATGTATTTTACACCCTGTTCTTAACGTATTTCCACCTCACTACGTTAATTTAAATTACTATTGTCACTGAGTTGCTGCTTTGCCCGACCGTGATCGGCGCTAGCAGCGCATATCGATATATCCCCTCTCGTAGTATCTTTGCCCGACTGCTATTACTTCCCGGTCGTTGTCTGTCGAAAGGAAGAGACAGTGCACTGGCAGCCCATATCATTGCAGCTGCTCTTGAGAAAGGAGCCGGGCGTGGCCCGTGTTCCCGCCATCATGTATTTTACACCCTGTTCTTAACGTATTTCCACCTCACTACGTTAATTTAAATTACTATTGTCACTGAGTTGCTGCTTTGCCCGACCGTGATCGGCGCTAGCAGCGCATATAGATATATCCCCTCTCGTAGTATCTTTGCCCAACTGCTATTACTTCCCGGTCGTTGTCTGTCGGAAGGAAGAGACAGTGCACTGGCAGCCCATATCATTGCAGCTGCTCTTGAGAAAGGAGCCGGGCGTGGCCCGTGTTCCCGCCATCATGTATTTTACACCCTGTTCTTAACGTATTTCCACCTCACTACGTTAATTTAAATTACTATTGTCACTGAGTTGCTGCTTTGCCCGACCGTGATCGGCGCTAGCAGCGCAAATCGATATATCCCCTCTCGTAGTATCTTTGCCCGACTGCTATTACTTCCCGGTCGTTGACTGTCGGAAGGAAGAGACAGTGCACTGGCAGCCCATATCATTGCAGCTGCTCTTGAGAAAGGAGCCGGGCGTGGCCCGTGTTCCCGCCATCATGTATTTTACACCCTGTTCTTAACGTATTTCCACCTCACTACGTTAATTTAAATTACTATTGTCACTGAGTTGCTGCTTTGCCCGACCGTGATCGGCGCTAGCAGCGCATATCGATATATCCCCTCTCGTAGTATCTTTGCCCGACTGCTATTACTTCCCGGTCGTTGTCTGTCGGAAGGAAGAGACAGTGCACTGGCAGCCCATATCATTGCAGCTGCTCTTGAGAAAGGAGCCGGGCGTGGCCCGTGTTCCCGCCATCATGTATTTTACACCCTGTTCTTAACGTATTTCCACCTCACTACGTTAATTTAAATTACTATTGTCACTGAGTTGCTGCTTTGCCCGACCGTGATCGGCGCTAGCAGCGCATATCGATATATCCCCTCTCGTAGTATCTTTGCCCGACTGCTATTACTTCCCGGTCGTTGTCTGTCGGAAGGAAGAGACAGTGCACTGGCAGCCCATATCATTGCAGCTGCTCTTGAGAAAGGTGCCGGGCGTGGCCCGTGTTCCCGCCATCATGTATTTTACACCCTGTTCTTAACGTATTTCCACCTCACTACGTTAATTTAAATTACTATTGTCACTGAGTTGCTGCTTTGCCCGACCGTGATCGGCGCTAGCAGCGCATATCGATATATCCCCTCTCGTAGTATCTTTGCCCGACTGCTATTACTTCCCGGTCGTTGTCTGTCGGAAGGAAGAGACAGTGCACTGGCAGCCCATATCATTGCAGCTGCTCTTGAGAAAGGAGCCGGGCGTGGCCCGTGTTCCCGCCATCATGTATTTTACACCCTGTTCTTAACGTATTTCCACCTCACTACGTTAATTTAAATTACTATTGTCACTGAGTTGCTGCTTTGCCCGACCGTGATCGGCGCTAGCAGCGCATATCGATATATCCCCTCTCGTAGTATCTTTGCCCGACTGCTATTACTTCCCGGTCGTTGTCTGTCGGAAGGAAGAGACAGTGCACTGGCAGCCCATATCATTGCAGCTGCTCTTGAGAAAGGAGCCGGGCGTGGCCCGTGTTCCCGCCATCATGTATTTTACACCCTGTTCTTAACGTATTTCCACCTCACTACGTTAATTTAAATTACTATTGTCACTGAGTTGCTGCTTTGCCCGACCGTGATCGGCGCTAGCAGCGCATATCGATATATCCCCTCTCGTAGTATCTTTGCCCGACTGCTATTACTTCCCGGTCGTTGTCTGTCGGAAGGAAGAGACAGTGCACTGGCAGCCCATATCATTGCAGCTGCTCTTGAGAAAGGTGCCGGGCGTGGCCCGTGTTCCCGCCATCATGTATTTTACACCCTGTTCTTAACGTATTTCCACCTCACTACGTTAATTTAAATTACTATTGTCACTGAGTTGCTGCTTTGCCCGACCGTGATCGGCGCTAGCAGCGCATATCGATATATCCCCTCTCGTAGTATCTTTGCCCGACTGCTATTACTTCCCGGTCGTTGTCTGTCGGAAGGAAGAGACAGTGCACTGGCAGCCCATATCATTGCAGCTGCTCTTGAGAAAGGAGCCGGGCGTGGCCCGTGTTCCCGCCATCATGTATTTTACACCCTGTTCTTAACGTATTTCCACCTCACTACGTTAATTTAAATTACTATTGTCACTGAGTTGCTGCTTTGCCCGACCGTGATCGGCGCTAGCAGCGCATATCGATATATCCCCTCTCGTAGTATCTTTGCCCGACTGCTATTACTTCCCGGTCGTTGTCTGTCGGAAGGAAGAGACAGTGCACTGGCAGCCCATATCATTGCAGCTGCTCTTGAGAAAGGAGCCGGGCGTGGCCCGTGTTCCCGCCATCATGTATTTTACACCCTGTTCTTAACGTATTTCCACCTCACTACGTTAATTTAAATTACTATTGTCACTGAGTTGCTGCTTTGCCCGACCGTGATCGGCGCTAGCAGCGCATATCGATATATCCCCTCTCGTAGTATCTTTGCCCAACTGCTATTACTTCCCGGTCGTTGTCTGTCGGAAGGAAGAGACAGTGCACTGGCAGCCCATATCATTGCAGCTGCTCTTGAGAAAGGAGCCGGGTGTGGCCCGTGTTCCCGCCATCATGTATTTTACACCCTGTTCTTAACGTATTTCCACCTCACTACGTTAATTTAAATTACTATTGTCACTGAGTTGCTGCTTTGCCCGACCTTGATCGGCGCTAGCAGCTCATATCGATATATCCCCTCTCGTAGTATCTTTGCCCGACTGCTATTACTTCCCGGTCGTTGTCTGTTCGGAAGGAAGAGACAGTGCACTGGCAGCCCATATCATTGCAGCTGCTCTTGAGAAAGGAGCCGGGCGTGGCCCGTGTTCCCGCCATCATGTATTTTACACCCTGTCCTTAACGTATTTCCACCTCACTACGTTAATTTAAATTACTATTGTCACTGAGTTGCTGCTTTGCCCGACCGTGATCGGCGCTAGCAGCGCATATCGATATATCCCCTCTCGTAGTATCTTTGCCCGACTGCTATTACTTCCCGGTCGTTGTCTGTCGGAAGGAAGAGACAGTGCACTGGCAGCCCATATCATTGCAGCTGCTCTTGAGAAAGGAGCCGGGCGTGGCCCGTGTTCCCGCCATCATGTATTTTACACCCTGTTCTTAACGTATTTCCACCTCACTACGTTAATTTAAATTACTATTGTCACTGAGTTGCTGCTTTGCCCGACCGTGATCGGCGCTAGCAGCGCATATCGATATATCCCCTCTCGTAGTATCTTTGCCCGACTGCTATTACTTCCCGGTCGTTGTCTGTCGGAAGGAAGAGACAGTGCACTGGCAGCACATATCATTGCAGCTGCTCTTGAGAAAGGAGCCGGGCGTGGCCCGTGTTCCCGCCATCATGTATTTTACACCATGTTCTTAACATATTTCCACCTCACTACGTTAATTTAAATTACTATTGTCACTGAGTTGCTGCTTTGCCCGACCGTGATCGGCGCTAGCAGCGCATATCGATATATCCCCTCTCGTAGTATCTTTGCCCGACTGCTATTACTTCCCGGTCGTTGTCTGTCGGAAGGAAGAGACAGTGCACTGGCAGCCCATATCATTGCAGCTGCTCTTGAGAAAGGAGCCGGGCGTGGCCCGTGTTCCCGCCATCATGTATTTTACACCCTGTTCTTAACGTATTTCCACCTCACTACGTTAATTTAAATTACTATTGTCACTGAGTTGCTGCTTTGCCCGACCGTGATCGGCGCTAGCAGCGCATATCGATATATCCCCTCTCGTAGTATCTTTGCCCGACTGCTATTACTTCCCGGTCGTTGTCTGTCGGAAGGAAGAGACAGTGCACTGGCAGCCCATATCATTGCAGCTGCTCTTGAGAAAGGAGCCGGGCGTGGCCCGTGTTCCCGCCATCATGTATTTTACACCCTGTTCTTAACGTATTTCCACCTCACTACGTTAATTTAAATTACTATTGTCACTGAGTTGCTGCTTTGCCCGACCGTGATCGGCGCTAGCAGGGCATATCGATATATCCCCTCTCGTAGTATCTTTGCCCGACTGCTATTACTTCCCGGTCGTTGTCTGTCGGAAGGAAGAGACAGTGCACTGGCAGCCCATATCATTGCAGCTGCTCTTGAGAAAGGTGCCGGGCGTGGCCCGTGTTCCCGCCATCATGTATTTTACACCCTGTTCTTAACGTATTTCCACCTCACTACGTTAATTTAAATTACTATTGTCACTGAGTTGCTGCTTTGCCCGACCGTGATCGGCGCTAGCAGCGCATATCGATATATCCCCTCTCGTAGTATCTTTGCCCGACTGCTATTACTTCCCGGTCGTTGTCTGTCGGAAGGAAGAGACAGTGCACTGGCAGCCCATATCATTGCAGCTGCTCTTGAGAAAGGAGCCGGGCGTGGCCCGTGTTCCCGCCGTCATGTATTTTACACCCTGTTCTTAACGTATTTCCACCTCACTACGTTAATTTAAATTACTATTGTCACTGAGTTGCTGCTTTGCCCGACCGTGATCGGCGCTAGCAGCGCATATCGATATATCCCCTCTCGTAGTATCTTTGAACGACTGCTATTACTTCCCGGTCGTTGTCTGTCGGAAGGAAGAGACAGTGCACTGGCAGCCCATATCATTGCAGCTGCTCTTGAGAAAGGAGCCGGGCGTGGCCCGTGTTCCCGCCATCATGTATTTTACACCCTGTTCTTAACGTATTTCCACCTCACTACGTTAATTTAAATTACTATTGTCACTGAGTTGCTGCTTTGCCCGACCGTGATCGGCGCTAGCAGCGCATATCGATATATCCCCTCTCGTAGTATCTTTGCCCGACTGCTATTACTTCCCGGTCGTTGTCTGTCGGAAGGAAGAGACAGTGCACTGGCAGCCCATATCATTGCAGCTGCTCTTGAGAAAGGTGCCGGGCGTGGCCCGTGTTCCCGCCATCATGTATTTTACACCCTGTTCTTAACGTATTTCCACCTCACTACGTTAATTTAAATTACTATTGTCACTGAGTTGCTGCTTTGCCCGACCGTGATCGGCGCTAGCAGCGCATATCGATATATCCCCTCTCGTAGTATCTTTGCCCGACTGCTATTACTTCCCGGTCGTTGTCTGTCGGAAGGAAGAGACAGTGCACTGGCAGCCCATATCATTGCAGCTGCTCTTGAGAAAGGAGCCGGGCGTGGCCCGTGTTCCCGCCATCATGTATTTTACACCCTGTTCTTAACGTATTTCCACCTCACTACGTTAATTTAAATTACTATTGTCACTGAGTTGCTGCTTTGCCCGACCGTGATCGGCGCTAGCAGCGCATATCGATATATCCCCTCTCGTAGTATCTTTGCCCGACTGCTATTACTTCCCGGTCGTTGTCTGTCGGAAGGAAGAGACAGTGCACTGGCAGCACATATCATTGCAGCTGCTCTTGAGAAAGGAGCCGGGCGTGGCCCGTGTTCCCGCCATCATGTATTTTACACCCTGTTCTTAACATATTTCCACCTCACTACGTTAATTTAAATTACTATTGTCACTGAGTTGCTGCTTTGCCCGACCGTGATCGGCGCTAGCAGCGCATATCGATATATCCCCTCTCGTAGTATCTTTGCCCGACTGCTATTACTTCCCGGTCGTTGTCTGTCGGAAGGAAGAGACAGTGCACTGGCAGCCCATATCATTGCAGCTGCTCTTGAGAAAGGAGCCGGGCGTGGCCCGTGTTCCCGCCATCATGTATTTTACACCCTGTTCTTAACGTATTTCCACCTCACTACGTTAATTTAAATTACTATTGTCACTGAGTTGCTGCTTTGCCCGACCGTGATCGGCGCTAGCAGCGCATATCGATATATCCCCTCTCGTAGTATCTTTGCCCGACTGCTATTACTTCCCGGTCGTTGTCTGTCGGAAGGAAGAGACAGTGCACTGGCAGCCCATATCATTGCAGCTGCTCTTGAGAAAGGAGCCGGGTGTGGCCCGTGTTCCCGCCATCATGTATTTTACACCCTGTTCTTAACGTATTTCCACCTCACTACGTTAATTTAAATTACTATTGTCACTGAGTTGCTGCTTTGCCCGACCTTGATCGGCGCTAGCAGCTCATATCGATATATCCCCTCTCGTAGTATCTTTGCCCGACTGCTATTACTTCCCGGTCGTTGTCTGTTCGGAAGGAAGAGACAGTGCACTGGCAGCCCATATCATTGCAGCTGCTCTTGAGAAAGGAGCCGGGCGTGGCCCGTGTTCCCGCCATCATGTATTTTACACCCTGTCCTTAACGTATTTCCACCTCACTACGTTAATTTAAATTACTATTGTCACTGAGTTGCTGCTTTGCCCGACCGTGATCGGCGCTAGCAGCGCATATCGATATATCCCCTCTCGTAGTATCTTTGCCCGACTGCTATTACTTCCCGGTCGTTGTCTGTCGGAAGGAAGAGACAGTGCACTGGCAGCCCATATCATTGCAGCTGCTCTTGAGAAAGGAGCCGGGCGTGGCCCGTGTTCCCGCCATCATGTATTTTACACCCTGTTCTTAACGTATTTCCACCTCACTACGTTAATTTAAATTACTATTGTCACTGAGTTGCTGCTTTGCCCGACCGTGATCGGCGCTAGCAGCGCATATCGATATATCCCCTCTCGTAGTATCTTTGCCCGACTGCTATTACTTCCCGGTCGTTTTCTGTCGGAAGGAAGAGACAGTGCACTGGCAGCACATATCATTGCAGCTGCTCTTGAGAAAGGAGCCGGGCGTGGCCCGTGTTCCCGCCATCATGTATTTTACACCATGTTCTTAACATATTTCCACCTCACTACGTTAATTTAAATTACTATTGTCACTGAGTTGCTGCTTTGCCCGACCGTGATCGGCGCTAGCAGCGCATATCGATATATCCCCTCTCGTAGTATCTTTGCCCGACTGCTATTACTTCCCGGTCGTTGTCTGTCGGAAGGAAGAGACAGTGCACTGGCAGCCCATATCATTGCAGCTGCTCTTGAGAAAGGAGCCGGGCGTGGCCCGTGTTCCCGCCATCATGTATTTTACACCCTGTTCTTAACGTATTTCCACCTCACTACGTTAATTTAAATTACTATTGTCACTGAGTTGCTGCTTTGCCCGACCGTGATCGGCGCTAGCAGCGCATATCGATATATCCCCTCTCGTAGTATCTTTGCCCGACTGCTATTACTTCCCGGTCGTTGTCTGTCGGAAGGAAGAGACAGTGCACTGGCAGCCCATATCATTGCAGCTGCTCTTGAGAAAGGAGCCGGGCGTGGCCCGTGTTCCCGCCATCATGTATTTTACACCCTGTTCTTAACGTATTTCCACCTCACTACGTTAATTTAAATTACTATTGTCACTGAGTTGCTGCTTTGCCCGACCGTGATCGGCGCTAGCAGCGCATATCGATATATCCCCTCTCGTAGTATCTTTGCCCGACTGCTATTACTTCCCGGTCGTTGTCTGTTCGGAAGGAAGAGACAGTGCACTGGCAGCCCATATCATTGCAGCTGCTCTTGAGAAAGGAGCCGGGCGTGGCCCGTGTTCCCGCCATCATGTATTTTACACCCTGTTCTTAACGTATTTCCACCTCACTACGTTAATTTAAATTACTATTGTCACTGAGTTGCTGCTTTGCCCGACCGTGATCGGCGCTAGCAGCGCATATCGATATATCCCCTCTCGTAGTATCTTTGCCCGACTGCTATTACTTCCCGGTCGTTGTCTGTTCGGAAGGAAGAGACAGTGCACTGGCAGCCCATATCATTGCAGCTGCTCTTGAGAAAGGAGCCGGGCGTGGCCCGTGTTCCCGCCATCATGTATTTTACACCCTGTTCTTAACGTATTTCCACCTCACTACGTTAATTTAAATTACTATTGTCACTGAGTTGCTGCTTTGCCCGACCGTGATCGGCGCTAGCAGCGCATATCGATATATCCCCTCTCGTAGTATCTTTGCCCGACTGCTATTACTTCCCGGTCGTTGTCTGTCGGAAGGAAGAGACAGTGCACTGGCAGCCCATATCATTGCAGCTGCTCTTGAGAAAGGAGCCGGGCGTGGCCCGTGTTCCCGCCATCATGTATTTTACACCCTGTTCTTAACGTATTTCCACCTCACTACGTTAATTTAAATTACTATTGTCACTGAGTTGCTGCTTTGCCCGACCGTGATCGGCGCTAGCAGCGCATATCGATATATCCCCTCTCGTAGTATCTTTGCCCGACTGCTATTACTTCCCGGTCGTTGTCTGTCGGAAGGAAGAGACAGTGCACTGGCAGCACATATCATTGCAGCTGCTCTTGAGAAAGGAGCCGGGCGTGGCCCGTGTTCCCGCCATCATGTATTTTACACCATGTTCTTAACATATTTCCACCTCACTACGTTAATTTAAATTACTATTGTCACTGAGTTGCTGCTTTGCCCGACCGTGATCGGCGCTAGCAGCGCATATCGATATATCCCCTCTCGTAGTATCTTTGCCCGACTGCTATTACTTCCCGGTCGTTGTCTGTCGGAAGGAAGAGACAGTGCACTGGCAGCCCATATCATTGCAGCTGCTCTTGAGAAAGGAGCCGGGCGTGGCCCGTGTTCCCGCCATCATGTATTTTACACCCTGTTCTTAACGTATTTCCACCTCACTACGTTAATTTAAATTACTATTGTCACTGAGTTGCTGCTTTGCCCGACCGTGATGGGCGCTAGCAGCGCATATCGATATTCCCCTCTCGTAGTATCTTTGCCCGACTGCTATTACTTCCCGGTCGTTGTCTGTCAGAAGGAAGAGACAGTGCACTGGCAGCCCATATCATTGCAGCTGCTCTTGAGAAAGGAGCCGGGCGTGGCCCGTGTTCCCGCCATCATGTATTTTACACCCTGTTCTTAACGTATTTCCACCTCACTACGTTAATTTAAATTACTATTGTCACTGAAATGCTGCTTTGCCCGACCGTGATCGGCGCTAGCAGCGCATATCGATATATCCCCTCTCGTAGTATCTTTGCCCGACTGCTATTACTTCCCGGTCGTTGTCTGTCGGAAGGAAGAGACAGTGCACTGGCAGCCCATATCATTGCAGCTGCTCTTGAGAAAGGAGCCGGGCGTGGCCCGTGTTCCCGCCATCATGTATTTTACACCCTGTTCTTAACGTATTTCCACCTCACTACGTTAATTTAAATTACTATTGTCACTGAGTTGCTGCTTTGCCCGACCGTGATCGGCGCTAGCAGCGCATATCGATATATCCCCTCTCGTAGTATCTTTGCCCGACTGCTATTACTTCCCGGTCGTTGTCTGTCGGAAGGAAGAGGCAGTGCACTGGCAGCCCATATCATTGCAGCTGCTCTTGAGAAAGGAGCCGGGCGTGGCCCGTGTTCCCGCCATCATGTATTTTACACCCTGTTCTTAACGTATTTCCACCTCACTACGTTAATTTAAATTACTATTGTCACTGAGTTGCTGCTTTGCCCGAGCGTGATCGGCGCTATCAGCGCATATCGATATATCCCCTCTCGTAGTATCTTTGCCCGACTGCTATTACTTCCCGGTCGTTGTCTGTCGGAAGGAAGAGACAGTGCACTGGCAGCCCATATCATTGCAGCTGCTCTTGAGAAAGGAGCCGGGCGTGGCCCGTGTTCCCGCCATCATGTATTTTACACCCTGTTCTTAACGTATTTCCACCTCACTACGTTAATTTAAATTACTATTGTCACTGAGTTGCTGCTTTGCCCGACCGTGATCGGCGCTAGCAGCGCATATCGACATACCCCTCTCGTAGTATCTTTGCCCGACTGCTATTACTTCCCGGTCGTTGTCTGTCAGAAGGAAGAGACAGTGCACTGGCAGCCCATATCATTGCAGCTGCTCTTGAGATAGGAGCCGGGCGTGGCCCGTGTTCCCGCCATCATGTATTTTACACCCTGTTCTTAACGTATTTCCACCTCACTACGTTAATTTAAATTACTATTGTCACTGAGTTGCTGCTTTGCCCGACCGTGATCGGCGCTAGCAGCGCATATCGATATATCCCCTCTCGTAGTATCTTTGCCCGACTGCTATTACTTCCCGGTCGTTGTCTGTCGGAAGGAAGAGACAGTGCACTGGCAGCCCATATCATTGCAGCTGCTCTTGAGAAAGGAGCCGGGCGTGGCCCGTGTTCCCGCCATCATGTATTTTACACCCTGTTCTTAACGTATTTCCACCTCACTACGTTAATTTAAATTACTATTGTCACTGAGTTGCTGCTTTGCCCGACCGTGATGGGCGCTAGCAGCACATATCGATATATCCCCTCTCGTAGTATCTTTGCCCGACTGCTATTACTTCCCGGTCGTTGTCTGTCGGAAGGAAGAGACAGTGCACTGGCAGCCCATATCATTGCAGCTGCTCTTGAGAAAGGAGCCGGGCGTGGCCCGTGTTCCCGCCATCATGTATTTTACACCCTGTTCTTAACGTATTTCCACCTCACTACGTTAATTTAAATTACTATTGTCACTGAGTTGCTGCTTTGCCCGACCGTGATCGGCGCTAGCAGCGCATATCGATATATCCCCTCTCGTAGTATCTTTGCCCGACTGCTAATACTTCCCGGTCGTTGTCTGTCGGAAGGAAGAGACAGTGCACTGGCAGACCATATCATTGCAGCTGCTCTTGAGAAAGGAGCCGGGCGTGGCCCGTGTTCCCGCCATCATGTATTTTACACCCTGTTCTTAACGTATTTCCACCTCACTACGTTAATTTAAATTACTATTGTCACTGAGTTGCTGCTTTGCCCGACCGTGATCGGCGCTAGCAGCGCATATCGATATATCCCCTCTCGTAGTATCTTTGCCCGACTGCTATTACTTCCCGGTCGTTGTCTGTCGGAAGGAAGAGACAGTGCACTGGCAGCCCATATCACTGCAGCTGCTCTTGAGAAAGGAGCCGTGCGTGGCCCGTGTTCCCGCCATCATGTATTTTACACCCTGTTCTTAACGTATTTCCACCTCACTACGTTAATTTAAATTACTATTGTCACTGAGTTGCTGCTTTGCCCGACCGTGATCGGCGCTAGCAGCGCATATCGATATATCCCCTCTCGTAGTATCTTTGCCCGACTGCTATTACTTCCCGGTCGTTATCTGTCGGAAGGAAGAGACAGTGCACTGGCAGCCCATATCATTGCAGCTGCTCTTGAGAAAGGAGCCGGGCGTGGCCTGTGTTCCCGCCATCATGTATTTTACACCCTGTTCTTAACATATTTCCACCTAACTACGTTAATTTAAATTACTATTGTCACTGAGTTGCTGCTTTGCCCGACCGTGATCGGCGCTAGCAGCGCATATCGATATATCCCCTCTCGTAGTATCTTTGCCCGTCTGCTATTACTTCCCGGTCGTTGTCTGTCGGAAGGAAGAGACAGTGCACTGGCAGCCCATATCATTGCAGCTGCTCTTGAGAAAGGAGCCGGGCGTGGCCCGTGTTCCCGCCATCATGTATTTTACACCCTGTTCTTAACGTATTTCCACCTCACTACGTTAATTTAAATTACTATTGTCACTGAGTTGCTGCTTTGCCGACCGTGATGGGCGCTAGCAGCGCCATATCGATATATCCCCTCTCGTAGTATCTTTGCCCGACTGCTATTACTTTCCGGTCGTTGTCTGTCGGAAGGAAGAGACAGTGCACTGGCAGCCCATATCATTGCAGCTGCTCTTGAGAAAGGAGCCGGGCGTGGCCCGTGTTCCCGCCATCATGTATTTTACACCCTGTTCTTAACGTATTTCCACCTCACTACGTTAATTTAAATTACTATTGTCACTGAGTTGCTGCTTTGCCCGACCGTGATCGGCGCTAACAGGGCATATCGATATATCCCCTCTCGTAGTATCTTTGCCCGACTGCTATTACTTCCCGGTCGTTGTCTGTCGGAAGGAAGAGACAGTGCACTGCAGACCATATCATTGCAGCTGCTCTTGAGAAAGGAGCCGGGCGTGGCCCGTGTTCCCGCCTTCATGTATTTTACACCCTGTTCTTAACGTATTTCCACCTCACTACGTTAATTTAAATTACTATTGTCACTGAGTTGCTGCTTTGCCCGACCGTGATCGGCGCTAGCAGCGCATATCGATATATCCCCTCTCGTAGTATCTTTGCCCGACTGCTATTACTTCCCGGTCGTTGTCTGTCGGAAGGAAGAGACAGTGCACTGGCAGCCCATATCATTGCAGCTGCTCTTGAGAAAGGAGCCGGGCGTGGCCCGTGTTCCCGCCATCATGTATTTTACACCCTGTTCTTAACGTATTTCCACCTCACTACGTTAATTTAAATTACTATTGTCACTGAGTTGCTGCTTTGCCCGACCGTGATCGGCGCTAGCAGCGCATATCGATATATCCCCTCTCGTAGTATCTTTGCCCGACTGCTATTACTTCCCGGTCGTTGTCTGTCGGAAGGAAGAGACAGTGCACTGGCATCCCATATCATTGCAGCTGCTCTTGAGAAAGGAGCCGGGCGTGGCCCGTGTTCCCGCCATCATGTATTTTACACACTGTTCTTAACGTATTTCCACCTCACTACGTTAATTTAAATTACTATTGTCACTGAGTTGCTGCTTTGCCCGACCGTAATCGGCGCTAGCAGCGCATATCGATGTATCCCCTCTCGTAGTATCTTTGCCCGACTGCTATTACTTCCCGGTCGTTGTCTGTCGAAAGGAAGAGACAGTGCACTGGCAGCCCATATCATTGCAGCTGCTCTTGAGAAAGGAGCCGGGCGTGGCCCGTGTTCCCGCCATCATGTATTTTACACCCTGTTCTTAACGTATTTCCACCTCACTACGTTAATTTAAATTACTATTGTCACTGAGTTGCTGCTTTGCCCGACCGTGATCGGCGCTAGCAGCGCATATAGATATATCCCCTCTCGTAGTATCTTTGCCCAACTGCTATTACTTCCCGGTCGTTGTCTGTCGGAAGGAAGAGACAGTGCACTGGCAGCCCATATCATTGCAGCTGCTCTTGAGAAAGGAGCCGGGCGTGGCCCGTGTTCCCGCCATCATGTATTTTACACCCTGTTCTTAACGTATTTCCACCTCACTACGTTAATTTAAATTACTATTGTCACTGAGTTGCTGCTTTGCCCGACCGTGATCGGCGCTAGCAGCGCAAATCGATATATCCCCTCTCGTAGTATCTTTGCCCGACTGCTATTACTTCCCGGTCGTTGACTGTCGGAAGGAAGAGACAGTGCACTGGCAGCCCATATCATTGCAGCTGCTCTTGAGAAAGGAGCCGGGCGTGGCCCGTGTTCCCGCCATCATGTATTTTACACCCTGTTCTTAACGTATTTCCACCTCACTACGTTAATTTAAATTACTATTGTCACTGAGTTGCTGCTTTGCCCGACCGTGATCGGCGCTAGCAGCGCATATCGATATATCCCCTCTCGTAGTATCTTTGCCCGACTGCTATTACTTCCCGGTCGTTGTCTGTCGGAAGGAAGAGACAGTGCACTGGCAGCCCATATCATTGCAGCTGCTCTTGAGAAAGGAGCCGGGCGTGGCCCGTGTTCCCGCCATCATGTATTTTACACCCTGTTCTTAACGTATTTCCACCTCACTACGTTAATTTAAATTACTATTGTCACTGAGTTGCTGCTTTGCCCGACCGTGATCGGCGCTAGCAGCGCATATCGATATATCCCCTCTCGTAGTATCTTTGCCCGACTGCTATTACTTCCCGGTCGTTGTCTGTCGGAAGGAAGAGACAGTGCACTGGCAGCCCATATCATTGCAGCTGCTCTTGAGAAAGGTGCCGGGCGTGGCCCGTGTTCCCGCCATCATGTATTTTACACCCTGTTCTTAACGTATTTCCACCTCACTACGTTAATTTAAATTACTATTGTCACTGAGTTGCTGCTTTGCCCGACCGTGATCGGCGCTAGCAGCGCATATCGATATATCCCCTCTCGTAGTATCTTTGCCCGACTGCTATTACTTCCCGGTCGTTGTCTGTCGGAAGGAAGAGACAGTGCACTGGCAGCCCATATCATTGCAGCTGCTCTTGAGAAAGGAGCCGGGCGTGGCCCGTGTTCCCGCCATCATGTATTTTACACCCTGTTCTTAACGTATTTCCACCTCACTACGTTAATTTAAATTACTATTGTCACTGAGTTGCTGCTTTGCCCGACCGTGATCGGCGCTAGCAGCGCATATCGATATATCCCCTCTCGTAGTATCTTTGCCCGACTGCTATTACTTCCCGGTCGTTGTCTGTCGGAAGGAAGAGACAGTGCACTGGCAGCCCATATCATTGCAGCTGCTCTTGAGAAAGGAGCCGGGCGTGGCCCGTGTTCCCGCCATCATGTATTTTACACCCTGTTCTTAACGTATTTCCACCTCACTACGTTAATTTAAATTACTATTGTCACTGAGTTGCTGCTTTGCCCGACCGTGATCGGCGCTAGCAGCGCATATCGATATATCCCCTCTCGTAGTATCTTTGCCCGACTGCTATTACTTCCCGGTCGTTGTCTGTCGGAAGGAAGAGACAGTGCACTGGCAGCCCATATCATTGCAGCTGCTCTTGAGAAAGGTGCCGGGCGTGGCCCGTGTTCCCGCCATCATGTATTTTACACCCTGTTCTTAACGTATTTCCACCTCACTACGTTAATTTAAATTACTATTGTCACTGAGTTGCTGCTTTGCCCGACCGTGATCGGCGCTAGCAGCGCATATCGATATATCCCCTCTCGTAGTATCTTTGCCCGACTGCTATTACTTCCCGGTCGTTGTCTGTCGGAAGGAAGAGACAGTGCACTGGCAGCCCATATCATTGCAGCTGCTCTTGAGAAAGGAGCCGGGCGTGGCCCGTGTTCCCGCCATCATGTATTTTACACCCTGTTCTTAACGTATTTCCACCTCACTACGTTAATTTAAATTACTATTGTCACTGAGTTGCTGCTTTGCCCGACCGTGATCGGCGCTAGCAGCGCATATCGATATATCCCCTCTCGTAGTATCTTTGCCCGACTGCTATTACTTCCCGGTCGTTGTCTGTCGGAAGGAAGAGACAGTGCACTGGCAGCCCATATCATTGCAGCTGCTCTTGAGAAAGGAGCCGGGCGTGGCCCGTGTTCCCGCCATCATGTATTTTACACCCTGTTCTTAACGTATTTCCACCTCACTACGTTAATTTAAATTACTATTGTCACTGAGTTGCTGCTTTGCCCGACCGTGATCGGCGCTAGCAGCGCATATCGATATATCCCCTCTCGTAGTATCTTTGCCCAACTGCTATTACTTCCCGGTCGTTGTCTGTCGGAAGGAAGAGACAGTGCACTGGCAGCCCATATCATTGCAGCTGCTCTTGAGAAAGGAGCCGGGTGTGGCCCGTGTTCCCGCCATCATGTATTTTACACCCTGTTCTTAACGTATTTCCACCTCACTACGTTAATTTAAATTACTATTGTCACTGAGTTGCTGCTTTGCCCGACCTTGATCGGCGCTAGCAGCTCATATCGATATATCCCCTCTCGTAGTATCTTTGCCCGACTGCTATTACTTCCCGGTCGTTGTCTGTTCGGAAGGAAGAGACAGTGCACTGGCAGCCCATATCATTGCAGCTGCTCTTGAGAAAGGAGCCGGGCGTGGCCCGTGTTCCCGCCATCATGTATTTTACACCCTGTCCTTAACGTATTTCCACCTCACTACGTTAATTTAAATTACTATTGTCACTGAGTTGCTGCTTTGCCCGACCGTGATCGGCGCTAGCAGCGCATATCGATATATCCCCTCTCGTAGTATCTTTGCCCGACTGCTATTACTTCCCGGTCGTTGTCTGTCGGAAGGAAGAGACAGTGCACTGGCAGCCCATATCATTGCAGCTGCTCTTGAGAAAGGAGCCGGGCGTGGCCCGTGTTCCCGCCATCATGTATTTTACACCCTGTTCTTAACGTATTTCCACCTCACTACGTTAATTTAAATTACTATTGTCACTGAGTTGCTGCTTTGCCCGACCGTGATCGGCGCTAGCAGCGCATATCGATATATCCCCTCTCGTAGTATCTTTGCCCGACTGCTATTACTTCCCGGTCGTTGTCTGTCGGAAGGAAGAGACAGTGCACTGGCAGCACATATCATTGCAGCTGCTCTTGAGAAAGGAGCCGGGCGTGGCCCGTGTTCCCGCCATCATGTATTTTACACCATGTTCTTAACATATTTCCACCTCACTACGTTAATTTAAATTACTATTGTCACTGAGTTGCTGCTTTGCCCGACCGTGATCGGCGCTAGCAGCGCATATCGATATATCCCCTCTCGTAGTATCTTTGCCCGACTGCTATTACTTCCCGGTCGTTGTCTGTCGGAAGGAAGAGACAGTGCACTGGCAGCCCATATCATTGCAGCTGCTCTTGAGAAAGGAGCCGGGCGTGGCCCGTGTTCCCGCCATCATGTATTTTACACCCTGTTCTTAACGTATTTCCACCTCACTACGTTAATTTAAATTACTATTGTCACTGAGTTGCTGCTTTGCCCGACCGTGATCGGCGCTAGCAGCGCATATCGATATATCCCCTCTCGTAGTATCTTTGCCCGACTGCTATTACTTCCCGGTCGTTGTCTGTCGGAAGGAAGAGACAGTGCACTGGCAGCCCATATCATTGCAGCTGCTCTTGAGAAAGGAGCCGGGCGTGGCCCGTGTTCCCGCCATCATGTATTTTACACCCTGTTCTTAACGTATTTCCACCTCACTACGTTAATTTAAATTACTATTGTCACTGAGTTGCTGCTTTGCCCGACCGTGATCGGCGCTAGCAGGGCATATCGATATATCCCCTCTCGTAGTATCTTTGCCCGACTGCTATTACTTCCCGGTCGTTGTCTGTCGGAAGGAAGAGACAGTGCACTGGCAGCCCATATCATTGCAGCTGCTCTTGAGAAAGGTGCCGGGCGTGGCCCGTGTTCCCGCCATCATGTATTTTACACCCTGTTCTTAACGTATTTCCACCTCACTACGTTAATTTAAATTACTATTGTCACTGAGTTGCTGCTTTGCCCGACCGTGATCGGCGCTAGCAGCGCATATCGATATATCCCCTCTCGTAGTATCTTTGCCCGACTGCTATTACTTCCCGGTCGTTGTCTGTCGGAAGGAAGAGACAGTGCACTGGCAGCCCATATCATTGCAGCTGCTCTTGAGAAAGGAGCCGGGCGTGGCCCGTGTTCCCGCCGTCATGTATTTTACACCCTGTTCTTAACGTATTTCCACCTCACTACGTTAATTTAAATTACTATTGTCACTGAGTTGCTGCTTTGCCCGACCGTGATCGGCGCTAGCAGCGCATATCGATATATCCCCTCTCGTAGTATCTTTGAACGACTGCTATTACTTCCCGGTCGTTGTCTGTCGGAAGGAAGAGACAGTGCACTGGCAGCCCATATCATTGCAGCTGCTCTTGAGAAAGGAGCCGGGCGTGGCCCGTGTTCCCGCCATCATGTATTTTACACCCTGTTCTTAACGTATTTCCACCTCACTACGTTAATTTAAATTACTATTGTCACTGAGTTGCTGCTTTGCCCGACCGTGATCGGCGCTAGCAGCGCATATCGATATATCCCCTCTCGTAGTATCTTTGCCCGACTGCTATTACTTCCCGGTCGTTGTCTGTCGGAAGGAAGAGACAGTGCACTGGCAGCCCATATCATTGCAGCTGCTCTTGAGAAAGGTGCCGGGCGTGGCCCGTGTTCCCGCCATCATGTATTTTACACCCTGTTCTTAACGTATTTCCACCTCACTACGTTAATTTAAATTACTATTGTCACTGAGTTGCTGCTTTGCCCGACCGTGATCGGCGCTAGCAGCGCATATCGATATATCCCCTCTCGTAGTATCTTTGCCCGACTGCTATTACTTCCCGGTCGTTGTCTGTCGGAAGGAAGAGACAGTGCACTGGCAGCCCATATCATTGCAGCTGCTCTTGAGAAAGGAGCCGGGCGTGGCCCGTGTTCCCGCCATCATGTATTTTACACCCTGTTCTTAACGTATTTCCACCTCACTACGTTAATTTAAATTACTATTGTCACTGAGTTGCTGCTTTGCCCGACCGTGATCGGCGCTAGCAGCGCATATCGATATATCCCCTCTCGTAGTATCTTTGCCCGACTGCTATTACTTCCCGGTCGTTGTCTGTCGGAAGGAAGAGACAGTGCACTGGCAGCACATATCATTGCAGCTGCTCTTGAGAAAGGAGCCGGGCGTGGCCCGTGTTCCCGCCATCATGTATTTTACACCCTGTTCTTAACATATTTCCACCTCACTACGTTAATTTAAATTACTATTGTCACTGAGTTGCTGCTTTGCCCGACCGTGATCGGCGCTAGCAGCGCATATCGATATATCCCCTCTCGTAGTATCTTTGCCCGACTGCTATTACTTCCCGGTCGTTGTCTGTCGGAAGGAAGAGACAGTGCACTGGCAGCCCATATCATTGCAGCTGCTCTTGAGAAAGGAGCCGGGCGTGGCCCGTGTTCCCGCCATCATGTATTTTACACCCTGTTCTTAACGTATTTCCACCTCACTACGTTAATTTAAATTACTATTGTCACTGAGTTGCTGCTTTGCCCGACCGTGATCGGCGCTAGCAGCGCATATCGATATATCCCCTCTCGTAGTATCTTTGCCCGACTGCTATTACTTCCCGGTCGTTGTCTGTCGGAAGGAAGAGACAGTGCACTGGCAGCCCATATCATTGCAGCTGCTCTTGAGAAAGGAGCCGGGTGTGGCCCGTGTTCCCGCCATCATGTATTTTACACCCTGTTCTTAACGTATTTCCACCTCACTACGTTAATTTAAATTACTATTGTCACTGAGTTGCTGCTTTGCCCGACCTTGATCGGCGCTAGCAGCTCATATCGATATATCCCCTCTCGTAGTATCTTTGCCCGACTGCTATTACTTCCCGGTCGTTGTCTGTTCGGAAGGAAGAGACAGTGCACTGGCAGCCCATATCATTGCAGCTGCTCTTGAGAAAGGAGCCGGGCGTGGCCCGTGTTCCCGCCATCATGTATTTTACACCCTGTCCTTAACGTATTTCCACCTCACTACGTTAATTTAAATTACTATTGTCACTGAGTTGCTGCTTTGCCCGACCGTGATCGGCGCTAGCAGCGCATATCGATATATCCCCTCTCGTAGTATCTTTGCCCGACTGCTATTACTTCCCGGTCGTTGTCTGTCGGAAGGAAGAGACAGTGCACTGGCAGCCCATATCATTGCAGCTGCTCTTGAGAAAGGAGCCGGGCGTGGCCCGTGTTCCCGCCATCATGTATTTTACACCCTGTTCTTAACGTATTTCCACCTCACTACGTTAATTTAAATTACTATTGTCACTGAGTTGCTGCTTTGCCCGACCGTGATCGGCGCTAGCAGCGCATATCGATATATCCCCTCTCGTAGTATCTTTGCCCGACTGCTATTACTTCCCGGTCGTTTTCTGTCGGAAGGAAGAGACAGTGCACTGGCAGCACATATCATTGCAGCTGCTCTTGAGAAAGGAGCCGGGCGTGGCCCGTGTTCCCGCCATCATGTATTTTACACCATGTTCTTAACATATTTCCACCTCACTACGTTAATTTAAATTACTATTGTCACTGAGTTGCTGCTTTGCCCGACCGTGATCGGCGCTAGCAGCGCATATCGATATATCCCCTCTCGTAGTATCTTTGCCCGACTGCTATTACTTCCCGGTCGTTGTCTGTCGGAAGGAAGAGACAGTGCACTGGCAGCCCATATCATTGCAGCTGCTCTTGAGAAAGGAGCCGGGCGTGGCCCGTGTTCCCGCCATCATGTATTTTACACCCTGTTCTTAACGTATTTCCACCTCACTACGTTAATTTAAATTACTATTGTCACTGAGTTGCTGCTTTGCCCGACCGTGATCGGCGCTAGCAGCGCATATCGATATATCCCCTCTCGTAGTATCTTTGCCCGACTGCTATTACTTCCCGGTCGTTGTCTGTCGGAAGGAAGAGACAGTGCACTGGCAGCCCATATCATTGCAGCTGCTCTTGAGAAAGGAGCCGGGCGTGGCCCGTGTTCCCGCCATCATGTATTTTACACCCTGTTCTTAACGTATTTCCACCTCACTACGTTAATTTAAATTACTATTGTCACTGAGTTGCTGCTTTGCCCGACCGTGATCGGCGCTAGCAGCGCATATCGATATATCCCCTCTCGTAGTATCTTTGCCCGACTGCTATTACTTCCCGGTCGTTGTCTGTTCGGAAGGAAGAGACAGTGCACTGGCAGCCCATATCATTGCAGCTGCTCTTGAGAAAGGAGCCGGGCGTGGCCCGTGTTCCCGCCATCATGTATTTTACACCCTGTTCTTAACGTATTTCCACCTCACTACGTTAATTTAAATTACTATTGTCACTGAGTTGCTGCTTTGCCCGACCGTGATCGGCGCTAGCAGCGCATATCGATATATCCCCTCTCGTAGTATCTTTGCCCGACTGCTATTACTTCCCGGTCGTTGTCTGTTCGGAAGGAAGAGACAGTGCACTGGCAGCCCATATCATTGCAGCTGCTCTTGAGAAAGGAGCCGGGCGTGGCCCGTGTTCCCGCCATCATGTATTTTACACCCTGTTCTTAACGTATTTCCACCTCACTACGTTAATTTAAATTACTATTGTCACTGAGTTGCTGCTTTGCCCGACCGTGATCGGCGCTAGCAGCGCATATCGATATATCCCCTCTCGTAGTATCTTTGCCCGACTGCTATTACTTCCCGGTCGTTGTCTGTCGGAAGGAAGAGACAGTGCACTGGCAGCCCATATCATTGCAGCTGCTCTTGAGAAAGGAGCCGGGCGTGGCCCGTGTTCCCGCCATCATGTATTTTACACCCTGTTCTTAACGTATTTCCACCTCACTACGTTAATTTAAATTACTATTGTCACTGAGTTGCTGCTTTGCCCGACCGTGATCGGCGCTAGCAGCGCATATCGATATATCCCCTCTCGTAGTATCTTTGCCCGACTGCTATTACTTCCCGGTCGTTGTCTGTCGGAAGGAAGAGACAGTGCACTGGCAGCACATATCATTGCAGCTGCTCTTGAGAAAGGAGCCGGGCGTGGCCCGTGTTCCCGCCATCATGTATTTTACACCATGTTCTTAACATATTTCCACCTCACTACGTTAATTTAAATTACTATTGTCACTGAGTTGCTGCTTTGCCCGACCGTGATCGGCGCTAGCAGCGCATATCGATATATCCCCTCTCGTAGTATCTTTGCCCGACTGCTATTACTTCCCGGTCGTTGTCTGTCGGAAGGAAGAGACAGTGCACTGGCAGCCCATATCATTGCAGCTGCTCTTGAGAAAGGAGCCGGGCGTGGCCCGTGTTCCCGCCATCATGTATTTTACACCCTGTTCTTAACGTATTTCCACCTCACTACGTTAATTTAAATTACTATTGTCACTGAGTTGCTGCTTTGCCCGACCGTGATGGGCGCTAGCAGCGCATATCGATATTCCCCTCTCGTAGTATCTTTGCCCGACTGCTATTACTTCCCGGTCGTTGTCTGTCAGAAGGAAGAGACAGTGCACTGGCAGCCCATATCATTGCAGCTGCTCTTGAGAAAGGAGCCGGGCGTGGCCCGTGTTCCCGCCATCATGTATTTTACACCCTGTTCTTAACGTATTTCCACCTCACTACGTTAATTTAAATTACTATTGTCACTGAAATGCTGCTTTGCCCGACCGTGATCGGCGCTAGCAGCGCATATCGATATATCCCCTCTCGTAGTATCTTTGCCCGACTGCTATTACTTCCCGGTCGTTGTCTGTCGGAAGGAAGAGACAGTGCACTGGCAGCCCATATCATTGCAGCTGCTCTTGAGAAAGGAGCCGGGCGTGGCCCGTGTTCCCGCCATCATGTATTTTACACCCTGTTCTTAACGTATTTCCACCTCACTACGTTAATTTAAATTACTATTGTCACTGAGTTGCTGCTTTGCCCGACCGTGATCGGCGCTAGCAGCGCATATCGATATATCCCCTCTCGTAGTATCTTTGCCCGACTGCTATTACTTCCCGGTCGTTGTCTGTCGGAAGGAAGAGGCAGTGCACTGGCAGCCCATATCATTGCAGCTGCTCTTGAGAAAGGAGCCGGGCGTGGCCCGTGTTCCCGCCATCATGTATTTTACACCCTGTTCTTAACGTATTTCCACCTCACTACGTTAATTTAAATTACTATTGTCACTGAGTTGCTGCTTTGCCCGAGCGTGATCGGCGCTATCAGCGCATATCGATATATCCCCTCTCGTAGTATCTTTGCCCGACTGCTATTACTTCCCGGTCGTTGTCTGTCGGAAGGAAGAGACAGTGCACTGGCAGCCCATATCATTGCAGCTGCTCTTGAGAAAGGAGCCGGGCGTGGCCCGTGTTCCCGCCATCATGTATTTTACACCCTGTTCTTAACGTATTTCCACCTCACTACGTTAATTTAAATTACTATTGTCACTGAGTTGCTGCTTTGCCCGACCGTGATCGGCGCTAGCAGCGCATATCGACATACCCCTCTCGTAGTATCTTTGCCCGACTGCTATTACTTCCCGGTCGTTGTCTGTCAGAAGGAAGAGACAGTGCACTGGCAGCCCATATCATTGCAGCTGCTCTTGAGATAGGAGCCGGGCGTGGCCCGTGTTCCCGCCATCATGTATTTTACACCCTGTTCTTAACGTATTTCCACCTCACTACGTTAATTTAAATTACTATTGTCACTGAGTTGCTGCTTTGCCCGACCGTGATCGGCGCTAGCAGCGCATATCGATATATCCCCTCTCGTAGTATCTTTGCCCGACTGCTATTACTTCCCGGTCGTTGTCTGTCGGAAGGAAGAGACAGTGCACTGGCAGCCCATATCATTGCAGCTGCTCTTGAGAAAGGAGCCGGGCGTGGCCCGTGTTCCCGCCATCATGTATTTTACACCCTGTTCTTAACGTATTTCCACCTCACTACGTTAATTTAAATTACTATTGTCACTGAGTTGCTGCTTTGCCCGACCGTGATGGGCGCTAGCAGCACATATCGATATATCCCCTCTCGTAGTATCTTTGCCCGACTGCTATTACTTCCCGGTCGTTGTCTGTCGGAAGGAAGAGACAGTGCACTGGCAGCCCATATCATTGCAGCTGCTCTTGAGAAAGGAGCCGGGCGTGGCCCGTGTTCCCGCCATCATGTATTTTACACCCTGTTCTTAACGTATTTCCACCTCACTACGTTAATTTAAATTACTATTGTCACTGAGTTGCTGCTTTGCCCGACCGTGATCGGCGCTAGCAGCGCATATCGATATATCCCCTCTCGTAGTATCTTTGCCCGACTGCTAATACTTCCCGGTCGTTGTCTGTCGGAAGGAAGAGACAGTGCACTGGCAGACCATATCATTGCAGCTGCTCTTGAGAAAGGAGCCGGGCGTGGCCCGTGTTCCCGCCATCATGTATTTTACACCCTGTTCTTAACGTATTTCCACCTCACTACGTTAATTTAAATTACTATTGTCACTGAGTTGCTGCTTTGCCCGACCGTGATCGGCGCTAGCAGCGCATATCGATATATCCCCTCTCGTAGTATCTTTGCCCGACTGCTATTACTTCCCGGTCGTTGTCTGTCGGAAGGAAGAGACAGTGCACTGGCAGCCCATATCACTGCAGCTGCTCTTGAGAAAGGAGCCGTGCGTGGCCCGTGTTCCCGCCATCATGTATTTTACACCCTGTTCTTAACGTATTTCCACCTCACTACGTTAATTTAAATTACTATTGTCACTGAGTTGCTGCTTTGCCCGACCGTGATCGGCGCTAGCAGCGCATATCGATATATCCCCTCTCGTAGTATCTTTGCCCGACTGCTATTACTTCCCGGTCGTTATCTGTCGGAAGGAAGAGACAGTGCACTGGCAGCCCATATCATTGCAGCTGCTCTTGAGAAAGGAGCCGGGCGTGGCCTGTGTTCCCGCCATCATGTATTTTACACCCTGTTCTTAACATATTTCCACCTAACTACGTTAATTTAAATTACTATTGTCACTGAGTTGCTGCTTTGCCCGACCGTGATCGGCGCTAGCAGCGCATATCGATATATCCCCTCTCGTAGTATCTTTGCCCGTCTGCTATTACTTCCCGGTCGTTGTCTGTCGGAAGGAAGAGACAGTGCACTGGCAGCCCATATCATTGCAGCTGCTCTTGAGAAAGGAGCCGGGCGTGGCCCGTGTTCCCGCCATCATGTATTTTACACCCTGTTCTTAACGTATTTCCACCTCACTACGTTAATTTAAATTACTATTGTCACTGAGTTGCTGCTTTGCCCGACCGTGATGGGCGCTAGCAGCGCATATCGATATATCCCCTCTCGTAGTATCTTTGCCCGACTGCTATTACTTTCCGGTCGTTGTCTGTCGGAAGGAAGAGACAGTGCACTGGCAGCCCATATCATTGCAGCTGCTCTTGAGAAAGGAGCCGGGCGTGGCCCGTGTTCCCGCCATCATGTATTTTACACCCTGTTCTTAACGTATTTCCACCTCACTACGTTAATTTAAATTACTATTGTCACTGAGTTGCTGCTTTGCCCGACCGTGATCGGCGCTAACAGGGCATATCGATATATCCCCTCTCGTAGTATCTTTGCCCGACTGCTATTACTTCCCGGTCGTTGTCTGTCGGAAGGAAGAGACAGTGCACTGGCAGACCATATCATTGCAGCTGCTCTTGAGAAAGGAGCCGGGCGTGGCCCGTGTTCCCGCCTTCATGTATTTTACACCCTGTTCTTAACGTATTTCCACCTCACTACGTTAATTTAAATTACTATTGTCACTGAGTTGCTGCTTTGCCCGACCGTGATCGGCGCTAGCAGCGCATATCGATATATCCCCTCTCGTAGTATCTTTGCCCGACTGCTATTACTTCCCGGTCGTTGTCTGTCGGAAGGAAGAGACAGTGCACTGGCAGCCCATATCATTGCAGCTGCTCTTGAGAAAGGAGCCGGGCGTGGCCCGTGTTCCCGCCATCATGTATTTTACACCCTGTTCTTAACGTATTTCCACCTCACTACGTTAATTTAAATTACTATTGTCACTGAGTTGCTGCTTTGCCCGACCGTGATCGGCGCTAGCAGCGCATATCGATATATCCCCTCTCGTAGTATCTTTGCCCGACTGCTATTACTTCCCGGTCGTTGTCTGTCGGAAGGAAGAGACAGTGCACTGGCATCCCATATCATTGCAGCTGCTCTTGAGAAAGGAGCCGGGCGTGGCCCGTGTTCCCGCCATCATGTATTTTACACACTGTTCTTAACGTATTTCCACCTCACTACGTTAATTTAAATTACTATTGTCACTGAGTTGCTGCTTTGCCCGACCGTAATCGGCGCTAGCAGCGCATATCGATGTATCCCCTCTCGTAGTATCTTTGCCCGACTGCTATTACTTCCCGGTCGTTGTCTGTCGGAAGGAAGAGACAGTGCACTGGCAGCCCATTTCATTGCAGCTGCTCTTGAGAAAGGAGCCGGGCGTGGCCCGTGTTCCCGCCATCATGTATTTTACACCCTGTTCTTAACGTATTTCCACCTCACTACGTTAATTTAAATTACTATTGTCACTGAGTTGCTGCTTTGCCCGACCGTGATCGGCGCTAGCAGCGCATATCGATATATCCCCTCTCGTAGTATCTTTGCCCGACTGCTATTACTTCCCGGTCGTTGTCTGTCGGAAGGAAGAGACAGTGCACTGGCAGCCCATATCATTGCAGCTGCTCTTGAGAAAGGAGCCGGGCGTGGCCCGTGTTCCCGCCATCATGTATTTTACACCCTGTTCTTAACGTATTTCCACCTCACTACGTTAATTTAAATTACTATTGTCACTGAGTTGCTGCTTTGCCCGACCGTGATCGGCGCTAGCAGCGCATATCGATATATCCCCTATCGTAGTATCTTTGCCCGACTGCTATTACTTGCCGGTCGTTGTCTGTCGGAAGGAAGAGACAGTGCACTGGCAGCCCATATCATTGCAGCTGCTCTTGAGAAAGGAGCCGGGCGTGGCCCGTGTTCCCGCCATCATGTATTTTACACCCTGTTCTTAACGTATTTCCACCTCACTACGTTAATTTAAATTACTATTGTCACTGAGTTGCTGCTTTGCCCGACCGTGATGGGCGCTAGCAGCGCATATCGATATATCCCCTCTCGTAGTATCTTTGCCCGACTGCTATTACTTCCCGGTCGTTGTCTGTCGGAAGGAAGAGACAGTGCACTGGCAGCCCATATCATTGCTGCTGCTCTTGAGAAAGGAGCCGGGCGTGGCCCGTGTTCCCGCCATCATGTATTTTACACCCTGTTCTTAACGTATTTCCACCTCACTACGTTAATTTAAATTACTATTGTCACTGAGTTGCTGCTTTGCCCGACCGTGATCGGCGCTAGCAGCGCATATCGATATATCCCCTCTCGTAGTATCTTTGCCCGACTGCTATTACTTCCCGGTCGTTGTCTGTCGGAAAGAAGAGACAGTGCACTGGCAGCCCATATCATTGCAGCTGCTCTTGAGAAAGGAGCCGGGCGTGGCCCGTGTTCCCGCCATCATGTATTTTACACCCTGTTCTTAACGTATTTCCACCTCACTACGTTAATTTAAATTACTATTGTCACTGAGTTGCTGCTTTGCCCGACCGTGATGGGCGCTAGCAGCGCATATCGATATATCCCCTCTCGTAGTATCTTTGCCCGACTGCTATTACTTCCCGGTCGTTGTCTGTCGGAAGGAAGAGACAGTGCACTGGCAGCCCATATCATTGCAGCTGCTCTTGAGAAAGGAGCCGGGCGTGGCCCGTGTTCCCGCCATCATGTATTTTACACCCTGTTCTTAACGTATTTCCACCTCACTACGTTAATTTAAATTACTATTGTCACTGAGTTGCTGCTTTGCCCGACCATGATCGGCGCTAGCAGCGCATATCGATATACCCCTCTCGTAGTATCTTTGCCCGACTGCTATTACTTCCCGGTCGTTGTCTGTCAGAAGGAAGAGACAGTGCACTGGCAGCCCATATCATTGCAGCTGCTCTTGAGATAGGAGCCGGGCGTGGCCCGTGTTCCCGCCATCATGTATTTTACACCCTGTTCTTAACGTATTTCCACCTCACTACGTTAATTTAAATTACTATTGTCACTGAGTTGCTGCTTTGCCCGACCGTGATCGGCGCTAGCAGCGCATATCGATATATCCCCTCTCGTAGTATCTTTGCCCGACTGCTATTACTTCCCGGTCGTTGTCTGTCGGAAGGAAGAGACAGTGCACTGGCAGCCCATATCATTGCAGCTGCTCTTGAGAAAGGAGCCGGGCGTGGCCCGTGTTCCCGCCATCATGTATTTTACACCCTGTTCTTAACGTATTTCCACCTCACTACGTTAATTTAAATTACTATTGTCACTGAGTTGCTGCTTTGCCCGACCGTGATCGGCGCTAGCAGCGCATATCGATATATCCCCTCTCGTAGTATCTTTGCCCGACTGCTATTACTTCCCGGTCGTTGTCTGTCGGAAGGAAGAGACAGTGCACAGGCAGCCCATATCATTGCAGCTGCTCTTGAGAAAGGAGCCGGGCGTGGCCCGTGTTCCCGCCATCATGTATTTTACACCCTGTTCTTAACGTATTTCCACCTCACTACGTTAATTTAAATTACTATTGTCACTGAGTTGCTGCTTTGCCCGACCGTGATCGGCGCTAGCAGCGCATATCGATATATCCCCTCTCGTAGTATCTTTGCCCGACTGCTATTACTTCCCGGTCGTTGTCTGTCGGAAGGAAGAGACAGTGCACTGGCAGACCATATCATTGCAGCTGCTCTTGAGAAAGGAGCCGGGCGTGGCCCGTGTTCCCGCCATCATGTATTTTACACCCTGTTCTTAACGTATTTCCACCTCACTACGTTAATTTAAATTACTATTGTCACTGAGTTGCTGCTTTGCCCGACCGTGATCGGCGCTAGCAGCGCATATCGATATATCCCCTCTCGTAGTATCTTTGCCCGACTGCTATTACTTCCCGGTCGTTGTCTGTCGGAAGGAAGAGACAGTGCACTGGCAGCCCATATCATTGCAGCTGCTCTTGAGAAAGGAGCCGTGCGTGGCCCGTGTTCCCGCCATCATGTATTTTACACCCTGTTCTTAACGTATTTCCACCTCACTACGTTAATTTAAATTACTATTGTCACTGAGTTGCTGCTTTGCCCGACCGTGATCGGCGCTAGCAGCGCATATCGATATATCCCCTCTCGTAGTATCTTTGCCCGACTGCTATTACTTCCCGGTCGTTATCTGTCGGAAGGAAGAGACAGTGCACTGGCAGCCCATATCATTGCAGCTGCTCTTGAGAAAGGAGCCGGGCGTGGCCTGTGTTCCCGCCATCATGTATTTTACACCCTGTTCTTAACGTATTTCCACCTCACTACGTTAATTTAAATTACTATTGTCACTGAGTTGCTGCTTTGCCCGACCGTGATCGGCGCTAGCAGCGCATATCGATATATCCCCTCTCATAGTATCTTTGCCCGACTGCTATTACTTCCCGGTCGTTGTCTGTTGGAAGGAAGAGACAGTGCACTGGCAGCCCATATCATTGCAGCTGCTCTTGAGAAAGGAGCCGGGCGTGGCCCGTGTTCCCGCCATCATGTATTTTACACCCTGTTCTTAACGTATTTCCACCTCACTACGTTAATTTAAATTACTATTGTCACTGAGTTGCTGCTTTGCCCGACCGTGATCGGCGCTAGCAGCGCATATCGATATATCCCCTCTCGTAGTATCTTTGCCCGACTGCTATTACTTCCCGGTCGTTGTCTGTCGGAAGGAAGAGACAGTGCACTGGCAGCCCATATCATTGCAGCTGCTCTTGAGAAAGGAGCCGTGCGTGGCCCGTGTTCCCGCCATCATGTATTTTACACCCTCTTCTTAACGTATTTCCACCTCACTACGTTAATTTAAATTACTATTGTCACTGAGTTGCTGCTTTGCCCGACCGTGATCGGCGCTAGCAGCGCATATCGATATATCCCCTCTCGTAGTATCTTTGCCCGACTGCTATTACTTCCCGGTCGTTGTCTGTCGGAAGGAAGAGACAGTGCACTGGCAGCCCATATCATTGCACACTGCTCTTGAGAAAGGAGCCGGGCGTGGCCCGTGTTCCCGCCATCATGTATTTTACACCCTGTTCTTAACGTATTTCCACCTCACTACGTTAATTTAAATTACTATTGTCACTGAGTTGCTGCTTTGCCCGACCGTGATCGGCGCTAGCAGCGCATATCGATATATCCCCTCTCGTAGTATCTTTGCCCGACTGCTATTACTTCCCGGTCGTTGTCTGTCGGAAGGAAGAGACAGTGCACTGGCAGCCCATATCATTGCAGCTGCTCTTGAGAAAGGAGCCGGGCGTGGCCCGTGTTCCCGCCATCATGTATTTTACACCCTGTTCTTAACGTATTTCCACCTCACTACGTTAATTTAAATTACTATTGTCACTGGGTTGCTGCTTTGCCCGACCGTGATCGGCGCTAGCAGCGCATATCGATATATCCCCTCTCGTAGTATCTTTGCCCGACTGCTATTACTTCCCGGTCGTTGTCTGTCGGAAGGAAGAGACAGTGCACTGGCAGCCCATATCATTGCAGCTGCTCTTGAGAAAGGAGCCGGGCGTGGCCCGTGTTCCCGCCATCATGTATTTTACACCCTGTTCTTAACGTATTTCCACCTCACTACGTTAATTTAAATTACTATTGTCACTGAGTTGCTGCTTTGCCCGACCGTGATCGGCGCTAGCAGCGCATATCGATATATCCCCTCTCGTAGTATCTTTGCCCGACTGCTATTACTTCCCGGTCGTTGTCTGTCGGAAGGAAGAGACGGTACACTGGCAGCCCATATCATTGCAGCTGCTCTTGAGAAAGGAGCCGGGCGTGGCCCGTGTTCCCGCCATCATGTATTTTACACCCTGTTCTAAACGTATTTCCACCTCACTACGTTAATTTAAATTACTATTGTCACTGAGTTGCTGCTTTGCCCGACCGTGATCGGCGCTAGCAGCGCATATCGATATATCCCCTCTCGTAGTATCTTTGCCCGACTGCTATTACTTCCCGGTCGTTGTCTGTCGGAAGGAAGAGACAGTGCACTGGCAGCCCATATCATTGCAGCTGCTCTTGAGAAAGGAGCCGGGCGTGGCCCGTGTTCCCGCCATCATGTATTTTACACCCTGTTCTTAACGTATTTCCACCTCACTACGTTAATTTAAATTACTATTGTCACTGAGTTGCTGCTTTGCCCGACCGTGATCGGCGCTAGCAGCGCATATCGATATATCCCCTCTCGTAGTATCTTTGCCCGACTGCTATTACTTCCCGGTCGTTGTCTGTCGGAAGGAAGAGACAGTGCACTGGCAGCCCATATCATTGCAGCTGCTCTTGAGAAAGGAGCCGGGCGTGGCCCGTGTTCCCGCCATCATGTATTTTACACCCTGTTCTTAACGTATTTCCACCTCACTACGTTAATTTAAATTACTATTGTCACTGAGTTGCTGCTTTGCCCGACCGTGATCGGCGCTAGCAGCGCATATCGATATATCCCCTCTCGTAGTATCTTTGCCCGACTGCTATTACTTCCCGGTCGTTGTCTGTCGGAAGGAAGAGACAGTGCACTGGCAGCCCATATCATTGCAGCTGCTCTTGAGAAAGGAGCCGGGCGTGGCCCGTGTTCCCGCCATCATGTATTTTACACCCTGTTCTTAACGTATTTCCACCTCACTACGTTAATTTAAATTACTATTGTCACTGAGTTGCTGCTTTGCCCGACCGTGATCGGCGCTAGCAGCGCATATCGATATATCCCCTCTCGTAGTATCTTTGCCCGACTGCTATTACTTCCCGGTCGTTGTCTGTCGGAAGGAAGAGACAGTGCACTGGCAGCCCATATCATTGCAGCTGCTCTTGAGAAAGGAGCCGGGCGTGGCCCGTGTTCCCGCCATCATGTATTTTACACCCTGTTCTTAACGTATTTCCACCTCACTACGTTAATTTAAATTACTATTGTCACTGAGTTGCTGATTTGCCCGACCGTGATCGGCGCTAGCAGCGCATATCGATATATCCCCTATCGTAGTATCTTTGCCCGACTGCTATTACTTCCCGGTCATTGTCTGTCGGAAGGAAGAGACTCTTGAGAAAGCAGCCGGGCGTGGCCCGTGTTCCCGCCATCATGTATTTTACACCCTGTTCTTAACGTATTTCCACCTCACTACGTTAATTTAAATTACTATTGTCACTGAGTTGCTGCTTTGCCCGACCGTGATGGGCGCTAGCAGCGCATATCGATATATCCCCTCTCGTAGTATCTTTGCCCGACTGCTATTACTTCCCGGTCGTTGTCTGTCGGAAGGAAGAGACAGTGCACTGGCAGCCCATATCATTGCTGCTGCTCTTGAGAAAGGAGCCGGGCGTGGCCCGTGTTCCCGCCATCATGTATTTTACACCCTGTTCTTAACGTATTTCCACCTCACTACGTTAATTTAAATTACTATTGTCACTGAGTTGCTGCTTTGCCCGACCGTGATCGGCGCTAGCAGCGCATATCGATATATCCCCTCTCGTAGTATCTTTGCCCGACTGCTATTACTTCCCGGTCGTTGTCTGTCGGAAGGAAGAGACAGTGCACTGGCAGCCCATATCATTGCAGCTGCTCTTGAGAAAGGAGCCGGGCGTGGCCCGTGTTCCCGCCATCATGTATTTTACACCCTGTTCTTAACGTATTTCCACCTCACTACGTTAATTTAAATTACTATTCTCACTGAGTTGCTGCTTTGCCCGACCGTGATCGGCGCTAGCAGCGCATATCGATATATCCCCTCTCGTAGTATCTTTGCCCGACTGCTATTACTTCCCCGTCGTTGTCTGTCGGAAGGAAGAGACAGTGCACTGGCAGCCCATATCATTGCAGCTGCTCTTGAGAAAGGAGCCGGGCGTGGCCCGTGTTCCCGCCATCATGTATTTTACACCCTGTTCTTAACGTATTTCCACCTCACTACGTTAATTTAAATTACTATTGTCACTGAGTTGCTGCTTTGCCCGACCGTGATGGGCGCTAGCAGCGCATATCGATATATCCCCTCTCGTAGTATCTTTGCCCGACTGCTATTACTTCCCCGTCGTTGTCTGTCGGAAGGAAGAGACAGTGCACTGGCAGCCCATATCATTGCAGCTGCTCTTGAGAAAGGAGCCGGGCGTGGCCCGTGTTCCCGCCATCATGTATTTTACACCCTGTTCTTAACGTATTTCCACCTCACTACGTTAATTTAAATTACTATTGTCACTGAGTTGCTGCTTTGCCCGACCGTGATCGGCGCTAGCAGCGCATATCGATATATCCCCTCTCGTAGTATCTTTGCCCGACTGCTATTACTTCCCCGTCGTTGTCTGTCGGAAGGAAGAGACAGTGCACTGGCAGCCCATATCATTGCAGCTGCTCTTGAGAAAGGAGCCGGGCGTGGCCCGTGTTCCCGCCATCATGTATTTTACACCCTGTTCTTAACGTATTTCCACCTCACTACGTTAATTTAAATTACTATTGTCACTGAGTTGCTGCTTTGCCCGACCGTGATCGGCGCTAGCAGCGCATATCGATATATCCCCTCTCGTAGTATCTTTGCCCGACTGCTATTACTTCCCGGTCGTTGTCTGTCGGAAGGAAGAGACAGTGCACTGGCAGCCCATATCATTGCAGCTGCTCTTGAGAAAGGAGCCGGGCGTGGCCCGTGTTCCCGCCATCATGTATTTTACACCCTGTTCTTAACGTATTTCCACCTCACTACGTTAATTTAAATTACTATTGTCACTGAGTTGCTGCTTTGCCCGACCGTGATCGGCGCTAGCAGCGCATATCGATATATCCCCTCTCGTAGTATCTTTGCCCGACTGCTATTACTTCCCCGTCGTTGTCTGTCGGAAGGAAGAGACAGTGCACTGGCAGCCCATATCATTGCAGCTGCTCTTGAGAAAGGAGCCGGGCGTGGCCCGTGTTCCCGCCATCATGTATTTTACACCCTGTTCTTAACGTATTTCCACCTCACTACGTTAATTTAAATTACTATTGTCACTGAGTTGCTGCTTTGCCCGACCGTGATGGGCGCTAGCAGCGCATATCGATATATCCCCTCTCGTAGTATCTTTGCCCGACTGCTATTACTTCCCCGTCGTTGTCTGTCGGAAGGAAGAGACAGTGCACTGGCAGCCCATATCATTGCAGCTGCTCTTGAGAAAGGAGCCGGGCGTGGCCCGTGTTCCCGCCATCATGTATTTTACACCCTGTTCTTAACGTATTTCCACCTCACTACGTTAATTTAAATTACTATTGTCACTGAGTTGCTGCTTTGCCCGACCGTGATCGGCGCTAGCAGCGCATATCGATATATCCCCTCTCGTAGTATCTTTGCCCGACTGCTATTACTTCCCGATCGTTGTCGTCGGAAGGAAGAGACAGTGCACTGGCAGCCCATATCATTGCAGCTGCTCTTGAGAAAGGAGCCGGGCGTGGCCCGTGTTCCCGCCATCATGTATTTTACACCCTGTTCTTAACGTATTTCCACCTCACTACGTTAATTTAAATTACTATTGTCACTGAGTTGCTGCTTTGCCCGACCGTGATCGGCGCTAGCAGCGCATATCGATATATCCCCTCTCGTAGTATCTTTGCCCGACTGCTATTACTTCCCCGTCGTTGTCTGTCGGAAGGAAGAGACAGTGCACTGGCAGCCCATATCATTGCAGCTGCTCTTGAGAAAGGAGCCGGGCGTGGCCCGTGTTCCCGCCATCATGTATTTTACACCCTGTTCTTAACGTATTTCCACCTCACTACGTTAATTTAAATTACTATTGTCACTGAGTTGCTGCTTTGCCCGACCGTGATCGGCGCTAGCAGCGCATATTGATGGATCCCCTCTCGTAGTATCTTTGCCCGACTGCTATTACTTCCCGGTCGTTGTCTGTCGGAAGGAAGAGACAGTGCACTGGCAGCCCATATCATTGCAGCTGCTCTTGAGAAAGGAGCCGGGCGTGGCCCGTGTTCCCGCCATCATGTATTTTACACCCTGTTCATAACGTATTTCCATCTCACTACGTTAATTTAAATTACTATTGTCACTGAGTTGCTGCTTTGCCCGACCGTGATCGGCGCTAGCAGCGCATATCGATATATCCCCTCTCGTAGTATCTTTGCCCGACTGCTATTACTTCCCGGTCGTTGTCTGTCGGAAGGAAGAGACAGTGCACTGGCAGCCCATATCATTGCAGCTGCTCTTGAGAAAGCAGCCGGGCGTGGCCCGTGTTCCCGCCAACATGTATTTTACACCCTGTTCTTAACGTATTTCCACCTCACTATGTTAATTTAAATTACTATTGTCACTGAGTTGCTGCTTTGCCCGACCGTGATCGGCGCTAGCAGCGCATATCGATATATCCCCTCTCGTAGTATCTTTGCCCGACTGCTGTTACTTCCCAGTCGTTGTCTGTCGGAAGGAAGAGACAGTGCACTGGCAGCCCATATCATTGCTGCTGCTCTTGAGAAAGGAGCCGGGCGTGGCCCGTGTTCCCGCCATCATGTATTTTACACCCTGTTCTTAACGTATTTCCACCTCACTACGTTAATTTAAATTACTCTTGTCACTGAGTTGCTGCTTTGCCCGACCGTGATCGGCGCTAGCAGCGCATATCGATATATCCCCTCTCGTAGTATCTTTGCCCGACTGCTATTACTTCCCGGTCGTTGTCTGTCGGAAGGAAGAGACAGTGCACTGGCAGCCCATATCATTGCAACTGCTCTTGAGAAAGGAGCCGTGCGTGGCCCGTGTTCCCGCCATCATGTGTTTTACACCCTGTTCTTAACGTATTTCCACCTCACTACGTTAAATTAAATTACTATTGTCACTGAGTCTGCTTTGCCCGACCGTGATCGGCGCTAGCAGCGCATATCGATATATCCCCTCTCGTAGTATCTTTGCCCGACTGCTATTACTTCCCGGTCGTTGTCTGTCGGAAGGAAGAGACAGTGCACTGGCAGCCCATATCATTGCAGCTGCTCTTGAGAAAGGAGCCGGGCGTGGCCCGTGTTCCCGCCATCATGTATTTTACACCCTGTTCTTAACGTATTTCCACCTCACGATGTTAATTTAAATTACTCTTGTCACTGAGTTGCTGCTTTGCCCGACCGTGATCGGCGCTAGCAGCGCATATCGATATATCCCCCCTCGTAGTATCTTTGCCCGACTGCTATTACTTCCCGGTCGTTGTCTGTCGGAAGGAAGAGACAGTGCACTGGCAGCCCATATCATTGCAGCTGCTCTTGAGAAAGCAGCCGGGCGTGGCCCGTGTTCCCGCCATCATGTATTTTACACCCTGTTCTTAACGTATTTCCACCTCACTACGTTAATTTAAATTACTATTGTCACTGAGTTGCTGCTTTGCCCGACCGTGATCGGCGCTAGCAGCGCATATCGATATATCCCCTCTCGTAGTATCTTTGCCCGACTGCTGTTACTTCCCAGTCGTTGTCTGTCGGAAGGAAGAGACAGTGCACTGGCAGCCCATATCATTGCTGCTGCTCTTGAGAAAGGAGCCGGGCGTGGCCCGTGTTCCCGCCATCATGTATTTTACACCCTGTTCTTAACGTATTTCCACCTCACAACGTTAATTTAAATTACTATTGTCACTGAGTTGCTGCTTTGCCCGACCGTGATCGGCGCTAGCAGCGCATATCGATATATCCCCTCTCGTAGTATCTTTGCCCGACTGCTATTACTTCCCGGTCGTTGTCTGTCGGAAGGAAGAGACAGTGCACTGGCAGCCCATATCATTGCAGCTGCTCTTGAGAAAGGAGCCGTGCGTGGCCCGTGTTCCCGCCATCATGTATTTTACACCCTGTTCTTAACGTATTTCCACCTCACTACGTTAATTTAAATTACTCTTGTCACTGAGTTGCTGCTTTGCCCGACCGTGATCGGCGCTAGCAGCGCATATCGATATATCCCCTCTCGTAGTATCTTTGCCCGACTGCTATTACTTCCCGGTCGTTGTCTGTCGGAAGGAAGAGACAGTGCACTGGCAGCCCATATCATTGCAACTGCTCTTGAGAAAGGAGCCGGGCGTGGCCCGTGTTCCCGCCATCATGTATTTTACACCCTGTTCTTAACGTATTTCCACCTCACTACGTTAATTTAAATTACTTTTGTCACTGAGTTGCTGCTTTGCCCGACCGTGATCGGCGCTAGCAGCGCATATCGATATATCCCCTCTCGTAGTATCTTTGCCCGACTGCTATTACTTCCCGGTCGTTGTCTGTCGGAAGGAAGAGACAGTGCACTGGCAGCCCATATCATTGCAGCTGCTCTTGAGAAAGGAGCCGTGCGTGGCCCGTGTTCCCGCCATCATGTGTTTTACACCCTGTTCTTAACGTATTTCCACCTCACTACGTTAATTTAAATTACTATTGTCACTGAGTTGCTGCTTTGCCCGACCGTGATCGGCGCTAGCAGCGCATATCGATATATCCCCTCTCGTAGTATCTTTGCCCGACTGCTATTACTTCCCGGTCGTTGTCTGTCGGAAGGAAGAGACAGTGCAATGGCAGCCCATATCATTGCAGCTGCTCTTGAGAAAGGAGCCGGGCGTGGCCCGTGTTCCCGCCATCATGTATTTTACACCCTGTTCTCAACGTATTTCCACCTCACTACGTTAATTTAAATTACTATTGTCACTGAGTTGCTGCTTTGCCCGACCGTGATGGGCCCTAGCAGCGCATATCGATATATCCCCTCTCGTAGTATCCTTGCCCGACTGCTATTACTTCCCCGTCGTTGTCTGTCGGAAGGAAGAGACAGTGCACTGGCAGCCCATATCATTGCAGCTGCTCTTGAGAAAGGAGCCGGGCGTGGCCCGTGTTCCCGCCATCATGTATTTTACACCCTGTTCTTAACGTATTTCCACCTCACTACGTTAAATTAAATTACTATTGTCACTGAGTCTGCTTTGCCCGACCGTGATCGGCGCTAGCAGCGCATATCGATATATCCCCTCTCGTAGTATCTTTGCCCGACTGCTATTACTTCCCGGTCGTTGTCTGTCGGAAGGAAGAGACAGTGCACTGGCAGCCCATATCATTGCAGCTGCTCTTGAGAAAGGAGCCGGGCGTGGCCCGTGTTCCCGCCATCATGTATTTTACACCCTGTTCTTAACGTATTTCCACCTCACTACGTTAATTTAAATTACTATTGTCACTGAGTTGCTGCTTTGCCCGACCGTGATCGGCGCTAGCAGCGCATATCGATATATCCCCTCTCGTAGTATCTTTGCCCGACTGCTATTACTTCCCGGTCGTTGTCTGTCGGAAGGAAGAGACAGTGCACTGGCAGCCCATATCATTGCAGCTGCTCTTGAGAAAGGAGCCGGGCGTGGCCCGTGTTCCCGCCATCATGTATTTTACACCCTGTTCTTAACGTATTTCCACCTCACTACGTTAATTTAAATTACTCTTGTCACTGAGTTGCTGCTTTGCCCGACCGTGATCGGCGCTAGCAGCGCATATCGATATATCCCCTCTCGTAGTATCTTTGCCCGACTGCTATTACTTCCCGGTCGTTGTCTGTCGGAAGGAAGAGACAGTGCACTGGCATCCCATATCATTGCAGCTGCTCTTGAGAAAGGAGCCGGGCGTGGCCCGTGTTCCCGCCATCATGTACTTTACACCCTGTTCTTAACGTATTTCCACCTCACGATGTTAATTTAAATTACTATTGTCACTGAGTTGCTGCTTTGCCCGACCGTGATCGGCGCTAGCAGCGCATATCGATATATCCCCTCTCGTAGTTTCTTTGCCCGACTGCTATTACTTCCCGGTCGTTGTCTGTCGGAAGGAAGAGACAGTGCACTGGCAGCCCATATCATTGCAGCTGCTCTTGAGAAAGGAGTCGGGCGTGGCCCATGTTCCCGCCATCATGTATTTTACACCCTGTTCTTAACGTATTTCCACCTCACTACGTTAATTTAAATTACTATTGTCACTGAGTTGCTGCTTTGCCCGACCGTGATCGGCGCTAGCAGCGCATATCGATATATCCCCTCTCGTAGTATCTTTGCCCGACTGCTATTACTTCCCGGTCGTTGTCTGTCGGAAGGAAGAGACAGTGCACTGGCAGCCCTTATCATTGCAGCTGCTCTTGAGAAAGGAGCTGGGCGTGGCCCGTGTTCCCGCCATCATGTATTTTACACCCTGTTCTTAACGTATTTCCACCTCACTACGTTAATTTAAATTACTATTGTCACTGAGTTGCTGCTTTGCCCGACTATGATCGGCGCTAGCAGCGCATATCGATATATCCCCTCTCGTAGTATCTTTGCCCGACTGCTATTACTTCCCGGTCGTTGTCTGTCGGAAGGAAGAGACAGTGCACTGGCAGCCCATATCATTGCAGCTGCTCTTGAGAAAGGAGCCGGGCGTGGCCCGTGTTCCCGCCATCATGTATTTTACACCCTGTTCTTAACGTATTTCCACCTCACTACGTTAATTTAAATTACTATTGTCACTGAGTTGCTGCTTTGCCCGACCGTGATCGGCGCTAGCAGCGCATATCGATATATCCCCTCTCGTAGTATCTTTGCCCGACTGCTATTACTTCCCGGTCGTTGTCTGTCAGAAGGAAGAGACAGTGCACTGGCAGCCCATATCATTGCAGCTGCTCTTGAGAAAGGAGCCGGGCGTGGCCCGTGTTCCCGCCATCATGTATTTTACACCCTGTTCTTAACGTATTTCCACCTCATTACGTTAATTTAAATTACTATTGTCACTGAGTTGCTGCTTTGCCCGACCGTGATCGGCGCTACCAGCGCATATCGATATATCCCCTCTCGTAGTATCTTTGCCCGACTGCTATTACTTCCCGGTCGTTGTCTGTCGGAAGGAAGAGACAGTGCACTGGCAGCCCATATCATTGCAGCTGCTCTTGAGAAAGGAGCCGGGCGTGGCCCGTGTTCCCGCCATCATGTATTTTACACCCTGTTCTTAACGTATTTCCACCTCACTACGTTAATTTAAATTACTATTGTCACTGAGGTGCTGCTTTGCCTGACCGTGATCGGCGCTAGCAGCGCATATCGATATATCCCCTCTCGTAGTATCTTTGCCCGACTGCTATTACTTCCCGGTCGTTGTCTGTCGGAAGGAAGAGACAGTGCACTGGCAGCCCATATCATTGCAACTGCTCTTGAGAAAGGAGCCGGGCGTGGCCTGTGTTCCCGCCATCATGTATTTTACACCCTGTTCTTAACGTATTTCCACCTCACTACGTTAATTTAAATTACTATTGTCACTGAGTTGCTGCTTTGCCCGACCGTGATCGGCGCTAGCAGCGCATATCGATATATCCCCTCTCGTAGTATCTTTGCCCGACTGCTATTACTTCCCCGTCGTTGTCTGTCGGAAGGAAGAGACAGTGCACTGGCAGCCCATATCATTGCAGCTGCTCTTGAGAAAGGAGCCGGGCGTGGCCCGTGTTCCCGCCATCATGTATTTTACACCCTGTTCTTAACGTATTTCCACCTCACTATGTTAATTTAAATTACTATTGTCACTGAGTTGCTGCTTTGCCCGACCGTGATCGGCGCTAGCAGCGCATATCGATATATCCCCTCTCGTAGTATCTTTGCCCGACTGCTATTACTTCCCGGTCGTTGTCTGTTGGAAGGAAGAGACAGTGCACTGGCAGCCCATATCATTGCAGCTGCTCTTGAGAAAGGAGCCGGGCGTGGCCCGTGTTCCCGCCATCATGTATTTTACACCCTGTTCTTAACGTATTTCCACCTCACTACGTTAATTTAAATTACTATTGTCACTGAGTTGCTGCTGTGCCCGACCGTGATCGGCGCTAGCAGCGCATATCGATATATCCCCTCTCGTAGTATCTTTGCCCGACTGCTATTACTTCCCGGTCGTTGTCTGTCGGAAGGAAGAGACAGTGCACTGGCAGCCCATATCATTGCAGCTGCTCTTGAGAAAGGAGCCGGGCGTGGCCCGTGTTCCCGCCATCATGTATTTTACACCCTGTTCTTAACGTATTTCCACCTCACTATGTTAATTTAAATTACTATTGTCACTGAGTTGCTGCTTTGCCCGACCGTGATCGGCGCTAGCAGCGCATATCGATATATCCCCTCTCGTAGTATCTTTGCCCGACTGCTATTACTTCCCGGTCGTTGTCTGTTGGAAGGAAGAGACAGTGCACTGGCAGCCCATATCATTGCAGCTGCTCTTGAGAAAGGAGCCGGGCGTGGCCCGTGTTCCCGCCATCATGTATTTTACACCCTGTTCTTAACGTATTTCCACCTCACTACGTTAATTTAAATTACTATTGTCACTGAGTTGCTGCTTTGCCCGACCGTGATCGGCGCTAGCAGCGCATATCGATATATCCCCTCTCGTAGTATCTTTGCCCGACTGCTATTACTTCCCGGTCGTTGTCTGTCGGAAGGAAGAGACAGTGCACTGGCAGCCCATATCATTGCAGCTGCTCTTGAGAAAGGAGCCGGGCGTGGCCCGTGTTCCCGCCATCATGAATTTTACACCCTGTTCTTAACGTATTTCCACCTCACTACGTTAATTTAAATTACTATTGTCACTGAGTTGCTGCTTTGCCCGATCGTGATCGGCGCTAGCAGCGCATCTCGATATATCCCCTCTCGTAGTATCTTTGCCTGACTGCTATTACTTCCCGGTCGTTGTCTGTCGGAAGGAAGTTCGGGTCGGGAGTTTGGGCTGTCAGTCAATTGGAACGTGTCTGCAGGGTAGTCCGGACCTGCCAGATGGGGAGTTTCAATGCAGCACTAGAGCAGTCGGGTTGGAGCAGTGAAGTCTGCATCGACATGGCTCGCCCTACCATTGCCGCCACGCATCACTTGAGCCGGGCCACCGTCTTGGTGGTTCGTCGGTCGGTCGTCCTACCGGACGACGCGTTTTGGCTCGCCGATCGTTCATGAGTCGCCTGTGTGTGTGTGTGTGTGTGTGTATGTGTGTGTGTGTGTCCGCGAGCTTCGACTCCCGATTTGTCTTCGTGCGTTCTTAGTTGCTGTTGAGTATCGTTCAGGTCTTCATGCAAATGTTTGTCAGGCTGTGTGTGTAGTTGGCGTTATTTCCACTGACGACTATTTTAGATGTCGGCGCTCTGCGCGGAGTCGGTCGGTTGCTGCGGACCAGGGAAGTTATCTCCGAGCGGTGCACTCAGCTGTGTCCGCTGGCGGTCTCTGCACAGTGTCGGAGCGTGTGTGGAGCTGTCCGATCACTACGAGCTTCGTGGTTCACCGACCCAGGACGTCAAAGTTGAGTAGTGGTTTCAACTACCCAAGCCACGTCCTTTCATGTGGTGGTGGTTCGTTTCGATGGTTTGCTGTTGGGGAGGTTTCCCTGCGAGCAACACCAGAGTGTTTCTATTGCTGAAAGTTAGCCGCCATGCGGTGCAATTAACTGTATTGGTTGAGTGCAATTCAAGTGCACGAGCGGAATTTTCTGCCTTGTGGCCTTTAGTGTTTTGGTTACCTGCCCTGGTCACTGACGTAAATTCAGGCAGTGTTCCTTTTGAGTGATGTTAGCTACATTACTGTATTTCAGATTCAAGTGTACCAGCGGAATTTTCTGCCTTGTGGCCGTTAGTGTTCCGGTTACCTGCCCTGGCCACTTACGTAGTTTCAGGTAGCGTCCTTTCCTCACCTGTTGTCGCTGTCCAACATGGTGTGTAGTTTTGACAGCTAATACGTATTTCATTGTGGATAAACACGTTCGTAACTTTTGGTGTTTGGGTTCTCATGTACCGATTGGTGGCAAGCAAGTCGTTTTGTCGGTCGGTCCATGGCTGTCCCCTGGTTGGGTTGTAACGCCGGAAATGCATATCCTTCTATTTCCATCTATTGTGCTATAGATTTTTCCTTATTTTGTTACCCGAAGATATGACATTTCTGTGTCTTTAAATATTGTAATTGTTTTACTATTTGTATATATTTATTTATGCATTTATGTCGATGTATAATTGGTTTGTTTTGTAAATATTATTTGTATTTATACGCTGGGTCTGGCCTAGGGAAAAGTATGCTATCGAACGAATACATCGATAGGTCGTGTGGAGAACAAAAGTGTTTAGGATCTTTGGTAGTGTCAACTCTGCTGCGTGGAGCGCGGGCTGAGCAGAGAGAGTCTGGCTGGAGTAGTGCAGTGGAGCAGGTGTGTTGTGTGACGCTCCCGCGAGTTGCCGCGCGTTCGGGGTTGGACAGCATGTAATTGCGCTCGACTAGCTATAACAGTTTCTAGAACGGTGCCGCGGACGGGAAGCATTAGCTGGCACACATCAAGAGCCCGTTTCGCCTGGTGACCGTGTCGAGAAGAAGGCGCGCCAGCATCCAGCTTCTGCAACAGCGACGGCCGACAATGAGTGACTGTCGCCACCTCCTCGATCGACGACTTCAAACCTTCAATCAACCAACAAGGAAGACTAAAAGCACGTAAAGTTTCAGAACTGTATGGCAGACCTCAGCTTTTAAAATTGTTGCATCACAAAATTACAGCAACTCAGCATGAACCTTTGTTGCTCATTGTCCCAACTGCATTACCAAGCAGGGTCCCTTCCTTTTCCGAAATGAACCCGAGTGTCGTTGAAATTCAAACGCCAGCATTAAAATAATATAATTCAATTTCACTGCTTTAATTTCAAAGTTCAGTTAAAGTATTCATAGCTGGCTACAATATTTAGATTACACGAGCACAAATTAAGAGTGCGAGTTTTGTTAGCATATTTTAGCTTACCTGTGACTGCAGCTCAGCTTGGTACGTACTAAATTTTACTATTGTTAATTGTTCAGAATCATTTAATTCAAGTTCGAAGTTAAATCTCTTATTTCTAAATTGCGTAGATTCAAGCAGCTTTTGAAATGATTGTTGAGGTAGCCCAAGACTAACTGTATTTTACTGAATTTCGATATGCTTCAGAAACAAAGTTCACTATTAATCTCAGTCACTAAATTAACTTTCAATTTTCCGGTTTTATTAATTCTTTTGCTAAATTAAGTCAGAGTGTAGCGAAATTTATTACTTCTGACAAACTTTCAGTTTTCACACTACACGTGTCAACCTTCAGTTGCCACGCTTCTAGTGCTAATTATGTGTGTAATAACCTTTCATTTTCAGTTGCTATAGTAATTGTCCTTAGGACTGGCGACCGTAATTTCCCCCAAATCTCGAATATCTAATTACCGCTAGTTAATTGTTGACGTAACGGCCGCACATTTACTTTCTTTATTAACTTTACCCCTTTTCAAAATTAATTTCCACCAGTTTCATTTGCATTTTTCCTTTCATTTAGATGTAACCCTTTCCTCCCTCTTTACCGACGGATTAACTACGGTGACAATTGCTTTTCCCAAATTTCCATTAGGTACACGCGGTTTAATTTTTCACTGTCATTAAGGTCGATAAGTGAGGGGGAGGTTACACGTGGCGACCTGGTGACAGGACAATCTTCAGATTTGAGGTTGTTCTGGACATGAATTTTGTATGGTGCAAATGTCGTAACAAAGTATTGGTTATGAACAGGTAGTTATGTCAGCGAGATTAAGTAGTGGGAGGAATCCTAATTAGATTTGAGATTTGTTATTTATATTGAAAATTATTAAAATGAGTGAAGGCAATAATTACCAAAATGTGGTAGACTTGGATACGGATCAATCGGTCGAACAGTGGGAAACGCGCACCGCGGTACCCATTGTTCAGGGGCAGGCGGCTAGCATGAAAGACGCGACCGCCGAAACGCAACAAAGAGCAGAAATGGAATTCCAAACTTCAGAAAATGTTTCGGAAGCGGAAGTGAAAATCAAATCTGAATCCCTTGATGACGAATACGGCGGGACAATTAAAGAGGAAGCCGCTACGGAAATAAAACCGGTAGTTTCCGGGAATTTAACTGATTTATTGAATGTTTTGATTAATGAAATCAAGAGTCAATCGGCAGAAATTAAAGCTCAGGCTGCCAAGCAAGAAGCTCAGGCTGAAAAAATTGAACGGAAGCTAGACAATCAGAACAAAGCTATTAATGTTGTTAACAACAATGTTGGAGTTGTTAACACAAAAGTTGATAAAATGAAAGAAGATATTGTTGTAATTAATACCGAAATCGGTAATCTTAAACAGGAAATGGTAAGCGTTCAGGCGGAAATTGCGAGCATAAATACTCGTTTTAATTCCGAAATTAGCAGAATCGAGAAAAGTGTAGGAGAAGCAGTTGCTCCGATCATCGAGAATAAGGTGACGGAACAAATTCAATTAGTGAAAAAAGAGGATCAACAGAAGGTGGAAACTTTAAAGGCTTTAGTGTCCGAGGTTGATGCTAAAGTGACGAAACAGGCTAATACCTGCGAAGAGAAAAAAAGGGAAGTAGAAACGCTTGCGACAACCACTTGCCAAGTAATTACGAGAGTTTCGGAATTAGAAAAGAAACTTGACGAAAAACAGAGCTATGTGCCAATCTGTGCACATAGTTCGGAATTGTTGACGAAAGAGGAGCGGTTCGACCCCTTCAAAAAAGGCGGTATACAAGCGACGGATTTAATTAAGAATTGTGAAAGAGTTTTACCCAGATCATGGACTGATGAGAGAAAAATTAATGCGATTATTGATGTGTTGGTTGGAGATGCCAAGCGTTGGGGCTTAAACCTCAACATTACGAACCTGACTTCTGACGAGTTTAAAAATTTGTTTCTGGCTGAATACTGGTCAGAGCAAAAACAGCAAAGTGTCTGGCGCGAATTTGTCGTATCGAGGCCTTCTGATGCGAATTCGCGCGGTTCGATGAAGGAGTTTTGTGAGGGCTGGATCCGCAAGTTGGAATATTTGCGTGATCGCCGCACGGAATCCGAAATAGTCTGGGAACTCTACAAGAAGCTTCCAGATGTTACAAAACGCTACGTAGGAAGCAATTACAGGACAATCAATGATTTCCTGGAAAGAGTTGAGGACGAGGACAATTGGCGCAATAATCGCGACAGTGGTAGAGGCCATGGTAACAACAACGGGTACCACAGCAACCACAACAATGATAACTATGGGAATAATGCATACCGCAATCTTGGCAGCAATAACAATAGTTGTTCGGGCCGTAATGACAATCTGTACAATGCAAATAATAACAGGAATGACGGAAATCAGTATCATACTAGCGTGATACGGGCTTCGCAGAATAGTAATAACGCCAGAGGGTGTGATCAGCCGCCTCAGCAGCATCCAGGGAGCGTATCTGCTGGGACGAGACAGGGAAACCATTAGCCGCGCCGGTGAGGGGCCGACCGGGCGTGGAGAAATTTTGGAGGCCCAATAACAAGAGAAAACCCAGGTGTCGTCGTTATGAAAATTCCGTATGGAATAATCAACGGCGGGAGAGTGTGCCAGTGTTAAGAGAAAGGAGTACGCCCACAAGTAGTAGATCAGCTGTATACACGGCAGTAGAAAATACATTCACTGTCAGTGAGAACAATTTAAGTAGTGTTCCGGAAATCGATTATAAAGTGGCAGCTGTAATACCCACAGCGGAACTGGAGATTGAGTTTAAGAATGATTCGCAAGTGTTGAGAGAAGATCAGATGTCGGATAAAACGTCCGTCATCGAGCGAAGGGATGGAGAGAGGGATGAGGTCTGGTTAAGGCAGTTCGGTCGCTTATACGACGAACTAAGAGATTATAGGGGCCTGTACGGGAGAAGTGTTTATGGGGAGCGCGGGCAGGATTTGCCCCGTCTCGTCCCACAGGAAGTTAGTATTTGTGAAGTGATAGAAAGTTCTGGCCCTAACCGGCAGACTTTACTAGAAATAGTTGTTGTTAATGGGGAGCACGAGCAAGATTCGTCGTGTTTCGTCCCGCAGAGTTGGATGTTGAAGTAGTAACGGAAAGTTCTGGCCCTAACCGGCAGACTTTACCGAAAGTTACAGTGGTAGAAGTAGCCGACCCATCCGACGCAAACCTCCAGTTTAAACATTGCGAGAGTATTAAGGAGAAAGATTACGAAAATTTTAGTGATAGCCGGACACGATTGGTAGAAAAGCACACAGATTACAGCGTGTATGAGGTTAGAGCTGACATTATACGGTCAGACGATAGCAGTGTGGGTTGCGCAGATCTAGAGGAAGTAATTGCAGATACTACTGGGCACATTCCTCCAGGTAGACTGGCAGATGAAATCAATCTGACCAAAGAGGAATCAACGAAGGTGACAATTAATGAATTGATAGCAAAGCAACACCCACTAGTTGACGAGTTACAGGGAAAGGTTTCGGTATTGGAGGCGAAGCTACAGACTAAGCCTCAGGACAAACGTGTTGAAATTAAAACTGTATGTGAACAGAGGCTGAAAAGGCCGCCAGATAAGCCGGATTTAGGATCAAAGCCGGATGGTTTTTTCTGGAATGACCTGGATATAGAGGAGGATTTACTGTGGGAAAATAAAGAAACAGTCGAGGACAAGTGTAGACAGATAGAAGTGTCTGTTAATATGCACGACCTACAACTAAACGTGTTGATTGACACCGGTGCAGAACTGAGTGCTGTATCTGGGAAAATATTTGAGTTAATGAAAGACAGACCTGGTATCGTAGTTATGCCAGTAACAGAAGTGAAAATTATCGGTGCTACTGGGAAGGCCAGTAAACCGCTCACAAAACAGATTTTTGTTAACTTCGAGATATGTGGGGCACGATTTGAACAGAAGTGTGTCGTCGTGCCAGACTTAACTACGGAAGTAATTATCGGGTTAGATTGGCTATTAAAGAACCGTGCAGTGATTAATTGCGAAAGTAAAACTTTGACATGTACGTCACAATATAAAACAATAGTAGTTAGTTTTGACAAGGCAGGAGACGGTGTGCATAGACAATACCAGCCTATACACACTGTTAACTGGCCGGATGTTATTGACGTAGGTATGAATCTGAACTACTGTAATGTGAGGAATCTCGGCATTGACAGTAGTGTAGAAAGTGAATTGGAAAGTATTGTAGTCGGTGTGTCAAACGTAACACACGAACAAAAACGAGGCCGACTTTCCCGTACCTGTTGCCATCACAACCATAGGGCATGGGGCAAATATGTAGCAGAATTTGAGAGAACTATGAACACCTTGAGACATGAATCTACGGGATTTTCTCCAGAGGAAATCCTGTTGGATGACAGAAGTAAAAGTTTTGTGGAAGAGATAATCAAATTCCCTCCACGGATTGACATTAGCATTTGTGTGAAAAATGATCGTTTGCGTGAAGTAATGAAGCTAAAAGCCGATGCTCGCATACGTCGTCATGACGCTAAAGCGCGTTTTGCTAAGTTTGCAATCGGAGACTGAGTACTTGCAAAAGCTCATGAGAAATCGAGCGAGATAGACAATGAAATCTCAAAATTTAAGTGTGTTCATAATGGACTATATAAATTCATTGGTATACCTCACACAAATGCTTATTGCTTAGAGTATCCAAGCTCTGGAAAACTATTAGGTATACGGAACACTGTAGACTTGAAATTGTACCAACCTAGGATTCATTAATACCACAGAATGGGTAATTTGTACAGTATGTAAATACAGAGTGTAAGATTTAAACGATTTGCTAGATTGCCATGCTTTTTCCTGACCAAGAGGACATTAAAGAAGTTGTAATTAATAAGTAATTAAATTTTACTACATGATTTAAGAGAGAGTAATTATAAATCAATTGAAAAATCCAAGCTGCTAGTTTAAGTTTTCAGCTGAGTCACAGTAGATTAAGGAATGTAAATATGATTTTGTAAATAGCTGTAAGATTTCATAAATATGTGATTTACTAGTCATTGCCGACGTACTTAGACGCTGTCTTAAGTTTCAGGCTAGTACATGCGTGTGATGATGGAGAGTGTTGAGTTATCCACTGTGATAGTGTTAATGGACTCCTTGAGATTACTCGGGAGTGAGTTTTTCCGAAAGAATTCAGTGAAACGGACGTTCTGGAAATGCCGTTACACAGGCGAGTGAGATCAAGCGTGCCGCACAGGCAGGCGCAACAATACTGGCGAGGCGGAGCCGCTGTTGGCTCTTGTGCCGCATCGACTCTTGTTCCGGTCGGCATTCTTTGCACTCGCGGGTACGGAAGGGGGAGTTGTTTTTATTCCCGGACAGCTGATGTGAAAGAATTCTGTTGTCAAAATTTATGTTTTTGGCGATCTGCTGTATATTATTTTCTTGTTTAGCGTTAAGTGGACTCTCATGGCGAGAGTATTAATTATGAAAAGGTTATATAAAATGCGTATTCTATGTAATTAATTATTAATTTACGTATTTTGATCTACCTGTTTTTATGACCATGTACAATGAATAATTTTGTAAATAGTATTCCATTTCTTGATACTAATATGAATTTTTCTGATTTTAGAATAGCTAAATCACTTTCTATGTTTTCTATGAATTTTAATATATTGTCAACCTGTTTTCTTTTGTGCAAGATGACAGAGTGGAATAAGATTAGGAGTGTCTCCACTCAATTATTATGATCTAAAAATTGATTTATGGTTAATTAGACGAATGCTAAATTTTGTTGATGTTTTGAGCATATGCATTTCCGCTGTTTCTTTTTTGGGACATTTTCTGAGTCTGGGGCACGTGTAACGCCGGAAATGCATATCCTTCTATTTCCATCTATTGTACTATAGATTTTTCCTTATTTTGTTACCCGAAGATATGACATTTCTGTGTCTTTAAATATTGTAATTGTTTTACTATTTGTATATATTTATTTATGCATTTATGTCGATGTATAATTGGTTTGTTTTGTAAATATTATTTGTATTTATACGCTGGGTCTGGCCTATGGAAAAGTATGCTATCGAACGAATACATCGATAGGTCGTGTGGAGAACAAAAGTGTTTAGGATCTTTGGTAGTGTTAACTCTGCTGCGTGGAGCGCGGGCTGAGCAGAGAGAGTCTGGCTGGAGTAGTGCAGTGGGTCAGGTGTGTTGTGTGACGCTCCCGTGAGTTGCCGCGCGTTCGGGGTTGGACAGCATGTAATTGCGCTCGGCTGGCTATAACAGTTTCTAGCGCGGTGTCGCGGACGGGAAGCATTAGCTGGCACACATCAAGAGCCCGTTTCGCCTGGTGACCGTGTCGAGAAGAAGGCGCGCCAGCATCCAGCTTCTGCAACAGCGACGGCCGACAATGAGTGACTGTCGCCACCTCCTCGATCGACGACTTCAAACCTTCAATCAACCAACAAGGAAGACTAAAAGCACGTAAAGTTTCAGAACTGTATGGCAGACCTCAGCTTTTAAAATTGTTGCATCACAAAATTACAGCAACTCAGCATGAACCTTTGTTGCTCATTGTCCCAACTGCATTACCAAGCAGGGTCCCTTCCTTTTCCGAAATGAACCCGAGTGTCGTTGAAATTCAAACGCCAGCATTAAAATAATATAATTCAATTTCACTGCTTTAATTTCAAAGTTCAGTTAAAGTATTCATAGCTGGCTACAATATTTAGATTACACGAGCACAAATTAAGAGTGCGAGTTTTGTTAGCATATTTTAGCTTACCTGTGACTGCAGCTCAGCTTGGTACGTACTAAATTTTACTATTGTTAATTGTTCAGAATCATTTAATTCAAGTTCGAAGTTAAATCTCTTATTTCTAAATTGCGTAGATTCAAGCAGCTTTTGAAATGATTGTTGAGGTAGCCCAAGACTAACTGTATTTTACTGAATTTCGATATGCTTCAGAAACAAAGTTCACTATTAATCTCAGTCACTAAATTAACTTTCAATTTTCCGGTTTTATTAATTCTTTTGCTAAATTAAGTCAGAGTGTAGCGAAATTTATTACTTCTGACAAACTTTCAGTTTTCACACTACACGTGTCAACCTTCAGTTGCCACGCTTCTAGTGCTAATTATGTGTGTAATAACCTTTCATTTTCAGTTGCTATAGTAATTGTCCTTAGGACTGGCGACCGTAATTTCCCCCAAATCTCGAATATCTAATTACCGCTAGTTAATTGTTGACGTAACGGCCGCACATTTACTTTCTTTATTAACTTTACCCCTTTTCAAAATTAATTTCCACCAGTTTCATTTGCATTTTTCCTTTCATTTAGATGTAACCCTTTCCTCCCTCTTTACCGACGGATTAACTTCGGTGACAATTGCTTTTCCCAAATTTCCATTAGGTATAAAAACAAGTAATAACACAACACATCATATATATATATATATATGTTAATTATTTTATTTGCAATTTTAACTGCATGTTTTTTCCACTTGAGATTTATCTTGCTGCTTTAAGATTTCTTGTTTGGAGGCCTTCAGCCGTGAAATAATTGCCTTTTTGATACTTATAGTTCTAAACATTCGGCTATGTGCCGTTTTGGTTTAAAGGCGTTATTAAATTACAATTTTAAGACGAAACTTAGCCCAATCTTATTTGGCCCTTTCCACAATCCTAATCACCTGTTTTGTCCAGCGGATTTAGCGGGTGTTTCAAGAAAGAACCTGCTGTTTGTGTAGTATAGAAGAATGATACAAAAGAAATCTGGGACGCCCTTGTATCAGTATACGACAATCATCATTCCAACTATTATACACACCGTTCGACTGTTTCTTTGAAACAGCAAAAGATAACGTCACTTCTGTAACAAAACACACGTCGCTATCTGTAAAAACTTTCGATGACTTGTGCAATGAACAGTATGGCAGATAGGTTGAACGTGTCGATGAACAGAAGTATTAAACAAGTAATTACGAGATTAAGTCAATTATTACCCGAAAAGTAGTTATAAAATTTTATTGTAATCAAATAGGAAACTTACAAGAACATCATTTTTCGACATAGTCTCCTTTCGTTTCAACGCAATTGGTACATCGTTGTACAAGCTGCCTGATGCCCTCATAAAAGAAAGCTCTCGGTTGAGCTGCGAGCCAGGAATGCACCGCTTCTTTCACTGCTTCGTCAGAAGCAAATCGACGGCCCCTTAATGCCTGTTTGAGTGGACGAAGCAAGTGATAGTCAGAAGGGGCAAGATCGGGGCTATATGGAGGATGATCCAGTACTTCAAATTACAGTTTCTGGAGCGTTTCAGCAGAGTGGGCAGCAGTATGCGACGAGTATTGTTGTGCAACAACACAACACCTTCTGACAGCAATCCTCGACGTTTGCTTCGAATTGCAGACTTTAGCCTGGCAGTAAGCATCTCACTGTAACGTACACTATTTATTGTTGTGCCCCTTTCCCCATAATATTTTACTGGATCTTGCGCGTCCCAAAAAAACGGAAACATCGGTTTTGCTGCGGACGGTTGGGTCTTGAACTTTTTCATGCAAGGCGAATGTGAATGTTTCCATTCCATACTCTGCCGTTTACTCTCCGGCTCGTAATGATGGATCCATATTTCGTCACCAGGAATGATCGCGTCTAAGAAGTTTTCCCCTTCGTTACCATAGCGACCCAAATCTTTTTGCAGGTGCACAAGCGCGTTTGTTTATCAACTGTGTGAGTTGTTTTGGGACCCATCTTGCAGAAACTTTATGAAACCCAAGTCTGTAGTGGATGATTTCGTTGGCAGAACCGTGACTAATTTGCAAACGATGCGCCACTTTGTCAATAGTTAATCGTCTGTCTAAGAGAATCATTTCACTTGAACGGTCAATAGTTTCTTCATTTGTGGCGGTAAACGGTCGTCCGGCTCCTTCATCGTGCGTAACACTTGTGCGACCATTTCGGCATTTTTCAATCCATTCGTAGACACTCCGTTGTGGCAAAACACTGTTCCTGTACTGTTCCGAAAGCCTTCGATGATTTTCGGCCCCTGATACGCCTTCCAACCACAAAAAAAAAAAAAAAACCATCACTGAACGTTACTCTTCTTTGGTGCAAATAGACAGCGGAGCAGCCATGTGATTAACAGCGCGGCAGCGATAACGAAACTAACCTAGCACCTTGAAAATTACAAAGATATAACAAAAAATAAACAAAGCATGCGCCATTAACGTAAAACGACAGTACTACCAAAATAAACAAAAATATAGCTAAACTGAGGATAATAATTCACTTACCCTCGTAAAAGCTACAGACTATTTGTAGTAATTTGGAGGAGTAAGTAGAGCAGGAATTTAAAGTAATGAGTGAAAAGCAAGTAAAACTGAGTACACCGCGCTTAATCAGTCTGTAAATGTTACAGGGACAGATTTCGTCGAGATAAGTTAACAACAAACTGTCCAAACAAATAATTGCGATTAACATGGAAGTGCAGCGTAAAAATCGGAGACTGAAGATCAAACAGTAGAGGGTTTAAGAAACAAGGAAGTGGGAAGTTTAACAACAGAAAAAAATAAAATTAATGAGCGTATTGAAGGTGTGGAAGGTATCGTAAAACTATCTACCACCTTCAGATCTTATCTTTAGGAGAACGTACCATAACCAATTAGGTACACAGTTAGAAGAATTTGATTCGAAAGGAAATAACCATCAGTTGACTTTTATGAGCGAGTGTAGGAGATTAATTCCCAAAGGGCTTTCAGAAGTGGGTCGAGTGTCAATTGCGAGGATAAAATTAAGCAGTAGGTTGGTTGGTTGGTTGATTTGAGATAGGGGACCAAACATTGGTCCCATCAGATTAGGGAAGCATGGGGAAGGAAGTCGGGGGTATCGTTTCAAAGGAATCATTCCGATATTTGCCTCAAGAGACTTAGGGAAATCACGAAAATCCTAAATCAGGATGGCCGGAAGCAGGCCTGAACCGCCGACCTTCCGAATGCGAGTCCCGTGTGCTAACCACTGCGCCACCTCTCTTTCGGTAATTAAGCAGTGACGTGCCTAACTGGGCAGCTCGCTCAACAGAAGGATTTAAAGCACTAGACGAAATTTTGAAAGATTTGAAGTCGAATTCCGGTCACGCGATAAACAGAAAGAAGCATGCCAGGAATTTCAGAACGCTTTCCCATATCGGCCAAGCGGAGGGAATATTGCGAAGAAATACACAAAAAGGTCGAACACCTAAAGAGCTGTGCACCGGAAGATCATTTATTAAAGGCGTTACACCAAAAATTACCTTGGAGGGTACAATGTCGTATTAGCCTTGGGCAGCACAGTACAGAATAGATCGTGTGTTTGACCTTGTGATAGACTGTTTAAGTGTGTTTAACAACAACAAGCAGTATTTACAACATGCTCCACTATACCCTGCGCCAATGACCTCCACATAGCACAGGTTGATGAATAACTTACCGGAAAGCTCCTTTGCGGTGTTAATTATGTTCCGCAGTTTGTCTACTGGGCTAATAAGAATACCCGAAAACTGAATGGTGTACAGCTAAACCTTCTAGACATTCTAAACTGAGGAAAGGTTGTAAGCTATGCTCTGTCCGCATACAATTTTCTTTATCTACCGGTAAACTATATGGAGATTCGTAACACAGATTCCATCAAAGACAGTATAAGTATTATACAGAAGCGCAGTATAAAAGCAGGAAACACGTATTTTTCTCAATCCAGGACATAATTCTACACAAAGCCCTCAGACATAGAGATTTCTGTATTAGGATTGTTTTCCATGAATAGCATAGCATAGAAGCATAGCTTACAAGCTTTCCTCGGTTTCGAATGTCTAGAAGGTTTAGGTGTACACCATTCAGTTTTCGGGTATTCTTATTCCACAGGTGTTAAGAAAAAGAACCGATGTGTCGAACAGACTTAACCCTTCCCTACTGAAGTCGTTACTCCTTTAAGTATGGTTTCTGTGCTATGTGCACGTAAAAGAAGACTGGAAACGGAGGACATCAAAGTCAACAAACGGAAACTGAAGTGTAAGATAAAGACAACTGACAGAAAGGAAAAATATAAACTGCAATTGTAAAAATAAGATGCTATTGCAGATGTGCAAGTAAGGTTTATGTATTGCTTTAAACATAGGGTATGGAGAAACTTGGCTATTGCTATGAAATATAAGATGTTAGCATTTACTGTTTTTGTGAAGCGGCGGCCTGTTCCAGGACTTTCTCCTCACATTTTACCTTCTTAGCATGTTGAATTTCCGTAAGAGATTCTCTTACTTCATTTACTCTCCAATTCGGTTTTTATTTGTTGACTTCTCTCCCTCATTGCTCACTAATTACGTAAGTGGTTACGGGGAAGCTTGTAGCAATGTAGCTAACCCAACTCTCTCTGTACCTGATCTAACATTTCGTTCCTGTAGTAGTTTCTCCCTTAAATGCATCCGGTCTTTACCAGGGAAATTCCTTTTGACTGGGACGAAAACAGGTGGATCTTTCGCACGTTCTGGAAGAGCTGCAGGTCACTAAGAGCGCAGGGACAGTTGGGCGAGTCTTTCATGGATTACCCCCCTAGCTCAGCTTTTGCGGATAGTGAGTGACGGAACAGAAGACGTGTCCTCAGTAGCAGAGAGGAAACCACTGGTGAAAGGGGTGAGTACTCCGCTTTTTAGTAAACACTGGGTAGCGTCCTCAGCTATCCACTTGTCTTTTTCTGCTTTGTATGCTCTCCGGACACGTTTCCTTGAACAAAATGTGTAGCCACTCGTGTGTCAGCAATTTCCAAATTTTTCCCTTCCTGTGGGAACGCGGTGCCAACAAACTTTCCAGAATTTCTAACAAACAAATCTGGATGTGGGACCGGGACGACCCTCGTCTCTCGTTTCTGTATACACAGGTTTCATTTGCGGATGTCGATAGCTGAGTGGTCAGCGCGACGGAAAGACATGCAAAGGGTCCCGGGTTCTATTTCTGGCTGGATCGGAGATTTTCTCCACTGAGGGGCTGAGTGCTGTCTTATCGTCATATCATCCCCAATGACGCGCAAGTAGCCGAAGTGGTGTCACGTAAAAAGACTTGCACCAGGCAATCCGTCTACCCGACGGGAGGCCCTAGTCACACGACATTTCATTTGCGCATACATCTTTAACTTCAAGGTGGGAACCGGTGAACGGACTTCGAGATCTCTCATTGGAAGAGATTTAGGCCCTTTCAGGGACTGGCTAGAAAAGACTGTGGCGGGTGCCGTTCCAAGGTCTATCAAAACTGAGAGGGGTTTTCTGACTCGACCGTCTACTTGGTGATTCTATTCTGGACGACACACTCGTACGTGTTTTTTCTTGACTTCGGTCTCCTGCCAAGTCTTTAAAGTTTCACTTTAGGACTTACTCGCATCCACGACCAGCAAACAGAGGGCTGACGGGGTCAGCGATTCGCAGGCACGCCACATCGGATCAGCACGGCAACAGCTGGCAGAGGCCGCACTCCTCAGCGGCATTCACGGTAAGATCGGATTTGCAGCGCGCGTTCCCAACCTCGCCAATCGCGTTATATTGTGAGCAGAGTAGTTCATTTTTTGTTTCTGCTTTTAGTCTTCCATACTTGATCTACGCGCTTGACGCCCTCGTATGCAAATTTTCCTGCAATCTAAAACTTGTTTCAAAGGGGATCTTTTATGTAACCACTCATGTGTTGTTTCGTCATCAAATTAATTTTTTGCAGCTCACACGCTTGGTGATGTTTCTTACTGATTACTCCTTTATTCATTCATCTGTTGCGTGCTCTGTTCAGGTTCATACTCCTTTTTGTGTAATTATATAGTTTTGCAATCACGGTAAAAACATAATTACTCTTGTTTACGTGTCTGGGCACCATCTAAGTCGTAATTGTCCAGCATCATGCTAGTGACGACCCTAAAAACATTCATTTCTTTATCACTGGTCTATTTCAATTATGTAAATTTATTCTCAATTTATGTTATAACCTCGGCGTTTATGTGTTACGAGTAATTTTTACACACTGTTTGAGTAAATATTATTTTACCAGATCAAACTCTATCATTCAGCAACCATTAAAGTAAATTTTTCAACTAGAATGTCTGGCTCCTCCAACCGCTATCAATAGACGAGGTCGCTGACGAGTTCAGGAACTGATCAGATAACATTTTCTGATGTTCGCAGCTGCTGATTTTTCAAGTAGCCTCTTAGTTTCATGGAGGTAATCTATCAGTTTATACGATCTGAGGCGGTAGTTTCAGCGTTAGTCTAATCTGCATATTATGAGCAAGAGGCGGTTTTTGCAGCACACCCGGTTTCTGGCATAAATTTGCCAATTCTTAAAATTTTGAGGATTTGGTGGAGTGCTAATCTGATGACACTTGGCCATTTCTTGAGTTTCCGTTTCGGTGACGCACAGGGAATCTTACTGTAACGTGTCACATAAACAACCGTATGAATCGAATGGTCCATTGAGTTATGAGCAACTCACGCATCTGTTAATGAATATATTTAAATTTGGGGGGGGGGGGAGTTATATTTTCTGTTTGCTAATAGTGCAGCGTTTTTCAAAATTGTGCAATTTCTTTCTAGCAGCTGGTGGGTATTAACTACAATTTTTGTTGTATCTTTTCTGCAGCGTCAGTAATCAAGGACATGAGTGTTTCTGCGCACTGCGGGCTATGTACGGATGAGCAGATACATCGGATGCTCTGGCGAGAAAGGACAAGAGGCCAGACGAGACAATTAGGTAATATGGAAACCGTGGCAGTACTGTTTCATGCGGAAGCAAGAAATACTCTAGGTATGATAAGAAGGGGGGGGGGACACCACTTTCGAAGGGAGGATAGTAGTAATGTGGAAGTTACCCTATGCGGTGCAAATCAGGGTCAGGAAGGCACAATGAGTGACGATAGGTACGAGATAGGCGATATCGTAGAAAACAAGCAGGGCACGGAAATGCAATGGAATCAGTCAGCAGTGACGATTTCACAAGCTGAAGGGGCAGCACGTGGATGCGTCGAAATAGTGACCAAGCTCCAGCAACTCATGGCTGATAGCGAGAAGAATAAGAAAACTGAGCAACACCAGAAAACGAACGAAGTTTTCCAGTCGAAAGAGACGGAAATTAATGAGGAAGTCTCAGATGCACTAGAGATCCACGGGTAAACAATTTCTAAAGTGTCGGAACACATTAAAGAGGTCCAGCAATTAAAGCGGACAGTTTCGGAGATAGAACGGCGTCAGGGTGAACAGGAAGATAGAACTGCCAACGCGGTATAGAGAACTGGAGGGCTGCAAGCGGCACTTCATTCCATTCCGCGCGAAATAGAACGCACTATCCAGGAGACAATAAAAAAACGTAGAGGTAGGATCCAACAGGACAGCAGAAATGCTGGAACTGTTGAAGTTTAAGGAAGCGCAGGAACACATTAACAGGGTTCGCAAGCAGCAGGAACTAATAGCAACAGAAGAAGTTGGTAATCTGCGAATGAAAATCTGTCTCAAGCGTTAAGCGCGGTGAGTGGCGGCGGCGCAACCGAGTACCGCATCCCGTCTGTACGTGACATGACGATAGGCAGTGGCCAAGACCGATCACTCACATGTAATAGGAGTGTGAATGCTAACAGCCGCATCCAGCGTTCAACGAAGCCCCGAGGTCGACGGAAGGGGAAGCGTTCGACTCCTTCCTGAAACTTCACAAATTTCTTTGGAGCGTGCTGTTTGACGCTCACCAGTAACATGTGTGTCCGTAATCAGTGTTCTTAGTAGGAAGCGGTATGAAGTCATCGCTGTCCGCCGATCAGAGGCCCACCATACTCATGTCGTAGTACTGATGCCATTGCATTCTTCTTCTCGTCTAGTAATGATATGTCTGCCGGCCGCGGTGGCCGAGCGGTTCTAGGCACTTCAGTCCCGAACCACGCGGCTGCAACGGTCGCAGGTTCTAATCCTGCCTCGGGCATGGGTGTGTGAGATGTCCTTAGGTCAGTTAGGTTTAAGTAGTTCTAAGTTTAGGGGACTGATGGCCTCAGCTGTTAAGTCCCATAGCGCTTAGAGCCATTTGAACCAATGATATGTCGGATATGATGAGCCCATTTTAGTTTATCGTCGCAACTGGAAAATTATTGTGTCTCAGTTGCATTGTATGGGGAAGTGGAATCCTGTGGCGGGTAAAGATCATTAGAGTAGACCTGTCCACTTCCTGTACACCACCAATACAAACGCGTGAGAGCGTGAGGCGACTGGAGAGTATTGTCTTCGGAAGAGATGGGTACGTCGTCCTCGTATTGTAATATACGGGTGTCATTGGCAAAGAGGTCATGAAGGTCTGAAGTGCGGACACTGACTAATAAGGCAGCCAAGACTGATCCTGGCAGGAGTCGTCTGCTAGTTACTCTGGGCCCCATTGTAGTTCTGGGTTGCAAAATTATTGTCTTCATATGACTCAGGAAGCTTACAGTGCTACTAACGAGTGGTTTCTCCAGTTTTTTTCATCCTCAGTTTGATTAGATGACGTTGTCGCGTGCTTTAGTCTATTCTATGAACGCAACTATCATATAATTATTCCGAGAAACATTTAGCTATATGTCAGTAACTAAACGTAGAAGGATTTCAGTTGTCCCTTTTCCTTGCGAAATCTAAGTTTTTTTTTGCAGTGATATTTTGTTGTCTTCATCACCATTATTCTAAGCGCCGCTTAAGGGGAGGTTTACTATCTTTTGATTCAAAAAATCGATTTTTTAAAATTGCATTTTTGGATCCATAAAAGTGTTTAGAATCCACCATTGAAACGGTTTTTCCGAATGCGGAACGGAAATGTTTGTTATTCGCGGTTGAACAAAAAAAAAAAAAAATGCACCTGCCTGACATCGGCCTTTTCCACACACCAATTATTTTTTTTCGGAGGACGAGTTATTGTAGCGGTGCTTAGGAGGAAACACACAAAATTCAAATGAAAGTTTGAACGCGTGGCCGGCCGAAGTGGCCGTGCGGTTAAAGGCGCTGCAGTCTGGAACCGCAAGACCGCTACGGTCGCAGGTTCGAATCCTGCCTCGGGCATGGATGTTTGTGATGTCCTTAGGTTAGTTAGGTTTAACTAGTTCTAAGTTCTAGGGGACTAATGACCTCAGCAGTTGAGTCCCATAGTGCTCAGAGCCATTTGAACCATTTTGAACGCGTGTGTTTGGAAGTTAGCCCCCATGCATTTGCATTCTGGTGCGAAGCCTCTTTCGTGGCAGTGAGCAGCTTCAACGAAGGGTATTCAGCAATTCTGAAGACCATGACAACGATGGACGTCACCCTGGGACTCTATTCGACGAGATTTGCCAAGCATTCGGACGACCACTGGATTCAAGAAGCCGAAAACCGCTTGTCACCGGCCGTACGAGCGGCTCTGGAGAGCAGAGGATGGTCCAGATCGAGCAGAACGCCCTCTATGAGGAAGAGGAAGGACTAATTTATGGACCCGGAATAGCAGATTGAACGGAAGTTGCATAATATTGCATTTATATGTGGTCAAAACTTCAAACAAATTTTTCTCGAAATAACTTTTTTATTTTTTTTTTAAACCGCGCCGTATGGTAACTTCAAATCTACTGAACCGATTGGCATGATTATTTGTTTCCGACGAAGCTAACTAAATTATCTAGGAGTTGTACCACTTTTATTCCGATCCATCAACTATAAATATTTTTACTTGGCCGACGAAGTCGAAAAATCGATGAAAACACCTGCCATTTTGTTTCCTATGGTCCAAATAACTTAAGCGAGGTACAACTCCTAAATAATCTTCTATACTTCGCTAACGTCAACTTAATTTTGATTTCAGACGAGTCGGCTGACCTGTGACATAACGCGCGTGGAGGTCTACATCGAAATTTTGTTTCGTTCCGACGGCTCTTCCGCCTTTGCTCTTAGACATTTCCTGTCGAAAAAATTCCAGTTTGTAGAGGAAATATCAATAAACATTTTGAACAAATTTGACTTTGATATCTGTAACATATCCCGAGAAAAAAAATTCTCAAAGAACATGCTTGTTTCGGGCCAAAGATAGTAAACCTCCCCTTAATAACCTTCACCATCACCTTCGCCCAACCCGGTAGTACAAACGTAGGCTGATACTATACGGGTTTATCACATATTTTTCCCGATTTGTAGATTGGAACACCACGACAGGCTCTTAGAGTGTTGATTTTCATCTTTTTAGTCCATAAGCTATTGTAAACTTTGAGCAGCAGCAGGTTAACTTTGCTTAGGACAAGGCAATCTGAAGTTCTTCCAGCGAAAAGGTTTGTGTAATTACACTGTTGTTCTCTTCATATTCCTCATCGTCTTCATTATCTATTACGTCACGTGGGGCTACCATAAACAAGAACGATTCTAAAAGTTCGTCGGATAGTGGAGATGTGTGTATGTTCCTTGTCAGACCGTTTCTTTTTGTGTTCTGTAGAACAAGGGTCCTCCCCCATGAACAATGGACCTTGCCGCTGATGGGGAGGCTTGCGTGCCTCTACGATACAGATAGCCGAACCGTAGGTGCAACCACAACGGAGGGGTATCTGTTGGGAGGCCAGACAAATAGTTGCAGAGGCAACAGTCTGGATGATTGACTAATCTGGCCTTGTAACACTAACCAAAACGGCCTTGCTGTGCTGGTACTGCGAACGGCTGAAAGCAAGGGGAAACAACAGCCGTAATTTTTCCCGAGGGCATGCAGCTTTACTGTATGGTTAAATTCTGATGGCGTCCTCTTGGGTAAAATATTCCGGAGGTAAAATAGTCCCCCATTCGGATCTCCGGGCGGCGACTACTCAGGAGAACGTCGTTATCAGGAGAAAGAAATCTGTCGTTCTACGGATCGGAACGTGGAATGTCAGATCTCTTAACCGGGTATGTAGGTTAGAAAATGTAAAAAGGGAAATGGAGAGTTTAAATTTAGATATAGTGGGAATTAGTGAAGTTCGGTGGCAGGAGGAACAAGACTTTTGGTCAGATGAATACAGGATTATAAATACAAAATCATGTAGGGGTAATGTCGGAATGGGTTTAGTAATGAACAAAAACTAGGAGCGCGTGTAAACTACTTCGAACAGTTTAGTGAAAGCATTATTGTAGCCAAGATAGGCACGAAGCCCACACCTACCACAGTAGTACAAGTTTATATGCCAACTCGTTCCGCAGACGACGAAGAGATTGAAGAAATGTATGGCGAGATAAAAGAAATTATTCAGATAGTGAAGGGAGAAGAAAATTTAATAGTCATGGGGGACTGGAATTCGATAATAGGAAAAGGAAGACAAGAAAAAGTTACAGGTGAATATTGAATGGGGGTAAGGGATGAAAGAGGAAGCCGATTCGTAGAATTTTGCACAGAGCATAACTTAATCATACCTAACACTTGGTTCAAGAATCATGAAAGAATGTTGTAAGCGTGGAAGAGGCCTGGAGACACTGAAAGTTTTCAGATAGATTATATAATGGTAAGACAGAGATTTAAAAACCAGGCTTTACATTGTAAGACATTTCCAGGGGCAGATGTGGGCTCTGACCACAATCTATTGGTTATAAACTGTAGATTAAAACTGAAGAAACTGCAAAAAGGTGGGAATTTAAGGAGATGGGATCTGGATAAACTGAAAGAACCAGAGGCTGTAGAGAGTTTGAGAGAGAGCATTAGAGAAAGATTCACAAGAATGGGGGAAAGACATACAGTAGAAGAAGAATGAATAGCTTTGAGGGATGAAATAGTAAGGCAGCAGAAGATAAAGTAGGTAAAAAGACGACGGCTAATAGAAATCCTTGGGTAACAGAAGAGAAATTGAACTTAACTGATGAAAGGAGAAAATATAAAAATGCAGTTAATGAAGTAGGCAAAAATGAATACAAACGTCTCAAAAATGAGATCGACAGGAAGTGCAAAGTGGCTAAGCTAGTATGGCTAGAGGACAAATGTAAGGATGTAGACGCATATATGATTAGGTGTAAGATAGATACTGCCTACAGGAAAATTAAAGACACCTTTGGAGAAAAGAGAATCACTTGTATGAATATCAAAAGCTCAGATGGAAAGACAGTTCTAAGCAAAGAAGGGAAAACAGGAAGGTGGAAGGAATATATTGAGGGTCTATACAAGGGCGATGTACTTGAGGGCGATATTATGGAAATGGAAAAGGATGTAGAAGAAGAGGAAATGGGGTATATGATACTGCGTGAAGAATTTGACAGAGCACTGAAAGACCTGAGTAGAAACAAGGCCCCAATAGTAGACAACATTCCACTAGAACTACTGATAGCCTTGGGAGAGCCAGCCATGACAAAACTCTACCATCTGGTTAGTAAGATGCATGAGAGAGGCGAAATACCCTCAGACTTCAAGAAGAATGTAATAATTCCAATCCCAAAGAAAGCAGATGTTGACAGGTGTGAAAATTACCAAACTATCAATTTAATAAGTCACGACTGCAAAATACTAACACGAATTCTTTACAGGCAAATGGAAAAAACTGGTAGAAGCCGACCTCAGGGAAGATCAGTTTGGGTTCCTTGGAAATATTGGAATACGTGAAGCAATACTGACCCTACGACTTATCTTAGAAGATAGATTAAGGAAAGGCAGACCCACGTTTCTAGCATTTGTAGACTTAGAGAAGGCTTTTGACAATGTTGACTGGAATATTCTTTCAAATTCTGAAGGTGGTAGGGGTCGAATACAAGGATCAAAACGCTATGTGTAGTTTGCACAGAAACCAGATGGCAGTTACAAGAGTCAAGGGGCACGAATAGGAAGCAGTGGTTGAAACGGGACTGACACAGGGGTGTAGCCTCTCTCCGTTGTTATTCAATCTGTATATTGAGCAAACAGCAAAGGAAACAAAAGGAAAATCCAGAGCAGGAATCAAAATCCAGGGAGAAGAAATAAAAACTTTGAGGTCTGCCGACGACATTGTAATTCTGTCAGAGACAGCAAAGGACCTGGAAGAGCAGTTGAACGGAATGGACAGGGTCTTGAAAGAAGGATATAAGATGAACATTTACAAATGTAAAACGAGGATAATGGAATGTAGTCGAATTAAATCTAGTGATGCTGAGGGAATTAGATTAGGAAATGACACACTTAAAGTAGTAAATGAGTTTTGCTATTTGGGGAACAAAATAACTGATGATGGTCGAAGTAGAGAGGATATACAATGTAGACTGGCAATGGCAAGGAAAGCGTTTCTGAAGAAGAGAAATTTTTTAACATCGAGTATAGATTTAAGTGTGAGCATGTCGTTTCTGAAAGTATTTGAATGAAGTGTAGCAATGTATGGAACTGAAACATGGACAATAACTGGTTTAGGCAAGAAGAGAATAGAAGCTTTCGAAATGTGGTCCTACAGAAGAATACTGAAGACTATATGGGTAGATCACGTAACTAATGAGGAGGCACTGAAAAGAATTGGAAAGAAGAGGAGTTTGTGGCACAACTTGACTAGAAAAAGGGATCGGTTGGTAGGACGTATTCTGAGGCATCAAGGGATCACCAGTTTAGTATTGGAGCGCAGCGTTGATGGTAAAAATCGTAGAGGGAGACAAAGAGATGAATACACGAAGCAGATTCTGAAGTATGTAGGTTGGAGTAGTTACTTGGAGATGAAGAAGCTTGCGCAGGATAGAGTAACATGGAGGGCTGCAGCAAATCAATCTCTGAACTGAAGACTACAACAGCAGCAACAACAACACAGAGATTGTCTATAAAATAAGGTTAACAGTTATTTTTCACAATAAAAAACGTGTTTATTGGCATTGAATAATACATATGTGGACGGCTTAGACTTTTACCTATTTTTCGACATAATAGCCGTGACATGAACGAATTTTTGTATGTGGTGTACCATCTTGTATCGTAGAATTTCCCACCACACCACGATGGTAGCTAAAAATCTCTTCTTTCAGCTCCTCTGCGTCCCATCCAGGTGTTTCTTCAGTTCAGGGAAGAGATGGAAGTCACTTGAGGCTATGTCTGATCTGTAGGACGGATGTCTGACAGTATCCCATCCAACTTTGTTGATGAGATTGGTTGTGACACGGGCGATGTGCATATGAGCGTTGTCCTGATGGAAACGCGCTCCCTCCATGAGCACCCCCCCCCCCCCCCCCCCCCTGTTGTTTTGGACTGCGCTGCAAAGGTTCGTCAACGTTTCACAGTAGCGGACTACGTTGATTGTCGCACCGGCACGAACGAATTCACACAACAATACCCCCTTCCTGTCCCAAAACACGCTCACCATCATTTTACCGGTAGGCAGTGTTCAAACTTCAGCCGTTTCGGCGATACTGGATGTTTCCACTGACGGGATTGTTGTTTCACATCCGGTGTTGAGTAGTTGGCCCAGATCTCGTCCTTAGTGACAATAAAGTCCAAGAATTCCTCGCCATCAGTTGCATAGGCCTGAAGAAATTTGCGGGCCACTTCCACACGTTTCCGTTTGTGGTCTTCCGTAAGCATTCGCGGGTCCCTTCTTCCACAAACATTGACATACCCTAAATGGGCTGTTAAAATTCAGGGACCATCTCGCAGAGCTCCCGAACCGTCACCCTTCGCTCTTCCAGCATTGCATCTTCCACTTTCGCAATCGTTTCATGCGAAATCGACGGTCGCTTTTCGTCATGGACGCCTGCACATCAGTCTTTGAATTCTTTGCACCATCCGCGCACATGTTGTATGCTCAGACACGTTTCTCTGTAGACTTGACACAGTTGGGAGTGGTTGCCCACCGTTGCAGTATTTGTTTCATAAAAAAACGAACCACAGAGGGTAATTCGCACTTTGGGTGAGACGCCATTGGGAGCTCCGTCCCTAACGGATGCCAAGTCACGACTGAATGTCGCAGACAGCTCGCCGGGGTGGGAAATGGGAGAGGGAGAACCAGGGCACACGTCAGTGTTTCCGGATCCCGCGTTACAGTGAAACTTGGAAACATGTGGTAGGGTCTTATGGAACCAAACTTCTGAGGTCATCGGTCCCTAAACTTACACACTACTTAATCTAATTTAAACTAACTTACGCTAAGGGCAACACAGACACCCAAGCCCGAGGGAGGACTCGAACTTCCGACGCGGGGAGCCGCACGAACCATGACAAAGCGCCGAAGACCACACGGCTACCCTGCGCGGCTGCGTAACAGGGTTCCTCGCAACTGCAGGTCCTTGGGAACCTTATTTCACGGACAACCCTCGTATATACCAAATCCTGGTTAAGTGTTTTTTTTTCAGACGGCGGTGCAGAGACTTTACCACAATTTTTTGTTTTGTACTTGAGTATTTTCTTGGTTGCAGCTTGTGATTTCTTAAGAGCAATGAAGTTTGTATAGTTTGAGAGAGATTTGTATTTCCTATATGCTTCCTTTCGCTCATTGAGGACAGTGTCACATTTTTAATCACACCAACAAACTGATGGTCTGTGAGTAGTCCGCTTATGTCCTTTTTGAGGGTTTGAGAATTCCGCTGTTTTGTTGATAAGCAACATCAAGGCCCCATGGTCTCTTTCGGGATCCTCAGTTTCGATTATCGATTCCAGTTTCCCTTCCAGTAGGGTTTCGTCTGCGTCCCAGTTGCCTTTGTTTGTGTTCCACTTCCAGTTGATTGCTTGTTTGACAGTCTCCCTAGGTTTCATGTTTACTATGATTTGAATTGCCAAGTGATGCGAACCTGAAGTATCCGGTGTCACTTCCCATGTCGTTCCGGTAGATAGTGCAGGAAATGCTGTGCTCAATTCTACTGCAGTCGGGACTTCATTTGGTCGGACTCTTCGATTTGGTGAGCTATCATTTATTACTATAAGCCTTTCTGAATCCAGTACAGCTACTAGTATTTTTCTCATTGCATTAACATTTCTGCAGACTCACATTGTCTGGTGGGCGTTAAAGTCACCTAGTAGCAGAAGGGGCTTCCCGATTGTTGTTAACTGTTGTTAAGAAACTATGTCGCTAGGTGATTTGTTTGTTGAGACGAAATTCAGATGGAACACCTTTATCTGTAGGTGGATACCCACTATTTGCAGTGCATCATGCTGATTGCCAGTACTGACAACGAAAAGGTCAATATCTTGTTTTACCAATGACGCTGCACAGCTATAGCCATCTTCTCTATCTTCTCCAATGACAGAGTATCCCGGGAGGGTGAACGGTTCGTCCAGTTTTAACCGTTTTTTAGTGGTGGTACAAATGTCTACGTTAGTTTTGAGCAGAAAATGTCGAAGGTTGTCTTTCCATTGGATGATTTTATAGGCCATTTTGGTGTGCAGGGAGTGAGGTCAACGTATTTTGGATTGACATCCGGATCGAATTTCTTTGTATTTCTGGGTGGACCCATTAATAGCTTCCTACTATGATAATCATCCATCACAGCCATAAGTATACATAAAATGTTATTACCGAGGTAGCTCCCAAAATCATCCTGTTGTTTTAGTCTGTGATATTTTGTTGAGTAGGGATTGAGACCCATTGGAGCAACTGGAATGCAAAGTTCTGGTTTTACAATTGGTTCCGGCGGACCGCACTTTGGTGGGATCCTTTATAGCCCACATAAACTTACAAGTTGCTGATGGTGCAATTGAGCACGCTGTATTAAAGGAGGGGGAGGTGGTATCAGCGGTGAATCCACTGGATGTCTGCCCCATTACCGTCATGGAAAGGCGTTTACTTACGTGCTGCCTGTCGAAGTGCACGCGCGCTATTTCCTTGTTCACTTCTCATCGCGGTTTCGTGTGCTGCATCCCTTTTACGAGCGAGACATTGCACAGACTTACTGCTGAGCAACGATCAAGATCGCTTTATAATCAGAATATGCACGACCGCGACCTTTTGAAATTGAGAACTTCATATGGGATGATCTCCACCTGGATCTTCCGTATGTAAGTGACATTTATTTTTTCATCACTAGAAACGTTTTACATGTCACCAAAGAACTGTGTACCGAAGTTGTGAGCCACTACTTGTGAGACCTCTAGTTTAAGCATCTCAACAGACACATAGAGTCCGTCGTGGTTGACCGCGCTGACTTCGACCTGCATACGATCGGGGTCTTTGAGCCCCCATTCGAGGTCCCGCCAGACTTGGTCATCTCGGCTTTGAAGCCTTATGTCAATGTACTCAGTCACTAGTCCGAAAAACGGAAATTCCTTTGACACCTGCCCTATTTTCAGTGGTGTCCGCCGACAGAAAATTGAATCCGTGGAGCATGTGCCGTCATACCTGGTTGTAGAAGGATACAGGGCCACCATCATCATGTTTGATGGACAGCCCTGTACCTGCGCTGGCTGCAGCCAGAAATGACGTGTCCGCCAAAACAGTCTCCGATGCTGGCTTGGACAGACACCGCTCAATGACGCCATCACAGCACCAAACTGACGATCTTCTGCAAGACCCACGTGCCCTGTCACAGATGATGACTGCCATCACAGAAGCTGATATGGCACTTATCAAATCACTGCAACCAGAAGCATTGTCGGGATGAGCCAGTCGCATGCCCAGAACCGATGGCTGCGACACAGAGATGGGAATGACGCCTTGCATTGTACACTCAGATGTTGGACGTCACCCCACGACCGCTTAACATCGTAGTGACGCGGCGGCACCAATTCCTTCCGCGTGTATCTCGGGTGGCGTCCCCCCTAATGTGCCGACTCCACCTTCGTGCACAGCGTATGACCCATATACACTCCTGGAAATGGAAAAAAGAACACATTGACACCGGTGTGTCAGACCCACCATACTTGCTCCGGACGCTGCGAGAGGGCTGTACAAGCAATGATCACACGCACGGCACAGCGGACACACCAGGAACCGCGGTGTTGGCCGTCGAATGGCGCTAGCTGCGCAACATTTGTGCACCGCCGCCGTCAGTGTCAGCCAGTTTGCCGTGGCATACGGAGCTCCATCGCAGTCTTTAACACTGGTAGCATGCCGCGACAGCGTGGACGTGAACCGTATGTGCAGTTGACGGACTTTGAGCGAGGGCGTATAGTGGGCATGCGGGAGGCCGGGTGGACGTACCGCCGAATTGCTCAACACGTGGGGCGTGAGGTCTCCACAGTACATCGATGTTGTCGCCAGTGGTCGGCGGAAGGTGCACCTGCCCGTCGACCTGGGACCGGACCGCAGCGACGCACGGATGCACGCCAAGACCGTAGGATCCTACGCAGTACCGTAGGGGACCGCACCGCCACTTCCCAGCAAATTAGGGACACTGTTGCTCCTGGGGTATCGGCGAGGACCATTCGCAACCGTCTCCATGAAGCTGGGCTACGGTCCCGCACACCGTTAGGCCGTCTTCCGCTCACGCCCCAACATCGTGCAGCCCGCCTCCAGTGGTGTCGCGACAGGCGTGAATGGAGGGACGAATGGAGACGTGTCGTCTTCAGCGATGAGAGTCGCTTCTGCCTTGGTGCCAATGATGGTCGTATGCGTGTTTGGCGCCGTGCAGGTGAGCGCCACAATCAGGACTGCATACGACCGAGGCACACAGGGCCAACACCCGGCATCATGGTGTGGGGAGCGATCTCCTACACTGGCCCATCGTCGAGGGGACACTGAATAGTGCACGGTACATCCAAACCGTCATCGAACCCATCGTTCTACCATACCTAGACCGGCATGGGAACTTGCTGTTCCAACAGGACAATGCACGTCCGCATGTATCCCGTGCCACCCAACGTGCTCTAGAAGGTGTAAGTCAACTACCCTGGCCAGCAAGATCTCCGGATCTGTCCCCCATTGAGCATGTTTGGGACTGGATGAAGCGTCGTCTCACGCGGTCTGCACGTCCAGCACGAACGCTGGTCCAACTGAGGCGCCAGGTGGAAATGACATGGCAAGCCGTTCCACAGGACTACATCCAGCATCTCTACGATCGTCTCCATGGGAGAATAGCAGCCTGCATTGCTGCGAAAGGTGGATATACACTGTACTAGTGCCGACATTGTACATGCTCTGTTGCCTGTGTCTATGTGCCTGTGGTTCTGTCAGTGTGATCATGTGATGTATCTGACCCCAGGAATGTGTCAATAAAGTTTCCCCTTCCTGGGACAATGAATTCACGGTGTTCTTATTTCAATTTCCAGGAGTGTATGTACTGATGAGCCTCTGTGTGGGTGAGGCAGGGGATGACACCGTGTTACCGCCTGATGCTGCTGAATGGAGAGTCCTGATGGAGGTGTGAGACACACCAACGCCATGGTGACAATGGGGCGTGTGCTGCAGCTGGTCCGTCCCAGATGACCGCCGCTGGAGCGGACGTCAGTTTCCCAGCTGACGTCGATGTAAATAACATTCATGAGCGCCATAAACTGACGATGTTACAAGAGAAGCTGAACACGGGGGATGTAGACATAGCCCTCCTCGAGGTGGTCTAAATCGCGGATTTCGTCAGCCCTTCCGGATATACTGCTCACGTCTCCGAATCGTTTGCCACTGGCATTGACATAGCAGTCCTTCTCCGTGATGGCTTACTTACCGAAGACGTCGCTTTTCTCCCTGAGGCGAAGATGTCAGAATCGTAAACATCTATTACGCGCCCTCCTGATCGGGCCTTCGACGTGAACGGTCCACTTTCTTCGCGGGTGCGGTCCCGCCCCTCTTTATAAACTCCTGGAAATGGAAAAAAGAACACATTGACACCGGTGTGTCAGACCCACCATTCTTGCTCCGGACACTGCGAGAGGGCTGTACAAGCAATGATCACACGCACGGCACAGCGGACACACCAGGAACCGCGGTGTTGGCCGTCGAATGGCGCTAGCTGCGCAGAATTTGTGCACCGCCGCCGTCAGTGTCAGTCAGTTTGCCGTGGCATACGGAGTTCCATCGCAGTCTTTAACACTGGTAGCATGCCGCGACAGCGTGGACGTGAACCGTATGTGCAGTTGACGGACTTTGAGCGAGGGCGTATAGTGGGCATGCGGGAGGCCGGGTGGACGTACCGCCGAATTGCTCAACACGTGGGACGTGAGGTCTCCACAGTACATCGATGTTGTCGCCAGTGGTCGGCGGAAGGTGCACGTGCCCGTCGACCTGGGACCGGACCGCAGCGACGCACGGATGCACGCCAAGACCGTAGGATCTTACGCAGTACCGTAGGGGACCGCACCGCCACTTCCCAGCAAATTAGGGACACTGTTGCTCCTGGGGTATCGGCGAGGACCATTCGCAACCGTCTCCATGAAGCTGGGCTACGGTCCCGCACACCGTTAGGCCGTCTTCCGCTCACGCCCCAACATCGTGCAGCCCGCCTCCAGTGGTGTCGCGACAGGCGTGAATGGAGGGACGAATGGAGACGTGTCGTCTTCAGCGATGAGAGTCGCTTCTGCCTTGGTGCCAATGATGGTCGTATGCGTGTTTGGCGCCGTGCAGGTGAGCGCCACAATCAGGACTGCATACGACCGAGGCACACAGGGCCAACACCCGGCATCATGGTGTGGGGAGCGATCTCCTACACTGGCCGTACACCACTGGTGATCGTCGAGGGGACACTGAATAGTGCACGGTACATCCAAACCGTCATCGAACCCATCGTTCTACCATTCCTAGACCGGCATGGGAACTTGCTGTTCCAACAGGACAACGCACGTCCGCATGTATCCCGTGCCACCCAACGTGCTCTAGAAGGTGTAAGTCAACTACCCTGGCCAGCAAGATCTCCGGATCTGTCCCCCATTGAGCATGTTTGGGACCGGATGAAGCGTCGTCTCACGCGGTCTGCACGTCCAGCACGAACGCTGGTCCAACTGAGGCGCCAGGTGGAAATGGCATGGCAAGCCGTTCCACAGGACTATATCCAGCATCTCTACGATCGTCTCCATGGGAGAATAGCAGCCTGCATTGCTGCGAAAGGTGGATATACACTGTACTAGTGCCGACATTGTGCATGCTCTGTTGCCTGTGTCTCTGTGCCTGTGGTTCTGTCAGTGTGATCATGTGATGTATCTGACCCCAGGAATGTGTCAATAAAGTTTCCCCTTCCTGGGACAATGAATTCACGGTGTTCTTATTTCAATTTCCAGGAGTGTAGAACGCCCAGGCGCCTTAATTATCGTTGGGAATTTTAACACCACCCAGGCGCTGAAGAACCAACTGACTCACTACGCTCCATGTGCGGTGTGCTTCACCATCATCACCAACCTTCGACTCGCGGACACGTGGGAGTATGTATATGGCGATAGAGAGGGTTTCACCCACTATACCAGCCACGCCTCCAGTTGCACAGACCGCGTATATCTCTCGCGCTCCGTTGTTCGGGGCACAGGGGCCGCTGAAATATGGCCCATTAGCTTTTCCAACCATGCGGCGTATGTATGCAATGACACTTTGGCGACGCCTGATGGTACGACATGGGCGAGGTGCCTGGAAATTAAACGTGTCACTCCTACATTCGTCTGAATGCCGACAGCTCGTGGAGGCAACGTGGACATCCTGCGCCCTTCGCCGAGGGGCTTACCCGACCGCATTCTGTCGGTGGCTGCTATGCGCCAAACCAGCTCTTAGGAAAATGCTGACTGGTTGTGGCTGGGAGGACACCGCCAGGAGGCGGCACTAACTATATTTTTAATTACCGCACCCTGCGTGATTGTTCCACAATGCTGCACTCGCGTGCCAGTCACCAAAGCAATGAAGCATAGGAAAGTGAGGATTACGGTACTCACGAGACGGCACCTCGAAGGGACGATTGTTCGTGTGCACACCATGGATAGAATGGACCACGAAGGGCCGTCGACGTATCACATCATCGCTGAACACCGGCGTCGGCGACGAGCGCTGATCCACGCTCTAACTTTGGCCGACGGTTGCTAGGTCACTATGCAATATAAGACTGGATGTGCTCTCCACAATCACTATAGTCTACTTTTCGCGTACCACCATCATTCCACAGGACGCGTGGGTTGCACAAAATTGAATTTATTTGAGGACATGATGGACATGGCATATGATGGGGGTCAGCCAGGCCTTCGGTAAGGTTGATCACTCCAACCTGGCAGCGGTGATGGGGAATATGGGATTCCCAGACAGCTTCGTGGGGGTAATAATGGGTTTGCTCCGCGACGCGATATCAAATATCCTATACCATGGTCCCCTTACGCCACTCATCCTGGTACAAAAATTGGGACAGCAAGGATGCCATCTTTCCGCGATCCTGTGCCCTCTACCAATGGAATCGTTACTTTTCCACCTCCGCCAACGACTCAACGGGATATTTTTTGTTGTACGGCCTATGCTGGCGACCTGATCTTCCTCCCCTGCACTGGAGTGGGTGGAGTCCTACGGTGCTGCTTCAGACAGCATCATTAACATTGGCAAATCACGCGCGTTGCCTGTAGGATGTGGGCTGCCCATTGAATGTGTCAGTCTCCTGTGGGTCTGCAACGTGATAAGATGTCTGGGCCCCTAACAGTAGGCACTTATTACGCCGGATCCGGGCGGAATTCCTTGACCATCGACTCTGAACCCTGGACGTGCTGCAACAGACATGGCATGCTAAAGTTCAAGTCTCGTCGCGGATCCTGCGCGTAGTCCAGACTTGCCCCATTCCGCCATCAGTGGCCAGATGCATGGGGCGTCACTGGATTCCTTTGTGCGTCAAGGCATGTTATTTTAAGTCAGCTACGAGCCTTCACCCTCCCGGAGGGCAAAGGTGGCCTCAGTCTTTGCCATGTCCAGCGTTGAGCAATAGCCCTCTTTGTAAGCAAATATGTGAAGATGTGGCGACGTACCTCGACTTGCCTCACCAGCCTATTAATGAGGGTCCTTACCCTGAGCTCGCACTTTGCCCCAGTGCCACTGACAGACATCCCAGCCTGGCTGCAATCACGGCTTCCGCCGGATGTGATTGAAAAAAAAAAAAAAAAAAAAAAAAAGACACCACCTCCCCTTCACCTTGCCTAGTAGAATGCCATGTGACGGGCAGTACACGCCCCTACTCTTGAGTCAGATGTTCAGTCCATCTGGTGCGTGACGGTTAATGGGAAGCAGGTATGCCACTCGCCTCCCCACCGGATACATCTGGCAGCATCGCCATTACCTACCACGTGAAGCGTGCAAGACGACGGTGGCCATTGACTTGTCTGCGACGAGGAGATCATTGTTTGACGTTTGGTTCGCCAGATGTTGGTGTTCATCACACACACGACTCCTGACAGCATCACCGCACAAAAGCTTCTCTTCCGAGACACGGACTGTTTTCGTTGGGTGAATATCCACTCCGTGACATGGATTAGCGGGCACACTGTCCACCGTTTGTTGGCGGTGACAAATCAGCCCTCGATTTCTGGCAATACCTTAACGATCGACATTTAACAGTTGTTAAGTAGGATAGATATCAACAATATTTCTCGAATATTCTCCAGATTGCTTTCTGTAGTCCCCTGGCAGCTGGATCGTCTATGCCAGCTGATGTACGTCCCTTCTTCCATTTTACAGGTTCGAACTCCTCAATGATTATTCATACACACTTGCGAGAAGACGTGCAGCGATGATCTACTGATGCATCGCCACCACTCCCGTTGATGTTGAAGGCGATCGCCAGTCCCTGGGAGAAAGGAACTTCTGAGAATGTACATTTGGAACGCAGCATTCTGTGGTAGTGCGACTTGGGCTGTGGGAAAACACAACAGAAGAGAATCGAAGCCTTTGAGATGTGGTGCTACAGAAGAACATTGAAAATTATGTGGACTCATAAGATGAGGAATGACAAAGTTCTCCACAGAATCGACGAGGAAAGGAACATATAGAAAACACTGACAAGAAGAAGGGACAATGCAATAGGACGCCTGTTAAGACATCAAGGAGTAACTTCTATGGTACTAGATGGAGCTGTAGTAGGTAAGAACTGTAGAGGAAGACAGAGATTGGAATCCATCCAGCAAACAATTGAGGACGTAGGTTGCAATTGCATTCTACTCTGAGATGAAGGGTTTGGCACAGGAGAAGAATTTGTGGCTATCCGCATAAAACCATTGAGAAGACTGACTAAAACCTAAAAAAGAAGAAGAAGAAGCTGAGGGTACATACACGTCTACTGGACAGCGAACTCCATGAATATAAAAACACGGTGGGAGCCGTTGCAACACAACACAAAGCCGTTGCAACACAACACAAACTGAAACTTCCTGGCGGATTAAAACTGTGTGCCCGACCGAAACTCGAACTCGGGTTCGAGTCTCGGTCGGGCACACAGTTTTAATCTACCAGGAAGTTTCATATCAGCGCACACTCCGCTTCTGAGTGAAAATCTCATTCTGACAACACAAACTGGTGACGGCTTTATTACCTTTTTCCCGTTCACGTTTACAACCTTACTAAATCACTTGATGGCAATAACATCGCAGCAGCTCGTTATTTCCGTTAGCAATTCGTCATCCGTAAGGGACGTTTCAGCATTATTGATGACGCCTAGTGTGGTGGTGAAGAACTTCAGAATATAGACCTCCAAAATGCGTTTTGTCTAAGAAAGAATGTTGAACCAAGGCATTTGCATTTAATCTTAATACGGTCTCAATTTGCACACGGGTTTTCCCTGCCGACGTAATAGTGATTATGCGCTTGAACAATGACTCACATTCTCGTCTAATAAGTTTGCCTAGCGCCATAGGGTGGAGCCTACCTACATTTCTGTCTCGAATTTCAACAAATAAGATGAAAGGCCCATTTGTCGGTAGCTGCGTATAAGTTATCAGTGCAACTTACATGTTGGTAGGTGATTTTGTCTGATTGATCGTCGAGTGCTTCCTCCTCAGTGAGGTCCCGTTACGTTTCTGCGAGAGCTTAGGTCCTTTGCTGTAGGTGCATTGACGTGTGGATAATGTTGGTGTGCGTCTGGGTTTTGCGGTGCGAGTGCTTTTGCTTATCTGATGTAGCAGGGGGCTGCAATTGTCACCATCCCTGGTGGTGATCGCAGCGTAGTAAAAATTTTAACAAATTGACCGAATGTTGGGAAGTATATCAAAAACTGGCACGAATTGTCATAATTTATATGCCTGAGCACTAACCGAGTAGGAAGTGCTTATACCGTTGTAGCGTGCCAATGTTCTCCCTTTCGCATCTCAGAGCGAACTATTGTGTCAAAGCCGCGCGGGGTTAGCCGAGCGGTCTGGGGCGCTGCAGTCTTTGACTGTGAGGCTGGTCCCGGCGGAGGTTCGAGTCCTCCCTTGGGCATGGGTGTGTGTGTGTTTGTCCTTAGGATAATTTAGGCTACGTAGTGTGTAAGCTTAGGGACTGATGACCTTAGCAGTTACGTCCCATAAGATTTCACACACATATGAACATATATATATTGTGTCAAAGTCTGTAGTAAGTTTGGCTGAACTGTTATTTTACAGACGAGATCTTGCAGACAACTCTGATAGAATTGTGAGATTAATTGGAGCAAGTGGCCTTTCAGGGCAGTATAGCTGAGTAATAAATTTCTAATAGCAAGATTAGCTTGAGTGAGCAACCATTCCAAAGTGCTTTCACCGTGGCACCGCTATTTGAGACCTCTTGCCACGTAACTAGTAGACCTTGTGTCAACAGGTGATCCTCTGAACGGCTAATTTTAAGCTTCCAAATGCCTTTCTCATGACGAACATTTGTTTTGGGGAATGTAACCTGGCAGACCTAGCTACAATGATCCGAGAATATCACCACTTTTGTTCAAGTTTTAACTATTTAACCTTGGGCTGAAGAAGACACATATATCCTATCAAGTTTGCTTCGTCCATTAGCATAAAAATAAGTGCTCTCGGTTCTGTCGGTGTTCAGTATTTGGCAAATGTCTTCAGAATGGTAATTGTCAACTGGTGCTTTAAGTTTATTAAACTTTTTTGGATGCGCTTTCTAATCGTCATCACTAATTGCACAGTTCAAATCGCCACCGAAGACAAGTTTATTATTATTTCGATGAAGTACCTGGCCATGTCCTTGACCAAAGAAACAGGTTCATTTATCTATGTTTTCACTACAGGATGGAGCATAAACATTCACAAAGATTGCGTCATGAAACAAGCGACTGCTCGTTTACTCAGAAAAAATTCTACTTTTTTAATTTCAATGTTGTCATGTATTATAATGGCTGTGACAGTTTTAGTCCATCGACCGATGTTAGTAATTACTGTGAAGTCGATAATTTGATTAATTGCTTTACTTATGACTTCTTGTGCAAAAGCTATATCACGTTTAATCCCCTTTAAGAAGCTGTTAAGCGCAACGATCTCAGTAACATTAAATATCTTATTTATATTAAGAACGAGAACATTCCATAGACTATGACTGTGTACACTACCCTCATCACTGGAACTCTATGACGTACTCATATCGAGAGCAGGTGCTTCTAGAGGTTTCTTAGCACATCGGCCTTCAGATTTTGTTTTCCCTTTTACTTGAAGAGGATCTTCATTCTTTCGTTCGGCTGATAGAATCTGACTTGTGTCTTCAGTCTGCTGTTCATGGTTGTCATCTTTAATTTCAGAGGAGCAAAGAGATTTTGACTGCGCGCTTTTGCTTTTTTCTGCGCTGCTTGTCTGCTGAATTTTCGATTGACTTAGATGCCTGGGATACCTCAATTTCGGAGGTAACTCTGTCTTGCGTCTGTGTTAATGTTTCATCACACGTCTTAGTTCACTCATTTTTTTCATTTCTTATTTTCATTTTAAGAATTTGGTTTTGTCTGATTGGATGTATCATTTTCGGCTTCGGAGTGAGCTTTCGTAACTTTTACAGCCGCAGATGGCCTCTCTCTTGATGGTCCTGTGGTTTGTACACATTCTGATTCTGATTTCTGAATTTCCTTTGCCATTTCGTGTGCAGCTTCAGATATCTAATTCACTTCGGCTACTCTCGTGGTATGTGGTGGCATTGAAGTGTGCGTTACTGAAGTGTTTGCCACTTCTGCTTGACTGCAGACGATATCTACAGCCAAATCTACATGATCATTCTGCAGTTCACAATTAAGTGATTGGTAGAGGGTTCATAGAACCGCCAAAGTTACATCTCTGACGTCCCTCCCTCTAACAGTACGCGAAAGAAACCAACACTCACATCTTTCCATGCGAGCTCTGATTTCTCTTCTTTTATTATGATGGTCATTCCTCCCTATTTAAGTGAGCGCCAACGAAATATTTTCACACTCTGAGGAGAAAGTTGGTGATCGAAATTTCATGAGAAGGTCCTGCCGCAGCGAAAAATGTCTTTGTTTTAATGACTACCACCCCAATTTGTATCATAAGCGTGGCACTCTCTCCCCTATTTCGCAATAATACAAAACGAACTACCTTTCTTTGAACTTTTTCGATGTCCTCCGTCAGTCCTATCTGGTGGCGATCCCACGGAGCATGACAATATTCCAGAAGAGGGCGGACAAGCGCAGTGTAAGTACTCTCATAAACCTGTTACATTTTCTAAGTGCTCTGCCAATAAATCCCAGTCTTTGGTTTGCTTTCCCCACAACATTATCTATGCGATCGTTCCAGTTTAAGTTATTCGTAACTGTAATCCCTCAGTATTTTGTTTAAAATGAAACAAAGGAAAATCCAAGATGGGCACTACCTTTCCCAACGCCCGACAGATTCCAAACCAACAACCTCCTTCGCAGTCGCCATGACCAACTATATCCTCACCCACAATTACTTCTCCTTTGAAGGCATTACCTACAAACAAATCCAGGGTACGGCTATGGGCACCCACATGGCACCATCTTATGCCAATCTTTTCATGGGCCCTCTAGAGGAATACTTCCTAAACACCCAGAATCCTAAACCCATCACCTGGTTCAGATTCATTGACGACACCTTTGCGATCTTGATCGAGGGTGAGGACAACCTAACCACATTCCTCCGGAGTCTCAGCAGCTTCTCCCCCATTTGCTTCACCTGGTCCTATTGCACCCAACAAAGCCCCTTCCTAGATGTTGACCTCCACCTCAAAGATAGCTACATCAGTACCTTTGTCCATACCAAACCTACTAACCACATGTAATCCCTCCACTTCGACAGCTACCACCTGTTCCATACCAAGAAGTCCCTTCCATATAGCCTAGCCATCTGTGGTCGACACATCTGCAGTGACGAGCAGTCCCTCTCAAACTATACCGGGTGTCTCACTGAGACCTTCAGAGACTGTAATTATCCTCCCACCCTTGTACAAAAACAAATCTCCCATCCCTTATCTTTCCAGTCTCCTACAACATCCCAAAGTCTCACCATCCAGCCGCAGAGGAGCATTCCCTTGTAACTCAGTGCCACCTAGGACTGGAGCAACTGTATTACATTCTCCACCAGGGTTTCGACTACCTCTCATCATCCCATGAAATGAGAAATGTCCTGGCCACTACCCTTCCCACCCTCTCACAGTCGTATTACACCGTCCACCACATCTACACAATATACTCATCCATTCCTACACAACCACTGCTCCGAACCCCTTACCTCATGGCTCATATCCCTATAACAGACCTAGATGCAAGACCTTCCCATACATCCTTCTACCACCACCTACTCCAGTCTGGTCACAAACTTCACCTATCCTGTAAAAGGCAGGGCTACATGTGAAACCAGTCAAGTAATCTACAAGCTAAGCTGCAACCACTTTGCTACATTTTGTGTGGGCATGACAACCAACAAGCTGTCTGTCCACCTGAATGGCCACCAACAAACTGTGGCCAAGAAACATCTGGGCCACCGTGTTGCTGAGCATGCTGCCAACAGGACAGCCTTCATTTCAATGACTGCTTTACATCCAGTGCCATGTGGATCCTTCCCACCAACACCAGCTTTTCTGAATTGCACAGGTGGGAACTCTCCTTGCAATATATCCTAGGTTCCGGTAACCCTCCTTGTCTCAGTCTTTTTTGTCATCCATCCAGCCCCTTCCCTGTTCCCATTCCAGCACTAGACAGCCGTCATTCCACCAAAGCACCCATTTTTTTCTACTTCTCTCCTTTTCCACTACCCCCCCCCTGACTCACCTCTCCCTGGCCCTCTGCCTGCCTGCCGATTCCACGTAGCTGCCCTAGCCTCTCTCCACCTCGTCTTTGCGAGTTTCCCAGCAACACTTCACTGTCCCTCACCCTTACCTTGCTATCCCTCCTCCTTCTTGCCCCAGCCTCCTCCTTACCCCCACCCAGTTGCCTCTCTCGTCATGCACTGCCACTGTTGTTCGCAGTGTGGCTTCAGTTGCCAGAGGCTGCAGTCAGGTGTGTGTACATTGCGTTTGTGTGTGTGTGTGTGTGTGTGTGTGTCGTCAATTTTCGACAAAGGCTTTGTTGGCCCGAAAGCTTATGTTGTGACAATCTGTTTGTTGTGCCTATCTACGATCAGTATTTTCACTATATGGTGAGTAGCAACTTTCCTTTTCCTAAATACTTAATGGAGTTTATAGCCTTTAGGTTTGTGCGATTTGTCATATAAGCGAAATTTAGCGGATTTTTTTTGTGCTTCTGTGGACGACTTCACACTTTTCATGATTTTGAGTCAACTGCCAAATTGTTGCACCATGCAGATATCTTCCCTAAGTCATTTTGCAATTCGTTTTGATCATCTGATGATTTTACATGACGGTATCAACTGCAAGCGGTCTCAGATGACAGCTCAGACTATCTCGTACATGGTTGAGGTGGACCAGGAACAACAGAGGACCTATAAAACTTCCTTTGGGAACCCCAGATATTATTTCTGTTGTACTCGATGATTTCCATCAATTATTACGAACTGTGACCATTTTGACACGAAATCACTTTCGTAATTATGGACCGTTACAGAGGCAGCATGGCTCAGTATACCAACAGGGTACATCCAACGACTTATTGAGGCCACGTCGAGTTCCTGCACTACACCGGGAAAACAGAAGTCCGACGCGATGTTAGAAGGTATTCCATGACTTTTGTCACCTCAGCGTACTTGCTGTGGTATACACGTCGGTAACAGTGACAAAGTGTGTCAGGGCGAAGCAAAAAATGGTTCAAATGGCTCTGAGCACTATGGGACTCAACTTCTGGGGTCATCAGTCCCCTAGAAATTAGAACTACTTAAACCTAACTAACCTAAGGACATCACACACATCCATGCCCGAGGCAGGATTCGAACCTGCGACCGTAGCGGTCTCGCGCTTCCAGACTGTAGCGCCTAGAACCGCACTGCCACTCCGGCCGGCTAGGGTGAAGCAGTAGTTGCTTCAGGATCGACTGCAAATGCATTAAAAAAGTAAACACAGCTGAGTGGAAGAAAAGTACTAAGATAATAGCATTTGCGCTCCTTCGGCAGGACTATTAGGCTTTCAGCAATCCCAGAATACGACCATTCTAAAAATCAGTTAAGTGCAGTAACTGTGCTCTTCGTTGCCGTCCTAGCGAGTCTGTAATTGTTTACTTGGCCAATACAATATTCGAAGCAAGAGTTCAGTGTTTCAGCTAGTCCAATGCAATATTGACAGCTCGTGTTTTCATTGTTCACGACACGGATTTTTGAATCACTACACATACTGCCATATGTCAGTGTCCCACGTAAATGTCATATTTCTACGTTATGTCTGTTACGGTGTCAAGTTTTTGGCTCTGCTAACATAGGTACGATTTTTTAATACGAAATTTTATCCTCGTAATTGAGAGAATTGTATAGTGTATTTCGATTAATCTGTACTCACACAAGTTCAGAATTCACAGCAATTCACTTTGAGGTCGTGCTTTATTTCGTAGACTAAAAATTGCGTAGTCTCTGGGATTCGACGTAAACCTGACACGCTCAGCTGACAATTGGAACACAGAAACGCTGAGCTAAGTAAATATCTTTCTGGAAATATGTTTCAAAATAACTTGCGGAATTCTCTCTGCACAGCGCTTGTGAGACAGGGCAGTTCAGACAGTAAGAGCATTTTCCAGCGAATGGTAAAGGTTCCGGTTTCAACGCCCGATCTGGCACACGTCTTTAATCTGGTAGGAACTTTACACAACAGAAAGCTTTAATTGATCGCTACTGTAGGGTCACTGTTAGCAGGTAGGTAGTCGCACTGGAGAATTTGGGAGTGTGATGGCTGCAGCCGTCAGTGAGAACTGTGACACCGGAGCGTGAGAAACGAGCTCGCTTGCCTACATTCCGCTGGCGGCACGCGCTTTCATGTCCGCTAGCTTTGGACTCGCGGAGAGGAAGGTAAACATATTGGAGCAATCTAGCAGGCTCTGTGCTTACAAAGTCAACGTCCTGTATGCTGAGCAGTAATTACCGTTCTTGGTGCCCTGATGGGCTATTACTTCTCACTAGCTATGGTCTACATAAGCGAGTCTCCTGCACGGTTCTCAGAAATTACATCGGACATTGGCGCAATGGGTAAGACAGCGGATCGAGCATCAGATCCCCGTCCAGCTGTGGTGCCACGTTTCCTGTGGATTTCACAACTGTCGAGTTGCCACCTTCAGTAAAACACGGGTGGCGCAGTGATTGAAGTACTGAACTCCCTTTCAGCAACAGCGGGATTAAAGTCCCCGTCCAATAATCTATGTTTCCCTAAATTACTTTCGTTCGACTGAGCTAAAGCTACGTTTACAATGACCTCTAAGTCAATGCAAGGTTAAATTTTATTCTTGCGCCAGAATTTTCGTCCAGCCCCTACTCCCCGATAAGATATAACGTGCTGACGTTTCTACACTTATTTTATGTTTCATGAATCGTAGCCAGTTTCTGGCACTAAATTGGTTACTTGCTCAAGGCTGTAACCTCCTCATCAGCTGTTTTCAAACACAACCACAGATATATTTATTACTAGCTGTTCCCAGCCACGCATTGCTGTTGATCAGTCTTGTTAAATATAAAAGATAGAAAAGAGAATGCGCATGGTTTTAATATGTGTGTGAACTGGATATACGTCCTAATCTCCTTCTCTGTCCATCTCCTCTTTCCCCTCTCTTTGCCCATTTCTTCCTCTTGCCCTCTCTTTGTCCATCTCCTGCTCCCTCTCACTTCTCTGTCCATCACCTCCTCCCCTCTCTCTGTCTATCTTCTCCTCACCTCTCACTCTCCATCTCATCCCGTCCCCTCTGTTCCTCCCTCTCTCTGTCCATCACCACCTATACATGCCCATCTCCTCCTCCTCCTCCCTCTCTCTCCATCTCTTCCCCCTACCCCTCTGTCCGTCTCCTCTTCGACCCTCTCTCTGTCCATGAACCTTGTTTGTTGTTATTTCAAAAGTAGATTTTCTATTAATATTCCAATAATAAGCCAATAAGCCATAAATACAACTTTCCTGTCTGCTAACAACGTTTCACCGCTACATATATCATGTAGCCTATATGCGTCCAAGCCTTTAAAAGGTATGCGTAAAAATTTGAACTAAATTAGTCATGTACTTTAAGATATTTGGTTAAAATGTTTCCTCTTTATATAATACCTACATATATTTAATTACATAAATATTAGAAATATATAGCCTTTGTCCGCCAGAATGTTCATGCCAGCAGTTTGACTAAGGCCACAAGGACGTGAGAGGGGCCGATCGGAAGGTTCACATCTCGCACCATCCGGTTTGCAGCTGTTCGGTAAGCTGAAGCAACAAGTGGGGGAAAGAGAACTTCCGATTATGAGGATGTTCAGACAGTTTGTGACCAAGGAACGGATTCCTACCTTCCAGGAACAATGATAGGTAGAACGTTCTGACAGTTGTTTACAGAAATTTGGTGACTATTGAACAATAGTGTCATGCATCTGTGTCATTTTGAAGTGTAGTGAAGCATCCGTTAAAAGTTATCTAGCCTGCCATAATAACCTAAAACATACTTTCAGAAATCCTTTCTTTTTTACGTGCACGAGCAGACTTACTTTATTTCCAAGTAAAATCAGGCGCGTCAGATAAATTCACCCTGAAACTTGGCAGCGTGGACTTTACGACCGTGGCGTTTCCGACCCTTTTATTGGTGGCACAGGTACTGTGGCACTTGCGACCAGCCAATGTTACACAGTGGCATCTCCTACCATTGCCTTCCTTTGATGTGGCAACACTGAGGTGCAACATCATTGCTTCTCGTCTCACTCACAGCAATTTAAGCTGTAGAGGAGAATGGGGAAACACCGGTCACTTAAGAAAACTGATCACTCAGATGGAATGCATCCATCTGAAAATTCAAAATTTTGCATCAAACGACAGATAAGTATATCCTAGTGCCTGTGGTCAAGAATTAAAAGGAGCACAAGTTCTGTTCTTTAGTACAGAAACAAAAAAGCAGCTTTCATCATCATTCCCCACTCATGGTCTAATACTGGTCATATACACTCATCAAAAAGCGTTTTGCATCACCTCGGTTCCGATAGTTCCGGAAACTGTACAGAAAATTGGAATAGAGATCAACATAAACATCCTTTCCGCCCTTTTCATTGCTCATGAAAAGCACACCTTGCATGTTGTACCACCACACAGCGAGACCTTCATATGGGGTAGTCCAGATTGCTGTACACACCGGTACCTCTAGTACCCAGTAGCACGTCCTCTTGCATTGATTCATGCCTATATTCGTCGTGACATTTTACCCACAAGTTCATCATGGCACTGTTGGTCCAGATTGTCCCACTCCTCAACGGAAATTCGGTGTAGATCCCTCAGAGTGGCTGGCGGGTGATATCGTCCATAAACATCCCTTTTCAATATATCCCAGGCATGTTCGATAGGATTCATGTCTGGAGAACATGCTGACCACTCTAGTCGAGCGATGTCGTTATCCTGAAGGAAGTCTTTCACAAGATGTGCACGATGGGGGCGCGAATTGTCGTCCATGAAGGCGAATGCCCGAGGCAGGATTCGAATCTGCAACCGTTGCGGTTGCGCTGTTCCACACTGAAGCGCCTACAACCGCTCGGTCACAACGCCCGGCCAAAAACGTTTTTGATTTGTGTATTTGTTCCATGTATTTTATGTGGAAATAATGAAATTTAATTATTACATACATATATTTTATCCATTCTATTAAAAAGTCTTACAAATAATACAAATTGCAATACAGTGAAAAGACTCGAATAAGTCACAAACCTGTCAAACTTAGGGTAAAAGTATTAAATTTATAATAAATGAAAAGCACCAGTGCTTTTCATTTCTGACTGCTAAAGTATTCGTGGTCAGAAACACCTCGTTGGTGTCACGGGTAGTAAAATCCACGGTCGGAAAGTTCACGAACCGAAAAATTACGGCCAAAAATTTAAACTATAATTTAACGTCTTTTAGTGTTGAAACTTGTGCGTTGCCGTAATATAGTGCGTATCTCCGCACGTCGTGTGCCGTGAAAATAGTATTTTGTCGCTGTAGCATAAGTTGTAATCAACAGCTGTACTTTACACAATTTTAACAGTAGTAACCTCGTTCAGATAATCGTTCAAGGTGAAGAAACGTACAATCAAGAATTTTCGGAAGTTAAGACTGTTATGACTGCTATGCATAATCTATTTCGTAGTAAATCGGAGTTCCTGATTTAGTTGCTTTAGCACTTATTATAACTACATTTAGTTTCCCTTTCAAAGGGATTGTATACTGTCACGCTCTTTTAGAGCACGTTAGCTTTCTATAATCTCAAAAAAAGTTTCAGGAAATTATTAACTTTTGTGCCACGTATGTCTGTTACCGAAATAGAAATCTCGTTTTGTGCACCAATTGCTCCAGTTACTAAAGCGAAGTAGTAATACGTTTAACTTAACAGCTACAGAAATTAAAAGAAAACCAGCAGGCATATTTTCAAGTTATTTGTTTATTGTTTTGTAAAACATTTCACCAACCACAATGTAGCCCCACTGTCAGCGCTGTACCCGAACATGGGATGAGTTAGTTGACGCCCGTAAGCAGCTTGAAATCGGCGTTGACCATTGTCAAACGTTTAGAGGCTACTGAGAATGGGCGAATTGGGAGATTTCCTGAGAGTCGTGTATCATAATCTCAAAGGTAGCTCGGGCAATATCCTCTCTCCTTTAAAGGAAGTACGAGATCTGTAATTATTCATCCACTTCACTGTGAGCGGTGTGTCAGACGTAGTGCTAGGCGCCCTGTACAGGGAAGACAAGGACCAGGGAGAACTCAGGATTCTATACCGATCCCCCTAACCAACACGTTCGAGGTGCTGTCTTAAACTAAAACCAAAAGGTAGCCACTAGGACTCACTTCACCCGTTGAACAACTTGTATCAAGAAGACGCAAGCACGAATGGTAGGATCTATTAATCGTCGGTAGTTCAAACGTATGGTGAATAATGTTACTCCCTAGGCAGGGAAATGGCAGCAATGGATGGGAAGAATCACCAGGTGCTCTCAATGTGTATTCTCGGAAGCCTCATTCAGCATGATAAAGAGGCTATTTCGGCAGTCATTGAGAGAACAGGGTTCAAGCAGCTGCAGATTGTGGCGCATGTCGAAACAAACGATGCCTGTCGTCTGGACTCCGAGGTCATGCTTGGATCACTCCAGGGACTGGCAGAGAAAGTGGAGAAGACCAACCTTGCTCACAGAGTTTCAGCGAAGCTCACAATTTACAGCATTGTTCCCATACATGACCGCGGCCACCTGAATTTGAATACAGTGGAAGTACTGAGCCAGAAACGTCGGAGATTCTGTGACAGGCCGGGCTGTGACTTCGTGGACTTGCGCCATGGGGTGAGAACTGTGTGGTCCCCTTAAGGCAGGCTGTTCCAACCGAGCTCCATGGAGCCGGAGCACTCCGGAGCGCTCACTGCCGCAGCTCGGAGCCGGCGTGGAGGTGGAAAGCGTACTCACTGCCCCCTGGCTGCATGCAGTCGCAACTGACGCAATAATCCGTGTTCAATGACAGCTATGACTAGCCGCGGGAGCCCTGCACCTCTATTGGGGAATACCTTTCTATTCACTGTGAGGGATGGTCGTCTGCAGTGTATTGTATGTCATAAAGTATTTAATTCTGCGAAGAGGTACAATATACAACGACATTATACTCGTCTTCACGCAGCGCACTACGATCAGTTAGAAGGCGTTGCACGCAGAGAACTGGCAGCCAGGCTTAAGAATGACATACCAGGAGACGTAAGTTTAAAAACGGTTTCGTAATACGGAGGGTATCAAAACAAGCAACATAATTCGTGTTCTGTAATGCGTTTATAATTTTCAGGTGAACGAGAGCGGAGAAAACACTACTGAAACTGCAATTCAAGCAAGCTACAGGGTCGCTCACATCATTGCGACAAGTGGCAAGCCGTTTTCGGTGGGACCACTCGTAAAATGTTTGTTTCCAAGGGAGGTGCAGGCAATTGAAGGGGTTTGCTTGTCAAAGCAAACAATGTCTCGTCGAATCCTGGACATGGCAGTGGATTTAGAGACACAGCTCACGAAAAAGGCGCAGAGCTTTGTTGCATTTTCCCTAGCGCTTGACGAAAGCACCGCACATGCTGGGCTTGCAGTCTTTATTTATTTCCTGAACATCGTATTTCCTGGTGTAGCATGTCACCACGTCTTCGCAGCTAAAGTATGAGGTTGTCGATCTTGTAAGACGCAGCTGGCACATCAGAACGCTTGCCTTGCCGCCTGCCTCAGCCAGCCGCGCCACGTGCCAGCCCATTTGAATGGTCACAGCGAGCAACACGGCTCCCTGGAGCAGGGAGCGCTCCGCGGCTCACAACGGAGCCGACGACCTGGAACAGCCTGCCTTAAGGTGTGCACTACACATCAGAGACAGTTACCCAGCTGACTGCGCGTGGGTTTCACACAAAGCTTTGGGTGACTCTCCATCCAGTCCAGATAATGATAGTTACAGATATCACTGCTGTGTCATTATAAGATCCAAAGAAATGCCACCTACAGACGAGAGTATTAAAATCCTAGTGATTAACTGCCGAAGCGTTCGCGACGAAGTTCCAGAGTTTAAAGCCCTCGTACAAAGCCGTGTGACGCAAATTGTCCTACGTCCAGAAAGCTGGTTAAAACCTGAAATCGATAGCGGTGTGAGATATGTAGAGAAAATTTATGTGTGTATTGAATACGTGGGCTAATGGCAAATGGAGATGTTGAATTTGTTCCGGTAGGCAGCAACTGAACTCCAGTGAGAGGAATTGCATGTTACATTTTCTGGGCAAGACTCAGTATCAAGTGTGGGCATAAACGTACAAATGGATCCTTCTGTCGACCACCAGACTCCCCTCCAGAAGTAACCAAAAACTTTCGAGAAAACCTAAGGTCACCAGCACGTAAATTTCACAATCTAGCTGTCATCGTGGGAGAACACTTTAGTTATCCAACAATAAAATGAGAAAAGTACAGTTCTGTAAGTGGTGGGCGTGAGAAAAATTCCTGCAAAACATTGCTAAACGCATTCTCTGATAACTATTTAGAAAATATTGTTCGGAAACCCACTCATTACGTAAATACAGTGTGTCTGCAAAAGAACTCCCTAGTTTTAATGTGTACTAGAATTTGTACAAAGATAGATACACTATTCTAGCTTGTGGTGTATGATTCATCAACTCTCTAAGTTTGGCTCCCCTGCAGTTGGCAGGTCTACTTGACCTTGAGACGGCACCAGTGGTGCCTTTTTTCCTCTGTTACCTCAGGTCAGTCCAGGCGTGCGTGCAGTGCAGTGCAGAGCAACTCAGCAACAATGTGCACTCCGCAACAGAAATCGCAATGTGTTATTTTGCTTGTGAAAACTGAGTCAGTTGTAATAGAGCAACACAATTTTAGACGTCAATATGGTGCTGAACCACCTACAGCAAAAACTATCTGTCACTGGCTAAAGTCTTTCAAGGAAACCGGTAGCGTTTTAAAAGCAAAATCAGCTGGTAGACCGAGAACTTCTGAAGATGTTGTTGAATTGATCCATGTACCGTGTGTTCGGACCCCGATGAAGTCATTGGTCAGGCATAGTCTACAATAAGAAGTGCCTAAAGATACTGTGTATGATGTTGTGCGTAAAAGATTTAAGAGGTACGCCTACAAATTCCAACTCTTACATGTCGGGGACGACCAGCTCGTCCCACGCATCCCTCGATCGGACTACGACTGTGGCTGCCCGGGATACTGCCCACATTGAGGCTGATCCCTCACCTGTGGTAGAGTGGGAGGTCGTCTAGAGGTGTGGCAGGGGGCGAAAGACATTCCGGAGGGCTGAATGGAAGGCCTCTCCAGTTTGTCTGACGAACCGGTTTCAGGCTCTGTCTCAGGCTGATACTGATCTTCGGCCGGACATGGCTGCTTGTCCTGTTCCAGAGGTTGCCCCTCAGTTTGCAAGATCCGGGCAGTCGTGGGCTTACTGGTAGTTGGGAGCTCCAACGTCAGGCGCGTAATGGGGCCCCTTAGGGATATGGCAGCAAGAGAAGGGAAGAAAACCAATGTGCACTCCGTGTGCATACCGGGGGGAGTCATTCCAGATGTGGAAAGGGTCCTTCCGGATGCCATGAAGGGTACAGGGTGCACCCATCTGCAGGTGGTCGCTCATGTCGCACCAATGATGTGTGTCGCTATGGATCGGAGGAAATTCTCTCTGGATTCCGGCGGCTATCTGATTTGGTGAAGACTGCCAGTCTCGCTAGCGGGATGAAAGCAGAGCTCACCATCTGCAGCATCGTCGACAGGACTGACTGCGGACCTTTGGTACAGAGCCAGAGTGGAGGGTCTGAATCAGAAGCTGAGACGGTTCTGCGACCGTGTGGGCTGCAGATTCCTCGACTTGCGCCATAGGGTGGTGGGGTTTCGGGTTCCGCTGGATAGGTCAGGAGTCCACTACACGCAGCAAGGGGTTGTGTGGCGTGAACTGGGCGGTTTTTTAGGTTAGATGGCCTCGGGCAAGTACAGAAAGGGCAACAGCCTCAAAGGATGCGGGGCAAAGTCAGGACTTGCGGGGACCAAGCAGCAATCGGTATTGTAATTGGCCCGCATCTCGTGGTCGTGCGGTAGCGTTCTCGCTTCCCACGCCCGGGTTCCCGGGTTCGATTCCCGGCGGGGTCAGGGATTTTCTCTGCCTCGTGATGGCTGGGTGTTGTGTGCTGTCCTTAGGTTAGTTAGGTTTAAGTAGTTCTAAGTTCTAGGGGACTTATGACCACAGCAGTTGAGTCCCATAGTGCTCAGAGCCATTTGAACCATTTGGTATTGTAATTGTAAACTGTCGAAGCTTCATTGGTAAAGTACCAGAACTTCAAGCGCTAATAGAAAGCACCGAAGCTTGAAAGACGTATGTATTCACTACCAGCGATGGCGAGGCATGACAGAATCTCTGACCAGAGAGTTATTTATCGTTGCTAGTCTGCGCTTGACCGCGCGAGTCGTCAGTCAGTTGCGTGTAGCGAGTCGGCAGGAACAGTAGTTGCGTGTAGCGAGTCGACAGGAACAGTAGAAGCATGTAGCGAGTCGGCAGGAACAGTTGTGTCTGCGCGAGTCGTCAGTTGTACTCTGTCTGTAGTAGTAGTCAGTCGGATACAGTGCTTGTCTGCGCGAGTCTGCAGTAGCAGTCAGTCGACAGTAGTAGCGAGTGGACGGTTGTACTGAGCAGGCGTCGGCATGCGTCGACGGCGTGTTCTTCTTGCGACTCTGGTCAGGATTGTGGTAGACGATGAGCATTGTTGTAGAAGGTAATGAAGCAGCATTGCGCACATCTAGTAATGTATGTTAATTGTAATTAATTTGTTCAAAATATGCCCCAATAATATTTTTCGATAAAGTAACTCATTTAAAGAAAAACATTCATTTCAATTTAAAGAATATTTCCTATGCATTTCCTCCAAGAATCAAAATTAAATATACGCCAGCATTGCACGAAGCTATGTCGATAGATAAGAGCAGATATAGATGCAGTTCTTTATTGAGGTAAGAATTTTTGCTTTTTTATTCAGAATACAGGGCCGAAGGTCAGCGCTGCTGCCCTTATAAAATTTATCAGGTTTAATTATTTCACATTTAACTAATTTTCGTGTGGAGAGGTTACACTTGCCTCATTATCATTGTCTTATATTTGTGAGGGGAGGTTACAAGCTGAAATCGTTACAGGTACAGAAAGTTGGCTGAAGCCAAAGATAAATTCTGCCGAAATTTTTACAAAGGCACAGACGGTGTTTAGAAAGGATAGATTGCATGCAACCGGCAGTGGCGTGTTTGTCGTTGTTAGTAGTAGTTTATCCTGTAGTGAAGTAGAAGTGGATAGTTCCTGTGAATTATTATGGGTGGGGCTTATACTCAAGAACCGAGCTAGGTTAATAATTGGCTCCTTTTACCGACCTCCCGACTCAGTAGCATTAGTGGCAGAACAACTGAGAGAAAATTTGGAATACATTTCTCATAAATTTTCTCAGCATGTTATAGTCTCAGGTGGAGATTTCAATTTACCAGATATAGACTGGGACACTCAGATGTTTAGGACGGGTGGTAGGGACAGAGCATCGAGTGACATTATACTGAGTGCACTATCCGAAAATTACCTCGAGCAATTAAACAGAGAACCGACTCGTGGAGATAACATCTTGGACCTACTGATAACAAACCGACCCGAACTTTTCGACTCTGTAAGTGCAGAACTGGGAATCAGTGATCACAAGGCCGTTGCAGCTTCCCTGAATATGGAAGTTAATAGGAATATAAAAAAAGATGGAAGGTTTATCTGATTAGCGAGAGTAATAGAAGGCAGATTTCAGACTACCTAACAGATCAAAACGAAAATTTCTGTTCCGACACTGACAATGTTGAGTGTTTATGGAAAAAGTTCAAGGCAACCGCAAAATGCGTTTTAGACAGGTACGTGCCGTGTAAAACTGTGAGGACGGGAAAAACCCACCGTGGTACAACAACAAAGTTAGGAAACTACTGCGAAAGCAAAGAGAGCTCCACTCCAAGTTTAAACGCAGCCGAAACCTCTCAGACAAACAGAAGCTAAACGAGGTCAAAGCTAGCGTAAGGAGGGCTATGCGTGAAGCGTTCAGTGAATTCGAAAGTAAAATTCTATGTACCGACTTGACAGAAAATCCTAGGAAGTTCTGGTCTTACGTTAAATCAGTAAGTGGCTCGAAACAGCATATCCAGACACTCCGGGATGATGACAGCATTGAAACAGAGGATGACACGGGTAAAGCTGAAATACTAAACACCTTTTTCCAAAGCTGTTTCACAGAGGAAGACCGCACTGCAGTTCCTTCTCTAAATCCTCGCACAAATGAAAAAATAGCTGACATCGAAATAAGTGTCCAACGAATAGAAAAGCAACTGAAATCACTCAACAAAGGAAAGTCCACTGGACCTGACGGGATACCAATTCGATTCTACACAGAGTACGGAAAAAAACTTGCCCCCCTTCTAACAGCCGTGTAGCGCAAGTCTCTAGAGGAACGGAAGGTTCCAAATGATTGGAAAAGAGCACAGGTAGTCCCAGTCTTCAAGAAGGGTCGTCGAGCAGATGCGCAAAACTATAGACCTATATCTCTGACGTCTATCTGTTGTAGAATTTTAGAACATGTTTTTAGCTCGAGTATCATGTCGTTTTTGGAAACCCAGAATCTACTCTGTAGGAATCAACATGGATTCCGGAAACAGTGATCGTGTGAGACCCAACTCGCTTTATTTGTTCATGAGACCCAGAAAATATTAGATACAGGCTCCCAGGTAGATGCTATTTTCCTTGACTTCCGGAAGGCGTTCGATACAGTTCCGCACTGTCGCCTGATAAACAAAGTAAGAGCCTACGGAATATCAGACCAGCTGTGTGGCTGGATTGAAGAGCTTTTAGCAAACAGAACACAGCATGTTGTTATCAATGGAGAGACGTCTACAGACGTTAAAGTAACGTCTGGCGTGGCGCAGAGGAGTGTTATGGGACCATTGCTTTTCACAATATATATAAATGACCTAGTAGATAGTGTCGGAAGTTCCGTGCGGCTTTTCGCGGATGATGCTGTAGTATACAGAGAAGTTGCAGTATTAGAAAATTGTAGCGAAATGCAGGAAGATCTGCAGCGGATAGGCACTTGGTGCAGGGAGTGGCAACTGACCCTTAACATAGGCAAATGTAATGTATTGGGAATACATAGAAAGAAGGATCCTTTATTGTATGATTATATGACAGCTAAATAAACACTGGTAGCAGTTACTTCTGTAAAATATCTGGGAATATGCGTGCGGAACGATTTGAAGTGGAATGATCATATAAAATTAATTGTTGGTAAGGCGGGTACCGGGTTGAGATTCATTGGGAGAGTCCTTAGTCCATCAACAAAGGAGGTGGCTTACAAAACACTCGTTCGACCTGTACTTGAGTATTGCTCATCAGTGTGGGATCCGTACCAGATCGGGTTGACGGAGGAGATACAGAAGATCCAAAGAAGAGCGGCGCGTGTCGTCACAGGGTTATTTGGTAACCGTGATAGCATTACAGAGATGTTTAGCAAACTCAAGTGGCAGACTCTGCAAGAGAGGCGCTCTGCATCGCGGTGTAGCTTGCTCGCCAGGTTTCGAGAGGGTGCGTTTCTGGATGAGGTATCGAATATATTGCTTCCCACTACTTATACCTCCCGAGGAGATCACGAATGTAAAATTAGAGAGATTCGAGCGCGCACGGAGGCTTTCAGACAGTCGTTCTTCCCGCGAACCATACGCGACTGGAACAGAAAAGGGAGATAATGACAGTGGCACGTAAAGTGTCCTCCGCCACACACCATTGGGTGGCTTGCGGAGTATAAATGTAGATGTAGATGTAGAAATAAAAGCTACTGATAAAATCGAAAGGTATGAGTTTGCTGTTGACTTTCTACTCAGAATTGATGATGTCAATTTTTTAAAAAAGATTCTCTTTTCTGTTGAGGCTACACTTCATGTCAGTGGAACAGTTAATCGTCATAACTGCAGAATATTGGGGCAGAGCATCCACATGAAGTTATTCAGCATCAACGTGACTCTCCCAAGTGCCGTTTGATGGAAGATCGTATGTTTGGTCCTTTAATTTTTGTACAAAAAACAATAATAAACAGGGACATTTACTGTGACCATGACAGGGTACGTCTTTCCCCAAATGGACGATACTGAGGCGGAAAAGGGGCTGCAGATGCAAATGTAAAACAGGTAAGATATTGTAAATATATGGATTGATTCAGCGGCCCCTAACCACGGGTTTTATGCAATCCCCAACGCCTTCAAATACCACACGCAAGATTTTCCTATTCTCTCGCTCGCTACATACAAACTACTAGTACTACAGAAAAATGAGCGCCGGCTGCGGTGGTCTCGAGGTTCTAGGCGCGCAGTCCGGAACCGTGCGACTGCTGCGGTCGCAGGTTCGAATCCTGCCTCGGGCATGGATGTGTGTGCTGTTCTTAGGTTAGTTAGGTTTAAGTAGTTCTAAGTTCTAGGGGACTGATGACCACAGCAGTCACTCATAGTGCTCAGAGCCATTTGAGCCATTGAAAAATGAGCAGGATATACTTGTATGAAATTTAATGCAGTTAAATTTTGTACTTCGCTCATTACAGTAACTATGTGCGTGCAGCTCTTGACACTCGCTTTCCAAGAAGGTAGATAGGCAGGGCTGGTCCAATACCTTGGCTACCACGAAGCCCAGACTTAACCTCACTGGACTTTTGGGGCCACATAAAAAATGTTGTGTATAGTGTAAAGATCAGAGACATCAATCATTTATGGGAAAGAATCGTCGCGGCGGTTGGGACAGTTGCACCAGAAATGTTGGTGAATATGTGGCGAGAAGTAGAATATCGTCTCCCCTGGTGTAGGGCAACAAATGGGTCCCACGTTGGAGTCTACTAACATTAAACAAAACTTTAAGGAATTTTCTTTCATGACATGTACTCATTGAGGTAATTTTTCATTAATTTTTCCGTTAAATTTATACTTAAAACTAGGAAGTTCTTTTTCAAACACCCTATTTATTGGATCTAATAGCAATATGTGGAATTGAACTTGATGACGTTGTCCACGTAGAAATTGGTATAAGTGGCCATGAGGCAGTTGTAGCAACAGCGATTAACGAAGCAAGAACAACTACTAGAACAAGTAGTAGGCGTTATATTTACTGCAAACTAGATACAGAGGCAGTAGTGTCGTATCGTAATGAGGAACAGGATATATGTAGCCCTGGACAGATACTGTGGCTCAGTTTTACAAGAATGGTTAACCATACACTTCAGAGACACTTACCTAGTACAACAGTTCGTGATAGGAGGCACCCTCCATGGTATACAGACACTTTAAAGTAAATTATAAAGAAACAGAGACTACTGCATAATAGGTATAAAATAAGACATGCGGCTATAGATACGGAGATACAGAATGAAATGCGTTTGGCTGTCTAGATGACCGTGCATAAAGCCTTCAATGACTACCGTTGCAGTATAATATCGAAGCATCTCTCACAAACCTGAAGAAATTCTGTCAAATGTAAAGGCTGTTAGTGGTACCAAAGTTAATGTCTAGATGTTCATCGATGAGACAGGGACTGAAATTGATGATACCAAAAAAAAAAAAACAGAGTTCCGTTTTCAGATGTTCCTTTTCAAATGAAAATCCTGGGGGCATTGCCTCAGTTTAGTGGTCGCACCAGTGCAAGGATGCACGATACGGAAATAAGTGTCAATTGTTTTGAAACACAGACGAAATCACTAAAATATAATATAGCTCTGGGACACAATGTCGGTTTTTTTCTGGTGAGCTAGCCGCCCTTTTAACTATAATGTAACGTGAATTCCTCGAACAAAAATCCGTGCCCAGTATTCGGAAGAAGGCGTAAATCACATCCGTCTATAGGAAAGATAGCAGCAATGATTCACAAAATTATCGTCCAATATTCCTGATATCCTATTGTTGTAGTATTTTAGAGCCTAAATATGGATCAAGGCAATCACTATTTCTCGATTCCTGAAAATCATTTGACTCAATACCATACCTATTCTTATTATAAAAAATACTATCCTACAGGGTATCAAGCAAAATTTGTGACTGGACTGAGGATTTTTTGGCAGGCAGAGCACAGCGTGTTATCTTGGAAGGAGATACCAAATAGGACCAATAGAGGATATTTAACCTATACAGAGAAGGACTGCAGAAACGTAACAGGTTTCTTCCCACGTTCTGTACGTTAACGACTTGGGAATAAGCCCTAATAATTGGTACATTGGGAGGTATCCTCTGCCATGCACTTCACACTGGTATGCAGAAATTCGCTGACGATGCAGATGTAAAACAAGTAAGATATTGTAAATATACAGGATGATTCAGCGGCCCATAGCTATGGGTTTTATACAATCCCCAACGCCTTCAAATACCACACGCAACATTTTCATATTCTCTCGCTCGCTACACACAAACTAACATGATATATTTATAGGAAATTTAATGAAGTTAAATTTTATACTCCGCTAGAGGCCGCAGTTTTCGAATTCTTCGAGAAGTGACCTTCAAACGCATTTTTCTTTAACAACTCGAAAACCATGGCCTCTAACGAAAACGTATCCCGGAACAAAATTGAACTACATTAACCTGCATATGAAAGGGTCTTGCCCATTTTTTTTTTTTTTTTTCACGTTGCACATAGCAGCGAGACGATGTGGATACCTTGCATGTGGTTTTAAAAGGCGTTGCAGGTTGCGTAAAACCCAGCAGTAGGGGCAGCTCAGTCAGCCTGTATAGAGATACGGCTTTCCCCAAGCCACGTCGACTTCGTCTGTCACAGTTCTTCCTTTGTCAACAGCCGTAAGACCTCACCTGTGTAACTGTGTCTAAGTCACTGCTGCACACTTCTCCATGCATCGTTATCAAACAACTACGAACATACTACGAGTCGAAAGAAGTTGATATTAAATGTTTCGCACAGATATTTTCGGAGAGAGGTATCAAATCTTTTTCCTGTGCTAACGACTGGTATTAGGCACGTACGCATGAAGCGGACAGATTTGTACAAAGCTCAAGATGTAAGTTAGATACAAATTAATAGTGTGATGTTACTTACACAATGCTGACGTCTTGTGTCACGCTTTCTAATTTATTACATTCTACTCTTCTGCAGCGTTGTGTCATTAGCGATAAACATTAATTATTTTTCATTGATGTAGCAAATATCTTGATGCTTATCAGTTGAGCCAGTGACAAAGAAAGTAAAATAATTGATTTTAGATCCTACTTTACACTGAAAAGAGACTAGGAGATGGATTTATAAAAATCATTGTAAATATAGCAAATAGCATTTTATGTGCAAAAAAGCTTTTTATCAAAATAATCTCCATTGTTATCAATAAACTTGGTCCAACAAATTAGTTTTTTTTATTTACTCAGAAAATGAATTTGTTTCCCACTCTACACAACACTTTTTTAGTATATGTAACCACCTTGTTCCCATTAGCAATTTTTTGTTGTTAGTGTGACAGAGTTTTTCGTCATAGGCATTGCTGTGTATTAATTGTACGTTAGTGTCAGTTATGTTAATTGTCTATATCTTCAATGAAAAATTAGTAAGTTTTATAGTTTACTGATTTTGTTAATACAGATATAAAACATAAATGCATATATTCAGATTCATGGAACTTTATTTATAATCGCGTTACCTTTGTCAAATTTGAGCATTATCACTGTAAATTTTGTCGTCTATGAATGAAATGCTATGCCCATTGGCCATAGTTATTATTTGTGTTCTGTAAATGAAGAGGAAGACAGTTGATAGTTGAAAGATGGAATGAGATGATGGCAGTATGTTAATGTAGGAACAGTTCATGTAATAGGAAAGGGGGAAGTATATTGAATGGTTGTTTAGTCTTTAATATGCAGAAAGAAGTACTGTAATGAGAGGAAGTTACAGGGAAGCGATTTTGAGAAATTGCAGATGTAATGAAAAGCGTTGTCTTGGACAGTAATGACATTGTGTTAGTATGGAAAGCAGTATACATTAACGGCAGCATTATATCACTTACGTGTAGGGCAAGAGCTTGTTACACTGTACTGATACTATCTTTGCCTCAGAGTGGCAGATGCTATATTCATTCTGACATATTTTGCTGTGTTGTATTATAACTTTCAATATGCCGTTTCAAGGCAATGCTGCAATGATGATTTATTACAACATTTCACCCTTATCAATAAATGTCTCTTAATGGTGTATCAATGACATAAGCATTCAAGAGATACCATCATAACTGAGAAATAGACGAAAATCACATGAATTAGGCGTAGCGTAACAGACAATTAGTGGATTACAGAATCGAAGGAAGTAATTCCATGTCACACTGTATGCTAATTAGCTTCTCATCTTAGCGTTTTTAATAAATTCTGGGGGTTTCTTATGAATGTAATACAAGTAGGTTCTGCAATATTCAATGTCATTTACATTGCCCTCTCATTCGAAAACGGAGGACGAAATAAATGTTTGGCTGTTTATTTCCGAATATTTGGCAATTTTCGAGTGTATGGTAGTAGTGGAACAGAGTATGTTCTACCTCACACCCATTGTTGCCAAATTTATTCAAGATGGCGTATTCAAGATGGTGGCGATAGATACGGCAATGTCGCAGTGACATCATGGCAGGAAGTTCAAATTTTAGCGGGAAGATAGGTTAATTGGGCTACCTCAACTAACCTAACTGCCACCCGTCACCCCTCCTCTCGCCATCCTCCGCCAGAAAATGGCGAGAAGTTCAAATTCCTCCAGGACAATGCAACACACCACAGCTACCTCCACTAACCTAAGAAAATGGTGGGAAAATAGATCACTTGCGGTACCTCCACTAACCTAGGTGTCATGGTTAGGAAGTTGTTGTCTAAGTTCATCTGCAGCGTCGTCGGACAGTGGACCCTCATACGCCACATGGTCTGGAGTGCCTTGCACGGCACCACAGTCACACGTTGGTGTAGCCCGCTTCCCGAACTGACATAGGTATTTTGGGTAGGATCCGTGTCCAGTAAGAAAGTCCAGCAGTCCTCTGGTTGGTTTAAAGTATGTAAGCTGTAATCGCTCCTCAATGTGTGGCAGCAACACATATATTCTTCGCCCCGTTTCATCATTATGCCACTGCTCTTGCCACAATTCTTCCCTCCTTCTTTTTATTCCAGGCTTATCCCCAACATACACCTCCATTCCAGAATGAGATTTTCACTCTGCAGCGGAGTGTGCGCTGATATGAAACTTCCTGGCAGATTAAAACTGTGTGCCCGACCGAGACTCGAACTCGGGACCTTTGCCTTTCGCGGGCAAGTGCTCTACCAACTGAGCTACCAAAGCACGACTCACGTCCGGTACTCACAGCTTTACTTCTACCAGTACCTCGTCTCCTACCTTCCAAACTTTACAGAAGCTCTCCTGCGAGACATGCAGAACTAGCACTCCTGAAAGAAAGGATATTGCGGAGACATGGCTTAGCCATAGCCTGGGGGATGTTTCCAGAATGAGATTTTCACTCTGCAGCGGAGTGTGCGCTGATATGAAACTTCCTGGCAGATTAAAACTGTGTGCCCGACCGAGACTCGAACTCGGGACCTTTGCCTTTCGCCGGCAAGTGCTCTACCATCTGAGCTACCGAAGCACGACTCACGCCCGGTCCCACAGCTTTACTTCTGCCAGTATCTCGTCTCCTACCTTCCAAACTTTACAGAAGCTCTTCTGCGAACCATGCAGAACTAGCACTCCTGAAAGAAAGGATATAGCGGAGACATGGCTTAGCCACAGCCTGGTGGATGTTTCCAGAATGAGATTTTCACTCTGCAGCGGAGTGTGCGCTGATATGAAACTTCCTGGCAGATTAAAACTGTGTGCCCGACCGAGACTCGAACTCGGGACCTTTGCCTTTCGCGGGCAAGTGCTCTACCAACTGAGCTACCGAAGCACGACTCACGTCCGGTACTCACAGCTTTACTTCTACCAGTACCTCGTCTCCTACCTTCCAAACTTTACAGAAGCTCTCCTGCGAGACATGCAGAACTAGCACACCTGAAAGAAAGGATATTGCGGAGACATGGCTTAGCCACAGCCTGGGGGATGTTTCCAGAATGAGATTTTCACTCTGCAGCGGAGTGTGCGCTGATATGAAACTTCCTGGCAGATTAAAACTGTGTGCCCGACCGAGACTCGAACTCGGGAGTTCGAGTCTCGGTCGGGCACACAGTTTTAATCTGCCAGGAAGTTTCATATCAGCGCACACTCCGCTGCAGAGTGAAAATCTCATTCTGGAAACATCCCCCAGGCTGTGGCTAAGCCATGTCTCCGCAATATCCTTTCTTTCAGGAGTGCTAGTTCTGCAAGGTTCGCAGGAGAGCTTCTGCTATATTTGGAAGGTAGGAGACGACTTACTGGCAGAAGTAAAGCTGTGAGGACGGGTCATGAGTCGTGCTTCGGTAGCTCAGTTAGAGCACTTGCCCGCGAAAGGCAAAGGTCCCGAGTTCGAGTCTCGGTCGGGCACACAGTTTTAATCTGCCAGGAAGTTTCATATCAGCGCACACTCCGCTGCAGAGTGAAAATCTCATTCTGGAAACATCCCCCAGGCTGTGGCTAAGCCATGTCTCCGTAATATCCTTTCTTTCAGGTGTGCTAGTTCTGCATGTCTCGCAGGAGAGCTTCTGTAAAGTTTGGAAGGTAGGAGACGAGGTACTGGTAGAAGTACAGCTGTGAGTACCGGACGTGAGTCGTGCTTCGGTAGCTCAGTTGGTAGAGCACTTGCCCGCGAAAGGCAAGGTCCCGAGTTCGAGTCTCGGTCGGGCACACAGTTTTAATCTGCCAGGAAGTTTTACACCTCCATTATTTCCACTATCTTTTCCCTCCTTTCCTTCTTCACCCCAGTACCATGCGGCCTGTTCTCTGGTTTTTATATCAAGGGTACAGAGCCCCATTAGTAAGAGCAGTGCCCCCCCCCCCCCAGGAGTTTTTCTGTATGCCCCTACCAAGAGCAGGAGCATATTTAGCTGCATCCTTCTTACGGCCATGGCAGGCATAACCCTCGTGAGCCTGTGTGCCCAGACCCCTGACCCGTATCCCACGATTGAGGTTAGGATGCTGTTATGGTATAATTTAATTACATCGGGTGGGAGATAGAAGCGTTTGTGGTCAATGCCAATTAGATTGTTTAGCGTTTCTAACGATCTTTGTGTTACGGTATCAATATGTGGTGCATAGTTCCATCTCTCGTAGGCGACTACACCTAGGTATCGCGCCTTATGGCGCCGAAGAACTGGTTAATTCTAACAGTTGGATTCTTGATAAGTTGTCCTTTTAGTAGCAAGTATGTGGACTTGCTTGGCGCAATTGTCATTTTGGCTTTGTGGCATCATGATGTCCAAACAGATATAGCTCTTTCAACCTTAGGTTCTAAGTCCTCGCAGCTACGGCCGCCAACCAACAGGATGAGGTCGTCTGCGTAGGCTATGACCTCTACCACATCGTTACTGCTCATTAACTTATCCATGTTGACGACCCAAAAGAGTGCGTTATTGCAAAAGTCAAGGTTAAGAGTGGGCCACGTGAGCTCGGCGCCCTTATATAGCGCTAGACGGCGGGCACACGTGTCCCGCGGCGAGCGGTGACGCGGGCCAGCTAGCGGGGAGGCAGCGGGCTCCGGCAGCGCGGCTATTTCTGCGGCGGCCGCGGCGTAAATGCCGGCCTGGCGGGCCTGCGCTGCCGATAGCCGGCGCTGACGTCACGCGTTCCGAGCGCACAGCCGGGACTCGGGCAAGTGTCGCCATCGAAGCCGGAACTAGAGATAGCGGTCATTGCTGAAACAGCCCGTTTACCGTTATAGCGGTTTTGTCCACGGCAGATTATTCTACACTACTGCCCATTAAAATTGCTACACCAAGAAGAAATGCAGATGATAAGCGGGAACTCATTCGACAAATATATTATACTAGAACTGACATGTGATTTAGTTTTCACGCAATTTGGGTGCATAGACCCTGAGAAATCAGTACCCGGAACAACCACCTCTGGCCGTAATAACTGCCTTGATACGCCTGGGCATTGAGTCAAACAGAGCTTGGATGGCGTGTACAGGTACAGCTGCCCATGCAGCTTCAACACGATACCACAGTCCATCAAGAGTAGTGACTGGCGTATTGTGACGAGCCAGTTGCTCGGCCACCATTGACCAGACGTTTTTAACTGGTGAACGATCTGGAGAATGCGCTGGCCAGGGCAGCAATCGAACAGTTTCTGTATCCAGAAAGGCCCGTACAGGACCTGCAACATGCGGTCGTGCATTATCCTGCTGAAATGTACGGTTCCGCAGGGATCGAATAAAGGGTACAGCCACGGGTCCTAACACATCTGAAATGTAACATCCACAGTTCAAAGTGCCGTCAATGCAAACAAGAGGTGACCGAGACGTGTAACCAATGGCACCCCATACCATCACGCCGAGTGATACGCCAGTATGGCGATGACGAATACACGCTTCCAATGTGCGTTCACCGTGATGTCGCCAAACGCGGATGCGACCATCATGATGCTGTAAACAGAACCTGGATTGGTCCGAAAAAATGACGTTTTGCCATTCGTGCACCCAGGTCCGTCGTTGAGTACACCATCGCAGGCGCTCCCGTCTGTGATGCAGCGTCAAGGATAACCGCAGCCATGGTTTCCGAGCTGATAGTTCATGCTGCTGCAAACGTCGTCGAACTGTTCGTGCAGATGGTCGTTGTCTTGCAAACGTCCCCATCTGTTGATTCAAGGGATCGAGACGTGGCTGCACGATTCGTTAGAGCCATACGGATAAGATGCCTGTCATCTCGACTGCTAGTGATACGAGGCCGTTGGGATCCAGCACGGCGTTCCCTATTACCCTCCTGAATCCACCGATTCCATATTCTGCTAACAGTCATTGGATCTCGACCAATGCGAGCACCAATGTCGCGATACGATAAACCGCAATTGCAATAGGCTACAACCAGACCTTTATCAAAGTCGGAGACGTGATGGTACGCATTTCTCCTCCTTACACGAGGCATTACAACAATGTTTCACCAGACAACGCTGGTCAACTGCTGTTTGTGTATGAGAAATCGGTTGGAAACTTTCCTCATGTCACGAGGTTGTAAGTGTCGACACCGGCGCCTACCTTGTGTGAATGCTCTGAAAAGCTAATCATTTGCATATCACAGCATCTTCTTCCTGTCGGTTAAATGTGGCGTCTGTAGCACGTCATTTTCGTGGTGTAGCAATTTTAGTGGCCAGTAGTGTAATTGTGAAAACCACCCGAAATAACCGGTTTCTGAAATAACCGATTTTCTGTTTCTTATTCCTATTATTTCCTGTAATAAGCGTAGAGATAATGACTCACTCAGATTCAAGGTACATAGAATCAAAGTATGAAATTAAATAGGCAAACGAAAGAAAACTTAGTCCATCCAGCATTCGCTGGTTTTCTAGGTAAGTGATAAATGGTTGAATACTACAAAAGATTACCATTATTCTCCTACTGATTCCAAGTCTTGAAACTGCTCAAAAATCGCGTTGTAATCGGAGATCATGCCGCAGTTACGAATAGTCAATGCTAAAGTTTGAACACTGAAATCTAAAAACACTGTTTTTCGTGTTATTTATTCCGTTTTCGATGTCTGCAAGCAGAAAAAGGAGTATTACGAGGATGGTTTGAAAAGTTCTCGAAACGGAATAGAAAAAAAGTAAGTACATCACTGAAACTTTTTATTATTTTTCAATGTAGTCTCCTTGTAGATTAATGCACTTGGACCAACGATGTTCCAGGGCCTTGATCCCATCTCGAAAATGAGTTTCCTCCAGGCCTGCAAAATAGTTGTCAACTCCGGCTATCAATTCTTCGGTTTTTAAGTGAATCTGCGTCCACCAAGAAAAATTTTCAGTTTTTGGAATAGATGTAAGTCTGACAGAGCCTTATCAGGTGAATAAGGCGGGTGTGGCAACAATTCATAGCTTAGTTTGTGTAATTTTGCCATGGCGACGACATATGTGTCTGGCGCGCATTGTCTTGACCGGAGATGACTTTCTTCCTTGCTTAACCTGGCCTTTTTTCGCTTATCTTTTCTTGCAATTTGTCCAGGAGGTTAGCATAGTATTCTCCAGTAATTGTTTGCCCAGTGGGGAGATAATCTACAAACAGGATCCCCTTCGCATCCCAGAACACTGATGCCATGACCTTTCCCGCCAAAGGAATTGTCTTTGCTTTCTTTGGTGGTGGGGAATCAGCTTGTTTCCACTGCTTTGACTACTGTTTTTTTCTGTGGGTTATAGTAATGCACCCAAGCTTCATGTGTGGTCACAAACCGGCGCAAAAAAAACTTGTTCGTTTCTCCTAAAATGGGCCAAACATTGTTCCGATACGGCAATTCTCGTGCATTTTTGATCCACCATCTTGAGTCGCGGCACTCATCTTCCTGATAATTTTTTCATTTCTAATTCTTCAATTAAAATGTGATATGCCCTTTCAGATGACATCTGGCAAGTGTGAGCAATTTCACACACTTTCATTCGGCGATCATCCATGAACATTTTGTGCACTTTTGCAATGATTTATGAAGCAGTGACACATCTTGGCCGACCACTGTGCGGATCATCATCTAAGCTCCCCCGACCAAATTTAAATTCATTTGTCCCCTTGGAAACAGCTGAATATGAAGGAGCAGAGTCCCCCAGTGTATTATGGAAATCGGCATGAATTTCCTTTGCTTTCATACGTTTCTTTACGAAGTACTTAATCACTGCTCGAATCTCGATGTTTTTCCATCTTCGCAAATCACTACGCGCGAACAACAGAACCACGTCACCGCCACAGCTCTCTTCCAAGAGCACTGACGTGGCAGACGTTTACAGGCAACAGTCCACTGAATATCACGTGAACAACTCATGGTGATTCCGAGTCCGAGAACTTTTCAAACCACCTTCGTATGAAGACACAGACAGCGTATCAATTACTTTCCATTTTTGTTGTATACTATGAATGATTTGTTGTTAAATACTTTTTGATGTTGCTCAACAGCAGTCATACAATGATTTTTAAATAAACACACCGACATTTCACTGTATTGTTGTTTATTTAATTGCGACACAGATTTCGGCCTTTTATGCCATTTTCAAGAGTTTATGTCGTTAACATACATTGCAGGACATCAAGCTTATGGCTAATTTTAAGCTTGATGTCCTGCAATATACAGGGTGGTCCACTGATAATGACCGGGCCAAATATCTCACTACATAAGCATCAAACGAAGAAACTACAAAGAACGAAACTCGTCTAGCTTAAAGGAAGAAACCAGATGGCGCTATGGTTGGCCCGCTAGATGGCGCTGCCTAGGTCAAACGGATATCAACAGCGTTTTTTTTTAAATAGGAACCCCTATTTTTATTACATATTCGTGTAGTACGTAAAGAAATATGAATGTTTTAGTTGGACCACTTTTTTCGCTTTGTGATAGATGGCGCTGTAATAGTCACAAACGTGTAAGTACGTGGTATCACGTAACATTCCGCCAGTGCGGACGGTATTTGCTTCGTGATACATTCCCCGTGTTAAAATGGACCGTTTACTAACTGCGGAAAAAGTCGATATCGTGTTGATGTATGGCTATTGCGATCAAAATGCCCAACGGGCGTGTGCTATGTATGCTGCTCGATACCCTGGATGACATCATCCAAGTGTCCGAACCGTTCGCCGGATAGTTACGTTATTTAACGAAACAGGAAGTGTTGAGCCACATGTGAAATGTCAAACACGATCTGCAACAAGCGATGACTCCCCCGTAGGTGTTTTAGCTGCTGTCGCGGCTAATCCGCACATCAGTAGCAGACAAATTGCGCGAGAATCGGTAATCTCAGAAACGTCGGTGTTGAGAATGCTACATCAACATCGGTTGCACCCATACTATATTTCCATGCACCAGGAATTGCATGGCGACGACTTTGAACGTAGTGTACAGTTCTGCCACTGGGCACAAGTGAAATTACGGGACGATGACAGATATTTTGCGCGCGTTCTATTTAGAGACGAAGCGTCATTCAGTAACAGTGGTAACGTAAAACGGCATAATATGCACTATTGGGCAACGGAAAATCCACGATGGCTGCGACAAGTGGAACATCAGCGACCTTGGCGGGTTAATGTATGGTGCGGCAGTATGGTAGGAAGGAAAATTTCCCCCCCATTTTATCGATGGCAATCTAAATGGTGCAATGTATGCTGATTTCCTACGTAATGTTCTACCAATGTTACTACAAGATGTTTCACTGCATGACAGAATGGCGATGTACTTCCAACATGATGGATGTCCGGCACATAGCTCGCGTGCGGTTGAAGCGGTACTGAATAGCATATTTCATGACAGGTGGATTGGTCGTCGAAGCACCATACCATGGCCTGCACGTTCACCGGATTTGACGTCCCCGGATTTCTTTCTGTGAGGATAGTTGAAGGATGTTTGCTATCGTGATCCACCGACAACGCCTGACAACATGCGTCAGCGCATTGTCAATGCATGTGCAACCATTACGGAAGGCGAACGTTTCGCTGTTGAGAGGAATGTCGTTACACGTATTGCCAAATGCATTGAGGTTGATGGACATCATTTTGAGCATTTATTGCATTAATGTGGTATTTACATGTTATCACGCTGTAACAGAATGCGTTCTCAGAAATAACAAGTTCACAAAGGTACATGTATCACATTGGAACAACCGAAATAAAATGTTCAAACGTACCTACGTTCTGTATTTTAATTTAAAAAACCTACCTGTTACCAACTGTTTGCCGGCCGGAGTGGCCAAGCGGTTAAAGGCGCTACAGTCTGGAACCGCGCGACTGCTACGGTCGCAGGTTCGAATCCTGCCTCGGGCATGGCTGTGTGTGATGTCCTTAGGTTAGTTAGGTTTAAGTAGTTCTAAGTTCTAGGGGACTGATGACCTTAGAAGTTAAGTCCCATAGTGCTCAGAGCCATTTCATTTCAACCAACTGTTTATCTAAAATTGTGAGCCATATGTTTGTGACTATTACAGCACCATCTGTCACAAAGCGAAAAAAGTGGTCCAACTAAAACATTCATATTTCTTTACGTATTACACGAATATGTAATAAAAAAGGGGGTTCCTACTAAAAAAAAAAAACGCAGTTGATATCCGTTTGACCTACGGCAGCGCCCTCTCGCGGGCCACCCATAGCCCCCCCCCCCCCCCCCCGGTTTCCCCCTTCAAGCTAGACAAGTTTCATTCTTCGTAGTTTTTTTGTTTGACGCTTATATCGTGAGATATTTGATCCGGTCACGATCAATGGATCACCCTGTATGTTAATGGCATACAATCACTTGAAAAGGACATAAAAGGCCAAGACCTGGTCGTAATTAAATAAACAACAGCACAGTCAAATAGCAGTGTGTTCATTAAAAAACTGTTGTTAAGTTTTTAATTTATTTATTTATTATTGTTACCAAAACTTCCTTCTTTTATTATTTCATGGAAATAGCAGACAAATCTTTAATTTGTTAAAGCAAATGAAGCATTGTACTCCATTGCAATATCGCTTCTTAAAAATATTTCCAGATTAGGGTTGTTGCCATTCTGCAATACAGCGGATGTCCGGCGACTGCAGAGAGAAATTACCGTACAGAGCGGCTCGGACCAAGTCTCATACAGTGTACGTACACGCGTAACTTAAGCCACGACGCCCGGCAACTGGGACATTGCTGTCTCAGCAACACTGCACTAATTCTTATACCAGTATCTGTTGCTCCTTTCTATTGGCATTGTTATTAAAATAGCACTGATCGCTTTTCCTACTTTCTGTAATAACGCCGTATTTCAAACCAATGAAAATTTAAGAATAAAAATTACTCTTGTTTAAAAGAAAATTCGTTTTAAAATGAAAAATTGTAGCACTACTGCTATGGCTGATATTTCCTTTTTTTTTTACTTGGCTATGAATTAAAAATAAAAAACACATGTTGTAACCGAGACCAACAAATACCGAAAAATATCGGTTATTCAGATATAAAATACCGGTATTGGATTTAACTGGTCGGTTTTGCCCATCCCTAGCCAGAAATTAGGTCGAGACGCAGGGCACGACACGATCGGCTGGCTGCCGGGCCAACTCGCCGCTTTGGAGCTGACAGCTCAGAGCGACCACCGAGTCGCAACATACTGCTTGTTTTGCCGTGAAAACGTCTGTTCGCTCCTCAGTCCAACTTTATTCTGTGACAAAATACGGTCAGATTTTAATCGAAAATAACTAAAAAACTAATAACGCGTACACAATGATTGAGTCCTTGCCTATAGCGCAGTTTTTGTTTGGCCTGTGACGCCATCTTACCAGTGTAGATGCACGCGCGTCATTTTTACGAATTGCTTTTGTGTGAATTTATTATAAATTACTGTGGCCTGGAAACGCGTTTGTTAGGACGTTGAATCGCGTGTTATTGAGAAGAGCTTGCGTAGGACCCAAAGAGACACAATGAAAGTATTCGCCGCAATGTAAGTGAAAATCGGCTTTCAGCTGAAAATTACAAAATAAGGAAAGATGTCGTCTCATTCGTAAAGGTGATCGGAATAATAGAAAACGTAAGTGACAAGAAAGCTCATTTTCAAAGGAATCAAAAAGCCTAAAACGCCCAGTGTCGAGCAAATGTGAGATGTGCTAGTATTCCTGAGGGAATATAGTATATCCGTGGCTAACACTACCTGCCTTCAGTGACGCAGTTCGATGCATGGTTTGTGGTAAGATCTCTGGATATATGAAGTATGTAATATTCGAATTAAATGGATGGAAGCATAGTTTTATATTAGAAATAGTGTGTATTATGCATTGTTGTTTCCTACTGTTACACGTTTTCGAGGACGCTGGAGCAACGACGGAGGACTTGTTGCAACGGGGTATGGTGCCGTTGAAAGCTCGTCACTATACGCGTAAGGCTGAAGGCCGTGCCAAGCTGAAAGACGTCATCGCTGGGACAGCAGGCTTCGATTATTATTAAAAAAATATATTTTATTGTATTGGAGAAAGAAAAAAGGATGAAAAGCTTCGTATAATCTTAATTCGTGTATCAGTCGTTGTCTAGTTGTCTTAGCAATGGACGACAACAACCAAACGTTGAGCTGTGAAATATACAGTATTGCTTGAGACCCAGAGCAACTAATGCTCGCTAGTGCTATTAAACAAGAACCTGGTAAGATAAAGTATGTCTTCGGAAGAGACGACGGTGATATCGATCCAGTTAGCATCGGTGGAACATTCTCGTAACGTTAAGGCTTTGGCAGGACAATCTTATTAGCCAGTGTGAAGACTAGTTCGTTGCTAAGAACACTGAAGGATCGAACCGGTCAACATACGGCATCAGAGCTGCTAATTTGGTTGGAAACGTATTGTTGTTTACTAATGACAATTAGTCACGAAAATCCCACTGTTTTTCTTCATCTTCACTATTGCAGCGACGCCAAGTGGCTGGCATGTACAAGTTAGGGTTGCCTTCTGTCCCGTGCTGTGCGGGACATCCCCTGTCTGAGGTGAACATTTTGGGTCCTTTTATTTTGTATTATGAACTGAAGAGCTGTTTTGTAAAAACGAGAGTTTTCTTTATTTGTCATTAAATACTTTAAAATCCGTATTTGACTTGAACATCGTTGCAGTTTTAAGCATCTCAATTATTTTTTTCTTTCTTTTCTCTTTGGAGCATCGAAAGAAAGAAATCTCGTGATGTCTCGCCATTTGCTGATAAAGCTGAGCTTGCTGGGAATTCACCTCATCTTCCGCGGCATACTTCAGTTGGTCTTCCCTTCCAATTTCCAACGTAACTGTTCATTGTCTGAGACTAAATACGCGTAAATTGAGAAATTATCAAAGCTCATCGAAGACATCAGTGTTAAGATATCATATTCTGATGAAAATACAGTCATTACAACTACTACGAAGGAAGTTACACGAGAATGTCATATCAAAGTAGCTGGGAATCGCCATATACGTGGGTGAAACCTGTTGACGGACAAGGTCCAAAGAATTGCCTGCAGCAGAACTCACTATTGCGTTCCGCGTCGTAAAACAAAACCACAGTTTCGCCAGCGTGGATTCTTTAAATAAACTGATATCTCACATTTTTGGGATTCCAGCGTTTCTAACAATGTTTAGTGTGGAAGAATGAAGGAGTAAGTTTGGTGCAAGATATATATGCTCCAAAATCTCTAAAAGATGTTGTGGCCGAACTTGTTTCTGAAACTGTTTCTTTTCAGTTGCTACAGATGCCAGCAATAAAGTTAATCGTAAAATATTTCCTCTATTTGTAAGAGACTTCAGAGCTACAAGTGGTGTACAGACCAAGTTGCTGGACCTTTATTAAAGTGCCAGTGAAACCGCAAGTTCAGTTAATGAGGATATCATTAAAGTAGTTAATTAAAATAGCTTGCATATAGACAAAGTTACTGCCTGTACTGCAGACAACGCTAACGTCAATTACAGTAAGCACAATTGAAGTTTTAAACTGCTCCATGATTCACATTGCAAAATTTTGGAGTCAAATTGCTCAGCTCATTTTGTCCGTAATACAATGAGCCATATAATTGATTGCCTTGATACAGACACAGACAATGCTCACGTCTGAAAAGCGCCGCAAAGACCAGAAGAAATATTTTGAGTTTGTACATGTTGAATGAATGGAGATACTGAGACACGTTACAACTCGGCTTTCTTTGGAACGTGCAGTAGAAAGATTAATCACAACTGGCCTGGCATCAAAGGTTACTTCAGATCTTTGGGAGAGGACTGTTCCAAAATTCTGAGGAAGTTTTTCATCCAGAAGGTGAAGTTAAGGATGTTCTCCTAGAAATACATTTACTACTCTTCAGCAATGTAGCTAATATTTTTCTTCAGTGCTTCAAGATCTTAGAAAAAGACACTTTTTCTATGGTTGAAGCTTATGACAAAATTTGCTTACTGAAGAGAAACCCACAACAAAAGAAAGGAGATCAGCTCTTCGGAACTGCAGCTAAGAATGCCATGGAAGCTCAGTCTTCTTCAAAAAGAACCAAACTGGAGAGACGTTTTATGCAGTTCTGTCAAGAAGCCTTAAACTACCTTCAAAAATCGCACGACTTCTAGGAGAAGAACGTTGCAGCGAGACTACAGTTTCTTGGTTTCAACAGAAGCATAGATTTCTCTTCCCAGAAATCTTCTGTGAAATCACTCCAGTTAAGTGAAATAATTGATATGGAATAACTGCAACAAGAGTTCTGTCTTATCGGTAACATTCGCACCAGTAATTTGGAGAGCACAGAAGCCTCGAGCAAGTGGTTGTTAGTGTTTACTAGTCAAAAAATGGTTCAAATGGCTCTGAGCACTATGGGACTTAACATCTATGGTCATTAGTCCCCTAGAACTTAGAACTACTTAAACCTAACTAACCTAAGGACACCACACAACACCCAGTCATCACGAAGCAGAGAAAATCCCTGACCCCGCCGGGAATCGAACCCGGGAACCCGGGCGTGGAAAGCGAGAACGCTACCGCACGACCACGAGCTGCGGACAAATTTACTAGTCATAAAGGACAACAGAAATTAACAGAATTAGAAAAAAAAACTTGCGTCTTTTGTAATACGCGTTCGTGGGTCAAATCCATTTGTTGGACGCATTTTCTTCTTAATGTCTGAGAAGTGGTCAAACGGCAGAAGGAGCTCCCATTAAAAGTGAACTGCTAATTACTGTAAACATGAACGTGTCTTGCAGAAAGTTCCATTGCATGATTAAGTTAGACAGCGCAATTTTAAAGTCACCTAGGACAAATGTGAAGTACAGATGGAGAGTATAAGGTAGCTCTATGATTGTTTTCTCCTGCGTGTTTTGTCACACCTAATGCATGTACTGTGAAGAGAAGTAAGTTTATTTTACTAATTTCAATAATTATCTGAAACTAATTATAAGGTAATTGAAATTGGTACTGACGTTCGATTTCCAAGGATTTATGATATGTCCCTTATTTTTGTAAAAAATCACGTATTTTTAGGTAAATGTTACTTATTTCTTACATCAAAAAGTGGCAACCCTAGTATAACCACACTGCGAAATGATTGTGTGTTGTCTTTGATGGATTAGAGAAGCACATTCAAAATGCAGATGAGGTCGTATTTTGAAGTTTATTCTGGCTCTATAAGTTGTAGCAACTTCACTTGGATTTGGCGTATGAGAAGGACCGTTATGTTTGTCAAGGACAGAAACCTGAGATGACTTCCGTCAGTGCTGAATAGGTCTTTAGAAATGAACTGGTCAAGTTTTCAAAAAATTTTCATTTTGTTGAGGAGTTTCAGGAGTAGCTCGTCTTCAGAATGTATGCCAAAATAAAAGTACGAAGTCATAAGTGCAAGCATAATTCACCAAAGTCTACGAGGGTAAAGATACGGTAGGTCCTACAAAAAGTAATCATACTAAATAGAATAGCCTTCATACAGAAAATGAGGTCACGTGAATCCATTTTTACCACCAGTACTCAACTTCTGGAGAGTCGTCGTTCCCATATATAACTACCAGAAATTGCCACCAGGTGACGACGCTGTTGGCACAATGACGTTAATTGGGCCCGCAGGAATATATGAGCAACGTCATGATAAAATTGAAAGTAGTGCAGAAGTAGGAACAAAAACATAAATAAAAGCTCAGTACAAAAAGTAAAAAATATATCCAACTGTGCATAAAACATACACATGGTTCAATTATGAGCGGTAGGGAAGGGGAAGAATGGATTACAGAGGAGGCAACGGGGGGGGGGGGGGGGGGTTATCCTAAAGGTACGTCTACACAATGCCTCTTTCGTCGTGCACAATCGTAGGCACATGAGAATAAGAGGGCATGCACAAAAATTTGTTGAAAGAATGCATGTACACATGGGCATTCTCGTGTCCAGAACATCTCATTGTGCAGTCTGCTATGAATTCCCTTCTTTGCCTGGGAACTTTTGTTGCTTTTATTGTGATGAAATGTGACAGAAAAAGAAAACACGAAAGCAACTGCAAGTAAAGAACCATCCAAATAACAGGGCTACAAGAAATATGAAATGATAACTATGTTTAATGATGAAAGATGATATGTAGATTAACATTCTTGCACTCAATAAATTTGGGAATTTCATAAACTATCAGCTAGAATGGAGGTTGTATTTTTCCATTTTGTATTTTTTACATCATCAGTGTACTTCATTTCAATTTTTAAGAATTTCTTGAGGCGCTAAACATACCCCACCACATCTTTTGTCCAAATGTCAGGCTCCCCAGTTGTTTTGCTTTTAAGTCGCCATAGCATGAATATTCGTCCACAGTTTTCATATAGGCCCACATTTTTCATAACTTTTTGGCTTATTCTCCACTCTTTTTCTACTTTTGCACTTTACAAATATACGATTGGAGACCTTTTATATAATACTTGATGCTCGGGGCAACAGATCTCGAGTTTTTATTCAAATAATCTACAGAAGACGCACTCCATATGACTTTCTTCTTTGTCTATAATCGTCTGTAAACTTAAACATACTTGCTTTGGAGCTAACAGACATTATTGCACATAATTCGCTTCACGGCATAACCTCAGTACATTACACAGTCAAATACACACGGGCCTCAGCTACCTGTCGCATGCGAAAAAGCGCAAAAGATTCCCACCAAAGACGACTAGTCCAGCAATCAGAAGAACAGAGCCAAGACCAATGCTAGAGACTGCCACACAGACATCAGCCACAGCAGTAGCCAAATCAGCATCATCAGAGCAGCAATTATCAGCTTCAACTGCAGCACAAACATCGTTTGAAATTCCAGTAGCATCTACAGTTCAAGCTTTCAATGACACTACAGCTTCAGCAGAAGTTCCAGCATCCACCAAAACATTAGCTGCAATAACAGATTCAACATCAAAACTGGCAACATCCCCAGCATTCATTGAACATCAGATTCAGAAACAATTTCATAATCCATGGAAACATTAGCTACAACATCAGATACAACATCAAGAATGGCAACATATTGAGGGGTAAGAAATACAAGGAGCAGGAAATGTGTATTTCTCAAGGATTTTTGGTACCCAGCTATGTTTAATAATTCAAAAATAATGAGCATCAATTTCAATGTATTAAAAATAAAATATTTGAACTTGAGATTGCAGCCAGTGAAGCTAGTATATACTGTATTTGTGTTCAAGAATATTGGTGCAAGAGTTATGAACTAGTCAACATTAGTATGTGGCGTTGATAGGTCATACTGACCATGAACAACACAATTTTTGACTTTAGATCGCTCATCCGAGCCGCCATGTTAATTCATTCAGTCTGCATTTGTATCTCGTGTCGTGTATATGTGTCCGATTACTGTAAATATATACAGGATAGTCCACTGATAGTGACCGGGCCAAATATCTCACAAAATAAGCATCAAAAGAAAAAACTACAAAGAACGAAATTCGTCTAGCTTGAAGGGGGAAACCAGATGGCGCTATGGTTGGCCCGCAAGATGGCGCTGCCATAGGTCAAACGGGTATCAACTGCGTTTTTTTTTTAACAGGAACCCCCATTTTTATTGGACATTCGTGTAGTACGTAAAGAAATATGAACGATTTAGTTGGACCACTTTTTTCGCTTTGTGATAATGGCGCTGCAATAGTCACAAACGTATAAGAACGTGGTATCACGTATCATTCCGCCACTGCGGACGATATTTGCTTCGTGATACATTACCCGTGTTAAAATGGACCGTTTACCAATTGCGGAAAAGGTCGATATCGTGTTGATGTACGGCTATTGTGATCAAAATGCCCAACGGGCGTGCGCTATGTATGCTGCTCGGTATCCTGGATGACATGATCCAAGTGTCCGGATCGTTTGCCGGATAGTTACTTTATTTAAGGAAACAGGAAGTGTTCAACCACATGTGAAACGTCAACCACGACCTGCAACAAATTATGATGCCCAAGTAGGTGTTTTAGCTGCTGTCGCGGCTAATTCGCACATCAGTAGCAGACAATTTGCGCGAGAATCGGGAATCTCAAAAACGTCGGTGTTGAGAATGCTACATCAACATCGATTGCACCCATACCATATTTCTATGCACCAGGAATTTCACGGCGACGACTTTGAACGTCGTGTACAGTTCTGCCACTGGGCACAAGAGAAATTGCGGGACGATGACAGAGTTTTTGCACGCTTTCTATTTAGCGACGAAGCGTCATTCACCAACAGCAGTAACGTAAACCAGCATAATATGCACTATTGGGCAAGGGAAAATCCACGATGGCTGCGACAAGTGGAACATCAGCGACCTTGGCGGGTTAATGTATTGTGCGGCAATATGGAAGGAAGGACAATTGGCCAGCATTTTATCGATGGCAATCTAAATGGTGCAATGTATGCTGATATCCTACGTTGTTGTTGTTGTTGTAGTCTTCAGTCCTGAGACTGGTTTGATGCAGCTCTCCATGCTACTCTATCCTGTGCAAGCTTTTTCATCTCCCAGTACCTACTGCAAGCTACATCCTTCTGAATCTGCTTAGTGTATTCATCTCTTGGTCTCCCTCTACGATTTTTACCCTCCATGTTGCCCTCCAATACTAAATTGGTGATCCCTTGATGCCTCAGAACATGTCCTACCAACCGATCCCTTCTTCTGGTCAAGTTGTGCCACAAACTTCTCTTCTCCCCAATCCTATTCAATACTTCCTCATTAGTTATGTGATCTACCCATCTAATCTTCAGCATTCTTCTGTAGCACCACATTTCGAAAGCTTCTATTCTCTTCTTGTCCAAACTATTTATCGTCCATGTTTCACTTCCATACATGGCTACACTCCATACGAATACTTTCAGAAATGACTTCCTGACACTTAAATCAATACTGGATGTTAACAAATTTCTCTTCTTCAGAAACGCTTTCCTTGCCATTGCCAGCCTACATTTTATATCCTCTCTACTTCGACCATCATCAGTTATTTTGCTCCCCAAATAGCAAAACTCCTTTACTACTTTAAGTGCCTCATTTCCTAATCTAATTCCCTCAGCATCACCCGACTTAATTAGACTACATTCCATTATCCTTGTTTTGCTTTTGTTGATGTTCATCTTATATCCTCCTTTCAAGACACTGTCCATTCCATTCAACTGCTCTTCCAAGTCCTTTGCTGTCTCTGACAGAATTACAATGTCATCGGCGAACCTCAAAGTTTTTATTTCTTCTCCATGAATTTTAATACCTACTCCGAATTTTTCTTTTGTTTCCTTTACTGCTTGCTCAATATACAGATTGAACAACATCGGGGAGAGGCTACAACCCTGTCTTACTCCCTTCCCAACCACTGCTTCCCTTTCATGTCCCTCGACTCTTATAACTGCCATCTGGTTTCTGTACAAATTGTAAATAGCCTTTCGCTCCCTGTATTTTACCCCTGCCACCTTTAGAATTTGAAAGAGAGTATTCCAGTCAACATTGTCAAAAGCTTTCTCTAAGTCTACAAATGCTAGAAACGTAGGTTTGCCTTTCCTTAATCTTTCTTCTAAGATAAGTCGTAAGGTCAGTATTGCCTCACGTGTTCCAGTGTTTCTACGGAATCCAAACTGATCTTCCCCGAGGTTGGCTTCTACTAGTTTTTCCATTCGTCTGTAAAGAATTCGTGTTAGTATTTTGCAGCTGTGACTTATTAAGCTGATAATTCGGTAATTTTCACATCTGTCAACACCTGCTTTCTTTGGGATTGGAATTATTATATTCTTCTTGAAGTCTGAGGGTATTTCGCCTGTTTCATACATCTTGCTCACCAGATGGTAGAGTTTTGTCAGGACTGGCTCTCCCACGGCCGTCAGTAGTTCCAATGGAATATTGTCTACTCCGGGGGCCTTGTTTCGACTCAGGTCTTTCAGTGCTCTGTCAAACTCTTCACGCAGTATCGTATCTCCCATTTCATCTTCATCTACATCCTCTTCCATTTCCATAATATTGTCCTCAAGTACATTGCCCTTGTATAGACCCTCTATATACTCCTTCCACCTTTCTGCTTTCCCTTCTTTGCTTAGAACTGGGTTTCCATCTGAGCTCTTGATATTCATACAAGTCGTTCTCTTATCTCCAAAGGTCTCTTTAATTTTCCTGTAGGCGGTATCTATCTTACCCCTACATCCTTACATTTGTCCTCTAGCCATCCCTGCTTAGCCATTTTGCACTTCCTGTCGATCTCATTTTTGAGACGTTTGTATTCCTTTTTGCCTGTTTCACTTACTGCATTTTTATATTTTCTCCTTTCATCAATTAAATTCAATATTTCTTCTGTTACCCAAGGATTTCTACTAGCCCTCGTCTTTTTACCTACTTGATCCTCTGCTGCCTTCACTACTTCATCCCTCAAAGCTACCCATTCTTCTTCTACTGTATTTCTTTCCCCCATTCCTGTCAATTGCTCCCTTATGCTCTCCCTGAATCTCTGTACAACCTCTGGTTCTTTTAGTTTATCCAGGTCCCATCTCTTAAATTCCCACTTTTTTGCAGTTTCTTCAGTTTTAATCTACAGGTCATAACCAATAGATTGTGGTCAGAGTCCACATCTGCCCCTGGAAATGTCTTACAATTTAAAACCTGGTTCCTAAATCTCTGTCTTACCATTATATAATCTATCTGATACCTTTTAGTATCTCCAGGGTTCTTCCATGTATACAACCTTCTTTCATGATTCTTAAACCAAGTGTTACCTATGATTATGTTGTGCTCTGTGCAAAATTCGACCAGGCGGCTTCCTCTTTCATTTCTGTCCCCCAATCCATATTCACCTACCTTGTTTCCTTCTCTCCCTTTTCCTACACTCGAATTCCAGTCACCCATGACTATTAAATTTTCGTCTCCCTTCACAATCTGAATAATTTCTTTTACTTCATCATACATTTCTTCAATTTCTTCGTCATCTGCAGAGCTAGTTGGCATATAAACTTGTACTACTGTAGTAGGTGTGGGCTTCGTATCTATCTTGGCCACAATAATGCGTTCACTATGCTGTTTGTAGTAGCTTACCCGCATTCCTATTTTCCTATTCATTATTAAACCTACTCCTGCATCACCCCTATTTGATTTTGTGTTTATAACCCTGTAGTCACCTGACCAGAAGTCTTGTTCCTCCTGCCACCGAACTTCACTAATTCCCACTATATCTAACTTCAACCTATCCATTTCCCTTTTTAAATTTTCTAACCTACCTGCCCGATTAAGGGATCTGACATTCCACGCTCCGATCCGTAGAACGCCAGTTTTGTTTCTCCTGATAACGACATCCTCTTGAGTAGTCCCCGCCCGGAGATCCGAATGGGGGACTATTTTACCTCCGGAATATTTTACCCAAGAGGACGCCATCATCATGTAATCATACAGTAAAGCTGCATGCCCTCGGGAAAAATTACGGCTGTAGTTTCCCCTTGCTTTCAGCCGTTCGCAGTACCAGCACAGCAAGGCCGTTTTGGTTATTGTTACAAGGCCAGATCAGTCAATCATCCAGACTGTTGCCCTTGCAACTACTGAAAAGGCTGCTGCCCCTCTTCAGGAACCACACGTTTTCTGGCCTCTCAACAGATACGCCTCCGTTGTGGTTGCACCTACGGTACGGCTACCTGTATCGCTGAGGCACGCAAGCCTCCCCACCAACGGCAAGGTCCATGGTTCATGGGGGGATTTCCTACGTAATGTTCTATTTTATCGATGGCAATCTAAATGGTGCAATGTATGCTGATTTCCTACGTAATGTTCTACCGATGTTACTACAAGATGTCCGGATGGAGTGGCCGTGCGGTTCTAGGCGCTACAGTCTGGAACCGAGCGACCGCTACGGTCGGAGGTTCGAATCCTGCCTCGGCCATGGATGTGTGTGATGTCCTTAGGTTAGTTGGGTTTAATTAATTCTAAGTTCTAGGCGACTGATGACCTTGGAAGTTAAGTCGCATAGTGCTCAGAGCAATTTGAATCATTTTGAACTACAAGATGTTTCACTGCATGACAGAATGGCTATGTACTTCCAACATGATGGATGTCCGGCACATAGCTCACGTGCTGTTGAAGCGGTATTGAATAGCATATTTCATGGCAGGTGGATTGGTCGTCGAAGCACCATACCAAGGCCCGCACGTTCACCGGATCTGACGTCCCGGATTTCTTTCTATGGGGAAAGTTGAAGGATACTTGCCATCGGGATCCACCGACAACGCCTGACAACATGCGTCAGCGCATTGTCAATGCATGTGCGAACATTACGGAAGGCGAACTACTCGCTGTTGAGAGGAATGTCGTTACACGTATTACCAAATGCATTGAGGTTGACGGACATCGTTTTGAGCATTTATTGCATTAATGTGGTATTTACAGGTAATCACGCTGTAACAGCATGCGTTCTCAGAAATCATAAGTTCACAAAGGTGCATGTATCACATTGGAACAACCGAAATAAAATGTTCAAACATACATATGTTCTGTATTTTAATTTAAAAAACCTACCTGTTGCCAACTGTTCGTCTAAAATTGTGAGCCATATGTTTGTGATTATTACAGTGCCATCTATCACAAAGCGAAGAAAGTGGTCCAACTAAAACATTCATATTTCTTTACGTACTGCCCGAATATGTAATAAAAAATGGGGGTTCCTATTTAAAAAATGCAGTTGATATCCGTTTGACCTATAGCAGCGCCATCTAGCGGGCCAACCATAGGGCCAATGGTTTCCCCCTTCAAGCTAGACAAGTTTCCGTCCTTGTAGTTTTTTCTTTTGACGCTTATTTCGTGAGATATTTGACCCGGTCACGATCAATGGACCACCCTGTATACTTGAGTGCAGATATTTGTGGGACAGTTTGTTCAGTATACCTCTATACGCATCCCGTTCCCACACTCGGACTCCGAAGTTTGCACGTCTTCCGCGACTTCCACGCTGGGTGTTGTAGCATCAACAGGTTAGGTGCACGCCGCCATGGCCGCCTCTCCCAACACTTAGAAGATGTGAAAACCTAACAACGATCGCCGGACCTCTTCACTCCTTCGCCAACGACCAGTTCTACATTAATTCACAGTGATTCACGATCTCCAGCCACGTTAACCTCAAACTTTGTCGCTCTTCACCAGTCGAGTGCTACACCGCTTACACAAACAATGGACTCGGGTTTCGTGTCGCCCGACCTCGCTCGCCAACATGTGAAGTGAATAATATTCAGAACTGTGTACCTACCAATCGATCGTGTAGTGCTCAAAGCGATCTACGTTCACACACGTACTTTGACTCTCAACGGGCCACAACAACAGTTACTGTCATGTCATGTGCAGCGCCACCATTATCGCAAAATGCACCCGGCCACTATCAATAGCGACCTGTTCTGGTTTTGCCTCGTTGACAAACTAATTAAGAACATTTTAGTGTGTACAAAAGTTTTTGACCACGTTGGTTTGAGTGCATCATTTGGTGTTTCGCCTTCCAATGGCGTCTTACCACACCTATGTGACTTCCCACAAGTTCCACCAGTCAGTTATAGTCCGACATCACGGGGCGTGTTTTCAACGTTGGTGAAGAACTTAAACTTTGGTCAAACGAGTTACCAACCCCCCCCCCCCCCCCCCTCCTCCCGCACTCGCAAGGGGCCCCGGTTCTGGCCGCTCAGCCGCTCACCTCTCCTACAGCACTGCCTTTGTCTGCTGCCCCAGCCTTCCATGTTATTTCCAGGGTGGGTCAATGCAAATCAGTGCCCGTAGCCTACGGCCCAGTTTACGGGACCACAACGCCTACTGCACAATCACTCGTTCCCATGGTACCGACCGTGTCAGCCAGAAACACATCCGCACCTACCGCACCGGCCTGCTGTATAGCCTCTCCTGCCTTTCCAAGAGACACCGAAGCCGCCTTCGTCCCTACCCCCAGGTTGTCTGCCGAAACTGCCCCTTTTATATGAGGACAACCCAGTGTCATGGATTGCGCTTGTCGAGCATCTGTTCGAGTTGAATCACGTGTCTGACGACAACTCTAAATTCCTGTGCCTCATCATGCACCTCCATGATCATTCGGACTTAATTTGCGATCTACTTCTCTCGCCACTAGAGTCCTGCATGACCGAGTAAGCGAGCACAAAGTACGAGATGGGGCGAGCACACCCTAACTGGATAGGCTGCCCGCACTAGTTCTAGTGACCGGGCATAGAAGCCGTGACCGAATACGTAGCACGTAACTTCAAACGCATTACACGTGTCATTATCCGCGTGAGACTGCAGCCAGTACGGACTTCTCATTTGTGGTGTTTCCCGCTCTGTAATCATGCAGCATGAGGAAGCCAGTGCAGTAAGACATAAGATCGAAACCAATGTTTACACATTGAAGAAACGGGAAGGTCTAAAAAGCCAAGTATGGGGTACATTCCTGTTGGTAGTAGACGAAAATAGTGCTTCTACTGGGTACGTATCGTGCATAAACTGCTCCACATTATTGTGTTTCCAGTCGGTAACCACTCATTTAAAGAAACACAGTTGCAAGAAATCTCACAAACATACAGCTCCTTCAGGGATACCGGCAGTAATAAAAAATAGTATTAGTGCAAAGTGTGTTGCAATGTGTGCTAAAGATATGAGACCTTTTAATGCTGTTTCCAGTGAAGGTTCCAGAGAACTAGGCTAAGAATTAGTACATCTAGGTGCGCATTATGGAGACGTTAACGTGGCAAATGTCATGCCACATCCCTCCCTCTACAATAAGCAAACATGTCAAAGAACAAGCTGATGCAATACGAAACAGCATAATGCCTTCTGTTATTGCGGAAGTTATTAATAAAACGTGTGCTGCGACAGTTGATATGTGGACTGATTCGCACAATCAGGTGCACTATTTGACACTTACAACACATTACATTAACACAGATTGGTCTCTTGTGAACAAAGTTTTATTTACAACAAAATTCCCAGACGTCAAGAAGACGGGAGTAGATATTATGAAAGAAATTGAAGAGAGGATGGCTGATTGGGGCATTTCGCCGGACATGTTGAACAGTTTTGTTTTTGTCTCCGAACAGGTTGCCAATGTAATAAAGACTTTGGAAAATCACGAAAGGATTCCGTGTGCTGCTCATTGTATAAACTCAGCACTTAGCCATACTTTCGATGAAGATAACTTCTTATTAAATCTTGTCCCGAACATCGCATCAACAATAAATACTGCAAAATGCATTGTAAGGTACATTAAGAAAAGGGGCCTCTGCTCGTCTTTGAAATCATCGTTGAAACAAGAGGTCTGCACACGCTGGAACAGCTTGTACACTATGCTAGAATCTTACACACTCAGTATAACGAAGTTGCTGCTTTGCTGACGGAAAAGGACTCCGCTTACAGATTGCAAGGATATGATAATCAGCTTGCAGGAAAAATTGCACGTTTTCTGAGACCATTTTAAGGGGCCACAGATGAATTAGAAGGCGCAAAAGAACCGATAATCCAGTTAGTTCTTCTCTGGTTTCACAAACTGCAACAAATTTGCAGTGTCAATGACACTGACCGTCAGGTGAGTAATTACTGCAGTTATAAGCACTGTTTCATTATGATACACGATAGATTTATAGTTAACTAGAGTAATTGATGTGTACTAACAGATATGTATTATTTAACAGGAGGTACAAAGGATTAAAAATCGAGATCTTGACTTTCGTTTGTGAGAAGATTGTGATCATATTAGAACAAATAAGCCCTCGGTCACAAATATTAAGTCAAAATTGACCAGGTTTCGGCGCTACTATGAGCGTCGTCTTCAGAATTAAACTAACTTTTCTAAAACATATTAGGTATATAATACATTAATAAAATTAAAGTTTGTACTGACTGGAAAGAGATGCAGTACTTACAAGTCACATTTTAAAAAAAATCTAAGCCGGAAAGGTGACGTCATGAATAGTTGTAAATAAGATGGCGAGCCGCTAAGGGCTGCTCGTACTTGAGTGAACAAGGGTTGCAACAAGACTTGCAAGATGATGACATCCTAAAGTGGTGGAGCAGACATGAAACAGACCTGCCAGGCCTGGCTGCAGTTGCAAGACGTATTTTAGGTATCCCAGCAACAAGCGCACCATGTGATAGATGCTTTAGTAAAGCCGGCATGTTACTAACAAATCGCAGCAGCCAATTAAATCCGGAACGCGTTAGTGATTCACTGCTGATCAACAATAACTATAATTTTGTTTCTGTTGCAAGCAAGTGAAAAGTATGACAAGTTACGTCTATAAATGAGTAATGTTCTTTGTACGCTTTCTTTATGAAGATTGTTGTCTTCCAGATTACAGGGACAGTACTTATTTAATGTTTTCTATTAATGAAAGGAAAAATATGTCTTCTGTTTGGAAATGAGACTCGTCTTCTATCCGCGATTGTATTGAAATATCATTTTACTTTCCAAATGCTTTATGAATTTAGCTGTGTCACGTACCCGTTCTTGGAAACGTTACTTTTGTATTGAAAGAGAGACGGAGATAAATACATTATGTGTGTGTGTGTGTGTGTGAGAGAGAGAGAGAGAGAGAGAGACAGAGACAGAGAGGCGTTGGATCTGTGCAGTACAGTGCAGCGAGCCGTGCGAGGCGAGGTGAGGTGAGACGTCGGAGGTGACCGGTCATGCTCGGTTATCCGCGTGTCCGGAATCCGGACAACAGACATGGTGTGAGTACGTGACCGACCCGGGTCGTGTGGGGCCTGTGACGAGCGGCTCGGTCCCCCCGTCAACAGGCGAGCCGCGACCGGTCAAACATTGAGCGTTGCAGCACTCTACTCGCCACCACCTCCATCAAAATAAGATTTCGTGAAGAAGACCATCATAGAACCCTTTGCCTGCTCACCACAAGAATTAATAATCAAGATCTTGTACGAGGAACACCTGGGGGACCAAACCCCATCACAACTCCGACACTGCCTTCGGTTACTTGTGATCCAGCATACCATGCCGGACGACATGCTATGGGCGGTGTGGTCTGCCAAGCTGCCTACTGACCTACAGATCCACCTGCTACCACACGCCTTCGAGTCAATCAGCTCTCGTCTACGCATGGCAGACCAACTATATTCACTGCTACGACAATGCCAGTCAGCTCACCACTCACTGCTAGTTGACACAACTTCTCCCACTTACCGGCCGTCCGCTGGCAGAGGCAGGGCTCTCTCCAACGCCACACCTTCTACATTGCCTGGCAGCATCCACTGGCTCTCTTTACCGTCCGAGCACTCCAGGATCGCACACGCACCATATGTGCCGGTATATATGCCGGAACAAATCGATGAGGACAAGCCTCCTCCGCTGCCACAGTCACCACCACCACCACATCCGGCTCATCCGTACTGCTGGTATCACAAGGTTTTCGGTGATCATGCCAAGAAGTGCCAGTTACCTTGCCAGCACCCAAAAGCTGACCGCAGGACCTAAAATACGCCGAGTCCTGCGAGGAACCTCACAGGCCTCCTCATGCATTGCACTCCGTCGACTCGTCCACCCGGCCGAGCGGTTGTTTGTACGTGACTGACATTTCATCATGGCTCGTTTTCATAGTCAACACTGATGCTGACGTGTCTATTATACCTACATCGATGGCTCCCTCTGTCTTTTCACCGATGAAGTCACTTCTACAAGCTGTCAACGCATCAACATTACAAACCACAGACTCTGTCAAAGTTACGGTGCACCTATCTCATTCTCTGTTTTCCGTGGACTTTCCACATTGCCGACATCGATGAACCAATTCTCGGTATGGATTTTTTGTCCCATTACAAGCTCTCTCCGAACGTAGTTCAGGGCTCAGTGCTACACCATCCCACTGACACTCAGACACTGTGCTCCCGCACTTATGTGCCACGCTTTGTTTCTTTCACAACATGTGATTTAGTACGATAGTGCTCCGCCCTCGCGGGCGACATTGTGACCTGTGTCACTAATCAACTGTCAGAATACGACTCGGCGGCACAACTCCGCCGGGAAAACAATGAGCTGAAACAACGCATAGCAGACACAACAAGCTCGTTGCAGCTCGTACCTCGCTGCTGAAACTGCAGTCCACAGTTCAGCCACCTAATCGAGCTTCTCCGGCCGATACCAGCTCGGACACTCATCAGGTTAGTCCAAGAACATTAACTGCGTGTGATGATTCGCGTCCGGTAGATTCAGCACCCCCGACGCGCTCGCTAAGTGCCACGTGTTTCAAACACCGCGCAGACAGCCACTCGGCATGTTGATAAACATTCCCCCTCTCTTGTGCGCCAGCCACGTGACTCAGCGGCCATCGCTGTACCACGCGCCATGCCAACGCCGCTCTCGCCTGCGCCAGTCATCAAGTGAAAGGTTGACAGCAGACAGTCGCCTGAGTTCCGACCCGCTCTGTGCTGCGCGCGGTGCCGCCCTCTCCAAACAAGTGCAGGCCGTGCTCACGTACTAAGCATGTGACTTTCAGGCTGCCTTTCCCACTTGCACTAACGGCTATGCCTCGTCGCACCCTACTCGTCCAAAAACTTCGCGTCAGGACACTGGTCAGTCTGGTGTGCAGTTCTTGGTTCCTTCCGTCACTGGCGGAATGACACACAAGATATTTACCACTGCCGGCCCTCCTATTAGGCACAACGTTAGACGCTTCAACCCTATTAGGTTGCACTCGGCGCGGCAGCAAATTAACGAACCTTTGGAGGCAGGTATCCTGCAACCATCAGACAGCAACTGGTCCTCACCAATTCACCTCGTCCTCAAACATGACGATTCTTTCCGAATGTGCGGTGATTACAGACGTTTAAACGCTCGTACCGTCATGGACAATTACACCGTGCCTAACGTAAATGATTTCACTCTTATGTTCTTGGGCGCTACAATATTAAGTGTTATTGACTGTAAACGTGCCTACCACCAGATTCCTGTAGTGCCGGAAGACTTCCCTAAAACAGCTATTATCATGCCGCTTGGTTTGTTCCAATACAGCTTCATGCCATTCGGCCTGAAAAACGCGGTGCAAACGTGGCAGCGTTTCATTGACTCCATCTTACGACAGTTCGAGTTTTGCTTCGCATATCTAGACGACATACTCATTTTTAGTAAGTCAACTGAGGAACATGAAAATCATTTATCCATGATCCTCCAGTTGAACTCCAACGGTGTCGAGGTCAACAAAGACAAATTCCAACTGCATCAGCCTTCCATCACTTTTTTGGGATAAAATGTCCCCACCGACGGAATACAACCTGCCAAATCTCGTATGCAGGCCATCACATCACTGCCTCCCCCAGCTACTTAAAAAGTACTGACATTTCCCGGGTACCATAGATTACTACCGTTGTCACCTGCCCTCTTCCGTCGCCATGCAGGTCCCGCTGACAGACTCACTGTCAGGTAAACAGCGTTCAGGACTCAAACCCATTCACTGCTCAGCACCTATGTTGGAGACCTTCAATGTACTAAAAACTTCTTTAGCTCACGCCATGACGCTCGCCCACCCCAACCCCTCGGCCGAGTCGTTCATCCCTGCGGATGCCAGTGCCATTGCAGTGGGAGTGGTACTACAGCAACACAGGGCAGACACCGTTTCCCCTCTTCATTTCTTCTCTAAAAAACTATCAACAGCCCAGAAGAAATACTCCGCTTTCGGTATAGAACTCCTTGCAATCTACGAGGCCGTCATACACTTCCGCCCCTATGTGGAAGGTCGCTCGTTCTTGATCCTCACAGATCACAAACCACTCACATAAGCTTTCTGCAATCTCCCCTCTCTCCGAAGACCAACCCCCTCGGCGTTTCCGCCACTTTGATCTAGTCTCCCTACTCACAACCGACATTCCCTACATCAAAGGCATGGACAACATCGCCGCATATTTTTTCTTGCGGATCAATACTATTTTGCACAACATTGTTTTATCCAACCTGGCTCCCTACAAGCCTCTGACGAGGAATCCCAAGCTCTCCTCACAGACCCTCAAACATCTCTTGTGTTTACGAAAGCTAAATTCCCCGGCATTGTGGACAAGGTGTGGTGCGACTCTTCTACTGGTACCTTACACCCATTGCCCCCCCCCCCCCCCCCTCCCCGGCAGGCCTCCGACGTGCTGCATAACCTCGCTCACCCTGGTGTCCACGCCACTACATGGCTCATCTCAGAGTGTTTTGTTTGGAAAAATATAAAATGGGACTCTCAGACCTGGGCATGCAGCTGTGTTCCCTGTCAAACAACAAAATCGGCCGCCACTCAACCCCACCACTGGGCAAGTTCGACATCCCCCCAGGAAGATTTCGTCATGTACATATCGATCTTCTCGGTCCTCTTCCACCGTCGGAGGGCCACAGATATATTCTATCCACAATCAATCGCATATGCTGTTGGTTAGAGGCACTTCCATTACCTAACATCACAGCCGAGACCGTGACCAAGTGTTTCATCTAATCATGTATTGCTAGGTTCGGTTGTCCAACCACCATCACCACTGACCATGGTCGGCTGTTCAAGTCTTACCTGTTCACCATTTTATATAACATCTGTGGCATAAAGAAAATTCATACCACAGCCTACCACCCACAAAGCAATGGGTTAGTAGAACGGTGGCACCGCACTCTGAAAACGGCCCTCAGTTGCCACGACAGCCTCTGGTCCAAACCACTTCCATGGGGGTGTGCTGTGTCAAAACACCCGGGTTACATTCGCTCTTACTAGTGCTGAGCATCCTACCTGATAATTTAATAATGACACCTGGTGGTTACTGTAAATATGTATGTGTACGGCGTATTAAGAAAAAAAATGTAGATGATCGGACAGCGTCGACGAAAAAACAGGTAGTGAACGCGTGCGACTTCAGCGATGCAACAACTCGCCATTGTTGGGTCCAGAGATCCTTCCTGAGCAACGCGCAGCGGCCAGCCGCTGTCGTAGAGAGCCGACAGCAGCATCGAATAATTAATTAATTGCCAAAAGTTGGCGTGGCGCTGCATGTCGGTTCGTTTTAAGTCGTTCCCATGGTATGAAATAAAGAGTTAGCTAGTTCCCAAGCAGACGTCTCACCGGTGTGCGGCTGTCTGATAGTAGAGCGACCCACTGTGTGGTGTAGCGAGGCACTGCAGCTGGCGGTTAAGGCTTGGGAGAGGGAAAGGAGTTTTGATTGATAGCACCAGTATTTTAATTTGAGTACAGTTCGTGGAGGCAGTGTGACTATTTAGTCTGCTAGGCCCCTGCTCGTATACGTGGCTGTGATGGTTGTTTCCTCCCAACGCTGAGCAATGGAATATAGAGAGATTCTGTGGCATTTACTGAATAATCGTTGGTGATACACTGATTTTGGCGAATTTAGGTGCACCAGCTATCAATTGATTGTCGTCTTGTCGACAGGTTCAGTCGTAAAGTCTGCTGTGGTAAATTCAGTGTGAGCCTGGTTAGAAAGAGAATCAGATTTGTAGTTGCTGAGTATTTAGGAATCGGTGGTACCGATATCCTGTCCGCTTTGTATGATTAGTGGTCGCAGCTCGCCCAGAGGTTGGGTTGCTAGCCGTTTTGTTTAAGTGGTTTGGTAGTGGTTGGTGTGTGTGTTGAGAAGGGAAAGCCCAGAACACATGTTTGTAGTTGTATAAATACCACTACCTTACAGGAGACCGAGCATTGGCTCAAATAAATATGAACTGTTTCACTATATTGTGATAGAGTGCACCAGTAGTTGAGTGGATAAGCGACGAGAAAATAAATGAACCATTTTACAAGCAGCACGCAGCTAAAGAAAAACTTGATTATCCAAAGTGACGAGTGGCCAAATTCAGGTAGGGAACTTAGCGGGTCGCGTCTGAAGAGGTCCAGAATTGTTTTAAATTGTCACTGAAGGTTAGAGTTAAAGTGGCAGTGGCACTTAGGGTTTTTGTTTAATTTTTTTTATTACTGAATTTCCGTGTTGTGGAGGTAGTATTTGATGGCCCTCGCAGACTTACATGAATGAAAGAGTATTGAAATACCTAGAGGCAATAAATTCAACTTTTCTTAGTTTAACAAAAGCCTTACGTTTACTCAATTAGTGTTTGGTGTGTGGATGTATATTTTACGAGAAAAGCAAAGGGTGAAATTCAGAGATCTTAATACCGCTCTGCTTTGCAGGACACAAATATATGCTGGTATTTGTAGGGTTACCTGATCAAAAGTTCACAGATTGAGTGGAGCCACGATAAGTATATAGAAGGTAGATATTCTAAACAGTTAAAACGATTTCATATATGGAAAGGGTATCCTCAGTAAATGCAAGTAAAACTGAAGTTGTCGCAATTTATTACGGAACAGTCAACGATTATACCTATAACAAAGATTGGTAAATCGGTGGAATACATGACATTGTGTTATTTACATAGCAACACTGGGCTAAGCGGAAAGAGATTTAGCGGTAGCATAAACTATTTCAATCCATATAGATATCGGTAAAAGCGTCTTAATACCATCTGGTCATATCACAGCGATATATGGCATAGGAATTTTATAAGTAAGCCTTTTCCAGAGATAATGTACTGCGTTGTGAGAATTTCGTTGTGTAAGAGAACAATTGCAAGCTAGATGTGACATTTATCTCGACATAATATAAATAGGTACCGGTACTGTATTTAAAAAGTGTTGTTGCTTTGATTTGACCAGTAGTTTAGATAATGAGAATTGTAATCTAAAATGCCCTATCTGGTAATTACTGCTTGATATTGGTAATGGAAATGAAATGAGCATTTGGCGCAGCTTGATATTGGTGATCATTATCATTAGAATGTTTGGATGTGTCTGTTCGTAGTGTAATGTGTCATCGTTTGATCACGACGTTGTGTAAAGTAAGGGTGCTGTCTTTCATTATTCGGTATTCAAGCCGGCTGCACAGTCAGTGGTTGAGGTTGCCGCAGTAGTAATTATACGAACGTTGATCTGTCTTCAATTCGTTCCTTGAGAGTGCGATTACAGTACGAGCTAGACTTCGAGTAGTCGCCAGGCGCTCCACTATGACTGGAATCTTCTAAAATCAGATAGCGATCCGCAGTCATAACATCGACTGTGAAATTAAAAACTGTACCTAATTAAAGCTATAGTGGTCGACTGGTTCGCCCAGGTATTTTGCACGGCAGGAAGCCATACATTAATGGCATAGTGACGTTAGTACAGTACGATCCATTGTCGTAATTTCGATCTTGGGTACCGCCAGTCTGTGCATTACAGTTGCTCCTCGACCTCTGCTCAATTTCCAAACCCGACTTCCAGGGAACTATCTCAGAACCCAATCCTACCAGGGGAACTCATTCAGCCTCAGCTACCCAAAGATCCCCGCCCCCCCCCCCCCCTGGATTTTCATAAGTCGCATGCGCACTCACTTCAAACATGCACGCCTGCACCCACGTATCAGCCACTCCCTGCCGGACACTTCCGTGCCTACTGCTCTCAACACTTGCTCCCACGTGATGCTGAGAGACGATTCAGTCCGACAACCTCTGCAACCACCTTATCTCGGCCCCTTTAAAGTCCTTTGACAGGGCATTGCAACTTTCGACATCATTGTCAAAGACTGTCTGCAAATTGTTTCGCTACACCAATTCAAACCAGCGTTTGTGGACCCCGACACCCCTCTACTGGCTCAGTCAGATGCTTCTAATGACTCTCCTGCCAGTCTCCCTCCTGCTGTGGAGTCTGACAACATTCTCCTCGTGCGACCACACTGGTTTTTTTCACCCGACGCTCCCCGGTCGCCATTCGCGGATTTGTCAGATACATCAACCCCCACCCCGTGAGCAGGTTTTGCTACTACCTCACTGACTACGGAGACACCCTCTCCTATAGTCACCCTGCTCTGGAACGTACCCCCACACCAAGTGGACGATATTTCAACTGTAACTCTCGATGACCGAGTTCACATTCTACTCACAGACACTGCAGCCTCACCACCCAACGACCAGTTAAACTTCAATGTTGAGCATATCCTCACCCTCCCTCATGAGTGTGACCCGATAACAATTTGCACCTTCATCTTGCCAGACGGCTCGGTTAACATCCGGGCTTGCGACACCTACACCCCGCCATCCACCGTTCCACCCACCTGCTCACAGGCTGGCCGCCGCATCGTCCACCCTCACTGGCTCAGCGACTTTGAGGTGGACCTGCCTTCCATCGCTCCGCCTCCGCACCATGCCCCAGTCAAGGTGGAGGCCTCTGTCGTGCATGTACCATCTCGTATGACCACCAACAGCATCATTGCCCACACTGTCTCCCCCAAGACTCACCTGTTGTACTCCGTACTGCAGGGGGGGGGGGGGGGATGTGTGGCATCGATAGGTCATATCGACCATGAACAACATAATCTTTGACTTTAGATTACTTATCTGAGCCGCCATGTTAATTCATTCAGCCTGCATTTGTATCTCATGTCATGTATGTGTGTCTGATTATTGAAAATATATACACTTATGTGCAGATATTTGTGGGACAATTTGTTCAGTGTACCTCTATACACATCCTGTTCCCGTAAGTATTTCTCCATATAATTTAGTCAGTCATTATTGCAGGAAGGAAACAAGACATGGTGGCGTTTGCATTTATGTAAAACATGGAGTAAAAGTTAAAAACTTGTCTGTAGTTGAATCTATGAGTGAAGAAAAATATTCAAATTATAACATACAGTTCTCCAAGAACTCACTGTAAGTCTCTCTTCAAACAATTACAAATACTCACAATACCATCACTATATAAGCATTCTATGTACAAGAGCTCACCTGAATAATTTACGTACCAAGGAGGACTGCTACAATTATAATACTTTGCAATTGTAAAAATTTATATGTAGAAAGAGTAAGGATAACACAAACCCAAAAGCATATAAGTTATTTTCGAATAACACTTTACAGTGCTCTGCCAGTGTACATAAAGGAAACAACAGATGAAGTAAAATTTAAGAACAAGTTGAGAAATTACCTTTTAAGCAAAAGTTTCTATGATATAGATGAGTACTTTGAATGTATGCAAAATTATTGTCTTAACATTTATGTACATGTTCATAAAAAATGGTGTACTCTCAGAAATGCATTGAAAATAGCTTTTTAAGTGATATTCTGTTATTATGTTTGTATTACATGTATTTTGCATGTCATTTATACTTGCGACAATTCCTACATCATGTAAATGATTTACAGGAAGATAATAAAATGAATCGATATGAACATTACCCACTGCCTCCATATCAAGGAAATCATGTATGCACAAATGCACATCTGTAGTTGCATTATTGTAAATTTATGCACGTGTGTAAAGTTGAACACAAAAAGGGCATTGTGTGGACGCATGTGAAGTGCTAGATGACAATAACCAAAGCGGGCTTTTAGATGAAGAAAGAGAGCAGTGATGAGGAGAGGCCTCTTTATTACATAAATGGTGCCATTGCACCAACTGAACATTTAATACATCACTGAAATTCCTAGTATACTAGACATCTCCAACCAATGCATGCATTTGCAGTAAACACTACATACTATTATATAAAAACGCAAAAATACAAAATAAAACTTTAATTATAAGTTGGTAACAAAGGCCAAACAATATTAAAAAACACTATTATGCTCAGTGCTATAAGAACAGTATATATCAGGAAGGGCGCTGTAAGTGACCCTTCACATTCCCCCCTACTAAAATGAAGATGGTTCTTACTACTAATTTGTCCTGGACAACCTTCCAGATGACTAATGGTCATTCAGTCGTAGCCTGTCTCTAATCTTTGCTTCTTTTACTCTTTGTTTACATGGTTTTGTTCTCGGTAAGTTTTAATTCTGTATATTACTCAAGTAGATCTACTGATTTATTTAGCCTATGTTACTTACTACTGCACTGCAACATTTTTTAATAATACAGGAACATTACATCCTATTCATTACTGGATGTGAAAATATCCACAAAAATCAACACTACAAGTTTTTTCGTCTAAGCATCTACATAAATGCATTTAATGGTAACGTTAATATTTGGTGCCATTTTAAGATGAAGTTAATTACTGTAACAGTGCTGCCAAAAATACATTGAGAATATTTATATATCAATTTTTATGAATTATTATTACTTTAGACTTTTGAACATGGTGTCCACATGTGTGATACTAGTAGTGGGTCACTGCTGGTGATTGATAGCCTTCAGATGACCATTGGGAAAATATTGCAGCCAAAGTTTCAACTACCACAGAATGCCCTCAATCCCATCATACTCAGGCAATTGTGTGTGTTATATTCTGCTCACATTGTCATCAGCACTTTATTCCCAAGGCCATTCCAGGAATCATGATATCAGCAAAGGGAGATGGGAGGGCTCACCCCCCTATACACCCCCAATCTAACGCATAGCCAACGGCATGTGTGTTGTCAGCAGAAGCACCACTGGTCCCAAATGCCCCACTCCAACAGCCAATGGTACATAAGTTCAGCCAATCGAAGTGGTTGTGTAATAATATGATTGTGTGTGTGCTGTTTTATATGCTGTTCAACATGAAGCTCTGCCAGCAGTAGTGCTCAGTTGGGATGAAAAAGAAGGAAACTATTGGTAAATATTTTTTGTCAATCCATCTCTAATTATTATTATTATTAATATAATACAGGGAAACATTCCATGTGGGAAAAATGTATTTAAAAACAAAGATGCTGTAAAAAGGACAGGTATACACTCGCACACACACACATATCCATCCGCACATATACAGACACAGGCAGACATATGTAAATGCAAAGAGGTTGGGCAGAGATGGGGATGAAACAAGAGGTTACGAAGGTTAGGTGGACGGTGGCCCCATGAAATCCCCAAACCACCTTCCCTACCCTCTGGCTCCTACCCTTGTAACCGCCCCCATTGTAAGACCTGTCCCATGCACCCTCCCACCACCACCTACTCCAGTCCTATAACCAGGAAGGTGTACACAATTAAAAGGCGGACACAGGCAGACAGTGTTCGTTGGTAATGAGGATCACCCTGTGGCTAAACATGCCTTGGTGCACGGCCAGCACATCTTGGCACAGTGTTACACCATCCGGGTTCTCTGGATACTTCCCACTGACACCAACCTATCAGATCTCTGGAGATGGGAACTTGCCCTTCAATATATTCTGTCTTCCCCTTACCCACCAGGCCTCAACCTCCGCTAATTTCAAGTTGCCGCCGCTCTTACCTCACCTGTCATTCAACAACATCTTTGCCTCTGTACTTCCGCTCCAACTGACATCTCTGCCCAACCTCTTTGCATTTACATACGTCTGCCTGTGTCTGTATATGTGCGGATGGATATGTGTGTGTGTGTGCGAGTGTATACCTGTCCTTTTTTCCCCCTAAGGTAAGTCTTTCCACTCCCGGGATTGGGATGACTCCTTACCCTCTCCCTTAAAACCCACATCCTTTTGTCTTTCCTTCTCCTTCCCTCTTTCCTGATGAAGCAACCTTGGCTTGCAAAAGCTTGAAATTTGTGTGTGTGTTTGTGTGTTTTTTATTGTCTCTATCAATGTACCAATGCTTTCGTTTGGTAAGTTACAGCATCTTTGTTTTTAGATATATTATTATTATTAATTTTGTATGTGTCATTACAGTTTTTTGCTATTATCATTAGAAGCTATGATTCAATGCTGGATGAGGGCGCACAGCCATTTTGTGCAGCACCACAGTAGCCACAACCCACAGGATGTCTTCCCAACCTTATGGACCTGGTGTCATCTGACTGTGCTGTAATGCAGACACAGCAGCAGCCTGAACCTGAGTCTCTCAGAATGCTGATGTTCATCGATACATGCAGTTTAACTGTGATTGGCTCTAAATGTGTGAATGTAGGTCTATCACCTCATAGTGGGTCTGATGTGATGATTGAGATTGAGAGGTGCAGTATTCATGGCATTCATGTGCAGTATGGTAAAGTTCATATAGAGAAAGGTGACGAGTGAATACAATCCACCATGTATCCCTATTAAAGTTAGCATGTCAAAGGGTGTAGCATCAGTTATTGATGTGTACAAGGAGCCAGTTCTCGAGTTAAAATCTGAGTGTGTGAGTATATATGTTAAACATCATAGTGTGCTAAATTTAAGTGATCTGCACAATCCTTTATTGATTGCTGCTGACAGACTGAGCCACTAGCGTGCATTGCAAGAGGAGCAAACTATGAATTAGTTGACTATTTGTGTAACAATGGTGTAAATATAGATCAAGTGGAGCAATGCTTCAGTGCCTATATTCCCCCTGTACCAAAGTCAGTCTAGGCTGAATTTACTGAAGGAGTGCCCATGTATGTAACTGCTCTTAGAGGCTTGAATACAATTCAGGTCGAATTCAAGGCATATAAAAAAAAAACAATTATTTGGGTAGTATTGTAAAACTAAATGTTCGTGTGTAAATTTTAAAAAAAATGTAAAATAAAACTGTTCTTATTTGCTGCCACCCTACAATAACTTGCATAATGGGAGAGGACCAAATAATAATAATTATAGTAATAACACAGATGTAGCAAATTAACACACAGTTTAGTATCAAAAACATTAAATTTTATTTACAAAACAGAGATTACCTTGTTCTGAGGTGCTATACTGTTTTTATTATTGGCCACATATCAAGACCTATCGAATTCCTTGGGATTGTACTTAAGACTTTACATTAGTCACACCCTTTCACCAAGTGGGTGAAACTGCCTGTATCCATATAAATTAACTTGACATCAGTGAAGTTAGGTTAGCATACCTGTATTGGAATAGGCATGTGTGGAGTTGGAGAGGTCCAGAACACGCATCAGTACTGACAGGCTTCATAAATTCTACTGAAACCATAGCCATCTCCACAGCAATTAGTCCTTCATTGAAGATTGTGGCCCACTTGCAGCATTCGGGAGGATGACGGTTCAATCCTGTCTCCAGCCATCCTGATTTAGGTTTTCCGTGTTTCCCTAAATCGTTCCAGGCAAATGCCGAGATGGTTCCTTTGAAAGGGCACGGCCGATTTCCTTCCCCATCCTTCCCTAACCCGAGCTTGCGCTCCGTCTCTAATGACCTCGTTGTCAACGGGACGTTAAACAACACTAACCTAACCCACTTGCAATTTGGCCAGGTAACATAACCCCAACAGTAAACCAAATGAATTTTATGACAGTTTCCAATATTCTCCATGGTTTTGCTGTAAACTGAATTATTCAATAATTTATAAAAATCTTTTTCAGAAACCACATTGCAAGAGCCTTTTTTCAGTGTCTAAATCAATGTACTCCAACCAGGTACACTGTTCGAACAAGATGCTGAGGTTATCTAAGAAGTCACATCCCCAAGCTGAGACACTGCTGGAGTTTTCTGTGGTGTAGAATGTATCTCTACTTATTCCCCAGCCTTGTCATCAGCTTGGGGACAGAACCATTTTGTGGGACTACACACTTTGGACACAGAAGTAAGTCACTGTGCTCGTAATGCATTTCAGGGGGATATTCCAGGTCTGCCTCCAGTACATATTCTTTACCAGCATTAACCGCCACATTGTTGATCTTATCCTTCAGTCCAGTGATTTCATCTATGGACAGCCATTGGAAACCTCCAAATGGCAGAGTTTTTTACCTCCAAATGGCAGAGTTTTTTGCATTGCTTATCCATAGAGATTGTTTACATTGCTTGGAGATGTCTAGTATACGAGGAATTTCAGTGATGTATTAAATGTTCAGTTGGTGCAATGGCACCATTTATGTAATAAAGAAGCCTCTCCTCATCACTGCTCTCTTTCTTCATCTAAAAGCCCGCTTTGGTTATTGTCATCTAGCACTTCACATGCGTCCACACGATGCCTTTTTTTGTTCAACTTTACACACGTGCGTAAATTTACAATAGTGCAACTACAGATGTGCGTTTGTGCATACATGATTTCCTTGATATGGAGGCAATGGGTAATGTTCATATCGTTTCATTTTATTATCTTCCTGTAAATCATTTACATGATGTAGGAATCGTCGCAAGTGTAAATGACATGCAAAATACACGTAATACAAACATAATAACAGAATATCACTTAAAAAGCTATTTTCAATGCATTTCTGAGAGTACACCATTTTTTATGAACATGTACATAAATGTTAAGACAATAATTTTGCATACATTCAAAGTACTCATCTATATCATAGAAACTTTTGCTTAAAAGGTAATTTCTCAACTTGTTCTTAAATTTTACTTCATCTGTTGTTTTCTTTATGTACACTGGCAGAGCACTGTAAAGTGTTATTCGAAAATAACTTATATGCTTTTGGGTTTGTGTTATCCTTACTCTTTCTACATATAAATTTTTGCAATTGCAAAGTATTATAATTGTAGCAGTCCTCCTTGGTACGTAAATTATTCAGGTGAGCTCTTGTACATAGAATGCTTATACAGTGATGGTATTGTGAGTATTTGTAATTGTTTGAAGAGAGACTTACAGTGAGTTCTTGGAGAACTGTATGTTATAATTTGAATATTTTTCTTCACTCATAGATTCAACTACAGACAAGTTTTTAACTTTTACTCCATGTTTTACATAAATGCAAATGCCACCATGTCTTGTTTCCTTCCTGCAATAATGACTGACTAAATTATATGGAGAAATACTTACGGGAACAGGATGTGTATAGAGGTACACTGAACAAATTGTCCCACAAATATCTGCACATAAGTGTATATATTTTCAATAATCAGACACATATACATGACATGAGATACAAATGCAGGCTGAATGAATTAACATGGCGGCTCAGATGAGTAATCTAAAGTCGTTCATGGTCGATATGACCTATCGATGCCACACATCCCCCCCCCCCCCCCTGCAGTACGGAGTACAACAGGTGAGTCTTGGGGGAGACAGTGTGGGCACTGATGCTGTTGGTGGTCATACGAGATGGTACATGCACGACAGGAGCCTCCGCCTTGACTGGGGCATGGTGCGGAGGCGGAGCAATGGAAGGCAGGTCCACCTCGAAGTCGCTGAGCCAGCGAGGGTGGACGATGCGGCGGCCAGCCCGTGAGCAGGTGGGTGGAACGGTGGATGGCGGGGTGTAGGTGTGGCAAGCCCGGATGTTAACCGAACCGTCTGGCACGATGAAGGCGCGAATTGTCATTGGGTCGCACTCATGAGGGAGGGTGAGGATATGCTCAACATTGAAGTTTAACTGGTCGTTGGGTGGTGAGGCCGCAGTGTCTGTGAGTAGAATGTGAACTCGGTCATCGAGAGTTACAGTTGAAATATCGTCCACTTGGTGTGGGGGTACGTTCCAGAGCAGGGTGACTATAGGAGAGGGTGTCTCTGTAGTCAGTGAGGTAGTAGCAAAACCTGCTCACGGGGTGGGGGTTGATGTATCTGACAAATCCGCGAACGGCGACCGGGGGGCGTCGGGTGAAAAAAACCGGTGTGGTCGCACGAGGAGAATGTTGTCAGACTCCACAGCAGGAGGGAGACTGGCAGGAGAGTCATTAGAAGAATCTGACTGAGCCAGTAGAGGGGTGTCGGGGTCCACAAACGCTGGTTTGAATTGGTGTAGCGAAACAATTTGCAGACAGTCTTTGACAATGATGTCGAAAGTTGCAATGCCCTGTCAAGGGACTTTAAAGGGGCCGAGATAAGGTGGTTGCAGAGGTTGTCGGACTGAATCGTCTGTCAGCATCACGTGGGAGCAAGTGTTGAGAGCAGTAGGCACGGAAGTGTCCGGCAGGGAGTTGCTGATAGGTGGGTGCAGGCGTGCATGTTTGAAGCGAGTGCGCATGCGACTTATGAAAATCCAGGGGGGGGAAATCTTTGGGTAGCTGAGGCTGAATGAGTTCCCCTGGTAGGATTGGGTTCTGAGATAGTTCCCTGGAGGTCGGGTTTGGAAATTGAGCAGAGGCCGAGGAGCAACTGTAATGCACAGACTGGTGGTACCCAAGATCGAAATTACGACAATGGATCGTACTGTACTAACGTCACTATGCCATTAATATATGGCTTCCTGCCGTGCAAAATACCTGGGCGAACCAGTCGACCACTATAGCTTTAATTAGGTACAGTTTTTAATTTCACAGTCGATGTTATGACTGCGGATCGCTATCTGATTTTAGAAGATTCCAGTCATAGTGGAGCGCCTGGCGACTACTCGAAGTCTAGCTCGCACTGTAATCGCACTCTCAAGGAACAAATTGAAGACAGATCAACGTTCGTATAATTACTACTGCGGCAACCTCAACCACTGACTGTGCAGCTGGCTTGAATACCGAATAATGAAAGACAGCACCCTTACTGTACACAACATCGTGATCAAACGATGGCACATTACACTACGAACAGACACATCCAAACATTCTAATGACAATGATCAGCAATATCAAGCTGCGCCAAATGCTCATTTCATTTCCATTACCAATATTAAGCAGTAATTACCAGATAGGGCATTTTAGATTACAATTCTCATTATCTAAACTACTCGTCAAATCAAAGCAACAACTCTTTTTAAATACAGTACCGGTACCTATTTATATTATGTCAAGATAAATGTCACATCTAGCTTGCAATTGTTCTCTTACACAACGAAATTCTCACAACGCAGTACATAATCTCTGGAAAAGGCTTACTTATAAAATTCCTATGCCATATATCGCTGTGATATGACCAGATTGTATTAAGACGCTTTTACCGATATCTATATGGATTGAAATAGTTCATGCTACCACTAAATCTCTTTCCGCTTAGCCCAGTGTTGCTATGTAAATAACACAATGTCATGTACTCCACCGATTTACCAATCTTAGTTATAGGTATAATCGTTGACTGTTCCGTAATAAATCACGACAACTTCAGTTTTACTTGCATTTACTGAGGATACCCTTTCCATATATGAAATCGTTTTAACTGTTTAGAATATCTACCTTCTATATATTTATCGTGGCTCCTCTCAATCTATGAACTTTTGATCAGGTAACCCTACAAATACCAGCATATATTTGTGTCCTGCAAAGCGATATTAAGATCTCTGAATTTCACCCTTTGCTTTTCTCGTAAAATATATATCCATACTAATTGAGTAAACGTAAGGTTTTTGTTAACCCAAGAAAAGTTGAATTTATTGCCTCTAGGTATTTCAATACTCTTTCATTCATGTAAGTGTGCGAGGGCCATCAAATACTACACCTCCACAACACGGAAATTCAGTAATAAAAAAAATTAAACAAAAACCCTAAGTGCCACTGCCACTTTAACTCTAACCTTAAGTGACAATTTAAAACAATTCTGGACTTCTTCAGACGCGACCCGCTAAGTTCCCTACTTGAATTTGGCCACTCGTCACTTTGGATAATCAAGTTTTTCTTTAGCTGCGTGCTGCTTGTAAAATGGTTCATTTATTTTCTCGTCGCTTATCCACTCAACTACTGGTGCACTCTATCACAATATAGTGAAACAGTTCATATTTATTTGAGGCAATTCTCGGTCCCCTGTAAGGTAGTGGTATTTATACAACAACTACAAACATGTGTTCTGGGCTTTCCCTTCTCAACACACACACCAACCACTACCAAACCACTTCAACAAAACGGCTAGCAACCCAACCTCTGGGCGAGCTGCGACCACTAATCATACAAAGCGTACAGGATATCGGTACCATCGATTCCCAAATACTCAGCAACTACAAATCTAATTCTCTTTCTAACCAGGCTCACTCAGAATTTACCACAGCAGACTTTACGACTGAACCTGTCGACAAGACGACAATCAATTGATAGCTGGTGCACCTAAATTCGCCAAAATCAGTCTATCACCAACGACTATTCAGTAAATGCCACAGAATCTCTTTATATTCCATTGCTCAGCGTTGGGAGGAAACAACCATCACAGCAACGTACATGAGCAGGGGCCTAACAGAATAAATAGTCACACTGCCTCCACGAACTGTACTCAAATTAAAATACTGGTGCTATCAATCAAAACTCCTTTCCCTCTCCCAAGCCTTAACCGCCAGCTGCAGTTCCTCGCTACACCACACAGTGGGTCGCTCTACTATCAGACAGACGCACACCGGTGAGACGTCTGCATGGGAACTAGCTAACTCTTTATTTCATACCATGGGAACGATTGAAAACGAACCGACATGCAGCGCCACGCCAACTTTTGACAATTAATTAATTATTCGATGCTGCTGTCGGCTCTCTATGACAGCGGCTGGCTGCTGCACGTTGCTCAGGAAGGATCTCTGGACCCAACAATGGCGAGTTGCATCGCTGAAGTCGCGCGCGTTCACTACCTGGTTTTTCGTCGACGCTGTCGGATCATCTACATTTTTTTTCTTAATACGTCGTACACATACATATTTACAGTAACCACCAGGTGTCATTATTAAATTATCAGGTAGGATGCTCAGCACTAGTGAGAGCGAATGTAACCGTGTGTTTTGACACAACACACACCCATGGAAGTGGTTTGGACCAGAGGCTGTCGTGGCAACTGAGGCCCGTTTTCAGAGTGCGGTGCCACCGTTCTACTAACCCATTGCTTTGTGGGTGGTAGGCTGTGGTATGAATTTTCTTTGTGCCACAGATGTTATATAAAATGGTGAACAGGTAAGACTTGAACTGCCGACCATGGTCAGTGGTGATGGTGGTTGGACAACCGAACCTAGCAATCCATGTGATGTGTTGGCAAATGTGCCAACACCTTGTAGATAGAGGAGGCCGAAATGCACGCTATCTAATGCAGATGGGCGTGAATTCTGGGACAGGATAAGTAGTGAATTCTAATAAGAAAAGTATGCAGCTCCTCGAATACTTAACTTTTATCTATCCTTGTTGGTTTACAACGTTCTTGATGAGACATTTCATACGATAACTATCAAACTATGTAAGACTAATGGCGCCTTGCTAGGTCGTAGCCATGGACTTAGCTGAAGGCTATTCTAACTGTCTCTCGGCAAATGAGAGAATAGGCTTCGTCAGTGTAGTCGCTAGCAATGTCGTCGTACAACTGGGGCGAGTGCTATTCGTATCTCGAGACCTGCCTTGTGGTGGCGCTCGGTCTGCGATCACACAGTGGCGACACGTGTGTCCGACATGTACTAAATGGACCGCGGCCGATTTAAGCTACCACCTAGCAAGTGTGGTGTCTGGCGGTGACACCACACCATGATTAGATGAAACACTTGGTCACGGTCTCGGCTGTGATGTTAGGTAATGGAAGTGCCTCTACCCAGCAGCACATGTGATTGATTGTGGATAGAATATATCTGTGGCCCTCCGACGGTGGAAGAGGACCGATAAGATCGATATGTACATGACGAAATCTTCCTGGGGGGGATGTCGAACTTGCCCAGTGGTGGGGTTGTGTGGCGGCCGATTTTGTTGTTTGACAGGGAACCAGCTGCATGCCCAGGTCTGACAGTCCCATTTTATATTTTTCCAAACAAAACACTCGGAGATGGCGTGGACACCAGGGTGAGCGATGTTATGCAGCACGTCGGGGGCCTGCCGGGGGGGGGGGGGGGGGGGGGGGGGGGGGGCAATGGGTGTAAGGTACCAGTAGAAGAGTCACACCACACCTTGTCCACAATGCCGGGGAATTTAGCTTTCGTAAACACAAGGGATGTTTGAGGGTCTGTGAGGAGAGCTTGAGATTCCTCGTCAGAGGCTTGTAGGGGGCCAGGTTCGATAAAACAATGATGTGCAAAATAGTATTGATCCGCGAGAAAAACTATGCGGCGATGTTGTCCATGCCTTTGATGTAGGGAATGTCGGTTGTGAGTAGGGAGACTAGATCAAAGTGGCGGAAACGCTGAGGGGGTTGGTCTTCGGGGAGAGGGGAGATTGCAGAAAGCTTCTGCGAGTGGTTCGTGATCTGTGAGGATCAAGAACGAGCGACCTTCCACATAGGGGCGGAAGTGTATGACGGCCTCGTAGATTGCAAGGAGTTCTATATCGAAAGCGGAGTATTTCTTCTGGGCTGTTGATAGTTTTTTAGGAAAGAAATGCAGAGGGGAAACGGTGTCTGCCTTGTGTTGCTGTAGTACCACTCCCACTGCAATGTCACTGGCATCCGCAGGGATGAACGACTCGGCCGAGGGGTTGGGGTGGGCGAGCGTCATGGCGTGAGCTAAAGAAGTTTTTAGTACATTGAAGGTCTCCAACATAGGTGTTGAGCAGTGAATGGGTTTGAGTCCTGAAAGCTGTTTACCTGACAGTGAGTCTGTCAGCGGGGCCTGCATGGCGACAGAAGAGGGCAGGTGACAACGGTAGTAATCTATGGTACCCGGGAAATGTCAGAGTACTTTTTAAGTAGCTGGGGGAGGCAGTGATGTGATGGCCTGCACACGAGATTTGGGAGGTTGTATTCCGTCGGTGGGGACATTCTATCCCAAAAAAGTGATGGAAGGCTGACGCAGTTGGAATTTGTCCTTGTTGACCTCGACACCGTTGGAGTTCAACTGGAGGATCATGGATAAATGATTTTCATGTTCCTCAGCTGACTTACTAAAAATGAGTATTTCGTCTAGATATGCTGTTTTAAGGAAGTCTTCCGGCACTACAGGAATCTGGTGGTAGGCACGTTTAAAGTCAATAACACTTAATATTGTAGCGCCCAAGAACATAAGAGTGAAATCATTTACGTTAGGCACGGTGTAATTGTCCATGACGGTACGAGCGTTTAAACGTTTGTAATCACCGCACATTCGGAAAGAATTGTCATGTTTGAGGACGAGGTGAATTGGTGAGGACCAGTTGCTGTCTGATGGTTGCAGGATACCTGCCTCCAAAGGTTCGTTAATTTGCTGCCGGGCCAAGTGCAACCTAATAGGGTTGAGTCGTCTAACGTTGTGCCTAATAGGAGGGCCGGCAGTGGTAAATATCTTGTGTGTCATTCCGCCAGTGACGGAAGGAACCAAGAACTGCGCACCAGACTGACCATTGTCCTGACGCGAAGTTTTTGGACGAGTAGGGTGCGACGAGGCATAGCCGTTAGTGCAAGTGGGAAAGGGCAGCCTGAAAGTCACACGCTTAGTACGTGAGCACGGCCTGCACTTGTTTGGAGAGGGCGGCACCGCGCTCAGCACAGAGCGGGTGGGAACTCACGGCGACTGTCTGCTGTCAACCTTTCACTTGATAACTGGCGCAGGCGAGAGCGGCGTTGGCATGGTGCGTGGTACAGCGATGGCCGCTGAGTCACGTGGCTGGCGCACAAGAGAGGGGGAATGTTTATCAACATGCCGAGTGGCTGTCTGCGCGGTGTTTGAAACACGTGGCACTTAACGAGCGCATCGGGGGTGCTGAATCTACCGGACGGGAATCATCACACGCAGTTAATGTTCTTGGACTAACCTGACGAGTGTCCGAGCTGGTATCGGCCGGAGAAGCTCGATTAGGTGGCTGAACTGTGGACTGTGCAGTTTCAGCAGCGAGGTACGAGCTGCAACGAGCTTGTTGTGTGTGCTATGCGTTGTTTCAGCTCATTGTTTTCCCGGCGGAGTTGTGCCGCCGAGTCGTATTCTGACAGTTGATTAGTGACACAGGTCACAATGTCGCCCGTGAGGGCGGAGCACTATCGTACTAAATCACATGTTGTGAAAGAAACAAAGCGTGGAACATAAGTGCGGGAGCACAGTGTCTGAGTGTCAGTGGGATGGTGTAGCACTGAGCCCTGAACTACGTTCGGAGAGAGTTTGTGATGGGACAAAATATCCATACCGAGAATTGGTTCATCGATGTCGGCAACGTAGAAAGTCCACGGAAAACAGAGAATGAGATAGGTGCACCGTAACTTTGACAGAGTCTGTGGTTTGTAATGTTGATGCGTTGACAGCTTGTAGAAGTGACTTCATCGGTGAAAAGACAGAGGGAGCCATCGATGTAGGTATAATAGACACGTCAGCATCAGTGTTGACTATGAAAACGAGCCATGATGAAATATCAGTCACGTACAAACAACCGCTCGGCAGGGTGGACGAGTCGACGGAGTGCAATGCATGAGGAGGCCTGTGAGGTTCCTCGCAGGACTCGGCGTATTTTAGGTCCTGCGGTCAGCTTTTGGGTGCTGGCAAGGTAACCGGCACTTCTTAGCATGATCACCGAAAACCTTGTGATACCAGCAGTACGGATGAGCCGGATGTGGTGGTGGTGGTGACTGTGGCAGCGGAGGATGCTTGTCCTCATTGATTTGTTCCGGCATATATACCGGCACATATGGTGCGTGTGCGATCCTGGAGTGCTCGGACGGTAAAGAGAGCCAGTGGATGCTGCCAGGCAATGTAGAAGGTGTGGAGTTGGAGAGAGCCCTGCCTCTGCCAGTGGATGGCCGGTAAGTGGGAGAAGTTGTGTCAACTAGCAGTGAGTGGTGAGCTGACTGGCATTGTCGTAGCAGTGAATATAGTTGGTCTGCCATGCGTAGACGAGAGCTGATTGACTCGAAGGCGTGTGGTAGCAGGTGGCTCTGTAGGTCAGTAGGCAGCTTGGCAGACCACACCGCCCACAGCATGACGTCCGGCATGGTATGCTGGTTCACAAGTAGCCGAAGGCAGTGTCGGAGTTGTGATGGGGTTTGGTCCCCCAGGTGTTCCTCGTACAAGATCTTGATTATTAATTCTTGTGGTGAGCAGGCAAAGGGTACTATGATCGTCTTCTTCACGAAATCTTATTTTGATGGAGGTGGTGGCGAGTAGAGTGCTGCAACGCTCAATGTTTGACCGGTCGCGGCTCGCCTGTTGACGGGGGGACCGAGCCGCTCGTGACAGGCCCCACACGACCCGGGTCGGTCACGTACTCACACCATGTCTGTTGTCCGGATTCCGGACACGCGGATAACCGAGCATGACCGGTCACCTCCGACGTCTCACCTCACCTCACCTCGCACGGCTCGCTGCACTGTACTGCACAGATCCAACGCCTCTCTGTCTCTGTCTCTGTCTCTCTCTCTCTCTCTCTCTCTCTCTCTCTCACACACACACACACACACACACACACAATGTATTTATCTCCGTCTCTCTTTTAATACAAAAGTAACGTTTCCAAGAACGGGTACGTGACACAGCTAAATTCATAAAGCATTTGGAAAGTAAAATGATATTTCAATACAATCGCGGATAGAAGACGAGTCTCATTTCCAAACAGAAGACATATTTTTCCTTTCATTAATAGAAAACATTAAATAAGTACTGTCCCTGTAATCTGGAAGACAACAATCTTCATAAAGAAAGCGTACAAAGAACATTACACATTTATAGACGTAACTTGTCATACTTTTCACTTGCTTGCAACAGAAACAAAATTATAGTTATTGTTGATCAGCAGTGAATCACTAACGCGTTCCGGATTTAATTGGCTGCTGCGATTTGTTAGTAACATGCCGGCTTTACTAAAGCATCTATCACATGGTGCGCTTGTTGCTGGGATACCTAAAATACGTCTTGCAACTGCAGCCAGGCCTGGCAGGTCTGTTTCATGTCTGCTCCACCACTTTAGGATGTCATCATCTTGCAAGTCTTGTTGCAACCCTTGTTCACTCAAGTACGAGCAGCCCTTAGCGGCTCGCCATCTTATTTACAACTATTCATGACGTCACCTTTCCGGCTTAGATTTTTTTAAAAATGTGACTTGTAAGTACTGCATCTCTTACCAGTCAGTACAAACTTTAATTTTATTAATGTATTATATACCTAATATGTTTTAGAAAAGTTAGTTTAATTCTGAAGACGACGCTCATAGTAGCGCCGAAACCTGGTCAATTTTGACTTAATATTTGTGACCGAGGGCTTATTTGTTCTAATATGATCAGAATCTTCTCACAAACGAAAGTCAAGATCTCGATTTTTAATCCTTTGTACCTCCTGTTAAATAATACATATCTGTTAGTACACATCAATTACTCTAGTTAACTATAAATCTATCGTGTATCATAATGAAACAGTGCTTATAACTGCAGTAATTACTCACCTGACGGTCAGTGACATTGATTTCAAAGACGAGCAGAGGCCCCTTTTCTTAATGTACCTTACAATGCATTTTGCAGTATTTATTGTTGATGCGATGTTCGGGACAAGATTTAATAAGAAGTTATCTTCATCGAAAGTATGGCTAAGTGCTGAGTTTATATAATGAGCAGCACACGGAATCCTTTCGTGATTTTCCAAAGTCTTTATTACATTGGCAACCTGTTCGGAGACAAAAACAAAACTGTTCAACATGTCCGGCGAAATGCCCCAATCAGCCATCCTCTCTTCAATTTCTTTCATAATATTTACTCCCGTCTTCTTGACGTCTGGGAATTTTGTTGTAAATAAAACTTTGTTCACAAGAGACCAATCTGTGTTAATGTAATGTGTTGTAAGTGTCAAATAGTGCACCTGATTGTGCGAATCAGTCCACATATCAACTGTCGCAGCACACGTTTTATTAATAACTTCCGCAATAACAGAAGGCATTATGCTGTTTCGTATTGCATCAGCTTGTTCTTTGACATGTTTGCTTATTGTAGAGGGAGGGATGTGGCATGACATTTGCCACGTTAACGTCTCCGTAATGCGCACCTAGATGTACTAATTCTTAGCCTAGTTCTCTGGAACCTTCACCGGAAACAGCATTAAAAGGTCTCATATCTTTAGCACACATTGCAACACACTTTGCACTAATACTATTTTTTATTACTGCCGGTATCCCTGAAGGAGCTGTATGTTTGTGAGATTTCTTGCAACTGTGTTTCTTTAAATGAGTGGTTCCCGACTGGAAACACAATAATGTGGAGCAGTTTATGCACGATACGTACCCAGTAGAAGCACTATTTTCGTCTACTACCAACAGGAATGTACCCCATACTTGGCTTTTTAGACCTTCCCGTTTCTTCAATGTGTAAACATTGGTTTCGATCTTACGTCTTACTGCACTGGCTTCCTCATGCTGCATGATTACAGAGCGGGAAACACCACAAATGAGAAGCCCGTACTGGCTGCAGTCTCACGCGGATAATGACACGTGTAATGTGTTTGAAGTTACGTGCTACGTATTCGGCCACGACTTCTATGCCCGGTCACTAGAACTAGTGCGGGCAGCCTATCCAGTTAGGGTGTGCTCGCCCCATCTCGTACTTCGTGCTCGCTTACTCGGTCATGCAGGACTCTAGTGGCGAGAGAAGTAGATCGCAAATTAAGTCCGAATGATCATGGAGGTGCATGATGAGGCACAGGAATTTAGAGTTGTCGTCAGACACGTGATTCAACTCGAACAGATGCTCGACAAGCGCAATCCATGACACTGGGTTGTCCTCATATAAAAGTGGCAGTTTCGGCAGACAACCTGGGGGTAGGGACGAAGGCGGCTTCGGTGTCTCTTGGAAAGGCAGGAGAGGCTATACAGCAGGCCGGTGCGGTAGGTGCGGATGTGTTTCTGGCTGACACGGTCGGTACCATGGGAACGAGTGATTGTGCAGTAGGCGTTGTGGTCCCGTAAACTGGGCCGTAGGCTACGGGCACTGATTTGAATTGACCCACCCTGGAAATAACATGGAAGGATGGGGCAGCAGACAAAGGCAGTGCTGTGGTGGGAGAGGTGAGCGGCTGAGCGGCCAGAACCGGGGCCCCTTGCGAGTGCGGGAGGAGGGGGGGGGGGGGGTTGGTAACTCGTTTGACCAAAGTTTAAGTTCTTCACCAACGTTGAAAACACGCCCCGTGATGTCGGACTATAACTGACTGGTGGAACTTGTGGGAAGTCACATAGGTGTGGTAAGACGCCATTGGAAGGCGAAACACCAAATGATGCACTCAAACCAATGCGGTCAAAAACTTTTGTACATACTAAAATGTTCTTAATTAGTTTGTCAATGAGGCAAAACCAGAACAGGTCGCTATTGATAGTGGCCGGGTGCATTTTGCGATAATGGTGGCGCTGCACATGACATGACAGTAACTGTTGTTGTGGCCCGTTGAGAGTCAAAGTACGTGTGTGAACGTAGATCGCTTTGAGCACTACACGATCGATTGGTAGGTACACAGTTCTGAATATTATTCACTTCACGCTTCACATGTTGGCGAGCGAGGTCGGGCGACACGAAACCCGAGTCCATTGTTTGTGTAAGCGGTGTAGCACTCGACTGGTGAAGAGCGACAAAGTTTGAGGTTAACGTGGCTGGAGATCGTGAATCACTGTGAATTAAAGTAGAACTGGTCGTTGGCGAAGGAGTGAAGAGGTCCGGCGATCGTTGTTAGGTTTTCACATCTTCTAAGTGTTGGGAGAGGCGGCCATGGCGGCGTGCACCTAACCTGTTGATGCTACAACACCCAGCGTGGAAGTCGCGGAAGACGTGCAAACTTCGGAGTCCGAGTGTGGGAACGGGATGCGTATAGAGGTATACTGAACAAACTGTCCCACAAATATCTGCACGCAAGTATACAGGGTGGTCCATTGATCGTGACCGGGCCAAATATCTCACGAAATAAGCGTCAAAAGAAAAAACTACAAGGACGGAAACTTGTCTAGCTTGAAGGGGGAAACCATTGGCCCTATGGTTGGCCCGCTAGATGGCGCTGCTATAGGTCAAACGGATATCAACTGCATTTTTTAAATAGGAACCCCCATTTTTTATTACATATTCGGGCAGTACGTAAAGAAATATGAATGTTTTAGTTGGACCACTTTCTTCGCTTTGTGATAGATGGCACTGTAATAATCACAAACATATGGCTCACAATTTTAGACGAACAGTTGGCAACAGGTAGGTTTTTAAAGCAAAATACAGAACGTATGTATGTTTGAACATTTTATTCCGGTTGTTCCAATGTGATACATGTATCTTTGTGAACTTATCATTTCCGAGAACGCATGCTGTTACAGCGTGATAACATGTAAATACCGCCACGTGGGATTAGCCGAGCGGACTAAGGCGCTGCAGTCATGGACTGTGCGGCTGGTCCCGGCGGAGGGCATGGCATGGGTGTGTGTGTTTGTCCTTAGGATAATTTAGGTTAAGTAGTGTGTAAGCTTTGGGACTGATGAACTTAGCAGTTGAGTCCCATAAGATTTCACACCCATTTGAACATTTTTTTGTAAATACCACATTAATGCAATAAATGCTCAAAATGATGTCCATCAACCTCAATGCATTTGGCAATACGTGTAACGACATTCCTCTCAATAGCGAAACGTTCGCCTTCCGTAATGGTTGCACATGCATTGACAATGCGCTGATGCATGTTGTCAGGCGTTGTCGGTGGATCACGATAGCAAATATCCTTCAACTTTCCCCACAGAAAGAAATCCGGGGACGTCAAATCCGGTGAACGTGCAGGCCATGGTATGGTGCTTCGACGACCAATCCACCTGTCATGAAATATGCTATTCAGTACCGCTTCAACCGCACGCGAGCTATGTGCCGGACATGCACCATGTTGGAAGTACATCGCCATTCTGTCATGCAGTGAAACATCTTGTAGTAACATCGGTAGAACATTACGTAGGAAATCAGCATACATTGCACCATTTAGATTGCCATCGATAAAATGGGGGCCAATTGTCCTTCCTCCCATACTGCCGCACAATACATTAACCCGCCAAGGTCGCTGATGTTCCACTTGTCGCAGCCATCGTGGATTTTCCGTTGCCCAATAGTGCATATTATGCTGTTTTACGTTACCACTGTTACTGAATGACGCTTCGTCACTAAATAGAACGCGTGCAAAATATCTGTCATCGTCCCGTAATTTCTCTTGTGCCCAGTGGCAGAACTGTACACTATGTTCAAAGTCGTCGCCATGCAAATCCTGGTGCACGGAAATATGGTACGGGTGCAATCGATGTTGATGTAGCATTCTCAACACCGACGTTTTTGAGATTACCGACTCTCGCGCAATTTGTCTGCTACTGATGTGCGGATTAGCCGCGACAGCAGCTAAAACACCTACGGGGGAGTCATCGCTTGTTGCAGATCGTGTTTGACATTTCACATGTGGCTCAACACTTCCTGTTTCCTTAAATAACGTAACTATCCGGCGAACGGTCCGGACACTTGGATGATGTCGTCCAGGATATCGAGCAGCCTACATAACACACGCCCGTTGGGCATTTTGATCGCAATAGCCATACATCAACACGATATCGACTTTTTCCGCAATTGGTAAACGGTCCATTTTAACACGGGTAATGTATCACGAAGCAAATACCGTCCGCACTGGCGGAATGTTACGTGATACCACGTACTTACACGTTTGTGGCTATTACCGCGCCATCTATCACAAAGCGAAAAAAGTGGTCCAACTAAAACATTCATATTTCTTTACGTACTACACGAATATGTAATAAAAATAGGGGTTCCTATTTAAAAAAAAACGCTGTTGATACCCGTTTGACCTATGGCAGCGCCATCTAGCTGGCCAACCATAGCGCCATCTGTTTTCCCCCTTCAAGCTAGACGAGTTTCGTTCTTTGTAGTTTCTTCGTTTGATGCTTATGTAGAGAGATATTTGGCCCGGTCATTATCAATGGACCACCCAGTATATTGCAGGACATCAAGCTTAAAATTGGCCATAAGCTTGATGTCCTGCAATGTATGTTAACGACATAAACTCTTGAAAATGGCATAAAAGGCCGAAATCTGTGTCGCAATTAAATAAACAACAATACAGTGAAATGTCGGTGTGTTTATTTAAAAATCATTGTATGACTGCTGTTGAGCAACATCCAAAAGTATTTAACAACAAATCATTCATAGTATACAACAAAAATGGAAAGTAATTGATACGCTGTCTGTGTCTTCATAAGAAGGTGGTTTGAAAAGTTCTCGGACTCGGAATCACCATGAGTTGTTCACGTGATATTCATTGGACTGTTGCCTGTAAACGTCTGCCACGTCAGTGCTCTTGGAAGAGAGCTGTGGCGGTGACGTGGTTCTGTTGTTCGCGCGTAGTGATTTGCGAAGATGGAAAAACATCGAGATTCGAGCAGTGATTAAGTACTTCGTAAAGAAACGTATGAAAGCAAAGTAAATTCATGCCGTTTTCCAAAATACACTGGGGGACTCTGCTCCTTCATATTCAGCTGTTTCCAAGGGGACAAATGAATTTAAATTTGGTCGGGGGAGCTTAGATGATGATCCGCACAGTGGTCGGCCAAGATGTGTCACTGCTCCATAAATCATTGCAAAAGTGCACAAATGTTCATGGATGATCGCCGAATGAAAGTGTGTGAAATTGCTCACACTTGCCAGATGTCATCTGAAAGGGCATATCACATTTTAATTGAAGAATTAGAAATGAAAAAATTATCAGGAAGATGAGTGCCGCGACTCAAGATGGTGGATAAAAAATGCATGAGAATTGACATATCGGAACAATGTTTGGCCCATTTTAGGAGAAACGAACAAGTTTTTTTTGCGCCGGTTTGTGACCACACATGAAGCTTGGGTGCACTACTATACCCCACAGACAAAACAGTAGTCAAAGCAGTGGAAACATGCTGATTCCCTACCACCAAAGAAAGCAAAGACAATTCCTTCGGCGGGAAAGGTCATGGCATCAATGTTCTGGGATGCGAAGGGGATCCTGTTTGAAGATTATCTCGCCACTGGGCAAACAATTACTGGAGAATACTATGCTAACCTCCTGGACAAATTGCAAGAAAAGATAAGCGAAAAAAGGCCACGTTAAGCAAGGAAGAAAGTCATCTTCGATCAAGACAATGCGCGCCGGACACATATGTCGTCGCCATGGCAAAATTACACAAACTAAGCTATGAATTGTTGCCACACCCACCTTATTCACCTGATAAGGCTCTGTCAGACTTACATCTATTCCAAAAAATGAAAATTTTTCTTGGTAGACGCAGATTCACTTAGAAAACGAAGAATTGATAGCCGGAGTTGACAACTATTTTGCAGGCCTGGAGGAAACTCATTTTCGAGATGGGATCAAGGCCCTGGAACATCGTTGGTCCAAGTGCATTAATCTACAAGGAGACTACATTGAAAAATAAAAAAAGTTTCAGTGATGTACTTACTTTTTTTCTATTCCGTTTCGAGAACTTTTCAAACCATCCTCGTAATACTCCTTTTTCTGCTTGCAGACATCGAAAACGGAATAAATAACACGAAAAACAGTGTTTTTAGATTTCAGTTGTGTGTGTCATAAGAAATTTATGGAGGCAACATTCAATAAAGCAAGTAGTAGTAGTAGTAGTAGTAGTAGTAGTAGTAGTAGTGTCTGAGGAAAACATCAATTGCATTATACAAGCCTTCAATTGTTCTCCCAGAAAGTCTACCTCTACTGTTGAGAGGCACTTAAAAAGCTACCACATTCAACAGTGCATAAAGCCTACATCAAAATTTGTGACTGAACTCATAAAGAGGAGTTATTGCAGACACTGAAGCCAAATCATAAACCACAAAGAAAGAGAGTCTGTAGTTAAAGGCTGTAACAAGTATTTGCAAATGAAACAATCCTCAACTGAATGTGTCTCAGAGATGAGGTAACCTCTGAACTTTCAGGGAAACTAAACACAAATGAGAAAATCTGGTTATTAGAAAACTCACATGTTGACTAGTGAACTTCAGGGGAAAAAGAAGATGAATGTAAAGTGTAATGATATGTGTAACAAAGATCTTTGGTCGGACTTCAATAACTGCAAATGAGAATGAAGTCTTTCTTGATGGCACTGATGTATAGAACATTCTTGGACTTCTTGTCATGTCATTTCAGGGTAAAACCTCAAGTTTTTGATGATTACCTCTATTATCGCCTTCAGGAGCAACTGACTGACAAGGGAAATGCCATGGTTATTCTTAATACTGCTGAATATCACAGCAAAAAGGCATTGTTATGGGAAGACAGCATGTACAAATGCCTAAAATGGAACTCAACTCTGTCACACAGCAGAAAAATGGTGGAGCTCTGAAGAATTATGGTCTACCAGAAGATGCCTTCAAAAATCTTAGAGCAAGAGCTTCTAGACCTCCCGTGCTGTATGGATTACATAAAATCCACAAGGAAGGTATTCCACTGTAGCAAGCTGTTAGCACTATTGGTTCTCCTACCTACAGACTGACCATATATTTAAGTAAGTTGATGATTCCAATAGATGGCCGCTGTGAATGTCACATCAAAAATGCTCAGATGTTCATTGAGAAAATTAACAGATTAGAGATGGCCCAAACAATGTTTTAGTCAGTGTGGATGTGGTGGTCTCACTATGTACAAAAGTTCCTGTGCAGGTCACACTGAAACTGTTGGCAGAGCATTATCCTCCTGAAACGATGAAGTTGTTCTGACATGTTATGACGACCACCTATTTACTGAATGGCGATAAATTTTATGAAATGATGGATGGAATAGCTACAGGTTCTCTACTGCCTCCAGCAGTTGCCAACTTTTTCGTGGAACATTTTGAGGGACATACATTAAATTTGGCTCCCCTTCATCCATCTTCACTTTATCATTATGCTCACAACACATTTATAGTCTGGCCACAGGGTGTAAAAGCTCTTGAGCATATCCTTAAAAATATGAACAGTATGCACTCAAACATCCAGTTCACTGTCCAGACCGAGAAAGAAGGAAGGTGCTACTTTTAGATGTGTCGGTACAATGAAAGTCTGATGGATGCCTCAGCCACTCAGCGTACCGCAATCTGATGCACAATGATTTATATCTTAGTGCCCGGAGTTTTCATCATCCAGTCCAGGAGAGAGCAGTTTTTAAATGGTACACATAGCAAAACCCCTTTTTGACTAGAACCACTTAGATTCTGAAACTAAACATCTGAAGTACATCTTCCGAAAGAACAGCTATGGATCAGTGTTCTCCAATAAAGGAAACGTGAAAATGCTGAGCATTCACATGATGAGCTACTGAATATGTTCCTTCCTTTCTGCAGCTCTACATCCAGAAAAATAGGAAGAGTCCTGGGAAGACAAGGTGTAAGACATATTTTCTGACCTCTTTAAGCAGAAAAAGGAGATGCTAAGACCTACTGAGGATAGTCTCAGTCTCAGGATCCCTGGGATTTATAACATTCCTTGCGAGTGCAGTAGGAATTACATCAGTTAGTTCTGCACCATTTTCAGTCATTGTGCAGAATATTAGTGGCATATTAAAAATCAAGAACTGGAGAAATCTGCAGTTGCTGAGTGCAACCACACAAAAAATGTGAAATACTATTCGACAAAACAAAAATTTTGTGTCAGGCTCCTACATACTGAGATTCTATAATTAAAGTGGCTGTAGGAATAAGAATTATGAAGGAACTTCAACTGTGACAGCAGATATTGTGACAGGAACTTCAACTGTGACAGCAGATATGATCTTAGATGGTATGGAAGAGAGCTCTCAATGCAGAGAAGAGGCAGAGATATTCGTTGCAATGTTTATGTTACTACAGGTGTGGTGGTGCCACCAGCACAGACACTAATACAACCCGTGGCAGCATTATGTAATTACTGACCAATCAGACGCTGATATATAAGCCCACCACAGAAGCAGTTTTGACTGTCAGTTGCTCCCGACAAAGGTGTTGGAGGTACATCAAAAGCTTAAGGTTTTACTCTGACTGATGCAGCAGGAAGTCCGAGAATGTTTTATACAATAACTACAAATGTTGTACACCCTAACTACATGACTTTCAACCAACCACCGTTTTCCAGCAAAATGGTGCACCACCACACTGGGGACCACGTATTCAAGAGTTCCAAACTGAAACATTTGCATACCGGTTGGTTTGAAAAGGGTGGCTCAATTCCCTAGCCACCTCAATCAGCAGATATCATTTCCCTCAACTTCTTTTTATGGGGGCAATGTCAAAAATATTATGCTTCAAACAGAAATACAGGACGTCACTGACCTCTCTTTATGCCCTTTGAACAGCTAATTGAGACATGGCAGTGATAGGTTCATTCACTGATCACATACGTTGCTGATGTACTTGTTTCCTGAATCATAAGAACTGAGTACCAAAAGAAAGAGGTTGGAAACAAAAGGTGTATGGATGTGGTCATTTATTTTAAGTGTTTGTACCAAACACTTAGGTAAAAACTGCACAGTGATGAAGAGTTATGGATCGCGAGATATTTCAGTTTTAATTAAGTACTGAAATCATAATCCGTGGTAGCGCACAGAGGCCGGTGGCATCCATTGATGTGAGATGGCGCAACAAAGTGCCCAAGTATACCAAGTCATCATGATGGGGTTTATAGTGCATCATCTGAGAGTTTTCTGGATGCCATCATAAAAATTTGAATACTGAAAAGTCAGATGAAATTTACAAGGGCAGACACCCCTTGGTAATAAGAAAAGCTAGTGGAAGATTCCAAGGCAGGAGCAATCAGGGAAAGAAAAATAGTCCATCCAGAAACGACATTTTATGAGAGTAAGAATGAAGGGAGAATCATTTCAGTGTGTTCCAGAAGAGGAATTTGTTAGGGCAGAATTGTCTTGTCAATTGTAAACAGTTTCAGTTGTGCAACCTCCTTTAATTCTGATGAGAGCTATCATGAACTTTGCATAAATGTTGTAACATGTGTACACCAACTTAATTGGAGGACATAAAGCCTCAATAACCTGTTTGATTTTGCCAGATTAGTCTTTTTTTTCTTTTGTGATGTACTGACCCCTTGCGTAATGTTGTATTCAAGCAAAGTTCCATCAGGTTTCACATATGGGAACACAGCGTAACAATAATGGCATCACAAGCAAGGGCAGGTAGGTTAACAGGTGGAGTAAGTGTGGCTAGAATTCAGGTAGGTACACAGCATCCAAAGGTATGTCTGTGTTGCAACTAAGTCACAAATTCCTTTTATCCTCCATTTACTGTGCCAGGCAGGTTGTTCTATATTAAGTTGTGGACATGAGTTTTGGCCTACTCTCTCTCTTGGTCTAAACCGATGTATGCTGGAATAATTTATCTGCGAAGTTACGTATGACAGGTTTTTATTCTAATTAGTATCCAGTTGCTAAATCATTTCATAACCGAGGGGAAGTAAACCATGTTCCCTAATCATGCCTATATAGAACTGTCTTAATCTGAGCAAAAAAGTTGTGTGTGTTATTTTGTAATAATTTTCATTAATCTGTCTTTTGTTTGCCTCTGCATTTTGAATTTGCAAAGAGGATTTATGTACACCCTGCATTTTACAATTCAGTAAGATTATATTAGAACACATGTGATTCTTTCTGCCAAGTCACTGAAATGTAAATTCAGAACTTACATATGTCTAGGACAGTTTTCTGTTTATAGTAAGGTGGTCAATTGTATCTTTGTGCCAGGAAAGTTTCAAGATATGGCAGCCCTTTTGGTGCTCCTCTTTCTTTGCAGAGTCTTTAAAGGTATGATGCCTCTCAACGTATTATCGAATACTAAAACATTGTTATTCCATGGTCTGTAAAAATTTTATTACTTGACGGAACCTGGAATGATATAAAAAGCAAATAACTTGTGAGAAAAAATGCTGCCAAATCTGCAACTAATCCTTCTGAAATTTCATTCTGGACAAAACAGAAGCTGGAGAAAAAAATGTACTTCTCTCAGAAGCCACACACTGCTCCAGCAACGAGTATCTAAACGAAATAAATAAATTTATTGCCATAAACCTACTTCTTAGCATCTATTCAGGAAATCTGAGAGGAAAAACTCAATGCATATATGAACTGTAATGTGATAATGAAAAGGAGGACACAACAGGTGGAAAAATGTTTTATAGGACATTCTCGTTTACAGATATCTGTGGGTCTGGTTATTTGTGGAAAGATGTCCATGACATAAATTTCACAAAACTAACATTAGTGCTCTCCAAAGATGCCACATTGTCGAGTATTATAGCCAGTGACCTGGATTTATGAGATAAAATTATGTAGTACATAACAAAATTCCGCAAGATGACAAATGTCTCTTGAATCACAACAATGTTTCATTTTTATGAGCACCACATAATTATGGGAAAGAGTATGGAAGCATCAAAGTATCAAGTAGAAACATACTGCTTCCTATAAACATTTTATTGCAATTCAGGTGTAATGAAGAAGTGCAGGTAAAAATGAACACAAAAACTTTTTGTTTAATGAAAAGTTTATATCTATTTTTGATTTCATAATACAATTTCAATAAACTGGCAGGTTTAACCTGATATTGGTCATTTTTTACAACAGATCAATGGACTGTGTGATCTGCTCTAGAGACATTATATAAAAATTAATAAACTGCACAGCAGTTTAACAAAAAGAGAAGACATCAGAACTGTCAAAAGTCTAATGAATTCTGTAGATCTTCTATTGGGCATCTTTCTTACACTGCATGTCACAAAAATGAGATAACCAATTGGTGTGTAGAGAAAAATACAAGTCCAATGCCCATGTCCACCTCCTCCCAACAAGAAAATATAATGGAAGTTTTTCACTGAGTTTGAACAATTCTTTTATCTTTCGGTTGGCTTTCAGAAGAAAAATACCATATACATTCTCCCTCTGAGCTACACGTATACTATATATGCATATACTCACATTTTTGAGAAATTTGCTTCCAAAAAGAAGAAAATGATTATTAATATATATATATTTATGGTTAAAACATCAACAATAAAATAACAAAACATTTCTTTTGTACCAAGTACACAGTATTAAAAACATTACAAATAATATGCACTCATACCACAGTCAATTAATAACAATAAATAATAAGATACAATTTGCTGCCACCATTAATTTTGTGTAAGCTATCTGTTAAATAAACTCCAAAGAAAACAACATTTTTGGAATGGTTTAACAATTCCTGTAACACTATTCTGAAGAATCATTTCCAAAAACAGCTAAAAACTGTGTAGTAATTAATACAGGGTTACTGCACACAACTATGAATCAGTCTTTAAGCACTGCACTTAGCAAGATACGAAATGCTCTTTAAATCCTGCACTTAAACAGTAAAAATTCGATTTAAGTTACAATTATTAGATTCTAAGGTACATTGACTGAATCAAATCACATACGGGTTTGTAATATGGGAAATTACACAATAACCAATACCATCTCTTCTTGTATACATTAGCTTTTCGCCTCAGAGTACAGCAGAAAATTTTAAGTTGTTTATAAATTAATAACAAAGTGTACGATATGGATAATTTACACAGAAAATTATAATACAAAAGACAAATACAAACATCGGAATCTTTAAAATAATTAATCATTATTCAATAGCTACCAAGTCATCAAAATGATTACAGAAACATTCTGCAACTAAATGCTGCACCGAAAGTACTAACTTTGTCTCTCATAGCCCCACATGCACCAACACCCTTCCGTATGTGCACACTGCACTAACAGGTTCACACACACACACACACACACACACACACACACACACACACACACACACAGATAGAGAGAGAGAGAGAGAGAGAGAGAGAGAGAGAGAGAGAGAGAGAGAGAGAGAGAGAGAGATGGACAATTTTTTGTAGAGTGTCTATCCTATAAGGGGACGGACTGTACTGTTCCGCATGGCTCGGACATATACAGCACATATTGACTGGCTCTTTGAAAGATGGACTATCGGAACAGAACAGATGGGTAGATAAAGGTCAAAACTCCAAAGACCTTCACAACAATTGTCAAATTTGGCTGCCTCTGCACTATCCTTGTCCTTTTATCATTGTACAACAGCAATTGGATACACATATGTGCACCATATGCATAAAATACATAAAACACAACCATTCAAGTATATTAAAATGGGAGCCCCAGAGTCAAAATAACTGACATCATAAAATACAATTTCTTCACAACAGTAATTGGTACAAATTTCTTGATAAACACTATACAATATCCGAGCAAAACAGCTGCTTCAAGTACGATTCAGGACTAGTTTTTAATCAGCTTTAAGTCAATTCATTAATTTAATCACAAATGTTATGATAAAACTTACAAATTAACCACATAATGTCTAATAATGATAATAAAAACGACAAAAATACACCTTCAAGGTTCCAACGAACCAAGTTTTGCTAAACTATTATGCAAGTAAGAAGTATACAGAAACACTCTACCACATCTCACTACAATGAAACTACATTAAAATGCTCCAACATATCTGCTGATCTTACAGTAAACATTGGACATTGTTACATTTTCTAAAGTATAATTTGACAAAAAATACTGCAACAAAGTAAGTAAAAGCAGTCAGTTTCACTGACCAATATTTTGCCCCCACCCCCTTCTTTTAATGGCATTAGATAGCATTGACTGCATTAGCCATCTCATACTTTATATTGTACGATTAAGTATCTGCACTATTTCCACGGCAACAAATTAACATTTTCTGCCTAAGTATATTCTGTTTTAAAAAGCATTTTTATGATAGCTTTTCTTTATAATTCTGGCACTGCTTTCTAAGTAGTGACAAACTTTTATCTGGATTAAGACAGTAGACACACAAGCATCATATTAAAATCTGTTCAATTTGAAGGAAAAAATATTAATATAGATCATACCAGCATCATATTTCTGTTGCCCCTATGTATGGCATCCAAATTTTAACCATTTGTTTCACTTGTTACATATATATTAAATAGCTGATACTAATTTCTATACTAATCAGTCATTACTGAAACAAATATTATTTCTTGTACAGAACATGTGTTACATTCAGTCCCCCACAAATAGTTAAAGGTTACATTACAAATCCATTGTGAACAGGGAGGGCTGAAGGGGTGAGGGTGTTAATGATATCCCTAAAAAGTCAAAGCATTTGCCCCTGGCACTATAGTTTCACCATAATTTAAAATACAAATGGAATATGGCAACAGACAGAACCTTGCAAATGAGTAGTCCCAAAAAAGGCAATATGTGGATGAAGGAAAAAAATCAGTTAAAAATGGATCAGCACTGTGTCGTTATTTATAGCCTCTTATTTGGTCTTGTGCATATTTAATGTATGACATAGAAACAAACAAAATCAGCATAAAATCTGGAGGCTTACTAACACTATTAGTTCTAGAATTTAACATGCCATTGATATTGGTATCATTAGAGACGGTATTACACTTCCACGATCTTTTTAAATTCCTATTTGTTTTAGGATAGCTGACTGGATAAAACTCACAAAATGGTTTTTAACCAAATAAATGAAAAGTATTGAAAAAGAACAACAAAACTGATAAATTTAGTCATAACTGTAGTAACCATACGTCATCCACGTTGGCCCGTTGTTTTAGTTTATAATTGCAGTAATACAAATACTCCAACGTCTTATAATAATCTGTTATTGATTTTCTCCTGTGTAAAGAGCAACAAGAATGTTATTAATGGCTGCACAAAATATAGTCATCAGTAATTAACATCATATTACTACCACCAAGAAAGGAATGAATGAGACACATAAAAAAAATTGAAAAATAATAGTCACAGGAACACAGTAATCCATTTTTGAACCATGGGTTTTCTTTATAGGCAATGTACAATTAAAAAGAGGATATATTAGCTATTCAGACATTCTTCCCTATTTTGCTATGTTCTTCCATTTCTAGCACATGCAGAAAAAAATTCTGCAATATATCTTACTATTTTTACGGTTCTGGGGAACTAGCACATTTTACATTGTTACCAAAGTACTGACACAATAAAACAAATAAAAAGGTAAGACAGCACACAGTATGAGTATTTACAAGGAATGCTCATGTACAATACACTAACAGATTCTATACAAGGATTTCATGATCAACAAATTTATGTATACAACAGCTTCAATATTTACAGCAATTGAATGGAAGGGTACGTTTATTTTGGCATGTTTTAGAAACCACCATTGAAAAGAGAGTCCATAACATATTTTCAAAGAAATAAATTATATGGATGAATCAAACAATGGATGAACAGACAAAATGCAAAGCCACTAGAACATGTGCCAAAGTCAGGTTTGGGGAGGGGGGGGGGGAGATATGAGATAGACAGGTAAAGATTCACTGCAACAGCTAGAAAGAATTTGCCTCATATAAAATTACATTATCTTCAAGTTGCTGCAGTTCAATATTATGCTTTAAGGAAACATTCGGTGTAAAAGTGGTTTGTGCAATAAGTTGAGCTGCTTAGCGGAAGCCATGATTAAGACAACCAGCAAGTAAATACATAAATAACTTCATCCATAAAAACAGGAAATTAAGAGGAATATCCTTATAGTCACGTTTCTTTGAACTATGTACTACCCAAAATCATATCTGCAAGATCCATCCAATGGTGGTTTGCATATATGGGCATTTTAAAACTGCCCACGGTAATTCAACGCAAATTGGTATTCTCAATATGAACTTGATGTCAGTTACACCAACTACCTAGGTTTTGCAGACTCATGGTCATGAAATTAGATTGCACTGATGCCTCATCAAATGTTGTACTCCACACAGAAATTTCACTGATGAGTTTAATTCTTCCTATTTATAATGGAAAACCATTACGCCTGGATTCAGAAGATGGTAAGATGCGTACATGTTGGCTGTCAACTAATTACGAAAACAATTGTTAAATACTTATCAGCTAACTAATATTTAGTACCACAAGAATTCTTGCTGATAACACGTACCACTCTAAAACTGCAATGTTAGCATATGACATGCCTAGTTCACACTATACAGGAAATATGAGGACACTGCCACAGCCAACGTAAAAGCCACATCCATAGCGATGTTTGTAATCTGTACTGAAATGTGTGTAGAGTTCACCACATGGAAGAGCTCCCAGCAAGTGCAAGGACACAGGTAAAAAGGCGTAGACGACCGCCAAAGCCATGTCGGAGGCGGGGCTAGAAATGATCTCGACCACCACTACTTGAGTGTGATCTGCTCCCTGGCTGAGGAAACCTAGGTTTGCTGCCACCTCGGCCCCCACCACCTATGCCTGGAGTTGTATGTGTATGAAGGTGTCTTCGAGCATTTCGCATCTCACGGTCAACCTGAAACATAAATATGTTATACCTTATTGTAGCGTCAGAATAATACATCAATGTTTAGAGGAAATAAAACACAAAAATTTATTATTTTCTCTTATTGACTAAGTATATTGCTTTCCCAGACCACAGTCTAAATTTTTTGAGAAAATGTACTTCCGAGTTTCATTTCAGTTATTACCACCTCAATAGTATTGTGTATCAAAAATTTTGTTAGTATGTGGACTACTGCTGTAAGAAGTAATGACTCTGGTAACAACCAATTCACACATCTTACAAGTTGATAATACATCTACAGTTGTGTTTTTCAAAATGTGTTACTGAAACCGAAGCAGAGGTTAACGAGCTAGGATCAATCAGATAGCAGTCCATGCAAGCAACTGCAATAGGACTGAAAACTTACAAAATACACAACTTGCTGAATGAGTCTCAATGCAAAAACATAATTGGGGTAAAAGTAGCATCAGGTGTACCACAAGAAAATATGACATGCCCCTTACTATTGATGATTTACATGAATGAGTGGCCATAAATGTCAGCAATTGTTCTCACAGACTGTTTTCAGATTATACAACTGTATAGTGGGAGGTCACCTAATTAGAAATTATTGTAAACTGCAAGAAGCCAAGTAAATACTCAATGCTTGGTGCAAAAACTGACATGTGAATGTGATGAAATATGTGTAAATATGTTAAAAGATCTGGTGTAGTTTGCCTGTACAATTGAAAAACAACTACTGAATTTGATAAATACTATAAAATATACAGGAGTACATACCTAGAGCAATTTAACAAGGATGACATCGCAAATATTCTAGTGGGGAAACAGTAGCCAGACAGATTCACTATAAAAACCCGAATGAAATTTGAATCCTCCATGAACGAAATAAACTAGGAAACTCTTCTACCATTTATTATGAATTACTGCAAATCACTCAGACACACTTATCATGGCCTTAAAGGAACACAGAGGACATGTTGAAAGAAAATCCATGCAGTTTCACATATTTTGTCTAGTAAGCAGCAAAGAGAATCACAGAGTACTTTTAAAAAATTCACTGGAATTAGCTCCTAGAATGATGATGTATTTCACATTATGTTTATTCTTTCTTTTCACATGTGAATGTTCCAAGACATATCAGCAAATACATTCTTTCCCACAGCACACATTCTTTTATGATGCTCACTATGATAAAATTAAGGGAAATTCAGGTATGTAGAAGTGTGTATCACCAGTCATTCTTTCCCTCTACCATCTGCAAATGGAATATGTATTGAGGGAGGAGGGAGTGGTGCACGTTCACTGTTACACGCTATGTTGCAGACAGTATTTTAAGCACACGAAGAGCAAATAAAGGTAGCAGCAAATCCTAAAACTAGAATCAAACTAGTAAGGAGATTCTCTGAGTAGCATGGGCAATACTATGTACTAACGCAATTTCTTCTTTTGTAGGCAACAATGAACAGTGACATATATTGATGATTTTTATATATTCATGAAATGGTCAGCTTCAGGGGTGATCTACAATGAGTGGTAACTGATGAAATCTTCACAAGTCAAGATCATTAAAAAAGCATTTTATTGGATGACTAGTTTCGACAGTGCTATGCTGTCATCATTGAATCTTATGCTTTTGTATTTTTACAACATATTATCCATACTGAAGTAATTTCTTGTTAAAGAAGTTTAGAAAGAAACAAAGTCACATTCAATATTTACTCCCAAATGAAACAATGAAATTATTCCATTACAACTTCTTCTAGTTTCTGAAAGCAGCAGTGTTGAAAAATAAAATGCTAAACAGAAAAAGTGTATTTGCGCTGTTGTTATCTAAAGTGTCTTTGGTTCGGAAATCAGTGAACTATACAGTCATAAAAACTTTCATACCTCATTCAGAAAAAACTATAGAAAACATAAATAAAATTTGGATACAGCATCGTACTTTTCAATAGTTATTTGCTTCCACTTGATAAAAGTTGATGTACAGGGTGTCCATAAAGGAATGTTCCACTTTTGATGGTATAATATAACGGTTTAATTTACATTACTTACAATGGATCAGACATCAAATTGCAGAAAAGTAACTTAGATTTTCTTAAAAACATGCACCTTTAGTTACACAGCACACATCCAACCTAAAATCCAAATAGTCCCAAAAGCCACATTGGAAAAAATTGCATGGTGTGAGGTAAAAAATTGCATGGCATGAGGTCAGGTGAATGTGGAATCCATTGTCGTATTGACCATTATGAGAAACTCAGTGGTCAGTAACTTCAACATTGAACAACATCCATATAAAAAGATGACATTGGGGAGGGGCTCCATCATATTGACAAATAAAGTTCTGAGGTTCACATTCTAACTGGGGAAAGAGCCACTCTTGCAACACCCCAGATAAGCCTCATCTATAAGGGAACTAAAAAAAAAAATGTTTAATTTTGGGCAGCCTCTTCAATAATGTACAAGTTCATGAGGAGGTTCGAACATTATGGGTAATTTGCCTTCCCATTTAAATGAAAAGTTGCTTCATCACTGAACACCAATGATCAAGGAAGTCATCTCCCTCCTGCAACACTTCACTTGCAAAGTTATGACATACACCACAGCTGTCTGGTTTTAAAGCATGTACCAACTGTAACTGGTATGGATACATGTGTAAACATGTTCCTAAAACCTTCCTTGCTGTCAACTTTGGCAACTGAAGTTCTTGACTTGCTTTCTGAACAGACTTTCTTAGGATTACAAAGGCAAGCTGCTCTGACAGGTTAAACTTCCTCTTCAGACACTATTGGTCTCCTCATGCTTTTTCCTTTACACACACATCAAAAATGGTTAAAATGGCTCTAAGCAATATGGAACTTAACATCTGAGGTCATCAGTCCCACAGACTTAGAACTACATAAACCTAACTAACCTAAGGACATCACACACTTCCATGCCCAAGGCAGGATTCGAACCTGCAACCATAGCAGCCCAGCCGTGTGGTTTTGGACTGCAGTGCCTAGAACCGCTCGGCCACAGCGGCCGTCTACACACACATCCAGTCGTTTCATACTGACTACACCAACAGCGGATGTTGTTGCCACAAAGGGGATCACAAATAAATTTAATGAAATGCACAATGAACTATAATTACAGAATCACTCTAAGCAAACTGCAGAACAAAAAGCTCCTTGTACTCAGGAGTCACCATTTTGCGTACCTACTGCTGCATGAGGAGAAAAAAAAGCAGTACTTGTGAATGCGCTTATCTAAAACGGTTTGAATTACTCTTGAATAGTGACCTTGAACCAACCCACTACAATGCCTATAGCTGATGACACTATTAAAATTTATAACTGGGAGACTTTTTTATGGTCACCCTATATTTACATATCAAAATACTGATGATTTATCCAAATATGGCATTGCAAATGAACCAAGAATATTTTATCCAAGGGCATTGGTTACCCCAATTAAATTTCTTAATCAATGGCAGAACCGCGTTTATTGTCAAAAACTAATTTTATATCAGAGCTGTGCTCTTGAATACCAAACACACAGCATTAAGGTAGAGAACTGCACTGCTGCCATATTACACATTTCCCTCAAGCCACGTTTGTTTACATAAAAACCAAAATACTTAAAGCAATACAGTATTTACACAATTACTTCCATTATGGTATATTAATTCAGTTTCCTGCTAAAATTTGCTCTCTTAGGTACATGTATACACTATAATGTTAAATGCAGTATATTAATGATTTTCAGAAAAAGAAATGTTTCACTGTTTTTGCGGTGTTATTGTCAGCATCACATTTTCGACAGAACTGTTCAGTACCATCCACTGTTTTATTCAGTTGAATGAGCATCTAAATAGCTGCACACATTTTTCATAATGTTCCGCATTCTGATATAATGTGGACAGGAACTGCAATGCTGATGTCACTGTCAAATTTGTCGTCTACGTTGATGAGAACTTTGGAGCTTTGAATGATCTCATAAACAGGATTCTACAGTCACCACAGCTACCATCACCACTCCTGCTGCTGCCGCCGCCACTGCCGCCGCCGCCGCCGCCGCCGCCGCCGCCGCCGCCGCCGCCGCCGCCACCACCACCACCACCACCACCACCACCACCACCGACTGCATATAGTGACACTGTAGGGCAGTCTAACAAGGCAGAAACTGCTCTGTTTCAATATCTGCTGATTTTTGAGATGCCAATGAATCTGGTACTTCAGCAAATCTTGCAGGGTGAAATCAATTTTCAGTCATCTGTGGGGTCACCAAATTATATGCAAAGGGCAAAATATGTAATCCATATAATAAACTGATAGAGAAATAATCTTTTGATTTGTTTCTGAATAAATATCTTCAAGATCAATTGCTTCAAATAGTGAAAATTCAAGTTTGTGTGTAATGATGTGATCACATCACTGTAGCATGCTTGTATTTAGAGGATGAATATAAACTTCATAGCTTTTAATTTAGTATTTAGGTGTTCCAGGTGAATATTAACAATAATTGTGATTTTGCACTTGTTATAATAATTGTTTATCCTAGCTGAAAATCCATATAGTGAACACAGCAGCCACCATTCATGCTATTTTATGCACTGTCTCTGCAAATGGTATTTTATTACATTTTTGAACCATCATGGTTTTTAAATTATTCCAAGGACAAATAATGATAACTGCCTGATCCCTCTGAATTACATACTATCAGTAATGCAATTCTTTCCTTAGAGAATTTCTCTCCTGAACATGACTGTCACTTAAACCATAATTTCATGAGTAAAATAAGCAATTTCATTGGTGCCGGAGAAATCTTTTGTCTTAGATTTTCAAGTACTAAAGGCATTGTGGACTAGTTAACAGTATGTATGTGAGTTTAAACAGTATTAATAATTTTAAGTTAGCTAGCAGCTTCTGTAGGAGTAAGAAATCTCGTGGAAGCTCCTGTATTCTTGTTGACTCTTCAGTAATTTGTAAAGCAGGAGAAAATTTTAATTATTTAAATGACGAGAGTGTGTTTGAGAAGTGCTCTATAGAGTTAAGCGTTCTGAATACAGCGATTACAGTAATTTATAGAATTACTGGTTGTGCTGTAACAAAAGTGTTCTTAGCTATGGAAAAAGTTGTCATTATAGCAAACTTCAACTTAAATGTATTAATTGAAAGCAGTGACTCAAAAATCAGAAATCTGACAACATTTTAAACTTTTCTGAAGGTATTAGAGAATACAGCAGGTCAGTGATCTGCATTGATAATATTATTATGAATTACCAGTTTGAAAATGAAAATAAGCACTACTTAGGTCTAGGTACTTTGGATCATGCAGCTATGTTAACCGTATTCCCAAAAGAAGATCAATTAAACCCCCCAGAAATGCACATAAAAATGAATTTCAGTAAAAATAAGATGGATTTATTCTGCAGTAAACTAAGTATTGTAAGCTGTTCTGTAGATCATTACAGTTCAAGTGCCATAAACTACGACAAATTCTTAAATTAAATATATATATATATATATATATATATATATATATATATATATATATATATATATATATATATAATAAATATTTTCCTTCTAGATCTTTGCAAAAGAAAGTAACAAGTAAACTAAACCAGATTATACAAGGAATAAAAATGTGTAGTGGCAGAAAAGGAGAACTGCACAATGAGTTAAAATCAAACGGAAATTCTGATCTTGACAATGTTATGAAAAGGTTAGATTGCTACTCACCAAACATAGGAGATGTTGAGTCACAGACAGGCACAACAAACAGTCTGCTATACATGTGAGCTTTTGACCAAGAGGTCTTATTCTAAAACAGAAACATACACAAACAACTCACACACATGACAACTGTCTCTGGCCACTGATGTTGGACTGCAAACAACTGCACCTGATGGGAGAAGCAATCTGGGTGGTGCAGTTAAGGAGGAGGCTGGGGCAGGAAAGGGGAGGGGAGCAGAGGGGAGGGATAATAGGGTAGGAGTGGGGGATGCTGTAATCTTTGTACGTTAGAGGACGTCAGGGACATGGTGGGGTAGGATAGGGCTGCTACTAGGTGCAGTCAGGTGGTTTGAGAAAGAGTGGAGGGTGAAAGGGGAGTGGAAAGAAGGGCAAAAAAAATTGTTGGAATAAAAGACTGTGTAGTGCTGGAGTGGGAGCATGGAAGGGGATAGGTGGATGAAGGAAAAGAATGAAAGAAGGTTGAGACCAGGGGGGATTACATGAACATGGGATATATGGCAGCGAGAGTTCCTAACTGTGCAAACAAGAAAAGCTGCCTTTGGTAGGAAGGATCCAGAGAGCAAACACTGTGAACCAGTCACAGAATTGAGGCTCATCGTGTTCGGCAGCATGTTCAGCAACGGGTGGTCCAGCTGTCTCTGGGCCACAGATTGTCAGTGGCCATTCACATGTACAGACAGCTTTTTGGTTGCCACACCCTCAAATAGAATGCAGCACAGCAGCTGCAGCTTAGTTTGTACATCACATGACTGCTTTCACAGTTAGTACTGCCTCTGATGGGATAGGTGATGCTTGTGACTGGACTGGAGTAACTGATGGTGGGAGAATGTATGGGACTGGTCTTGCATCTAGGTCTATTACAAGTACATGAACCGTGAGACAAGATGCTGGGAGAAGGGCTAGAATAGGGATATCCTGTACATTCAGTGAGCAGCAAAATGCCACTGTCTGAAGAGTGGGTAGGATATTCCTCCCTTCAGAGCACGACAGGATGTATTCCAAACCCTGGCAGGGAATGAGTTTCAGTTTCTCCAGTCCTGGGTGATACTGAATCATGTGGGGAGTGTGAGAGTGGACAGTGGGAATGTAGGACTTGGTAGGTGACTGGAGCGACAAGGCACTGGAGATCTGTTTCTATATACGGTTGGGAGGGTTAATTTAGGTCTGTGAAGGTCTCAGTGAGACTCTTGGTATATTTGGAGTGGGTCTGCTCATGACTACAGATGTGGCAGCAACAGATGGCTTGGCTGTACAAAAAAACTTCTTAATATGGAATGAAAGGCAGCTGTTAAAGTGGAGGAACTGCTGGCAGTTGGTAGATTTGACATAGATGGACGTACTGAGGCAGCCATCTTTGAGGTAGAGGTCAACATAGAGGAAGGTAGCTTGTTGGGTTGAGGAGGGCCAGATGAAACAAATGGGGGAGAGGTTATTCAGATTCTGGAGGAATGTAGGTAGGGTGTTGGCCCACATCACAAAAATATCAATCAATCTGAACCAGATGAGGGGTTTGGGATTCTGGGTGTTTGGGAAAGATTCCTCTTGATAGACTATGAATAGGATGACAAAGGATGGTGCTATGTGGGTGCCTATTTTGTACCATGGATTTGTATGTAGGTAACTCCTTCAAAGATGAAGTAATTGTGGGTGATGGTGGCCATGGTGACTAGGAAGGAGATTGTTGGTTTGCAATCAGTCAGGCACTGGGAAAGTTAGTGTTCAATAGTGACAAGGCCATGGGTATTAGGGATGTTAGTGCAGAAGGAGGTGGTCTCATCCTTTCCGAAGGCCTTAACTTTCACCCCACTTCCAAAGTTAATCATGTTCGACTTGTTAAAGATCTTCTCTCCTTCTACATTTTCCTACAGTGGGAACACTTTTTTGCCAATAACCCTAACAATCAGACTCAACCCTGCTATCCCCCCCCCCCCCTCCCCAACCCAGACTTGTCCCTACTCCCACCACCAAGATTGCTTCTCCCATCAGGTGAGGTTGCTTGCTGTCCGGCCTCAATGCCCAGAGACAGTGGGCATGTGTGTGTGTGTGTGTGTGTGTGTGTGTGTGTGTGTGTGTGTGTGTGTGTGTGTGTGTGTGCGCGCGCGCACACACACTTGTGTTTTATATTTTGGAAGAAGGCGCCTCTTCACCGAAATCTCAGATGTACAGCACTCTTTCTGTTGCACCTGTCTGCTGTTCACCGCATGGAGGAGACCCTGAGTTGCAATCTATCATTTTCACAATACTGTCGTTACTCCATCCTGGTTTTTCTGTTGTTAGAAATGCTGATTTTGTTATACTAGTACTATAAAGCTGTATTCAGAAAAGTTGAAGTGGCAGGAAAAAAAAAAAAGGCAAATAGTGTATTCATCCTGAAACACAGAAATAAGACAAAAGTAGTGTGACCTGTTCAGTCAAGATTAGGAGCTGCAGTCAAAAGTCAAGAGATTTTGAGAATTAGATTTGAAAATGATACTACAGTAAATCCACCTCAGATGTCAAATTGTGTCAATGAATTCTTCTTAAAATTAATGAGACCAATATAAAAATGGCAGCCTATTAAGATCAGGCAAATTTCTTAAGCTTTGAAAACATCCAGAACATATCTTTTAAACTACTGGAAAAAAAAATCACCCAACAGAATGTGGAAAATAAAATATAATTTTTAAAAAACTTAGCCTCATCTGGATGGGTTCAAATACCCACATCTGTAATCAAGAGTGTCTATAATACCACTTCACAACCAGAGTCGGTTATTGTAAATCAGTCTTTTGAGACAGGTTGTTTTCCAAATGTATTGAACTATGCCGAGATAAAACCTTTTTTCAAAAAGGTTTCAACAGAGGATATGAGGAATTATTTTTTAACCACAAAATTGCATTTCAACAGGGATGCAAATGCTATCAATGAGTTTATTAAAAAATATACTTCACTTTAGATAAGGATAAAAAAGTCAAAGGAATATTCTATGATCTAATTAAAGCTTGAACTACTCCTTAATTCTCTACTAATTACAGATATGTGGAATTAGGGGCACTGCTTTACAATGGTTCAAGTCTTACATAACACATAGGAAATAAAGAAAAATTGTAACTTCAGTTTCAAACAGTAACACCCCAAATTGGAAAACAATTTTCCAAGGAGTTCCACAAGGGTTGAAAGTGGGTCCCTATTTGTTCCTTTTCTGTGTAAATAACATACCAATGCTATTGATGTCCATTCAAGTTTATTTGCTGATGACACATCAGTTCTAACTAAAAATGTGATTCCTGAAAGAGTGTCAAAAATACTTTTAAAAAAGGACTTGAATCTTGGTTCCATCAAAATGGACTGAAACTCAATGTTACTACTATCAAAATTATGCTAAATGGTTAGCTTGGAATGAAATAAAGGTAACTTTCAATAATCAGGATTCACAAGAAGAAAACCATGTAGAGTTCTACCATTGCCACTTTGAGGCATTTATTCATCAAATCTTTTGGGGAAATTTAGCAAATTTCACAAGACTCCTCGCATTACAAAAGAAAATCATTACAAACGTGTGTTGCCAAAAATTGGATATACTGCCGATGCTATTAAAAAATTAAAATACTATCTATTCCTTTCCTTTGCACAAAGAAGGTAGTGTTGTTCTTATATAAAAATCAGTATACACATCACTCTTTCCATTTTGACTGCAACTACAGCACTCACAGCAGACAGAATTCTAAACTCTCAACACACTCTATGCCCAAACACAAGAATATATAGTGCTAGAAAATTACAATGAAGTGACAAGCAGTAACATAATATGACTTCGTAGGCTTTCTGGACATTATAAGTCTTTGAAGTCTCTTTGGGTTTACTGCCGGATCCTAAAATCAATATTTTGGTGATCAAACTGTTTGCCACCTTCAGGAGAATGCTGTTTCTGCTGCTAAGTCCTGCTGAGAACTGATCAGTTCTCAGTGGGACTCAGCAGCAGAAACAGAATTCTCCCGAAGACGGCAAACAGTTGGATCACCGAAATACTGAATCTAGTTGATTTTAGGATTCAGCAGCAAACCCAAAGATACTTTCAAGGCAGTAATATATTTGACACTGAGCTTGGTTCACTGAAAGTATTACTCTTTACTCTTCTGGTGGAAAATTGTTATTATTCTAGTGAAGAATTCACTGAAGACAGTTTATCAGTTTTAGCAAGATAATTATACATTTTATTTTTTTGTATACTGGAAACCGTAGTATGTATCTCAGCAGCATTATTTCACAAATGCATATAAAATACATCAAATTAAGTGATCTGAAAATCGTATGTTATGAGACGAATAAATCACATCTCACACTGGAACCAACCAGTAGTCACAATTGTTAATATTTTGTTGTCTTTACAGCAAATATTTCATAATACTGTACTGTTTCTTTTCCTACAAAGTTCCAACTAATCTGGATTTTCAGAAAATTTTGTATCCATTTGTTTTGCTGTTTCATTTACAACTTACAAGCAATAAAGATCCTGAGCATTCTGAGACATACTAGTGCATTTCTGAACAAAACAAGTAAAGCAGCCTCTACATCTTTGCATTTACCCATTCCCTCTGACTCGAACACACTACACTCAAACACTGAAATAATCTGATCACTATTTTTCCATTAACTGCCTTAAGCAGCTCCATTTACATTTTAAGAGAAATAGCAGTTTATTCTCATCTCGGTTTCTCTGCCATCACTTGTAAAAAATGAATTTATTGTACATGTACTTAAAACAAAAACATGAAAGAATTGTGACTCACAATTCACTGATTTCGACACACAATATGCAAATTCTGAAACACCTAACAACAAGAGGCAACACAGCAACAATAAGAACCATCATTTACATTGTTTGGTATAGTGAGAAGGGGGGCAAAGAAAAAACATAACTGGGTGATGACATGACTGCAGAAAGTATATTTGTTCATACAAGAATCAAAGTCTCTGTGTTTCAAAGAATTATGTGTATCATAGTAAAAGAAAAAAGTATGAAATGACATGATTTCGTTTCAACTGGAGTATTATTTTGTGTCAACCAGTTTTTCATATTAAACATTTTTCACTATTTACATGAAAAACATAGCAACAATGTGCTCTGAAATCATTACAAAACTGGTGCAGGAAAGAGGACCTAAAAGTTTGTCCCATGAAAACTGTTGTTCATGAGGAAGTGTATCTAGGACACAAACTGGAATCTTAAGCTTTTCAACAAAATTCCACCAGTGAAGTAGCTAGGGATAACCCTGGATGCAAAACTACCATGGGCCCCTCATATAAAGAATATAAGTTCCAAGGCAAAAGGTATCCTTATGTGCAGTAGAAAGACGTGTGGTAAAAACTGAGTTATATGCGGGGCTGTACCAAGTGTGTGGTGAGATTGGCCACTGCCAAGGGTGCAAGCACAGAAGGGACACACAAACTGACCAGAAAGAAAACAAAAAAGAAAGATGGTTTAAGAACTAACTGGGAGTACAATGAGAATTCTTCTACACCTTGTGTTCCTGTCTTTCTACCCATGAGAAGGAAGCATTTCTCTGCAAGTGGAAACGCGAACTGTTCTCACAGTGTCATTTTGTCCGAGAAGCATCACAAAAAAAAATTACTGTTATCAAATAGATGACTATCAATAATGTAGTTTATGTGACAACAGCTGCTGCTTACACAGCTCGATCATGTTCAACAATGGAATTCTTGCTACAACTTAGCTAGAATATTGTAGGATCTCAAAGGTCAGTGAGCATCTGCTGAAGCAAACACACTATTTGACTGAAAGCTTCCACTTTTTGCTGATTTTTGTCAAATGATAGCAGTGATGTTATTACAGCCGGATTGCTTCAAAGCACTTGATACACAAATAACTGAAATGGAAAGCAGATTTCACATATTATAAAATTCTCACGAGCTTCCAGCTGTGTGAAGGGTTAAAATCCACGAGCTTTTGACCTTGTCCTCAGCCGATGTCGAGTGGTGACCAGTATTGACGTATCGATTTTTTGCCCCCCCCCCCCTCCCCCCCTCTGCTGCTACTGTCCTTATATAGTGGTGCTGCCTTCTGTGGCATCACTGTTGCTTGCTCCTGCTCCAATACCACATAAGGTAATGTTTCCTTGTGCACCCACTGCACCTGCTTCAGCTCTCCGATGGTTGGATCCCATGCCATGTGTAACCGTAGGTCACCATCTTTATTGAGGAAGTCATCACGAACTTTTATCTCAGTCGCTTCTTTAATTATGCTATCCCATAAACTACTAGTCTGTGTAATAACTGATGTCACTGCAAATGCAATACAATATCACTGGTTTCTCAGGATACTGAAAGCAAAAGCATCTCTCATGTACTGCTGTTCAGGAGCCCGCACGAAACTGTCCACATCCACATGATATTTTATATACTCCTGGCCTTCTGAGGCCTACATCATCTTTCACATGCCTCATGAGTTGTCAATTTTTTTTTAGAGCCCTGAAGAAAAAACAGATTTTATCTCTCTTTAGGAGTTGGCTAAACTTTCCTGTTACTGAGCCACAAAATGCTAAGAAGCTTCTTCAAGTCCTCCTTGGGGTCCTTCTGCTTCTGTGTTTTTGGAAAGATGGCTTGCGACATCTGGTGGTTGATGTAGCTGTTTTCCTTAAATACTTTCTGTAAGTGGCCCAGTTCCTCCAGCAGGTCTTCAGCACGTAAGATGGCTTCCGCTCGATGCACCAAGGTCCTCAGAACAGACTGTTTCTGTGACAAATGGTGGTAACTGTTAGTGTGCCGATATTAGTGGGTGGGTTTCCAGAAGAAACTGTAGCTGAAACATCAATTTGCTTTATGCCAGATGAGGACACCAAGAAAAGCAAGGCAGCACCAGTCTCTACCTCCATCATGAACTTGATGTTTTGGGTATTGTTGATGTGGTCCAAGAATTCTCCGAGCTATTCATGACCATGAGACCAGACAGCAAATGTGCCATTGACATAATGATAAATCAACTAGGCTTTGGAGGAGTCGTGTCCAAGGTAATGTCCTCAAAGTGCTCCATAAATGGGTTGACTATAACTGGAGCTAATGAGCTCCCCATCACAATGCCATCTGTATGATTAAAATATTCTCTATCATACAAAAAATATGACGACGTCCGAATGTGCCTGAATAAATCCACAAAAGTGCCATCAAAAAAGTGGGAAAGCAGATCTATGGAATCATAGTTGGGTATGTGCTTGAATAAATAGCATCACATCAAAGCTGACCTTAATATCTCCTTCTCGAAGATGCAGGAATTAATGCAGCTGATGAAGTCAGTCATATTCTTGACATGATGCACACAATGATCAATGTGGAGATCAAGGAGGCTGGCCAGATATTTTGTGAGTCTGTTAAGTCAGCGATCCAATGCTGCTCACAATAAGACATAGAGCTTTGTTCTTCTCGTGAACCATTGGAAGGCCACAGAATGCAGGTGGTTGACATATCCAAGAGAGATTTTTAATAACATTCTCTTCCAGTTAAGAACACTTGAGAAGCTCCAACATCTTCCTCATTATTCTAGATGTTGCATCCCACGAAAAGTTTTGATACATAATCCAGCATCAACCAAATCTTTGTGTCAGTCAAATTAAATGCCTGTGTCTTGGAGGAGGATGCATCATGGTCAGCTTTGGCCTGGTGTCATTATTCATGTGCGTTCCCAACCTCTATTGCAGATATATGCTCTCCCAGTTATTATGTGGCACTGTTGAGGATTTATTTAACCACACTCTGCCAAAATTGCATTTTTTTGTAAGATGGAAATTATTTTAATCAAATGGATGGCATAGAATTGGGGAGCCCAAAAGCTCCAGTTATAATCAAACTGTTTATGGAGCACTCTGAGGACATTGCCCTGGACGTGGCTCCTGCAAAGCCCAGTTGCTTTTATCATTTGGTCAATGACACGTTCAGTGTCTGGTCTCATGGACATGAAAAGCTGAGAGAATTCTTGGACCACATCTACAATATCCCTAACATTGTCAAGTTCACAATGGAAGTAGAGACTAATGGTGCCTTGCCTTTGCATTCCTTGACGCCTGCGTCCACCTTAAAGCAAATGGGTGTCTCAACCACATTGTTTACCAGAAACCCATCCACATGGACTGATATCTACACACTAACTGTTATCAGCATTCATTGCAGAGACATTCAGTTCCGAAGACCTTGGTGCATTGAGCGCAAGCCATCTCAGACACTGAAAACCTGCTGAAGCAACTGAACCACTGATAGAAAGTAAGTAAGTAAGTAAGTAAAGCGGCTATAACAAATGCCGGATTTCACAAGCCATCTTCCCAAAAACAAGGAAGCAGAAGGACGCTGAAGAGTACTTGAAGCTTGCATTTTCAGCATTCTGTGGCTCAGTAACAGCAAACGTTAGCCATCTCCAAATGAGGCATAAAATCAGTTCTGTCTTCACGGCTCCAACAAAAATTCAACAACTCATGAGGCCTGTGAAAGACGATGTATGCCTCAGAACACAAAAAGTATATAAAATACCATGTGAGAGTGGATAGTTTCATATCAGACAAACTGTGCATACTACTGAACAGTACTTGAGTAGACCACGACAGATGCTTTTGCCTTCAATACCAGAGCATACTCTAAAAAATAGGCATTTTACTGTATTTGAAGAGACCTCAATTATCACATTGACTAGCACTTTCTGCAAGAGCATAATTAAACAAGCAACCGACATAAAAATTTTTGACAACACCCTCAATAAAGACAATGGTCTACAGTTAAGCACAGCATGGGACCTGGCCATTGGAAGGTTGAAGCAGGTGCAGTGGTCGCGCAACGGGAACATTAATATATAGGGCATTGGAGCAGGCAGCAGTGATTCACAGATGGCAGTGTGGCTATATAAGGATCGTAGATGTAAACGAAAAAGGCAATCACCACTTGACAGTGGGTGAAAAGTACTCTGCAAAAAGCTCATGGATTTTAAACCACTTGTTGCAGTTTAATTTCACTTTTATTTCCAATCAAGATATGCTTGAAGTGACAGCTCAGTATCTTACCTTGATAATGTGCAGTGGGTTTTGAGGCTAAATATAGCAGAGATATTGGTACGGCAGAGCTAGTCAATAATGATGATGATGATGATGATGATGATGGTTTGGTTTGTGGGGCACTCACCTGCATGGTCATCAGTGCCCATACCAAGTCCCAATTTTTAAACAGTCCAATTTTTTCACAACCCAATCTGGCAACTGTCATGGATGAGATGATGATGATGACATGATGAGGACAGCACTAACAACCAGTCCCTGAGCAGAGAAAATCTTCAACCCAGCCAAGAATCGAACCCAGGACCAGATTTAGTCGATGAAATACACTATGTGATCAAAAGTATCCGGACATCTGGCTGAAAATGCCTTACAAGTTTGTGGTGCACTCAATCGGTAACGCTGGAATACAGTATTGTGTCGGCCCATCCTTAGCGTTGACGACAGCTTCTACTCTCACAAGCATACATTCAGTCAGGTGCTGGAAGGCTTCTTGGGGAATGGAAACCCATTCTTCATAGAGTGCTGCACTGAGGATAGGTATTGATGTCTGTTGGTGAGGCCTGGCATGAAGTTGGCATTCCAAAACATCCCAAAGGTGTTCTATAGGATTCAGGTCAGGACTCTGTGCAGGCCAGTCCATTACAGGGATGTTACTGTCACATAACCACTCAGCTACAGGCCGTGCATTCTGAACAAGCGCTCGATCATGTTGAAAGATGCAGTCACCATCCCTGAATTGCTCTTCAACAGTGGGAAGCAAGAAAGTGTTATAATATCAATGTAGGGCTGTGCTGTGATAGTGAGACGCAAAACAAAAAAGAGGTGAAAGCCCCCTACATGAAAAACACGACCACATCATTACACCACCACCTCCGAATCTTACTGTTGGCACTACACACGGTAGCAGATGATGTTCACCGGGCATTCGCCATACCCACACCTTGCCATCGGATCGCCACATTGTGTAGCATGATTTGTCACTCCACACAATGTTTTTCCACTGTTCAATAGTGTTTACGCTCCTTACACCAAGTGGAGTGTCATTTGGCATTTACAGGCATGATGTGTGGCTTATGAGCAGCCACTAGACCATGAAATCCAAGTTTTCTCACCTCCCGCCTAACTGTCATAGTACTTGCAGTGGATCCTGATGCAGTTTGGAATTACTGTGTGATGGTCTGGATAGATGTCTGCCTATTACACATTACTACCCTCTTCAACTGTCGGCGGTCTATGTCAGTTAACAGACAAGGTCGACCTGTATGCTTTTGTGCTGTACATGTCCCTTCATGTTTCCACTTCACTATCACACCGGAAACAGTGGACCTAGGGATGTTTAGGAGTGTGGAAATCTCGCGTACAGACGTATGACATGAGTGACAACTAATCACCTGACCACATTAGAAGTCTGTGAGTTCCGCTTAGCACCCCATTCTGCTCTCTCATGATATCTAACGACTACTGAGGTCACTGATATGGAGTACCTGGCAGTAGGTGGCACCACAGTGCACCTAATATGAAAAACATGTTTGTGGGGGTGTCCGGATACTTTAGATCCCATAGTGTAGCTGCTGTCAAGTTCCAGTTGGAACAGCTGATGAAAAGCACTGACACGGCTTTTTGGATGCAGCTTTTATTATATTTATGACAATTTGAGTGATTGTGGCATCTTGTGAACACAGTTTCAACAAATGAAAGTCAACTATGGCCGTAACTAGATGTCAAATTTTGCTATCTTGTCTACAGAATACAACACAGCTTCTCAATTGGTCTTCAGTGGCATAATCAATCAGTTTGCTTTGCTCAAATCAAGGAAATGCAAAGTAAAATTATAATATTAACAAAGTATCTGGAAAGAGACATTTTTTTCAACTCTTAGTTGGAGCCATTTTTTCTTTTATTTCTAGTTAGTAATTTATGTACTATTAATAATTTATGAGGAACAAATACATCTGTTCTTTATTAAATGTCACACTAAAACAAATGTACCATAGTTGCCACAAACATCTGTAAGGCATAGATTTCATTTTACTTTCAGTTATTGTAGACAGTTTATATAACTTGTAATTTATTTACTACAATGATAGATTTAATTTGTTATGGGTAATATTTTATATCAATACAGTTCACTTGAATGTTCAGCTGTTCAGTCATGCTTTATTGTTATTAATCCTAAATATAGCACAAAATCGTAAAATTTGCTACACCTGTGTATAACAAAAATGCAAGAAGGTAGCTTCAGAGGGAGTAAGGGGGGAAGGGAGAGGGTGGCATTTAGGGAAAATGATGGGTTACATTCTCAGTCCTTCCTAACTCATGAAAGATGATTGTGAGATTTAATGAATGATTTTATTAGTAGTTAAGTTTCTGATAGCATTTATTTTATTTTATTTTATTTTTTTTTTTTTTTAATGCGAGATACAGTGTTGCAGCATATCTGCAAGACACAACGACGAGTTTAGCATGTTCAACTGCTGGGGCTGCTTGTTCCTAGACCTCAGAGCCTGGAGGTGTGTTGCAGCTACAATAGTGATGTAACAGAAGCAAGGAAAAAAGAAGTTTGAAGAATTGTCATTCTAACTTCCATTCTTGGTCATTTTGATCACCAGAAAGTATTCTCATTGTACAAGATATTTGTACCCAAAGATTTGTGATTCAACTTTAATATACATATCTGATGATAATTATCTCAATGCATAAGTAAGTTTGAATAGATTGGTGTTGAAAGAAGAAATATTGTCGCTCAATACACAAAATCAAGGATACCAGCTTTCTTTCAGCCTCTAGCATTGATGATACTGTGAACGAGAAGACCAGAAGCACAGTTATGTGGCTTTTATTAGCCAGTTCAGATAGCAATTAATTTTATGAAACAGGTGACCACAGAGAGTATATTACACAACGAGATAGAGTAGACCCAAAATAAACAAATTAAACATTTCAGTGCAGCTCTGTGTCTAAGTTCCAGGAACATGTATTGGATATAAACCTCTGTAATAAAACTGTGATAATTTATAGTACTAGAGTATGGTGGAATAAAGTAGAACAGACAGTGGCTGCTAAGTAGTTTGGGAAGTAGTGGAGACTGACCTGCTTAGCCACAACAGGCAGAATTAGCAACATGTCCATTGCTGGGATGGAGACCATGCTAAACACGTCTCTATTACATCTTTGGGTTACACTAGGGGCAGCAATAGCATACAGTCTAAAACTACAAAACTTTTATGATATCTAGAATCTCTCACTATTCTAATGATTGTGGTAGACATGGGAATGGTAGGGGAAATGCCAGGTGACTAGGCAATAGCTTCTAGCTGCTTCAATGCATCTTGAAAAATGAAAAAAAAATTAAAGTAGAAAGCACGGGAAGACTGAATCAGGATATTATTTAAGAACACATAAACTGATATCGATAAAGTGATGGTAAAATCAAAAATATGTACCTGGGTCAGGAAGCAGCATGCACAATACTGGAATAAGAACCAAAAAGCAATGACATAACCAGCTAATGATGTCAAAACAATGTTTTAAGAGAACTTCTACAATCCTGGGCTTGAAAAGAAGGAAGATTAAACTCGTGGTAGGATTAATGATTGGTCATAGGAAGTTCAGAAAATACTTCCATATAGTGGGCACAGGGAAAGAAGTCCATCTACATCTACATAGTTACTCTGCAATTCATACTTAAGTGCCTGGCAGAGGGTTCATCGAACCATTTTCATACTACTACTCTACCATTCCACTCTCGAATGGTGCATGGGAAAAAGGAACACCTAAATCTTTCCATTCGAGCTCTGATTTCTCTTATTTTATTATGATGATCATTTCTCCCCACGTAGATGGGTGTCAACAAAATATTTTCGCATTCAGAAGAGAAAGTTGGTGATTGAAATTTCATAAATAGATATTGCTGCAAAGAAAACCACCTTTGTTTCAGTGACTGCCACCTCAACTCGCCCCTACTGCGCGATAACATGAAACGAGTTGCCCTTCTTTCCACTTTAACGATGTCTTCTGTCAATCCTACCTCGTAAGGATCCCACACCGCGCAGCACTATTCCAGCAGAGGACGGACAAGTGCAATGTAGGCTGTCTCTTTAGTGGGTTTGTCGCATGTTGTAAGTGTTCTGCCAACAAAGCACAGTCTTTGTTTTGCCTTTCTCACAATATTATCTTTGTGGTCGTTCCAATTTAAGTTGCTCATTATTGTAATTCCTAGGTATTTAGTCGAATTGACAGCCCTTAGATTTGTGCGATTTATCGTATACCCAAAATTTATCGGATTTCGTTTAGTACCCGTGTGGATGACCTCGCACTTTTCTTTGTTTAGTGCCAATTGCCACTTTTTGCATCATACAGAAATTCTCTCTAGATCATTTTGTAATTGAAATTGATCGTCTGGTGATTTTACTAGACGGTAAATTACAGTGTCATCTGCAAACAATCTAAGGGGGCTGCTCAGATCATGTAAATCAGGAACAGCAGAGGGCCTATGACACTACTTTGTGGAACGCCAGATATCACTTCTGTTCTACTCGATGATTTACCATCCATCACTACAAACTGTGACCTCTCTGAGAGGAAATCATGAATCCAGTCACACAACTGAGACGATACTCTATACATATGCGATTTGATTAATAGTCGCTTGTGAGGAACGGCATCAAAAGCCTTCTGGAAATCTAGGAATATAGAATTGATCTGAGATCCCTTGTCGACAGCACTCATTACTTCATGGGAATAAAGAGCCAGCTGTGTTGCACAAGAATGATATTTTCTGAATCCGTGTTGATTATGTATCAGTAAGTCATTTTCTTCAAGGTGATTCAAAATGTTAGAGTACAGTATATGCTCCAAAATTCTACTGCAAATTGAGGTCAATGGGTGTGCTACTTTCCAGTCTTTAAGAACAGACCTTTCGTCGAGTGAGAGGCTGTATATGATTGCTAAGAAAGGTGCTATTGTGTCTGAATACTCTGAAAGGAACCTGACTGGTATACCATCTGGACCGGAAGACTTCCTTTCGTAAGTGATTTGAGTTGTTTCACAACACCTGTACTTTACATACGACCAGAATCTCTTTGGGTTTTCTACCATATTTTGAGACAATGTTTCACTGTGGAAACTATTAAAAGCACCTCGCATTGACATCCACACTAAATTTTGAGCTTCCATGAAACTTAGTCAGTCTTGGGGATTTTGCATTCTTCTGAATTTGGCATGCTTTTTTCGTTGCTTCTGCAACAGTGTTCTGACGTGTTTTGTGTACCATGGTGTATCAGTCCCGTCTCTTATTAACTTATGCAGTATGAATCTATCTATGGCTGTATCTTTGAATTTGAGCCGTATCTGGCCTACACGTACATAATTAGCTTGGAAGGAATGATTACACTCTTTTAGGAAGGCATCAAGCGAATTTTTATCTGCTGTTTAAATAGATATATTTTACATTTATTTTTAGTGGTTTTGGTTGATATGGTTTTGAGCCTCGTTACAATAACCTTGTGTTCACTAATCCCTGTATCCGTCATGACGTTCTCTATTAGATCAGGATTATTTGTAGCTAAGAGGTCAAGTGTGTTTTCGCAACCATTTACATTTCATGTGGGCTCATGAACTACTTGTTCAAAGTAAATCTCAGAGAAAGCATTTAGTACAATTTCGGAGGATGTTTTCTGACTACCACCAGCTTTGAACATGTATTTTCGCCAACAAATCAAGGGTAGACTGAAGTCTCCACCAATTATATCTGTATGAGTGGGGTACTTATTTGTAATAAGATTCAAGTTTTCTTTGAACTGTTCAGCTATTATAACATCTGAGTTGGGGGGTCGGTTGAAGGAGCCAATTATTATTTTGGTACAGCTGTGGAGTATAACCGCCACCCATAGTAATTCGCAGGAACTATCTATTTCAACTTCACTACATGATAAACTACTACCAACAGACACAAACACACCACCACCTACTTTATTTAATCTATCCTTTCTGAACACGGTTTGCACCTCTGGAAAAATTTCGGCAGAATTTATCTCCAGCTTTAGCCAGCTTTCTGTTCCTATAACGATTTCAGCTTCAGTGCTTTCTATCAGCACTTGAAGCTCTGGTACTTTTCCAACACAGCTACGACAATTTACAACTACAATACTGACTGGTGCTTGGTTGATTCTCGTCATTTCTTTGCCCTGTACCCTTTGAGACTGGAGCCCTTTTTGATCTTTCCCAAGACTGTCTAACCTAAAAAACTGCCCAGTTCACACCACACAGCCCCTGCTACCCATGTAGTCACCTCCTGTGTGTAGTGGACACCTGACCTATTTAGCGGAAATCGAAACCCCATCACCATATGGCGCAAGTCAAGGAATCTGCAGCCTACATGGTCACAGAACCGTCTGAGCCTCTGATTCAGACCCTCCACTCGGTTCTGTACCAAAGGTCCACAATTGGTGCTGTCGATGATGCTGCAGATGGTGAGCTCTGCCTTCATCTCGCTAGCAAGACTGGCAGTCTTCACCAACTCAGATAGCTGCCAGAAACCAGACAGAATCTCAGATGGCTGCCGGAAACAAGAGAGACTCTCTTCTGATCCATAGCGAAACACGTAATTAGTGCCGATATGAGCCACCACCTGCAGTTGGCTGCACCCTGTACCCTACATGGCACCCGGAAGGACGCTTTCCACAAATTGGACGAATCCCCCCGGTATGCACACGGAGTGCACAATGGCTTTCTTCCTGTCCTTAGCTTCCATATCCCTAGCAGGCTCCATCACCCACCTAACATTGGAGCTCCCAATGACAAGTTCCTAAGTGCAGACTGTGTAGGACGAAACTGCACCACACTTAATCTTCCAATGCAAGCACATCACATAAAATCAATGTATATGAAGAAAATCCCACTAAAAATTTTACTTATACACAACAGTTCAAAAGAAAGTGAAGTTCAACATATGTAAATAAACAAGATTAAGAAAGTCTACAAGGGCAAGCACTGTTTGAACTCCTGTAAATAATGATTATGCATCTCCCTCAAAATAATCTTCACTCCATTTTGTTTTCATTCCTTCTCCTCAATCATTTTATTTCCAGCTTCAGCTAAACTGCAGATTTAGATTCATTTCTTGGAGGATATACACATGTAACAGAAGTTCTGTAACTGCACAAGATTTACATCATAATTCAAATAGTTTTTCAGTCCACCAGCTAATGTTTTCACATAAAAAAAAAAATAAATAACTGCTCTATCCATAAAAATATAATATTTATTGCAGACAATTGCAGTAGGTATTCTAGAAGCAGTTTTTTTAAGTCTGCTTTATGAAACTTCTATTTCCAACACATCAAATTTGCTTTTCAATAGTTTCATATTTAGTTTTCTGGCAATGCTCCTGCAACATCCCCGCATGTATAGAAATATATAAAAAATATATATAGAATCCAAAGAAACAGCACGTCTAATGGACATAAATTTAAAAATTTTGTTATGCTGGAGCTATGGGAATTCGAATGCGGGCAAACTGTTGGCACTCATAGTATGGGTACCTCTGTGCCCAAGGTAACTGAAGTGTTTGGTGTTTGAAGACGCACCATATTGAAGAACCATAATGCATGCAGGAAAAGCAGAAAAAAAACATCCGTGAAGTCACAATGTACATAAAAGTGTGTGTTGAGTGATCATGATAGATAGTCATTGAAGAGGATTGTGATGAAAAATAAAGAGGACGGCAGTTGCAAAAATCCCTGCAGAACTGAACTTCGCACTCACAAACCCTGTCAGCACCAAAATAGTACAAATGGAGCTCCATAAGATGGAAATCGCATGGTGGGCTGGAATTCTAAAACCACATGTCAGTGATGTAAATGCCTAGACTAAGAAAACATAAAACCTGGACTATAGAGCAATGGAAGAGAGTCATTCAGTTGGATGAGTCTTGTTTCATACTGTTTCCAACTTCTGGCCAAGTTTACATCTGATGTATGCCATCACAGGCCTATGATGCAGGCTGCTTGCTGCCCAGAGTGAAACACTGCAGGAGTTTGGTGATTATTTGGGCAGTCATATGGTGGTAATCAACGAGCCTCATGAGTATTTTGCAAGATTGCATTACTGCCAAGAATTATAAGACCATTTTTGCTGACTGGATCCATACCACAGTACAACATTTGTTCCCCAATGGTGACGCTTTGTTCCAAGACATCAGAGCGCCTGTTCACACAGGTCGCATCATCCAGGACTGGTTTGGTGAGCACGCCGATGGACCGTCGCTTCTCCCCTGGCCACCACAGTCACTATTATTGAGGCTTTGTGGTCCATTTTGGAGAGGTGGGTGTGAGATCGCTGTCCACCTCCATCATTGTTACCTGAACTTGCCACTATTTTGCAGGAAGAACGGTATAAGACCCACTGAAAACCATACAGGACCAGTACCTGTACTTATTCATTCTGATGTGATTGGAAGTAGTTTTGACTTACTAATTAATCAGTTGATCGAGGGGAGCTATGGGACCAAATGGCGAGAAAATCAGTCCCTCAATCCAAAAGTTACTTGGGTAAGTTACGGAGTTCACTAAAAGTGGGTGGATCCAGTAAAAGGGGTCCAACTATTAAGTGAAGAAGCAAAAAACACACACGGTAGAAGGCACAGAAAGGTAGGTCAAATCTAAAAGCTGGGAAAACAGAGGGATCAAAGATCAGTTGTTGCCCAGGAGAGTGGTCATGGGTCCCACACCTAGAAAACACAGAGAGGGGTCCCAACCAGAACAACTCTGCCCCAACTCCACGAGTACAGCAAACGTTTATAACTGAAAATTTAGAAAACTTTCATGTGGGAAACTGACAGACAGTGCAACCACCTGTGAATCGTCTGCTAACATTAAAGACAAGGAATCTGGAAGAAGGGAACAATCCACCAATACATGGCACACAGTAAGTCTCGCCCCACAGACACATTTTGGAAGTGGCTCATCACACAAGAGAAGACAATGGGTGAGTCTAGAACGACCTATGCATAGACGGCGTAAGACAGTGGACTTCTTTCCAGAGGAGTTTATTACTGAGAGCACTAGCACAACAGATATCATTCCATTTTTGGGCAGGTTGGCTTTTTTCAAAAACAAGGCCCAAGAAATGGGATTGTGCTAGATCATCTAGGTGCTGGTCACCTAAATAAAGTTCTGGATTGGGGTGTATGTGGGTCGATGGCAAAAATGTGTAACCCGCTATTTGGAGGGAGAAAACTGGAAGCCATGAGAGAGGGCCAATGCAGAGGCCCATAGGATAGCATCTTGGGGCTAGTGTTCAGTGTGGGAGCTGCAACAGATGCAAAAATTGTCAACATACAATGCCGGGGTAACCAGAAGCCCAACAGAGTTTACGAGAAGATTGATGGCAATGAGGAAGAGTGTGACACTTAACACATAACCCTGGGGGATATCGTTCTGATGGATCCAAAGGCGTTCTGAGTGAAGTGTCACCTCAAACCTGGAAGAGCCAATGGGATAAAAACTTGGAGATAAAAATTGGAAGAGGACCGCGGAAGTCCCAGCGATAGAGGGTAACTAAAATGTGACAGTGCCAAGCTGTGTCATATGCCTTATGAAGATCAAAGAAGACTGTGACAAGATGCTGGCGGTTAGTAAAAGGCTGTGAGACTGTTGTTTCCAATCTGAGTAAATGGTTAGTTGTAGATCATCCTTCCTGGAAGTCACACTGATATGGTGACAAAAGGCCCAGAGATTTGAGTACCCAACATAATCGGAAGTTACCCATCCTCTCAAGCAGTTTACTGCTTGTACTCTTGTATCTTCTTCTCTTTCTTATAAACTGGAAAATCTGGCAAGTGTGGAGAGTGGCAGACATGATAGATGACACACACAGGTGGCAGAACACAGGGGCTGCCCTCATGGAGTAGGTGGCCACAATCAGCACACAGAGGGTCTGCTGTCCTGTGGGAAGACGTATGCACAAGACCCAAGCAACAAAAGCACCTCATGGGTGATGGGACGTACAGCTTCATTTCACATTGGTAATAACCTTCACCTTCTCTGGGAAGATACCCCTCGAAAGCCAGAATAAAGGCACTGTTATCAGTGTGGTTGTCTTTATGACCATTCTGCAAATGTCGAACAAAATTAATGCCACATTGCTCCAGATTTGCTGGATGAAGTCCCCATGAAAAATCACTTCCTGGACCACATTCAGAGACTGATGGGGGGTAATAGACACCATAACATCACCAAGGTGATAACAAGCACGAAGGGCTGCAAACTAGGCGGCAGAAGAAGCTGTGTTCAACAGGGAGCCAAACTGCATTTTACCGAGAATCAAATGGATTACTGTATGATAAAATTCATAACTTAACATACTGTAACTCACTCAGAAACTCACAAAATAGGTTTACTGTCAGTACAACTTTAACATATATTGGTGTCGATCTAATTTTACTACATTATATAGTGAGAGAATTAGCATATCTGAGGAGTGTGCTCTCATTTAGCAGGATCTATGTTGGGCCAGGGAGCATAGAGTTGCGCATGCACAAAAGTTCCTTAAAACGCGTGCAACTGGAGGTGTGCTCACAAATCTGTTGCCAAGTTTCATGGAGTCTAGAGGAGCAGTAGCACAGCGGATTTAAGTGCCTCATCTTTCAGATAGCAGCATCTACGTTACATTTAACAGTATTCAAAGAAAAATAACCAATAAATCCGCAATGTGTCAAAAGTTAGGGTGTTCACGCTTGTGTTCTTACACAGCAACCACCATTGCGCGCGCACACACACACACACACACACACACACACACACACACACACACACACACAGTGCAGTTACATAGCACCATTTGACTACATTGCCATGGCGCTTTAGCTTGACTCGAGCATTGTAGAAAAGCTTAGCAGTGTTTTCAGTTTTGTTTGTGTGTTCACCAACTGAACTAGTAACTTATGATTTCCTTTATTCACATTCTGTCCAGAACTTTCCATTATAATTGACAGCAAAATAAAACTAAGTTAGAAAAGATAACCTAGAAATGTCTAAACCTTTAGGAATAAAGATTCTGATAAAGCAGAGGAAACAAAAGAAAGGTGAAGAAGGCGAAAAAGATAAGGAAGAAAAAAAAGATGAAGAAGGAGAAAAGGGTGGGGATGTTAAAAATGACTCACTGTAGTTAATTACAGAATACAGAAATAATATCAACAAACAAAACCTTAAAGCAACCACACTACAATATTGCACTAAATACAAGGCATACCAATTCAACTTAAAACAAACCTCTAGTTCCTCAAGGCGTTGCGTAAGTGCAAGTTTCTGCTGCACAGCTAACCGTAAAAGCTGATTTAGAGTTTTCTTTTCTTCCTCTGCAGCCGCTAACTGAGAATGTAAGTCATCCACTTGGGTTACATACTCTTCGCAGCGAGCAGCAAACATTGCACGTAAACCTAGAAAACAGAGGTATATAAATTTCATTTTTTGAAAGTAGTAAAAGACTGTGAAATGATGAACGCAGATTGAGTTTCTTTTTGTGACAAATATTTTGGTGATAATACAGCACAATAGTTATATGTTATGAGACACACAATGTGATGTTACTGAAGGTAATAGTGACCGTCCCAGAAGAAAACACAAATGAGCAGCATCTATGAAAAACAAGGTTGTGTGACATTTCAGAAAGTATTTTAATTTCTTCTATTTCTATGACTGTTCTATTAAAATAACATCTAGCTGTAAGTAAATTTAACTAGTAATATTTGCTCTCATATTTCCCAAACTATTCTGTAATACTGTAGTCACTTATTATTTTGATTTATTCCCTACACAACACAGCCAATTATATGAAGTACGATGCTAAGCCAATGCACAAGATTATCACTATATTCAGTGAACTGCTGATACTATAGCAAATGATGATAGTACGATACTTTTCTTAGAGTTGGTACTTCATCTACATACATTTTAATTGCAGATAATCTACACTCCATTGATAAATTTATATGTTATACTTTAGTATTTGCACCTTAAAAATTTTGCTACATTATTTGGATATATTTAATTCCAGAAAATTTGTGTTTCATAAACAGAATTCCTTAGGTTTTTTTAGCTAAAACTAAATAATTCTTCAAACCCAAACCACCATTAAAAAACTGAACACTGATTTTCAATTTTATTCACTTTGGGATTCAGATTCTGTTGACAGCACAACAGTTTAAAACATAGTGCTGATACAGTCCAGGGCACAGAAACTTGTCACAGTAAACATCTAACAACACTGAATGATTTATCAAAACCTGAGAAATGATGATATCTATGTCTATTGAGGTTGAAATTGAGTCAGACTGTGAAGTTATCTGGGCATGAGAATCAGTCTACGTGAACTCATATTCATCATCAGATGTTTCTACTGGACAATTGATTCTGCTCTCATAGTTTTACAACCATTCAAAGAATGTCTCCACTCAGCAGTGCTGAAGTACCCCGATCATGCAACATATGTTTGACATGATTAAACCTACGAAGTCTCGACTAGGATGCACATGTATTTGTTGACTGTGGTACAGACAGACGTATCTTGAAAAGTAGTTCTGAATGCTTTCTCCAAAAACTGGCTTGAGCCTTTACTTCGGCAACCCACACACAATGGTAACATTTTATACCTCATAATTACAAGCAGGCCTGATCTTATCAACAGTTCAATACATAGTGACCAAAATGTCATCATAGTATCAACGGTTACTAAACTTAAGAAATCCATCACTTAGTTCCAGTATGATAGTTATGGAGTAGTTACGGGCAAAGTTTAAGCTTATTGTTAATTGTATTCTAGATAAGTATGCACTGAGTAAATGGATTAAGGACAGAAAAGACCCAAGATGGTTTAATAACACTATTCAGAAAATGCTGAGAAAATAGAGACTGTTGGTCTCTTGGTTCAGAAAGAGTACCAAAATGTCAACACGCAGAGGCTAGTAGAAATTTGTGCATTTATAAGAAGATCAGTGCATGAAATGTACAACTACTTCCACTATCATTAAGGTAGCAAAAGATCTTGTTGAGTATCCTAGACAATTCTGGTCCTACGTAAAACCACTACATGGTCAAAGGTGTCTTGACCATGAGTTGCAACTTCTTAGACTTTCTACAAATAACGCAAGCTACAAAGGATGGGCAACTTGCCAGGCAAAGGAAGTCTGTCAGCAAATTATTGGGGCCTGCTACAGAGATCACTAGCAGAGCAGAGGTGTGTTTCACATCACGCATCATGTGGGAACACGTAGTGCAGATCTTAGTACCACAGCACAACATGTTATAAGTCAGAGTGTGCTAGAGAGTGCATTCCTGCAAGCATTCTGCCGAGGCCCCATTGGTTTAAAAGTTCCAGTTGCCATCACCACAACCATTTCAATTTAGCACAGCTGACCTGTTCAAAGAAGGTTCTATAGCTTTTCGACTATGCACAACATCAGCACAGTAGTGCCTACACTGTACACAAGGCTGTATTGTGCACCAATTTTGATGTCACCTCAGAGCAGGACTGCCACAGGCCAGGAATATTGTATAACGATCTCTTGAAGTTGAATGTTTGTATGTCATTTAACAGATGTGTGTTTTAGAAATATAACTGCAGTCATTTCAGTAGCTGTGATTACAGGTATCTGTGCCTTATGTTTATTTGGGAGAAGCACCCCTGTTTACATTATCAGCGGCACCTTGGGGTGTTGTCAACATATATGTTGACAATTAAGGGTAACTACAAGAGTTACATTTTTGCTATGAGATCATACAGGCAAGTGCACTATCTTAAGTATTGGCAATGAGGCGGTTAGGACTACACAACAGACGTAAAGCAGTTCGGTCAGTTTCTGAAAAGCATCAATGACTCAAGATGATTAGGATGTCATACTATCAAGACAATTTATCACAGCTCAACATTTTATGCTTAACCTTCTAGAAAAGTGCACTGTTTAACCTATTTTTTCTAGGGAGAAAAGTAAAATAGCAATAATCTGTGCTTAGTATATTTCAGATGGAACAAGAAATTGACATTATGACACAAACACTGCCACTGCTGTAGACTATTAGCACCAGGTAGGAAAGAATGCTCATCAAGCTAGGTGAAGAAAAACATGGACAGAAATCAGAGCCCCTCTGGCGACCCACCTGTTTTGCCAGAAAGAAAAATGGACAAATTACATTCCCTGCATGGAACAACATTTTACAAAGCAGAGGACAACATGCAAGGTAATGCAAAATACCTTTTCCTATCTAGCACTAGAAATGAAATTTATAATGTACAAGATGTACAACTTTGCTTCTGCTGTTTTTTCCCCAACATTTGAGGCTTTAATGAAACAAATTGGTCACACATGTATCATTCAAAGTATTTTCCATCGCTTGCCACTACTTTCCCCCAACTTTTGGGCAGTGTGCGAACCCCACGTCGAAAAAATTGTTCGTCTTTTGAAGCGATCCAATTTGTGACTTCTTCATGAGATCGTAAGTGTTGGTCAGCCAAGCCATGCACCATTGATCTAAAAAGGTGATAGTCAGAGCGAGCAATGTCTGGAGAATACGGTGGGTGGGGCAGGACTTGCCATTTTAATACTTCGAAGTACGTTTTGACCTCTTTTGCAATGTGGGGTCAAGCATAGTCATGCTGCAAAATCACTTTATCATGCCTCTTGCTGTATTGCGGCTGTTTGTCTTTTAATGCTCTGCTCAAGCGCATTAATTGAATTCGATAACGAGCACTTGTGATTGCTTCACTTGGTTTTTAACACCTCATAGTACATGGCGTCAAGCTGGTCCCACTAAATGCAGAGCAAGATCCTGGAGCCGTGAATATTCGGTTTGGCCGTCGATGTGGAAGCATGGCCGGGATATCCCCACGATTTTTTGCATTTAGGGTTATCGTAATGAACCCATTTTTCGTCCCTGGTCACAATGCGTTGCAGAAATCACTTCCATTTTTGCCTCTGAAGCCATTGTTCACAAACACACACACGCCGTTCAACGTCTCTTGATTTCAGCTCACGTGGGAGCTAAGTTCCTTCTTTCTGAATCATGCCCATAGCCTTGAGACATTTTGAAATGGCTTGCTATATCACTCTCACTAATCGTGCCAATTCTTATCGAGTTTGACGCGAGTCTTCACTCAGCAGTGTCTCCAATTCTGCATCTTCGAAAACATTCTCTCTTCCACCATTATGCCGGTCTATACGTTAAAATCACCGTTCTTGAAGCATTGACACCACTCATGACACATTCTTTCACTAATAGTGTCCTTACCACACGTACCTGAGAGGAATTAATGAGACTCAGTTGCTGTTTTCTTCATATTTAAACAAAACAGTAACACCTCCCACAAATGATGAGAATTAGTTTTGTAAACTGACATTTTCAATCAAGAACAACTTTATGATGCAGACACAAATTGACTAATGTTTGAATGAGGTTATGTTGACCGAGGTCCAAGCTAACTGCCTGATGTCTGCGATCTGTTTCTTTTGACCGCTACTTACCATTGTTGCTACCTACAGGCAAACGGCAGAAGCAAAGTTGTACACCTTGTAATTCAACAGTTGTTTCTGGACAAGGACCCAAGCATAGTAGGCTGCACAGAGAGTAAGGAAAAATATTTCAAAAGTAAAATACTCGTAGCGGCAGCACATCATAGAGTTTACAAAGCGTACAAGGAACCCAGTCAGAATCTTAAGGAAAGGGTTGCTATGCTCCAGGGTCCAACCAGAGACTAAATTAAAGTGAAAATCCTGTATGTAATATTTTATATGGGCATGTGGCAGTAAGAGAGATGCTAATAGTACATGCTCCAGATGCTAGTTTGAAAAATGAGTTAATCAGGTTAAGTAACCCAACGTTAGAAGAGCGTTTAAGCACTGTTCAGGTTTTTGAGCAGATAAAACAAATACCGAGTGGTTATAATTAAACTTTCCCCTTTTTAACTCATTACAGCATGGAAACTAATTACCGTACGAGAACCAAACTTTGTAGCATTACTGTCCAGACTATGGGGTGCACGATTTTCATGCATCACAGTTCCAACTATGGTCACCAGGTGCCATGATCAGTCATCATGATTCATAGTCTCACACACCTGACTAGTTGCAGCGCACTTGTTGACATGTCAACATGAGCATGGACAAAAGGAGCAGGGCATTATTGGTGAAGCTCTACAACCAAAATAACAGTAATGATGGAGCTGCACTTCGAGAATATTGCCAGCTGAAAGGATTATAGAAGGGTCCTCTTTCACTGCCTGCTGTGTGGAGCATGATGAGGTAGTTCAAATCAACTGGATAACAGGGAGTTGCTCCAGGAAGAGGCCAAAAATTGGTTGCACCACATGAGGTCAGTAATATCGCTGTTGCTATGTGTGTAATTCCTAATGGTCAGGCAGTGCGTGTGCTGTGTCACGACAATTGAACATCCCTTGGTCCAGTGTACGGAAGGTGCTTCAAATCATTCTCAAATGGTATCGTTACAAGACTCATATCATACAGTAGCTTGCACCATAGAATGCACAATGACATGTTGACTTTGCTCTTTACTTTCTCACATGGATTGAAGTTGATGAGGCCTGGCCCTGGACCGTCTTATCGACAGACAAAGCTCAATTTTCTCTGATGGGTGAGGTGAACACACAGAATTGCAGAGTGTGGAGATCTTCAACTCCAGTCACTGTGCATGAAGTTCCTCTGTACAGTGTACGTGTCACTGTATGGTGTGGCTCCACGGTTACATTCATCATTGGCCCATTCTTTTTTGAACAGGTTGGCACTCAAGGACCAAAGACATGCAGTGTGACTGGCCAGTGTTACTGCAATGTGCTTCGCCAGCATGTACACTTGCCCTACAGGAGAAAGCTGCATTGAACTCAACAGTTTTTATGCGAGACAGGGCCCCACCGCACATCACTCGCAAAGTTCACCTGCTTCTCCAAAAGAAATTTGGAAATGATTGATCACCTGATCTCACTCCCTGTGATTTCTGGTTGTGGGGCTACCTGAAGGACACGATTTTCCAGGGGAACATTCACACGTATGCTGAACTGAAGCGCAGCATATCAAGAAAGGTATGCCTGCACAGCTACAGACATGCTTTGGTGTGCTGTGAAGAATGCAATCCTGCACTTTCAGACTCTTCTAGACACTGATGGGTGCCATACTGATTCCCTTTTGTAGCAATAATGGTACTGGTATGCAATGGTATGATGTACAATAGCAGCACATTAAAAGTGTTTCAGTTAAATTGATTCTGCATTGTTTCTCTTCCTCAAGTCTTTGACATTAATGCTACCAAGTTTGGTCCTCATACAGTAATTAGTTTCTGTATTATAACATGTTTAATTATAACCACCTGGTATAAAGGACTCAAAATAATGGGAAAAATGAAATTTTCAAAATGGAATTTCAAGGCCCCAGAAATTTTTAAGGTGAGACAATTAGGCAGACATACAAAAACATCCCTATAAATGAAACAATACAAAATTCATTAGAAATAAATATCATAATAGGCAAAACAAAGTACGGGTACAAAAAATAGGAACATTAAATATAATGCCATTAAGGAAATGCTGAAAGTGCTGATGAAAGACTCAGTAATAGGATATACAAAATAGTTTTGAGTGGCGCTAAAGCAGTACTTGTAGATGCTGGAATAAATGGTGTACAATTCCAAGTAGATACGAGTTCTTCCAAACCTATAAATTAGTTGTGCAACTCATAAATTTACTGTAGCACCTCAGCTGAGCAAATTCAAGGGTATGCTGACGAGTTATAGTGATCAACTGATTAAAATGAAATGATACTGTACAATAAATGCTCATAGTAAAAATACAAGCAACACTATTCATGACTTTGTCTCCAAAGGCTGCCAACCATCACGGAACTCAAGCTCTTTGAGAAACTCGGGTTTACATACTAGAAATCAGCAAATCAAATAAAGGTAATAGATGAGAAAGAGGAGTGTGTAACACACTGTAGAAAGAATGAATACAGTTCTGTGAAACCCCAGGAAGCACAGAAGATTAGCAGATGTGTATCACCTTCAAACCTACATCTGTACTCAATTTTTTCATGGCTAGACCCATTCCTTACACAATGTGTGAGAAGGTCAAACAAGAATTAGATAGGTTAGAAGGAAATGGCATAATTGGACCCTTTATGAAGACATGATGGAAAAACCAAATGGGAAACTATGGCTGTGTGATAAATTAAAATGCATATTCTGTAACTGATATGAACCCAATCCTGAGAGCTCAAGATATAATGGAAAAATTACGTACAGGCATGTACTATTCAAAGATGGGTTTGATTGATACATACCTCTAATTGCGACTCGACAAAGAAAGCTAGTCAGTGACGGTCATTAACACACCATTTGGCCACAAGTGGTGACACACCATTTGGCCTCTAAAAATGTAAAAGATTATTCCTGAGTATAAATTCTGCACCAGCATAATATCAAAGATACCTATAGCATTTAATCATGAGGATTCCATAACCAACAAATTTAATAGATGATACAGGAGTCTCAGGGAGTTCTTACTGAAGAACATTTAGAAAACTTGGAGATGGTGATTAAAACGCTAATAAACAAGGGACTTGGTGTTAATAAGGAAAAATGACTCTTCCTTCAAGAATGGATGAAGTATCTGTCACATACTATCAGGAGAAGGTATTTGTACTACCACAAAACATGTGCATGCCATTGCAAAGCTTCCAGTAGCCACAAATGTGAAAGACATGCTATCAAACCTCTCAAATTGATATTATCAAAAATTCATTCTAGCAAGAGCCACAACAGCTGAGCTGCTACATAAATTGTTCTGTAAAAGTGAAACATGGAATTGGATGAAGATTAGATTAGATTAGATTAATACTAGTTTCATGGATCATGAATACGATATTTCGTAATAATGTGGAATGAGTCAAATTTTCCAATACATGACATAATTAAGTTAATTTAACAACATACTTAAGTTAATATAACAAATTTTTATTTTTTTGTGTTTTTTATTTTTATTTTTTAATGTTTTTTTTTCTTTTTTTCTTAATTTATATCTAAAAATTCCTCTATGGAGTAGAAGGAGTTGTCATTCAGAAATTCTTTTAATTTCTTCTTAAATACTTGTTGGTTATCTGTCAGACTTTTGATATTATTTGGCAAGTGACCAAAGACTTTAGTGCCAGTATAATTCACCCCTTTCTGTGCCAAAGTTAGATTTAATCTTGAATAGTGAAGATCATCCTTTCTCCTAGTATTGTAGTTATGCACACTGCTATTACTTTTGAATTGGGTTTGGTTGTTAATAACAAATTTCATAAGAGAGTATATATACTGAGAAGCTACTGTGAATATCCCTAGATCCTTAAATAAATGTCTGCAGGATGATCTTGGGTGGACTCCAGCTATTATTCTGATTACACGCTTTTGTGCAATAAATACTTTATTCCTCAGTGATGAATTACCCCAAAATATGATGCCATATGAAAGCAATGAGTGAAAATAGGTGTAGTAAGCTAATTTACTAAGATGTTAATCACCAAAATTTGCAATGACCCTTATTGCATAAGTAGCTGAACTCAAACGTTTCAGCAGATCATCAATGTGTTTCTTCCAATTTAATCTCTCATCAATGGACACACCTAAAAATTTGGAATATTCTACCTTAGCTATATGCTTCTGATTAAGGTCTATATTTATTAATGGCGTCATACCATTCACTGTACGGAACTTTATGTACTGTGCCTTATCAAAATTCAGTGAGAGTCCGTTTACAAGGAACCACTTAGTAATTTTCTGAAAGACAGTATTGACAATTTCATCAGTTAATTCTTGTTTGTCAGGTGTGATTACTATACTTGTATCATCAGCAAAGAGAACTAACTTTGCCTCTTCATGAATATAGAATGGCAAGTCATTAATATATATTAAGAACAACAAAGGACCCAAGACTGACCCTTGTGGAACCCCATTCTTGATAGTTCCCCAGTTTGAGGAATGTGCTGATCTTTGCATATTATGAGAACTGCTTATTTCAACTTTCTGCATTCTTCCAGTTAGGTACGAATTAAACCATTCGTGCACTGTCCCACTCATGCCACAATACTTGAGCTTGTCTAGCAGAATTTCATGATTTACACAATCAAAAGCCTAGGACTGTCAGGTGGCTTTTGATAAGCAGAAAAGTGCTTCATTTGATTTGAAATCAATTAATAGTTGCAGCAGAAAACCTATAAAGAAATTGGGACAGTGTTATCACACACAGAGGGAAGCATCATTGCTTTCAACTTCAAGACTTTGAACTCAACACAATGGGTTTATTCTCAGTTCAAGTCCTCATATTTGCTATTAAGAAATTATATAATTACTTGTAAGGGACAAGTTTTTTCTAAAAACTGATAATAGGCCTTTAATGATAATATTCAAACCTGGAGCAAAGATTGCAAAGGTGGTTGTTGTTACTGTCAGCATAAAATTATGAAATAAAATATCATGTTTCTTCAAACCACAGCAACATCAACATAATCTCGTGTACTTTTAATAGCTTACGTCTAGACCACTTTTATTTTTAATCAATCTTACGCATTTCGACTTTCCATCATTTTTTTATATGACTGACATAGCAGTGCCTTTGAAAGTGACAGAAAGTCAAAATACATAAGGCTGATAAAAAAATAAACATGTGGTCAAGATGTAAGTAAAGTTATTAAATGTGCATCCAGATGGCCGCATCTTTTCACAGCATTTTGATGCAAATTGCAGCTGACACTCCCATGTTCGCCGACTGGCAGTGACGGGCATTTCACAGGAAGTTGGTTTTCAGGTCAAAGCTCTACCCAACAGGGCTTCCAATAGACCCGATAGCCATAGCAAAAGCAGTCAGAAAAGATGAAGCTCTCTCAAAAATGAAGTATTTCATGGAAACTCAATGGCCCTCACCTAAGAAGTGACTAATGCACCCTGAATTGGTGCACTTCTTGAACCTTCGACATGCATTATCTCTGTTTAAAAGAAATCATCATCCTACACCTGGTGGAAGGGAAGCTGCGAGTAGTCATTTCAGGATTACTTCATCCAGAAGTGTCAAAACTCTTGCACAGATGCCCTCGGGGAATTTTTCACCACAAAGAAAATGGCAAGACAACATGTCTGCTTGCAAGGTCTAGTGAAAGCCACAGAAACTATGTTGCACAAATGTATGCTCTGCAGGAAATATTGAACTGCCCCACTGGGATCACATTTTCCACGGGCCAAAATGTTGGAATTTGAGAGTAGAATCAACTTGCACTACACTGAACCACCAGTAGGAGAAAACTGCCTCTTTCTTAAGGATACGTGCAATAGTTTCCCGTATGTTATAAGGATGAGAAGCACAGGTGCACCATAAACAGTTAAAGTACCCAAGCAGATATCTGCAGTACAACAACAGCCATTGTAACTGACAATGCCACATTGTTTACCACCAGAAAATAGGGAAGAGTTTAGTATGGCTAAAGGGATCCAGCATCTTTGTAGCACACTGTTCCATCCTGAACACAATGGTGTCATGGAATGCTCTGTCAGGCCTTCTAAAACAGAAATGAGGAAACTCAGCCATGAATATAAAATGAAGAATATCATTTTCATATTCCTCATAAGCCCACACTCCATCCGAGATGCTTCACAGAAGGAAGATGGGAACTCTACTTTCTGTAACAGCACCTCATAAAAGCATGTAGTAACCCTCGCCAGATAGTCTGAAAGTAGGAAGAAGTATTTCGACAGTGATGATAAAACAATACATTCAGAGATGCATCACAATTAGAAAATGTGGCACCCAGGCACTGTGGTATGCAAACTGAGGAATGTGAAGATGGTGGTACTGAAAGTAAGCACATGGACCACCTCATCCCGTAATATGATAACCCCATTCCAGAAGCTACATATCTTTTTCAGTTTCGAGGGATGGCGGCAACAAGTTGACCTTTTGACACTGGAGGGAGGAGGAGGAGTTACAGAATCACAACTGTCAACCAGTGCCTATGGGGCAAGGAGGTGGATGCTCTCATTCACCGACAGCAATAACAGCAGAAGAAGACGTTCTGCATTTTTTTCTTGGAGGAAGTGGATGCTATGACCCTGAGTTGCAACTCCTGCAAGCTAGACTTCTCTCAAACAACACAAGGTAGACAGGATGTCTGAATCACCAGTTGAAGCAAAACTGCCAGCAAATATTAAGGGCCTGGTATAGATAACACAAACAGAGTAGACTTATGTTCCTTATCACACATCACATGCAACAAACAGTGTTGAGTTTTGTTAAATCACTGCACACCACAATGTAAGTCGTGCTCTGTGGCTCTATTAGCAGAATGTTCTCCAGAATGTGTTTGAGAGTGTGTTCCTGTGAGAGTTCCAGTGAGATCTCGTCGAAGTTCCAGTTCCTGTTGCCATCACTGTTATAGTTCCAATTCAGCACACCTCACCTGTCTGAAGAATGATCCACCACTCTCTGACAATGCACTATAACTGCAACAGCAGTGCCTACGCTGGAGAGAATATTGCATTGTGGACCAATTGGTCTTTGCCTCAGAGCAAGGCTGTCACAGGCTAGGAATATAGTACAATAATCTCTCAAAATTGAGAATTTGTGTGGCATGCAATACACATGCATTTGGAAATAGAACAGTAGTCATTTCAGTAGTTGTTATTAAAGGCATGTGAGCCTGATGTTTGATTGGGAGTAGTGCCCCTGTTTACAATGATGTCAACAGCACCTTGTGTTTGATGTCAATATACACATTCGCAATTAAGTATAGCTAGAGCAAAAGACTTCTATTCACTTGCTAATCGAACATGGCAATTAAAGACAGCAAAAGGACGGATTGCTACTCAACATATAGAAGAGACTATGAACGGCAGACAGGCACAACAAAAATACTGCTCAAATGTGAGCTTTCAGCAAAAAGGCTTTCTTCTAAGGAAGATAACACAGACACATTCACAAAAGCACAACTCGCACACACATGACCACTGTCTCTGGCCACCGACACCAGACTCAGTGGCCAGAGACTCTGGTGTCGGTGGCCAGAGACAGTGGTCATGTGTGTGCAAGTTGTGCTTGGTAAATGTCTCCACTTTAGAAGAAGGCCTTTTGACCAAACGCTCACGTTTAGGAGTATTTTAGTTGTGCCTGTCTGTGAATCAACATCTGCTCTATATGGTGATTAGCAATGCATCCTTTTCATAATATTGTCATTATTTCATCCTGGATTTCACTATTTGAAGTTATAAACTTCACATTTAAAAAATCATTCATACAGGAACAGTGTACAGACATACCAGGGCTGTTTGACCACTGCATGGATTTACAAAATATCGCTGGAGTGAAACTCAAACTGGCCCTTTTCTGGCATGATATCCTGTGAACCATGGATTTAAGGAAACAGGCATATTACACATTTTTAGCTTTCCAGAAAGCATTTGACACTGTGTCATGCTCCAGACACTTAATCAAGGTCTGAGCATACTGAATAGGTTCTCAGTTATGTGAATGACTAAGACTTTTTAATTGATATAACTCAGTATGTGGCCTCGGCAAGTGTTCATTGAATATGAAGGTACTGCTAAGAGTGCTCAAAGGGAAGTGTGACAGGACTGCTCTTATTCTTTATAAATACAAATGTTCTCATGGATAAGACAAACAGCAATCTATGACTGTTACAGATGATGCTGCACTGTATGGGAAAGGGTTGTTGTTGAGTTGGCAACAGAAGTATAGAGAATGACTTGGAAAGCAATTTTATTTGGAAAAATGCTAAGTTAATGTAGACGAGTACAAAAAATAATTCCTTAATGTTTGAATTCAGTATTAATAATGTGCTGTTTGACACAGTCCTGTCAATTAAGTATTAGGGCTTAACGGTGCAAAGCAACATGAAATGGAACATAAACACACACACACACACACACACACACACACACACACACACACACACACAGTCGACTGTAGGGAAGGCAAATGGTCAACTTTGGTTTATTGGAAGAATTTTAGGGAATTGTACCATATCTATAAAGGAGATTGTGTACAGAACCTTGTGTGTACAATTCTAGAAAACTGCTCAAGTGTGTGGGATTCCCACCAGGTTAGATTAAAGAAGATATCACAGCAATTCAAAAATATGCTGCTAGCTTTGTCATCAGCAGATCCAATCAACATGGAATTATTATGGAAATGCTCCATGAAGTTGCCTAGAGGCAACAAGGCAGTATTTTCATAAAGCACAAATGAGTATGTTTAGAGAACCAGCATTTACGGCAGACTGCATAATGATCCTCCTGCCACCAATTTGTATCTCGCATAAAGACCATGAAGACAAGATAAAAGAATCATGGTTCATATTGAAGCATATAGACAGTCATGTTTCCATTATGCCATATGCTAGTGGAACAGGAAAGGGAATGACTAGCAGCAGTAAAATGTACCCTCTGCTGGGAGAGTATGGATGTAGATGTATATGTAGATCTTGACTTACAAGAAGCCAGTCTTTACAAACAGAAATACAATGTTTTGTTACACCTTGGCTTTGCATGCTTCCATGTAAAATATGCTGATGGTACTGTATAAGATATGGCTATCAAAACTGTAACATGATAGCAAGGACATTATGATAAAGGTGGTACTCTACAACACTAATTCCATGTAATTTTTCTAACAGTATTTTCAGTTCCTTGAGTGAACATACTCTGCCACTAACAGTTAGCTAACCTATGTTACACAATTTACTTTGGACTTTACATTCCACATAAACTCATATCTTTCTGTTATGTGTCAACACACTGTTATGTATTTCACACTTCTCTGGCTCTAGCACATAAGTATCACCTACATACAGAGTGGTCCTTCTTACAAATCTTATTTCTATTATAATGTGCTCACTGAAGCGCCTGAAGCAGCTGCAACATCTGCTCAGCCTGCAGTCAGAGCAAGACTGCAACCTCTCTCCCAGCACAAACTAGAGACAAGCTACTAATGAACTACCATCTCCATGATGAGCTGGGTGAAACCATCACCAGGAATGATTACAGGAAATGTGGTACAGATATAGAGGCTGGAACTGTGACACTTGTGACTGCAGTAATGTCGAGGCCCATCCAACAGCTATCTGCTGCATTTCTTTAGGCAATGAAGGTCAAACTTAAAAAATGAGGCAAAACAGTTGGCAACACCAGCAGTTCTGACCAGGACTTAAGATTGTGGGGACTTAGTACCACTGGCGCTACCCCCCCCCCCCCCCCCCCCAATAATATCGTTGCCCTACTGCTGTACCTTTGCCAGATCAGTACTCTGTAGTATACATTTTATGCTAAAGGCATTGTATATACATTGCAAGAATAAAATTATTCATAGTAAGTGACAGGAATGTACGTGATTATTTATCGTAGTAATTACCATGCCTGCCCTCCACTACTTACAAGATGATTTTACCTGATTATGAGAATAATCAATGAAGGGGTATCTGTTGAGATGCCAGACAAATGTGTGGTTCATGAAGAGGCAGCAGCCTTTTCTGTAGTTGCAGGGGCAACAGTCCGGATCATTGACTGATCTGGCCTTCTAACATTAATCAAAACGGCCTTGCTGTGCTGGTACTGCGAACGGTTGATAGCAAGGGGAAACTCCCGCCATAATTTATCCCCAGGGGCATGCAGCTTGATTGTATGGTTAAATATTGATGGCGTCCTCTTGGGTAAAATATTCCAGAGGTAAAACAGTCCCCCATTCGGATATCTCCGGGCAGGGACTACTCGGGAGCACGTCGTCATTAGGAGAAAGAAAACTGGCATTCTACGGATCAGAACGTGGAATGTCAGATCTCTTAAATGAAAAAATAAAATGTCGTGTGGCTAAGGCCTCCCGTCGGGTAGACCGTTCGCCTGGTGCAGGTCTTTCGATTTGACGCCACTTGGCCGACCTGCGCGTCGATGGGGATGAAATGATGATGATTAGGACAACACAACACCCAGTCCCTGAGCGGAGAAAATCTCTTAAATGGGCAGGCAGGTTAGAAAATTTAAAAATGGAAATGGACAGGTTAAAGCTAGATATAGCAGGAATTCATGAAGTTCGATGGCAGGAGGAACAAGACTTCTGGTCAGGTAAATACAGGGTTATAAATACAAAATCAAATAGGGGTAATGGATGGGTAGCTTTAATAATTAATAAAAAAAAAAGGAGTGTGGGTAACCTACCATGAACAGCATAGTGAACACATTACTGTAGCAAAGACAGACACCAATTCCACACCTACCACAGTAGTACAAGTTTATATGCCAACTAGCTCTGCAGACGACAAAGAGATTGAAGAAATGTATGATGAGGTAAAAGAAATTATTCACGTAGTGAAGGGAGAAGAAACTTTAATAGTCATGGGGAACTGGAATTCGATAGTAGGAAAAGGAAGAGAAGGAAAAGTTGGACGTGAATATGGAATGGGGTTGAGGAATGAAAGAGGAAGCCGACTGGTAGAAATTTGCACAGAGCATAACTTAATCATAGCTAACACTTGGTTTAAAAAATCATGATAGAAGGTCGTATATATGGAAGAGGGCTGGAGACTTTGGAAGGTTTCAGATAGATTATATAGTGGTAAGACAGAGATTTAGGAACCAGGTATTAAATTGTAAGTCATTTCCAGGGGCAGATGTGGACTCTGACCACAATCTATTGGTTATGAACTGTAGATTAAAACTAAAGAAACTGCAAAAAGGTGGGAATTTGAGGAGATGGGATCTGAATAAACTTGAAGAACCAGAGGTTGTAGAGAGTTTGAGAGAGAGCACTAGGGAACGATTGACAAGAATGGGGGAAAGAAATACAGTAGAAGAAGAATGGGTACCTTTGAGGGATGAAATAGTAAAGGCAGCAGAGGATCAAGTAGTTAAAAACATGAGCACTGGTAGAAATCCTTGGGTAACAGAAGAGATATTGAATTAAATTGATGAAAGGAGAAAATATAAAAATGCAGTAAATGAAGCAGGCAAAAAGGAATACAAACGTCTCAAAAACGAGATTGACAGGAAGTGCAAAATAGCTAAGCAGGGATGGCTAGAGGACAAATGTCAGGATGCAGAGGCACATATCACTAGGGTTAAGATAGATACTGCCTACAGGAAAATTAGAGAGACCTTTGGAGGAAAGAGAACCACTTGCAGGAATATCAAGAGCTCAGATGGAAACCCAGTTCTAAGCAAAGAAGGGAAAGCAGAAAGGTGGAAGGAGTATATAGAGGGTCTGTACAAGAGCGATGTTCTTAAGGACAAATTATGGAAATGGAGGAGGATGTAGGTGAAGATGAAATGAGAGATATGGTACTGTGTGAAGAGTTTGACAGAGCATTGAAAGACCTACGTCGAAAGAAGGCCCTGGGAGTAGACAACATCCCACTAGAACTACTGATAGTCTTGGGAGAGCCAGACCTGACGAAACTCTACCATCTGCTGAGCAAGATGTATGGGACAGGTGAATTACCCTCAGCCTTCAAGAAGAATATAACAATTCCAATGCCAAATGAAGCAAATGTCAAGAGGTGTAAAAATTACTGAACTATCAGTTTAATAAGTCACGGCTGCAAAATATTAACACGAATTCTTTCCAGGCAAATGGAAAAACCGACCTTGGGGAAGATCAGTTTGGATTCCACAGAAATATACATTTCTAGCATTTGTAGACTTAGAGAAAGCTATTGACAGTGCTGAGTGGAATACTCTCTTCCAAATTCTGAAGGTGGCAGGGGTCAAATACAGGGAGTGGAAGGCTATTTACAATTGTACAGAAAGCAGATGGCAGTAATAAGAGTCGAGGGACATGAAAGGGAAGCAGTGGTTGGGAAGGGAGTGCAACAGGGCTGTAGCCTATTCCCAATGTTATTCTATCTGTACATTGAGCAAGCAGTAAAGGAAGTAGGAGTTAAAATTCATGGAGAAGAAATAAAAACTTTGAAGTTTGCCAATGACATTGTAATTCTGTCAGAGACAGCAAAGGACCTGGAACAGTAGTTGAATGGAATGGACAGTGTCTTGAAAGGAGGATATAAGATGAACATCGACAAAAGCAAAATGAGGCTAATGGAATGTAGTCGAATTAAAATCAGGTGATGCTGAGGAAATTAGATTAGGAAATGACACACTTAAGGCAGCAGATGAGTTTTGCTATTTGAGGAGCAAAACAGCTGATGATGGTTGAAGTAGTGAGGATATAAAACGTAGGCTGATGATGACAAGTAAAGTGTTTCTGAAGAAGAGAAATTGGTTAACATCAAGTATAGACTTAAGTGTCAGGAAGTCTTTCCTGAAGGCATTTGTGTGCAGTGTAGCCATGTGTGGTAGTGAAACATGGATGATAAATAGTTTAGACAAGAAGAGAACAGGAGCTTTCGAAATGTGGTGCTACAGAAGAATGCTGAATATCTGATGGGTAGATCATGTAACTAATGAGGAGGTACCGAACAGAATTAGGGAGAAGAGGAATTTGTGGCACAACTTGACTAAAAGAAGGGATCAGATTGTAGGTAACTTTCTGAGGCATCAAGAGATCACCAATTTTGTACTGGAGGAACGTATGGAGTGTAAAAATCATAGAGAGAGACCACGAAATGAATACACTAAGCAGTAGTCACCTGGAGATGAAGAAGCTTGCACAGGACAGAGTAGCATGTTGAACTGCATCAAACCAGTCTCTGGACTCGAGACCACAACAACCTGAGATTAATATTAGAACTGTCTCCAAATTACTCCAAATCAAGATAATTCTTAATTAAAAACTCAATGACTCATCAACAGCCCATTCCCAGCAACAAAATAAAAGATATCTAAACAGAATCACATTAAAAGAATAAGAGAAACAGAATAGGCAATAGAACAACCATCTACACAATAAACAAAAGATACTCTATGGAAATCAGTCAAGCCTCTACTCCAACACTGTCACATTATGATGACGTGGCAGTAGACCTCTACTACGGGTAAGCTAAGGCAAACGATTTTGAACAATAAGAGTAGGGAGAAAACAGACATTGTGACGACTATACACAATATTTCATCAACTATGTTGGATGTCACATTAACTAACAACAGAGAGACACTATTAACAATGAAATCAATGGCATCCCAAAAGTAATGTTACATGAAGCTATTTAGGATGTCAAGAAAGGAGTTGTGAAGGAACTTGAAAATTATTTACGGAATATCTGCAGAGGGAGTTGATTTCTCATAATTGGAACTAATTGGAACTAACTGTTCACAAGACGAATTCCCATTGAACAAATTATGTATGTCTCAAATTAACAGCAACCTCATAGGAAAAACAATTGATTTTAGTCGATCAGACTTCAGAATTGGATACAGCACAATGGACCAACTGCAAGTCACAATAAAGTAATAGAGCAGAATGCATGTATGAACCATCACTACGCTGGGAATCACAGACTAAAATAGATTAAAATCAGCTTAAAAAACTGAACTAAAAGCCCTTGACAAACAAGGCAATTATTCAACCCGATTAGTATACTGAAGAATATATATGTCAATGCTTCTACTACACTTCATAAAAAAAAAAATCGAAATTTAAGGAGGATACAGGCAATGAGATTCCACATCAGTAGCTCTAGAAGTAGATTTTAGTTCCTTAAACTTGGAAAACAAAAATGGAATTCATATTAATGGAACATACCTAAACCACTTTCATATTTACGTAATTATTATTTATTACTACAAGAGTGTATCTTCACATGATCAGTTCCAGCACTCTATTGTCATCTTCAGATGTGATTAATCCACTAACAATTTCATCATGTTATACACATTCCAATTATGCTCACTGAACATCATGAAGTGGTATAAAATATACAACTTCATTATACATCATGTTGTCACATAGTACAAGAGACTGAAACTAAAAAATTGCTGTGTGCTATTTATACGTAGCTCATGGAAAAAGGAGTATGTGAAATAAATGGCAAGTTTAATGCTATAGGTGAAGCAGGTTAGTTAACAAAGCACTCTATATCCACCTACGTTTGCTACATGCACGTTTAGAAGGTAGTATCTTAAAAGCACAAGCAAGGACAAAAATAATTAAAGTTATTAGATTCTATAATTTTTTTAAAGGCTATTAAAACAATATTTGGAAAAGTAATATAAAAATATGCATATGCCAGCAACTGTCATATCTTAAGATCATAAAACTTTAGAGTGCCTAAGCCAAAATTAAAAATTAAATTCTTGAAGAACACTGTACACCAAATTACCAAGATACAAGTGCTCTATTGAAAAGAGTGGCCTTTATATAAATGATAAGTGATTCACAGAAACAAAGTCATGTACACAAAATAGGTCACTGATAAAATAAGTACAGTAAGAGAAAGTCCTCAATAAAGACTCGTCATCTATGTTATATCTATGATGAGAGGAGAGCCAGCAATCATTATTAAAACTCACTTTTTATCATAGATGTAATATTTGCCACTGGTTTTTATTGATTACTTTCTCTTACTATACTTATTTTTTTACTGTCTTTATAAAATATCTTCATTATGGTTCAAACAATGGAAAAACCAGGACTGAATGTAACAATATTATGAAAAGGAAAGTTGCTACTCACCATACAGTTGAGATGCTGAGTCACAGATTGGCACAACAAAAAGACTGTCACAAATAAATAAAGCTTTCGGCCATTAAGGCCTTCATCAATAATAGACGTACACGTGAATAATAGACGTATACACACACAAAAGCACTCAGACACACACTTTGTGTGTGTGCGTGTGTGTGTGTGTTTGTAGGTGTGTGTAGGTGTGTGTGTGTGTGTGTGTGTGTGTGTGTGTGTGTGTGTTTTGTAAGTCTATTGTTGACAAAGGCCTTAATGGCTGAAAGCTTTATTTATTTGTGGTGCCTATCTGTGACTCTTCATTATGATTCTATTGATAATTTATCATTAATATCATTTAACTGTTTCTAACAGAGCACTTAAATCCTGGTAATTTGGTGTACCACATTCTTATACACCTTATCTTTTAATTTTAATTTAGACATGAAAATTCTGTAAGTTTCATCATCGTAATATATGACAGCTGCTGTAGTGAGCACTGTTGTTGTAGGGTTCTTCAGTCCGAAGACTGGTTTGATGCAGCTCTCCAGGCTACTCTAAACTGTGCAAGCCTATCCATCTTGAGGTCCCACTCTATAATTTTTACCCCCCACACTTTCCTCCAGTACTACATCGTGATCCTTTGATGTCTCAGAATGTCTTCTACCAACTAATCTCTTATTCTAGTCAGATTTTTATTTCAGTCTCTTTTGTTATGTGATGCCATGATACGATAATTCACTGACATGTTTTATAGCATTACATGCTGTTCAGTGTGTGTAACTTGAATGTATACAGCATGACAAAGCTCTCAGTGGATTAATCACATCTGAAGATGGCAGTACACCGTCAAAACCGGTAATGTGAACACTGTAATTATATGGTGATCATGATATGATAGTCATCATATGAAAATTATAAGATCACATACTTACATTTTCTAATTATGTTAAGTCTTAAAAAACAGTTTCATCTCGCTAGTAATGTATTTTTTGCTTCTACTGGACATAAAATTCAGCAACAAAACAACGTAATAGAATAAGTTTTAAAGTGAGTCTGAAAATCAACTACAATAAGATTAAAATACTGCACAATCAACACTTCAGAAGGAAAGTAGTGAAAATCAACAACTCATGGTAGAATATGAAGCAGCCTCCCTCCGACGTATCACAGTGGCTTACAGAGTATACATATATAACCAACTGATGCACATGGATGGGAAAACACATAAAGGAAAGGCAACCACTTAACTATAGAGGATTGGTACACGACCCACAGAAAACAGTTCATTTTGTTAAGGCTTCATCGCTACTGCTCTAGAGGCCGAGTAGCCACTGTAGTTATGGTAGGCCGAGCTTGTGGGTTCATGAAACGGCTTCTGGTGCAGTACACTGCTAAGACAATTTCGGCCTGCCACTATTACACAGCTATACCCCAAGTTCAGGTAACAGGCTAGGGGAATAAAGGTACTCCAACAAATTAGTAACGAAGTTATAAAAATGAGTTAGAAAGGTTTACTTCTCTTTGTAACTTCTTGAATGATCAAGCCTGCAACACTGCATGTAATGCCCTTAATGGCTAAGTGCAAATAATCTAAGGTAAAATTCACATGCAATTTACAAGATCTATCTGTTCACTTCTAAGAGTTCACTAAACGATGCTCCCTGTCCAAGTTAGCCCTGGAAGATGATCTATAGCAAAGTGGGTGAGAACTGCTCTTCTATCTTCCAAGTAGGCTTCTGTCTACATCTACATCCATATTCATACTCACAAGCCACCCAACGGTGTGTGGCAGAGGGCACTTTACGTGCTACTGTCATTACTTCCCTTTCCTGTTCCAGTCAAGTATGGTTCGCGGGAAGAACGACGGAAAGCATCCGTGCGCGCTCGAATCTCTCTAATTTTACATTCATAATCTCCTCGGGAGGTATAAGTAGGGGGGAGCAATATATTCGATACCTCATCCAGAAATGCACCCTCTTGAAACCTGGACAGCAAGATACACCACGATGCAGAGCACCTCTCTTGCAGAGTCTGCCACTTGAGTTTGCTAAACATCTCTGTAACGCTATCATGCTTACCAAATAACACTGTGACAAAACGCGCCGCTCTTCTTTGGATCTTCTGTATCTCCTCTGTCAAACCGACCTAGTATGGATCCCACACTGATGAGCAATATTCAAGTATAGGTCGAGCGAGTGTTTTGTAAGCCACCTCTTTTGTTGATGGACTACATTTTCTAAGGACTCTCCCAATGAATCTCAACCTGGCACCTGCCTTACCAACAATTAATTTTATATGATCATTCCCCTTCAAACTGTTCCGTACGCATACTCCCACATATTTTACAGAAGTAACTACTACCAGTGTTTGTTCTGCTATCATATAATCATACAATAAAGGATCCTTCTTTCTATGTATTCACAATACATTACATTTGTCTATGTTAAGGGTCAGTTGCCACTCCCTGCACCAAGTGCCTATCCGCTGCAGATCTTCCCGAATTTCACTGCAATTTTCTAGTGCTGCAACTTCTCTGTATACTACAGCATCATCCACGAAAAGCCGCATGGAACTTCCGACTCTATCTACTAGGTCATTTATATATATTGTGAAAAGCAATGGTCCCATTACTGTCCATTGCCATCCGGTCATAGGCAGATTGTATTTGGCTGGCAATTCACCGAGGCAAATTCAATGCCTTCATCTTCACTGCTGCCCATGGCGCTGTGGAACTTGCGCAAGTGGTGAGTCTCTATGGCACTGGCACCAGATCACATCTTTGCGCCTGTGTTTCTTTTCCCCCAGCTGTGTCTTGTTCAGACAACACAGCAGTTAGCATTAGCTTTTGAGCCCTTTAACCTTTTCTTGTAGCAGTGCGCACATGCGCACACCCACACCCACGCGCACGCACACACGGACACAGAACCCTAATCTCCACACTTGCAGTAGCAGTGATTCCCACTGGTTCCGTGAGCATGGATGTTTAGGCATCTGTATGGTTAAGCATGTGTGTATTCCTACTAGGAAAAAAGCAAGCGGTTGGAAGCTAGTGCTTCAGTAAACCATGCACCAGTCCTCTATAGGTAAGTGGTTGCCTTTCCCTTCTGTTACACAGCTGATGAATTTTTCATTTTTAGCAGTTGAAGACAGTGACTGCAGGGACAAGAAAAGAAATAAAACAAAGAGTAAAACTGAAAAGAATGCTTTTGGTAAACCAAAAAGGGTTTCCAGAATAAAGCTCCCTATGTGCTGGAATGAAAATTTATGGTCAGTGTGCATTACCAATTTTGACTTATGGCAGTGATAAGTTTTAATATGAAAACAATTCAAAAACTGAGGATTGCTCAGTGAGCAACAGATATGAATGTTGGAAATTACTAGGTCATGTAAGTCATGGAACAGAATTGGATTGGAACATGTAATTATGACTATAAAGAAAATGAAATGGAGGCTGATGGGACATGCAGCTGGATGAACTGATGATAAATGGTCCAAGAAAGTACTCTACAGAAGCAACATGGATGTGCATCACTGAAGACCATAATACATGTCAGGAAGTCTAAAGATGAGTTTGGCACAGTCACCTACCAACACCCCAAATCATCATCATCTTCATCATCATCATCCACCTCTGTCTCCGCCCCCCTATCATATCTCCAATAATAGTTGCAATTTACTATCAACATCTTACACAGACCTTACATAGATACTCACTTCTCAAGTAAACATATATGTTAATGACAGCACTTGCTAATAACAGAAAAGTGTTCCAGGTCAAATGTTGTTCATCTAATCACAGTACAACACAAAAATAACATCCATATAGACTTTTCTGCTTTCCTAAAGTTCTTATTGGGGTTCTGTATTCTGATGCACAGATCTTCCAATAATCTCCCAACAGAAATAACACACATACATAAAAACCTTCATACTTTAAAAAGAAAACCAGAAACACATGTGAATAGCTATCCAAACACTTATCTTATTATTTAGATTCAAGAATAGAAGAGCACTGTTACTTGTGTAACAATTAGCAGTATTCACTGTAAACACACTTCAGTAGTTACAGCATGTATATAACTGTTATTCTTTGATAAATACCAGTGTGGTCATTTAAATACACTACTGGCCATTAAAATTGCTACATCACGAAGATGACATGCTACAGATACGAAATTTAACTGACAGGAAGAAGATGCTGTGATATGCAAATGATTAGCTTTTCAGAGCATTCACACAACGTTGGCACCAGTGGAGACACCTACAACGTGCTGACATGAGGAAAGTTTCCAACCGATTTCTCATACACAAACAGCAGTTGACCGGCACTGCCTGGTGAAATGTTTTTGTGATGCTTCATGTAAGGAGGAGAAATGTGTACCATCAAGTTTCCCACTTTGATAAAGGTCGGATTGTAGCCTATCACGATTGCAGTTTATCGTATCGCGACACTGCTGCTCGCGTTGGTCGAGATCCAATGACTGTTAGCAGAATATGGAATCGGTGGGTTCAGGAGAGTAATACGGAACGCCGTGGTGGATCCCAACGGCCCCTATCCCTAGCAGTCGAGATGACAAGCATCTTATCTGCATGGCTGTAACAGATCGTACAGCCACGTCTCGATCCCTGAGTCATCAGACGGGGATGTTTGCAAGACGACAACCATCTGCACGAACAGTTCGATGACGTTTGCAGCAGCATGGACTATCGGCTACGAGGCCATGACTGCGGTTACCCTTGACCCTGCATCACAGACAGGAGCGCCTGCGATGGCGTACTCGACGACGAATCTGGGTGCAAGAATTGCAAAACGTCATTTTTTCGGATGAATCCAGGTTCTGTTTACAGCATCATAATGGTCGCATCCGTGTTTGGCGACATTGCGGTGAACGCACATTGGAAGCGTGTATTCGTCATCGCCATACTGGCGTATCACCCAGCATGATGGTATGGGGTGCCACTGGTTACACGTCTCGGTCACCTCTTGTTTACACCGACGGCACTTTGAACAGTGGACGTTACATTTCAGATGTGTTACGACCCGTGGCTCTAACCTTCATTCAATCCCTGTGAAACCCTAAATTTCAGCAGGATAATGCACGACCACATGTTGCAGGTCCTGTATGGGCCTTTCTGGATACAGAACATGTTCGACTGCTGCCCTGGCCAGCGCATTCTCCAGATCTCTCACCAACTGAAAACGTCTGGTCAACGGTGGCCGAGCAACTGGCTCGTCACAATACGCCAGTTACTACTCTTGATGAACTGTGGTATAGTGTTGAAGCTGTATGGGCAGCTGTACCTGGACATGCCATCCAAGCTCTGTTTGACTCAATGGCCAGGCGTATCAAGGCCGTTCTTACGGCCAGAGGTGGTTGTTCTGGGTACTGACTTCTCAGGATCTATGCATCCAAATTGCGTGAAAATGTAATCACATGTCAGTTCTAGTATAATGTATTTGTCCAATGAATACCCATTTATCATCTGCATTTCTTCTTGGTGTAGCAATTTGAATGGCCAGTAGTGTAGTGAGACAGCAGCTGGATGTAATAAGCAGTGGTCTAATGTTATTAAGCACAGCTTTTCTCCAATTTTTAACTTTTCTACTGATTTTATGATCTTGAATTAAGCATGAATAAGGATAAAATCCATAGTACTTTAATGATAATTCACTATCTGTGTTGTCTGCAACAGTTTCTTCCTCTTTGGTTATAGACATGTCAACTAATTACCTAACGATCATTATGATCTTTATGAAATATAATGAATGGTTGAATCAACCATGACCACAACTTCAGTAAAATTCTTTGATGCTTGATATCAGTTTCAATCAGTACCTAATATTTGTAATGCATGATGATATAAAGTTATAGTAATACACTTGTTGTTGTTGTTGTTGTTGTTGTTGTTGTTGTTGTGGTCTTCAGTCCAGAGACTGGTTTGATGCAGCTCTCCATGCTACTCTATCCTGTGCAAGATTCATCATCTCCCAGTACCTACTGCAATCTACATCCTTCTGAATCTGCCTAGTGTATTCATCTCCTGGTCTCCCTCTTCGATTTTTACCCTCCACGCTGCCCTCCAATGCTAAATTTGTGATCCCTTGATGCCTCAAAACATGTCCTACCAACCGATCCCTTCTTCTAGTCAAGTTGAGCCACAAACTCCTCTTCTCCGCAATTCTATTCAATACCTCCTCATTAGTTATGTGATCTACCCATCTAATCTTCAGCATTTTCTGTAGCACCACGTTTCGAAAGCTTCTATTCTCTTCTTGTCCGGACTACTTATCGTCCATGTTTCACTTCCATACATGGCTACACTCCATACAAATACTTTCAGAAACGACTTCCTGACACTTAAATCTATACTCGATGTCAATAAATTCCTCTTCTTCAGAAACGCTTTCCTTGCCATTGTCAGTCTACATTTTATATCCTCCATACTTCGGCTCCCCAAATAGCTAAACTCCTCTACTACTTTAAGTGTCTCATTTCCTAATCTAATTCCCTCAGCATCACCCGACTTAATTCAACTACATTCCATTATCCTCGTTTTGCTTTTGTTGATGTTCATCTTATATCCTCCTTTCAAGACACCGTCCATTCCATTCAACTGCTCTTCCAAGTCCTTTGCTGTCTCTGACAGAATTACAATGCCATCGGCGAACCTCAAAGCTTTTATTTCTTCTCCATGGATTTTAATACCTATTCCGAATTTTTCTTTTGTTTCCTTTACTGCTTGCTCAATATACAGATTGAATAACATCGGGGACAGGCTGCAACCCTGTCTCACTCCTTTCCCAACCACTGCTTCCCTTTCATGCCCCTCGACTCTTATAACTGCCATCTGGTTTCTGTACAAATTTTAAATAGCCTTTCGCTCCCTGTATCTTACCCCCGCCACCTTTAGAATTTGAAAGAGGGTATTCCAGTCAACATTGTAAAACGCTTTCTCTAAGTCTACAAATCCTAGAAATGTAGGTTTTCCTTTACATAATCTTTCTTGTAAGATAAGTCGTAGGGTCAGTATTGCCTCACGTGTTCCAACATTTCTATGTAATCCAAACTGATCTTCCCCTAGGACGGATTCTACCAGTTTTTCTATTCGTCTGTAAAGAATTCGTGTTAGTATTTTGCAGCTGTGACTTATTAAACTGATAGTTCGGTAATTTTCACATCTTTCAACACCCGCTTTCTTTGGGATTGGAATAATTTTATTCTTCTTGAAGTCTGAGGGTATTTCGCCTGTCTCATACATCTTGCTCACCATTTGGTAGAGTTTTGTCAGGACTGGCTCTCCCAAGGCCGTCAGTAGTTCTAATGGTATGTTGTCTACTCCCGGGGCCTTGTTTCGACTCAGGTCTTTCAGTGCTCTGTTAAACTCTTCACACAGTATCATATCTTCCATTTCATCTTCATCTATCTCCTCTTCCATTTCTGTAATATTGTCCTCAAGTACATCGCCCTTGTATAGACCCTCTATATACTCCTTCCACCTTTCTGCTTTCCCTTCTTTGCTTAGAACTGGGTTTCAGTCTGAGCTCTTGATATTCATACAAGTGGCTCTCTTTTCTCCAAAGGTTTCTTTAATTTTCCTGTAGGCAGTATCCATCTTACCCCTAGTGAAATAAGCTTCTACATCCTTACATCTGTCCGCTAGCCATCCCTGCTAAGCCATTTTGCACTTCCTGTTGATCTCATTTTTGAGACGTGTGTATTCCGTTTTGCCTGCTTCATTTACTGTGTTTTTATATTTCCTCCTTTCATCAATTAAATTCAATAGTTCTTCTGTTACCTAAGGATTTCTACTAGCCCTCGTCTTTTTACCTACTTGATCCTCTGCTACCTTCACTACTTCATCTCTCAGAGCTACCCATTCTTCCTCTACTGCATTTCTTTCCCCCATTCCTGTCAATTGCTCCCTTATGCTCTCCCTGAAACTCTGTACAGCCTCTGGTTTAGTTAGTTTATCCTGGTCCCATCTCCTTAAATTCCCACCTTTTTGCAGTTTCTTCAGTTTTAATCTACAGTTTGTAACCAATAGATTGTGATCAGAGTCCACATCTGCCCCTGGAAATGTCTTACAATTTAAAACCTGGTTCCTAAATCTCTGTCTTACCATTATATAATCTATCTGATACCTTATAGTATCTCCAGGATTCTTGCATGTATACAACTTTCTTTCATAATTCTTGAACCAAGTGTTAGCTATGATTAAGTTATGCTCTGTGCAAAATTCTACCAGACGGCTTCCTCTTTCACTTCTTAGCCCCAATCCATATTCACCTACTATGTTTCCTTCTCTCCCTTTTCCTACAGTCGAATTCCAGTCATCCATGACTATTAAATTTTCGTCTCCCTTCACTATCTGAATAATTTCTTTTATCTCATCATACATTTCATCAATTTCTTCATCACCTGCAGAGCTAGTTGGCATATAAACTTGTACTACTGTAGTAGGCATGGGCTTCATGTCTATCTTGGCCACAATAATGCGTTCATTATGCTGCTGGTAGTAGCTTACCCGCACTCCTATTTTTTTATTCATTATTAAACCTACTCCTGCATTACCCCTATTTGATTTTGTGTTTATAACCCTGTATTCACCTGACCAGAAGTCTTGTTCCTCCTGCCACCGAACTTCACTTATTCCCACTATATCTAACTTCAACCTATCCATTTCCCTTTTTAAATTTTCTAACCTACCTGCCCGATTAAGGGATCTGACATTCCACGCTCCGATCCATAGAACGCCAGTTTTCTTTCTACTTATAACGACGTCCTCTTGAGTAGTCCCCGCCCGGAGATCCGAAAGGGGGACTATTTTACCTCCGGAACATTTTACCCAAGAGGACACCATCATCATTTAACCATACAGTAAAGCTGCATGCCCTCGGGAAAAATGACGGCTGTAGTTTCCCCTTGCTTTCGGCCGTAGTAATACACTTATGAAACACTAAGTGTAAAATACAATTTTGCACAAAAAAAGATCCACAGAAGAACAACACTGGCAGTGTTGCAAATGCTGAAAAATTTAATATTTCACAATGGAATGAAGTTGCCTATGCTTTTAGAAAGGGCTGTTCAATGACTGTGTTTGCGAAACCCTTTTAGTGCAAATCACTCCCGAAATATTTGCCTGTGGACAACAGGTTGCCTGGGTAGATGTAAGAGAGGGTGTAAGGGACCTAGTTTTACCACAATAAATAAATAAAAAAATTAACAAACATGAAACTTATTCTTTTTCCATATTTCTTCTGTAAAATTTCGCATCAGCTTCTCTGCTACCATTACAGATGTCTCTCAACATCACCATTAAAGAATTATATAAAGTTGCCACTGATAAGATAAAAAAAAAAAAATAGATTACACTCACTTGAGAAAGTAGCTGCATCTTCCTTCAGTAAGCGCAGTTCATTCCTTAACTTCATCATTGTTTCACTAACAATCGCCTTTTCTGTTTCATATTTAGACTTGAGATTTGTGAGAGCAACTTCTGCAGTGTTCTTGTTAGATTTGAGTACACTTCTCAGAGTTGCTATCTGCTCACGTTTTGTTGAGAGTAGAGATTTCAGTTTAATAACCTGCTCCTGAAGGTCTGCAAGCTCAGCTTCCTTTGAATCATTTGTTGATGCTAAAGAAACAGATTAGAGTAATGTTAACAAATGAGGGCCTGGAAATGGAAGCTTTTATCATATAATATTTGCTATGATATTTACTGTAACTGTTGGAGCAAAAGCTAAAAGAGAAACCTGACAATAAAAAGTACTTCACATCACCAAAATTTAGTAATATTGTGATCATATGTTGTTATAAAATAAAACAAAGAACATTACACAACATGGCTCTTGCATAGAACATTTACGTACCTTCTGAAAGGCCTCCATGCATTCCTTTCATTTTTGAAAGCTCTATAGTATTTTCAACTGCTGAACGCAAATGCTTAATCTGATCTGAAATGGTTGCAATATGTTTTACCAATCCTGTTGCTTCATTTAAGCTCTCTAGGTCTTTGAGAGGGACATCAGTTTTCAAACGGCTACGCAGAACCTCTATCTTTGACATAGCATAGTCTTCTTTGCTTGCGTCACCTTCACTATTTGTAACCCCACCTATAAGAAGTTAAAAAAAGTTAATACTGATTAAGATAAACCAGCCTACAAAATATTACATCGCAACTACAAGAAAGGCTATAAGGCCATTTCTAACACAAACTGCACATTAATGATTGAATACTGATCAAAGAGATGCACTTAGGATCAACATTTGAAGACAGTATAGAAAGAATGCCCGAATCTCACTGGCAACATATGTTTCAGGATATCACAGAAGTAAACAGAACTAAATCCATATACACACCAAAGGAAAATCTAGCATGAAACATAATCCATGAGCACATAACACTGCTCACAAAGGAGAGTGCTGAAATCGTGTACTGACTTCATGGCACTCCACTTAAGTTACCTCTGTAATCAGTCAGTAAGTCAAGATGTATTTCTTAAAATATTGAAATAAGCAACACTAATACCCACTTATAAGCTAAAGATAATTGTAGATCTATCACCCATTTTTCCTTTGTTCTCAAATTATTATTATTATTATTATTATTATTATTATTATTATTATTATAAATTTTAAAAATTATTTCTGTTGTTGTTGTTGTTGTTGTGAGAATGTAGTTAGTAAAAGAATATTGAATCATTTTTCTGAAAATAACCTGCTCAGTTTGCCTTCCACAAGCAGTTCGCTAAGCAGACAACAATATTTAACCTAAAAACGCAAGTTAAGGTAGAACTAAAAAGGAAAATTACTTTGTTGGCATTTTTGGTGACCTTGGCACAATCACAAAAATCTCAACAATAGAAAACATAATGCATATTGACAAATGATACCACAGGAACGGATCTAATTTCAGGGCGAGGAAGGATTGAATATGTCCACTGTTAGGTTTGGTACTTGGTCCACTTTTATTCTTGACCTACATGACTGATGTTCCAAAGATATTGGAGGGCTCTTCAGAAACTGTCATGACACAAGAATATTAATAAAGGGCCCAAACAAATCGATACCAGAAACTTTCTAGAGAATAATGGAACAGGCTCACAACTGATTCACAGCCAACACTTAACTCCTGATTTTACAAAAACTTGTATTACGCAATTCCAAACAAATAGAAATACCTTGCAGGTCCTGTAAGTAGAGATCGAAGGGCACACATAGGACGAGATGTGTGAAGCTTCAAGGCACACAGCAGATTATTAAACTTAGGTGGCATGAAACATATGGACAAGTCAACCAAGAAGCTCAGTTCTGCCTGCTTTGTACTGAGAAATCTTTCTCATTGCACTGACTTGCAGATGGGACTGATAGCATACTTTGCATACTTTAACTCAATATTGTCCTACAGTATAACTTCTGCAGCCATGTAGCTACAGTAAAAACAGTATTTATTCTACAGAACATGCAGTATGAATATTATGTAAAGTTTACAACCAAACATCTTGTAGAATATTCTTCAGGGACTTCACTGTTATTACACTCATTTGCCAACACATTTACTTCCTAAGAGTGTTTGTGGTTTATAGTAAAAGTGAATTGTCAACTGTGCAAGTCATGACGACAATGCTAGAAGTAAAAACGACTTCTACATATACTGTGTCCCCGTTCAGTTAATGATTTATTGAAATTATTCCCTCTCTATCAGGATAAACAATATGGATCAGACTTGACGATTTTAAAACTGAAATTTATAAATGGTTATGGAATCACCATTTATCATTATAAATAAAGTATTTAAAATGATGTTCCTACATGCTTTACACTTTTCAATCAAAAACACTTGAATATAAAAAGAACATCTCAGAAAGAATGGAAGCTATGAAATATAATATGAAACAAAGGGTGAAGTGACAAAAGTATGTTAAGGGGGCATGGTTTTTTCTTGTTTTGGAGTCTCATCATTTCATTTGGGTTGATTCTCATGCATTGAAATGGCCAGCAAAATTTATTTTCAGAAGGATGCATGGATTTTAATGTTCTGTCAACAACAAATTCATCGCATGGAGCACAAGCTTAGATTCAGTAAGGACCTATTCCGGCATGCATGTTAGGCAGTTTAAGAAAACCTCAGAAAACTTACATCTTGATGGCTGGGGGGGGGGGGGGGGGGTTTAATAACTGCTATCCTCCTGAATGCAAATATAATTTTCACAAGGTCATCAGGGCAATCTAGGATACAACATAGACTATCAAGATGAGCTCATTCAACATTCTACATAGGCATGACTGCAGAATATCCATTCACTCATTGGCATACTCACAATTGAACAATGTCCATTACAAAATTATTTTCTCATTTCACTTGAGCCATGGCGAGCTGGCGCCAGTGTTATATTGTTCATGTACCATTGTACAAGTGAAGTCGACAATAGCTTTGACAGTTAGATCCAGGCAAATTGTCTACAGGATACCCTTGGTGTTAAGACAATATCTAAAATCAATGTAGGGATCCATACCTACTCTCAATATGTGGGAGATCAGTCTGGTACTGAATATCTTTCCTACCCCCATGAACCATGGACCTTGCCGTTGGTGGGGAGGCTTGCGTGCCTCAGCAATACAGATGGCCGTACCGTAGGTGCAACCACAACGGAGGGGTAGCTGTTGGGAGGCCAGACAAACATGTGGTTCCTGAAGAGGGGCAGCAGCCTTTTCAGTAGTTGCAGGGGCAACAGTCTGGATGATTGACTGATCTGGCCTTGCAATACTAGCCAAAACGGCCTTGCCGTGCTGGTACTGCGAACGGCTGAAAGCAAGGGGAAACTACAGCTGTCATATTTCCCGAGGGCATGCAGCTTTACTGTATGGTTAAATGATGATGGCGTCCCCTTGGGTAAAATATTCCGGAGGTAAAATAGTCCCCCATTCGGATCTCTGGGCGGGGACTACTCAAGAGGACGTCGTTATAAGTAGAAAGAAAACTGGCGTTCTATGGATCGGAGAGTGGAATGTCAGATCCCTTAATCGGGTAGGTAGGTTAGAAAATTTAAAAAGGGAAATGGATATGTTGAAGTTAGATATAGTGGGAATAAGTGAAGTTCGGTGGCAGGAGGAACAAGACTTCTGGTCAGGTGAATACAGGGTTATAAACACAAAATCAAATAGGGGTAATGCAGGAGTAGGTTTAATAATGAATAAAAAAAATAGGAGTGCGGGTAAGCTGCTACCAGCAGCATAATGAACACATTATTGTGGCCTAGATAGACACGAAGCCCATGCCTACTACAGTAGTACAAGTTTATATGCCAACTAGCTCTGCAGGTGATGAAGAAATTGATGAAATGTATGATGAGATAAAAGAAATTATTCAGATAGTGAAGGGAGACGAAAATTTAATAGTCATGGATGACTGGAATTCGACTGTAGGAAAAGGGAGAGAAGGAAACATAGTAGGTGAATATGGATTGGGGCTAAGAAGTGAAAGAGGAAGCCGTCTGGTAGAATTTTGCACAGAGCATAACTTAATCATAGCTAACACTTGGTTCAAGAATTATGAAAGAAAGTTGTATACATGCAAGAATCCTGGAGATACTATAAGGTATCAGATAGATTATATAATGGTAAGACAGAGATTTAGGAACCAGGTTTTAAATTGTAAGACATTTCCAGGGGCAGATGTGGACTCTGATCACAATCTATTGGTTACAAACTGTAGATTAAAACTGAAGAAACTGCAAAAAGGTGGGAATTTAAGGAGATGGGACCAGGATAAACTAACTAAACCAGAGGCTGTACAGAGTTTCAGGGAGAGCATAAGGGAGCAATTGACAGGAATGGGGGAAAGAAATGCAGTAGAGGAAGAATGGGTAGCTCTGAGAGATGAAGTAGTGAAGGTAGCAGAGGATCAAGTAGGTAAAAAGACGAGGGCTAGTAGAAATCCTTAGGTAACAGAAGAACTATTGAATTTAATTGATGAAAGGAGGAAATATAAAAACACAGTAAATGAAGCAGGCAAAACGGAATACACACGTCTCAAAAATGAGATCAACAGGAAGTGCAAAATGGCTTAGCAGGGATGGCTAGCGGACAGATGTAAGGATGTAGAAGCTTATTTCACTAGGGGAAGATGGATACTGCCTACAGGAAAATTAAAGAAACCTTTGGAGAAAAGAGAGCCACTTGTATGAATATCAAGAGCTCAGACTGAAACCCAGTTCTAAGCAAAGAAGGGAAAGCAGAACGGTGGAAGGAGTATATAGAGGGTCTATACAAGGGCGATGTACTTGAGGACAATATTACAGAAATGGAAGAGGAGGTAGATGAAGATGAAATGGAAGATATGATACTGTGTGAAGAGTTTAACAGAGCACTGAAAGACCTGAGTCGAAACAAGGCCCCGGGAGTAGACAACATACCATTAGAACTACTGACGGCCTTGGGAGAGCCAGTCCTGACAAAACTCTACCAAATGGTGAGCAAGATGTATGAGACAGGCGAAATACCCTCAGACTTCAAGAAGAATAAAATTATTCCAATCCCAAAGAAAGCGGGTGTTGAAAGATGTGAAAATTACCGAACTATCAGTTTAATAAGTCACAGCTGCAAAATACTAACACGAATTCTTTACAGACGAATAGAAAAACTGGTAGAATCCGTCCTAGGGGAAGATCAGTTTGGATTACATAGAAATGTTGGAACACGTGAGGCAATACTGACCCTACGACTTATCTTAGAAAATAGATTAATGAAAGGCAAACCTACATTTCAAGGATTTGTAGACTTAGAGAAAACTTTTGACAATGTTGACTGGAATACCCTCTTTCAAATTCTAAAGGTGGCAGGGGTAAAATACAGGGAGCGAAAGGCTATTTACAATTTGTACAGAAACCAGATGGCAGTAATAAGAGTCGAGGAGCATGAAAGGGAAGCAGCGGTTGGGAAGGGAGCGAGACAGGGTTGTAGCCTGTCCCCGATGTTATTCAATCTGTATATTGAGCAAGCAGTAAAGGAAACAAAAGAAAAATTCGGAATTGGTATTACAACCCATGGAGAAGAAATAAAAACGTTGAGGTTCGCCGATGACATTGTAATTCTGTCAGAGACAGCAAAGGACTTGGAAGAGCAGTTGAATGGAATGAACAGTGTCTTGGAAGGAGGATATAAGATGAACACCAACAAAAGCAAAATGAGGATAATGGAATGTAGTCGAATTAAGTCGGGTGAAGCTGAGGGAATTAGATTAGGAAATGACACACTTAAAGTAGTAAAGGAGTTTTGCTATTTGGGGAGCAAAATAACTGATGATGGCCGAAGTAGAGAGGATATAAAATGTAGACTGGCAATGGCAAGGAAAGCGTTTCTGAAGAAGAGAAATTTGTTAACAGCAAGTATAGATTTAAGTGTCAGGAAGTCGTTTCTGAAAGTATTTGTATGGAGTGTAGCCATGCATGGAAGTGAAACATGGACGACCAATAGTTTGGACGAGAAGAGAATAGAAGCTTTCGAAATGTGGTGCTACAGAAGAATGCTGAAGATTAGATGGGTAGATCATGTAACTAATGATGAGTTATTGAATAGAACTGGGGAGAAGAGGAGTTTGTGGCTCAACTTGACAAGAAGGAGGACATGTTCTGAGGCATCAAGGAATCACAAATTTAGCATTGGAGGGCAGCGTGGATGATAAAAATCGTAGAGGGAGACCAAGAGATGAATACACTAAGCAGATTCAGAAGGATGTAAGTTGCAGTAAGTACTGGGAGATGATGAATCTTGCACAGGATAGAGTAGCATGGACAGCTCATCAAACCAGTCTCAGGACTGAAGACGACAAGAACAACAACAACCATTGAGATTGATTGTGGTTGAGCTAAGCTATCTTTGCTTTTTGCGTGTCTTATCTTCCTGGTTGGTGGGCGAAGGTTGTTAGCCTTCGACAGGTAACCCTCGAGATCTCGTGACATTCGTTGGGAGATGAACATCAACGCCTGCCGAACGAGCGTGATGACCATTATATGTTGTGGCGTGAAACTGGCCGGGCATTTTGGTGACATGGGCAGCTTGGAGATACAAGTTCTGTTACTTCACTGGGAACAAAATTTGAAGTGAAGTGGTGAAGCTGTGGAACCCACTCCTTTGTATTGTGTACGTGATATGAAGTAAGTGATCGTAATTGTGTTTTGTTGACTGACGTGCTCAGAGGCATTTAAATTTTATTATTATGGTGAGACTTTCATAGTCATAGTCGAACTTTAAGAGGGTGTGGAAGAGTTCAGTTGGCCTAGTTAAGTGGTGGCCGTTATTTAAAAGTTTTCTCAGAAGTTTTACTAGTGCTCTGTGTTTCTAGTAATCAAATGATTTTATGTTGGCGTTTTCAAAGCTTGCACTCTATTAATACAGTTGTCCGTGTGTAAAATGCTTAAGGTCAAAGTTGCGAATTTGTCAGTAGCGTAATGTGTTCCTTTATACATTTACCCATATATCGAGTCAAAGGTTCTGTCAAGTGTTTCTATGTTTCTATGCTTCAGAGTTATTGGAATGTCTTTGCGATTTGCACAAGAACCTTTGATTGTGCCAGTGCCTTGGCTGGGAGTGAAATGTCATCCGAGGTCTAGGCCTGGCAGTGTTTTAAGAACCTGGCCACTACCGGGAGTTGTTCACATACTGCCTTCCGCAGTTTAGTATTTATCTTACTTCTACCAAGGTGGGTGGGTTAAGCTGGTAGATATAAAAAAAAAAAAATTGTACGTAACCTGTTCTTATATGAACCTGTTTCCTTAAATATTAGTGACTGGCAACTGGCTAAACTTTAAATTGCATAGCATCTGCCGAGTTCCTTGCGTAGTTCTTTGTAGTAGTGTTTTATTAACAGGTCTGAGCATGTGCACATTTATTTGTGAAGATCAGTGTTTCTGCTGTAGTTTTTGTTATGTAATGATTCTATCATGTTATGTAATTGGATCTTAGCTTGGCACTAGTGTTGAAGTGTCATTAAGTCATCCTTTACTGGTAACTGTTTTCATTATATGTATTTTGAGGGAAATCCTATATGGTAGTTTGAATTTCTGAAGTTTGTCAGTAATTCTGTTTTCTTATAAGGGAAAACAAAGTGATGGGTATTAATGCCCGGCAACGTTAAGTTTGTAATTGACCTTTTAACACGTGCTGCTTTAACGGACTGAAATAGTAAGTCTATAAGGGTATTTTAGTGAAGAATGTTAAGTGTGGCCATCTTAATGTAATAACTGGTTTTGAGGAGTTTGATGAAGTGGCTATGTGAAGTAATTAATAAATTGCTATGCTAAAGGTTTCTATAAATGCCTGGCACAGTAAGTTTTTTATAACTTTCTCTTAAGGGACTGTTTATTTCAGTACTGAGTACGTTGGGTTTCTAACTGTATTTGCAAAGTTTTATCTAGTGGCTCATCCACAATTTGTAATTGTCAAATTCCTTAAAAGGCATAATGTCAATAAACTGTCTTAATTATAAATTGTGACTACCAACCATGATCCCATCCCGCTTCCTCTTTGATGGTATCCAAGATATGATGGTAAGTACGAAAAGGGATCCACGTACCACCACTCTCAACCAATCATCTCCCTTGTTATGACCTTTGACCTCTTGCATATTCTATCAAGTACATATGCCTGGCGTACATGTTGAGTGAAATGAAATATTCTAATTTCTTAATTAAATACCCCTAATTCACCTTTTTACACAAGTTTAGCATTTGTCATTTGAATTTAAGTCTTGAAACAATGTGCAAGATAGAAGAAACTTTTTGAGTGAATTCTACTTACTGGCTGAAGCACCCCCTTTCTTCTCATGGTCCAGCAACACTCTGCTTGGTGTCTCTCCATTGACAGTGCAAACATGATGATAAAGTTGTGCAAGCTCATCTGATACTGCTTGGAGATCATTCTGGGCTGAGTCTAATGAGGAACCAGCTTCAGATGCCAACTCTCCAAGAAGCCGTACATCAGTCTGAAGTTCCTGGGTTCGCTGCTCAGCATCTAACAACTTGAACAAAAGTGAAAAGCAATCTGTGAATAAGAATTAAATAACACATCTAATACAACCTATGCGAACAGGTTTTAATTCGTTATTATAGGTATTTTTAGTGGAATAACAACTGTCCCAACACTAACACTAAAATCATTCTGCACCCACAATATTAATTTTAAAAAGTTTCAAGTTGCAACTATGCTCTTGTTCTTTTTCTAACAAAAGGCTCTGCTCCAAATGTAACCAAAAGAGAGAGTAATTAAATGAGATTGCATTATAGCAATTATGATTTCCCTTTATCCAAATTGAAGTAAAACACATTCACAATACTAAAACAAAAGAAATTAAACAATATCTTACATTATTTTGAACAAGAGAATCATTTACTATGATTTCTGGATATGGCCAGCAGTTTGTTCTGCCTACGTGTACATTACAATATATTTTACCTCAGGCAAAGAAACAAAGGAATAAGGTTCAAATCCCTATCCAGCTATTCAGATTTAGGTTTTCCGCAAGTCACTTCACACAAATGCCAGGATGATAGTTTTGACACGCCACAACTGACTCATTCTGTAACATTGTCTAGCTGCAGCTTATAACACATGCAGCTTATAACACATTCGGTCTAAACCTAGTTTCCTTAGTTGATTCCAAGTTTTGGTGCTGTTGCTGAGAAAAGAGGTCCATATTTGTGTTCATTTAACAACATCTCAAAGCCTCTTACTCCTCCAGTCATTTCTACAGTCTATTTTTCTTCTTCTGTTTCCAGTCCCACTGTCCCAGCTGGTATTTACATGTTCATTGACTGCTACCTACGATCACATTATTTCTGTTACCGGAATTACTACTACTGGGATCTTTTCTTTATAGAGCAGACTGTCACATTCATTCCACTTCTAAAGCTCTCTCAAAAGAAAGAATTCCTGGTCCTCCCCCAGCCTTTGCAACTGTTCACAAACATCACAACAAAATGCTAATAGCCTTGTGTTACAAGAGAAAATTATATTACTAACATCTACAGTCAAGATGCAAATCACTACTTCAAAACTGATTACATCTTTTATGCAACAAGAAGTTAAAGGATCCTGACATACTTAGAAAATGAGAATTTCACAAAATTCAATGGCTGATGCCCTGAAATGACTTTTCAAAGGTTTATGTAGCACATTAAACAGTAAAGTTGTAAAAAATATTGCACGCATTTCAAACAAACAGAAGAAATTTCATAAAATGAAGATTACTCACAACAAATCATGCTTAGAGAACAATACTATAATCCTTATGAAACAAATAATTGAGCTCAAAATGTGACTGAATATGAAAATACTGCAATAGCCTGAACTCAGGAATCCAACCTACCAAAATTTTCCTTCCTAAAATCAATTAAACAGGCAAAATTACTTCTATACTTGGTGTTCTGAACAGGGGGTAGGCAGGGGAGGGACAGGAACAGAAAGAAACTTCATCAAACCAAACAGAGTACACCGGAACTCTTGTAGTTTCTAAAAGGCTCATACTAGAAAGAAAGAGAAGACTGGAGGGAGTTAAATTGGATATTTGCTGTAAAAATACCTAGTAACATAGTTCGGAAGACTTTTACATCTATTCACCATAAAAAAGCTGTAATATTAATTAGATATTAGGTAAAGACAAGACAGAAATATTTAATACTCATCATAGAATAGTTGGACCCTTTTCCTAATTTTATTACAGCAACAATCAAATAGAAAACTATTTCTGGAATACTGGTCCAGCTAAGCTACAACTTCAAGATAGCAGGCAGTGAATAAGACGAAGAGCTACAGAAAATGTCTCTCTAATGCCTAGTAACCAAGACTTCAAAAGAAAATACTTAAAATGTACAATAAAATACACAGCTGTTTGAAAAAAGTGTCCCATATTCCTACAGGGGGTAATACTGGTTAAAACTAGAAAAAAATTCATATATTTATAAACAAAAGTTTTTTAAGTAAAAACAGTCTAAGATGGAAAGTAAGTTTTTAATATTTATTAATCAGTTGACCGGTTTTGATCATGGTATGACGATCTTCAGAGATGCACTCCATGATGATGGCTGGAGAAGTGTGGCAAGGAGCAGCCCACTATGTAGTGTTGGTAGACACTAAAGTGAAACATCACCTGATCAATAAATTTTAACAATGTGCATTTGATCTTTAAAAACTTATTTTAATTTCAAATGCTGTTTCCCCATGACCAATGTTCCTACAAGTACATGTCCAGAATTCAATAATTATTGAAATACAAGCCATTCTTCTTGTGACAAGTAACGTGAAACAATTGATGGTAAGACCACGTTACTGTTGCAGACCACTGTGCGAGGAATTACCAGCACTACTGGAGAAAGTTATCCTTGTAGAAAGACTATAAGCAAAATTTATGCATGATGAGACACCTTCCTGTTCTCTATGGATCATGCACAGTTCCTCACTGCAATGTTTCATGGATGAATCATTCGTCAAGGTGGTCTGATAGCATGGCCTTCCAGTTCACTGAACCTGAATACAATGAACTTCTGGCTATGTGGCCATTTAAAGGCACTGATGTATGTCCAATCCATCAAGAATATGCAGATATTACAAGAGCACATGACCAATACATGCTGTGCAATCTGAATGGAGGCATGTGCATGATCCACTGAGGAGAAGGGCTGAAGGCTGTACTGTAACCACACCCGACACTGCTTAGTGTCTACATCTGTGTTAGTTAGTTAGTTGGATGTTCTGTTGATCAATAACATGGTACAGTAGCCATTATGATGTGGAATGTGTCAAGTGCACAAGAAATGCAAATATGAAACAAGATTTTTTAATATACAGTGTTAAAGATTAATATTTCTATTATTTACTCCATTCCCTTAAATGGCACAACATGCATATACGATATTTACAGATTCATTTATTCCTGTTCAAGAATTCATCTATGGAACAGAAGGAGTTGTCAAGGAGATATGATTTCAATTTATTTTTGAAGCTATTACTGCTGTCTGTCAGACATTTTATTTCATCTGGTAATTTGTCGAAAAGTTTTGTAGCAGCATATTTTACCCCTTTCTGTGCCGAAGATAGGTTGAGTAAAGGATAGTGTAAGTCTTTCTTTTTTCTGGTATTATAATCGTTAATGTCACTGTTGTTTTTAAACTGGTCCATGTTGTTGAGAACAAATTTCATTAGTGAGTAAAAGTACTGTGAGGCTGTTGTAAGAATTCCCAATCTTTTATAGAGATGCCTACAAGATGTGCGACTATGAACCCCACACATTATTCTAACCACTTTCTTTTGAGCAGTGAATACTTTTTTGTCTAAGTGTTGAGTTACCCCAAAATATTATTCTGTATGACATCAGAGAGTAAAAGTATGCAAAGTATGTTAGCTTACTAATTTCTATATCCTCAAAATTGGCAATTATTCTGATTGCAATGAGAGGACAGACTGGCCCATATCTCAACAGTCATTGATTTCTGGACATGACATTATGGGAGTTTTTCTTCTAGTTTTAAACAATACTACCTCCACCAGACTTTTTGTAAACACACTGGACAGGTCTGATCAATTTCTGGATATATCGACAATGTCAGCATTTATATATCTGTTAAAATGGAATGAAGATACAACAAAATGAAGTTGTCTTCAATCTGAAGGTTAATTTGAGCATCATTATCTTCATGTAGCATGATCCCACTGGAGGTGATATGCCTGTGCCTTCCTTTGGCCTTTGAACTGACTTCCTGAGCTAGTTAAATTGTGGACTCCAAACAGAAAAAAAGTCTTAAGACTGACCATGGATCAAGCCCATGAGCTTTGGATCTGTAGTCTGGCACGTTATCACTGAGTCACTGAGATGCACATAAGTGCATAATATAGACCTCAAACTCCAATACATTACTCCACAAAGTTCATAGAGTTACTAGATAAGGAGCTTGATGACTTAAGTCTTGCCGAAAAGGGACAAATTCAGTTTCTACCGCCCACAGTCCCATAAAGATACACAGTCCCATAAAGATATGCATTATTGAAGAAGTAAGCAACGACTGCTAAACAATCAGCCGAGGCTGAAATGATGGCTTGAGAGGTGATATTTAATAGAATTCATAATTAAAAAATCTTATTGCAATGTATGAAGCGAGAATCTGATAGCTAGATACTTCAGAATTTTAAATTTTTTTTAGAAAAATTCCTTCTTATGGTCTGTGTTATTGGCCACAAGTTTCTGGGTGGAAAGGTAAAGAAAATTCTGAAAGACTCAATAATGAGATAAATGTTATTCATATGACCTGGTGTGGCTAACTGTAGTATACACCGAGCATAATTTTATACGGTAAACTCAGTGATATGAAGAAAGGAAGTGAAGTAGATCAGGAAGTAATGTCCCATTAAAAATGAGGTCACTAGAAAGTGAGTACAAGCCAGGAATGGACAAGGACAGGAAAGAAATAACTATGTCTTTTACAAAAGAACCATCCTGAATTCACAGTAAATAATGTAATGAAGCACAGAGACCTAAACCCATAAGACCACAAAGATTTCCGCTTTGGTCCTCCAAGCTGTAAGTACACTTCTTCATCATCGTGTGACTCTGCTCTGTAAATTGGTGATTTTCAAGTCATAATCCTTTTCGATGGTTTGATGCTATCCTCCATCTTTTTCTACCTTAAGTTACTATGTGCACCTCTAGATAGTTATTACAACTCCCAACATTCTTTATTATCTGTTTTGCATACTCTGGTCTTGGTCTGCCTCTATGATTCTCCTACCCCCAAGCACCAGCACCAGCACCTGCACCACCACCACCACCACCACCACCACCACAACCACAACCACCACCATGTTAAATGTTTCTCGACATCATAGTAAATGAAAGCATTGGTGAACTAACCTGATAATACATGTTTACATAAAATCGAGTAAAAAAAACAAAAAACTGTCAACAAACCAGAAAAAAATTTTAATTGATTGTGTCTTTCCCCAACCTTCATTTGGGCCACTAACACACTGTAGTAGCTATTGTATAACTTAACAAAGATTTATTATAATATTTATTGAATTTTTTAAAACTGGACTTTTTTTCTCTCTTGTGCTAAACATCTTTGTTTTATGAATGTGATGCCACATGAATAAAGAAATTACTAAAGAAACAACAATCATTAGCAGCACTTTACAGGTTACTGAATGTTATGAGGCATCTGAGAACTATAATAAATGCTTATCCTAATAATGGTCATAGCTGTGGAAGGTTAATGAGGTAATTTTGCTTTCTTTTTAAACTAATTCAGTGCTGCAGTCACAAGGTACAAAGCTGTGACAGAAAATGCATGAATTATTGTCTTGAAAGGTCCTTTGAACACCTTTGTGTACACATACTGCACCATACTATAATTTTTGTTTTGAACCTGCAGTTTTCAGTATATATATATATATGTAAATGTTCTACTTATTGTCGAATCTTATTAAGGAAATTGTACAGACAATTTATCATTTCACTGGGCCCCTTTCTCTCACAAGTCTCATCATACAGATAGAAGTAACTGTTAGAGCTGGAAACTGTTTGTAAGTTGCTATATTACATAAATTCAATAAAAGAATATAAAATAAGTAAAAGTTTTAATCTGCCAGGAAGTTTCATATCAGCACACACTCCACTGCAGAGTGAAAATCTCATTCTGGAAACCTCCCCCAGGCTGTGGCTAAGCCACGTCTCCGCAGTATCCTTTCTTTCTGGAGTGCTAGTTCTGCAAGTTTCGTAGGAGAGCTTCTGTAAAGTTTGGAAGGTAGGAGACGATATACTGGCAGAAGTAAAGCTGTGAGTACCAGGCGTGAGTCGTGCTTCGGTAGCTCAGATGGTAGAGCACTTGCCCGCGAGAGGCAAAGGTCCTGAGTTCGAGTCTTGGTCGGGCACACAGTTTTAATCTGCCAGGAAGTTTCATATCAGCACACACTCCGCTGCAGAGTGAAAATCTCATTCTGGATACCTGCATTATGTTGTTCTCCTTTCACATGCCAAAATGTGACCACAGTTTGGTGTAATGACAAGGAAAATCCTGGATATGTCTGGTTCTTGCCCTGTCAAGTCCATTCCCTATGTTATTCCAAATTGATTTCATGCACGTCTGATTCTTGCATCGTACAATGGGGCAATTTTCAAATGACACAATGGTAGTAAAATCTCATTTTTGAACAAAATTGAGACATACCTGGTTATTGCACCAATGCCTTCAAATATCCCACAAACTTATCCCTTCTTCTCGTAAGTGTCTTCCATAGGCTTCTATCCTTGTTAGAACTTTAAAAAATGGAAAATCGAGGATGGAATGTAACAATTAAGAAAAGGATAGTTGTTACTCACCAAATAGCGGAGATGCTGAGTCGCAGATAGGCACAACAAAAAGACCGTCAGAAAGTGAGCTTTCGGCCAACAAGGCTTTCATCGAAAATAAGACCTTCGTCAAAAATAAACACAAATGCAACTCACACACACTTGACCTTAGTCTCTGGCTGCTGAAGCCAGACTCAGATACTGTGATCGTTAGTGTGTGTATGTGTGCATGCATGTTTGTGCGCTGTCTATTTTTGACGAAGGCCTTGTTGGCTGAAAGCTCACTTTCTGACAGTCTTTTTGTCGTGCCTACCTGCGACTCAGTGACCTGTTAGAACTTTTTCATTTTGTATGTTATCTGTCTACTTAATTTTTAACATTCTTGAATAGCTCGACATATGAAATGCTTCCAACTTCTTCTTTTCCAGATTTCCGACAATCCATATTTTGACTCTAGATTTACACTTTAAGGAACTTCGTTCTCAGTGCCATACCAACATTTGATATCATACCAGTTTATGAGGAGTGAAAAGTATTTTGGGTAAGATGTTTCTCATTTCTGAGCACAATGATGAATAGTCGAAGCCCTATCATTTGTTCCAGTCCATGATGATTTTGAGTGATGAGAGTGGGCCGTTCCTTTGCAGTTAACCGTTGGGAGTGGTCGGAGGATTAGGGCTGTGTGAGGACTTGGTCTGGGAGGTAATGCCTGCCTATGAAGCCCTTCAACTTAACCATATCCCTCAATTATTCATCATTGTACCCTGAAATAAGGACCATCCTACACACAATCACTCTGCCCCCTCCTAAAGTGATGTTCCATTGCCCAGCCAGTCTACACAATATACAGACCCCTCCTTAAGTTATGCCCACTCCCAACCACTTGATACATGAGTCATGCCCCTGTGGAAGATCCAGCCGCAAGACATATCCAACAAACCCACAAGCTCATCTTCTCCTGGTCCCATGACACATTTATCCTTTCACACTAAAGGCAATATCACTTGCTAGCAGTAATATCAATATCATTTCTGTTGCAATTTCTGAACACCATTTTATGTGAGCATGACTTCAAACCAGCTGTCCAACTGAATTCACAGTCACTGCCAAACTGTGGCCAAGAACGAAACTGGCTTCTCAGTGGCAGAATACACTACTGAGCACAACACGTTCAACTTCAATGGCTGTTTCCTAACATGTGCCATATGAGCACGTCTCTTAACCCTAGCTTCACTAGACTAAACAGATGGGAGTCGTCCTTGCAATGTGTCCCCTGCTCCCATAATCATCCTCTTGGCCCAATATCTGCTAGCCCCCTGTTCCATACCCAATTCCACCAAGGCCCAAAACACTAGCTTCACTCAACCTGCACCCACATCCTTTTCTCCGTCTCCTAGCCAATTCCATCCGACATTTCTCACTTGTAGTCAAGCTGCAGAACTGTAGTCCTAGTGGAGTGCATTTAGCCAGCACAAAGTACCCATAAAGGTAAAGGTAGAAGGTGTGTGTGTGTGTGTGTGTGTGTGTGTGTGTGTGTGTGTGTGTGTGTGTGTGTGTAAAATCAACAACTGTGTGTGTGTGTGTAAAATCAACAACTGTTCCATATGGTATGTAGGATACATAAGACAAGTGAAACAGCTTCAAAATTCAAGGAGAATTTTATGACCACAGTACCAAAGATGGCTGATGCTGATGCTGACAGATGTGCATATTACCAAATTATCAGTCTCATAGATCATGGTTGCAATATTAACACAAATTATTTACAGAAGAACGGAACTACTACTATAAGCTAAACTTGGCGGTCGGATCAGTTTGAGTTCCAGAGAAATAACAGAACATGTAAAGCAATACTGACACCATGACAATGTTGGTTGGAGTGCACTCTTTGAAATTCTGAAGTTACCATGGAGCAAGTGTCTGCAAAAACTGTAAGAGTTAATGGAGACACTTGCTCTCATGCTGTGTTCACATTTATTGTCAGCAACTACTTGTATCAGTATCTGGATTGTTTCTACATTTGTGTCCATGTTTACAACTGTTATTCGCTTGTATGTGGAAGAATAATAAACTTTGGTTCATTGTGACCATGCTGTTGTTTACGTCTCACAGTAAGATACAATTGATGACAGATGGGATTCCTAGTATGGGCTCCCGGATTGCAGCTGCCTATCCAGTCTTGTGTGAAGTTGTTCACCCCGTTCAGCAAGTTTGGCTGGACAGGCCTCCATGCAGGGCTTCTGATGCCAGTTGTAACTATTTTTCCCTATGTCACTTCCTTTCAGTATTCAATGGTGCTGTTTTCTCAGCTATGGACAGGCTGTCGCACAGGGTTGTGATCCTGCTGCCCCACGGTGGGATGTGCTACACCTCTCACATGAAGGACGTTGGGGGCGGGGAGTCTTGCATGTCAAGTTATTGGCCCATTGGCACGTGTCTTGATTAGTCATTGAGACTGATATTATGCATCTTGTCACAGGCTATCCCCAGTGTGCTATCCAATAGACAGCACCACATGTGATGCTCTCCTCCATGGTTTGCACCCCAACATCTGTGAGAACCTTCCTAAATTCTTCCTGGTTGTTGGTTGTCAATGCTTTCTCTAAATTTTCAGACTTTATCTACTGTCAGTTGCTGTCAGCCATGGCTATGATTCAAGTCCTCTCTGAAATTTTTTCTATTGAAGAATTGCCTTATATGCTTGTGCTGGATAATGGTCCACAGTTTGTGCCTCAAGCGTTCCCAAATTTTTCACTCATCAATGCATTCACCATGTGATTGCTCCTCCGTTTCACCCTCAATCTAATGGTAAGCCAGAAAATCTCTTCCACAGATTCAACATTAAAAATCAAGAAGTATGTTGCAGACTTCTCCACAGACAAAGTACTGACATGCTTCTCGCATTCCCACGGGTTTATGCTGGTAGGGGATCGGAGACTGGCGAAAATGTTCCATGGTCACCAGCCACGCACCCTCTTGCATCTGCTCATGCAGCCGCACCACTGTCCGTTGCTGTGGCCCTCGTCGCAGTTCGCTCCTGGCTCCACGGTCTGGGCCCGACATGTTCAGCTGTCGACCACAGTGGATTCTGGTCACAGTTTACAGCTGCTGATGCTGGCACCTCTGTATGGTGTGCACCAGTAATGGGCTGCTGGTATGCCATCACGACCACTTGGATCTTTGCACCACAGTTAGGGCCGTGCGTCAGCCACTGCTGTCTTCGCCTCCTCCCTCATCATCTGTCTCAGCCTCATGGGGCATACTTGCTATGGGGGTACACCTGCCCTCCTTGTAGATGTCACCGCACTGTGTCCTGCCTCTGCTCAAGGATCCAGCAGCCAGCAGCCACCCCCCCACCCCCTCCCCCCTCCTCCGGCACCTGCTGCTGTGCCTTCCTGCGATGATTCGCTGCCACTGGCAATTCCACTGGCAGCTGGTTTGGTGCCTTCCAGCCCTTCAACACCAACCGAGTGGCCAGCGCCTCCACTGCCGGTACAGTTCCACCATGCAGAGGAACCAGACGTTGAGATGCAACCAGCACCCTTGTCACCAGTCCTCTCTTATGGTACTTCACGGGGGAGCGGCTACTGCGCATGCTCACGGCCGCACCCCTTCCACCCCTGTACACTGGTTCTGGCCTGAAATCTCCTTCCGCCGCTGATGTCATCACCTGCGGCATCCGCCACAGAGGCCATGGGTGTTTCAACAACTGCCCCAATGCCCATATCAGCTGAGCATCCTTCCTCCATGAGCAGAGGGGTGCTATAACCCTGTACGTAATACTTGGATATGCATCGCAGCACCAGGTCGCTGGCACGTTACTCTTCAAATATTCCGCCAATGGCATCTGCGTGGGCCGGCCACCAGAGGCTATCTACTGTGGGCCACATGACTTGTAAGTACAGCACAACATCTTTGCGCCATCTATCAGAGTCCCCATCTTTATATGCTCTCATACTTTGTTCATACTCATGGTCAGAAACTGCTTGTTTCAGTAACCAGATCTTTTTTAAGTTTGTGCCTACATTCTGAACTGTTGTTCACTTGTATGTGGAAGAAGAATAAAGTTTGGTTCATTGTGGCCATGCTGTTGTTTGTCCCTTACAGTAAGATACATGTAGTTGAATTAAATGAGATGATACTGAAGAAATTAAATTAGGAAATGAGATTCTATGATGTTCAAAACAGAGAGAATACAAATGGCTGATTGACAATACCAAGAAGAGTGCTCCAGCAATATAGACAATAAGAGACTTTTTGAAGTTACTGAAGTTTACACTGGTAGATTGGGTAACTGAAATGGGGTACTGAAATGGGGAGGAAACAATTTATGGTGTATCTTGACTAAAAGAAGGAATAGGTTGATAGAACAAATCCTGAGTTATCAAGGTACAATAAAAATGGCTCTGAGCACTATGGGACTTAACATCTGAGGTCATCAGTCCCCTAGAGCTTAGAACTACTTAAACCTAACTAACCTAAGAACATCCCACACATCCATGCCCGAGGCAGGATTCGAACCTGCGACCGTAGCGGTCTCGCGGTTCCAGACTGAAGCGCCTAGAACCGCACAGCCACACCGACCGACCAAGGTACAATGCGTTGGTTTGGAGGGAAGAGGGGTGGGAGGGAGTTAAGAAGTTAGAAGGAGACCAAAGCTTGTATACAATAAGCAACTACAAATAGACATAGGTTATGCAGAGATGAAGAAGCCATAGTCACAGAATATGACAGAACAATTACCTTATTTTTGAGATTCGTAACTTCTGTTCTAAGTTGCAGTGTAGCATCACTGCAATTTAGACCCTTCTCCAGCTCTTGCAAATCACTGCGCAACTGTTCAATTTCATGGGAAGCTAATAAAAACCACTGCTGATACTGATTAACAATCAGTACCAACTTGTCAATTGCTGAATCCTGAGAACATCAATATAACACTACAATGAGACACAAAATTTTCCAATGTTGATGAACTTAATATTAATCTTCAGCTACTGTAACCTAAAACAGTATTAAAAATACAATTTTATAGGGTAAGGAAGAATGGATTATGCTAATACACTGATGTGAAAAATGTTATGACCACCTGCTTCATAGTGTGTTTGTACATCTTTGGAATGAAATACATAATTGATTCTGTGTGTCAGGGATCCGGCAGTTTCTCCGCAGGTTCTTGGAGGTATGTGGTATTAGATGTCTATGCACAGGTCATGTATTTCACTTAAGTAATGGGCCGCTGATTTGCGTATGCAGTGATGGCGCCTGATAACAACCCAGATGGGTTCCATATTATTTACATCAGGCAAATTTGGTCATCAAGACATCAACATGGGTTCACTATCTTGCTCCTCAAACCACTATATCATGGTCCTGGCTCTGAGACATGGACATTTATACTGCTGAAAGATGACATAACTGTCAGGGAACACATCAAGCACGAAGGAATGCAGGTGGTTCTCTGCTGTCAGCATGTCTTTGATTACTACCATAGGTCCCATGCAAGTGCAGCAGAATGCCTCCCATAGCATAATACTGCTCCCTCCAGCCTGCGTAAGTTGTGCACTGCACATTTCACACTGCTGTTTGCCTCAATGACAGAGTTTGTGGAGATGACCATCAACCTAATGCTGCCAGAATGTGATTCACCCAAAGAGGTGACACATTTCCAATGATCAATGGTCCAATCCGGATGGTCCCGTATCCACTGCATTCTTAACTGACAATGTCATTGGGTCAACAAGTGAAAATGTAGGTGTGTTCTGCTGCAGAGCTACATGTTCAACAATGTATGATGACTGGTGTGCTCTGAAACACTTGTGCATGCACCAGCATTGTGCTCTTTCAGCAGAGATTCCATCATCTGTCACCACCTATCCTACTTTACAGAGCAGACAAACCTCTGATCCCCACATTCTCTGAAGAGTCGTGGACGTTGAACCATATGGCGGCTTGTGGTAGTTTCACTGTCCTTCCACCTCTTTCTGTAGAAGCTCATGACAGTAGCACAAGAACATTCGACCAGCTTCACCATTTTTGAGATACTAATTCACAGGCTCTGCGTAATAATACTCTGTTCTTCTCAAATCCACTTATTTCAATGACCTTCGTCAAAGCCACTTATTTCAATGGATTTCCCCATTTACCGCACATATTTTCACTAGAATGATCCCTGTCAGTGTCTGCTCCACTTACACACATTTGTTGCCGCATCAAATGCCCTAAATTCCATCAGATGGCATTCAATGTCACAGTGGGTAGTAATCATAAGACTTTGGCTAATCAGTGTATTTGTTTGTGCTGCAGAAACAGATTTTCATGGAAAATTAATAATAAAAGTTACAACATACAAGGCTCCTTATGGTAATTTTGAATTATTTATGAAACAATTCGATGCACTAGTAAACTTCTTAATTTCCAAACGTAAATAGGTAATGTTAAGTTCAAATTTTAATTTAATTTTTTTTCAAGTACACCTATTCTAGAGTTATATTTGAGTGTCTCACATGTCTCCTAATCTAGCTCCTCTCACACAATTTGTAACAAGTGTTATGGGAACCAGCAACAATGCTACTGAGAACATCATAATAGTAATATGTGAACATGAAAATTTGAAGTACCAATTTTTCATATTAATTACTTAAAAGTACTTTGCCATAAATGTGCACAAAGAAAGAGTCACATGTGTACGTAGCCATTACAAGTGATGATAGGAAGTACAAGCTTTCAAATTCATAACTCTGATGTACCCTCTCTATCATGCATTGAAATCTCCAGTATGTGATCATCAAATCTGAAGTGCTATCTTAGTAATGAATTCTGTAAACAATGTTTTAAATTGGTATTGTTACTTTGCTGACTTTTCTGTAAGAGTAACTTTGTGGTCATTTGCTGCCATTACCAGAAAATATGAAGCAAGTTCCTAATTTTTAATTTTTTCATTTTGAACGACTACAACTTACTCCCTTATTGTACAGGAACAATATTTGTTTTAGGCTATGTCTAGAAGGAGAATGCTAATGGGTTGGAATGAGAAATGCCAAGCTAGGCAGACACCATTTTTGTGTAGAGAAAGTAATAGGAATGTGGATATTCATAAAGATAATGCAACTGTCTTGTTTTAAGGGAAAAGTAGATCTGCCGGCATTAACACTAAATTTATTTTTCAATGCACTTTATCAAGGACACACTTCAAATGATCCAAGAATTCAAGAGAAATCAAATAATGATTTCAATAACATTCACAGTTACAATGCAGCATTTGCTACGGTCAGTTCTGAGGCCAAAATTTCAGATACAGTGTTAGATGCAGTGCATCACTTTAAGATACTTGATATTTTTATCACAGGCTGGTTCCAAAGATTTCAACATATGGTCACTTGCCATGTCATCCACAGTTACATCTTAGTGGTATTGACACTGCTTTTCACTATAGACTGAATGAACAATCAAATCAGTCAAGCAATACTGATAACAATGTAATGCATTAAACTGTTACTGAATAAGAACATGCCCATTCTTTTGTGTGTTATTTCGCTGCAATGAAAGATTCCTGCACAAGAGTGGAAAATAAAAGTACATAAAGTTGTATGGTTATTACAGTTAATTAAAATTTAGACCTCTGGTGTTATGATGATGCAGTGCAAACTGATGTGGCTGCTATTTTTACAGCTGACAGTGACCCACCACTCTAAAGAAATATTGCGTGTTTTTTAAAAAACACTGGAACAGCTAAAAACATCTCTGTTTTGGATTTCCTAACAGACACACTGGGTGACATGCTACTTTGTTCCATAATACACCAAACACGTACATTGTGAGACAGCCTAAAAGTAAAGTTACTATGTTGCAATATACATACTATCGCCTTTCAACTTAAGTTGATTTCAGCCTTTTAAATCATTCACAAAAGCTATTTTTGCAGTGGATTGTTGGTCTTTATGTATGTATGTATGTATGTATGTATGTATTGAAGGTACAACAATCCATTTCCTAACACAGAATCAGACAGTTCTAAGGTCAGAAATTTATGAAGAAACTCAAATGATACAGTAAATATTCATCATTTAGTTTTTCTCCACAAAATATGAACCAAAATTACTTGGCTGCAATGTCCAATGTTCAACATTTTGGGAAATGTCCGAGCCATCTGGATACTGTCTGAGCCATCTGGATCCTTCCCTCCACCACCAGCTTTTCTGAACTGTGCAAGTGGGAATTATCCTCACAACACATTCTTGGCCCCATAATTATCCCGGCCTCAACCGATGGTAACATACTGTCCTGCACCGTCCACCCAACAGGTTCCACCCCCTGTCCTATTATCTCCTCCCATTTTCATCTCCCACCCTGCGTATTTGTAATCCTCTGCCAATGCATCCACCTGTCTTTCCCCACTCCTATCCTTTCTTGCTCCTTTCTTCCCTACCCCCGTGCCCCACAACCCCCTGATGCTGTGCCTCTTAGCAGTCTTGTTGCTGCACACTCCACCAGACAGTGTTCATTCCTCTTGCCACCAGTACACTACTCTCCCTCTCCCTTCCTCTTCCCAGCATCTCTCCAGACTGATGATTGCATCCCAAATGATAGTTGCATTCTGGCCCGAATGCTGGAGTTGACAGTCATGTGTGCATGAGGGATTGGTGTGTGTGTGTGTGTGTGTGTGTGTGTGTGTGTGTGTGTGTGTGTGTGTGTGTGTGTGTTTGTGTTTTTTTTTTACTGATAAGAGGCTGTGGCCGGGCTGCTTGTGAAGGCAGCCATGTCATCTACTAGCTCAGCTGTAATCTAATTGCACAGCTTTTTATATTGTTATGACTACCAACTAGTTGTCCATCAGGATGAACAGCCACTGCAAAACTGTGGTCAAGAGCAAAGTAAACCTCTTTGTGCCACAAGATGTGGCTGAAGGATTTCAAGGAATTCAGCTACTGAGACAGTGACAGTGCAATAATGAAAACCGCTTCAGACTATCTGTTACTCAGGAATGTAGCATGTACTGACAAACTTACGGAAACAAACAAAATCATGCCATTCATGAAAGTTACACGAACACTTAAATAGTGCATGCGTCATGTGACTGATAGTGATAATGGATTGACTTGCATACTAAGCATAAAAACACAGTAACAGTTACAAACTAAAGAACTACCTCATACACTATAATGAAAGTTGCATCTGTTAACTGCAAGAAACATCACAAGGTAAATGTAAACCCCATTTTCACATGAATATAAAGCAAACTCTGTTTACAGAACTGATAACTGCCATGTAATATGTGAGTAGATATTTTTGTAAGTGGAAATTACAGAGCGTATACTCAGACAAGAAAAAAAATTCCAGTATTTTTCACTGTTAAAAATACACTTTTTCCCGGTAAAAATACAGTTTTTCTGTGTCAATAGACAATATACTTTCTCTTGGAGCTGTAAACTTATCAATCCTTTGAATGGTAAAGGTTTCATACACTGGCATAGAACTTTCCAACACTTTAGGAAACAAAACACAGCAAAAAATTGTGTTTTAGAAAGATCTTTGATACACAGCAACATGTACACTACATATTTTCTTATTATGAAAGTACAAATATGAATTCCACCAAATACAGCACATCAGTTTCTGAAGCACTGAGGTCAAGATTGCGAAGTGCTTTTCTCAACCACATCACAGCTCACGTCACACGCCAGTCAGTGACAGTAGATATTCAGAGCATAAACATATAGTGTAGCTACGAGGAAAGCTGAGCTTTCGTATTGGTCCCTTTTTTGTGCACGTGTCCCGGTAAAATTTTAAAAGACGACATACATGCCTGTCTTCTGGGCCCAAAATTTTCCTAATTGGCTGGTCCTCAAAATGTTAAGTTTTGAATGAGAGTTGAATGCTCTGTGATTTAGGAAAGTCATCCCACGTTCTAACACATACCATAAATCATCTTGCATAAAAGGAAATTTACTTTGAAAGTAACACTCCTCAAATCACCATACACAATATTTTCTCACAGCCTGTTAGAAATAGGGTTGTTTGAGCAGTTGCCTCAGAGTGCAAGAAGGAAGGCATTATTGGGGATGCACAGCGAAGATGATATAGGAGGCCCATGCTTGATGTTTGTTCTGCTCATACACCCTCCGTAGCATTACTGTTTAGAATTTCATGTGTAGTTGGGCATCACGTAACACTGTGCACCATGTTGTTTGGAAGGAACATAAAGAATTATTATACTTAGGGCAACCGTTTTGTTATATCCTGTCCCAATAATTAATAAAAAATTAGAATTCAGTCCTTGGCACAACATTCCCATTTCAAAACTAGGCTCTACAAATCAAAGTATCCTAATATTTTGTGATGTGGCGACTTTAACAAAGTGTTTTGTGTGTGTGTGTGTGTGTGTGTGTGTGTGTGTGTGTGTGGTTTTTTTTTTTTTTTTTTGCTGTGCCCTACTGTTAAGTAGCATTTCCAATCATGTTCACACCCACACAGCTCACCACAAGAAGCTAGTAAGAAGGAATACAAATTTCTTGCAAAAAACTGTTGTTCATATACATGTGAACTAAGGACAACAAGCTTTTCATAATTTTTTTTGAACTGTATAAAAATTGACAAGTTACTTGTGAAACCAGGAAACTACATAATTGTAAGTTTATATTCTACTCCAAGAGTAAATACAAAGCCTTCTGATGAGTTACAATGATAAAACATTGTGTGCTGCCAGTCCATAACTACCTGAAGAGTGGTGTTATGTAAATTTAAGATATAAACAACACAAATTAAGAAATAACGTCAAGCCCAGAGGAGGTAGTAGACAAGTGTTGAAACATGTCTCATGATCCACAAACATTGTGCTTCATGGAAGGCAGATATGTAAAATTCTGCAAAAGCTTTTAAGTGAGGTTTTCCGAAAGCCAATTTTCTTGGAGGACCATTACTGTATTATCTCATGTTCAGTTCTTTATTACGGCATAATGCCATAAGTGCCAGAAGATGAAAATGTGTACTTGAAATACTGCGAACAGCTGAAACCAGCTGACAGTATGGAATGAAACACTTCATTTCAAATAAATTGACTGCCTTTGGGGATAACATTAATAAAAGCTTAATTCATTTAGCAAACCAATGCAATTACTGCCAATAACATGGAAATGAAATAAAATCAGGAAACTGAAACTAATAACATATTTTAGTCTTTCATAAATTTGTGAATAAGCTTTAATTCATTTGATAGCTTGCAGCCACAGAAATCTGCCTTGTTTTCATTTGATGTGAGAGCTGTAAATGAAGAGAGAACAGCAAAATCACAAAACATAAAAACAGGTCACGTGAAGCCTACTCCCCACTACAACTCTGACTGCTTTGCGCATACGTGAGTCTGGCAGCCTGAGCTGGGTACCATCTGGCTGCTTGCAGCTACTGCTTATAAATCCAACAGCCACATTTCAAGTAAGACGCGGGAGAAAGCGCTGCTCATATGCAACTTAAGCTCTGTGCATGTGCATGAGGCCACTGGCAACTGCTCAAACAAATCTAAATTGAAACAGTTGTGATTCCACTCTCGTCAAAAACACTTTGTTGTTATGAAATATTGCACAGTCTTCATCCTAAACCCTTTCACACATTTTGCTGTCAGCAGACAATTGAGTACGGTATTTTTCTCTTGTTTATGTTTCATCGCTGCAGTATTATTCTGCAGTAGCAGGCTAAAGTAACTTCTTACCAGTAAAACAACAAAGATGTCAAAACTAAAACAATGGAAAATGCCTGAAATTCTAAAAAATTTCTAGGTTTTTCCCGGTTGTCTCCCAGATAAAAAATTAAAGGGTTTTCCTGGATTTCCCGGTTTTAACAGGGTATATACTCCCTGCTAGATTGTGTTCATTTCCAGAATAAAAATACAAAAGTAAATTTTAGCTGAAAGAAAGAGGTTGTGTGTTTCACTAGAAGCCTGACCTGAACATTGATGCCAAATTGATCTTCAGCCTTCTGTCTTAGATGCTGCAATGAATCCACATGTGCTGCAAGTTGTACAAGTCTTGCTACAAAGGCTTTGAGCTCTCCATCTCTCTTCTCAACATGGGCTTGTGAGTCCTTTAGGTTTTGTGTCAGTTGTTGTTTCTCTGTCTCTGCCTAGAAACAGGACATATCTTACGATTAGTGAACAAGTATAGTAAGAACAAAACTACTTACATTCCAAGCAAAATGGATCAACACCCCTCCTCTCTCTCTCTCTCTCTCTCTCTCTCTCTCTCTAACACACACACACACACACACACACACACACACACACACACACCAATCTTGAAATCCATTGATCCCATCCAGAAATAGAACCTGCAGCAATCTTGGTGCACTGTAACACAACACTAAAAATCTGTAAACTGTGTTAACAATAAACTACCAATATACGGCTTAATCCTATTCCTGTATATGCCCACTAAATGTAATTAAACAGACCACAAAGAAACCTGTTCCTTTGAAGAATGCTGATACCTCACAAGCCATACCAAATTAATGCTATTTATCTCCTATTACTAGCTTAAATTTACTTAATTAGATTGGTGTTTTTTAAAGAAAACTTTTACTGACCTACAACCATAAATAGTGAGTCCTGTTTACAGTTTGTCACTACTTGTCATGCCACTTTTTCTTCAGCAAACATTGCTGCTTGCCATGTAGCTAGCCGAACTTTTCAATCCTCACGTTCAGATACTCAGATACTTTGTAGAAAGAGTAGCTAAGGGGGAAAGTTTTTAATTTTCTTTTGAACTGTTTGAGATTACCAATTTCTTGCATTATACTAAACGGAAGCCTTGTCAGTACTTTTCCATCAGAGTCCAACTCCACCCTTAATTCTGGACAAGAAGGAAAAGTCTATACGAAAATTGTTTTTGAGTCTTGTTGGGACTGTATACACCACAGTTCAGCTGAAACTGACATTTATTATGAGGAATAAAATCCATTACAAAGTAGATGTACTGGTATGTGAATGTAAGAATTCCAAGATCCTTGAAAAGATGTATAGCTATCTACTTTAAACAATATTCCTACTGCTTACTTATACTCAATGAACACTATATGTGCTTTAGATGCACAGCTGCACTAGACAACAAGGAGTTTAGGGCAGCAGAATGAGAGTGCTTCTATGGACATAGTTCACATATGTATTGACTTAATTTTAACTTGTTATCCAACTGGACCCCCAAACTATTTACAGGTTTTGTGTCCAGTAATGTCTAATTGTGATGTTAGCATGTCATTTCTGTTGTAGCTATTGGGCGGTGTTGGTGATAATTTTGTGAGACTGAGACTCAACGACCTGATGCAAGTCTTTCAATTGGTCAACACTTTGGAGACCTGCATATCCCTAACCTAGTCCAGTAATCAACTTCAGTTTAATGTAGGTAGAACAAAATGTTGTTCTTGGTGAATCTTCACATCACTGACAGATGAAAGTTAGGTTAAAGGCAAGCTGAAAAATCTCCATGGTTCATCCAGTATTTGACTCAGCGATCTCTCAGTTTCCAGGCATGCACTTTTTCATTGGACCACCAGGCCTGATGGCCCTTGGATGACCACATACCGTATTAAAGGACATGGGCAAAGAAGGAAGAGGCAGACCATATCTCTGTGAAGAATCAGTAACTGAGAGAAAAATGGAGGCCTGCTGCTCAAAGAATGGCATATTCCAATTGAGACAAAAGTGAAAAAAGTGAAAATCAGTCACAGATCAGTAATCAACATTCTGCTTGACATTTTGAACATGGCAAAGGTCACTGCAAGCCGAGTTTCATGACTGCTCATACTCATTCAAAAAGAAGGCTGAACTAAGGCAGCAGTGGAAATGTTGCAGCTGTGTCAAAACAAACCAAATGACTTCTTTAGTTGCATTAACAGCAAACACAATGGCTGGATACATCACTATGACCCAAGAGAAAGAGGTAACATTAGCATGGGGATTCACCAATACCAAAAAAAAAGGTGAAAATCTGACCACAGTTAAGCAAAGTGATGCTGAGGTCATAGTGCGGTTCCAACAAATTACAAAAAGGGGAGGTTGTCAAGTCTTGGGTCATTCTGCATAGGATACTCACACATGCTCAAGGTTCCCATTCATCCGAATTGATATGGGTCAGTGTTGATTTTTAACCAAATGTCCCTTTTTGGAGACAGTGAAATGCGAAATGCCCCAAATTTTTGTCTTGTAGTGTCACTCTGTTCTTCTTTCAAAACTAATCACCTATCCTGACAATGCTTTGTTCACCTGAAGTTTTAGATTGATGGCCTTTCATTCACATGAAAAAAATAAATGGTATTGGTTATCAAATTCGATATAATGCAGCATTTCTTTCAGAAAAAAATGCAAGTGCAAACTAAATGGTAAGGTGCTGCAAATTAATGGATATCGTAAGAATGCTGCAGTGCAAAATTCAGCATTGGGCATGGAGGTGGCACCAACATAGTGACTCACATGAAGTCCAACAAACATACAGCTGTCTCTCAGGTTAACTCTTCTAGGTCAAAAATTGGTAATTACTAGGGACCAAAAAATGTAGCATCTATTTTTGGTAAAATTTGCATTTATTTTTGTCAAAATTCACATGTACCTTTTTGTCTGTCAATGATTAGATGCAAAATTTCAAAGGGTTGTCACACTATGTGAGTGAAGACAAAGAACACCCTAGTCCTTTGAACTGACTGTTAAAAACAGTGCTGATTTGGAGCTTTTTGACTGGAATGTTTGCCTTCAGAAAAACTTCAACATCTTTTTTTCCGAAATGGTCTTTGTTTTCCTTGTTTGGCTGTTTTTAAGTATTCAACAAATATAATATTGTTCTGTTCAAAATCAGCAGCATTTTCCCACTTGTGAACTGAACTCATCTGTGATTTAAGTTGTTTCTCAGCATTATTTGTCTTTTCCTGCCCATTTGATGATTAAAAAATCTGCAGAATATTAATTTCCACCTTTTGTGGGCACTCACTGCTCTGTGACCCATATCTGACTATGCTATAGACAGAGCTGACAAGACATGAAGCACATAAGTAGAGCTGAAAGCAACTCTAATTTGAACTTTGGGGGAAGAATTTTGGGGCAGTCAAGAAACATGACATATCTTGTTTCCCAATCACTACAGCGCATTGTGCAGACCCTATATAGTGGCTGCCGGTAGCAAGCATAAACGAACAGAATTTTGACCACCACTGGGGAGACAAATGGTGCAAGGAAAGATGCCCCCACCTCCTTCTCGCAGGGCCTTAGCCTACACCCGTGTTCTGCAAAACTGTAACTGACACAATGTCACAGGGATCACCGATCTCTCATGGTGCTGCAAGGGTCATAATTGAAATCAGTGATGAGCCAGGAATAGTCACTTCACTCATTTCAGAGTCAGAAATGAAAACAATGAGCAACGCACAATGCAAAGCATTGAGGTTGGCAGAATATTGTTAACAATGTAGGTCAGGTGGTATTCAATGCAGAAACTGTTCAAAACATTTGCCACCTAACTTATCATGTTAAAAGTGTCGGCATCATACCAAAAATTGAACTTGAGCTACCAAACAAAACAAACTTGTCTTTGTGACAAAATGTTAGGTGCTAGGTCCCACAGCTGAGTACTACGCAGCATTACACAACTTGTATCTTACTATTAACAGATCATTCAGTCACCCACAATGGGCATGGCACCAGAGATTTGAGCTCATCGATACATCATGGCATTTTTGCACTTTTTATTTTTCCAATAGGTTCTTGTGTACAATTACTTCCCAAACTGGACTTTGCCAGATGATGTAAAATGCTAGCAACTGAAAATTGGTAACATTTTTGATGTTAATAAGCATAAAATAAAGCTATTTCAAACTATCTCAGATAAAATAGTTCCTCTGAATAAAATCCCCTATGGAATATAATCTACTAATTAATTTTGCATTTTTGCATTGTGAGACAGAATTCGCATCTATTTTGCATTTATCACAAAATGCAAATTCTTCTGCTCCCTACAAATTACCTACCAGTGATGCTAGTTTCAGACAGGGAAAGTGACTTTCGGTGCAAGAAGCCACATTTGCATACCAAACAGTAACACACAATCAGAGTTTCAAGTCCATGAATCTCATCATTGACAATAATTAAATCACTGTTCAACAAGAAGCTCTCGTGCTCGTAGACAAAAACCAAATCAACTATCAAGAATACGACTGCTTTTTATTATGGAACAAATAATGAAGGAACAGAAAGAAGCAAGTTTATTTCAGTGATGATAGATTCTTCCACCCGCATGGACTTCAAGCCGTTTCCTCTGGTGGATAGGTTCTACTGCACAGATTGAGGCATCAGAGAGTAAGTACTAGAGCTGGTAAAGTTTGATGATGAAAGTGCACAGCACCTGACTTGATATTTCTTGGAAAAGATCAATCTTAAGAAAAAGGTAGTAGCAATTATGGAAGACAACACAAATATCAATTATGGAGGAATGAAAAAGAAACGTAAAAACAATGTTCATTTTAAACGGCACGAAAAGAGAAAACATAAGATAATATGAATATGATGCTTTGCTCATATTGTGTATAATGCTGTCCAAAGTGGATATATTCATGAATGGTGTGAACCATTTCTTTAACCTCTTCAGCCAATAGAATGAATTGCCCTAAATAAACCCATCAGTTCTTAAAGAATTGTATAGTTTTATAAAATCTGATATCCTGTACATCACAATGAATGAGGAAAACTATCTGATGGGAACTGTTGTGTAAGTACATGGTGGTTATAATTACATTTTCTCTATTTAACACATAATAACATGGTACCAAGCACACACCAACCACAGTAGCAAAAAGTTTATATGCCAACTAGCTCTGCAGATGATGAAGAAATTGATGAAATGTATGATGAGATAAAAGAAATTATTCAGATAATGAAGGGAGACGAAAATTTAATAGTCATGGGTGACTGGAACTCAATAGTAGGAAAAGGAAGAGAAGGAAACATAGTAGGTGAATATGGAATGGGAGTAAGGCATGAAAGAGGAAGCCGTCTGGTAAAATTCTGCACAGAGCATAAATTAATCATAGCTCACACTTGGTTCTAGAATCATGAAAGAAGGTTAAATAAATGAAAGAAGCCTGGAGATACTGGAAGGTGTCAGATAGATTATATAATGGTAAGACAGAGATTCAGGAACCAGGTTTTAAATTATAAGAGATTTCCAAGGGCAGATGTGGACTCTGACCACAATCTGTTGGTTATGAACTGTAGATTAAAACTGAAGAAACTGCAAAAAGGTGGGAATTTGAGGAGATGGGACTTTGAGTGAACTGAAAAAACCAGAGGTTGTACAGAGTTTCAGGGAAAGCATTACGGAACGATTGACAGGGGAAAGAAATACAGTAGAAGAAGAATGGGTAGCTTTGAGGGATGAAATAGTGAAGGAAGCAGAGGATCAAGTAGGTAAAAAGATGAGGGCACACAGAAATCCTTGGGTAACAGAAAAGATACTGAATTTAATTGTGAAAGGAGAAAATATAAAAATGCAGCAAATGAAGCAGGCAAAAAGGGATACAAACGTCTCAAAAATGAGATTGACAGGAAGTGCAAAATAGCTAAGCAGGGATGGCTAGAGGACAAATGTAAGGATGTAGAGGCGCATATCACTAGGGTTAAGATAGATACTGCCTACAGAAAAGTTAGAGAGACCTTTGGAGAAAAGAGAACCACTTGCATGAATATCAAGAGTTTTGATGGAAACCCAGTTCTAAGCAACGAAGGGAAAGCAGAAAGGTGGAAGGAGTATATAGAGGGTCTGTACAAGGGCGATGTTCTTGGTGACAAATTACGGAAATGGAAGAGAATGTAGGTGAAGATGAAATGAGAGATATGGTACTGCGCGAAGAGTTTGACAGAGCACTGAAAGGCCTAAGTCGAAGCAAGGCCCCGCGAGTAGACAACATTCCATTAGAACTACTGATGGCCTTGGGAGAGCCAGGCCTAACAAAAATCTACCATCTAGTGAGCAAGATGTATGAGACAGGCGAAATACTCTCAGACTTCAAGAAGAATATAACAACTCCAATCCCAAAGAAAGCAGATGTTGACAGACGTGAAAATTACCGAACTATCAGTTTGATAATCACAGCTGCAAAATACTAACACGAATTCTTTACAGACGAATGGAAAAACTGGTAGAAGCCGACCTTGGGGAAGATCAGTTTGGATTCCGTAGAAATGTTGGAACATGTGAGACAATACTGACCCTACGACATATCTTAGAAAATAGATTAAGGAAAAGCAAACCTACATTTCTAGCATTTGTAGACAGAGAAAGCTTTTGACAACGATGACTGGAATACTCTCTTTCATATTCTGAAGGTGGCAGGGGTCAAATACAGGGAGCAAAAGGGTATTTACAATTTGTACAGAAACCAGATGGCAGTTATAAGAGTCAAAGGGCATGAAAGGGAACAGTAATTGGGAAGGGAGTGAGACAGGGTTGTAGCCTCTCCCCAATGTTATTCAATCTGTATATTGAGCAAGCAGTAAAGGAAACAAAAGAAAAATTCGAAGTAAGAATTAAAATCCATGGAGAAGAAATAAAAACTTTGAGGTTAACCAATGACATTGTAATTCTGTCAGAGACAGCAAAGGACTTGGAAGAGCAGCTGAACCGAATGGACAGTGTCTTAAAAGGAGGATATAAGATGAACATCAACAAAAGAAAAACGAGGATAATGAAATGTAGTCATATTAAATCGGGTGATGCTGCGGGAATTAGATTAGGAAATGAGACACTTAAAGTAGTAAGCGAGTTTTGCTATTTGGGGAACAAAATAACTGATGATGGTCGAAGTAGACAGGATATAAAATGTAGACTGGCAGTGGCAAGGAAAGAGTTTCTGAAGAAGACAAATTTGTTAACATCGAGTATAGATTTAAGTGTCAGGAAGTCATTTCTGAAAGTATTTGTATGGAAGTGAAATGTGGACAATAAATAGTTTGAACAAGAAGAGAATAGAAGCTTTTGAAATCTGGTGCTACAGACGAATGCTGAAGATTATGTGGGTAGATCACAGAATGAGGAGGTATTGAATATAATTGGGGAGAAGAGAAATTTGTGGCACAACTTGACTAGAAGAACAAATCGGTTGGTAGGGCATATTCTGAGGCATCAAGGGATCACCAATTTAGGATTGGAGGGTAAAAATCATAGAGGGAGACCAAGAGATGAATACATTAAACAGATCAGAAGGATGTAGGTCGCAGTATGTACTGGGAGATGAAGAAGCTTGCACAGGATAGAGCAGCATGGAGAGCTGCATCAAACCAGTCTCTGGACTGAAGACCACAACAACAACAACAACAACATGGAAATTAATTACCACATAGGGACCAAACTTGGTAGCATATTGTCAAGGATGGGGAAAATAAATAATGCAAAATCAATTCAAATGAAACACTGTTAATGTGCTGCTATGGTACATCATACCATTACATACCAGTACCATTACTGATACAAAATGGGCTCAATATGGCACCCATCAGTGTCTAGAAGAGTCTGAAAGCACAGGAATGCATTCTTCGTAGCAGACTGAAGCATGTCCGTAGGTATGCACACTATCTCTCTTGATATGTTGCACTTCAGATCAGCATGTGTGTGAATGTTCCCGTAGCAAACCCTGTCCTTCAGGTAGCCCCACAACCAGAAATCACAGGAAGTGAGATCAGGTGATCGAGTCCACCAAGCATTTGGAAATGATCGGCTGATAAAGGAATTGTTTCCAAATTTCTTTCAGAGAAGCAGGTGAACTTCGTGAGTGATGTGCGGTAGGGCCCCATCTTGCATGAAAACTGGCAAGTTCAATGCGTCTCTCTCCTGTAGGGTGGGTATGACATGCTGGCGAAGCATATTGCAGTAATGCTGGCCAGTCACACTGCCCGTCTTTGGTCCTTGAGTGCCAAGCTGTTCAAAAAAGAATGGGCCAATGACCAATGTAGCCATGAAGCCACACCTTATGGTGACACACTCACCATACAGAGGAACTTCATGCACACTGACTGAAGGTGAAGATGCCCACACTCGGCAATTCTGTGTGTTCACCTCATCTGTCAGAGGAAAATGAGCTTTGTCTGTCCATAGAATGGTCCAGGGCAGCCCTTGTCAACTTCAATCCTTGTGAGAAAGTGGAGAGCAAAGTCAACATGTCATTTGTGTACTGTGGTGCAAACTGCTGTACAATATGGATCTTATACAGATACCATTTGAGAATGGCTCAGAACACACATAGTGGACCGAGGGATGTTCACCTATTATGACACAGCAGGCGCACTGTCTGACGATCGGGTATTGCACACAGCGTTGTCTGCCATAGCAATAGCGATTTCATGAACCACTTGTGGTGCAACTGATCATCAGCCTCTTCCCAGAGTGACACCCAGCTGATTTGAATTACTTCGTCATGATCCGCATGGCAGGTGGAGAAAAAGGACACTTCTGTAATCCTTTCAGCCTGCGATATTCTTGAAGTGCAGCTGCAGCATTACTGTTGTTTTGGTAATACCAATAATGCTCTGCTCCTTTTGTCCAACAAGTGCACTGCAACTGCTCAGGTGTGTGAGACTACGAATCACGATGAATCATCACAGCACGTGGTGGCCATAGTTGGAACTGGTCAGTGGTGCTGTGATGCATGGAAATCATGCACCCCATACTCTGGACATTAATGCTACCAAGTTTGGTACTTGTCCTGTAATTAGTTTCTGCATTATAACACATTAAATAGGGAAAGTTTAATAATAACCACACAGTATATACTGAGAAGGTAAAGTGCTGGACAGGAATATGAAAAGTTAACATCAATGAAAAATTGCAGGCAATTTTCACAATGAGCAGGTGTGCTAAAAACATATTAGAAGTTTGGCTGAATTTTCACTGGCTGCTCTAGGTTCTAATACATCTTTTGAAAAAGTGTTTTCAGTAATTAAAGCGTTTTGGACAGATGAATAAGCAGATTCAAGTTAGAAACAGCAATAGCTTTGACAATGATAAAAACCACATTTGTTTGCCTACATTATATGGGCTTCTACGATCTGATCCTTAATGAAAATATACTTCTAGAGGAAACACATACCACTAACAAGCACTACTAAGGACCAGCGAGTCTGTACCATCATTTTCAATGCAGAATGTGAGACATCTGAATTTACATTTACAATCAAAATTTATATGCAATAGTGCTATTAAACTATATGGCAGGCTGTGTGAAACTAAATTAATATTAAGCCTATACTGACAGTAATTCTACTGCTTCCAGTATTTTGCTCCTTTGCACTGGACTTTTGTGCATTATTTTCGAAATGTCCTGTATCTGATCAAAAATAATACTGGAATTTGGTTTAGGAATAAGAAATGAGAGAGGTGAATGACTAATTAGTTTCTGTAAAGAAAATTCATTAGCAGTGGGTAACATCATTTGAACACCACAAAAGGAGATGTTGCACATGGATATCAAATTTGAATAGGGAAAGGTACAAGCTGGACTACATCCTGATGAAAAAAAGTTTTAGGAACTGTTTGAATACTGCCAAAGCTTATCCAGGAGCAGATACAAACTCAGACCACAACCTAGTAGTGGGAGAAATACAAGTGAAGTTGAAAAAAAGTCTGGAGAGGTAAAGCAAAAGAAAGACTAAACATAGAAAGACTCAAAGAGGTAGGAAAGGCATGAGATTTGGAAAACAGATTTATGGAAAAAAGGGGAAGAGGTAGTGTTGCTGAAATTGTTAATGACAAATGGATAAAAATGAGGATAGGACCTATGGACTCTACCAAAGAAGTACTAGGAATTAGAGTATCCCAAAGTACCAGGAAAGAATGGATAACAGGAAACATGTTGAAAAAGATGGAAGAGCGAAGAAAGTGGAAAAAATGTGGAAAAATGTAGAAACTGAAGAAGGCAAAAAGAGGTACAGGAAACTGAATAATGAATTAAGAAGAGAAACTGAAGAAGCAAGGAAAAATGGATGAAACAGAAATGCGATGAAATAGAGAAAATGGAGAAAGAGGGGAAGTATGAAATGATGTATAGACTGGCTTAGTGAGATAGTTTTTGAATGTAAAAGAAAGAGGAGTAACATGGAAATAGAAAGAGCAAATGGTACTCTAGCAGAAGAACCACAGGAGGTTTTGAACAGATGGCAAGAATATATTGAATGAGATACAAAGTGAAATTAAAGTTGAAGAGGAGCAATATGTGCAGGAAGATGGAAAGGGATTCACCATCTTGGAAGCAGAAGTAGAAAAGGCACTGGAGGAGATGAAGAATAGGAAGGCATGAGGAATTGATGATTTGCCAGCAGAACTGTTGAAGAGTCTGGGAAACAAGGCAAGAAAAGAAATAGTCTACCTCTGTAATGAGATATATGGCAACGGGGAATGGCCTGAGGGCTTTCTTGCAACAGTTATGATACCAATAGAGAAAAAGAGAAACACTAAGAAATGTGAAGAGCTTAGGACCATCAGTCTAATTTCTCATGCAGCTAAAGTGTTGCTGAGAGTGCTGAATAGAAGGCTATATGGCAAGCTGGATAGAGGGATTGAGATGAGCAGTTCAGATTTAGAAGAGAAAAAGGAACAAGAGATGCTATTGGCCTGTTAAGAACTACAAGGGAACTATAGGGGAAAGATATATGGAAAAAGGTAGAGAAATCTTTGCTGTTTTTATAAATTTAGAAAAGGCTTCTGACAGAGTTCAGTGGAACAAGCTGATGGATATTTTGAAGAGGAAAGGAGCAGACTGGAAATAGAAATGCCTGATACAGGTAAGTAAGGATAAGGATTAGAAATGAAATGTCAGAAGGAAGCAGCATTGGGCGAAGTGTTAGACAAGGTTGTTGCCTTTCCCCACTGCTGTTTAACACATACCTTGAAGAGACTATTGCGAAAGGCTTAGATGGGAAAAGAGGAATATGTATTGGTAGAAAGAGAATAGAATGTATAACATTTGCTGATGACATGGTATTAGTGGCAAAAAGTGAGTGGACAGTGAGTAACATGCTGAAAGATCTGAATGAAGCTTGTGTGCAATACAGGATGCAAATAAACACAGCAAAAACAAAGAGTATGGTCATCAGTTGAAGACACAGACTGTCCAGTATTAAAATAGGACAAGCTACCATTAGCCAAGTAAGTGCATTTAAATATCTTGGAAGCACAATAACTGAAGACTTGAGATGTCACCAGGAGATGAAAACTCGAATTGCCATAGCAAAGGAGGCATTCAACCGATAGGGAAGACTGTTGTGTGGCAAATTAGATAAAGGTCTAAGGAAAAGGCTTGGAAAATGTTTTGTCTGGAGTGTAGCACTATATGGTGCAGAAGCACGGATGCTGGGATGAGAGGATGAAAAAAAGGTTAGAAGCATTTGCAATGTGGATGTGGAGGAGAATGGAGAGAATAAGTTGGATGGAAAGAGTGAGTAATGAAAGAGTATTGGAAAGGGCTAGTGAGAGCTGGATGGAAAGAATGAGTAATGAAAGAATATTGGAAAGGGTTAGTGAGAGAAGATGTCTGCTGAAGGTTATAAGAGAAAGGAAAAAGAACTGGTTATGACATTCATAAAGAAGAAAGTGCTCGCTAGCGGATGCTTTGGAAGGACTGGTTTGTGGGAGAAGACTGAGAGGAAGAAGGAGATACAAGGTTATATGTGACATAAAGGGAAGAGGAAATTATGCAGACCTGAAGAAGATGGCAGAAGATCAAACAGCCTGGAGAACTACCATGTGAAAACCTGCCTTTTGGCAAAACACTAATGATGATGGAATCCTAAATTTGCTGCTTCTTTCAGCTATCAAATTTCTCTCACCCTCCATTTTTCCCAATACGATACCCAGTGACACAGTCTTCTCTTGTTGAAGGTCTCTGCAAAGTCATCCATCATTGGGAAAATATGTCACTTTGAAGAGTGAATATATAGAAGGACTAACACCATCACCTAGTTTTGTGGTCAAAACTATGGTTCCAACTTGGTGATAATTAAAACTTTGTGACTATCCTTTGTATTGTGTAACCTAAAGCATATAATCACCTTCACTGCTTCCAATATCTTCTACATTCTTTGTTCACTTAATTGTGGTTCTTAAACACTTTCACCATCTGAAAATACATTCATAAAATTCATTTCATTCCAATCTGTTCATCTCCAATTGTTGTTTAAGTTCTCCATCACCCAGTTTTCTTTCTCAAATTAATCATACATACAGTGACAAATGCTATTAAATGTCACACAGTGTGATTCAATCAGTTAATAATGGACATACAACAGACATAAACTGTATTCTCATACATTCTTTTAATTTCATAAGGAAGAGACAATTGTCGACTGCAGGTTATCCCCATTTTACTATCATAGAAGAACATTCCATCCCATACTGACCACTAAATAAATCACATATCTTAAATAAATGAGAAGCCAATAAAATCATTCGATCCACTTAACACAGATGTCTTCTGGGAGCCACATCCTCAATTTGATTGGACAGCCAACATGTCAAAAGGAAGTTCACTTTTTGATAACAAGAACACATATTTAATAAACAGCAGAAAGACACAAATCAAATAAATTGCAACTCAGACACTAGGTTTTTTTTTTTTTTTTTTTTTGAGCAACAAATGAGAGGAAACTGGACTATCCAAGGAACAGGAAGGAAATTCATCAAGAAAGATACAGCAGATCAATTCAAGGTGATTCAGCAATTAAATGAGGCTAAAATGACTGAAGTGTACTACAACTGCAGTAAGAAAAACTGATTACTTGTTCCAGTTGCTTCTCAAGCTTTTTGAGTTCATTGAGATGAATCTCACTGAAGAGGTCCACTTGTCTGTCATCAGGAGAACTAATATCCGCAACAGAATCACTCTTCAGATCAGCCTCAATGCGCCTCAGTACGGGAAGATCATCCTCCCCATCACTGCCAACAGTGTGGTCATCGGTAATACCTGTGTCACATTTCAAATGATAAAGCACTCATGAGGTAAAAATATTTAAAAAATATCTTCATTACAATACTTTATACATTTGATATGTAGGGCCCAGATTTTCATGTAATATCAACATGCAAAAATGTACATATTTATGTAATGAAAACTGGTAAAATACATATCACCAAAATATTTTCAAAAATATTTAACATAAACAATTATTTCAAATGAAATCAGCTTCTAGATCACACCATAGATTACTATATTGCTTTAATATGCACTCTTAATATGGACTTAAATGTGACATAAACAGGAAAAGTACTTTAAAAGAAAGCACATTTTACATTACTTAATGTTTTATTTTGAAAGTTATATTGCACTACCGGTAATAATATAAATTAATTTTGTTCATGTCTGTTTACTAAAATGTCCATTTTCACTGAAGTTACTAAGGTATCCTAAACACACCTCTCATTTTGAAATGCAACGAACAACCACATAATTCTATCAAGTCTCAGAAGTCAAAGAACGCCACCGATCAGAAAGAATGTTTTTATAGGAGGAAAATATCTTCACGTCACAGGATGTTAATGGAACAAATTTTAGGAGATGAAACACTCCTGGAGAGATATCTGCCAAAGTGTCTTCTTCTCCCAAACTGAGCATATTACAGATAGTATGCAGAAGTCAAGTAGCCTGAATTTCTTGCCAAAATCGTGTCAAACTTATTCACTAGCTAGTGCCCAACATCACTTCTAATATCACTCAGTTACAGTTGGGCTGCTAACAGAGTGTCTCTGACAGCAGGCAGCTATATTGTCAATGCAACATGCAGCTGTTTGTCATTATGCAGTGTCAGTCGCCCGACCAGGAATATCATACCCGAAAATTTAAAGAGCCATTTTAACGCCACACTACTGAAGCATGAAAAACCACCACTAACCCTGAAGGCAGAAACACACATACTTTATAATTAAAAAGGCTTGGAAAAATGTCAAAATAAAGTAAAGATTAAACAATAGAAAGTCCAGGTAGGAATCTCAACAACGTACAAAAATACAGATTGCTACTTACCGTAAAGAAGACACGTCAAATCGCAGAATTAAAAGACAATCGCATAAAGCTTTCAGCCAAGCCTTCGTCAGTAAAACACACACACACACACACACACACACACACACACACACACAAAAGCTGGCATATCTCATGCACACATGAATTATTTTCTTTACATTGTTAAAGTATAAAGATTATGATGTTTCAGCATTTTTACTGTGTCTTGTGGAAGATGTCAGACTCCACAGTCTTCAAAGGGACTGTGACAATATTTGTGAAAATGCATGACAATATTTTTCTGTTTTTTGGAAGTAATACTCCCACCTCACACACAAAATTTTGACATATTTTCATTTAAAAGTATTATTTCTGTCTGCAACATATGATTTCACCTAAGCCTGCATGATTTATGTTGCACTGAAATAGCAATGATATAGCATAAAGCACATCACTCCATGACCATTTTCTTCTGCAGAGTTTTATCAACATTGTAAACATTACATGATTCATGCTCCGTCACAGATTCCAGCAGTTCTGCCTTTTTTGTTTCCCTATTAAATGAGACTATGCTGGTCATCTCTATCTAGTCCACAGTGTCACTCTTCCTACTGCTGCATGCAGGGGTTCATTGAACAGGAGAGAGCCATATGGTGCATTACTGAATATTATAGTATTATGTTTTATTTTTGGAAGCTAAGAGCCTACAAACCACTCTTTAAATTTCATTGTCATCATTTCCTCATGGTAGTCCCCAGATATCTTTGATGTAAACAGCAGCAAAGCATTTGGAAGAAACCAACCAACTGTTTCAGCACATAAAGGAATGAACCGCCTGTCTTTTTCCAGTTGGTTCATTTTCGTCATTCAGAGTCGTCAGTCTATGCAGTTAGCTTGAATAATCAGCATTTACTTATGTTTTGTCCAACCAAAGCATTTTTTGAGCTTTGCACTTAAGATACTCCTTCAAGAAACAGAATCTCCAGGTAACAATATCCTCTTGTTTGAACATAACTCTTCTATCAGAAAATGTTTTCCATCGAAACCCTGTCCTCTTTAGTACTTCTGAAACACTGGTTTTTCCTATAATAATAATAATAATAATAATAATAATAATAATAATAATAATAATAAAACTGGTTATCTCGTACTGAGAGAAGCAGCTTCATCTGGGAGGGATATTTTTCCTTGTGTAATAGTCATATACATATCACCAAATTGCATTCTGCTGAAAATCAGCCCGTTCCACTGTTTTAGCAGCACACATTCAGGTTTTTCTGGAGTCAAAAAGAGTAGCTGTTGGTACCTGTGGATCTTCAGCACACTTGTCCCTAATTATTTTCATCACAGAGGTCGTTCCAGTTTCCAGAACTGCAGCTAATCATTTGACAACATTCAATAATGAGCTCCTTAGTGGTCATTCAATAGATATTCAAAGGGGGGAAAGCAGAAGCCAAGCCAGGATGGTCCCAACTTCAGTGAGAGGACAGGCAGAGACAAAAGGCTTATCTCATCCTTGCATCCCCTTTTGTCCTTAGCTGTGTCTCCTCAAACTGGGGTCAGTGTGAACTACAATCCTTTTTTCAACCTTTCCCCATTCAACACTCTTTCTTCCTCAATGAGGGAACTTACAGTTCTGAGAGCTGTGTAAAGTGTCTTTTTACTTTAATTGTATCTATTGGCAGTATTTTTAATTTTGTCTTCTGAAGATGGAAACTGGCTAGTCATTCTGACAATCTGTAATTTTAGTTTTCAAGTGAATACATAAGCTATAAGTAGAGACATTTTGAAATAATTAGTAAAAGGAAATTTGTTAACAGATTTGAACACTGTCTGATAAAAAGGAGTGAAGGGAGAACAACAAAATATTTATGAGAGCCAGCATCCAAAAATTAAAGCAAAGGACTGTTAGTAAAAACAGTAGAATTTACACAATTATTTCATAAAATTACACCACTAAAAGATCATTCGGTGTCTTTTGAAGAAAATTTTGTGATACTGTTTTCAAAGTCAGTTCACAATATTTAAAAATATTATAAAAGAAACATTTTTTTCTGCAGTTACTTACCTCTAATGCTAAATGCTAAATTACTCAGGTTATACATGGATTCATTATTGATGTGTTTGTCCAATTCCTTCTTCAATGCATATTTCGCTTCACGTTCTGCCTAAAACAGAACAGTTGTGCAATGATATATGGCTCAAAACATAACAGCTATTTTTTTACCCATTAAAACACCTCACAGTTGCTACTGCAGTAGATCATGAAGACAAAACAGCTATTTTTTTACCCATTAAAACACATCACAGTTGCTACTGCAGTAGATCATGAAAACAAACCTGTAGAGACTGCAAAGCCTCTTCCATTTGCTTCTCAGCAATTTCTTTCAGTTTTGTTAACTCATCAACTTGCTGGTGAAGCAATTCTAAGTCTTCCTGCAGTCTACGGAGTTCATGTTTGGCACCTTCAAATTCCACCTAAACAAGAAAATTTTCATTAAGTATATGCTGTTTTTCTTATATCAAAAGATGGATTAAATAATGATTAGATTTTTTCATACCTGTGATGATTTGAGCATTGAAACTTGCTTTTGCAAGCTAATGTTTTCCTCCTCGAGTTCTGAATAATCTGTCAGCAAACTGGTTTCCCGCGACTTCAGCTCCCTCACTTCAGCTCTCAATTTCCTTCTTTCTAGGTCTGCAAGTTCTTTATTTTTATCCAGGTTACTATTTTCCTGCATTATTCTGTCTCTTTCATTCACGACTCGCTCAAGTTCTTGACGGAGCTAACAACAAAGATCAAATGGTGATACATGGTTTGTCATTTGACTTATGCAATTCATGTATCTTTTTTTATACTTCTGAATTCTGATATTCCTTTGTCTTCTCAACAGGAATATATAAAGGCAGGTACAAACGTAGGTCACTGCTCAGTTCTGAGATACAAAAGGCAAGCTATATCTTCTGCCAGTCTACTGATACTGTTTTGACTTCTTTAAGTAACAAACCAACATTTATTCTTTCTTGTGAAAAAATTGATTAATTAAAGCTCAAATGTATACAGTAAGTAAATGGAAATTGGGAGGAATGGGGAGAGGAAGTGGTAGTTCTATTAGATCTGTTCATTCTCAAAAGAAATGTCTGACAATTTCAATCATTAATTCACTTTATGGGATACATATCACAATCTGTTGCATTAAAATGTCAAAGAAGATGTAAGATTATTCTGCAACAGAACTTTAGGCAGCACCTCATGTTTGTAACTGCCTATTGTTTGAAGTGTCATCAGCACCATTCATCATCAAGTCAACAGGAGAGTCGTGGTTAATGTATTAAAATAATGTATCAGCATATTTGCTAATTCTTTGTAAATCTCTTACTACTTTGCCGTAACACAGCTCTGCAAAACGAAAAGAAGTCTGCAAATGTAACACACACATTAAGCTATCAACATTCAACAGAAAGAAGCTGTGTATGTTTGCTCTGATATGAAGCTTCATTTCTCCTAACACACCAACTCTTCAGAAGTTGAGAGATGACTTTTCCTGTCAATGAAAATTTCATCTCACTCATCTTGACTTTACCTGTCAGACTCTTAAATTCTCCCAATCCTCTGTGAGTCTATTAACTCTACATCAGAATAATAATTTAATATTCGTAGACTCAGAAAAAGCTTTTGACAATGTTGACTGGAACAACGTCTTTCAAATTTTACAGCTAGCACAGGTAAAATACAGGGAGTTAAAGGCAATTTACAATTTGTACAGAAACCAGATGGCAGTTATAAGAGTAGCGAGGCACAAAAGGGGAGTAGTGGTTGAGAAGGGAGCAAGAAAGAATTGAAGGCTATACCCGATGTTATTCAATCTGTATACTGAGCAGGCAGTAAGGGAAACAAAAGAAAAATTTGGAGTAGGAATTAAAGTCCAGGGAGAAGAAATAAAAACTATGAAGTTTGTTGATGACATAATAATTCTGTCAGAGACAGCAAAGGACCTGGAAGACCAGATGAACAGAATGAACAGTGCCTTGTAAAGAAGAATGTTGTCAAATTAAGTCGGGTGATGGCGAGGAAATTAGATTAGAGAATGAAGCACTTAAGGTAGTAGATGATTTTTGCTATTTGGTAAGGAAAATAACAGATGACATTCGAAGTAGGAAGGATATAAAATGTAGACTGACAATGGCAAGAAAAGTGTTTCTGAAGAAGAGAAATTAGTTAACATTGAGTATGGATTTCACTGTCAGGATGTCCTTTCTGAAAGTATGTGTATGAAGTGTAGACATGTATAAAAGTGAAACATAGACAATAAACAGTTTAGACAAGAAGAGAATAGAAGCTTTTGAAATGTGGCGCTTTACAGGAATGCAGAAGATTAGATGGGTAGATTGCATAACTAATGAGGTGGTACTGAACAGAATTGGGGAGAAGAGGAATTTGTGGCACAACTTGACCAGAAGAAGAGATCGGTTGGCAGGAAACGTTCTGAGGCATCAAGGGACCAGCAATGCAGTACGGGAGGGAAGCGTGGGGATAAAAATTGTACAGGGAGATGAAGGGATGAGTACAGTAAGCAAATTCAGGGGGATGTAGGTTGCAGCAGTTACTTGGAGATGAAGAGGATTGCACAGGACAGAACAGGATGGGGTGCCGCATCAAACTGGTCTTTGGACTGAAGACCATAATACATTTCAGTCCACAAATAAATTTATTCTGGGCATTCAGTCAACTTCAGGTGTGTTGCTCTATTACTTTTCACTACAGTTTTCATACTCCGAGACCTGCCCTGCCCATCACTCCAAACTTTCCCCCTACTCACATTCACATTGCCCCAATGCTTTCACAGTAGTTTGTTGTTCTGTATGCAATTCATTCTGTAGTCAAATTCTGAAAATACTATGACATAAAATAAAAGAAGTATACAATCTCCCAAGTAAAGTTCCATGTGTATTTATAGAAACGCAAAATATTCAAAGTAAACAGCTCAACACACAGTACCTCTGAAAATCAAAAATTATCCTGATACTTTCTACTTATTATGCAAGACTTTTACTCAGTTTATGACTATCGTAGTTCACAAAGATGTAGTTTATAGAGGATATGCTTTCCCAAACCCACAAAGATTGTCACCAGCCGTTATGCAAGGGCTTAATGCATAAGCTAACCGAAGTGGACAACAAATAAACAGATCACATTCTGGTGTTCCTAAATTATAGCAGCCTGGTGTTCTAAGGCAGTTATTTCACACACACACACACACACACACACACACACATGCGAACTAAAAAGGAGGAAATCAGATCAGTTACTAAATTACTGAAAAGTAAAGACTCAGAGATGGGTAAGATGAAATATCAAGTAGACTTATGAAGATCAGTGCACTTTCACAGCCAGTCAGTTTCTTGACATGTTAAAATAATAATTGGTAAAACTGCTTTATGTACAGAGACATTAAAGAGACAATCACAGACCATATTCCTTACTGTTGGTGTTTTTAACATAATTTATAAATCAATAACAGCATATATCAGTCCACACATTTAGTTACACTCTGAAGTTTAACATCAGAAAAGCAGCATCAACAGAAAATACACTTTATTCAGTTGTGTGTGAGGTACTTGCAGCACAGAAGAAGTTGAGTAGATTCCTTCTGTGCTGCAATAAAAGTGTCTGATTTTGTTAACTACCAACTACCCCTGTATAAATATGGTAAACTGTGGGGCTGGAAGACAACAAACAACAGAGTTTTCCACATAGACTCAACAGTAAGCTAAAGGTCTTCCTCAATTCTCAATAAACAGAATAAATTTGAACTGACTCAGATCTCCAGATCTCTCTCTCTCTCTCTCTCTCTCTCTCTCTCTCTCTCACACACACACACACACACACACACACACACACACACACACCTTATCCAGAAACAGATTTCCTATCCTTGTCTACCAAGTCAGTCACCTACTATCCCCCACATACCCACTCTCTGGCCAGAAAGGTGCACACCTTTCGTGACTCAGTATGACTCAGGACTGTAGCAACAATCACAATCTCCACCAGGGTTTCAACTATGTCTTGTCATGCTCTGAAATGAGAAATACTCTCCCCACCCCTTCCACATTATTATCTCATCATGTGCACACAACCTTCAAAATTTCCTTGTCACTCCCTATTCCACTCCTGCTCTCAACTCCTTGCCCAATATCCCTGCACTAGATGTAGATATAATATCTGTCCCACACATCCTCCCATTACTACATATTCCAGTCATGTCACAGGCATCACCTACCCCAACAATGGCACGGCCAGCTGTAAAAGCACCCATGTGACCCATCGACTCAGCTGAAACCACTCTGCCACATTCTATGTGGGTATGACAATTAACAAGCTGTCTGTCTGCGTGAATGGTCATTACCAAACTGAGGTCAAGAGCCAGCTGATCCACTCAGTTGCTGAGAATGCTGCCCATAACCATGTGCTTGACATCAATAGCTGCTTCACAACATTCCCCCAACCATTCTTCCCACATACAAGTACTTTTCTGGATTGTAAAGGTAGGGAACTCCACCTCCTTGTTCTCATGTCACTTTCTTTGCTTTCACTCCAGCCCTACTCACAACTGCATGGTTCTCTCCCCGTCTCTTGTTTGAACACCCGCCCCCCCCTCCCCCCCAACTCCCAGGACAGTTTCCTGAAGCTGCATCTAGCAGCTCACTAGCCTGTACCCACCATGGCCCTGCACACTCCCATAGGCAGCACTAACCTCTTCCCCAACCCCTACCTTGTTACCCCTTCCCACTTCCCACCCCACACTTTCTCTGTACACCTCCTATCCAGCAAAGAGTAACTGCCCACCTCAGACACAGCCAGACCTTTGTGCCTAGAGATGACAGAGAACATGTGTGTGTGAAATGTGTGCAAGTTTGTTGTCTACATCTGATGACTTCGTCTGAAAGCTTAATCATATCCAGTAGTCTCTCTCATTGTGTGCCTGTCTGCCACTCAGGAACTCCACTATGTGCTGAGTAGCAATCCATCCTTTTCAAGGTGTGTGTGTGTGTGTGTGTGTGTGTGTGTGTGTGTGTGTGTGTGTGTGTGTGTGTGTGTGTGTGTTTGGAACTCACTGCAGGGTATTAGCGTAGAAAATGAGCACTTGAAATGTTCGGTATAAGGTGTGGTACACTGGAAAACAAAGCAAATCATGAATGTGATAGACAATGGAATTAATAAAGGAAACTATTCAAGTAGCAAATCCTTTCTTATTTTCTGGTGCCCTTAATCCATCCAAAGCTGAGACAGGACTGCTACCAATTGTTCTCTTATTCCATGGAGGGCCAGCTATACCATTACAGGCTATTATTATGACGGGGTTGACACAATGAAAGATATTATTTTAAAGCCAATAGCAGCTCACTCTACCCTCCCACCCCCCCCCCCCCCCTCCCCCCCAGACTTTACATAGATGGATTTGGGAAAACTGCCTAAAGACCATAACCAGGCTGCCTGGCACACTGGCCTTGGTCATTAACCCATAAGGCATATTCGACCTGGGGCCAGCGCACCCACAGTGTCCTGGAAGAGGACGTTTTAACATGTTTGGGTGCATCAATTAGCAAATGATAAATGTAATAAAAACTGTAATGAGTAAGCTTAACCAATCACCAAATTTGTAAGCATTGGGCAGTACACACACATATAAACCAGATCTGAAGCATGACAGTTTATGAACTTAATCCTCCTTCAAAGCACACAGGCATACACACACTTAAACAGGTACATAGTACTGATGCTGCAACTCAGCTTGGTTTAGGGCTGGTTGCTTTGGTGTAACAGAGAAGATTCACAAGGAAGAAAAGCAGTGAAGAGAGGATTCCAGGGAATGGAGGTGCAAAGACTAGGAGAGGGCTGAATTACAAGAAGAAGGGGATAAGAATACAGTATCAGAGTGAGACCAGTCTGGTACATACATGGATAATGGTATGCTATACACATAAAACAAACTGAATTAAGAGGGCCAGACTGAAGTAACGAGAAGTAAGATGATGTTTTCTTGGAGTAGGATAAATGGAGAAAACAGGGGTAGATGAAAGACATGTACACAAAAAAAGATAGTGCAGCGTCATAATGCTGCTTTCACATGTGATCCTAAATGTAATGGAGTAGGACATACATGTCACGGGATATAATGAAATAGGTCTTGCACTTGTGTTGTTCACGCTGATATAACCTATGTGGCAAGGGTTTGGAAGAAATACCAGTACACAGACAGACTGAGAATCTCTTATACGATGGGTGGGGAGTTGCATAATGCTCTAGAGGACATTGGAATAATTTTTTAGAAGGTACCTCTAATTTTGAAGATCAACGTAAAGGAAGGCCAACTCCTGGCATGGGAGGTGGTTCAGCTGGTGTTTTTCTCTATGCCAAAGTAGTGGATGTCTTTCACAGTGCTAGGATGTGGAAGAGTATAGTATGGGATATCTGTCTGTGAAACACACAGCCAAGTGAGGGTGGGGATGAGGGGGGAGGGGCTCTTATCTTGGAATGGGTTCAGCATACTATAATTTGGATTGTTCCATAAATCAGATGTGTCATTTGGTAATGGTAAGACAGTATTAGAGATACTCTTGATTCTGAAAAAGATGGTAAATTTCAAAATGAGGGTATTATTGGAGGAGCTTCATTCTTGGATGGTGGGTTATTGATCTGAAGAGGACCAGATAATATGGATAGGTTGGTTGGTTGGTTTGGGGAAGGAGACCAGACAGCGTGGTCATCGGTCTCATCGGATTAGGGTAGGATGGGGAAGGAAGTCGGCCGTGCCCTTTCAGAGGAACCATCCCGGCATTTGCCTGGAGTGATTTAGGGAAATCATGGAAAACCTAAATCAGGATGGCCGGACACGGGATTGAACCGTCGTCCTTCCGAATGCGAGTCCAGTGTCTAACCACTGCGCCACCTCGCTCGGTAAATATGGATAGGAATAAGCTGTTAAAGTTGCAGGGTTGTGAGGACACAGTTTCTCCAGAACATGATGGTATCATCAGCGAACTTGTGTCAGACAAGGGATGTACCAGATTTCCACACAAGGGTGTCACATAAAAGATCATACATGTGTTGCAGATTAGTTAGCATATCTTCAGCTAGCATTGGTCAGCTGTGAAATAAATGAGATGTTTGGAGTTTACAGGATGGTGGAAGAGGCAATGTTTGAAGTAACAAGGCAATAAGCATGAGAGATGAAAGGTGGGGGTATTAACAACGGCAAGCAGGGGAAAATGTGGTCACATGTTGCAACTATGGAGAGGTCACTGAAGAAATGGTTATTGACCTTGATGTAAGAAGTTAGGGAGCAGACAATGGGTTGCAGTTGTAGGTCAACTAGGGCAGCAAGTAAGAATCCCAGCATTGGGTTGTTACATTTGCAATTTTTAAAATTATATAAAAATATGGTCTGCATGGAGTGGTGGGAGTGAGGACAAATATGGATTTGTGCGAGAGGTTCTGAGACTGGCCTTGGGATGTAAACTGGCAATGGAGGTCACGCGCGACTTATGGAACAGGATTTCTACAACATTTTTAGGTGGTTGTGTCTGACAACTAGCAGAGCCTTTCTGTCTGGTAATCACTGTGCATCATCTAAACAGTGATAGAATCTTTATTTATGTTTATTTTAGGGAATTAGATTTTATTAATTTGAAATTTGGAGGCTTGTGTCGTGTGCACAAAATGTAATTCAATCAGCTGACTAAAACCAATACATGTGCAGCCTGTCATGCAGAACTGTATGTGTGACCCACCCTCAGTCAACAGTAACCAGGAGATATGTCTACTATAGATTTTATAACAGCCAATTTTTCAGTCTTCTACACCCATATGTCTATTTAATACTAATGTCACAACAGACATTATTGTGACTGATTAACTAAAAAAATCAGTCAACAACTCTGTCCCCCTGCTCCCCTCAGATGATAGAAACTTTGCTGGGCAGGAGATTCCCAAGAGATCAATAGGAATTTGAGCCTTTTTGTCTTTAGTCATAATTTCATTTTAAAGTTGAGTTGCATCATTGCATATTTTAATTTAAGATATCTATTATTGCAACTAATGCAAGAATAGTTGTTACCAGCTCAATATGAAAGTTCCAAGATAAATGATAAAGTAAAATAATCACTTGAAAAGATAGGGCACGCAAGGGCTTGAAAATAAAAATGCTTCAGATATGAAATAAACAATTCTAATAAGTAAATGTTATTTACTCAATAAACCATGTGAAAGTTCTTGAGTAACTGGCAATAAGGGAATTATGAAATATTACAAAAAAGGTCTACTCAAATAATGAGGCTAATGAAGGGAGGGGGAGGGAAAGCTTCTCAGAATACAACTTCTTAAAAGTCACGAGTCTTTCTCAATATTTGTTCAGTATAAACAAACACTAAATGACATTAATGTCACACAGAGAATCACTGGTGGTCTCAAAATATGTTCTAAAAACTACATCTTTTTCAAATAGAAAAAAGATTGACACTGACACCTGGAAGGGTGCTATGTTGCTTCACAATGACTCACACGCACAACATGGCTGCAGCAGTTAACAGCCGTTCTTTCTGTTCTGAATATGTTAACACACATAATTGGGCTCAGCCACTGGAATGGTGATGGCTTTATGCCTGATCGTCACAACTAGTTCCAGACATTCTGAGAAATAATGCAAACTATGAAACAAAAATACAACTTTTATGTTATTGGCCATAAGTTCTGCCTGCAGCTGGCTGTAATAATGAGCACTTGAGGTAGGCAATGAGCAATATGACAATGATCACTAGAACAGAAATTGTGACCAAACTCATTGTCTGAATGGCTGTTGCTACAGTAGCTACACTGTAAACACAATTATTAATTAATGGCACTTGTTTGTATTTGTATTGTCTATTGTATTTGTCTATTTTTGATTTACAATTTCATTCTTAGTAAAGGTGTGGGTTGGCTGCAATGCATGCATACATGTATTGCTGCTAAATAAAGAGTAAATTTTAAAACTATTTTACTATAAGTTCTGCAGTTTTAAGTGGATACAGCTTCTTTATTGTGGTCCTTTCTTGTTTTGTTATTTGTATATGTATACTCCGACATATCCAGTATTATTGAAATTATAAATGATGAAAAATAAATAAATATCATAGATTTATTGGTGTATGCCAATGTGTGTGCAGGGGGCACAACAGTTAGTTCATAACGGTAATATTTTTTTCCTGTATAATATAGTAGCACATTGTCTGTTTTTATTTCTCACAACAGGTGGGTCTATGTTAACTTGGAGCCTGTGTGACCTGTCCCTCTTTCCCTGTGTTCATCAGCACGACGCTTTTTTCTCCCTGATGAAAACACACGATACAGTTTGGATGGGGAAAAAGTTCAATATATCCCTGTTTTGTATGAAGTGAGGAATTCAGTGAAGAGGAGATACATGTAACTGTGTAACACGGACTTGGAGTTAATCTGTATGGGTATCCTTGAAGAATATGTAACTTAATTCCTCTTATGGACTCTAAAATAAACATGATCCTACCATATGTGGCACAAGGGTCTAAGGAATGTCAACATGTGCCAAACCAACCCAAATAAAACTTAAAAGCTACACTAGTTTGGATTATTTGGAAATATATGATTATTATTTCTTTAAGTAACCTCTGACAGCTTTCTGCCTACACATACACTGAAGATGAAATCTGAAATTTCAAGATCATTGCAATCTGTCATTTTCATGTGTGTCATCTTAAACTACTATTATCTGGCTTTTAATTCAATAACAATAGTTCATAATGTAACATACCTGCTTTGTCTCATTTTCCAGATCCAGTATTTGAGAATTTAGCGACGTTTCACGGGCGGCTGATTCATAAAGAAGTGATTCTTCCTGCTCTATGCCACTTTTTGTTGTTACTTTATGAGTTGTTTGAAATTTTGCAAGTGCCTTGGAGAACAAAAAGAATACTGGTGTATAAATATTGGCTAATATTATGAATACTTTAAAGAATATTAAACCCCAAATTGGGTTGTATCTTGTTTGATACTGACTAATTATTACTTATACTTGGGCACATATCTTGACATGCAATAAAAGTATCGACTGCTTAAAACACATAATGAATCCAGAAATATTAGTGTAAATGAAAATGCAGCCAGTTACACTGAAACATGTTGAAAATAATGTAACATATGAAGACATTCTAAATACAATAAACCTTTAGCTATATCGTTTACCGTTATTTCAAATAATGACTCACAGCAGAATGCTTTTAGAAAGATCAAAGGAAAAAAGCTGATGTGACAGTAACCAAAGACTGATAGAAGAGATTTCATGGTGAGTGCAATTATTCTTGGCATTGGACTATCATCAGTGTGGTTATTAAAATTGTGAGATATACAGTAACTCTCTGCAAAACTCAGTAAAATATGGATTAATGTCTTCGTGCCTGACCTTTATGTCATAGCCAACAGCTTACACATTTAAAAAAATATTATTGACGTAAAACTAATAACTGGAAGCTTTCTGTGTCTGCTGTTAGGCAATATATAGATTGATACACTAATGGGTACTGATAAAACAAAGTGAGCATCTCCAATATAACTGCTGCAAATAAAGCAAATTTGGAATAACCTCCACAGTATAAAGCATTTCTAGTATTACTGTCCTACATTAAATTTCGAATTTTATTCGGAGTAACCAACCTCTTGAGTGATTTCAAGTTCATGTTTCGCATTTTCATATAGTGTTTCAAGTTCGTCGCACTTTTGTTGAAGCGCACTTTTTTCCTCCAAAAGAACCAGTCCATACTGTGCAGACTGTATGTTCTCGCTACTCGCCTGATCCAGTTCACGGCTAAGTCGAGCAATTTCTTCTTTCAGTTCTTCCACAGTCGCTTCTTGAGAACTGGATTCTGATGATGCCATATTTGCAGTTTCCTATGGAACAATAACCGAAACTATCTAATAGAATTTCGTTTTAATTTACAGTGTCCTCTGCTTAACCATGCTCTCATATTCATCAACAATTAATGCCACGAGGGAGAAAAGGAACGGGTTTTGTGTACTAAGATTCAATCTTTAGCCACCGTCCCCTTCACTTGCGACGGCGGTAGCCATCTGTCATTATCTGTTTCACTACGCGGTTCATATTCATAAATAGAACTAGAAGCTGATGATTCCATCCCGAAAGCATTTCTCACCCGTAAATTCGCAGCAAAAATAATTATTCCAATAATTTGGCAATTAAGGGAAACGATGCCAAATTTCCAACACTAAAGATCTGAAATGATGACGGAAATGACTAGTGAAAATCAATTCCTAATTTACAGACGTGTAGGTTGTGTACAGCCTTGCATACAGTATTCAAATTTCAAAGTATTCCCGAAAATTTATAGTTCTCAGCTATCGCATAAACCTGCCTGGCATGAAGTCGGATTTTTTAGTATCCACACTGTCTCACAAACTCTGGTCGGACGGAACAGTTATCGCAGTAGGTCCTGTCTAGTGTCTACAATACATTCGTCCATAACCACACCTCGAGAGCAGACGGTAGTAGCGTTATGTTCCTGTGAAGTACAGAAGTAGGCCCTGTTCTGAATTCAAGGTCACCAAATACTTAGAAGTGATTTACACCAAATTCTTTACGTTAACGTTACGGTATGGGATGGATTAATTACATGAACCGAGACATTTGCTTCAGAAGAGTGGCCAGCTCTACATTACTTTAGTACATCTATTATCGGTAATCGACTATGCACTGAACGTCGGACGGTACATCAACCCCGTATGTGTTAATCAGTCCTTATTAACGGCTGGAGAATGGAAAAAAGATAGGCGGTTGTCCGAGATTGTACCACATTTTTTGAGTTTTGAACCTACTTATGCCGTTTAGGGCAAATACTCATTATGCAAGAAGTGAAAACAATCCCACTTTTATGGTACACCTTCGTGAGGTTTACAGTAAGCTTGGTTCTAGTAAAGAATATGCTAATTCTTATCATGTTTTTTGTGTTTAGTTTATATAATTTGTAATGCACTCAACCAGAACAAACATATGTACCATATAATGTTCAGCTTTTGTGTTAAGATCCAAAGCTTCTATCATTTCAACTTTGTGAAACACCAAATAAGATATATGAAATCAAGAATGAGGCACACTAGTAAATCGTAAATGGTTTCTCTGTGAATAAACTTAAACATCTCAGAATTCTCATCCCCAGAACTTATCTTTTTGCAAGAAGGTTCTGATTTTATGTTGGTCTTCAGTCCAAAGACAACTTTGCTATAGCTGGTTCTCCCACTACTCTGTCCTGTGCTGCTTTATATCTGCACTACTGCTGCAACCCGCAACCATTTGTATCTGTTTACTGTAGTCAAGCCCTGGTCTCCCTCTGCAGTTTTTAACCGCCAACAATTCCCTCCATTACAGTACTGGTAATTACATGATATCTAATCTCCTATCAAACTGTCCATTCTTTTAGTCAAGTTGTGCCATAAATTTCCTTTCACCCTAATTCAATTCAGTAACTTTTCATTAGTTATCCCACATGTCCACCTAAACTTAAGCATTTTTCCATAGATCAGATATTTACAGCTACACAGACGCAAGAAAAGAAATGGGAATTTGGGAAAGGCATCATAATTGCATTTACAGAAATAAAAAATGGCTTATGACATTGTTAGATGGGCGGAGATATTACAGAGCCTGAGTAGACTGGAACAATCAAAAGGAATGTAACTCAGTATCAGAAACACGTACAACAAATGCCTGAACTATGTGATAATAGATGACAAAAAATAAGAATGCTTTAGAGATAGAGGGATTTGAGACTAAAGTGTGTGCTCATCAGTGCTTTTCAGTTAGTAATGGATGACACCATAAAGGAAGTTCATCAGGGGTCAACAGCATTGTTATGAAAACCATAGCTTATACCAAAAATGTGATGATATGCGAAGACAATCACCAGAAATTGGGAGAACAACCAAATACCTGACAGAGGGAAAAAGAAGGAGAAGGTATGGAAATAAGCTTAACGAAAAGTGAGGGAATGAGAATCAGCTTGGAAAATGAAGAATGTAAGCTGTAATGGAAAAATTATAAAAGAAGTAGTATCCATGAAGTAAGCTAGCCAGAAAAAGTAACAATATTATGAAAGGGAAAGTTGCTAATCACCATATAGCGAAGACAATAACTCAGTATCTCCGCTGTATGGTTAGTAGCAAACTTTCCCTTTCATAATATTGTTACATTCCATCCTGGATTTTCCATTGTTTGAATTTAACCAGAAAAAGGAAATAGGCCTATGAAGAAAAAAATTTTGGAGAGGATAGAAAACTGCTCAATATTTTATTACTATGTATCTCATGATTAGCCTTCTATTCAGGACTTTTTTTTTTATGGAGACCAGTTTCAATGGAAAAAATACTTAGAGGTACTATGTAACAGCTACAATTCAGAATTCTGATTTATTCAGTATTTTAGATTTGTTGGTATATGGCAACACTGTGCATGCGGCAACATACTTTCCAGGAAACTCACAATATTTTGATTCATATATTTGTACAAACAATTTATTAAATATACCAATGAAAAGTTTTATGTGAAGATTATTGTATATAAGCTCTCAATAGAATAATTTCTCAGTCTTCATTGTTTTCTTGCCTCACTTTTCCCCTGGGACAGCAGAGCTGTACATATAGCCTTGAAATCAGCTGATGCAAGTGTGCTTTTCCTATGAATTTTGCTTGATAGTGCATCATTTCTGTCAAGAAACCAAGCATTCGTTACTTTCAGATCAAATATATTTTTAAAATGTACAGTAAAATTTTTTGGAACATGTCTGGATTCTGTAAAGGACTATCTCTGAATCCACATGATCTACACCTCCCCTGAACTGATTGTGTTTTAAAACCACACTGGAGTGTGCCAACTTGACTGATTTCTTCAATTTCTTGTCAAATATTTCTACTTCACTCATTGGGTTTGTCATATAAATTGTTGAGCAATCTGTTGTCAGTACTACTTTGCAGAGAATAATGTACAAGGTGAGCACAAAGTCTTGCCCTGATTATAACAATTTATTACAGAATAACCATTTGACATAATAATTTACATTTGATGCCGTTACATAGGTTAGTGTTACTAGTTTTTTTTAAGACCAGTTACATTAGTAAACCTCAACGTGTGCTCCCTTGGTAGCTCGGAGAATGTCAAGGCAGTATCCCAGGTGTTTCATAACGTGTTCTGTCACAGTACCCACAGCAGCTTGTATCCTAGCCTTCAGTTCATCAGCATCAGCAACTGGTGTGACAAAGATTCAGTTCTTCATATAGCCTCAGAGAAAAGGGGCATAATGTCTGGAGAGTGGGGTGGCCATGGTGTTGGACCATTCCTTCCAATCCACCAATCCGGAAATGTTTCATCCAGGAAATCACTCACTATCAAAGCCCGGTGAGGGGTGGTGGTGGTGGTGGTGGTAGTAGTAGTGGGGGGGGGGGGGGGGGGGATGCTCCAACTTGCTGGAAAAATTATCCATGGTTGATATTCTTCTAACTGTGGGGCAATGAACTGTTGCAAAACGTCTGCGAAGAAAAATGGTCCAAAAACCATGTTATGCATGAGGCCACACCAAACATTCACTTTTTCGCTGTCTCACTGTACCTGTACAGTAGCATGTGGAGACTCTGAACCCCATATATGGACATTATGCCTATTTACCATTCCACTGACATGGAAGGTGGATTCATCGGTAAAGCATATGCGATTTATGTAATCATTAGTGCAACCATCAATCCTGTTGAGAATCTCAGTTGCAAATTCAGCATGTGTCAGCAAAACATTCAGTTTCAAGGCCTGCACGATTTGCACTTTGTAAGTATGCAACTTAAGCCTTTCATGAGGAACCTTCACCACACTTGCTTGTAGTATTTGAATTTCACGTGATGCTTGATGAGTTGATTTAGACGGACTCCATTGAAATGATAGCCTAACATGATCAACAGTTGCATCACTCACATGAGGCCTGCCAGTTGGAGGACAATCTTCAACAAAAAAAAAAAATGGTTCAAATGGCTCTGAGCACTATGGGATTTAACATCTGTGGTCATTAGTCCCCTAGAACTTAGAACTACTTAAACCTAACTAACCTAAGGACATCACACACATCCATGCCCGAGGCAGGATTCGAACCTGCGACCGTAGTAGTCGCACGGTTCCGGACTGAGCGCCTGAACCGCTAGACCACCGCGGCCGGCAATCTTCAACGCTGCCTGTTTCTTTAAACTTTGCATACCACTGCTTTATTGATTTAACGTCAGGAGGGCTGCGTCCATGAGAAGCCCATAATTTACTCTAAACACTGATGGGTTATTTCATTTGTGAAACCAAAGCACACATTGCGCTTTCTCCTGCTTTGGCACCATTTTGCCAGCAACTAACGTGATCTAACAGACCGCATCAGTGTTGTGGAGCACTGGCGCCATCTATTGGTCACAACAACTAGTAACACTAACCTATGTAACAGCATCAATGTAACTTATTGTGTCAAATGGTTATTCTGTTATAAATTTTTATGATCAGGGCAAGACTTTGTGCTCACACTGTATATTTCTCATGGAACAGTGTATTTCATCTTTTTGCAATCCTTAATGATATGTTAAACTCTTGACTACCTGGCTCCTGATTGTCCAACCTACTTATTAAATATAATAATAATACTTCTCCACGATAATATTAGTTTCAATTTACTGTGTGTACTGCACTTTTCCAGAGGTTTGGCAAGCGGGTGCCAGCCTAAAAAAATGCTTTATGCATCTTTTGTGCTTCTAGCACATTTTCAGTCACAATTTTAATATGTATCTGAATAAATTACTGGCACCACTCTTCAACAGATGATACTTAGAAGCCCTCTTCCAGCATTCACAAACAACAAACACACATAGAAAGCAGCTCTGTTGGCAACATTATGTTCTTTGTTTCTTCAGTTGCATATCAGATGCCCAAAGTGCATGCACTGTTAAACTGTAGTTTCATGCAGTCCTTTGTATTGTAATTAAGGAGTCCAGAATGGGAGATAAATAAAAAAGTCTTGTAGTGACTATGGATCAGAAACTACATGCTTTAATGTGACTGGATTCTGGGGCAGCAATCAAAACTATTGGTTTGGAATCAGGCTTGGGAAAAAGTATTGTAGGAGACTGGAGGAAAAATTGAGCAGAAATTGCCAAAGCTAGTGAAATGGCATAAAAGTAAGGAAAACAATGTTGAAAGGTAAGTATAAAGAAGTTGAGGAAGCTTCATTTTTGTCTACGATAATGATCGAAAGACGAAATGAATTAAAATTTGTGCTGCGGCCAGGACTCGAACCCGGGTCTTCTTGCTTGCTGGGCAAAAATGCTAACCATTTTTGTGTCATGAACATACAAGTGAAGAAAGTTTCCCCCCCTTACTGGGTTGATACTGCAGGAAAAAGCATTGCAGTTTCAATGGCAAATAGAAGGACAAGATTCAGAATTTACTGCCAGTGATGGGTGGCTGGATTGGTGGAAAAAAATGAATTGGTATTCTCCAGATTACCATTAACAGAGAAGCTTTATATGCTGAAAAAAGAGGCTGTCCCATTATTTAAAGACTACATTTTGAAGTAAACTGATGAGGAGGGAATTCCTGGGAAACAGTTGTACAGTTGCAATGGGAGTGGTTTAAATTAAAAGAAGCTACCTACAAAAACAATATATTCAAAAGAAGAAGCAGCAGATACAAGTAAAGTGACAAACCAGTTACCATATTGGCTTGCAGTAATACAACTGGCAACGACAAGTTCAGGTGTAGATTAATAGGGAGAACACAGAAACCTACAGCTTTAAGAAACTTGAAAAATCAGGAATCACTACCCCTATATTACACTCATCAAAAGAAAGCACAGATAAATTCAAATCTTTAAAACCCGGTTCCAAACGGAATTTTTTCCAGCTGTAGAGAAATATTTGAAAGACAACAATTTACCAAGGAAAGCCTTGTTACTTCTTGATAATAACAGGCTTTCACATCCTGCCAGTGGCAAACTCAGATATCGGAGCATTATTTTTACCACCAAATGTGACTGCTCTTTGTCAGCCAATGGACCAGGGTATCCTTGAAATGCTAAAGAAGAAGTACTGCTGCTGTCTTCTCAGTTTGTTGATATAAGTGATTAATAATAATTAAGACTGTGTAACCGTTCTGAAGAGAATGTACATGCTAAATATAAAGTGGTTGACCAAAGTGTGGGAAGAGACTCCAAACATATTACTTGCAAGGCCTTGGAACATTCTTTTAGACTATTTTAACTCTGAATCCATGCATGAAACCAAAGTTAAAATTACAAATGATGATGATGATGATTATCCACTGTTCAAAAATGTACCAGGCTGGGAGGATACTAATGCAGAGGACATCAGAGAGTGGATGGCAAATGAAAAAGTTGATGAACTAGACAAAGAAAGACCTGAGTAGAATACAAGAAAAAGAGATTATGTTCGTACTAGGGATCTCGGGTAAGACAAGATGATACGGAATGAGAAATGAAACAATATGAAAGACACTTGAGATCAATCCTCTAAAAGAAATTAGAAATAAAACAATAGCAAATTATTTTGAAAAACCAAGAATCATGAGAAGGTAGAATGCTACTCACTGTAAAGATGACAGTCAAAGCCTTCTTAACAAATGAAAACACACACAGATTCACACAAGCAGGGATATCTGACTCTCACATGACCACTATCTCTAGCTGCTGAATCAAGACTGTAATTGTTGTGTTGAATGAAAGTAGGAATCAGACGTGGGGCACAGGAGGAGAAATGACAGCAGAGTGTGGGTGTGTGAGAGAAGAACACGGTCTAGTGGAGCAAGCAGGCACTAGCAGATGGCAGAACAAGGCTGCCTGGCACAGTGTCAGACGGCCGTCGCTGAGGGGGTAGCAGATGACGAGAAGTGCTGAGAGGGGAAAAGACTATTGGGTATGTTGACAGAGAGAGGTGCAGAATGAGGGTGAGGGAATGCGATTTGGGAGGAAGTGATAGGACAGAGGGAGTGAAAACTGTTGGGTGGAGGGTGTGGGGATACTGGATTATTGTTGGTTGAGGCCGGGATAAACTCAGTGGAATAGAAAGTGTTGTAAGGACAGCTCCCATCAGTGCAGTTCAGAAAATCTTATGGTGGAGGGGAAGATCCAGAAGGACCTGATTGTGAAACAGCCACTCAATTCGGGCATGTTATGTTCCACTGCATGTTGTGCCACAGGAGGCTGCACTTTGCTCGTCACTAAACTGAGAGCCAAAACAATCCCAGAACACTGTTGTTAACCTTTTCAACAAAATCCTCAGCCCCACAGAAGTTTCAGTCCTATCAAACAGACTCACTTTGAGCCCTACACCCAAATTTAACCATGTTGGATTTGTCAAAGACCTACTTTCCTTCTCCCAATGCCCCAAATGGAAACACTTTTTTACCACGAGTCCACCCAACCACAGTCACCCTAATCACAACACTGCACCCTGCCTCTCCACATTCAAAGCAACAATCAACTGTGATCCTCCTCCTTTCCCACCTAACCAGCCCTTGGTCATCTTTGGGGAATCCTTGATTCCAACTTGGAATCCCTTCCTAAGAGACCAACCTTTCAGCACACAAAAAGGCAGCCGTTTACAGACCCAAAACAGATCCTCACCTGATCATCCTACTTGCAGACAAAGGTTCCATCACTGTCATTATGAATTGCAGTGACTACCTGACAGAAGGTCTCTATGAATTGTCTGATTACTCCACTTATAACCCCCACCAGAGTGATCCCATCCCAGAAGTCCAACATAACCACCAATTCCTGCTTAAAGCCTTAGGCCCTTCCCAGAACCTCTCCCTTGAATTCGTTTTCCTCCTCTTCCCTATGACATCCTGCATACCCACCTTCTACATTCTCCCTAAAATCCACAAACCCAACAATTCTCAATGCCCCACTGTGGCTGGTTTATTGTGTCCCACTGATAGAATTTCAGCCCACACTGACCAACACTGTATTTGTGCTGGACACGAAACTTAAGTCGGGAGTAGTTTTGGTCTTTCACTCGAGTGCATGGAAGACCAAAACTACTCCTGACTTATGTTTCGTGTCCAGCACAAATACAGGAGCAGCAATGCCAGCATCTCTGACAGTATTAAACCGCCTGCCTAGAAGCCAAAACTGCCCAGTCTTAATAATAATAATAGGCCTACAGCTACAAATTGTAACGAGCCCTCCCATCCCACATTGGAATCTGAGAAAATCCAATTGGGAAGCATATCGAGAAAGTGTGGAGAAAACGATAATGAGAATACCACCTACTGCTGCAAATTATGCATGCTTCTGTAAGTTACTCATCCACGCAGATCATAAAAATATCCCCCGAGGAGCCAGAAAATACCACATCCCATGCTGGCATGAAGAATGCAGCAACCTACTGGAAGAATTTAACAGGACTGAAGATGAGGGCACTGCCCAGGCTCTTGCCGACCTACTGGACGAGGAACAAAAACTAAGATGGCACAAGCTGATGGAACAAATGGACTTCACACATTAAAGCCGTAAAAGCTGGAGTCTCACAAGAAAGCCGGGAGGAGCCAACCACAGGAAGTCAGCAGAGGCCAGTATCCACCCAAACAAAATCAGCAAGAAACCCAGGGATAATGCCAAGATAACAGTGACTCCTGAGCAAAGAAAAAAACATAAAAGCTCAGATGGCTGTGGCACTGCAGGAATGTGAAGAAAAAGCCAACATGTTCAAGGCAGCAGACCAAGAAGAAGAGGTGAAGATGGCACTCCAACACACACGGGCAGGGAAGGCAGCTGGACCAGACAACATCCTCCTTGAATTTTTGAAAAATCTTGGACCAAAAGCGCTGAAATGGCTATGCAAATTATTCATGAGAATAATGGGAACCTGTGAAATCCCCAGAGAATGGAAAACAGCCAAAATCATTAACATATTTAAACCAGGGAAGAATGGAACTGATGCAGGGAACTTCAGGCCAATCTCATTACTGTACATAACCTACAAACTGTTTGAAAGGATACTGTTGGAAAGACTTAAACCAGTAATGGAGGAACAACTACCAGTGGAGCAAGCAGGTTTTAGACAAAAAAGAAGCTGCTGCGACCAGGTGCTGGCACTTACCACACACATTGAACGAGGCTTTCAGGAAAAGAAGAAATCAGGGATAGTCCTCTTTGACCTGACATCAGCGTACGACACTGTATGGCTAAATGGTCTCATGTTAAAACTGGCAAAGATAGTCAAATGCAAAACAATGTTGAAGCTCATGAACAACATGTTGAGCGAAAGCAAGTTCAGGGTCAAATTAAATGGTGAAACCAGCAAGTGCCATACCCAAAAAAATAGTCTTCTGCAAGGATCAGTCTTGGCTCCCTGGCTCTTCAACATCTATATAGCAAATTTGCCTGATCTGCACTCACGTAAATTTGCCTACGCAGATGATTTAGCTATTACAGCACAAAGTAACTTGTTTGAAAACCTGGAATCAACACTAAATGAAGATCTAGCTACACTTAAAAAATACTATGACACAGGGCATCTAAAAATCAATGTGACAAAAACAGTAAGCACAGTCATGCATCTAAACAACAAGGAAGCGAGAAGGGAACTGCGCCTGGTTATAAATGGTAAAGCTGTCAGCCACAGGAATTTCCCAAAATATCTCGGTATTAAGCTAGATCGCGGCATGACTTTCAGACAACACGTAACTGATACTGCCCAAGATGAGAAATAACCTGCTCAACAGACTGGCAGGCACCACTTGGGGTTGTGATGCTGCCACTCTACGAACTGCTGCTCTGGCACTGGTGTATAGCGCTGCAGAATACTGTGCCCCAGTCTGGAGCAGAAGCCCGCACGCCAAAAAAGTGGATGTACAACTAAATGCCACTCTGAGAACAGTCACCGGCATTCTCAGGCCAACACCCATTGAGTGGCTTCCGGTGCTGGCAAACATTGCTCCTGCTTCCATATGTAGAGAGAAAGCAACCCAGGACATAGTAGAAAAAATTTAAGCAAACCCAAGGCTACCCATACATGCCGACATGGGAGGACCCACGAGACTCAAATCCAGGAAACCTGTCATCTGGAGCAGAACATTGGGCACAGAGGGTCTCGATGCTGAATAGAAGAATGCATTGCAGAGTCTGAGAAGAGGCATCATGGAAAACCATCACCTAATCCACGACCCAACCAAAAGGGTTGAAGGCTTCAATCTCAACAGGAAACAATGGTCGGCTCTAAACAGGTTTTGCATGGGAGTTGGACGATGCAGACAGCAAACAACCAAATGGGGCTATAAAGATGATTCATGTTGTGACTGTGGCAAGGTACAAACAATGGACCATCTTCCAGTTTGTAACATTCATGGTTTCAGAGACGGCTCTCTGATGTCGCTCCACAAGTTAACGGACAATGCCAGGAAATGGCTCCTTAATCTTAATGTTGTGTAATTAATTGTCTTTAATTTATGTGATTTTTGTTCCATTTAATGTAATAATGTAGTTTCACTGAAATAATTGTAATGTAATAACTGATATAATTTGTTTCCACATTGTAAGTTCCAAACGCTTATTGTGATTTACATTAATCTTATCTGTTCTTTGTAAAATGTATCTCGCAGATCGAACAAGAAATAATAATAACACTTTCAACCAACTGCATGACATCTAGCCTCTCACATCAAATAAACCAACCACTTCCCTCAATGACTCTCCACCATCCCCCACCAGTTTATCTCCTGAATGCCTACTCATCACTGTTGACAGAACTTCCTTATACACCAATGTCCCTCATGCCCAGGGTGTTGCTGCTAATGAAGACTACTTCTCCCTTCAGACTTCAAATCCACTACCTCATACTCCCTACCTCCTCCACCCGACAGTTTCTGCCACCACTATTGTATCACCTTCTCCCAATTCACATCCCCTCACCCTCATTCTGTGCTGCTCTCTGCCAATGCACTGTACAATATTTCCCCCCCTCTGCTCCTCTCCTCTTCTGCTGCCTATTTTCTCTCTGCCCCCCCCCCCCCCCCCCCACACACACACACCTCATAACCTTTTGATGCTGCACCAGGCAGTCCTGTCCTGCCACCATCCTGATCGTGCATGCTCGGCCACCCAGCCAGACGGCACTGACCCCCCCCCCCCCCTAATCCCACCCTGTCAGTACCCTGCTATTTCTGGCCCTTTCCCGCCTTACTCTGGATTGCTGCTTCTCGCGTGTCAGCACTCCGTGCCGCGCGCTGCGATGCCTTGCCAGCTGCAGTGGAATCCGACGCGTCGGCAGCGGCCACCAGCTGCTCCGCGCCCCGCCGTCGACGTCAGCAGTAGCGGCCACCAGCTGTGCTCCCTGCTGTTGGTAAACAACCGCCTGCCTACCTTCAGCCCTGGATTCCAGCTGGCGAAGCAGCGACACCACCACACCAGAGGCCGACGGAAGAAGAAGGAAAGCATGGGGTAAGACGCTAGCGCGAGCCATCAACGTCACACCCGGTATGGAACACACGGAGGAAGAACTTGTGTCTATGTCCCCCAGTCAAAAGATAGCAGCCATAGACAAAATATTGAGTGAAATAGGAGCAGAGTTAAAAGCTAAGCATGTTTCATCTGCTCTGTTAACCGTCGTTAGAGACAAAATGTTTCCCTTGGTTTTCGAAATAACTAGCCTTGAAGCTAAACTGTCCAGCCTAAATGACGAAAATAGGCGGCTAAGACTAGAACTACAGAGAGCCTTGAATCCAGTCAAAGATTTACAAATACAAACTTTGCAAGAGAAAGCTGAGAAATTAGAGAACGAAAATAGGGAATTGAGTGTAGTGAACCAAGACTTGCAGCAACAAATAAGAGAACTAACTAAAGAAGTCATACAACAAGCACAGACACAAGCACAGACACTGACATATGCTGCCGCCTTAACTATAGAGCCCAAAGCCAAAGAGGCTCGAAGAATAGAACAAGCTAAAACAAAACAGACCACAACCCTCTATATCAAATTGACAGAAAATCAAGACGCCAAAGCTGTTCGACAGACCATCACCAAGAATATAAATCCCAGGAAAGAGAATATACATATAAAATCAATCAGAACCACACAGACTGCAGGTATAGTAGAAACGGAAACACCGGAGGATTGTCGAAAAATAATAGAAAAGACTAAAGACCTGCACACCATTGTCTGTGAAGGACTGTGAAAATGCAAGCCACTCTTGGCAGTATATCAAGTGATAGATACACTTACCGACGAAGAGTTTCTAGAAAGCCTTTATGAGCAGAATCTAAGCGGTGACACCACGAAAGAAGACTTCGACAGAGGGGTCAAAAGAAGATTCAAAACAGGGCCTAAGGGAAGGGGTTTCAGTCACCAAATACTGGAGGTCAGCCCACACCCGTACAGAGTCCTTACAAGAAGACAGAGAGTCTACATAGACTTCGAATCACTTTCTGTGACAGACTATACAGTAGTAAACCAGTGTTTTAAGTGTTGCGACCTAGGACATAGACTAAAACCTGCAGAAAAGCCGACGTCACGTGTGCCAGGTGCGGCAACCAAGGACACAAGCGCAGTGAGTGCAGGTCCGCGGTTTGCATCTGTATCCCCTGCAAATACAGAGGCTGCGCCTGCAATAAAACAAAAGGAGATGATTGTCAGACATATAAACAGTTGCATGACTGGCTCCTGGACAGTATAGACTACGGCAGCTAAAATCAGCACACACACAAGAAATGCGAACACCCAAAACCAATCACCCAAAAAACATAAATAGAAATCACTGTCAACATTATAGAGAAGCTACCAAAGAGCAATTTCCTGGAGAAGACAAATGAATCTTCTGCTGGAGAATTACGTCGATAATGAGCACATCCCGCCCCTAACACACTCAACGACGTTACAAGATAGCTGCATTAATACGATAGAATATATAGATGACATGACAATCTGTGGCTCCATCCACTATGAGGTGGCAAAGCAAATTAAAAGACAATTACACCACTGGATAAAATTCCAAATAACATTAACGCAGAGGATAGATGAGTTGGAAGATGAGCTTACATATATTGTGCAAAAGAAAATGTACAAACAAAACCGACATACTCCCTCACAATTTCTCCCAGCCGAAGTACATCGCACCACACATACACAGGATGAACACAAACCAGAATCATCTCCACATGGAAAACCGCACGACACACGTAAATGTGAACAGTACATCAAACCAGTCAAATTTGTCTCAAGAGGCACTCTTCACCCTGGGAAAAAGGAGCAAGGAACAGACAGGCACACAGTCCCTGAATCAAAACACATCGAAACACTCAGGCCACAGACCAATACAAAACTCAAAACTACCGGACCCAGACTTATAAAAGTAGACCAATTAGATGAGGACAAATCTAAGGGAGAGACAAGTGACATTTGCAACGATGTCAATGTGCGTCTAGCAACAACCTCCTCTCCAAACACAAACAAAGACAACATAACACATACAGTCAGTCCCATACAAATCACCACCGTCGCCGACACCACGCCAGCAAGCACCACCATCATCAGTGAAAAACGTGTGAAGGCAAACAGCATTGAAGAAGCGTGTGACAAAATGAAAAGTAACCATGTGACATCCCAAAGAGGTCTTAAAATGTCCCCCAATCAGCGGCCAACACCAAGCCACAATCCGTCTAGTACCACCTCAGAGACCGCAACAGAAACCAGCACCAACAGCAAGCCAGCTGCACCTAATTATGATAATTTAGAACTTAACTTACTTTTAAGTAGGCTAGAGAAAAAAGAGATACTGCAGACAGCGCAGTGGATGCTACTTAGATTTTGTCATCCAAAGGGAGATTCTCTCTGTTTTCCAGTAAGTGAACAACCAGACAGAATCATCCTAAAGACAGAAAATATTCCTTCATCAGCAGAGCCGCTGCTCGATCTCATGCTCCAGGTCTGCCTGCGCAGGTCAGAATCTTTTGACTTGGACAAAATATATGTAGATCATGTAAGAGCACACAGACAAACATATTTTGATTACTCTCAGACTGGCAGTAAATGTTTTGTACACGTAAAACACCCAGAACACGTAGACAAAAAATGAATATCTTACAATATAATACAAAAGACAGTCAGTGCGGAAATCCCTAAAATAGCAGAAGACCTGCAGGCAGACGTCATGTGCTTACAAGAACCTTATAATAGAAACTGGCAACTGATATGTCTACTAAAACATGCTACCACAATAACAGGCAGCAATGACTGTAAGGCTGCAATAGTAATTCTAAATAGAACTTATAATTAAGGTAACACAGTTATGCAATCAATACTTGGTTACCATAGAGATAACTAACGGGAATGTCACATGGGTTATTGCATCCATGTACACCCAATACACCCATCAAATACAGCCATATGCAGACAACATCAGAGACCTAGTAATGTATGCCACAGGCAAAAAATTAGTGATAAGTGCTGACATTAATTCCAGATTGACTCTCTGGAACTCAGACAGAACAGATGACAGAGGACGCATAATCACCGATCTAATACAAGAAACACGATTACATGTAATGAATATGGAAGGACCTATACCAACATATGCAGGGTTTGATGGTACGAGCAGTAATATCGACTTCACGCTAGCAGATAATGCAGCAATGGCATACGTAACAAAATGGACTGTATACGACAACATAACCAGTAGTGATCATAATGTCATAACATACACACTAACTCACACTCAGAACACAATGACCAAATCACACACCAGACACTTGCTGTTGCACAAAGCAGACTGGAACAAATTAACGGAAATTATCCAATGACATGATCTAGAAAACATCAATGGAAGTATCGATTATAGAACACACAAGTTAACACAGGTAATACAAGATGCACAAAACACTTCAATACCAACAGCAAAGAACACAAATTGCTCACTGGTACCATGGACCAACGAACTTATGAGACTCAAACAAGACACAAACGAAAATTATATCAAAGGGCGATAGCAGATAAGGACAGACGAATAAGACTTGTTGCATATAGGCATGCACAAGACTTATATAGACACACCCTATACAACATGCGTAGACAACAATGGGAGCTATTTGTAACAACACAAACAGAGCAGAATATATGGGGGGAACCATACAAAATATTGGCAGAGAAGATAAAAACCCCACTAGTTCTGGGAACACTAAGGCAGGATGACGGCACGATGATGAGGGGATGGAGGAATACAGTGGAGTTTCTGCTGTATAAACTGCTCCCTGACGACGTTATCGATACAGACACACAACATCATGCAACACTAAGAGAAAACCTACACACACCATACAACACTGCAACTGTCACCTGTCCTTTTGCGCAAGAAGAGGTTGCGCTAGCAATCTCAGAGCTCAAAAACAAAAAAGCACCTGGACCAGATGGTATCCACTCGGAAACACTGAAAAAACTAGCACCGCAGATCACCCCGTTCCTAACAACATTGCTGAACGATGCCTTACGGCTGGGCAGGGTACCTACAGTATGGAAAACCTCCAAAGCAGTCATTATTAAGAAATCAGCGGAAAGGGATCCTTCAATATGCCTAATAAACACCCTAGCAAAGATTCAGGAGAAGCTACTGTGTAAGCGCCTGCAAACACACAGAGCTCTCAGGGGTATGAGCCAACACCAGTTCGGCTTCAGATCTGCCATCAACCAGGCACTGCACATAGTTAACACCACAAAACAGAATACGCCATGGCAATAATGATTGACATTGCCAGAGCATTTGATAATCTTTGGTGGCCCGCACTGTCTCAGAGGCTAACACACCTGGAGGTACCGCAATCACTGGACAACAGTTTTCTAGACTACTGTAAAGACCGAGTAGTCGAATGGCAGATGGACAGCCGGAAAGTAATTAAAAGAATTACCAAAGGCTGTCCTCAAGGGTCGATCTGCAGCCCCATCTTCTGGGACATAACAATCAAACTCTTCCTACAGCTTCTGGATGTGGATGACAGGTCAGACGGAATTGTCGCATACACAGATGACCTATTAGTTGTAGTCACTGCAAACAACAGAGCCCAGTTAGAAGAGAAAGCCAGTGGATTACTACGAACAATTACTCAGTGGTGTCACAACAACAAACTCCGGATAGCTGAAAACAAAACAACATACACTTTACTAAAAGGATCACTCCAAAGGAATCCTTTGGTTAAAATTGGGGACACAAACATCAAACGAGCACGCATTACGCGCTATCTTGGGGTACACATAGATGAAAAATTGAATTTCCACGCACACATAAGGCTAACAACAGACAAAGCAGAAAAAATACTCCACAAACTGGTGAGGCTAAATTCAAAACAGTACAGACTACCTCTATCAGTCATACGTACATACCACTGTGCGCTCTTTGAATCAGTACTCAGCTTTGCAGCTAGCACGTGGGCACCTAGACTGAACGTGGTCACCAACAAAGCATTTGTCAGACGAGGGCAGAGAAGTGTCCTACTTAGGCTATCTGGAGCCTTCGATACCACCTCAGCGGATGCACTGTGTGTGGTACTCGGAATATGCCCCATAGATATCATGATCAAATACAGAGCTGCAAGGTACTGGTTAAAGATGGGGAGACTAGATAAGGTACACACAATAACCGGTGTGCCCATAGAGACGATACGTCACCTTAAAAGTTGGCGTTTGGATACATGGAAAGGTGAGTGGGATGTAAGTGATAAGGGACGTAGAATGCACGACTTCCTCCCTGACATAAGGGAGCGGTTGAAAATGACACATATCGATCCCAGCTGCGGTATGGTACATTTCTTAACCGGACACGGACCTTATCCCACGCAATTAAACCGCATGAGTCCGAGGCAGACACCTACATGCACGTGTGGGGAAGAAGGTTCCCCAGAACACACTGTCTTTTTCTGCGTGCAATACACGAACAATAGACATACACTACACTTAGATTACACAGATACAGACATAGATATATAACAGCAATAAGAGACAAAGAACAATGGGCACAATTAAACACACTGACAAACAGTATTTCAAAAACAACACATGAAGAGTATATGCGGACACGACATCACAGACATGCCTATGTGCAGCGTAACATAAATCTCCAGAGGATGGACAGCGATACCCACAGTGACAACGAATATAGTGGCAATGAAGAGGAACAGGAGAAGGAAGCTGAGATGTGACAGTAAATAAGCAAATTGCTGGCAATCTAGCCAAGAAAACACCAAATGCTGTACATGGATGGGCACCTAAAGTACACTCCTGGAAATTGAAATAAGAACACCGTGAATTCATTGTCCCAGGAAGGGGAAACTTTATTGACACATTCCTGGGGTCAGATACATCACATGATCACACTGACAGACCCACAGGCACATAGACACAGGCAACAGAGCATGCACAATGTCGGCACTAGTACAGTGTATATCCACCTTTCGCAGCAATGCAGGCTGCTATTCTCCCATGGAGACGATCGTAGAGTTGCTGGATGTAGTCCTGTGGAACGGCTTGCCATGCCATTTCCACCTGGTGCCTCAGTTGGACCAGCGTTCGTGCTGGACATGCAGACCGCGTGAGACGCCGCTTCATCCAGTCCCAAACATGCTCAATGGGGGACAGATCCGGAGATCTTGCTGGCCAGGGTAGTTGACTTACACCTTCTAGAGCACGTTGGGTGGCACGGGATACATGCGGACGTGCATTGTCCTGTTGGAACAGCAAGTTCCCTTGCCGGTCTAGGAATGGTAGAACGATGGGTTCGATGACGGTTTGGATGTACCGTGCACTATTCAGTGTCCCCTCGACGATCACCAGTGGTGTACGGCCAGTGTAGGAGATCGCTCCCCACACCATGATGCCGGGTGTTGGCCCTGTGTGCCTCGGTCGTATGCAGTCCTGATTGTGGCGCTCACCTGCACGGCGCCAAACACGCATACGACCATCATTGGCACCAAGGCAGAAGCGACTCTCATCGCTGAAGACGACACGTCTCCATTCGTCCCTCCATTCACGCCTGTCGCGACACCACTGGAGGCGGGCTGCACGATGTTGGGGCGTGAGCGGAAGACGGCCTAACGGTGTGCGGGACCGTAGCCCAGCTTCATGGAGACGGTTGCGAATGGTCCTCGCCGATACCCCAGGAGCAACAGTGTCCCTAATTTGCTGGGAAGTGGCGGTGCGGTCCCCTATGGCACTGCGTAGGATCCTACGGTCTTGGCGTGCATCCGTGCGTCGCTGCGGTCCGGTCCCAGGTCGATGGGCACGTGCACCTTCCGCCGACCACTGGCGACAACATCGATGTACTGTGGAGACCTCACGCCCCACGTGTTGAGCAATTCGGCGGTACGTCCACCCGGCCTCCCGCATGCCCACTATACGCCCTCGCTCAAAGTCCGTCAACTGCACATACGGTTCACGTCCACGCTGTCGCGGCATGCTACCAGTGTTAAAGACTGCGATGGAGCTCCGTATGCCACGGCAAACTGGCTGACACTGACGGCGGCGGTGCACAAATGCTGCGCAGCTAGCGCCATTCGACGGCCAACACCGCGGTTCCTGGTGTGTCCGCTGTGCCGTGCGTGTGATCATTGCTTGTACAGCCCTCTCGCAGTGTCCGGAGCAAGTATGGTGGGTCTGACACACCGGTGTCAATGTGTTCTTTTTTCCATTTCCAGGAGTGTAGTTAATACATAGGATTAGTAATAAATAGGATAAGCAACATTATTTCTCTACTAATAACCATTTGTGTGTGTGTGTGTGTGTGTGTGTGTGTGTGTGTGTGTGTGTCTGGCGGTCAACGGCTCGAAGAAAACATTCCGAGGTATTCCCCGTCAGTCACACTCGGTGATGGTACTAACAAATCTCTCATCTATCCTATCTTCTTTTCATATCCTCCTTTTTTATATTAAAAAAAATTCAACCTTAAATTATTGTTATTTTGAAAAGTATCATTCTTTGTAAATGTTGTAGATAAAACAAAAGGAAAGAAAACTGTAAAAAGATGAAAAACGAAAATTGTTTTAAACATCAGGTAACAGGTCTATAATTTGGCAATAAATAAATAAAATTGCTGCTTCCCTTGCAACACAACACAGTTGCATTCTAGACAGAGACAGCAATCACGTGTGAATGAGATGTGCTGCTTCCTTTGCATAGTACACCCCTGACTTATCAAGGGTTCTCCTACAATACCCCACTCAATAACGCAGGTCCAGATGTACATTCCCAGAAATTTCTTCCTTAAATTAAAGTTGATGTTTTATACAAGCAGACTTCTTTTGTCCAGGAATGCCCTCTTTACCAATGCTAGTCTGCTTTTTACATTCTCCACTGTTTTTTTGCTCATCATATGTTATTCTGCTTCCAAGGTAGCAGAATTTCTTCACTCCGTCTACTTCATGATCTGCAGTTTTTATGTTAACTTTATCAGTAATCTCATTTTTGCTATGCCTCATTACTTTAACCTTTCTTGGGTTTATTCTCAATCCATATTCTGTGCTCATTAGACTTTTCATTCCTTGCAACAGGTTATAATTCTTCACATTCATTGGAGATATGTCGTCAGCCAGTCTTATCAATAATGTCCCTTCACCCTCAATTTTAATCCCAGTCTTGAACTTTTCTTTAGTTTCAGTTCTTATTTCTTTGATGTGTAGATTGAACAATGGGGCCAGAAGAATACCCTATTTAATCCAAGCATTTGTTTTTGCTCATCCATTCTTACTGTACCCTCTTCATTCATTCATGTGCTTGTTGTATATTATCTGTCGTTACCTTTAGCTTACTTCTATCTTTTTCAGCTTTTTGAACATCTTGCACCATTTTACATCGACAACTGTTATTTTTAAGTCGACAGATTCCATGAAAGTGCCTTGATTTTTCTAAAGCCCTGCTTCTATTATAAAGTGCCATGCCAGAACAGCCTCTCTGGTGCCTTTACCTTTCATACAACCAAACTGCTCATTGCCAAAGGGATATTTAACTTTCTTTTCCATTCATCTTTGTATTATACTTGCCAGCAACTTGGATGTGTGAGCTGTTAAGATGATTGGGCCATGGTTGATACACTTATCTGGCGTTGCTATCTTCGGAATTGCATGCATGATATTTTTCCAGAAGTCAGTTGGTGTGTCTACAGACTCATTGATTCAACACACCAACTTGAATAGTTGTTTGGTTGCTATTTCCCCCAATGGTTTTAGAAATTCTGACACAGTGTTACCTATGATATCTGCCTTATTTGAATGCAAGTCAATCAAAGATCTGTCAAACTGTAATTGTAATACCGGATCCCTTATATCTTCCAAACTAACTTCAATTTCTCCTTTGTTTTTCCACACTTCCACCCCTCTTTGACACAGGTCATTGGCAGAATGAATGTGACTCCTCCCCCTGCCTGAAGTATCCAATGTGTTCTTTTCTTCACTCTCTCCTTTATATTTAAAAGCAGAATTTCTCCTGCACTCTTGCTGTTGAAACCTTTGCTTTTAATTTCAGTGAAGGTTGTTTTCATTTTTCTGTATCTGCCCTTCTCACAGCATACCATTTTCGATTTCTTCAAATTTTTTCTTCAGGCATATCACCTTAGCTTCCCTAAACAACCTATTTATTTCATTCCTAAGTGACATACTGCCAGTGCTAGATTCCTGTTCTTCCCTGTGAAATTTTGTACTTCCTTCTTTCCTTTTCTTTAGAGTTACCTTCCTTGCACCTATATTTATCTGCCCAAGTTCTATGATTACCCTTTTTAGAAATATTTAGTCCTCTTCAACTGAACTGCCTACTGTGGTATTTTTTATCACAGTATCTACAGCCTTAGGTAACTTCCAACTTACATTACCATTCCTCAAGTACCCTCTTTGTTCCTCTTGTGATTTTTGAAAGCATGTTCACTATTACCAGCTGATATTTACTGCAGAACTCAACCGAGTTTCTCCACTCTCATCCCACTATTGAGCCCACAGTCAGTCATAAAACTATCTTCAGTTCCTTCCCCTGCAACAGCACTCCAATCTTCATGATTATTACATTATGGTCTGCCTCCTTAAGCCATCGGGCACATGGGATGAGACAGCCAACAATGATGTGCACACAGACGAGATATCCCACATCACAACACACAGCACCGTCAGCACACAGCATGAGCTGCTTAACATGATTTTGTGCTTTCAGCACTATGGCTTTATTTGGCTTGAAAACCATGCAGTTTGTTTACGAAAATGGACTGCATAGAATTTCTAAATTAGTTCTATTAAAATGCACATTACCTTTCTTGACTGTATGCTAGCCATGTTATTCTGTCTGTGGTATACATAAATAACGTCACCATCCTGGAATGTGTGATAAGACAAAAATGAAAGATACATGATCACTCAGGAAGGACATCACCTTAAAAAAGTTCAAACGAACTCACCCCTGAAAGAGAGAGCACTTACATTCACATTACGTCAACTATTAGAGAAATTAATTCCATTAATTTTTGTAGGAAATTCCAAAAAGCTTTGAGAAACTATGAAGGTGGAAAAAATTTAGGATACAGTGGGATACAAACTCGCGACCAATGTACACTTCAGTGCTCTATTGTGGTACTTCAACGAACTACACTATGCCAATGTTCTTCCTCAATTATTCTCAGATTTCATATTACAGTGTTCTAAAAGCTTCAATTACCAAAATGTTATTTATATTTAATTATAACAAATCCTAGTAAAAATGACACTTTTTCATGAAACTTTATTCAACAGGTTGTTGTCTTAAAATGGTTTTCTATCATAAGACACAAGTTATAACGTGAAAATAACTAAATACGAAAATTGTTCAAATACCATATGGTGTTTCCCACCATTTTATTACAACAAATCATACAAATAACAATTCATTCTCAATTCTGTGGGCTGGTGTTTAGCAACAGCACATATTCATTGGGTTTAATGTACAATATAAAACCCACCGAATATGGACCTCTACTGAACACAATAAATACAGTATGGCGTCTTGCTTTCTCCTTGTGACATAGGGAGCATTCTTGCTTCCTATTGGTTCTACTTTACGTGATAGGTGCTGAAATATCACAGAACTTATTTTGTGTTTAATATGACAAAATGGCTCCTCAATGAGAAATAGCAGGAAGTGACATCACAAAACTCGCACAGAGTGCCACTTCAACATTACATAACTTGTTCCATGTACCTATGGCTTTAGCTGAGTGGTGAGTGCCTCTCACTGCCATTCAGCATGCCCAGGTTCGATTACTGGCCAGATCATGGATTTTCTCCACTTGGGGACTGGGTGTTGTGCTGTCCTCATCGTCATTTCATCCCCATCGACATGCAAGTTGCCCAATGTGGCTAACCTGCAAAGCCTTGCAAGTCAGTGGCTGAACTACTTCAGGTGAGGTCTCCCAGCTATTAATGCCATATGATCATTTTATTTCATTACATTATGATCTCTTTTAACATACTGAGTTACCCCCCTCATACACTCTCTCCACCTTATCTTGTGCTTGTAACATCAGCATTTAGACGTGAATTATTGATGTTGGCATTGATAGAAGCCGGGTATGCCGTGACCCCTTACCCATCAGTTGCTCTGTGGGTATATCAATTAGCCTGATGCTGAATCTATCACCCCCACTCATATAAAATGATAGATTACCCCCATGAAGCTAACAGGCTACTTGAAAAATCAACTGCCTCGCAGAACAGAAAATGTTAGTTGATAAGTTCCTGAATCGTCAGGGGCCTCGCATATTGCTTTTGGTTGGAGGACTTGAGGCATTTCAGTTGAATAATTTATTCTAAAAGTTGCTGAATGATCGAGTTTGATCTGGTAAAATAATATTTATTCCTCTCAATATTCAACAGGACGCAGGAACTGAAACCAACTGATCTCGCATAACACAACGTAGTGGTAGTATCTTTATGTTTACAAATAGCAACTACTGAAATACATACATGAACTGTTTTATTTACTGACAAGCAATACATTCACTCAGAAGTCTAAGAGTATTCCTCTCCTACACAACTTTGCACATACAAATAGCGCGGGCGCAGCCCATATCCGTAGCGTCTTTCTTTTCTATTATGTTTTTACTGTCCACTCTAAATTGGATGTCCCATCTAGTCACAGCTGCTGTGTTTAATGACCTGTCTATATTGAGTTGTATCCGCGCACAAAAGTGTAATCAACAAATGTAATTAATCTGTGCATATAAAGTCTTAATTGGATTGTTACGTCCTGTGTTGAAATTAATAAAGTTCCATGATTTCGCAGAAGGAAGCAACTTGACGAGGACTAGAAGATAATTACGAACTGGTTAATGATGTACCCAGACCTTAACTTCTCACACAGTGTTTTATCATCAAAATGCCCAGAAGAAAATATAGGTAGCTAGAGAATAAGTAAGACTCTCACGTACTAATAAGTGAGTAAAACAATAAGACAGATGAAAGATGGAATAATAATGAATCCGTATTCACATCACATCTGAAACAACACATGGTAATTGCCTATCCATGTGAATGAGCATCACATGAAATGAACTGGCAGAGAGAGGTAGCGGGTTGAGGGAGTTAGTATTTGGAGACTGCCTACTGAATGCCTTCCCCCAATGATGCATCCAAGCTCAATGGCATCCTTGTCTTCACGATCTTTCTGGATGGCTTTTGTAGTACTTGTAAGCTAACCTGTGTTGCATTCCAGTGGTGGATTAACTAAAAATAATGTTATTTGGACAAAGCACTTAATATCATCCTAGCATTGTATACAGGTTATTTCAGGAGGAACAAAACATATTTTAGAAGGAGATAGTACAGACCATTTCACATAAAATGTGTCCACACACATTTAATGTCATGAAACGAGCTGCACCCAGGTAGAAAAGACCGATCCGCTGCAAACTGGGTAGCTATGTTGCACACCATCATCTGTGCCAATGATTAATTTTCTAGGGTCAGCTGCGCACTTGGATAGCGTGAGTAGGTCCACGGTTGCTGAATGATAGAGTTTGATCTGGTAAAATAATATTTATTCAAACAATGCGTAAAAATTACTCTGGGCACATAAGAGTCAAGGTCAGAAAACGTTTTGAGAATGAATTTACATAATTAAAATAGAACAATGACGAGAAAATGAATGGTTGTTAGGGTCACCAACAGCACGATGCTGTACAATTACAGTTCGCTGGTGCCCACACACATAAAGGAGATAAGTTATGCTTTCAGTCGTGATTTCAAAACTATGCAGTTACAGAAAAAGGTGTGAATTCAAACAGAACATAAAACAAATCAATAACTAAAGGAAGAGATCAGGAAGAAATGTCACTAGGTGGATGAGCTCCAATGAGTTAGCTTGGTAAAGAAATGAAACACAAGTGATTATGAAAGGAAAAAAAGGTGTCCTTTGAAGCAAGAACTAGATTGCAGAAAAACACGCATACCGGTGCATGAAGCATGTATATCAACTTGGGAAGACTAAAGAACAGAAAAAAAACAAGGAATGATCTACTCTTCCCTCAGTATATCACAATTCCCAAAGTCTAGAGAGTGTATTGCAGATACAATCTTACTGTGATTGCCTTTGAGTGGAAAATCAGAATACCCTTACAAATCCAAATATGACTATGAATCCATATCTCAATTTTTGTTAGCCCTCCTTCAGACCCTGGAAAGGCAACCGATACAATCTTTACTAGCCAATGCCAGAAAAGGGCCAAAGTGATCTTCCAATTAGGGATCTGAAAGTCTGTGCCCTAGCTCCTACTATGAAGTTAAAATGTATCTGTCAATGAGATAGATGTACATGGAAATGATAGACAAGTGTCACCCAGTTCCCACATCTAGAATTGTTTGTTGGAATTTCTGGAAATTTTGCTGAGATCTGCACACCAGTCCTACAGAAAGTGCAAAGTTTGGAACTTGCAGACATGTGAGTGACTGTATATTTCACTTGGGTATACATGTCTAGAGACCACACACCGCAGCATAATGGTAAGTACTCACTCCACCTGAAGTTTACAAATATCTCAGTGTTATCACTTCTTCTGCTGGTTGCTTCTCATTCTGCCTGGCAGCTCATGTCAACGGAAGTGTCCGATTCCACCCATCTGCTTTGACCCATGACATAAGTGTGTTGTGTGGTGTGTGACGTCATTACGGCTTGGAGTTTATGAGTTGATTGTGTTTGAGTAGATGTCACCGTATGCGTGTGTGTGTGTTGGGGGGGGGGGGGGGGGGGGGGGGCGCGCGCCTAGTGTATGGAGAGTTTTTGGGTCTATTTTTCTAGATATGTAATGTTTCGTGCATTTATTGTGTATCAAATGTGTTTTAATTTATGTAGGGATGTCTGATTTTTGAATTTTTGAGGTATTGTGGTTTTGGTTCTGTTTTTCGTAGTTGTAGGTGTTGGTTTTTTCGTATCAATAGTTATGGTTGACCTATATAGGTCAAGGGAAATCACCAATTACAATTTTCATAGTTTTATATGTAGGTATTGGTGTTTTGGTATCATCAGCTGTGGTCAAGGGAAATGTCTGATTCAATTTCCGTAATTTTTGCTGTAGGCGTTGGTGTTTCTGTATTGTCAGCTGCGGTTGACCTATATACGTCAAGGAAGTGTCAGATTCCTGCAGATTTAGTAATTTTTTGTGTTTTTTGTTCATCATTTTGTGTGTTTTGGGATCATGGTGTGTTGTTTTTTATTGTTATATTTAGCTTGTCCCCTTGCTGAAACTCCCAATTTCCTGCGGTTGTCTCGTTAGTTTGATTTTATTTTTGGAAGGAGATGTTACTGTCTTATTTACATGTATTTTTGTGTATTTTTGCCATGTGTATGTAGTGCCATCATAGGTGCCATATTGAAGATGCTTAGAACAGACATTTACGCCATATTGATGACGTCATGGCTCAAAGCTGATGGATGGAATCTGACACTTCTGTAACCCAGGCAGCTTCTCCAAAAAAAATGTGAAATTTCCTCCTGTACTCACCCTAGTGAAAAGGAGTTCCCCTGGCCATGACCAAATGCATTTAATGGAAAAAAGACTACTTCAAAAATGAAATGTTAGATGGAAAATCCAGGATGGAATGTAACAGTATTATGAGAAGGAAAGTAGCTACACACCATATAGTGGAGATGCTGAGTCGCAGATAGGCACAACAAAAACACTCTCACAATCAAAGCTTTCGGCCATTGGACTTCGTCGACAATAGACACACATACGCGCGCACACACACACATACTCACACAAACGCAACTCACACACACGACTGCAGTTTCAGGCAACTATATTTTTAAATTACACTGTGAGCAGCAGCACCAGTGCATGATGGGAGTAGCGAGTGTGGTTTCAGTCGTCCGAGACTGCAGTCATGTGTGTGAGTTGCTTTTGTGTGAGTGTGTGTGTGTGTGTGTGTGTGTGTGTGTGTGTGTGTGTGTGTGTGTGCGCGCGCGTATGTATATGTATTGTTGACGAAGGTCAATGGCTGAAAGCTTTAATTGTGAGAGTCTTTTTGTTGTGCCTATCTGCGACTCAGCATCTCTGCCATATAGTGAGTACCTGCTTTCCCTCTCATAAAAATATAAACAACACACAATACAGGTGTAAAGTCAACAAATAAAACTGAATTGGAAAGTAAATGAAGCAAGAGCGTCTGGTGTGCAGATTCACTATGCAAATAGGATAAAATGTGAGGAAAAAATCCTGAAACAGGCTGCCACCTCACAGCACTGGTTTATTATCAATGCTGATGAGAATAACCCTGTCACTGAACTGTCCAAAGCAACTCTCTCTCAAACTTACCTTCCTATTTATAACATATCCTACTCCAGTTATACCATTTTCTGCTGCAGATGATATTACTATATATCTGTCTGATGCTAAATCCTTGTTTAAATCCACTAAACCCCACTAAATCTGACAGAAGATTTGTATTTAACTTTTCAGTTTTTTTAGCTCCCCTACCAGAATCAAACTTCTGACATTCCATGTTCAGACTCTTAGAATGTTACCTTTTCATTAGTTATTCAGTGTCTTTCTTGGTCAACACTCTGTTGGCAGCACCCTCGCTGAAATCTGAATGGGGGACTAAACAGGCTGCTTCTTCATGCTGTTAATCACTATTGATTCTTCTGCCTTCTAGGGGCAGTTTCCTGCCCCAATAACAGGAGGGGGTCCTAAGGCTTTTTAACAAGGTCATTGGCAGAATCAAGGTAACTTCATATGCAGTAAATCTTCAGCTGCCATTGCTAATGATTTTTATTCAGAACTTCAGCAATTACTCACATCAAACCCTAGACATTTTGATTACTAATGAAAGGTGCTACCCCTAGACCATGGTGTACATAGTATTATTTGTTGTTTTTCATTATTGTATGTGTTTCAATTAGCTTAACCTCATGGCTCAACCTGAATGGTTCAGAGGCTGTCTACTCAATACGATGTCCTGAAAACTTGCACTATGATTTGAATGGCATAGTGGTGAACTATTTCCAATAACTTCTTTCTGCTGTTCACTGTTCCTGTAATGCTTACACATAAACAACAAAAACCAGTACAAAGATGTTTCCTTCTCTGTAAACTCGAAATAGAAAGTTATTTAAAGTGCCTCTATTACGATGCCTCCATTAAGGTTTGAATACAGCCTGTTTCCTTTGCAGATCATCAGTGATATTTTAATAAACAACATATTCAATTTGCTGTTTAATTTGAATTCTGGGTGCAATATTTTATCTATGAACAACAGAATAATTTGACTATAGTTTGAGTCATAAATGATAGGGGTCGAGTTTAGGCTTGTTCTGGGCACCTACGTCATGCAGTCTCCCACAACCAATGAGCATTCAGTAGTGTTCTCAGCACTTTGCTGTGAATGTCATAGCCAATGCGAGTATTAAACATTATTGTAAGGAGTTATTTAGTTAATTTTTATTTATTTCATTTGGTGAGAGTTGTCACAGCAGATGGTAGTATTAAGTGACAAATTCTGGACAAGCAAGTGAGAAACATAAATTGCAGCATATTTTCTTCAAGCACAGAGCACGTGTATGCATTTACTGAAAAAATCACTTGGAACTGGCAACAATGCAGTCCCTGTCCATGACTCGAGCTGCACAAACAGCCATTGTTCATAGATTGGACTATAATGTAAAACTTGCTTCTTAAAATGTCACAGCAACAGGTGTCATGTATGCATGGAACTTTATTTTTGTATCACATTTAGTGTTCACTGTGAAGTGCCAATGCATACAGATGCATTTCTTGCATCAGTTCTTATGTGCCTTAAATTTTGGTAATACAGCTTACAGAAATACGTGACAATCATTGACTATTCCTTGACTATACACTGGATTTGCCATCTATAACCCGAAATTTAAGAGTGAGATAGTGCAGTATTTAGCAAACAGGACTTCGATTCTGGAGTATAGTGGTTAAAGTTTCCATGTAGCCATTTAGATTTAGATTTTTCGTGGTTTCCCTAAATCAATTAAGGCCAATGCAACCCCTCCTAAATTCTTTTGTATTGCACAGAAATTTCAGAATAGTAGTTGGAATGACATTTTTACATCTAAATAGTCCAAAATGAAACTTGAATGAAATAAATATTGGGTGGGGAGTAAGAGAAGATGATCTACTTACCTGTCAATAATTGAAACACTTACGACACAAGAAGTAGCAAAGGGTACAGACATACACTTGATAGAGATGATATTTCTAGAGTTACACTTAGACCACTTTAGTGCCCCTAATTAAATACACGTGTGTGTTAAAAATGGCGAAAGTTAAATATGTTCTTAAAACAAATGTATGTACACATGCTTACACTAGTGATAAAACATAACCCACATTAGGTGTCAAACCTTATGATAAAATAAAAAAGAATCATAACTAGGTAAAGGCTAAAAACTACAAGAGACTGTCAGATCACTAATTAAAACAATGTGTGTGTCAGTCACTTTGCAATAAAATAGAGCTTAAAAAGTAAATCTTAGAGTCCAGCCAAAACACAAAATTGTGAGTGTGCACCATACTCTACTTGCTGTCACTTAAAATGGATAGCAGATCCTAGTTAAATTTACTACCGCATTCAACTCTGAATAAAAAATTGTCATGTTACAATACCAGAGAAGGAAAGTTGCTACTCACCATATAGGGGAGATGCTGAGTCGCGATAGGCACAACAAAAAGATTCACACAATTATAGCTTACGGCCATTAAGGCCTTTGTCAGACGCGCACACACACACACACACACACACACACACACACACACACACACACACACCAACGCGTGCACGTACACACACAGTTGAAACCACACTGCTACTGCCACACTTTTTGTTGTGCCTATCGTGACTCAGCATCTCCGCTATATGGTGAGTAGCAACTTTCCTTCTCTGGTAATGTTACATTCATCCTAGATTTTCCATAGTTTGAAATTGTCATGTTACACACACAAAGAAACAGATGATTCTTTCAACAGCACCTCTTTTAGTACCAAATACCGACATGATGAAGATTCTAGACACTGCTGCCTCTACTATACAGGGCTATTTTGCTATACGGGGACATTACCATGAGGGGTGAAGCTGTTAACCTAGACAACATCCACTACCATCAGAACCATTCACCCACAATGTGTGATCAGGGATTATTGGCGACCGCCTTGTGGGACCATTCCATCTTCCACAATGCGTCACAGGCCAGGCATATCTGCACTTCTTGTGGGCAACATGTCTCCCCCACCATAAGATGTGCTTTTGGTGGTACAAATGGTAATGGCACTGCTACATGATTGTCCTGTACAAGAAGAATATAGTGTCAGCCCAGCAGTCAATAGTTTTATTCCTAATTATGATGGCAGAGTCAGCTGTTGAAAGCACGAGGATTTTATATGAAATAACAGGTCTTAAAATGCGAACATATTGTATTCAAAATGACAAATCTTGAAAATCAAGAGGGTTTTATTGATGTGTGCTACTGCAAAAGACTCCATGTAAACATCCATTACCTTCAGATACAACAATGTTTCAGGTCTATACACCTTGTGTACATACTCCAGCCAGGATGCCACAGAGTCAGTATGAAACTGCGCAAGGCCTTTGACTCTGGCCACACAAGTTACACCCAAATCGAATTACTAACATAACATCTTTGAAATGATGGCACGTGAAAAATCCAGTGTCTGCACTACCCTGGAAATGATATGCCTGCTCGAACAATCTGGCCATGATGTATTCACTGATATTTCGCATATTGCACATCCTGCACTCAACTGTTACACCAACAGCATGCAAGTAGAAGACAGCTGTGTCACAGGGATGTAAGATACTCTGAGGCATCACACACATCATGCTCCAGCCTCTCCTGGTAACTGGCAATGTTGAGTGAGCATCACACATATTGGGCCACTTTTTCTGTTTCGGGCTCCATAGAAAAATTTACATGATCAAAAAATTCTTGTGTTCGCTTCTCAACATAATTGTTGTCATGTTCAACTTTTGTGGTCCTGTCTTCCTCAGTTGCATGTAATATTACGGTATATTGATAATTTTTACTTATGTACCGTCTGACAGTAACTGAATAAAACACAATTTTAGTGCCATATGCGTTTCGCCTTTATTTTCTGCAAGGCATCATCAGTGGCAGGCTGCGTGGACAATTTCTTACATATTACGCTCCTGTTGCATTTTTGGTGTTGTTCTTCTTCTTACGAATGCTAATTTGCGGTTTTTTCCCCACATTCCACAGCACTATGAACTGAACGCTTGTTTCAATGCCAAATTGAAATTGAATTGGCTGCCCAGCAGATTTCTTATTTTTGCAGATGATCAGATGATGGGCATTATTCCTTTCTTTCATGGATTGGGAAAGAGTTTTGCTACCCATAAAAAGTTAAAAAGGTCAAGGAGGGCTTCCTTAGCATTACTGATGGGGTGCTGCAATGTGTTATAAATAATTTTGTTATGGTTAGTGCCTTGCAACTTGTTATACACCATACTGACTCCAGCTTATACACCATACTGACTCCAGCTTATACTGACTCCAGCTTATACACCATACTGACTCCAGCTTATACACCATACTGACTCCAGCTTATACACCATACTGACTCCAGCTTCCATATCGAGCAGAGGCAGCTGTGATTCTTCACTCATGTTAGTCCTAACCACCGCCTCACCAATCATCCCACAACAGAGGAAAGCTAGACAATAGCTGGAAATGGTAGTGATTTGAGCAAAAACAACCCATCATGATCTGAATGACATTTCCTTGGCTGTTCAGAAGACATCCAGTTTTCTCAACATTACTAGGGAACATATCATCTATCTCTGAAATTCTTCCGATGGCCTCTCATAACGCACTAATAATGCTTTGATTTACTGGAATGGTTAATTTTGTATGAGAATTGTTGTCATTATCTTTATATGCACTCTCTAATCATTCACTGAACTTTTGCCACTGCCATCTGAAAGGCTGCATAGTTCTCAACAGACAGAATGTGTCTAACCTTGCAAATGCCTATGAGTGACATAGTGGTACTTCTCATTCCACTATAATAAAAGCTGTTTCACACACACACACACACACACACACACACACACACACAACCACTTGCCTACTTTAGGTGTGAGCAGCAGCCTCTAGATAGAGCTCACGTATCAGGACCATTTTCTTCTTCTGTGCTACGTCCACCAGCACATGATATTTGTCCCCCACTAGTATTGCTAGCCACCAGAGAGAACACTGCCAACAGTGGACTACATCACTTCCACCCAGTACTGGCAGAGATGGATATCCTTCCAGCAACAGGCAGAAAAGACAAAGTGCCACAAACACTCTGACATTTCAGTACCTGCATCCAGCTGAGTAAAGTTCCTGCACTATGCTACAGACCACAGTTCCATGACTTCCCTTCAGAAGACTACATTCTGACTTAGCAGTGACTATTTACAGAGAACTAGAATAGTCAAAAGAGTTTCTGCCTAATTACTTTCAGTCACTGTGACATTATCACAAACTGTCAAGAGATTGCCAAGCTATTTAGATTTCATTGTATTATGTATAGCACATCAAGTGCTACGCAACAAACTGTAACTAAAGGTAAGTAAATTTTTATAATAACTTAATACATCTTATTGCTTATTTCTTATTAAATCAAACAATGGAAAATCCAGGATGGAAAGTAACAATATTGTGAAAAGGAAAGTTGCCATGCACCACATAGTGGAGATGCTGAGTCACAATAGGCACAACAAAAAAGACTGTCACAAACATAGCTTTTGGCCAGTAAGGCCTTCATCAAAATTAGAAAACAAACATACACATACACACACAAACAAACACAACTCCCACATACATGACTGCAGTCTCAGGCAACTGAGGCCACACTGCGAGCAGCAGCACCAGTGCATGATGGGAGTAGTGACTGGGTGAGGGTATCGAGGAGGCCGGGGTGGGGAGGGGGAGCGATAGTAGGGGAGGGATGGTATGGTAGGGATGGTGGACAGTGACATGCTGTTGGGGAGAATGTAGGGACGAGGTGGAAAGAGGGTAGGGCAGCTATGTGCAATCGGGACATTAGACGGAGGACACTGAAGAGTTGGGAGGTGGGGAGGGTAGTGGGATTGCGAAAAAGGAGAGAAGTAAAAAGACTGGGTGCAATGGAAAAATGAGAGCTGTGTAGTGCTGAAATGGGAACAGAGAACCGGCTGGATGGAAGAGCACAATGACTAACGATGGTTGAGGCCAAGAGGGTTATGGGAACGTGGTATATATTTCAGGGAAAGCTCCCACCTGTGCAATTCAGAAAAGCTGTTGTTGGTGGGAAGGATCCATATGGCACAAGCTGTGAAACAGTCATTGAAATGAAGGATGTCATGTTTGGCAGTGTGTTCAGTGACAGGGTGGTCCACTAGTTTCTTGGCCACAGTTTGTTGGTGGCCATTCATGTGGACAGGCAGCTTTTTGGTTGTCATGCCAGAATTCAGAAGAACCTTTTGGGAACTGTTTTCAGCTTCATTGCTGTGTCATTAGACGTTTGATTATCTTTCGGTATTAGTCTTTTGTTTTCAAAAAAATAGTTCAAATGGCTCTGAGCACTATGGGACTCAACTGCTGAGGTCATAAGTCCCCTAGAACTTAGAACTACTTAAACCTAACCAACCTAAGGACAACACACACATCCATGCCCGGGGCAGGATTCGAACCTGCGACCGTAGCGGTCACGCGGTTCCAGACTGTAGCGCCTATAACCGCACGGCCACTCCGGCCGGCTCTTTTGTTTTATTCACATTTGTTGTTTATTAATACTGTTAATAATAGTAGTTACTTCCCTTGTAGAGTAAGTTTGTGATTATTGTAGTCAGGTTTTTAACATCTTCTTATTGTAGTAGTGGAACTTAGAAAAAGTAAAATTTTACCACGAGTAAGAAGTGTGGGCTTTGCCGTAGGTTTGTGAGTAGTGGATTGCGGTGTGAGACTTTTTCGAAGTATTTTCACTGGGGGGGAATGCAGTGGGGAAGCCAGTGGGCATTCTGGTGAGATCCTCTCCTGGAACTGCAGGTTATGTAGCAAGAGTAAGTTGATAGAGGAGCAGGAGCATAAGATCTGTGCCCTTCAGGTGCAGTTGAAAAACGCACAAGAGGAGCTAGATAGGATGAGGAGGGAGAAGGGGGTTGGGGAATGGGAGCTGGCTGTTGGCAAGAGATCTGCTAGGAGAAGAAGATTTTCAGATAGTTTTACTATTGGTGTTTACAATAGATATGACCAACTGTCAGAGTCTAGTGGAGAGGAATCTCTAGTAGCTGTAGATGTAGGAAGTATGCAGCAGACCTCAGTAGTTACAGTGGCTAGAACAGTTGCAAAGTCGAAGAGGAAGAAGAAGGTTCTGCTGTTATGTAGTTCTCATGGCAGAGGTGTAGGCCAGCAGTTGCAGGAAGTGCTGGGGAGTGAGTACCAGGTCACCAGCATAGTGAAGCCTAATGCAGGATTGGCTCAGGTGACTGTTAACATAGGGGGGTTATGTAGGGATTTTACTAAAGAGGATCAGGTAGTGATTGTGGGTGGGGCTGGTAATATTATTGATAGGGATGGGGAGTATGACATAGATGGTGACCTGGAAAAGATAGCCACTCAGACTGGCAACACGAATGTGCATTTCGTGGAACTGTTTCAGCGTCACGATCGGCCTCATCTTAATACAGCCATCAGGCATAATAACATGAGACTTGGGGGTGCGCTGATGACAGAAAGCATGGGTCACATTTCAGTGGTGTCGGTGGAGTCTATCAGCAGGACGGGTTCCACTAGACATGGCCTGCACCTCAACAGGTATGGGAAGGGGAGGTTGGCAAAGCTTATAGGTGACAGCATAGGTGGGGTTGGTGGGATCACTCATGGGAAAATTCCTGCAGTAGTGGGTGTTAGAGCTGCACCTTTTTTAGATTGAAGTCAGCTGATAGGTTGGGTTGGGTTGTTTGGGGAAGGAGACCAGACAGCAAGGTCATCGGTCTCATTGGATTAGGGAAGGACGGGGAAGGAAGTCGGCCATGCCCTTTGAAAGGAACCATCCCAGCATTTGCCTGGAGCGATTTAGGGAAATCGCGGAAAACCTAAATCAGGATGGCCGGACGCGGGATTGAACCGTCGTCCTCCCGAATGCGAGTCCAGTGTTTAACCACTGCGCCACCTCGCTCGGTCAGCTGATAGGTATTCCTGCTTAAGGGAAGTCTCTCTAACAAAGGAACCACTTTTGACAAAGCTTAGGTATCCGAGTAATAAGGGAATTAGTATATTTCATCAAAATATACAAGGTATTAGAGATAAAGTTAGTGAACTGCTTATAGATGTTGACTCTGAAATTATTGGTATATCTGAACACTTCTTCAATAAGGAGATAATTCAGAGGCTTCCTTTACCAGGATACAGGTTGGCTGGCAGCTTTTCGAGGTGCTCTTTGTGGTGTGGGGGAGTAGCCATGTATGTGAAAAACGGCATCCCATTTGAGTCAACTGATGTTTCAAAGTACTGCACTGAAAAGGTGTTTGAATGTTGTGCAGGTGTGGTTAAATTTAACGGAGCTAAACTTCTAACTGTTGTTATTTATAGATCCCCAGACTCCGATTTCACAATATTTTTGCTAAAGCTAGAGGAGGTTCTTGGTTCACTTTATAGGAAATACAAAAAGTTAGTTATATGTGGTGACTTCAATATTAATTGTATAAGTGATTGTGCAAGGAAGAGGATGCTGGTAGACCACCTTAATTCATATAATCTTATGCAAACCGTATTCTTTCCAACGAGAGTGCAAGGGAACAGTAGAACAACCATAGACAACATTTTTGTTCATTCCTCATTACTAGAAGGGCATTCTGTTAGCAAAAAGGTGAACGGCCTTTCAGATCACGATGCACAAATTTTAACTCTAAAAGATTTTTGTGCTGCAACACGTGTTAAAAATATAGTCATCAGCTGTTTAGGAAAGCTGATCCAGTTGCTGTAGAGACGTTTGTAAACCTTATCAAGGAACAAGAGTGGCAAGATGTTTATAGCGCTGATACAGTAGACGATAAATATAATGCTTTTCTCAAGACTTTTCTCGTGCTCTTTGAAAGTTGCTTTCCGTTAGAACGTTTAAAACAGGGTACTGGCACAAACAGGCAGCCTGGGTGGCTGACTAGAGGGATAAGAATATCTTGTAGAACGAAGTGGCAATTATATCAAAACGTTAGAAACAGTCAAAATCTAAATACAGCATTGTAAGGTGCTTAAAAATGTTATTAGGAAGGCAAAAAGTATGTGATATGCAGATAGAATAGCTAAGTCTCAGGATAAAATTAAAACCATATGGTCAGTCATAAAGGAAGTGGCTGGTCTGCAGAGACAGGTCGAGGATATAGAATCAGTTCGTAGTGGGAATGTCCGTGTTACTGGTAAGTCGCATATATGTACAGTATTTATTAATCACTTTCTGAATATAGGAGGTGAACTAAATAGAAACCTAGTCCCAACAGGGAATTATATAGTGCTCTTAGAAAAAAGTGTTCCGAGACTGTTACCTGAAATGCTCCTCCATGATACTGACAAGAGGGAGATTGAGTTAATAATTAAATCACTAAAGACCAAGAACTCTCATGGACATGACAGGGTATCTAGCAGAATACTGAAGTATTGTTCTATGTATGTTAGCCCAGTACTTAGCCATATCTGTAACTTTTCCTTTAGGAGTGGTCGGTTTCCTGACCGATTAAAGTACTCACTAGTGAAGCCACTTTATAAAAAGGGAGACAGGGATAATGTTGACAATTATAGACCTATTTCTATGACATCGGTGTTTGCTAAAGTTACTGAGAGGGTTGTATATACAAGGTTACTGGAGCATTTAAATTCACATAATTTGCTGTCAAATGTACAGTTTGGTTTTAGAAATGGTTTAACAACCGAAAATGCCATATTCTCTTTTCTCTTTGAGGTTTTGGACGGATTAAACAAAAGGTTGCGAACGCTAGGTGTTTTCTTTGATTTAACGAAGGCTTTTGACTGTGTTGACCACAAAATATTACTGCAGAAGTTGGACCATTATGGAGTAAGGGGAGTAGCTTACAATTGGTTCGCCTCTTACTTTCAGAACAGAAAGCGGAAGGTAATTCTCCGCAATATTGAGAGTAGTAGTGATGTTCAGTCCCAATGGGGCACTGTTAAGTGGGGCGTTCCCCAAGGGTCGGTGCTGGGGCCAATGCTGTTTCTTATTTATATAAATGATATGCCTTCTAGTATTACAGGTGATTCAAAAATATTTCTGTTTGCTGATGATACCAGCTTGATAGTGAAGGATCTTGTGTGTAATATTGAAACAGTATCAAATAACGTAGTTCATGAAATAAGTTCGTGGCTTGTGGAGAATAATTTAACGCTAAATCACAGTAAGACCCAGTTTTTACGGTTTCTAACTCACAATTCAACAAGAACCGATATTTTGATCAGACAGAATGGGCATATTATACGCGAGACAGAACAGTTCAAGTTCCTGGTTCGGATAGATAGTAAGCTGTTGTGGAAAGCCCATGTTCAGGATCTTGTTCAGAAACTAAATGCTGCTTTATGTACCATTAGAACAGTATCTGAAATAAGTGACTCTTCAACACGAAAAGTAGTCTACTTCACATATTTTCATACGCTTATGTCGTACAGTATTATTTTTTGGGGTAATTCTTCTGATTCAAAAATGGTATTTTTGGCTTAAAAATGGGCTGTTCGAGCTATATGTGGTGTAAGTTCGAGAACCTCTTGTCAACCCCTATTCAATAGTCTGGGAATTCTGACATTGCCCTCACAGTATATATTTTCTTTAATGTCATTTGTTGTTAGCAATATTAGCCTATTCCCAAGAGTTAGCAGCTTTCACTCAGTTAATACTAGGCAGAAATCCAATCTGCATGTGGAATGCACTTCCTTGACTCTTGTGCAGAAAGGAGTGCAGTATTCTGCTGCATCCATTTTCAATAAGCTACCACAAGAACTCAAAAATCTTAGCAGTAGCCCAAACTCTTAAGTCTAAACTGAAGAGTTTCCTCATGGCTCACTCCTTCTAGTCTGTCGAGGAGCTCCTGGAAGAGCTAAAAAATTAAGCGAATTCCAGTGTTACATTGTTGATTTTCTTTATTTAATTTTACGACTTGTCACCCGAATATGTTTTTTTATATTTCATTTTATCTGTTTCCAATATCGTGTTATAATTTCATGTATTGACCCGTTCCATGACCATGGAGACTTCTCCTCAATTTGGTCCCACGGAACAATAAATAAATAACATAGAATGCATCACAGTGGTTGTAGCTTAGCTTGCAGATCACATGACTGGTTTCATAGGTAGCCCTGCCTTTGATCGGATAGGTGATGTTTGTGACCAGACTGGAGTAAGTGGTGGTAGGAGGATGTACGGTGGATGGTGAAAAATCACTGGGGGAGGGGTGGGAAGGATAGTTGGCAGGACATTTCTCATTTCAGGGCACAATGAGAGGTAGTCGAAACACTGGCAGAGAACATAATTCAGTTGCTCAAGTCCTAGGTGGTACTGAGTTACAAGGTGAATGCTCCTCTGTGGCCGTATGGTGAGACTTTGGGAAGTGGTGGTAGCCTGGAAACATAAGGCACAGGAGATTTGTTTTTGTATAAGGTTGAGAGGACAATTATGGTTTGTGAAGACTTCTTTCTTATTGGGTTTCCTATTTCCATCCTAGTGTTACCCATCCACACAATTTTTTAATTAGTAATACTAGGGTGCAAACTGACACCCATACACTGTTCCCAGACATTGTCTCTATGTTCACATGCAGCCAATTGGCAGTACAGCGTCCTGTTTACCTTGTAGAGAGTCAGTACGGGTGACTTACTTTCAGAAACTGTTCGATCTGTATTCATTTTTGGAAGCAGTGTTTACGATGGCTGAGATTGTAGATAGTTTTATCGCAGAGAACAATCTTCATAGCAGTGCTGATGCACATGATGTGCCCACTATTCAAAATCCCAAATCACTGGCAACAAGAAAGTCTCAACAGCTAGACCCTAGGGGCACATTGTAACACTCTACAATAGGACTTGATAGTTGACTGAAATCTCCAAAAGAGGAACTGGCAGAAAGGTTGAGGTCATTTAAAGTATCATTATGTAAACAGCTAAAGGGAAGACACAATCACATTATCTGGCACATGCACTATAGTAGCTACTGCCCAAATCACTGGCAACAAGAAAGTCTCAACAGCTAGACCCTAGGGGCACATTGTAACACTCTACAATAGGACTTGATAGTTGACTGAAATCTCCAAAAGAGGAACTGGCAGAAAGGTTGAGGTCATTTAAAGTATCATTATGTAAACAGCTAAAGGGAAGACACAATCACATTATCTGACACATGCACTATAGTAGCTACTGCTTGCAAGTAGTTGTTCAGGGAGAGAAGTGAGTCATGGGATCCATCATTTATGAAGACAGCAATGCTAGCTTTATTTATCTCCCATTTGTGTAAACTGTAAGCCCTTATCAAAGAGCTCTCCCTCTGCTAACAAGGGAACCTCCCCATCGCACCCCCCTCAGATTTAGTTATAAGTTGGCACAGTGGATAGGCCTTGATAAACTGAACACAGATCAATTGAGAAAACAGGAAGAAGTTGTGTAGAACTGTGAAAAAATAAGCAAAATATACGAACTGAGTAGTCGATGGGCCACATAGGCAACATCATGGTCAATATGAGGTCAGGAGCGCCGTGGTCCCGTGGTAGTGTGAGCAGCTGCAGAATGAGAGGTCCTGGGTTCAAGTCTTCCCTCGAGTGAAAATTTTACTTTCTTTATTGTTGCATAGTTATTATCTGTCTGTTCGTTCATTGACATCTCTGTTCACTGTAATAAGTTTAGTGTCTGTGTTTTGCGACCGCATCGCAAAACCGTGTGATTAGTAGACGAAGGATGTGCCTCTCCAATGGGAATCGAAAACATTTGATCACAAGGTCATAGGTCAACCGATTCCTCCACAGGAAAACACATCTGATATATTCTATACGACACTGGTGACGGCATGTGCGTCACATGACAGGAATATGTTGTCGACCCATCTAACTTGTACACTTGGTGAATAGGTAAAAAGATTCTTCTACCTTGCCTGATTTAGGTTTTCTTGTGGATGTGATAATCACTCCCAAAAAAGTGATGAAAACATAAGAGTTTGTCACATAAACTGAAAATAAAAAATTAAACTTTTCACTCGATGGAAGATTTGAACCAAGAACCTTTCGTTCCGCAGCTGCTCACGTTACCATGAGACCACGGCGCTCCTGCTTTCCCATTGTCCTTGACGTTGCTTATGTTCCCATGAACTACTCAGTTTGTATATTTTGCTTATTTTTTCAGAGTCCCACACAACTTCTTCCTGTTTTCTCAATTGATCTGTGTTCAGTTTTTCAAGGCCTATCCACTGTGCCAACTTATAACTAAATCTGAGGGGGGTGCGACGGGGAGGTTCCCTTGTAAGAATCTCAGTTTTTTGACATTAGTCCCAAACCCATTAAGTGTTACACTGTGTAATGACTTAAATCCTAATGACTTTAATTTGGCACTGTTTTCCTTGGAATGTTTTATTTTATTTGGAGCCAAAAAACTTATCAGGTTGAAACAGCCTAGTCTACTATATTTCTTTCTCTGCTTACTGGTTGAATTACTGACTTCAACAACTCTTTTTTTCTTATTTTCGATCACTATTGACTGATTTGACTAGATAAAATTTTTACAGTTGTTTCACCTATACTTAAAGGTGCAGAAGATATTGTTCGTATCATTTAATTTTGATAGAAAGTTTTGTGACCATCACAGTAAAGTAAGATGCAAAGGATGATGGTTGTAATGCTTGTTGATCTTTTATGCTTGAGAATAATGGAAATGGTTTGATCTGTTATTAGATTTTTTCTCTCCTCCAAGTAAGTAAAGAAAGCTGCTACTAATGAAAAATGAAGAATCTAATTGTTTTAAGATGACTACTGCTACAAAACTGTGTGAAATATCAAGGACAATTAACTTACAGCACAATGCTGTAGAGAAAGTGATATTGAGTATAACATTTTATTGACAGTGTTAGTTTCTTTATGTGACTCTTTAATTAAATTTTCTGAACAAAATACAAATTTCTGTTGTGAAGAAACAAATGAGAATTACTACACACACACACACACACACACACACACACACACACACACACACACACACGCACAACCTTCAATGTGAATACTTAAAAGTAAAAAGAAATTCTTTCATTATTGAAATTATACTTATATTTAGAATTACTACTTTATAACAATGTGTTTCACGTCTTTACCTTTAAATATCCAGCTTTAAGGACTTGGTAAGTTGCTCAACATGGCCAGAGTATTATCCAGCCAACAGCCTGTGAAATGGCACAAAATATTTGAGGTCTTCATTCTTCCTGTAGCTTAAAATTTTAGTATAGCACTTAGTTTCTCATAAATGTTTTTAAATTTTCTGAACTTTGGAATTTGTTCCTCTGAAAATGGCTGAAAATTTTCCAAAAATGCATAAAAATGGTTCAAATGGCTCTGAGTACTATGGGACTTAACAGAGGAGGTCAACAGTCCCCTAGAACGTAGAACTAGTTAAACCTAACTAACCTAAGGACATCACACACATCCATGCCCGAGGCAGGATTCGAACCTGAGACCGTAGCGGTCGCATGGTTCCAGACTGCAGCGCCTAGAACCGCTCGGCCACTCTGGCCGGCAAAATGCATAAAGGTGTCTTCATCCATACATAATTTATTTTGGACGGTGTATCAATCATTTAACCAGACTGTATTGATTTAAGTGACTACTGAACATTCACTTTTAATATCAGCTGCATGACCAAAATCAGTGTTTCCTTTTCATCCTGATATATTGCTACAATTACAGCAAAACAAACAAATCAGCACACAGCAAAGATGAGAACATTGTTTGCAACTTTCATTTTAACTGAGACTGCAGATGTGATTCAAAGAAATTTGACAAGGAATGCATTAAGGGACTGACAAGCCTTCCTTTTCAGTTTTCCCTGCTATTGTATGATCCCTCTAAGTCCATATCAAGGTGTAAAATTTTGTTGCATGTTGTCATACCTTCTGTTTGTTGATCAGATTCATCACAATCAGACAAGCAGCAAGATTTTTAGCAATTTTAAGAATGGTGGATTTGAGGGGAACATTTCTTGTAAGAAGTAGTGTCCAATTTTATTTCACAATGAACCATACTTCCTGATCATGACACGTATTCCACTACAGTTGTTTTCTGGCTCCTTTGATGATTTAGCATCGAGGTAACTGCCTATCTTTGTTAGTTTTGGTGTTGGTGCTGCTCTGTGGTCATTCTGAACAACAGAGTACTACTACAGTAATCAATAGTTGCCATTTTGTTCCCATAAGTAGATGGTTAAATAAATGCTGATCTTACTAGAGTCCTACCTCATCTCAACAAACTTTATACAAAATGAAGTGCAGCAGGTGCCCAAGTGGTTGCTAATAATTGTTTTATTTTAACACCATTTCATATCATTGGCACATGTTATGAAGTTTTTCATACTGGTTTGTGTTATCCTCGTAATTCAGGAAGTCAAGCCAAGATCCTCAGTCCTTATCACATCACAACATTACACCACTGAGCTTTACACTGAAGTTCAGACAGAACTTACCACTGTAGAAGATTAAATGTACTGACCAATACCAGATTGGGATTCCCCCCTTTCATCAAATTGTTTATCCATCGGTGACTGACCAAGTTCTTCAGGTTCTTGCCATGTGACAATTAATGAGCATGTGTGGCTTATCGAACACCACAGGTGTAACAAGCATTATCCTCTAATGACCAACTCAATATGGTAGAAGCAGGCTACAAAACGACTGGCACTGGGTAAAAAGGGACACAGCAAATTATGGGCTGAGAGAAGTACAAATTAACAAATTCAACTGAACCTTTACTTTGCATATCTAAATATATCTCTTGTACAAACAAAAAAATGTGTAGATACCAAAAAGGATGGGAAAGCTGCTCCAGTTGACAGATCACGAAATATTTTAGGTGTAAAAACAATCTAAGAATAGGAATGAAATACAAGTAACAAAATGTGGTATTGTAGTTGTATGTCAGATACTGAAAAAAATCAGTATTACAAAAACTCATTTACATACACCCAAAACTAAAAGTCTGCTGTGCAGTCAACCTCGGTAACATCTGTCTTCAGCTGTGTAACACTCCCAATCAGGTACTTTAGTCCATGGCTCTTACTCCTATGAGTACCTCAATTGTGAAACCTTCCTTACGCACAATGCCAGAAAAAGAACTAGACCCACTATAATCAAAGTATACAGAAACAAGGTAACATTGGCTTGACAAAGCTAACACAAGTTTCTTTTCATCATACTGTGTAACTAGTCAGTTTCATGAATCACTTGTACAGTTAATTGTAATGATGTAGAACAAGTCATTTTACATTCAAATGTATATACGGCTACAATGCTCATCATTTAATTTAAAAGTTTGTGTTTTCTTACCCATGAACTTCTACATATTACATATATAGAAATTATTCTTTGAAACATTGGGATGTTTTATTAATACACTATAAATCACATTTTCTCTTATTTAATAATGATGCAGAATGAGTAATTTTTCTTATTTTGCTCTCTTCAACCTATGTGCTGCTTCCTACCTTTCTCTTTCATTTCAGATTGCATCAACTGAGACATATTCTTTCATCTGTTGATTACCAACAGCTCATTATATACGATACTTTGAAATCTGACGTAATGTCAAGGGAAAACGATGACTATAGCGCTAAATCACATTACAAATTATATTGTAAAATTCTAAACAAAGTAATCAGAACCTCAAAATGTATTTATTTTAAAGAAAAAATAAATGCCTCTAATAACAAGATAAAAACTATATGGAACATAGTAAAAAGTGAAACAGGAAAAACTAATCAGGCAAATGTGGAAATTATGTAAAATGTAAATAATGAATAGATTAGAGGTACCTCCAAAATTGCAGGCACTTTCAACAACTTTTGCCTTTCAGTAGCAGACAACTTAGGTTTACACAGTTCCTCAGAGGACAGCTTAAAATATTTTTAAAAATTCATTTCGGCAGAAGTTTGACAAAATTCAACTATATCATACCTCACCAAAAGAGATTTCTAATATTATTAGCTCTCTTAAAAACAAATGTTCCAGTGGTTATGATGAAATCAGCACTACCATAATTAAAAGTTGCTCCTCAGAACTTGTGACATACAGAGTTACTTATGTAATGAATCCCTCCATAGTGGCACTTTTCCAGATAGGCTTAAATATGCTATTGTCAAACCATTACACAAAAAAGGAGACAAATCATCAGTGGAAAACTTTTGTCCCATTTCATTATTGGAAAGGGTTATGTATAATAGGCTTTATAAACACTTAGTACAGAAAAATAGTCTCATTCACAATCAGTTTGGATTTCGGAAAAGATTGTCAACTGATCAAGCTATATTCACCTTTACTGATGATATATTAGAATCAATAAATCAAAAGTTATTAGCACTTGGAATATTCTGTGATTTGGCTAAAGCTTTTGATAAGCATGATATCCTTATACAAAAGTTGAAATATTATGGGATAACAAGAGTAGCAGGCTCATGGTTCTCATTCTGTCTTTTTAATAAAAAACAGTGTGTGTCTGTATCAGGCTTACCACATAAAAATAGTCATTCAAAATATGAAACCATCAGACAAAGGGTGCCCCAGGGCTCTATTTTAGGTCCCTTGTTGTTCCTATTATATACTAATTGCCTTACATATGCAGTGTCACAAAATGCAAATTTTGTGTTATTTGCAGATGATACAAGTATTGGTATAAAAAACAGTACCTGTGATCTCACTGAGCAATCAGCTAATGAAATATTTGTAAGTATCAAAGGGTGGTTCACAGCAAATGGATTGTCACTGAATTTTGACAAGACCCAGTACATACAGTTTAGTACCTCACAAAGAATATCTGACCCTATAAGTATAATGTATTCAAACAATGAAATTAAAGCTGTAGATAGTGTCAAATCTTTAGGGCTACAAATTGACCACAACCTAAATTGGAAAACACACACTCTAGATTTTATGAAACGCCTTAGTTCTGCTACATTTGCAGTACACATGATAACAGAAATAGGCGATTTAAAAATGAAGAAGTTAGTTTATTCGGCCTACTTCCATCCATTAATGAGCTATGGAATCATCTTTTGGGAAAACTCCTCTCACAAAGAGAAAATCTGCAAAATTCAGAAACAAGTCAGACCTCTTTAAGAAACTTGGTATCCTAACTACTACTTCTCAATACATATACTCACTGATGTCCTTTGTCATTTCTAACGTGTCTCTTTTTACACAAAATAGTGCAAAACATAATTATAATACCAGAACCAAATACAATCTGTATAAGGACTATAAAAGCTTAACATTAGTACGAAACAGAGTCAAATACATGGGTACTCATATATTCAGTAACTTACCAGAGCATGTCAGAGGTCTTGTAAGTGATGAAGATCGGTTTCAGAGTGAATTAAAGAACTCCCTGTGGGCCAACTCCTTCTACCCCATTGACAAAAATCTTCACAAGGATTATAGTTCATAGCTCTGTCTGCATCAGAATTGTACAACATCCATGTATCTGAGTAAAAAAAAAAAAAACTTTGACTCTTTCCATATGCCATAGACTCCTCTGCAAGGGATCCATGGAAAACGATAAATGTAATGTAAAGAAGAGGGCACCTAAGGATTGGAAGCTCAGTAAACATGATTATGCTAGGCAGCTCAGGGAGCTAAGTGACTCAAGAATACAAAGAGGTTTTTAAAGAAATATTTAATGGGGATAAATTATTGGGGGGGAGTATGTGTTTACAATGGGGAAAGACAGCATATGGAATGGCAACAATGTGGATAACAGTCCAATTAGTGGAAAGGATGATGGTGATGTGATGATGATAATAATGATGATCAGTGTATGGTTATGGAATAGAGTGAATTAGAAACTGAATGGATGGGGAAAGATGAATGTAATTTTGGAGCCAAGTATTGGGTAGGCTTTGCAATATTTCACTAGCAGTTAATAACAAAAAATTGGGAGAAAGAAAGGTATAGTGCTGCCAGAGAGAGGATTTTTATGAGCACATGAGGCATTAGAAAACAGTTGAATTTTCAGTCACAGATTAAGCTTAAAAAATCCTACTGGGAACTACAGTAATCCAGTGAGGAGGAAAGTAATGTTAGATGTAGACACTGGTGGAGAAATATTTGATCATGCATTTCTTGTGGTGCCATATTTGAGTATAAATGTGGTGCTGGGTAAACATGGGGCACATATTGATTGTAAAGACCAGGTTCTGTAATTAAATGCTGGAGTGGGGAGGACGAGAATAAAATTCAAAAGTACATTTAATGATGATGATGATTTGGTGGGAAGGTTGCATGTTGCTCAATGTTTAATGGATGAGATGGGGGTTGAGGAAGAGATAAGAAATAAAATAAAAAATGGAAATGTCGTGTGGCTAAGGTCTCCCGTCGGGTAGACCGATCGCCTGGTGCAGGTCTTTCGATTTTGACGCCACTTCGGCGACCTGCGCGTCAATGGGGATGAAATGATGATGATTAGGACAACACAACACCGAGTCCCTGAGCGGAGAAAATCTCCGACCCAGCAGGGAGTCGAACCCGGGCCCTTAGGATTGACAGTCTGTCACGCTGACCACTCAGCTACCGGGGCGGACAGAAATAAAGTGAATAACACAAAAGGCATTAATGAGAGTGAAAAGGCAGAATTATGTCAGCTGTTGAGGAGGGAAAGAGATGTTATTTTCAGGACAACCAGGGAAAGTGACAGATTTTTAGCATGTACTCAAGGGTGATGCCATCTGAACTGATTAAGGTTAGGCCATATGCCATCACACTACCAGATATGGGTGCTGTAAGCACAAAACTACAATGAATGTTAGACTGGAATATGATAGAGATGCAGAAGTGAGTATTGCAATCCAATAGGGATTGTCAACATAAAGGACAAGTGTGTACATTTAATTTACAGCGCCGCGCCCGCGCTGAACCGAATGGACAGTGTCTTGAAAGGAGGATATAAGATGAACATCAACAGAAGCAAAACGAGGATAATGAAATGTAGTCGAATTAAATCGGGTGATGCTGCGGGAATTAGATTAGGAAATGAGACACTTGAAGTAGTAAGCGAGTTTTGCTATTTGGGGAGCAAAGTAACTGATGATGGTCGAAGTAGAGAGGATATAAAACATAGACTGGCAATGGCAAGGAAAGCATTTCTGAAGAAGAGAATCTTGTTAACATCGAGTATAGATTTAAGTGTCAGGATGTCGTTTCTGAAAGTATTTGTATGGAGTGTAGCCATGTATGGAAGTGAAATGTGGACAATAAATAGTTTAGACAAGAAGAGAATAGAAGCTTTCAAAATGTGGTGCTACAGAAGAATGCTGAAGATTAGATGGGTAGATCACATAACTAATGAGGAGGTATTGAATAGAATTGAGGAGAAGAGAAATTTGTGGCACAACTTGACTAGGAGAAGGGATCACTTGGTAGGACATATTCTGAGGCATCAAGGGATCACCAATTTAGTACTGGAAGGCAGCGTGGAGGGTAAAAATTGTAGAGGGAGACCAAGAGATGAATACACTAAACCGATTCAGAAGGATGTAGGTTGCAGTAGGTACTGGGAGATGAAGAAGCTTGCGCAGGACAGAGTAGCATGGAGTGCTGTATCGAACTGGTCTCTGAACTGAAGATCAGTGAAGATCACAGCAGCAGCAGCAACAGCAGCAGCAAAGACAGGTCACTCAGAAAACACAGACAAAGTAATTCAAGGACTTAAAAACGTAAAATTAATGAGAATCATGGACCTGACAGATAGGTTCTGGCAGGTGTCCCTGACAGAAGAGAGCAGGAAGTATACCTCCTTTTTGGGGTATACCAATACCAAGTAATCTCATTTGGTCTATGTATATCTGTCACTGTATTTGTAAGGGCAGTAAGTTATGCACTTGGGAATGAGCTGATGAGGAGGCTTACTATTTATGTGGACGATATACTGATGGGTACAGCAACTTAGGAGGGCACTATTATCTACTCCAGAATGTGTTTACAGCTTTGCACACAGGTGGAATGGAACTCAAATTAAAGAAGTGGGAGTTTAGTGCAGCGGTGATAAATTTCTTGTGACGCATTCTGTCATCAGCTATGTTGATATCTAATGAATACAAAACAAGAGCAACAGCAGATTGCACTTAACCAAAAAATCTGAAGTAGTTAAAATCACATCTTGGCATGGCTAGATTTTATCGAAAATTCGTATGTGATTTAAGTCTGAATTCACCACACCCGTCTTTGCTATTATAGGAAGATGTGTCATGGCTATGGGCAGCCGACTGTGATAGGGACTTTGAAAAGATAAAAAGTAGTTTATTTAATAGTAAATTGCTCTATTATTCTGATATGTCACTCTCATTTTATTTCGCAACTGACAGCTCCGATTATGGAATAGTTGCTGCTCTGTTTCAAAAGAAAATAGATGGAAAGGTAGAACACCAAAGTGTATCTATTGCCAGCACGGTGCTGTTAAAACACGAGTGAGCCAATGGCATTTTAGAAAAGGAACTTTTGGCTGGAGTACTAGGCTTCACAAAATTCCGAATATAACTGGAACATCATGAAACCATATTAATGACAGACCAAAAGGCTTTACATTTCTAAATTCGAAAATTACTCAGTGGGCACTGTTTTTACAGCAGTTCCAATACTGGATTAAGAGCATCAAGGGTACTGATATTGTAGCTGCCAAAACAATTTCACACCAGCCAGTGAGAGGGGGTGATAATGTTGAGAAGGAGCAAGAAAGCACCAAATTAAAATGTGTATGTAGGGGGTAGATAAGGAAAAACATGTTAGGAACATATGTAAAGATATGAAATGGATAAAGAATACTGATTCTAATCTGAAATCAGTAAAAACTAGTTTAAGGGCTAAGGGTAAGGGAAAGCTTACAAAATTTACAAAGCAGTATTGCTCCGTAGGAAAAACAAAAAGAAAGAGGAGTGGTGGTTGAGTTGGCCTGAAGTGAAGAACCATGTATACATCCAAGTCATGGGCATTATGAGGCACAGAAATATATGGGGGCACTGCAAGTTTATGTCCTATTGAATAATAAGGACCATGGAGTGGGGAAACAGGTTGGAACATGTGACAAGTGCCAACGTATGAAGCACAGCACTTTGCGTTCAAGGGGAGCTGCAGAACATCTTGCCCCAAGATGTAGGTGCTCTACTGGTCATGGACGTTTTCAGTCCATTACTAGCAGGGATGGACAGAAATACATTTCACTTGTAGTAGATGTTAAAGCCACTGAGGCTAATTAATACTTATTTTCCAGAGAGAGTAATGAGTTCAAGAATATAACTTTATTTTTGCATGTCATTGAACAAAGGAACAATAACAAAGCCAAGATATATAAAAAGAGATGGCATAGCACTAGAACAAAACTAAAGAATAAATACATTGTAAATAATATTCTTCACAGAATAAACACCAAAGTCCACAGTGCGATTTCGTTGTGTCACCAGGCAGTTCCTACAATATGTTTTCTAAACATGTAAAATTGAATATGTTGAAAAAGGCCATTCCTAAAATAATGACTGCGAAACTGGAGACTGACTATTTTAAAAAGATTGGAAAGCCACAGGTACTGTTTTTGTATAATAAATCACAATTTACTTCTCAGCAATGGGAAAAATAATTGCAGCAGACAGGCATGATGCACATAAGAAAATCAGTGTACCACCTGGCTGAAAATCCTGTGGATTTCTAGAGATGGGAACTAGGGCATTTATGCTGAACATACTGCAGCCACAAATTCATGCTGCGGGCTGAATACATTTCCACATTCAAGACTGTGATGAACAATGTTAAAAGCAGTGCAACGGGTTTCACACTGTATGTGGTGATGTGGAATAAAAGAGCAGCAAACCTGATAGCTGAGGCAATAGAGTTTTTACCTGGAACCTCAATTTCAGAACAGGAACAACTAAAGTCAGCCAATGAAAAGACAGCAAGGGAGCTGCACAACAAAAGCACAGGCATGATGCCAGGTACAAACCAATTAGATCCAAGGTGGGTGATCTGGTGCTTGTAAAAACCAAGGAGTTATCAAGGGACATTGATGGTGACATACAAAAGCTGTTTGAATTGTACCACAGTCTGTTCATTAAAGTAAGTTTCCCTCACACGAATATGTACCAATTGGAATACACTAAGTAGAAGCAGCATCTAGGACTCATAAATGTGACTGAACTATGACTGTATGTACAGACAGCCAGTGTAAACATACTGTCAGCAATGGTTGGTGTGTGTGTTTATATTAAGAATTCGGGGGGGGGGGGGGGGGGGGGCGCTTAGGAGTATATACACATTAGGTTAATGTCTTAGGGGTCAATCTGTTGTATATATGTAGTATTTTTAGGGGTATTTTGCCGTGAAAGTATGTTTATTTGGGGTTGGGGGTGTATGTTCTTTATGGGTTTGTTAGAGGTAAGAGTTGTGGATTGGCTATATGTGTGTATTTTTTGTTGAAATGTGGGAGTTGAAAATATGAGACACAAACCAAGGAGGTAGTAAGAGTTGGTTCAATAACCTGCAACAGCTATACTGCATTTAAATGTTTTAGTCTGAATATACAAAGGGGATGAGTATAAATGAGAATTATTGTATACTGTTGTGCATGAGTGATTTTGATTTTGTCAGACACTCAACTTTTTTTTGTGTGCTGGGATTCATCCGATAATTGAGAGGGGTCAGTTGATGATTACAAAAATTATATTGAAGCTCTATGTACAAAACTGGAGAACAAAATGTCTGCATTAATTCAATTTTTGCATAAGATACTATTTTGGTGTGTGGAGTCGTCTATTGGGGTTTGATTTGGTTCAAACTGTTTTGTGCGCAGTTTAATACTGTTTTGTGTGCAGTTTAATACGGTTTTAGTTTCTGACCTGATTCTATGGTAAGTGATTCAGAAACAGTAGTTATCTTTTCTGGGTCAGTTAAAGGATACAGTAATTGGTTTAGTGATGCCTGTTCATGGCATGAGTCACCTGTTTAACATGCTGGGTATTATTGATAATGAGATATTTTGAATTTTTTTTGTAAGCAACACCTGTGCTTCATGTGCATTCCATGAGAACACTTGAATCTGTTTGTTCGTGTTAGGTTTCTCTAAAATTTAGTTTTTGATTGTGTCAAGTCTGGATGGCAGAGTGGATGGGGGTTTTGATCTGACTGATCACTGGTATTCCGACTTGTGTAAATAACAGGTGATTCGTTGGGATGCCAACTGCTTGGCAGGAGAAATGGAAACAGCATCAATGCTGTCAGCAGCACAGTTACAGCAAGCACAGAGGCACGTATCAAGACATTAAATGTGTTTTGACAAGTGTTTGTTAGGCTAAAACATAAAGTGTGACAGTACAAACTGGCAAATTAATAAGCCTTTACAAAAGGAATAACAGATACATTTGTAGAGGATATTAAGCAATCATGGGTCTGTGAACATAGATATTGAATCGCAATCAGATTTTTTAACTGTTCATTATGTTTCCTACATAGGTTTGAAAGTAGACACAGAAAACCATGTGATATTAGAGTCATTAGCTTACTAAAACATATTTTACTCTTTATTTAATTCAAAGATTTGTATTTAATTTTTGGTTTGCACAGGAATACAAATATTTAAATATGTTTAGAATAATGTTTAAAATAAAAGATGCTGCTGCAAATGTTAATATGCTTTTTCTTGATTTTTTTGTGTTTCTAGAGGTAAGTATGATACTTTTGAGAGTACATCGCATGTTTGGTGCTGCTCACAACACCTCTCACTACATGTATAGAGTAGCAAAAGGAGGTATTGAGAAAATGACTATGAAAAACTTAAACAAGAGGCATGGCTGCGCGCACATCCAGTCATACCCCTAGGAGCCGAGTCAGTGAGTGTTATGACAGAAAAAAGAGCCTGTTTTCACAACTGTGGAGTGCCCATGCTAGAACAGACAAGCTTTGGGGCATGGTCAGTAGCTGGCAGCACCTTTGATGCATGATGTTTGGCAGAGCTCAAATTATGAGAAATGCTGGCTGCAGGTCAGATAGCTGGGTACACAGGCAGTGTGGTGGCAAAACCCTGAATGTTTGAGCTGAGCAGGGAGGGTAGCCATCACAGCCAAACTAACTGAGTGAAGAAAGTATGAAATAAGGGAAACTCCAAATAAAAACTAAACAAAACCAGTGACAGAGAAACCAGTCATATGGTTTCAAAAACATAAATTGTGGGCGCACGAGTGTGTGTGTGTGTGTGTGTGTGTGTGTGTGTGTGTGTGTGTGTGTGTGTGGGCGTGCGCGCATGCACGTGCAAAGACATGCCTTTGTTACAAGATATAGTTTATAAGTTATTAAATGTTCTTGATATAAAATGATCTATAAAAACCGATAACCCACTAACACCTTAAGCAACTCAGACCAACATAGTGTCAATGGAACTGTGTTAATAGACTTTCTATGACTTCAAATTATGGACCAGAATGCATATTCCATAAATGAAAAAAATAATTTTCTAGAAATAAAACATGAAACAGTGAAAGTAGCAGCAATATTAGTAACTACAGGTAATTAGAGATGTCTGACAAATTAGTTTAATTTTTTAATAATTATTAAGAGATGTATATCTGCATGAAAGAAATGGATATACTATCAAGCAGGGTTATTGAACACAGCCTTCCGAAATTCTTTCACCAAATAAGATGAAGCAAAATTCCACAGAATACAAATCAAGAACAGCTGGCAACGTGAGTAACTTAGAAGTAGATATCCTCAGAGTACTGAAGCAACTTAAATCACTTAATAAAAGCAAGTCTTCCAGTTCAGATTGTATACCAATTAGGCTCCCCTTTAGAGTATTCTGATGCAACAGATCCACACTTAACAATCATATACAACTGATTGCTTGACAAAAGATCCATACCCAAACACTGGAAAGTAGCACAGGTCACATCAATATACAAGGAAAGCAGTAGGGTTAATCCACTAAATTACAGGGCCACATCATTAACATCAATACACAGCAGGATTATGGAACATACAACATGTTCAACCATTATTAATTACCTCGAAGGGAACAGTTTTTTGACACACAGTCAACATGGATTTAGAAAATGTCGTTCTTATGAAACACAACTAGCTCCTTACTCACACGAAGTATTGCGAGCTAACAACAAAAGATTTAAAATTGATTCCATATGTTTAGCTTTCCAGAAGGGTTGTGACACCGTACCTCACAAGCAGCTTGTAATTAAATTGTGTGCTTATGGAATACTGTCTCAGATATGCGAGTGGATTCATGATTTCCTGTCAGAGGGGTCACAACTTGTAGTAACTGATGGAAAGTCATAGAGTAAAACAGAAGTGATTTCTGGCATTCCCCAAGATAATGTTATAGACCCACTGTTGTCCCTTATCTATAGAAACGATTTTAGAGAGAAACTGAGCAGCCGTTTTAGGTTGTTTGCAGATGATGGTGTCATTTATTGTCTAGTAAAGTCATCAGAAGATCAAAACCAATTACAAAATGATTTAGAAGAGATATCTGTAATGAGTGAAAATTGGCAATTGACCCTAAGTAATGCAAAGTGTGAGGTCATCCACACAAGTGCTAAAAAGAATCTGTTAATCAGTTACACGATAAATTAATCAAATTTAAAGGCCATAAATTTAACTAAATACCTAGGAATTACAATTATAAATAACTTCAATTGGAAAGAACACACAGAAAATGTTGTCGGGAAGACAAACCAAAGGCTGCATTTTATTGATAGAACACTTACAAGATGCAACAGACCTACAAAAGGAACTGCCTACACTATGCTTGTCCAACCTCTCTTGGAGTACTGCTGTACAGTGTGGGATCTTTACCACGTAGGATTAATAGGGTACATTGAGAAAGTTCAAAGAAGGGTGGCATGTTCTGTATTACCGAGAAATAAAGGAGAGAATGTCATGGACATGATACAGGATTTGGAGTGGATCTCACTAAAACAAAGGCATTTTACATTGTGGCAGCTTCTTATCACAAAATTTCATTCACCAACTTTCTCCTCCAAATGTGAAAATATTTTTTTGAGGCAGAACTACATACAGAGAAACAATCATCATAATAAAATAAGGAAAATCAGAGCTCACACGGAAAAATGTAAGTGCTTGTTTTTACTGTGCTCTGTTCGAGAGTGGAAAAACAGAATTATTGTGAAGGTGGTTTGATGAATCTTCTACCAGGCTCTTAACTGTAGATGTAGATAATGACAAAATTGGTTCCATATGAACAAAAACAAATGCTATTTGTGAGAAAATAATTAAATCTACACAAAAACTATGAGCAGCATTGAAAAACTAGTGAAATTTGTTTCCAAATTTGTGTGTGACATGTATAAATAGCATTAAATTTATAGTTTATATTTCTTTTTGATAGACTGTAATGCATGTGCTTGATTCACCTCAGTGTGAGGGTATAAGTATCGGTGGCCATTCTCGCATGAGACATTGGGATTTTGGCACAGCTTGTATACAGATAGGGCATACGTGCGCCTGGAATGTGCCTCGTGTGTAGCAGAAATATTTTTTAAGAATTTGGTCATGGACTTGTAAAAGTTTTACATGTGATGGTCATGAGGTGACACATTTTTAGCCTGTGAGAACTCAGAAAAATTTGCATCGCATGAACTTATTGGTTGTGACTTATAAATCTTCTGAGTGTGTCAATCGCAAAGAGTCTGCAAAATTTGCAGTGTGAGGACTGTGTATAACTTTAGGTTAGGTGACTTAGTCCAGACTTCTATGAGTTGTTCTGCAATTAACTTTGATGGTGATCTGCACTTCAAAATATTGTTAGTTTGCAATCACAGAACTTCAACTTGAAGTGTGATGTTGTACTTTCAACAATTTTCATGGATTTTTGAATGATTAAGCGAGCAAATGATGCAGGTCAACGTACTCAGATTCGCAAAGTGACAAACGTTATTTTAATAATAAACTTTAGTGGATGGTGTGGAAAGAAATTTAATTTACTTTTTTTCAGTAAATTTAGTCTGTGTAAAGTGATCATTATTTTACTGCAAATTCTTGTCTGCATATTCATTTAACTTGTCACTGGTTTCATTTGGAGTTTAGTTGGTTCCTGGACAGTGACGTAGGCAAGATTTTAATGCTCTCAGTACCAGATCTATTTTATATACCTATCAGTAGAAAATAGGGCATTTAAGAAATCTCTGTATCAAAGCTGCAGATTGGATTGTAACAAATTTAGTACCATTTTAAAGCTGCACTTTTCTGCTTTAATACCATGTGAAAGGAATTTCACTGACATACACATGTTTGATTTACAGTTACAGAAATCACTTATCTGTGTTTAAGAATCTAGAAAAGTCATACAAAGAAGAGAACTCAAACTTAATTTTAGGGTACTACATTATATCTTACTCTCTGTCTACAGTCAATGCACATAAATTTTAGAAACAAGGTTCCAGCCATAATGCAACACCACACCATTCACACTGGTAGCAACTCTCTTTACTAGAAGACTTACTACTCTCTCTCTTCCTTCCAGAACATGTTCAGCAGAAATGTGTGCACTGCACAATTACAAGCAGTGATACACTGTTGGTAATTAGGGAAAACATACTTTGAAACATACCACTTTATTCAGAATCATCTGGATAGCTCTCTACATTACCCAGTGTGTTGCTATTTTTAATCAATCCACAATTTCTTCATCTCCTAAACCTTGACGGAACATGATTACAAAGGAACAGCAATATAAGGAATTCTGAGAATACAAAGATAAGTTTTGAGATGAATTACGATGCTGTAAACAGCACTGACAAGCCATCCATGGACATATTCTGTTACTAAACATCTGTAATATGTTTACTGGCCATACCCATTAAAGTACAGTTGCAGTGTTTTTCACTAAATTAAAAGTAACAACCCGTAAAATTTATAGGCATGGTGATTTAAATCTTACAGTTTTGGCACTTCAAGAGTTAATATCCAACCACACATTAAAGGATCCGGTGAATAGTGTTCTTCTTCCATTATTCAAGTTTCCATTCATGCAGATGCATTTGGGGGCCCATGAGTCTATCTTTGGTGGAAACAACAGTGGTTAACTTTCCCATTAGTCATTTAACTTTTTGATAGCAAGCAGCAAGAAGAGCAGTGTGAACATTTCATCAAAACATTTTTTAAACAGACATTTCCCACAATTTACTCAGCAACATTGCATATGGCTGGTCTTGTTCGGGATCCAAAGTGAGCAGAACATTTTTAAACATCCATTTCCACTACTACATTGCAACTGCCACTCATTCCTTCATACATCATTTTCTGTAAATCTTATCATCGAGGATCTGGACTCTCAGTGAAGAAGAACTTGAGAATTTCCTCTCCAACCTCAACTCCTTTGGTTCCATCAGATTCACCTGGTCCTACTCCAAATCCCATGTCACTTTCCTTGACGTTGACCTCCATCTGTCCAATGGCCAGCTTCACACATCCATCCACATCAAACCCACCAACAAGCAACAGTAACCCCATTATGACAGCTGCAACCCATTACGTATCAAACGGTCCCTTCCCTACAGCCTAGGTCTTCGTGGCAAACGAATCTGCTCCAGTCCTGAATCCCTGAACCATTACACCAACAACCTGAAAACAGCTTTCGCATCCCGCAACTACCCTCCAGACCTGGTACAGAAGCAAATAACCAGAACCACTTCCTTATCCCCTCAAACAAAGAACCTCCCACAGAAGAACCCCAAAAGTGCCCCACTTGTGTCAGGATACTTTCTGGGACTGGTTAAGACTCTGAATGTGGCTCTCCAGCAGGGATATGACCTCCTCAAATCCTGCCCTGAAATGAGATCTATCCTTCATGAAATCCCCCCCCCCCCCCCACTCCACAAGAGTGTCTTTCGACCGTCCACCTAACCTTCGTAACCTCTTAGTTCATCCCTATGAAATCCCCAAACCACCTTCCCTACTCTCTGGCTCCTACCCTTGTAACTGCCACCGGTGTAAAACCTGTCCCACGCACGATCAAAGGCAGAGCCACGTGTGAAAGCACCCACGTGATTTACCAACTGACCTGCCTACACTGTGAAGCTTTCTATGTGGGGATGACCAGCAACAAACTGTCCATTCACATGAACGGACACAGGCAGACAGTGTTTGTTGGTAATGAGGATCACCCTGTGGCTAAACATGCCTTGGTGCACAGCCAGCACATATTGGCACAGTGTTACACCGTCCGGGCTATCTGGATACTTCCCACTAACACCAACCTATCAGAACTCCGGAGATGGGAACTTGCCCTTCAATATATCCTCTCTTCCTGTTACCTACCAGGCCTCAACCTCCGCTAATTTCAAGTTGCCGCCGCTCATACCTCACCTGTCATTCAACAACATCTTTGCCTCTGTACTTCCGCCTAGACTGACATCTCTGCCCAAACTCTTTGCCTTTACATATGTCTGCTTGTGTCTGTATATGTGCGGATGGATACGTGTGTGTGTGTGTGTGTGTGTGTGTGTGTGTGTGTGTGTGTGTGTGTGTATCTGTCCCTTTTTCCCCCTACGGTAAATCTTTCCACTCCCGGGGTTGGAATGACTCCTGACCCTCTCCCTTAAAACCCACATCCTTTCGTCTTTCTCTCTCCTTCCCTCTTTCTTGATGAAGCAACCGTGGGTTGCGAAAGCTTGAATTTTGTGTGTGTGTTTGTGTTTGTTAGTGTCTATCAACAAACCAACGCTTTCGTTTGGTAAGTTACATAATCTCTGTCATCTTCATTGGCATTATACTTTGCGTATATGTTCACATACATGTGTCATCTACATTTTGGGAACAAAATGTAAATACATTAAAAAACTCCACATGGTTTGTCATTTATAAAACAGAATGCTCCCAGATTTGTTGTCAAATGAATAAAAAGTAAAAGTACAATTCTACTGATGCTATGGATGTTGTACTTTTACCTTTTATTCATCTGACAACCCACCTGGGAACATTCTGTTTTATAAATGACAAACCATGTAGAGTTTTTTAAATGTATTTACAATTTGTTCAAAAACTGTCGACAACACATGTAGGTGAACATATACGCAAAGTTTAATGCCAATCTGAAGATGGCGGCACGATTCTGTCGAAACTAGTGTCTGGAGTGAAGGTCTTAAAATCAAATGGTCTTGGCTTTCACTATATGTAATCACCCCAACAACATATGTAAGCTACACGGAATGATAATTCCAACATGAGTTAATGTAATTTTTCATCTTGACTGCTAGTTTTTTCTTAAAAAACACCTAAACACCTTTACACGTTTCATCTTAAGCATCTTCACATTCACATTAAATAATCTCATCAGATTCCCATAAATCAAGGCACCATGCAATGGCTGTATATGGAATTTCACGTCCGTGCTTAATTTGATTCTGTTTTGGTGGGTGATGGGAGGATGCTATTCTTCTGGTGTAAATTTTGTTAGTATTCCTTTTTTGATAAGAAAGGGGAGAAGCAAGACATAAATTGGGAGTCACAGCTTAAAAGAAAATGATAAAAATGAGAAGACAGAAGAACGAAAAATTAACAAAGAACAAGAGAGAGACTAACTACTTTAAGCTGAATGCAACTGAGTCATAGCAGTTGTGTTAGTGCTAGTGAGGAAGTTTCCATCTGTGTAGTTCTGAAGTTCGTGTACAGGAAGGAGAACTAATGTAAACATTATCAACCTTTATGGTGCTTAGCTACAATAACCTATGATTATCTTTCTTGCAAGAAGGTGTACACATTTACATGTCTCTGATAAGTTTTGTATTAACATCCAAATGAAAATATGTTTAAAATTTTTGAATTATTTCATATCCTTGAGGACGATTTCACTAAAGATGTACTGAAGGAACATTAACATATCAACTTTTTAGGTAAACATTAACTACGCATCTTTATTTTTCTTGTATGTTTCATTCCTTAAGGACTCTTCATTATGGCTCTAGTGAATGAACGATGTGCTTAATCTAAAAGCTGAATTAAAAATATGGCTCTGTATGTGCCAAGGTATTGTCTATTATCTTGCAAATTATGTCCTGCAAAAAGAAATAGGCAATCATGGTAGATTCAATCTGATTCCTGTCATGATGACAACGCAAGCTGAATAGTAGCTAACTTGATCAGCTTGTTAGGTATACACAATGGCACACCATATGCTTGGTGAGTTGCCACCTTTATTCATTTCATTATTCATATCACACCACGGACTTTCCATTATCATAAGAATAGTTATAACTAGAAACAGATCTGGTTCCTTACCTGAAATATTATCATCTGTCACAAGAGTCAAATAGTGTCTACTAGCATCTACAGGCAGAGTGTAATCACTTTTAAAAAAACTTTTTATTTTCCAGTAGACATACTGTTTGCTAGTTTACCTTTCACTACAGTATTGTTCTTACAGTTTTCTTGGTAGGTTTGTGAAATAAATACTGTATGAATTAATAGCATAAATAGTTTTGGGCAGCTGATGTGGGCATGTTTTTCACAACAATGGCAAGATTTTAAAATAAACTTACTTTACACATTTAAAAATCAGTTTAAACAATACTTATAATGTATTACAAAGTTTTGTAAAACAATCAAAAT